>NC_053428.1:28810449-30117302 GCF_007990345.1 Gossypium hirsutum
TTAATTATGACGTACCCTGGAAACTAACAAAAATCTAATCAAATATCACTACGTACTCGTCGCCAAACAAAACAATGGATCAAAGGTTGGAAAGATTGGAACAGTTGCAACGAGAGATGCAAGATCAGATGCATGAACGACTGGAAAAAATCCAGCAGGACATGTTAGAATCCCAGAACACTGTGATGAACCAATTAAAGCAGTTATTGGCTGGAGGAATAACAAAGGAAAAGACCCCGTAGTTGATGCTGGAAGGATCACGATGACCCTGTTATCCTCCAGGTTTCACCCCAACTAACATCCAAGCACAACCAGAGGTGTACCCACAGAAGGTACCAGTTACCATTGGACCTCAATATCTGGCTGATACCTCGGTACTAGTACATTTTCAAATGGGCTCGGGCTCTAATCCCAGGGATAATCCCACTAATCCTGTGGTCTCGGATCTCGATAACGTGGCCAGAAACAGAAAAAACAAGAACGAACTACCAAAACAACTGGAGGACCGATGTAGATGGTTAGAGGAAAAATTTAGAGCCATGGAGAACATCGACTATCATCGCGGGGTTGATGCCAAGGATTTGAGTTTGGTCCTTGATTTAGTACTCCCACCTAAGTTCAAAATGCCGGAATTCGAAAAATATAATGGGACTAGTTGTCCTGAAGCTCATATAACTATGTTCTGTCGAAAAAATGACAGGATACGTCAACAATGATCAGCTGTTAATCCACTGCTTCCAGGACAGTTTGATCGGATCTGCAGCCAAATGGTACAACCAACTGAGTCGTGCTAAAGTTAGTTCATGGAGAGACTTGGCGCAAGCTTTTATGAAGCAATACAGTCATGTAACGGATATAACACCCGATCGAATTACGTTAAAACATGGAAAAAAAGCCTAGCGAGAATTTCAGGCAATACGCCCAACGATGGAGAGAAGTGGCAACACAAGTCCAGCCACCCCTTTTGGAAAAGAGGTCACCATGTTGTTTATCAACACTTTGAAAGCCCCGTTCATCAACCACATGTTGGGAGTGCTACCAAGAGCTTCTCGGATATGGTAATGTCCGGTGAAATGATTGAGAACGCGGTAAGGAGCGGTAAAATTGACACGGGGGAAAACTTCAAAAGACCAGCCCCAAGGAAAAAAGAGGGCGAAGTAACAACGTAAGCACATATAGCAAGAGCCATTCAAAACCGATTACTGTTGGCCCTCCAAAAATAATGACCACTAGTCACCAAGCCCCCTCAAGGCAGGAACCCAACACAAGCCCAACACAAGGAATAACACAGAGAGACTTCAATTCACGCCCATTCCAATAACATACGGGAAACTGTATCAGAAGTTATTTGATGCACACATAGTATCTCCATTTTATCTAGAGCCCATGCAACCTCCATATCCCAAATGGTATGACACGAATGCCCAATGTGAATACCATGCAGGGATACCAGGGCACTCAATTGAGAACTGCACTGGGTTTAAAAAGGCGGTGGAAAGGTTCATTAAGATGGGGATTGTGAAGTTTGACAACCCATTAGGACCAAACGTAGCAGCGAATCCGTTACCAATCATGCTGATAAAGGGGTAAACACAATAATCGAAGGTGGGAGAAAGAGAATCAAAGCCGACATTGCAGAGATAAAAACCCATTGAGTTGGGTTGGAGACAAATATAGAATGAGGTCTCATCAACAGATTCAAGAAAGCCGAAGGAACGAAGACGTACTGCGAGTTTCATGCTGAAGAAGACCATGAATTCAAACTGCACTGAATCAAGGCATGTACAAATTGATGAACAACAAAGAGCTAGAATTTATGAAGAGATCAAAGCACTGAAAAAGAGAAGTTATGCTGGAGGAGGGCTAGGAAAGGCCAAAATCACCAGTGGTGATTATTTCAAGGCAACAAGCACAGGATCTGGAATACAACTGGCGCCAAGGTCATAATCCAAAAACCTGTAGCTTTCCTTACAAGGATAGCAAAAAGGTTCCTTGGAATTATGACTGCAATGTGATGATCATGGACAGGAGAACCTGATAAATGCTTCAGAAGAGGGTAATAACGCAGGCTTCTATATGCGTAGTGGAAAACGTTACGACCCGGGAAATACAAAAAGGGAGCCTATAAAAGGAAAAGCCTTGGCAGTTGAACAAGATAAAACGAAGACGCCCGGAATTGAACCACATATTAACACACCGGTGACTGAAAATGAGGCTAGAGAATTCCTAAAATTCTTGAAGCTAGCGAGTATAGCGTGGTGGAACAACTGCATAAGCAACCGGCTCGCATCTCAGTGCTCGAGTTACTTCTAAGTTCAGAGATACATCGTAATGCGTTGATAAAAGTGCTAAATGAGACTTATGTCGCTAAAGATATCTCAGTGAACAATTGGATCGCCTGGTTAACAATATAAATGCCGATAACTTCATCGTCTTCAACGATGATGAGATCCTGCTAGGTGGTATGGGATCTACCAAGGCCTTGCACATCACTGCCCGTTGCAAGGGGTGTATACTACCGGCGGTACTCGTTGACAATGGATCGGCCCTGAATGTTTTACCCCTGTCCACATTAAACAGGCTACCTGTGGATAGTTCTCACATGAAATCATGCCAAAATATAGTGAGAGCATTTGATGGCACTGAGAGAAAAGTGATGGGAAGAATCGAGATACCTCTATTGATTGGTCCAAATACATACGAGGTAGACTTTTTGGTAATGGATATTAAACCATCTTACAATTGCCTATTGGGGAGGCCTTGGATCCATTCTGCAGGGGCTGTACCATCGTCACGTCACCAAAAGTTAAAATTGGCGGTAGAGGGTCGATTGGTGACTATAGGTGCAGAAGAAGACATCATTGCATCACTCACCGATGATGTGCCATACATAGAGGCTGATAGTGAAGCGATAGAATGTTCATTCCGATCATTGGAATTCGTAAATGCCACATTTGTCATCGAGATGAGCAAAATCCCAGAGCCTAAGATATCCAAAGCTACGTCAATGAGCTTACAGCTAACGATGGGAAAGGGAGCATTGCCTGGAAGAGGATTTGGAAAATACCTCCAAGGAAGGGTCGAAGTACCGATCCTAGTTAACAAACAGGACCGTTATGGTTTGGGATATAAGCCTAATGCGAGGGAAAGGAGGAAGGAGATGGAGAAAAAGCAAGAAAGGAGAAGAGCACATTTGGGCGGGATAGAAGCCAAGTGGGGACCGATAACCTTTCCCCATATATCTAAGACTTTTGTTTCAGGGGGAATTGTTCACCCTGAAGAGAAGGATGAGGTTATAGAAGGAAGGATTGAGAGGTTGGACATCAATGCCATATCCGCGGAAGAAAGGGTGGAAAGGAATTTATCGGGCATTCGTCCTTACAAACCTGGAAGTGTTCTGAATAACTGGACTGCAGAAGAGATCTCTGTCACATTTAGAACTAATTCAGAGTAATATTCAGAACACTTGTTGCCCTAAGCCTGGGGGTGATAAGAATCTTTTGTAAAAGGCACATGTCTAAAATCTAATTTCAGTGAAAACTTATCATTTAGTTTCATCTTGAGCAAATATTCTTTCATTCTTTTCATTCCCTTTATAATCATACTAAGCATACAAGTATTCTTAGATTCTTTTATTTGGGCCTCCATTTGTTCCAATAACAGGTCTTCAGATATCAACGAGATGAGCAACGCTGTTACTAATTCAGAGTCTCTATTCGAACAAGACATGAGTATAGATGATCCTCAAGATTTTGAAGGTGACCAAGACAGCGTTTTATCTCCGGATTTGTTAAGAATGATAGAAGAAGAAGAAAAACAAATTCTACCCTATAAGGAATCAGTAGAAGTTGTGATCTTAGAAGAGGGCAGAGAGGTAAAAATTGGCGCTTACATTGCCAAGGAAACAAGGCAAGACCTTGTTGAGTTGCTTCAAGAGTTTAAAGATGTCTTCGCATGGTCCTACCAAGATATGCCAGGGTTAAGTACTGATATCGTGGTACACCGATTGCCTATAAAGGAAGAATGCAAACCAGTCCAACAAAAGCTCCGAAAGATGAGGCCTGATGTCTTGCTAAAAATAAAGGAAGAAGTTAAGAAGCAATTTGATGCTGGTTTCTTACAGATGGTCAAGTACTCAGAATGGGTAGCCAATATAGTCCATGTTCCTAAGAAAGATGGGAAGGTGCGAATGTGTGTGGACTACAGAGACTTGAACAAAGCAGCCCAAAAGATAATTTCCCACTGCCTCATATCGATACCTTGGTAGACAATACGGTCGGATACTCACTGTTCTCTTTCATGGATGGTTTCTCCGGGTACAACCAAATTAAGATGCTTTCTGAAGACAGGGAGAAGACCACATTCATAACGATGTGGGGGACGTTTTGTTATAAAGTGATGCCTTTTGGATTGAAAAATGCGGGAGCAACGTATCAGAGAGCCATGGTAGCATTATTCCATGATATGATGCATAAAGAGATAGAAGTTTATGTTGATGACATGATCGCAAAATCCAGAACAGAAGGGGAACACGTGCAAGTTCTGAGAAAACTGTTTCTAAGGTTAAGGAGGTTCCAGCTAAAACTTAACCCAGCCAAGTGTACTTTCGGGGCTAGATCAGGAAAATTGCTAGGATTCTTAGTCAGCGAAAAGGGAATTGAAATTGACCCAGACAAAGTTAAGGCCATACAAGAATTACCTCCGCCAAGTACTCAAAAAGAAGTTCGGGGTTTCCTAGGAAGACTAAATTACATCGCTCGATTCATTTCACAATTAACTAAGAAATGTGACCCCATATTCCGTCTTCTTAGGAAACACAATCCAGGTGTATGGGATAAGGAATGCCAGAAAACTTTCGAAAGAGTTAAACATTACTTGTCCAACGCCCCAGTACTGATGCCACCTTGCCCTGACAAGCCACTGATATTATACTTGGCAGTATTTGAGAATTCCATGGGGTGTGTGCTCGGCCAACATGATGAGTCAGGACGAAAAGAAAGAGCGATCTATTATCTCAGTAAGAAGTTCACTGAATGCGAAACGAGATATTCGCCAATTGAAAAATTATGTTGCGCATTGGTTTGGACTACTCGGAGATTAAGACAATACATGTTGTACTATACGACTTGGTTAATCTCAAAGTTAGACCCTCTGAAATACATGATGGAGTCAACTGCTCTAAACAGAAGGATGGCCCGATGGCAAATTCTACTATCTGAATTTGACATAACCTATGTGAATCAAAAGGTTGTAAAAGGGAGCGCGATAGCAGATTTTCTAGCAAGTAGAGCCCTGGACGATTATGAGCCTTTGAACTTTGATTTCCCAAATGAGGATCTGATGTATGTGGCAACTACTGAAGCAAGCACACAAGAAGGCAATACTTGGAAATTAAATTTTGACGGAGCCTCAAATGCCATGGGCAACGGGATTGGGGCAGTCTTGGTATCTCCAAACGGTGATCATTATCCTTTCACCAGTAAACTAGATTTTGATTGCACAAATAACATGGCGGAATATGAAGCATGTATCATGGGAATCCGCGCGGCTATGGAATGCAAAATCAAGGTACTTGAGGTATATGGGGATTCGGCATTGGTAATTTATCAGCTCAAAGGCGAATGGGAAACAAGAGACCCTACGTTGATTAGTTACCGAAGGATAGTCCTAGAATTGATTGAGGAGTTTGACGACATCACTTTTTGTTATCTCCCACGAGACGAGAATCAGATGGCCGACGCTTTAGCTACATTGGCTTCCATGATCAAAGTAAATAGACCAGAGGATGTGAAGCCTATCCAAATGAGCATTTATGATGCTCCAGCCCACTGTTGTAACATTGACGAAGAAGAAGAAAAGGACGACAACCCTTGGTATTAGGATATATTGCGATACGTGAAAAATCGTGAATACCCAAACCAAGCAACTGAGAATGACAAGAGAATGTTGAGGAGGCTGGCCAGTGATTACGTCTTAGATGGAGAGATCCTGTACAAAAGAGGAAAAGATCAGGTGCTGTTAAGATGTGTGGACGCTGTGGAGGCCAAGCATATCTTGGAAGAAGTCCATGATGGTATTTGTGGAACACACGCTGACGGTTTCACAATGGCCAGACAGATCATGAGATTTGGATATTATTGGTCTACCATGGAAGGAGACTGCATCAAATATGCTAAGAAGTGCCATAAATGCCAGATTTACGGAGACAAAATTCATGTGCCTCCATCACCTCTTCACGTCATGACTTCCCCATGGCCTTTCTCCATGTGGGGCATGGACGTCATTGGGCCGATATCGCCAAAGGCTTCAAACAGACATCGTTTCATTTTTGTAGTGATTGACTACTTTACTAAGTGGGTAGAGGCTACTTCTTACGCCAACGTCACAAAGGCAGCTGTCAGCAAGTTTTTAAAGAAGGAAATCATATGTCGGTATGGAATGCCCGAAAGGATTATATCTGACAACGCATTAAATTTGAATAATAGCACGATAGCAGAGGTTTGTAGTCAATTCAATATCAAGCACCACAACTCATCGCCATATCGTCCAAAGATAAATGGTGCGGTGGAGGCAGCCAATAAAAATATCAAAAAGATTGTGGGGAAAATGACTGAGACCTATAGAGATTGGCACGAGAAGTTGCCATTCGCCCTCTATGCTTATCGAACGTCCGTCAGGACTTCTACCGTGGTAACACCATTCTCTTTTGTTTATGGAATAGAGGCAGTGCTACCAATTGAGGTTGAAATTCCCTCTCTCCGAGTTTTTTCAGAACTAAAGTTAGACGAAGCAGAATGGGTCCAATCCCGATATGATCAGCTGAACTTGATTGAAGAAAGGAGGTTAAGAGCTATCCGTCATGGTCAAATGTACCAGAAACGAATGATGCGAGCTTACAATAATAAAGTTCGTCCTAGAAACTTCCATGAAGGGGACTTGGTACTGAAGAAGATACTTCCCATACAAAAAGACTTCAGAGGAAAGTGGATGCCAAACTGGGAGGGACCTTATGTGGTAAAAAAGGCCTTTTCAGGAGGGGCATTAATTTTAACTGGGATGGATGGCAAAAGCTTGCCCAATCCTGTGAATTCGGATTCTGTGAAAAGGTACTTTGCCTAAAAAAAAAAAGGAGAGGCCAAGGCGAAAACCCGCAAAGGGCACCTTGAGACCAAAGGGGTTTTGAATTGAAAACCCAAGAATGGGCAATTCAAATTTTCGATCAAAGATGAGGCATAGAGTAGTTTTGTCTTCTCCGAATTAACAAAAAGGAAAGATACTACATCTTGGGGCATCAACAAAGTCTTGTAGGACTTCTAAACACAGAGTTTGTGTGGAGAAGCTCATGCTGTGATATCTGGGGCACCTGTTTTTATCTTATTTACATCTTAGCAAAATTTACTATTTGTTCATTTAGAGCTCGGCTCTCAATAAAGTTCCATCTTATTCATTGTGATAATCTTTTTCATCATATCTCAGCAAAATTTGTTATCTTGATTGATTTATTCATTTCGAGCTTTGCTCTCAGCAAAATTTTATCTTGTCTATCTTGATAATTTTTTTCAAGCATTTTTCATTAAAATAATGATTACTGGACTGGTAATATTCAAGCAGAAGGAGTTCTACATATTACTCTGAAAGCTTCTAAATAGTACGAGAACCTGAAACAGGACTATTGTTTAGAACTGACCAAACTTAAGGGTTAGAAGCATTGGAGGAAGAATAGTCTAAATTGCAACTATTTCCTTGGGTTTTTCTGTCAAAGATACCAGCTGAACGAGAAGGGGCGGTGATAGAGCCTTTAATAAATTTCGAGTAATGACAACCTAAGCATTTAAAAAGGGATCATTCTCATGACATTCTGCAAATATCATTCATACACATCTAGTTAGGAGCATTTGATCCACTCTGATCATGTCATCCTAAACACTAGGCGTAAATAGGTCCATAAAATTGATTTTATAGGTCAAAGGAACAGATCCTATACCCTTGAAGTTGCAATGGGATGGATTGAAGTCATTAAAGCAGATCTTGTCTCATGTATTGGCATGAAGTGGATCGAAGATGCAGATCTTGTATTCCCATATTGGTGGCGAAGTAGATCGCAGAAAGCAGATCTTGTCTTCATGTATTGGCGTGAAGTAGATCGAAGATAGCAGGTCCTATCTTCCTATATTGATAGGAAGTGGATCCAAGATGCAGATCTTGTCTTCCCATATTGGTGGCGAAGTAGATCGCAGAAAGCAGATCTTGTCTTCATGTATTGGCGTGAAGTAGATCGAAGATAACAGGTCCTATCTTCCTATATTGGTAGGAAGTGGATCCAAGATGCAGATCTTGTCTTCCCATATTGGTGGCGAAGTAGATCGCAGAAAGCAGATCTTGTCTTCATGTATTGGCGTGAAGTAGATCGAAGATAGCAGGTCCTATCTTCCTATATTGATAGGAAGTGGATCCAAGATGCAGATCTTGTCTTCCCATACTGGTGGTGAAGTAGATCGAAGAAAGCAGATCTTGTATTCATATATTGGTGTGAAGTAGATCGAAGATAGCAGATCCTGTCTTCCTATATTGGTAGGAAGTGGATTGAAAAACAGATCCTATCTCCCTGTATTTGGCAGTGGAATAGATTGAAGATCAAAGATGGCAGATTTTACCTCCCTGACTACAGTGGAGTACATTGAAGTCGATAACTCTATCTCCCTGTATTTGGCAGTGGAATAGATTGAAGATCGAATATGGCAGATTTTACCTCCATGTGACTACAGTGGAGTACATTGAAGCCGATAACTCTATCTCCCTGTATTTGGCAGTGGAATAGATTGAAGATCGAAGATGGCAGATTTTACCTCCCTGACTACAATGGAGTACATTGAAGCCGATAACTCTATCTCCCTGTATTTGGCAGTGGAATAGATTGAAGATTACAGATCTTATCTCCCTAAGCAATAGTGGAGCAGATCATATTCAGTCTTATCTCCCTAAGCAGTAGTGGAGCAGACGAAGAAAATAACAAATCTCATCCCCATGGAGTTGCAGCAGAATAGATTTAAGTCATGTTTCTCTGGAGCGCAGTGAAGTGGATTGAAGCAACGAGACACAGCAGAACAGAACGAGGCTACTTGAAGAAGAAAAGCACCAAAAGAAGCCAAGGCTCGGCAAGCCCGGGCAAATTTGGTCTTTCTTGGTCTTTGCTCCGTTTTCGTTACACGACAACGAGCAAAAAGGGGCAGCTGTAAAGCCTAAAATCTGCCCGGGCCCATACCAACAAAATAACCCAAATAAGAAAAAACCTAGCCCAGGAAGCTAAAATTTTAGCGGCAGAAAACCTTGGCTTTTCTTTGCGCTGCATGCCTCCTCGTCTGCCACTCCCAGCGCCGCGTGCTCTGTCAGGCGCCTTCTCGCATGCTCACTGCCACTGTTCGCCTATCACTGGCCCTTCACGCGTGTCAGACCTCCTGCAAGAACAAACAACAGTCCAAACAACAAAACGACAAAAGAAGAAATTTAAGTTCTTTTTTTAAATCGGCTATAAAAGGCCGAATCAAACGATTGTATTGGTCTTCTTCGGGTTTTTACGAAGATCCATCAGTAAATCAAAAAATCAAAAAAACTGAAATTCCAAAAGGTTGTTTTTCTTTAAAGAACTGTTATCTTCATTCTTTTTTTCATAGTTTTCTTTTCTTTTCTTTTCTTTTCTTTTATTGCAAATCTATTTTAAAATAATAAAAATCAAAAAAGAGAAAAGAAAGAGTCACCTGAATCGCCCCTTAAGCCCGCCGTTGATGGTGCTTCACCGTCGCCGGATGTGGGTTTGGAGAGGGGAAAAACTTCTCTCTTTCCCTTTGCTTCCGTGTTCCATGGCCTCGACCTCCAAATGCGCTTCAGTGCACCGAGAGGAGGCGTCCTCGCATGGCTTCGGCCACCGAGCAGTGGAGGCGCGACGGCGGTGGGGTTCTTAATCTTGGAGCCCTAGAGGAGAAAAGGGAGCCTCCCTTTTGTTTTATTTATTTTTTGTGCGTTCTCTGCAAGAAAATGAAACTGCAGAAAGAGTTCTTTTTTTTTTCTGCTTTTATGGTGATTAAACGACGCCGTTTGAAGGCTTGAAGGACTGTGCATCATTGCCCTAATGGGTATTTTTCACCTTTGGTCCCTCCATTTCTGCGGCACATTCAATACAGTTTTATTTCGCTTAATTTTGGCCGCATAATTTCGCACCTGTTCTAATTCGGTCCTGTGCAGACTGATGCGCATAAGGTACGGAAAATATTGCACAATCGATCCCCCATGTCCTCAGCGCAATTTATTTAGGTCCCCCTAGCCACCTGTTTCATGCATTTGCAGTTTAAGACCCGTTTTTTAAATTTTGTTTCAACCACGTCCTTAATATGTTTAACCTTTTTTATATATGCTATTTTATCATTGTTTGTTTTAAACCTTTATATTTATTATTTATCTGAAATTGTTTTGCATTAAATTTTTTTATATATTTTAAAAAAAACTGTTTCTTTTATTGTTTAAAATTTTCTTTTGTATTGTTTTATTTTAAACTATTTTAGATTAACTAGTATTTATCTCAAGTTTTTTTATTTTATTTATTTATTTATTTGGTTTAAATTTACATGTCATCATCTTATATATTATTATATTAAAATATTTTAATATTCATAATTTCAAATTGTTGATACATTTTTATAATATATATTTACGTACATACTTTTCATTTATTATAAATATACTTTTTATATTTTTATATTTCATATTTTTATGTATACATAGATATAGGCATAAATACATACATCTTAATTCATATATATGCATATATACGTACTTATACATACTTAAATATATTTTTCATATTTCATAATTCTTATATACTTACATATATTTATACATATTTTACATCATATACATACTTATATATATTCTTTATATTCTTAAAAATACTTTTTGTATATTTCACATATTTTATAATTCACATACATATATTTTATATTATCACAATTTGTAAATATATATAAACACATATTTACATTTTTATTTTTATAATACTTACCGATTTTTTATATATGTATATATTTATCTATGTTTTCATATTCTATAATTTATAGGCATTTCTTATTTTTATGGCTTAAAATTATACATGCATATACATTTTTACATAATTGTATTTATTGTCATCATTGTTATTTGGTGTTTGTTTATTTATTCATGTACACTTGTGCTTTTTCTAAAATGTTAGTTCTATTTATTTATTTGTTTGCTTTGTTTATGTAATCGCCTCGTCATTTCATTTTGCCTATTGTGTTGTTGTTACTCACTTTACTTTGCTTACCTTGTCGTATTCGTTATTGTTTTGTCAAGCATTAACACCAAACATCAAAAGGAAAATTTTTCTAAATAAGGCAATATTTCGCGTTTGGAAAATCGAGAAAACATGCCCTAACGTGCTGGGTTTCGATTTCTCGTTCGACTAAATAGCCAAATATCCTCTTAAAGCTTCAAAGTATGGTTTCATTAAACTATAAGGTGATCTTGGTTTCGATGGTTTAGAGTATCGTGTCCTAACGTGCTGGATGTGATATTCCTTCGGAACAAGAGAATCTTATATTTCAATTCACGTTATCAGAGTTTCTTTTAAGGATCGTATTTTTAAAACTCTTCAAATTTTCAATTTTCGACACTAAGACACTAATTAATCAACTAGGTACTAATTTTGGGCGTATCGAGGGTGCTAATCCTTCCTCGTGCGTAACCGACTCCCGAACCCCTTTTTTTGAATTTCATAGACCAAAATCTTTGTTTTAATAAAAATTAAATCGTTTATTAAAAACAACCACTTTTTGAGGTGACCCGATCACACCTTATCAAAAAAGATTGGTGGCGACTCCCGTTTTTATTCTATTTTCAAAATCCAAGTCGACCCCGTTTTGTCAAAAAAATGGTGCCAACAATATTAATTATTTAAAGCTTATTTAAAATTTATATTTTATAAACCATAATATTAACAATGAGTTATTGTAAATTATTTTTTTATATTTTTATTATAATTTAAGGGCTAATTTTTATTATTTTACTTTTGAAATGTGATGTGAAAATTTTTAAAAAGTTTTGGTTTAAGATTTAAATATTTAATATCGCTATAAAAAATATTTTTGAGAAATAAAATGTCTATTTTAAACATGATGCCGTGAAGTAAAAATATTTATTTAAATAATGTTCAAATTCATTAGTATTATGATATTTTAGTAAGAATATAAAATTCTTTTTGTAATTCATTATTAATATTTTATATATATAATGTAAATTTTAAATATATTTAAGTAATTAATATTAATTATTTGTAAAATTTAATTTGAATATATAAAATATATTTTAAATATTAAAATATATAATGTTATATATTTAAAATGGATTTCAGTAAGGGTTAACAAAATTATTTGACTCCAAAAATGTTTTTATTTTAAATTTAAAAACTAGGACAAAAATACTTTTATGTTTGAGTTCAAAAAACACTTTTAATTTCAAAAGATATCTATTTAGCATTGCTTATAGCTCGAACAGCACTTTTAACCGCCAAAATATTTTAAAAAACCAATGAAAAATAAAGCCTAAGTTGAATTTTTGTAATACTAAAGTACATGGCATCGTGGTAATAATAAAAAAGACATGGGAAAAGAATAATACTTAATATTCGAGTAAATTATTCCGTCACTTATAAAATTTTTATTAATTATAAAAGTTATGTTTACATCTAATTGTAATATTAAAAATATAATTTACCAACTAACAATTAATATTTAAATCATGTCAATTAATATAAGAGGGCTTGGATTTGAACATATTCAGGTGCTTTTTATTTTCCTATTTAATGGTTGAAAGGAAGTTATGAGCACTTCTAGATATATATATATATGTATATTGATATTTTATATATTATAATATTAACAAATTTTAATTTTATTTAAATTAATTTATTTTTTTTACTTTATACTATTCTATAAAATGAATATTTTAATGACATAATAGTTTTTTGGCCCTCCAACTTCTCTAAAAAAAATTATTTTCACCCTCTATTTAATTTTTTGCTGCTTTTAGCTCTTAAACTTGTATTTTTTGTCAAATCACTCAAAAATGGATGTTTTGCTAACTTCATTGATGTGGCAAACATGTAGATTTGTTGCGTAGATGACATGTCTACAATTGATTATTTTTTTAAAATTTTAAAAATATTTTTTTTATAATTTTATACTTTTTAAAATAATTTTAATGATTTTTAATTTTTAAAAATAAGTTTTTTTTTAATTTAAGAAAAAATTAAATGCTGACGTGTCATCCACGTGACAATCTACATGGATGACATGTCTAACTTTTCTAATTATTTTGAGATGATTTGACCAATAATGCAAGTTTAAGGGTTAAAAAAGGAGAAAAATTAAATGAATGACTAAAATGATTTTTCCTATAAAATTGAAGGACCAAATAAGTCATTATACGTAACAATGTTAAATATTTAAGATTTTAAATCTCACTTTTCCACGAGATTAATAATATTCAAAACAAATATTAACTAGTATCGTCTCTTAAGTTGATAGTACACCGTTAGACCCCCAGCACACTCCAAACTCATATAAAAAACATTGCGAAATATAAATTGGGGTGCCCTGTAATTTACCCTTGGTTTTTCAAGATTATCAACTCTTCAAGCCTAAAAAAGCACGTCTAACCCAACCTCTTCCAAGAGAGATATTAAAGATAAAAACAATTATAAATAGATATTGAAGTATTAGATACTTGGTCAACAATTTCTTGACTCATAGCATGTATTGTGACATGAAAATTTAGGTTTAATTCTTAGCAATCCTATCTCTACACTCAATTATATATATATAAGAATTGTATATGCTTTTGGATAAATTTAAACATAAAAATATTTTTAACATATTATATTAAAGGATTCAAATAGAAATTTTTTCTTTCAAAACCGAAATTTTAGAGGACTTGAAAAGAAAAGTAGTTTACTAATTTAAAATGTCTAATTAAATTAATATCATGAGTGAATTGAATAAATATAATGGAGGGTATTTTTTATATTTTTATATAAAATTTATAAATATTTTTTTGTTAGTTTTGATTTTGAAATGTTTTGATAGATTTTCTTAATCAAATTTGTAAAAATTACTTTGATTAATTTTAAATATATTTTTAAGTGATACAAACTCAAAATTGAAGTTTCTAAATGTCTTAAATCTTCTTCAAAAGTTTTTGAGCACCTCAAGTCCTTTGAAATGTTTTTAAGCCTTATTTTCATGTTTCCCCAACAATGTCTCAAGACACATAATCATTTCTCTCGAGACACACAAACATGGAATGTAAAATTACTCAAAGGAAGTATTGTCTCGGGACATAATTAAGTCTGTTTGTCTCAAAACAGACCAACATCGAAGCTAAAGGTATGCTACAAGGTTTGCTTTAAGGGAACCTTATCTCGAGAAATACCTGTTGTGTCTTGAGATAGCATACTCCAACAATCACATTTTGTTCTTTCTATATCAAGATAAATGCTCTATGTCTCGAGACATATACCTACAAAACTGCATTTAATACGTGGAATAAATGCTCTCAACGATTAGAAACTCCCTCTAACGACCCCAAACATCCATAAATCAATTAAAGGATACAGATATCATTCAATGACACTCATATTGAGACAAGAAACAAGTTTACAAAGGTCAAGAGATAAAATCCAATCACTTCTCATTATTATTCTTATTTTCACTAGTACATGTAGTGGGTTTTCTTGTTATTCATTCTTTCAAGTTAAACATTATCTTTGAAAGGTTTAAATTAATAAATTTAGAAAATTATTAATTGCGATAAGCTAAACTAGTGGAGGTAAGCAACTAGGGCTGAACCACTATAAATTATTGTATTTCTCTTAATTGTCATATTTACTTTCAATTTTTAAAAAATCAATTCACCCCTTCTTAGTATATATTGAACTTAACAATTTTAAACTTGAATAAATTTACAAATTTAAGATATCAAAATTTAAAAAGATTAAATTTTGCCATTTCATCTAAAACTTTATTAATTTTTCTACATATTTTTTTACTCTTATTATGAATATGTCATAATTTAATTAACAAACTTATATTACTATTAAATATTTGTATACTTAAATTTTAATTATATAAGTTCTAATAATAGATATGAATTCGAGACCTAAATTTTATGTATGAGACTTAACCTGCTAAAGATAGAGATAAGGTTATTAATCTTGTACCAGTGGGTGCATATTTTTGTTCTGATACAAGTATTAATTGGTATTGTTATGTTTGGATGTATCTTTTCAAGTTTATTGATATTTTTATAAATATTATATATTTTTTAATAATTCAATGTTTAGTTTTTCTAATAATATATCTTATATATAAATATAAATATAACTCAATTATATTAATATAAATATTTTTGAGAAATTGCATATAAATATATTTATATGCTAATATAAAATACAAAATTATTAATTACATTTAATAACTTAATTTAATGATTATATTTTAGTTTTAAACGTAATAATACAAATTTAAAATTAATTTAAAATATTAAAATCATACAAACACTTTGAAAATCAACAATATTAAAACATTGTATTGACTAATATGCATTAATATGAGAAATGTTGTCAATTCCATACCGGTCTTGATTATATTGACCAATATACACGGTTTCAGTAATAATTCAGAACAACTATTTCTATTTTCCATATTAATAAAAATTTCAACATGTATCAATTGTACCGGCTCATTTCGCCTAATTCTATATGTATCGGTCGAAATATTGTGCATCAATTGGTGTATGAATATTATTAAATATATATAATTACTATTTTTTATTATTTCAATAAATAATAAAAACTTTATCTTGTTAAAAAATATTAAATTTTAACTTTAAATTTTAACTAATGTAAAGTTTAAAAAAAATTAAAATTTACAGTAAAAAAATAAAAAAAATTCAATTTATATAACAAACAAAACAAAACAAAACAAAAAAAAAAGCGAAAAAATTAAAATCTCGAAAAGCTTTTAATATACTTAGTATAAATGATCTTATTGTGGATTCTTTTATAATTACGATGTTTACCATATGAGATGTGAGACGATAATTTTCTTTCTTTATTTTGGATTTGTTAAAACGTAGAATTTTATTTGTAAAATTTATTAACGAATAATTTTATATTTAAAATTTATTTAATTTTTTAAATATGTGAAATATTTTATAAAATATCGATAATTTAAAATGATATATTAAAATACACTATATTTATAGTACAAAATTTAATAGAAAAATAATACGTCCGCTAATATATATTAACTAATAAAGTCAAATTAGTGGAAATGTATTAAAAATTGATCATAAAAACTAAAATTATGTGATAAGATTTAAATTTTAAACAATGTACCAGTCGAGGAGACCAATTTCGGCAGTGAGAACCATGATAGACTTAAATGTCTCCTTTGTATGCCACGTTTCCAGGTGCAATTTGCTGCTAACTCTGAAAATTAAAGGAAAATAAAAAACCCGCCAATTAAATCAATGGACAAGATTGAAAATTAAAAAACAGAAAATAAAAAAAAAATACTTTTTTTCAAAAATTACAAATTGTTTAAATTAGAATCAAAGATAAACAGAAAGGAAAAAGGAAAAGAAAAAGGCAGGGCCTTCATTGTGCAGGTAGTCGCCGTCGTAGAGCAGAGGAGCTTGAGGCGGTGGCAGCGGCCGAGAGAGAGGCGGAGATAGAGAGAACGGGAGAGAGAAGATGAACAATTGAACCGCCAATCTTTAAAGAAAGAAAAAAAAAGAAGAAGAAAACGGATGCAAACCTCAAGGTTTCTTATCCCATTAGATTCTCTCTCTCTCGGTCTCTTTTTTCTTCTCATTGTTCGGAGGTCGTGTACATTTTCCATTTCGCCTCTCCCTATAGCGTTTTCCGATGAATTCGTCTCTTTTCTCTGGAAATTTTTAATATTTTCCAACACTTCCTCTTCGCATTTTAAATTTTTTGAAGATTTTCCCTCAAAGGCATATCTTTCCAATTTGGATCCAATAACAGCAGAAGAACCCAAATCTGTCAGGTAAACTTCAAGCATTTCATCTTTTGTCGTTTCCTTTTCACCTATTGTGATCCATCGTTATTTTCCAACTTTATCAAACCAAAATCAAGAAAAATGCCATTAAAAACTTTTATTCGGGAATTTGGAAACATATCAAATAAAAGTCCAGCGAGGAAAGATAACCATAGGCGTGGACGATCCCATATTGCACCAGAAGCTGCTTCTTCTTCTTCTACGTTATCATTAGCTGGTTCTTCAACTCCAATCATCGAGCAAGGGCAATGGGCAAATTTGCCTCCGGAATTACTTTTAGATATAATACAAAGAGTGGAAACAAAGGAAAAATGTTGGCCGGGAAGGAGAGATGTGGTTGCTTGTGCTTCCGTTTGTAAGTCATGGAGGGAAATTACTAAAGAAATTGTTAAAACACCGGAGCAATGTGGCTTCTTCACTTTCCCCATATCTTTAAAGCAGGTGAAGCGTTAATCGTCTTTTTTCTTTTTCCTTTTTATTGGAAATTTTCGGCTTGATATTTTGTTTACCGATGTTATTTTCTTGGGGGTGGTTTAGCCTGGACCAAGGGATGCTCCCATTCAATGCTTTATTAGGAGGGAAAGAGAAAC
The DNA here is from genome assembly GCF_007990345.1 of Gossypium hirsutum. Classification (NCBI taxonomy): domain Eukaryota; kingdom Viridiplantae; phylum Streptophyta; class Magnoliopsida; order Malvales; family Malvaceae; genus Gossypium; species Gossypium hirsutum. The sequence continues at coordinate 28,828,187 of NC_053428.1, forward strand.
TTCAACATATAGATTGCATCTGGGTCTCAGTCCTGGTTAGTTCTCATTTTTTTTATCTTTTCTTTAATGAAAATGAGTGTTTTTATTCTTAAAACTGTATGTTAGTAGCTTAGTAATATGTTTATAGGGATACATTATAAATAAATTGTGATTTATGGAATGTACACTTAAAATCGAATCCAAATCATGTATACAATTGCACTAAATTAAAATCCTTGAATCACCTTACACCCGGAATTAAAGGACTCATCTTTACGTTTATATAACTGATTTTTATTAGTTTATTTACGAATTTACATTTTTACAGCTTTGTCTGGTGATTTGAGTAAACAGTTGTTGGTAGCAAAGAGAGTTAGAAGGGCTACCTGCACTGATTTTATGATATATTTAAAGGGGGATGATTTCTCAAAATCAAGCAACGATTATATTGGAAAACTTAGGTAAGCTTTTTGATGGGTGAAAATTGTTATTAGTTTTTTCTTCTTTCTTAAGGGTTGGTTAGTTCTTTCTGCAATTTAAAGAGGGAAGCTTTAACAGGTCTAATTTCCTGGGATCCAAGTTCAACATTTTCGAGAGCCAACCTCAATATGATTCTACTGCACAATCCACTCCTCGATCACGTTGGAAAACTTACTTGAAGTCGGTGCCTCCGAAGGTCCCTACGATTAGCTTGAACACTGCCAGTATATCTTATGAGCTCAATGTTCTTCGCACAAAAGGTCCAAGGAGATTGAAGTGTATTATGTACTCGATCCCAGTCTCCTCGCTCGAAGAAGGAGGAACTGCTCGAACACCAACGGCATTCGCAAATTGCCCTGATGAGGATCCTTCTCCACCGGTAGATTCCAAAGGAAAGAAGCCACGCATGGGATTCAACTCAACTGTCTGTGGAAAGCCTCCAAAATCAGTGCAAAGTACTGCATTAGCTTTGAAAAATAAAGCTCCTAGATGGCATGAACAGTTGCAGTGTTGGTGCCTAAATTTTAAAGGACGAGTTACCGTGGCTTCTGTAAAGAATTTCCAGTTGGTGGCCGCTGCAGAGCCGGGCCATAACATTGCAGTAGCAGAACAAGACAAAGTGATCCTGCAATTTGGGAAGATTGGCAAGGACATTTTCACCATGGATTATCGTTACCCACTCTCTGCTTTCCAAGCCTTTGCAATCTGCTTGAGCAGCTTCGGTACAAAACCGGTTTGTGAATGACAGTCCCTCTTATTCCCTCTACTTAATGTGCATGATCATGCTAGTATTTCACAACAATTTGGTTGTACATAATTCTCTCCGGAAGCACTTTAGCTTTTGCCATTTTCATCGGCAACCACTTCTGTTTCTCTGCACATACTAAGTAATGAAGGCTGTACACATGTATTCTATGTTTTAGCATCTATCTATTTTCAAACTGCAACCTCCAGGCTCTCCCCCTGAGCAGGTTGCTTCATACAGTCCACGACTTATGTTTTATGTCATTCAATATACGAGGAAACTATATTTTATGTTGCGTGGGTTGATCTTGTAACCCTGAACCGTCCTTTTTGATTGACTTTGAGTGAAAAGATGCTCATGAGTTTTCCTTCTTCTGCTAGGATTGGAACACTGATTAGAACCCTGCAACCCAGCTTATGAATTTTTTTATTTTTGAAATATCTTTATCTTTATGCAGGGGAAAAATTGGATATGTTAAACTCCCAGGTTTTATTTGTTTTTCACCAGTGCTCAAAGTCTATGTTGTTCCAATTTTCATTTTGCTTGAAGTAGCCATGTCTGAAATAAATTCGGACACACCCACGTTCGATTACAACTGAATCCAAGTGATTGGGGTTGTTATGTCTTTTTTCATTATCTCTATTTTTTGTTCCAGAGTTGCAACAGCAAGAAGTTTAAATATTAGTTCTTAGCTGTGGTTTTCATGTTGAACCCCTTATTGCTGCTTTTTTCCTGCGTTCTTTTGCAACCTTCTTTATTTCTTTCCCTTCCCCTCTGAGAAATCTCTGTCTATCCTATGCCTGTATCTTCTCTATTCAAGTTAAAGACCAAGCCAAATTATTGGACTAGTATCAAAATTCCAAGATAAATAAATGAATAAACAACTTTTATCCCTTCAAATTGAACCTACAAGATTGAACTATACCACTGTCTTGGTTCTTGTTTGGAGCATAATCTGCTTTTTTTTTTGTCTTTTGGGACATTCCATGAGCAAGATCATGCTTTCTTGCTATAATATAAACATGTTTCCAAAACTAGTATTACTTGCTTTATTCATGGATTCCCTCAAAGTGTGGTCCTCTTATCGTGCCCCTTTAAGATCCAAATGAGTTAACGGCTATATGAGTGGAGTAGACTCCACCAAGTGCTCAAAAGGCACTGGTCTTTAGCTCTGGCATTCAAAATCCCATACTAATTTTAAAATTGTTCTTATATATTTTAATTATATAAAAATTTATAATTTCAGAATGGATTGAGAGATAAATCTAGACGAGATAAATTCAAAATTATATACATAAAAATTGAATCAGAGTCCAAACAAATTTCACAGTTTCAATCAATCCTAAGAGAAGAAAACTAATGGGAAGGAACTAACTCACATCCCACTGGCACAACTTTATCATCAAACAAAGACTCGAGAATCAATCAAAGCCCTTTCCATCTACAGCATTCTCAACAGCTAGCATCAGGTCACATTTATCATTAATTCTAGGCTACTAGCATTATTTTTCACAATATTATTATGAAAAAAAAGAACAACTTCAATATAAATATTTCTCTTTCAAAAATATATATTAATTACCAAGTTGCCAAATTACAGAAGAAAATTTCATCTTCCCACTCAGGAAAAAGGAAATGGCAGAATATGTTACTGTATATTTTGTGGGTTTTAAAAAGGATGGTGGAGGATTATATTTTGGAGCATCTATGGTGATGGGGTAGACTGTTTTGGGATCTAATCCCCACCATCCGATAAATTCTCAAAGAAGTCAACTTGATCCAATAAAAAACAAGAACAAAGAACTAGACTTTCATAAAGAGTCAGTTCTATGACACTTGATTCCTGTCCATGAAAAGCATTTGCTTAAGCAAGCGAATCATATCTTGTTTTAACCCTAAATATTCCCCAACTTACAATGAAATACCAATCTACTTCAGCTTAAAAATTCTGAATTCGATTTTTATTGAGTTGAACTGTTTTATCTATCGAACAAACCAAATTTAAATATTTTTTAATACCATAAAATAAATTTGTAATCTTAATCAATTTGTTATATTTTTATTTAACACTAAAAAATTTTAATTCGATCTAAAACTCACATTGAAATATAGATAAACAAGTCTAATCAAATAAAATTAAATAATTCAATCATTATCTTGAATTAAACTCAACTTGATTAAATTTAAATTGAATTTCTAGCTGCTCTTAATCACTTAAACTAGATTCAACTTGGTTACACCGCTACCCACCACCGATGTTGGCTCTTTATAAGTAGTAAGCATAACAAGTTGTTACCTGTACCACCTCCTTGATTGAGGCAGCAATCTAGTTTACCTTGATAGCTAGCTTCTTTCTCTTTTGTTAGTTGCTCTCCTTTTAAGGGTCTAATCTTTGATAGACAAAACATTCTTCGTCTCCAACTTTTTTGTTCACTTCACATCCAACACATCCAAGCTTTTATTTCCACATTCTTGTTTGTTTTTGACTCATCCCCCTAAGTGCAACAACAATGTCGTCAAGTTCTAGGACTTCTTCACGTGATTCTAACTCCTACTGGACTCCAAAGCAAAACAAACTGTTTGAAAAGGCCCTTGCTGTATATGACAGGGACACTCCGGACCGCTGGCAAAAAGTGGCAGCGGCTGTTGGTGATAAAACACCCGAGGAAGTGCGAAGGCACTATGAGATCTTAGTGACGGATGTCAACCATATTGAATCTGGTCAAATCCCTATACCCGATTATGAAAGCACTGGGAACAACAGTAGATGAACTGCTGCTGATATGAGTGAAAGGTAAGAGTATCAAGGACTTTCTCTCCTTTGCAAACTTAATACTTGCTACTACCTCTTTGATAGAATCTTTGCTAGTAGATGAACTCAGATATGGATGTAAGTGTCGGATAAGAGCATGTTTATGACCATATCCTTATATTCATGTCTCGACACGAATAGTTAAAAAAAATAAAGGGTTGGATCAATCTAGACTTGCACTGCTCTAAAATTTCAACAATAAACTATACAAAAATTAATATTCAACCAGCCATCTTTCTTAAGACTTCCTTTGCAATCAATGCCAAATGCTGTCAACTGATGGCAGGGCAGGGACCCTAGGTCTTTGTAAAGCTAGTTGGAATATGAAAAACCTGATAAAACTTCATATATACGATAATCCAAAAAGATTATGATTTATTATGTTAATGAGCATTTCAAAGACCATGGATTCTAGAAGACACCCCTAACATGAAACATAGACTCGTCCTCAAGCTCCAAAAACCAGCATATAACAGTAACAAAAAGACGTTAGGGATTTCTAATTCTTCCTTCCATAAATTATCTGACCCTTTGCTTGCTCCCCTTTTCGGCCACGCTGGAAATCATTTAAAGAATGTTATTATCAAGTGTTCTATTCTTCTGGCTAGCTGGGAATCGTGGAATGGTTTAAAATCCTATGATAAGTATATAATTCAAGCATGAACTCCATATCATATAATAAATGAACTTTTTTTTCGAAGGAAAAAAAATATCCATGTTAATGTAATGGATAACCCTTGTTTAATTAACTTTAAAACTTAACAAACCTCTATAACCCTTCATTAATAATTCATTGACTTCCTCTAATGTCATGACACTGTTTTTCTTAGATCATGAAGCAATGCCCAATATTTCAGCTAAAAACAAATAATTTCCATAATATAACATAGATAGACATTTGCACTTGCTCCTTCGCTAATAATCCAATTCTCCTAAAGGCAGGATACCTCATACCTATATATGTTACTCCCCGTCATATTTTAATACAAACATAATATTCCTAAAAAATTATATTATTGTACTCATATCTAATATATGTTGAACACTGAGTATTGAGCACAAATACTTAAATAAATTTTGAAGGGTTAAAAGAAGGTAAATTTATCCTTCAATGCTCTTAGCTTTTGTTTTTCTTAAATCTTCCACAGGTTTATGAAGATAATCTATAGCTACAATGAAGCAAAAGTTTCAGCTACATTATTGTCAAAAGATGAGTAAAGACTATATGTGTAAGTATAAATATAAAGAAATCGGGAATCGGATCGTGATTCTCCCTTACCTATGGCTCCTAAGTGTGTATGGATTGTATGTTATTTCGAGTCAGATCGTTAACATAACAAAAAATTGAGATCTATAATTATCAAAGCTTGTAAGTACTGTACTCGATTTTATACTTAATGTACTGGTATTTCTTGTAATTTTTTTATGTATTTTCCTATTGAATCAAATATTTCCTTGCCTTGTTTGTTTCCAGAAAAGCCAAAAGAAAAAAAGAAAAACAAACGTGTAATACTTAAATCACTGGATAAAGATTGGATTAGAGAGTTAAGAATGAAGCGATCAGCATCAAAAGATATAGTACAAAATATTAGTAATAATCAACGTAGAAAAATGAAATCTCACTGATCAAAATGAAAATAAACATAAAATCATGGCGATTCGAGTTTAAGGAATTAAACTCAATATTTCATCATTATCCAATCATATAACGTCACTAAAAGAGAACCTTAAACAGCTTACCTAGTTCAGTTCCAGCCTCCAAAATCTGAAGAGAGAACCAATCCAGTAATTAACTGAAAATATTGTTTTAAATCTGGATCAGAAAGAGAGTGATTTGAGAATATCAGAAAATAATTTATCATTTTTGTATATTTGATTTTGTGAGGAAAAGAGAATCGCTGTTTTACCTTTTTAAGCAAATGGAAGGCGGGAAAAGCCGAAAAGGTTTGTTTCCTTTTCGAATGGAAAAAAAAAAAGAACTTATGGAGATGCGGGGTATCGATCCCCGTACCTCTCGCATGCTAAGCGAGCGCTCTACCATCTGAGCTACATCCCCTTGCCATTTACTGTTCCCATTATAATTTTAATCAACTAAGTTATTTTGTTTTGAATCCCTAATCTGCCCCTGGAAGGATATATAATATATTATTAAATCAATGGTAAAATACCACTTTTTTTTTTTTTTTTTAATATTGAAATTTTAAATTTCAAAACATTAAAACCAATTAAGCAAGTTATTGAAAGTTTTTTATTCCTTCAAATTTTAAATTTCAAAATATAATGTTAACTAATTTGTTACTCTAATATTGAAATTAATTAAATTAATTTTCTTCTAAATTTTAAAATTTTATTTTAGTTAATTTCAATATTATAGTAACAAATCAATTAATATTATATTTTAAAATTTAAATTTTAAGGGATAAAAAATTTTCAGGCTAATTTATTAGGATGTGTTGAAAAAAAAAGAGAAATTATTATGTTTTTATTTTTTAAAATTTATCGATCTACGTTATTTTTGTACAGATAAAGGAAAACTAAAAATTAATAAATTAGTTTTTTTGGTGAGATGATTAAATGTTAGTGTTTTTGTCCTTAAGTCCCGAGTTCAATTCTTCTCCTACTCACATTCATATTTTTTATTTCATGTTGTTTTAAGCTTCTTCTTATTATTAATTAATATTTTTGACATATTAATTTTTTTGTTAGATGATTAGATAATTGTGATTTCATCCTTAAGTCCTAAGTTCAACAAGCATTTTAGTATGTATTTTTTATTTCATGTTGTTTCAAGTTTTTTATTATTTTTAATTAATGTTATAATTAATAAATATATTATTTTCAATTTTTATTTTTAATTTATCTCTTTTTTCTATAAAATCAAATAATAAATATGTAATTATTTTTTAAAAAACATTTACTAATTCTTTAGATATATTTTTTCTTTATATATAATATTTATACGTCAAATATTTATTTTCTCCACCTATATCGTGGGTTATAGTGATTTTTAATATTATAAAATCAAATAATTATTTTAAATATTATTATTATTTCACATATGTAAAATATTTCAAATAACCTTGATTTCCATCTACATTATGTGTATGGTATTCCAAATGTTTTTATATGTGAAACATTTCAAATAATTATTTCAAATACACATACAAAGATATATAATATGTCAATTTACTACACTCATGATATAGATTGAAAGATAAATATTACACACATAAAAATTATATTTACTAAAAATAATGATATTTGCAATAATTATTTGATTTTATAAATAAAAGAATTATTAACTAAAAAGATGAATTAAAATTAATAAAAAGCTTGAAACAACATGAAATAAAAAATACATATTAAAATACTTATAAAAAAATCGAACTTAGGACTCAAATATGAAATCACAATTATCTAACCATCTAACAAAAAAATAATATGTTAAAAATATTAATTAAAAATAAAAATACAAATGTAAGTAGGAGAGGAATCGAACCTAGGACTCAAGGAAAAAAACACTAATATTTAACAATGTGATAATTTAGCTAATAAATAAATAAATAAAAAAGCATTGTTTCTCAATTTTTAGTTTTTTTCAGCATATACTGATAAATTAGCCAAAATTTTTAACAATCTATTTAATTGAATTTTATGTTTGGAAATTTAGAATTTCAATATTGAAAAAAAAATCTACAATGTGACAAACAAGTCTAATTTTACAATTTTTTAATGCATTATTTTAGTTTTTAGTGTTTTTCCACTTTAATCTTTAATTTTTTTACCCAACCAATAATTCAAAAAAATATTTTTTAAATGACTAAAATGAAAACAACCTAAAAGCTGGATGACCAAAATGAAAATATAAACATGATGTGGTGCGTACAAGTTAACTATTATTAGAGATTTAATGGTTGGGTGATTAAAATGAAAACGTAATAAAAGTTGAATGATGAAATTGCAAAGATTTCCTTTTAAGTGACAAAAATAAAAATACCCTGAAAATTGGATCACCAACTAAATAGTTTACCCTTAAATCAATTCTAAAGCATTTGAAAGCTAGATGATTGACACGCATTCCATAATTAATTTTAGCTAGTGATGTGACATGCCAATTCTCCCTACTACTTTTTTCAAGGATCAATATTGATATTGATATTTTTACTTTTATATAATATAGTTTGTACTTTTTATTCAAGGATCAATATTGATATTGATATTTTTACTTTTATATAATATAGTTTGTACTTTTTATTCATTTCAATTATATAATCACCGGATTTAATGTTTTAACAATAAATAATATTAATTATTAATAATAGGTACGATTTTAAATTAATTATCACTTAACTAATATTATAATTATAATTATATACAGTTTAAAATTAAGATTTATCATTATAAGTAACATTTAATATTTAATACTTTTAGTTAAGTAGCATATGAAGAAAATTATTGAAAAAAGAACAGACTATTAAAAGTAGTAGGAATTCAAAGAAGAAATATCGAGTCATATTCAAATAACAATAATACTTAAAAAAGATGAATGGCCATTTTAATCGACGATGATGTAATATTATAATGTTTATGTATAACTCACTTATTTAGTTAAATTTATATATAATATGAAGTTTATTTCAAATTCATCATTTCCCGTTTTCCCCTATCATTTTGTTGTTTGATAAGAAAGTTTCATGTTATAATTGTATGCTCAGGGACGAAACTAGAAAAAAAAATTTAGGGGGGACTAAAATTAATTTGTAACTTTTACAATAATAAAAATACAATTTCACCATTTTAACAACCTATATCTTTATAATTTTTAAAAGATTAAATCAAATTTTTATGATTTTTAAGAGGCCAAAGTGTAATTTTACTTTTACTAATTTTAAATTTTAAAAAATTTAAAGGGCTTAAATGAAAAATTTTCTAGTTTAGGGGGCCCGAGACACCTACCAACCTCCCAATTACATCCCTGTGTATGCTATTTTTAATTTTAATTTTATGCTATTTTAATTACTATTAGTATAATTATATTTTTATAAAAAGATATTGTAACATCCCGAAATAGGGCCTAAACGGAATAGTGGTTGCGAAACCACAAATTCGAGGTAGAAAATTTTATTTTATTATTATTTTGAGGTTCATGGTATGATTGCATGATTGTGTGAAAATTTCGTGATGAAATTCTACGCATAAAATGCTTAAGTTGAGGTTAGGGACTAAATCGAATAATTTGCAAAACTTGCATTCTAGAAGTTTTTAGTATGAAATTACTTTGGAATATTAATTAGGAGGGTTTAAATAACAATTTGACCAATTTTAAGTTCATGGACAAAAATTAGGACATGGAAGGAATTTTTGAAAGTTTAGTAAGGAAGGGTAATTTGGCCATTTGGATATTAAATGAATTAAAAAAGGAAAAATAACACAAAAATGTTCATCTTCTCAATTAGTTTCTGCCGATTTTTGCTCTCCTCCATAGCTGGGGTTTCTTCAACTTTCAAGCTTCATAATCAAGAAGAACAAAATTCGGGAGTAGATCGGGGAAAAGAAAAAGTAAAGGACTAAATTGTAAAGTTTAGTCACATTTTGTATCAAGGTAAGTTACAGTAAATAAATGCAATATTCTTTTATTTTACATTGTTATTGTCAATTTCCAGCATTTATATATTATGTTATGAAAATATTTAAAGTCGAATTTAAGGTGAAGTGACAGAGGAAAAGTGTTAGAAAGCCCCGGTTGAACCCTAGGAATGTTAGGATATTAGGGTTGACAGGACAGAACAGAAATGAGCCATGTAAGTCTATATTAGAAATATGGCTTTGGAGACAGGATTGAGCCATGTAAGTCCATATTATATATGGCATTGGAGACAGGAATAATTCATGTAAGTCTATGTCAAAGATATGGCATTGGCAGGATATTGATAGACAGGAACGACCCTAGTATCCTTAGTATTCCGAGTGGTTCAACGGGTCAGGATACGAGTTAAATTACAGTGAATTAACAGCAAAGGAAAAGTAGATTATACTTGTGAAAAAGGAAAGGTCAGGTAAGAAAGAAGGTACGGGAATAAAGAAGAAGATAGAAATTGAGAAGTAAATAAATTTATGATGTTAGATGATATTATGCATAATTATCCATTATGTTGAATGTTGTGATTTATTTGCTTGTAAGCTTACTAAGCCTAGTGCTTAATCTCTTTATTTTCTTCTTCTTATAGTACTTATCTAGTCACTCGGGGATCGAAGGAAACGTCGGAGGCCGATCACACTATCAAAGAAATAACTCGGTATAACTAGACGTTTTGTTTTGGGTATGGCATGTATGGAAACTTAGCTACTTTTGGTATAATATGAACAATGAATGATGTGTAAATACTTGCTAGTGATTAGCTAATAAAATAGCCGATGATATACATGTTTATTAATATGTATGATTGAATGATTATTATCACATGAAAATTATGAAAAATGTGAAAGTAACCTAAAAACAGATTCAAGTAACAAAAATGACGTAACTTTGAAAAATCACTAAATATTGTAGAAACATAGTTTGAAGACGAATAATATATGAAATTAAATCTTACTATGTATATTTTCTTATGGAATAAGCAAAACAGGTAAATGCATTATATTTTATGAGATATCTGAGTTTTAGTAAAACAGGGTCAGAGCGATTTCTAGATCCCCTGTTTCAACTTTGGAAATTCACCATAAGTTTTACAAAACTAATTAGAAGGTGTAATTTATATGGTTAGAATCCTTGTTGAATCTAGTTTTGATAGAAACAAACGGCTTAGTCATATGAATTTTGTACAGGAAGAAACATGGTTCGTAGTAAGAAGAGGTCAGTGCAGTCAAGTTTTGAAACAGGGGAAACTTTAACTAATAAACTGTACTAATTGGCCAAGTCAAAAATTCTAGAAAAAAATTAGTAGATAGATATATGAGTCTAGTTTCAGGAAAAATTTACGGATCTAAATTTTGAGTTTTGAAACTCGAGAAATGGATTTTTAAGCAACCATGACGCAGAAAAACAGTTTATTCCAAAAATTAAAATAAGTGGTTTAGAGTTGTTTAAAAGGTAAGATAAGTTTAGTAACACCTCAAGCTTGACTCCGGTGACGGTTTCGGGCGTGGGGGTGTTACAAATATAATTTACAATAATGAATTGTTTGTTGATGTAATAGAAATTATACACACTTTTAACATCAACATAAAATTCATTAAGAGTAAATAGAATTTTTGAAAAAGCGATTAAATGTGTTATGTATATAAGTACTTTAAACAAATTTTAAAATATTAATTTGTTTTACTTTCAAAAATATTATTATTTATTTCATAAACTATTTTTTATGAATTTGACATCATCATAAAATGCAAATTAGTTTAAAATTTCAAATGTTTTTACTTTAATATTAAAATCAAAGGCTTTCATGAGTAAAAATTACAAGTCGTGAGCTTATTTAACTACAAAGCATCAGCATAAAATGCAAATTAGTTTAAATTATTAAAATATTTTTACTTCAACATTAAAATCAAAGGCTTTCAGGAGTAAAAATTATATGTTGTGTGCTTATTTAATTACAAAAATAGCATAAGAACTAGTTTGAACAAAGTATATTAGCCTAAAGTCTAGATATATACAAACAATGTAGGTGAAATAAATTGTGTAATAAAACCAAAATGTATAAAAACGTCAAATTAAAGATTTGGTTAAAGTAGTAAATAAAAGATTTTTATAAATATTAGTGCCATGGATTCAAACTTTCACATTTGCAATTTTTTTATTGGTTTCTTTTATAATAAATAACTAATAAAAGTACTCTCCTAACAATATAGCTTATTTAAAATATGTAAAGTTATTTTAATAATTTACTTATCTGAGTTGGTTACAAATTAATTTGTAATACTATTTCAATCGCACTTAACTAATAATTTAGATAAATGCAATTCCTCTTATAAAAATTTTACTAAAATTTATAACATACATAATATAATATAATATAATCTATTTAAATATAAATATATGACATTAAAAAATATTCATATTATAATACTATTTTAATTATATAAAGGGTTATAGTGAAAAATTGCCACTTTACTATAAATGGATATTAAAGTTTGTCACTATATTTTATTTTGATTGATGTTAACATTATACTTTAAGAATATGGATAAACTGCTCAGCGGTGGTGTTAGCTTTCGGGTTGGCTATCGCTTGCCTTTTTCTTCTCTCATCAACCCTTTCTTTCTTTCTTCTTTTCATTCACTAGACACGTCTTCTCTCTTCTTAGTTTGCAGATCTATTTTGTGGGTATCTTTATTGTTTTCACAAGTTGTGATGAACAGATAACGGTGCTTGTCGTTCGCTAAAACTCCACCGGCCACCAGTAGTTTTTCTTGGAAAGTGGGTGGCTCTTCATCAACTTCTTAATTTGTTTATGTTTCGAGAGTATTTCAGAATAATAAATGATTTCATGTGTCGAGTTGGACTCGTGTTGTCTTAATTTTCTATGTTTTTTGTTTGTTTTTCCATTGTTTAATAAGTCTTCAGTTTTATAAGTTTTTGTCTACTATTGTAGCACGTTTTTTAGTCTTGCTTATGCATGTAATCTTAATTTTACAAGTGATTTTAGAGATGATTTTGTTGTTGTCCTCTCTAGTTTGGTGAATGCTCGATTCTTTCGTCGATTTTTGCTTGCCGTTTTGGACCATCTGGGGCTGATTTCCTTATCATATTAAGTGCTTGAGTTGTCACAAAGCCAATTGTCAAGGTGTCATAATATTTTATTGATGCTAAGGCTAAAACCTTTATTGTGTTGATAGAGTTTGTCCTTCACCATCTATTACGAGTGTTTGTTATTATTTTCTCCCTGAATTGTATGGTTCATTTATTGAATAAATTAATGAATAACTTTAAAAAAGAAAAGAATATGGATAAATTTACCGCTCAACTTTTATGTGTTTAAAATTAATTAAATTTTAGTTAATTTTGCCGCTATATAAAATTTTACCATTGGATTTTGATTCTAATGATTTGAAAACAAAATTTAATGGGAAGATAATTTCAAATATTTGTATTTTAACAGTGATATTAAGTTACTTCATAACATTATTAAAAATTATAAATTAACTTCGGATTTTTATTTAATAAGAGGATGATTTTAAATATTTAAAAAATATAAAAAATACCTTACTTTTCATAAATAATAGCTTTTTTTAGTAATATTTAATATCACGTTAATTAATGAAAATAATTTTACTAAACTTAAATTAACTTAATTAAAATTAAAATTAAATAGTAAAATTTAATCAAAAATCAAGTGGCAAAATTTAATATAAAATTGAAGTGGAGTGATAAAATTACCATTAATTTGGCAAGTAAAACATAATGGAAAATTTCAATTTCTGGCAAATTTATACATTAACCCATTATATAAATATTAATTAAATTTTTATTTAGGCAATTTAACTGATCAAGTAACATTAAACACGGTGTTTAAAACCGGGGAGAAAAAGAAGAGGTGTTAACGTTGGGATATGACCATCTTTTACCGTGAGCAGCAGCTGCGAAGATGCACAAATATGCGGCGAGAAATTAGAGTTCAAAGAAACACATGCTTATTCAACCGAACTAAAACTGGTATCCTTTTACAAAGACCGAACAACTGGGCAGAGTTTTTATTCAAATCTCGAGTCATATTTACAGGGACCCAAAGTTCGAAAGACATCACTCTTATAAGGCCTATAAGCTTTAAGGGCTTTCACAACACTACTTTCGCATTTGAAGTGCCTGTCCTTCAAGGTGATCAATGCATTGTGACAAATCACATACATTGTGTTCCAATGATAATCATTGCCCCCAAGTACAGGCCCTGGTCACATACCACAGAAAAATCATTACAAATGCATTAAAACCGAAAAAGTTAAAATTTCAACTATGGAAAAGGTATATCATCCAGGGAACACGAGCATGCATTTTTGAAGAGCTAACTGTAAGAAAACACAAGATCATGGATATATATACCCATCATGGTTATTTTTTGTAATTCACCCTTCAAAATTATAGCATAATTGACACCAATCGACTAATTTAAAAGTAAGGTGGGGAGTATGTATATGGTATAGGTACATTACCCATATATGCAGGCAACTTGGCATAGAAGAGACTACTGGCTAGAAGGGGAGGGGTGGGAGGTTTGATCAATTCAACATGAAGGAGAGAATGCAGTAAGCATGAGCTTGTCATCATGCTATGGGACATGGGCATATGCGTTAGCATTTTCTCAAGTGCATCTTTAGGCAGCAAAGTTTCGAGTATGGTAGGAGTATCAACAAGATAGCAAATAAACTATCTTCATCAATACCTTTAATTACTTAGAACTGTGCAGAAAATTACATCTTTAACTAGGATTCCACATGGAAATTAAACTGAACTTCTTTAACACAGATAACAACTCGACAAGTATAGAAAGTTTTAAGGCATTTTGAAACCAGTACACAATTAAAGAAACAAATTTTAGAAAGACTAATCCTCTCATTCAGGCTTTTTACCTTAACCAGCTGTGAAAGAGATGCAGCTCAGAACAAAACAAGAATATAACAAAAGGGGAGGTGCTAAACTGTAAGCTAGCAATTAGGAATAGGATTCTACCAGCATAAGAAAGCTACAGCAATGACCGATATGGAACTTGAATCTAGGGTAAGGGTTCTACTACAATTCCCAGTTTCATGCACATAAAACATACAAAGCTGAATGGCATATCATGATTGACACCCTCCAATGGTCATTCATGTACCTCAACTTATACACAAGAGACCAATCATATGGACTCAAGGCTAGATATGATGTATGGTATCCAGGCTAACTAATCCTTGTAAAGTTGTAATGTGAATTTCACCAATGAATTAATCATGTACATAAAGATACATTTATAATCTATATCTATAATATCAATAAAAGCCCGAGCTTGGAAAAAAATTATGAACCAACAAAAATACCCTTTATTATTTATTTATATTACTATCTTGACATTAGAATAACATTTTAATTTTATTAATAAGTTTTCAAGATTAGAAAAATATTCTATTAAAGCTAAAATTAAGCTCTGTATCCATGTTAAATTACACTTCGGCTATGATTTAAAAATATTCAATTTTAAGTTACATAACACTAAATATGCATTTAACACTTAGGTATTTCCATTCAGTTAGACTTAGTAGCTAAAAAATCACAAAAAAAGAAAGAAAGAGAAAGCGAATTTCCTCACTATTTCCAGAGGTTAATTATGGTTTCAAGGTTTTTGTAATTTTTTAATATTAAAATTGTTAATATATTTTAATTTATATTAAATTTTTTGAATAATATTACTTTATATTAATCACATTAAATACAAATACATTAATTAATGAATTAAGAAAATAAACACATAACTGAATGTGATATTAGGAACTAGTAATCATAAAAGACCAAATTCAGCTAGGTATGTTCCTCTTTTGGGCACACTAATATCTACCAAAACTTCTGTTCAACTCTTATTTGAATTAAAGGCCAAATTCTTTCGAAGCAGAGGCTAAATCCATCAGACAGTGCAAAAATCTACTTATTGTCATTTTTCAAATGCAAAAACATGACCAAATTACCTTCAATGTATTTTCCTACCAACACAAACATATAACTACACATGCACTCCCTAGTATTATCTACATATTATATTTGATGCTTTTCAAGCACCAATCCTTCAAAGGAAATAAGTAAAATAGACATCGATGGGATGTCCATTTATGTATATGTATAAGAATGAGAATCCAAAAATAAGCTTTGCTCGCTTAACGTTCTACTCAATGTTGCATGGCAGGTATTGTATTGAAGCATGTAAAAGTTTAGTCCCTTAACAGGAGATTCATATTCTATGACCTCCATAAATCTGTAAGAGCTAAATGAAGCAAAGTAACAAATTCGAGCCTAATAAATAGCACTTTAAATAAATATAAGATATGGCTTATATTCACTATTAGTCCAATTTCAAAGCTAATTTTTCAAATGCAACTAATACTGATAAGAGTCAGACCATTATATGCGAATGCAACAAAGGGAACATTTTATCCAAGAAAGAGATCATACCCAAGGTCCAGAATGCTATTAATGGGATCGAGAAGCTGGGGCTGCTGCTGATGTTGATGCTCCTCTTGCGGCAGTGGCTGAAGACTAGCACCAGCAGCAACAGCAGCTGCACTAGAAGGTGCTCCTTTGGCCTCCACAAACCTCCAGAGATACCACGAAGCAACTGACCTATAAGGCCTCCATTTCTCACACAATTGATCCATCTGCGAAGGCCTCGGCAACTCCTCCAAACTGTAGAGTAACTGAACCCCTTTCCGAATCCCGAGATCATTAATCGGTAAAACATCGGGTCTATGAAGCGAGAAGATCATAAACATATGAACGGACCAAGAACCGATCCCATTGACCATAGTAAGCATGGTAAAAAGTGACTTATCATCCATATTTACAATCGCGGAGTCTGATAATATCCCCGTCTGGTATTTCCTCGCGAGATCGTGAAGGTAACTCGCTTTTCGTCCTGAGACACCAATCTGCCGTAGCTGTTGAGGGGTTAAGGAAAGAACAGTCTCGGGAACGACACCGTTTTCGCCGCCGCAGAGAGCGATGAAGCGAGTGTAGATGGAAGTTCCAGCTTTGAAAGCGAGCTGTTGGTAGAGAATGCTTCGGGTGAGAGCGAGGAAAGGGGTTTGGAAAGTGTCGAAGGTTGGAGGCGGATGGAGATCGATCAACGAAGCAAGAAGGGGATCGGCGTTACGGAGGTGTCGAACGGCGGTTTCAACCTCGCCTTCACAAGAGAGGGACCGAGCAAAGAATTGGGGAGCCACCACTAGGGCTCGATGCTGACTGAGTTTTGCTTTGGGAGCTCTGGGGACGGTTTTAAGCGGCACCGCTACGGATGTTGATGTTGTGGAAGTCGTCGCTTGTTGGGAGGCATTCGGTTCGGAATTCGAGTCAGGGGAGAGTTTCCGGATTTTTCTAGGGCGAGAAGGGATTTTAGAAGGAGGAGAGGATGTAAGGGGAGAACCACCGGTGAGTTCCGTTGAAGCAGAGACAACGAGGGCGGTAGTAACGGTGGGAACAGCGGCGGCGAAGGCATCATTCGAGTTTTCAGTTTTAGTTTGAGTTTGGGCTTGCCTTTGGGTTTGGCATTGGGTCGCGTCGGAAGAGTCGTTTGAAGGCTGAGATTGAGCCTGTGGTTGAGGCTGTCCCGAGGCTTGTTCGCCCATGTGGTCGATAAAAATCTGGATTATAATAAAAATTCGATGGTTGATCACGATGATGACGGCGGCGTCGGGGTTAATTGGAGGTGGGATGGAAGGAAGACACGAGCGAGTGGAGTGATTGCCTTTTATTGTTTTGGTTCTAATTTACAATCTAAATTCTAAAATCTAAAAAGAGTGTTTTAATTTCGCTTCTTAGAGAGGACGAGTTTCTTTCATCCCCTTAATCGATTATTCCACGCTCGGTTACAGAGCGTGCTTTAGCAGGCCCCCACACAAGGGTCTGTCGAACCCTACTTCAAAAACAACCCACAAGGTTCATTAAAAAAAGGATTCCGCCCATTCGGATAATAAGCTATTAAGGGTTGAGTCACAGACCTCCTACAGGTGTGATTGAAAGCTATAGGTCGTATCTTCATAGATTGTACTAATGTGTGATTCGGTGAGATCCATATGCAAAAAAATATATCCTTGATCATGCAAAGAGACGTTCATTTTGGGCAATATATTTTTAAAGAGCAATTCATGGCGATTGATTTGACGAGACAAAATCCTCTAGACTCGTAATAGAGCTCAATTGAAGATAAAAACTTAAATTATTCCAACATACTCCATTAAATTCATTTAATAAAATATAAGTTCAATTAGACTATAAGCTATTCGAGCCGAGTGGAGTTCAGTTATATGAACATTACAATCAGAGAGTTCAGATGGCATTAACAATGAGAATGCCTTTTCAAATATAACTTTAAGATTCAGAAGTAGTTGATTTATCCGACGCTTAGAACTTAAAGTAAGATTTCTAACATGGAGTAACAACCGAGCCGAATGAATGCAAATGAACTCCGATAATGGAATTGAATAATGCGGAACCTAGAGGGCTTCTTTTATTAGTTTCTCCGTGAGAGCTTTCGGCAATCCCATCACACTGTCCGTTGTCCCTACCTGCAATGATAGCAAACAACATCTTCTCTAGTGAAAATCCAGTAGCTAACCACACTAAAAGATGCTTTGAGAGTTTAGAAAACGGGTTCTGAAGGATATCAAGGCATTTTATCGAACTATTTCGATACGGAATGATTCACTCATAGCCTAGGATTGAGTACTAAGTTAAGCATGTCAATTTTGACAGACAACTTGAAGAATCAATCATGAATCATGTTTACTAAGTGGCACATCCTAGTTCCTACACCGATGTTAGTTCGTAACCACATGATGCACTGAAATTATCGCACTAACCACTTCTTTAACATATGGCATTATTAAAGGATGCTCGATAATCAGTCCTCCAGCAACATGTAATACAGCCCCTTCCTCAATCTGAACAGGAATGAAAAAGATAATCGATATTGCTAGTGAAATAAGAAAAACAAGGGACAAGAACAAAGAAGAAGAAAACCACCTACCAGTTTCTCGATGATCTCATCTGGTATTTTGTGAAAATATATCTGCATGGATTACAAATTAAATTATATAAAAAATGTTTAGCACATTATGGACTTGCTTTAGTAACTCTTACACTACATAGCAAGTGCCTACAATGGAATTCGCATAATTTCAATATGAATCTCTCTAATGACAATTTGATTTTTACCCCACCTTCGCTACTCTTTCATATGCAGTTGATGCTCTTTTTGTGACTACCACAGGTTGATACAAGTACAGATAATTTGACTAAGAAAGTTAAAGAACCATAGCCAACACACACAAGAAATGAAAGGACCTTGGAATGGGAGTTTGTGAGAGATCTTCAAATTACTGGTATGGTTATCAAAATTGTGAGTATCGGCATATTGGTTCTACTTAGTTATTGTTCATGAGAAATGACCTGGCCTAGCCCATTCCTCAAAAGAAGTGGCGGGGTTCAAACCAAAACATTTTCAGTCCCTATATATTCGAAGCTCTGTTACCATATGTTAATTAGGGTTCTCAAAAGATATCTTTCTCCCCAAGAAACACCCCTCACTTCGTACTTGACACAGTCGGGAAAGAACATAATACATGAAAAAATTACACGACTACCACATCATTTAGTTGATATTGCTCTGATGTTCTCCGTTCATTAATATCAGCAAAGTTTGATAATTATTCGAGAAGGTGCCAAGAATTAAATACTCAAATCAAGAATGAAAGCCATTAATACCTCGACTCTGTCCCATTCTCCTTTTCTAAATCCAGTTTTAAGGTTCGTAACAATAACAGATCCCACGGTTGCCGCATGCCCACCCGAATAACCTGCATAATGGTTAATCCGTAAATTTTTGAAAGAGTAGAAGAGTAAGGATTGGATTAAAATATTAAGACAAACCTTTTATAAATTCACGCGCTTCTTTCTCATTTGCTGGCTTTTCACGTACAACACCTTCATAGACCACCACCTTCAGATCATTTAACAATAACAGTAAGGAATTGAGGTGGAAGATATTAAATATGTCCCTGCTCACAAGCATGAATTTTCACCAATTGCCATCTATGTTTGAGGATACATTTTAAAAAACGTATTTAGGACACAAAACATCAGTAAAAGAATACCAACACAGTAGTCCTGCACAAGTTAGAGATTATCGGGTTTCTTTCACATAGAAAGCATTTCTGGTTTAAAATCAATGGTTAATCTGATTACATTTGGCCCCAGAAATATTGAAAATGATTATGGTCAAAACAATCCAAATTCTTAAACATTGCAGCAGTCGAGTAAGGAAGCAATTATAGGGACCTCCTGAAAGGTTGAAGGGTGGAAATGATTGACCAACATATGGTTAGAGCAAACTAACATGTCTACAGAAATAAAATAGATCTTTATGAGCAAAGAAAATGGTTATGTTGCAACATATTACTTATGAACTGTTCTTCAAATGCTTGTCACATGCAACACTGACTGTGCTCAGAATGGAACACCTAAGGAAGTCTAAAGCATATCAAAGGAATAGATTTATATTTGGTTGGAAGTAATTAGTAATGCCGGCTCTGCATCGTTTACATGATCATCAATGCGGAAAAATTTTCACCAGCTAAGCATATACCAAGAAAATACCGTTCAGCAGGCAACAGCTGCAGTGGAAACAGTTAAAAAGAATGAGCAAAGCATGTAAGTGATTCAAACACGAACATACAAAAGCCACATTCTAAAAGTGAATGCTTGTCAGAAACTAGAATAATCTTTTATTTAAGGCCTACCCTTTTTATTCTTTCGTGATAAATCTACCAAGGATTAGAATTGGCTTTTAATGAACGAGAAATGTGATTCAACCTAAGCCACCCATTAGCCTTAAGTTACAATGAAAACAAGATAGTAGAACCTTAAGTAGCACTTATGCCATTGCTATTGAAACATATAATTTACTTCCTTCAGAAATATACCCTGAGATGTTCAGACCGTAGATGGCAATTGGCGAAACAATGGGCAACTACATAAAAGAGGAGATTCAGTCGGTAACTAAACAAAGTCAAGACATACTGTATCAGCAGCAATCAAAATAGTTGGTTTCTCATCCTTGTCTTGATTATTCATAGTTTGTAGCTTTGATACAATGGAATCAGCCTGAGATGTATAATTCACACTCAAATCAATATAAACATATATATATAATATCATTCCTTCTCCAATTTTGATGTTCTAAAACACAGAAGTAGACAATAAAAACACATTGAATTTAGAATATAGACTATGATACTCTCTCTTTTCTGTAAATAAAAACAATCATTCAAAAAAAAAAAAGAATTCCTCCATTAAATAAAAAACAGAACCTTCGCTTCAGCAAGAGCCATGACTAACTCTTCAGGCTTCTCCTTTCTGATACCTTTCTCATCAATATCTGCACTCTATACAAACAACCCAACTGAAACCTTTTTTTTTTTTTTTAAGTTGAAATAAATTAGTAACAATAAAATTTCCAAAAAGACATGAAAATTACCATGAGACTGAATTCATATCCCATTTCAGCTAATATATTACGGCGAGCTATGGAAGATGAACCCAATATTATCTGCATCACAAAACAACCATCAATTAGTTTAAAATTTTCAACAAAGTTCCGATTTTTTTTTTTGGAAAAGCTAACGTACTTTTACAAGATCTTTCGGACAAGAATATCAAAATTAAGAAAAAAAAAAAGGAAGATATTTTAGGGTAAGCGACGGATTTTTATGTACCTTGAAGGGACAAGTTTTGTCTTCCATTTTGATTATCAGATATTTGTCTTCGCAAAGAGTAGAGTTCCAGTTAAGGAGCCAGTGGTAAGCATCGAGAAACAGAGAGCCAGAGAAAAGAAGTAAAGAAACAGTGTAAGGCGCGTGTTTAGTACGCGTGCTTAAATATGACCCTGGTCCCAAGCCCTAATGTTTAAGCCCACCAATAGAGTAAGTTGTTCTACCATCAGTATTCGTACGTTGCATTGGTTTAAATCATAACTCAGTTAACACTTACAGAAATCAAGGGAGTCCAAATGTGCTTAAGCAACTATTATTATTATTTTTTAAATCTTAAAAATAACAAATTTGGCTTATTCATTCATGTGTATATTCATTGATTTTATGTTTATATTCCTACTGTTAAATAAATCGAGTTAAACGAATTGGGAATGTCTATATTTAAAATCTTATATTCAACAAATAAAATTAATAAAATTATATATATCCCTTAATTTATATTTAAGAGATGAAATTAAAAAAAAAACATTTTTATTATATGTTATTAAACATTTTATCTCTATTTTTTAATTTCTTATTAATTTACAATACATTAATATCATGCCTTGCCTTTTGTTTTATGCACTTCCAGAACTGTTTGAATTTG
Source organism: Gossypium hirsutum (assembly GCF_007990345.1). NCBI lineage: Eukaryota > Viridiplantae > Streptophyta > Magnoliopsida > Malvales > Malvaceae > Gossypium > Gossypium hirsutum. The sequence continues at coordinate 28,850,294 of NC_053428.1, forward strand.
AGGCTTTTTGTAGCTAAGTTCCAACATCATAATAATTGGCATATAACCCTTTTTCTTCGTGCTATACATCCCATGCTTTTGTAAAGTTAAAATACACGAATGATATATAAATTAATATTACTCCACGAGGTTATATCTTTAATTTGTGAATTAAATCTTCCCAAAATTAATCCATCCCAAGTACACATGATTTGAAGTTTATAACATATAGGATTGCTTTTCACTCGTATAGTTACAAGTTTGGATTTGAAATAAATTTCCACATAAGTTGACCAAGATTGAATTATTATTTAATGAATATAATATAGTTAAATTCTGTAATGAAAAATATAATCCGATGTAATTCATAAGTAGCTTTAGATTCATGGCTATGTCTTCTAAGTTATTAATAATGAATATATAAAGAACAAAGATAGGTAACATTAATAAAAACAAGGCACCAATGCTATAATTTCATACTTGATACATGCAAGTATAGGAACGTTGTGGCTGCTTGTTACATTCAAGCACACAAAAAACATATATATATATATGAGCGGGAAATGTAAACGAAATTAAGAGCAATAATTTATATGTTTGCTGCTTTGCATTTCCTTTTATTGAAAGGTTGATATTCTACAGGCTATTTCTGGTTCATACTTCACTAAAGCCTGAGATTCCTCATCCTGCAGGAAAAAAGAAAACCACAAGATCAGATATCATTCTTGGCCAAATACTATAATATTATTACACATGCAAAAAAAAAGTTCGAAACTAAACCAGTTAGTTCATTCAATTAAAGAAGATATTAAAAGCAGCATGGTCCTGAAAACCGAGCAATTAAATATACGGGGTTTAGGGTGAATTAAACCTTGGTTCTTCATCGTCCATGAAATTGTTGTATCCTTTGTTCCTCCAGCTTTCTTGTAAGGGGGCAAAGGCACGTGCCCAGACTCTATCTGCTTGATGTCATCCACAAGGTTCTGGTAATGCAACTTCACTTCCTCCACGGTCTTCCCCCCAACAGCCCTGGCTAGCTTGTGCCACCGGTCTGGTGTATCCTTGTCGTAGATAGCTAAAGCGTTCTCGAACAACTTGTTTTGCTTTGGCGTCCAGTTCGAACCTGACGCCATTGCAGAACAGTGATAATTAACAATCGAAATTCAGGGTCTGAGGCCAAAAAAAGAAAAGAAAAAGAGGTGTAGAAGATTGAATGATTAAAATACTGTAAAATTGTGGTGTTTATATAATAGGAGAAGAAGGAGAGAGAAAAAGGAAGGGTTTAGAATGGTGGGCCGGTGATTTTTTTGTGTCTCTACTTTGCTGTTGCTTTCCTTGCAAAAAAACAGCGTAGGTTCGTAAAACCGACGTAGTTTTACTTTACTTTCAGAGTAAACGTGGATTCGCTCTAGAGTTAGACTTAAACCTCAAGATACTTAATTCTTGGTCGGTCAGGTCTCTAGGTATACCGGAAAACCACTGTTTAGGATATAAGAAGGGATGCTATATGTTAAGATACGGAATCCCCGTATTTTAAGAGTGCTTTAAGGGTGTTATTATTTAAATATCTCTTTATAGTGGGATAAGAAAAAGAAATACTAATCCATCGTGCATGGAGAATTTACATTGAGAAACGAAAATTAATTTTTTAATTAATTTAACAGGTTTCAACAAAAAAAATATAAACGTATTACCAAAAATAAATTTACACCCTTAAAAATCATCAATAAACTAATTGAACGATATATATACATTGGATGAATTCTCAGCCTGGAAAATATTTTAATCCTGTTTGCCACATGATCACGAACCGGATTCGAAAATGTCTCTCATGCTAAATGTGCTCAAAGAGATTATCTTTGTGGAGAAAATTTCATAGAAAGGATGCATTTTGAGGTGCTAAATGTGGGATACTTTTATCACATATATCCATTTAATAAAAATCATAATAACCATACCAGGTCGGAGTAAAATAAGAATATTATGCCCAATTAATGTAACACTTTTATGTAAAACACTTTTTTTGGGTATATTTATGTACAACACTTCGAGACTTTTACACTTGAATTTTCCAAAATGAGCTTTGAATTTGGTTAAACATTTAAGTAAAAAGGGTATCCATATAAAGAAAATCTCTTTCAAGTGAAGTAATCGGAAGTACTTTCAGTAGAGGGGTGATAAAGTTAAAGTAGCAAAGCAAATGTGCAGTACAGTAATGGCGATGTATATTCAGAAGTAAACTACAAAGCTTCATCAGGTGGGTCCATAGTTAAGCATTCACGGGTTCACCATTGCTGACCAGTGAAAAGCTTTGGAAGCTGATAAGTGCTGTCAAGCTGTAATAAATCTCAGTCATTTTTTGAGCCTTTTGCCCTTATATTTTGTTGTTACTCTCTTTCTCAACAACATGCCAAAGCTTTTTTAGCTGGCTTCGCTAGACCCTTTTCCGTGCAATATTTTCTTTTTGTACCTCTTCGTGTTTTGCTACTGAATGATGTCTCAGACGCTCTTTTTACCATGTAAAACTTGGGTACCCTGCTTTAACAATCGGTCAGGTCTTTGATACTTCAGTACATTTGTGTTAGCCCCTAAAGTTGTATTAGTATCTGATATATACTTGTTAATTGTGTTACTCGAACTTGGATCCAAATTAGCAGCATCACTGTAATGTTGGTTAATTGTAAGCAATCACAAAGATATTTGCATGGATATAGACATTTTCTTCTGAATTCGAGTACAAATTTTAACGTGGATTCCTTCGTTAGTAGACATTTTCTTCAATTTATTCAAAAACATGTGGTGATGAGACAAGAATTATATCCTTGTTGTGATTATACCAGGCAAGCCATGGAGATTGCACTTGGTTCACAGTGCTAAATGCTGGAAACCAAACCTATTAGATTGTTTTGGATAGCTAAACTCGAAACCATCAACGTGGTCCCATGATTAAAAATCACTGCTAATCATAGATTTGGTCTCAAGTAAGTTGAGTAAATTGCAGCTGGAAGTGGGCCAACCACATGTTTCACTTTTGAATAACACGATCCCATAGTGCAAAACGAGGGCAACCGAAAGTAGCCACATGAATCATATATGTAGAATTCATCAAAATGAGGGGTATGATCTGCACCCGCTACCTGTTTATGGCTTACTGTCAAACTTGACAGGCTGCAACATATACCTACGCTTTCATTATAACCCTACTTGCTAGTTAATTTATCGTGGTAATTAATTCCTTTCTAAACATTGAAAAAGATAATATGGGTTGGTTTGTATAGTAAAAAGTGCCTTTTTAAAACTTGGTTCGGAGCTTATTTCCAACTTTTTTGGGGAATATCTACAAAGGAGATCCATTTCAAGCACCTATCTTGTTGATGATTATATAGAATAATCATCAACCACGTCCATGATATATACAATATTAGCTTTCCATTTCAATATACTTTCACTGGGTAGCCTAGCTAGCATTCGATCTGCAAGTTGGTGGATTGGGGCTATGGAATCCTAGCTAGCATTTTTATCCTATCAATATATGGGAAAAGGACCCTAATTAAGCTTTTTATGGTTGTCCTTTTGCATTGATGAATCAAGGGAACCTTTCGAGCTTTTCATAGTCAAAATAAGGTCAGTGTTCTCTAAGAAATGAACTGGTTTAAACAAGTTAAAACCGATTAACATTTGGAAACAACGTTACTGTCTTTTCAAGCCATTTCGACATCAAATACTGATCACCATTTTCCTGCTATCATTATAGCGTTCAATGACTTAAATAATTTACTCATGCTGAACCCTGATCTTAGAAACTTTGAAGATCCATTCTGATATATGTATAAAAAGCTCGTACTTGAGAGGTACGTTTTGCAAGACAAAGGGGCATGAAGTTGAAGAAGTCAAAACGAATAATAGGTTGTAGATTAAGATGGGAGTTATTGGGGAATATTAGAGGCTAATTCAAAGGATATGTTAATCCGCTGGCTGAATAGAGGGAGATGATTTGATAGGTATAAGCTGGGAGACAAGTAGTATTCCAATGATAAGGATGGAATTTTCCTCACAAATTATTACAGCACTAAAATATTTGGACAACGTGTTATATCTATTAGAACCTGCAAAAGATGAGATGTTAATTAATGTTTACTTAAGATTATCCGCTTGTAGTGAGTCCTTTTATTATATACTCAAGTTTAAATCCATCGGGTTGTGATCTAACAAATATGTGTGCATGAAAAGGTTGTATCAATATCCATATCTCCGATCAGAGGTGCAATCAAGGGATAAGCAGCGACTTTAAAACTCTAAAAAATGGTAAATTTATCATATAGTCCCTTAGAATTTATGAAATTATAATTTAATATAATTTATTTTTTTACTCCCTAAAGTAATTACCTGTTGGTTTGGGTGAATATCAAATATCATATCTCATGTATATGAATTTCAAACAAGAATATATACTAACTGAAAAGTTGAAAAGTTGAAAAGCATCAATTCAACCTTTGTGAATTCCCCCACTTTGGGTGAGCAAAATGGTGGAGTTGGATCCTGGGGTCTGTCTTAAGATCAGGAGATATGGTGATAAGATGAGTGCTAAATTCTTCCAGGCTGTAATAGGATGAGAAGAATCTTCATGAGATTCAATAAACTGCATCACCAGTGATTAAACACTCAATTCCACCCTACATCCCATTTTGTCATCTTAACATTATTCTTTCTTTATGTTGTTTTCCACTCAATTTCATCCAATTATCAAAAACAAATTGTGGTCTTCCCTATGTGTGCAGATCAAGCCCCCTTTGTCATGAAAAAATTAATAATAATATTTTATATACCATCCATGCATGAGTATCGTTCATCCTCAATAAGCAAAACAGAAAATTGTATAGGATCTATAAGTAAATGTTGGAAATTTTTATTTAAACATAAATTTATAATTTTCTGTTTTACTCATGAAGAATTCCAAAATTAATTTATATTTTTTGTGAAATTTATTTTGAAGTTTGAAGCAAAGGAAAAAGGTTGATCCATAAATGTAGGGAATGGGGATTGAGCATGATATTGTCTGGTTTTGCATCTTGCAGTATGCACATTTGTTTGATCGGCCCTCTCGTCTTATAGTGAAAGCCTTATCTTATCAATAAGCTTCAGCTGGGCCCAATATAGCCCAATACCAGGGCCAGCTCCATAAATTGGCTCCAATATTATAACTTTTATTGGCATGCAGGACTGGGCGAGTTTTAGTTGCCTTGCATTTGGCAGCTTTAGTTTTCAATTTCCCCACGATCATACAATTCAAATAGATTAGTTGCGGCACGAGAGCCAACAGCTTCCTGCAACTGATGTGATGAGACAGTGCTGAATCTGGGAAAAATAATCTTGTATTAAAGAGGTAAATCGTACACCTCATAGGTGATTTACCTTTAAATTTGTCATTCTCAATGGATGATTATTGTTTTCGAGTTATTTTGCACTGATGTTATCCTATTATTGCTGAACTCCGACCGATTTTCCAATAGGAAGAAGACTGAGCATTGGAATAGCAACCTTTTATGGCCCAAGGGTTGGGTTGAGCTCGAGTTTTGTCTCCTCGATGCATATTTGAAGGTTGGGAGATTGGTTGCCCGGTGAAACTGATCTTTTCTAGGTGGTTTGTTTTTTCTTTCCTCATTTTTTAGGCATATGTTTTGTCCCTTTTCTAACCTTTATTTTTGGGATCCTGTTATGTTATCGGGTTTAATTTGGTATGGATTTTCAAGTTTGTATGGGCTTATGTTTTTTAAGCCCTCGTTTTTGTTAGAGTATTAGTTAAAGAAAGTCAGTTAGCTGGAGTTAGTTGCTAACAGTTAGTCTGTTAAGAAAGTTACGGCTTATCTCTATAAATACATGTACTATCTCTTCAAGTCATATATCGAAAAATACAGTTTCATATCTTGAGTATATTTCAACATGGTATCAGAAGACCTTTTCTTCCTGGGTTGACGTCTTGTGGTTTGTTTGCTTCATGGATCCCATTTCCAGTCCATCTGTCGAACATTCTGCTACCCCCAGAATGGCTTCTCATCTCAATGAAGAGGTCGTTGATGGTCGTTTTTTTGCCACCAAGAAACTCAGTATTCTTCTTGATGACTCTAACTATCTTTTGTGGCGGCAATAGGTCCTTTTGGCTGTTAAAACCTATAAGCTTCAACAGTTTCTTGATGATCGATCTACTCCACCTCCTCGGCTGATTACAGGCGCTGATGGTGTTCTTCAAGAAAACATTGATTTTACAAAGTATGAACAGCAAGATAGTGCTCTTGCCTCCTGGCTTCTATCTTCAGTAAGTCCGATCGTTCTCCCTCATCTTATTGGGCTTGATACATCAACTCAAATCTGGAATGCTATAGTGTCATTATCTGGCAGTAAATCTACTTCTCGTCTGATGTTTTATCGTTGGGCACTTCATTCACAACGCAAGGGTGAACTTTCTATGTGAGATTTTTTGTTGAAGGTTAAGTTCTATTGTGATAATCTTGCCAACTGTGGAGAGGTTATCAGTGAACATGAGCATGTCACTGCGATTCTCAATGGGTTACCACCTGAGTATGAGTCTGTGATCTCTATTATTGTTGCTAGTCAACTCCCTTACAATGTTTAGAGTGTAACAACTATGTTAGTTGATGCTGAAGATGTTCCTAGTTCTGTTAATTTGGTGACACAACAGTCGGCTGACATAGTTAACAGTAGTTCAGCACCAGCCTATCGTCCCTCCAATTCTCAAGGTCGCTGGCATGGTCGTTCTTCTGGGCGTATTCAGTGCCAGCTGTGTGGTAAAATAGGACACCTAGTCGATCGGTGTTATCACAGATTTGATACTTCATATAAAAGTACTGGCTACAGACTACCACCGCAAGCCAATATATGCATGTATAGATCGGGTTTGCCCTCTTGGTCATCACTACCCTTTATGATTCCTCCACCGTCCAACTGGTCCTCTCCATTAGTTTCTCAACACAATTGGTCAAATCCGTTTGTCAGCAGCTCTGTACAACGTGCTAGTACTCCTTCGCCTCTTGCTGCACAACCGAATGTTTTTTTGGCAACAGCTGAAATCGTGGCTGACAATGCTTAGTATCCTGACTCTGGAGCAACGCATCACCTTACGCACTCGGTTAGCTCTCTTGGTGATAGCACCTCTCGCAATGGGCCGGTACAGTATATGTGGGTAATGGTAATGCCCTCCCTGTTCTTTGTTCTGGTCAATCCTCTTTACTTACTAGAACAAGACCACTGTACATGAAGTCTCTTTTATTTGCAACTGGTATTACCAAAAACTTACTCTCTGTATCTAAGTTTACAAGAGATAATCAAGTCATGGTTGAGTTTCTTCCTACACAGTGCAAGGTACGAGATTTGAGAACTAAGGAAGTGCTTCTTCAAGGCTCAGTTCATCAAGGGTTGTACAAACTACATTTACAAGATGATGTTAAGGGTGGTCAGGTTGTTGGTACAGCTCGCTGTTGTACAGCTAGTGCATCTATCCCTTTAAGTGTGTGGCACTCTAGATTAGGATATCCTTGTAAAAAACTTTGCTCAAAGCTTTGTCACATTGTAATGAGTCATTTGATACTAATAAAGAATCGTTTGCTTGTGTGGCATGTCATCTGGGAAAGGAGCACAAGCTGCCGTTTTTCACTTTTGAAACTAAGTATACTGCACATTTGCAACTGGTGGTTGTTGATGTTTGGGGACCTGCTCCGGTTACTTCCAATGGGTTTCGATTTTATGTAGCCTTCACTAATTCCTACACTCGTTACACATGGGTGTACTTTTTACGGAAGAAATCAGAAGTTCTTACGGTGTTTCCAAATTTTCATCGCCAAGCTGAGCGATCACTTGGCCTCCAATTACGAGCTCTGTAAACAGATGGTGGGGGTGAGTTTCAAGTTCTCAGACAGTATCTAACTCAACATGGGATCCAGCAGAGATTCACCTGTCCTTATACATCAGCTTAGAATGGCTTGGTTGAACGCAAGCATCGTCAAATTGTTGAAACTGGGCTTTCCATGCTTGCTCATGCCTCCATGCCTGTGACTTTCTGGAATGATGCCTTCAGTTGTGCTGTCTATATCATTAATAGATTGCCTTCATCTCCTTTGGGTTTTGTCTCTCCTTATGAGAAGCGTTTCAACACTAAACCATCCTACTCATTCCTTCAAACATTTGGTTGTCTTTGCTTCCCATACCTTCGACCGTACACCACAAATAAGCTTCAATTTCGATCTAGTCCATGCACCTTTCTAGGATACTCACCTATTCACAAAGGGTATCGTTGTCTAGCTAGTAATGGTCGTATATACACATCCTGCCATGTTACCTTTCATGAAACCAAATTTCCTTTTAAGACTCTTAATGACAAACCTGCATCACCTGCATCACCTGCATCACAACCTCATACTAGTTCCAAATTAAATGTTTTGGTCTCTCCACAAAACCAACAGCAACCGTGCAGTGTTTTTTTACCCATCAGGTCTTCGTCCGTTTCTTATCCACTGCCTGACACAAGTCTTTCCACTTCACCTATTCCAGTCACTTCACCTGCTTCTTCTAACAGTCCAATGTCTCAGTCCTCTCATACTACCTCTCTTGTTCCTCCTTCTTCCTCATTCCCTCTCCCACAAAACACACATGCAATGGTTACTCGAAGTAAGGCAGGTGTCTTTAAACCTAAAGTTTATCTAAGCACCACTTCTTGTTCACCACCTGACAACCATACAGATATTCATGCTGCTATGGTTCATCAGTGCTGAAAAGATGCCGTTCAGGCTGAATTACAAGCTCTTGTGCGCAACAATACATGGACAAATCCCCTTCCTGACCATCGCAGAACAGTTGATTGTAAATGGCTATTTAAAGTAAAAAAGAAAGCTGATGGAACCATTGATCGTTACAAAGCTAGATTAGTTGCGAAGGGGTTCTCTCAACATGCAGGGACAGACTTTCGAGATACATTCAGTCCAGTGGTACAAGCAGTTACCATTCAGACCATACTTGCTGTTGCTGTCATGAAGGGTTCGAGGCTGCATCAAATCGATGTCAATAACGCCTTCTTGAATAGGGAGCTGACTAAGGATATTTTTATGGACCAGCCACCTGGGTTTGAGGTGCTAGGAGTTGATGGTCAGAAGCTGGTTTGCAAGCTAAACAAAGCCCTTTATGGTCTACGGCAAGCTCCTCGTGCATGGTTCCATACACTCATGCAATTTTTAATTGACAAGCTTGGGTTTAGTGCATCCAAGGCCGATCCATCGTTGTTTCTTCGAACCTCCTCCACTGGTCAAGTCTACCTTATGGCTTATGTGTATGATATCGTTCTCACTGGTAGTTCAAATGCCGAAATAGATAGTGTAGTGCAGCAGCTTCAAGATCGGTTTGCTCTTAAAGACATGGGTAGGCTCATCTTCTTCCTTGGTATTGAAGTCAAATATACACCCCAAGGGCTCCTTCTCAGTCAGCGCAAGTATATTCAGGAGCTGTTACATAAAACAGGCATGACTGATGCTGCTGCTACACCTACACCCATGGTAGGCACCCTTAAGTTGGTAGCCTCAGATGATAGTCAACCTTTTGCATATGGTTATTTGTATCGGAGTACTGTAGGAATGCTTCAATACTTGTGTATTACCAGGCCTGATTTATCTTTCTGTGTTAACAAGCTCAGTCAATATATGAACTCCCCTAGTGATACTCATTGGAGAGGAGTCAAACGAGTCTTGCGTTACTTAAGTGGGACTATGGAGCATGGACTGCTTCTGTCAGACGGATCATTTCAGCTTGTGGGCTATTCTGATGCAGACTGGGCATCATCGGTGGAAGACAGACGTTCCACAACAGGCTATGTCATTTACTTAGGTGCAAATCCTATAGCTTGGTGCTCCAAGAAACAAGCTGTGGTAAGCAAGTCATATTCAGAAGCGAAATATTGCAGTTTAGCAAATTGCGTGTCAGAGTTGCTATGGGTAAAACAGTTGCTGGAAGAACTTGGCCTGGTCTTGCAACAAACGTCTGTGATAACACCTCCGTTGCTTCAATGTCAGCAAATCCAACCCATCATGCACGTGTCAAACATGTTTAAATTGACCACCATTTTGTTCGTGAAAAAGTTCAGGATGGTACTCTCTAGGTTAACTTCGTTCCATCAGCTAATCAGATTGCAGACGTGCTTACAAAGCCTATCACGCTGTTTGCGGATTTTCGATGTGCACTTAAAGTTACAATTGAAAAAGATCAAGAGCTTACAAGACTAGGAGAATGTTAGAGTATTAGTTAAAGAAAGTCAGTTAGCTGAGTTAGTTGCTAACAGTTAGTTTGTTAAGAAAGTTACGGCTTATCTCTATAAATAAATGTACTATCTCTTCAAGTCATATATCGAAAAATACAGTTTCATATCTTGAGTATATTTCAACAATTTTGATCTCAAGTTCTTATTAACCACCCAAAATGGAGGACCGTCGGGTAGTGGAGATCATACTCATTTACTTAGGTTGAAATATTGTTGCATGATGATGATCCCTCCACCATTTTAGACGTTTAAAAGGTTAATGAGACTTGTTTTTATCTAGGGTGTTCTCTTGGTTGTATAGTCCAAGTTCTCTTGGATGTTTGTTTCCTTGTGTTTTTGGATTTTCTTTTGGTATTTCTTATGATGAAATGAAAACTTTGCTTCTAATTTGCTAAAAAAACAAAGAAAAAAACAACCTAATAATCTATACTCTAAACTCACATAACTAGAATTTTAGCCTAGCAAACCGTTGGTCTTAGGTTCTTTCTTTATTCCAAATCCCCCTAAATCAGCCTAACACTCAGAAAATGAGAATTCTCTATAGCACCAAAATAAAGCGAATGCAACTTCTCAAATGAAAAAACAAAAAGCGATCAGAGAAGCCACAAGAAAACTAAATACATCAAGTGTTGTTTGAGTAAATACTTTCAAATATATTCAAATATCATAATAATAATGTAAAAAATAAAATAAAATATTATAACTTATTCATAAAAATCTATCCATCATCATTATCCACTCACTCTTGGTCAAAATATTCTCCATATTCTCACATATTTCACCACTAATTCAATTTAATCATTTTCTATTTTAAATTTCTCACTTTGACCCAAATTCTTTATAAATCCTTACAATTTAGTCTGTACCCCGGACTAATATTTCTTAATACATCAATCTTTTAAATTTTCTTCAGTTTCTTACTACTTTCTCCAATAAAAATTATGATGTAACAGCCGATTAACTTTAATGACCCAAAATTTAAGGAAAGTTAGGATTAAATTAAAAGGATTAACAAATTGTCGAACTCCACTAGGAAATTCAAAAATTTTAATGGTTGAATTCTAACTAATTGGATTTTAATTCTGGTTTAGTTAGATGAGAACCAACTGGTTCCATAGTGGGAGACAAAATGATTAAGGATGAATGGTTGTAACAGTCGATAAAGATCTTGCCAAAGGAGTATATAAATAGGTGTGTATGGAGACAGAATTTTCTCAATTTTGTTTACCAATTTTTCCCTCCAAAGCATCGTCTTCTTTGGTTGTTCCGAAGAAGGAAAGGATGTAGCTGAAGGGAGCTCTACATGTTGCAGCTGTTGTATGGATTAAAGTCTAAAAGTAGAGAAATTGGGGAAAGTGGTAAGCTTACTATCTCTCTGTATTTGTGGATTAAAAGAAGAAGTAGAGTAAAGACTGTAACACCCCTAACCTATATCCATCGCCGGAATAGGGTTACGGAGTATTACCAGAAATTACAGATCATATAAACAGACATTTCATATAGTATAACATTCATGTCATAAACTAATCAAAATCGAACATATTGTCCTTTATATGAGCCATTGAAGCCCAAATTACATGTTAAAAACAAGTCGGGACTAAATCGGGTACTCAGAGAATTTTTCAAAAAACATTAAAATTTTCAAAGCTGCAAGGAACACACGGCCGTGTGGCCAGGTCGTGTGTCTCATACAGTCAGGAGACACGCCCGTGTCTCAGGCCTTGTGGGCAATCGAAATAGGGACACACGGCCATGTCCCAGCCCATGTCCGTGCCGGTATAACTCTCTGACTTGGGCCACACAACTAAGCCACACGCCCGTGTGTTAGGCCGTGTGTGCATACTGACTTGTGCAATTTAAATGATACAGGGGATACACAGCCGTGTCACTTGGCTGTGTGTCACACACAGTTGAGAGACACACCCATGTCTCTGCCCGTGTGGACGAAAATAGACCATTTTTTAAGCCACATTTCTCACCCAAATTGATACCAGCCTAGCCTTAATAATTTACACATCAATAAGCCATAACAAGGCATTCAGCACAAGCTAAAATCAAGCCTTATACATGTAATACTACCATATACAACCAATATACTCATAAGTACCTCTAATGACAACTTAAAAATAAGTCCACCAATATCCAAACTTACCTATTTAATTTACCTAACTAAGTCACTAAAGTTCATTTTAGCTCAACTATATATATCACTTATACTAACATCACAGTCATACTTTAAATTCATATCAATATGTATGTTGGTTATATAAAAAAATATTATTCATAACATTTACATAAGCTAAATTTTGACCAAAATCGAACAAAAGCCTATACATGTCATATAAACCGTATTTAATGTTTCAAAAACTAATGAGATAAGCTGGATAGTGTAACTAGTGTGCTGATCCAGTCGTCCAACCTTCTGAAAATCTACAAAGACATTAAACAACACAAATAAGCTTAATGAAGTTTAGTAAGTTTGACGGTTTAAACAAAAATCTTACCAAATCTGCTATAACAAGTCAAATAAATAAAATCATTCATGTCAATTCCCTGTCATTCACTGACAATTTCCTGTCATTCATAACTTCTATTAATAAATAAATCCGTTTTCAAATCAATATAAAAATGAACAACATGTCTTTCAAATTCATTAGATAAATCACCTTATCGAAATTTTTCCATTCAAAGAATGACTTAAGGATAAGAGTACATCGTTAATAGAAGCTCATAAGAGCTAGTCTTCCTGAATACACCAACAGAAGCTCGTAAGAGCTGAACAGAAACTCATAAGAGCTGAACAGAAGCTCGAAAGCTGAACAGAAGCTCGTAAGAGCTAAACAGAAACTCATAAGAGTTGAATAGAAGCTCATAAGAGCTGAACAGAAAGTAGAATAAGAGAGTTCGTAACAAATGCTGAACCCTGATTTACTTGGGAAATTTGTCGTTGTCTCCTTCCAATACCATTATACACCAAAATACGAATGTACTCAAATCCCACATTCCATTCAAACCGAAATCCAATTCAATATTATAATTTCAAAAATAAAATAAATAAATAATACCATTCATCAATTTATACAAAATATTAAATTTTAACCGAACTTTCCTAGATTGAATTGTAATAATTGCAGAAGTTCAGGACTATTCCGCTATTTTTCCTTTTTTACAAGTATCTATGGGATCTTGATCTAAAATATAAAATTATTCACTTATTAGCATATATTTCCATTTCCAATTTATTTTATAATTAACACCCTTTTATTTTTTGAATTTACACAATTACCCCAAACTTTTACAATTTTTGCAATTTAATCCCTTAATTAGTTAATCTATCAAATTAACTAATTTTCTCAATCAATAATCTATCCAAATATTCTAGGCCTTCATACAGCCCCTAATAAACCCAAAATTCACTATCCAAACCTAATATTTTAACCTTTTTACAATTTAATCTTAAAATCAATATTTAACAAAATCACTTTATAAAATCATCATACAACAAAATCAAGACCTAAATTCATGTTATTCATCAAAAACATCCAATATTCATCAATGTAAACTTCCAAAATTTTTAATAAAATCAAAAACTAATGTAAGGTTTAGTTGGACCTAATTGTAACAATCTCAAAAACATAAAAATTACAAGAAATGGGTAAGAATTGAACTCACATGAAGCCAAAATATGAAGAACCAGCTTAAACTCTTTCTCCTATGGCTGTTTTGGCTGAATTTGAAGAGGAATTGTTTAGAAAACTATCCAAATTCAATTTGTTTTATTTTTAATTTAACCAAAGTTACAATTTTTCCATTGAATAGCTTTATTTTATTATTTTTTTCCCTTATGCCTCCTCATCCATTCAATTTAGGTTTATTTATTTCTTAAGTCCTTCCTTATTTATTAATTAAACCATTTAATCACTTAATTCTTATAATTAGCAAGTTTTACACTTTTTTCAAGTTAGTCCTTTTTAATTAATTAGTTATTGAAACGTTAATTTTTTTAACAAAACTTTAATACTACCTTAATGACACTCTGTAAATATTTATAAAAATATTTATGGCTCAGTTTATAGAAACGAGGTCTCGATACCTCACTTCCTAAAGCCACTTGACCTAATAAATCATTATAAAACACAAATTACCAATTCAAAGACTTTTTTTAAACCATATTTAATAGTAAATATTAGATAATAATATTTACAAAATTACTCATCGAATTTGGTGGCCTCAAAACTATTGTTTCAGACACCACTGAAAAATTGTGCTGTTCCAAAATTCTCAAAGCTTTTGTAGAATTGAAAGATTTTGGGTTTCTAAGGGCTTACCACCATTAGATTAACCAATAAATTATTGTCATGCTTAGCTGTCAGGGCAGAGAACTCTCTGACGTTTGGACAAGCTTAAATGATAAAGATAAAAGAACCTAGGTGAGTTTTTGTACCTTGCCTTTTGGATGATAGATGATGTTACGTGACTTACATGTATCATGTTGTTGATGTACTAAGGTTGCCTAAGTTATGATGTGTATATGTTTAAAGAAAGAGTAAGTTGTGTGTGTGCACCAAACTATGTGAGCTCTTACAAATTGTCAATTGGTTATTTTATAATAGATAACTAGTGATAGGTAAACTAACGTGATGTATGTTTAGGAATAAATTGTATGAGATGCTTGAGTAATATATGTATAGTGCGAAGGGAAATCTTTAATAAGATAGATGGAGTTAGGATTTGGGAAATATTGTTTCTGTATACCGCCACACGATGTTGCTGAGTGCAAACCATGATGTGTGAAGCTCCAGGCCTTGCGAAGAGGACACTGCGGTGTTCGAACATCAATGTTAGAAATGACGATATAGAGGTATAGGTGGATTAATAAGAAGATGGAATTTTGTTAAGATTTTTTCATACGGTGTTGTTATGTGCAAACCATGATGTATGAAGCTCCAGGCCTTGCAAATGGACATTGCAATGTTTGAGTATCAATGTGAAATGAGAAATGAAATGATATCGACTGGTCCTTCAAGGTGACACCGTGACAACGGTTATTAAGTTCCATAGAGCAACATTACGACGGAAGTCAGCAGGCTCTATGGGGTGACACCGTGACGACGGTAAGGTCCTTCAGGGCAACACCTCAAAGAGGTTTAAGGTATAAAACCATAGCTCAGATATGGAAACCAATAGAGTCCGTCGGGATAGTAAACACGGGGATTATAAGGAGTAAGACCATAACTCAACTATGTCAATTAGTAGAGCCCGTCAAGACAGTAAACACGGGGTAGTTCATCGAGAAATAAAACTCAAGATAGTCTACTAGGACATTAAACATGGGACTACTTGAGTAAGATCATAACTCGGTTATGGCAGCATATACAGTTCGTGTAACAGTCCATTTTTAGTGAAATCAGAATAGTAGTTTCAGGACCACAAATCCGAGTCCGTAAGGAGAACTATTTTAATATTATTGCATGGTCTGCATTATAATAGGAATGTCGCATAAAAATTTCGTTAAGAAAATTTTACAGATTGCATGTCTAATTTGGTAAAGGACCAAATTGCATAAAATGCAAAAGTTGAGTTCTAGTAGCTATATGTATCAAATAGCTATGGAATTCAAAATTGGAGGTCCTTATATGGCAAATATACCATTAATAGGGGTTAGTAGATAAGTATGATGATTCATCCATGGAAAATTAAATAAAGAAAAGGATAAAATTGCAAAGATGAAAAATAAAGATGATAAATTGGAAAGGATAAAATTGTTGATATTGTAATAGCTTAATTTAGCTATCTCGAGGATTAATTTGTAAAGTTATCATAGTAATAGGGTTTTTCCATGAATGAGTATGTGTAACACCCCCAACCCGTATCCGTCGCCGAAATAAGGTTACAAACCATTACCAGACATTTCAGTACAAATACAAACATTACATAATTATTTAATATTCACATCATAATTTAATCATATCGTCCCTTATTTAATATCCACTTAAATAACAACTTAAATATATTCTTCCTTGATCACAATATAACATACATATATTTATGCATAAAGTAACCAATGTCATCATTAACATTGTTTACAATTATTTTGTAAAATGACATACATGACATCCTAGGTACATGCCATTACCAAAATAAATATTCATCACCGCAATGAGTTTGGGATCGGGTTTGGATGCTGATTCAAATATCTAACTTTAATTTAACCTACGCATGAGAACAAACCGTACGCTGAGTATAAACTCAGTGGTATATCTATAATCCGAATATTTAAAAATAAAACAATATAATATGTATAATAAAATGTCAAGCACAATTGAACATTTAAAACCATACGATACTTAATTATCATCACTTGCTATATATAATAGCTTTCCATAATTTGTTCACATATCATTTAAACAATGGCACTATCCATTCCACATTCAACTCATGAGTATATAACTCATGTATTCCATGTATTTACAACATATTTCACATTCTATTTTCAATTCACTATCTCATATTCTTAGCCCAAAGTAGACTTTATAGAATACACCGGATATACGGAACAAATATAGAGGTGCATTATTATGCACTAATGAATAGAGAGCACTAAAGTGATATACAGCGAGCACGAATGTGCTAAACAGAGAGCACTAAAGTGCTAATAATCGGAGAGCACTAACATGCTAATAATCGAAGAGCACTAACGTGCTAATAATCAGAGACCGCACTAAAGTTCCTTAATGGCATGCCACTAATGTCCCAGTAGTTCCAAATTCTGTTTACTTGGGCATTAAAAATGAATTTCATACATATAAAAAATAATCCAATTATCATATTTGCACAATTTCACATTTATACACACATATATATTCATAATATATATATTTATCAATTCAATTCAACCAATATAAATTCATCGCATATTAAATCAATCCATTTCAATTATAAAACACAATAATTCTCACTTTAATCACTTACGACAACATTTAATCAAAATACAACAATTAATAATTAGATTCGGATTATAGAAATACAAACCAAGAATTCCGAACTATTCCTCGTCGACTATATTTTTCCCCTTTTTAGTCGAGAATTCAGGTACAACGCTAGCTACGGAATTAAAACAATTAAAAATCATCAATACAACACAATTTAATCTCACATTAAATAATTCAAATTTTACTCAATATTTGCCTAAATTTCAATTTAGTCCTTGAACCGAGACTAACTTTTATTCTTAAAACAAATTCCATATTTTCATTCCATTCCCACTTTAAACTAATTTAACTCTCTAATTTCACCATAAATCCCTAATTTCAAAATTCTTTCAATTTAGTCCCTTCTATTCAAAACTTATGAATTATTTTACAATTCAATCCCTTTTCCACTTCTAACTTGAAATTCTATCAATTTTAACCCATAATTCTTCAAATTATTCAACATGAACAACATCCAAAAATCTACTAACTTTCAAAATTTCAACATAAATCAAGTAGTATTTGTCTCTAGGATTCTAAAAACTCAAAAATTACATGAAAATGGATTAAATTGACTTACCAATTAAGCTTGGAACCTTGAAAACCTTAGTTTTCCCTTTTTCTTTAGTTTTTCCTTTTTCTTTCTCTTTTTCGTTTCTCCTTTCTTTCTCCCCTGTTTATTTCAAATTCTTTGTTTCTTTCCTTTTTCTTTTATTTGTTTGTTTTTATAATATAATATAATATCATTATAATATTATAATACATTTTAACTTTAGATTTCTAAATAAATATCTACTTATGCCGCCTCAACTTTAAGTAATGGCATAATTACTTCTTCGATCCCTTTAATTTTTTCTTAATCTATAATTCAACTTTCACCCTTTATACAATTTAGTCCTTTTTAATTAATTAACTATCGAAATGTTAAAATTTCTTAACAAAACTTTAATACCACCTTAATGACACTCAGTAAATATTTATAAAAATATTTACCGCTCGATTTATAGAACACCTCATTTTCTAAAACCACTTAACTGAATAAATATTTATAGAACACAAATTACTAATTCAAAAATCTTTCTAAAATCATATTTGACCCATAAATATTAAATAAAAATATTTACGAACTTACTTGCCGGATTTGGTGGCCTTGAACACTATTTCCAACATTATTGAAAATCGGGCTGTTACAGTATGCATGAATTATGAAGTTTTATGGTAGAAATTGAAAGGTTGTTGATAGATAAACAACTTTTGTAAAGGAAAGTTTCATGAAATTTTGATTTAGGGACTAAATTTTAAAGATGCAAAATTCATGGAAAAATTTTGAATTTTATGAAATACATGGGCTGCTATTGTTATATGTAAAAATTGGTTAGCCTTGGAATAAAGATTAAATTGCATGAATTTCATTTTCCGATACTAGGGATGAAATCGAAATTAATTAAAAGTATAGGGGCAAAATGGTAATTTTACCTAAGGTGTGAATTGAATTAAATTGAATATGAATTGATGTTAAATTTATTCATATAGATCCAAAGAGACCAAATACAACATTAGAACGAGGAAAAAAAGACGGTATTGGATTAGTAGATTATCGTGTAACTAAATTGTGCATATTTATATGTTTAAATTGAATGTTATGTATGTGTATTGTATAATTTACATGTATGAAAATCAGTCACATATCTCATAATGCTCGACAAGTATTAAGTCCCGATTGAATAAATAAAATTCGATGGATACAGGGTTCCTGAATTGGTTGTGGTCCTGCATATGTTGCGACACACCATAGCTCGAAAGAGTGTCCCGTTATTAGCCCTCTCGAGCTTCTCGTTATATGGTTTCTGCGAGCTTCCTGTTAATAGCTTTTCAGAGCATCCCGGTTGGTCGTGATCCTGCATGTGTTGTGGGCA
This sequence comes from Gossypium hirsutum, assembly GCF_007990345.1. Taxonomy (NCBI): domain Eukaryota; kingdom Viridiplantae; phylum Streptophyta; class Magnoliopsida; order Malvales; family Malvaceae; genus Gossypium; species Gossypium hirsutum. The sequence continues at coordinate 28,869,475 of NC_053428.1, forward strand.
CACCGCAACTTTTATGAGCGTCCCGTTATATGGCTATTCGTGAGCTTCCCGATGATAATGGCTTTCCGAAGTTACTTAATATGGCTCACTTTAACTTTTCGATATATGGCTATTCGGAGCTTTCCAATTAATGGCTTTTCGGAGCTACCTATTATTGACTTGCATGAGCTTCCTAAATATGGCTCTTATGAGTTTCCTGCTATACAGCCCGAATGAGCTTCCCATTATATGGCTCACATGAGCTTCCCGTTATATGGCCCGAGAGAGGGCATCCCATTTATGTATTCGTATGAGCATTCCTGAATATGAATTGTCGGATTACAGTTTTGTACACATTAAGTGTACTACTTGTGTATCCATCGATATTTCAAGTAAATTCAACGGGCAAAGTTTCGATATGGGATAATCTGAACTTGAGACGAATTATTATGGAAATGCACATGTTATATGAATATTTGATGTAGAAAGCATATATATATGAAAATTGTTACATGATGAGCTCATCCTTATTTCTTGATATTCACATGAAGTACATGACTAACATGTTTCTTGAGATTATATGTGTTTGGGCAAATTGCCTTATTTATTTGGATAAATATTTGTATGCTTATTTTATGTGTAAAATAATGGTAAGTTAAATTTCATGTTATACGAACTTACTAAGCATTAAATGCTTACTCTATTTTATTTCCTCTGGTTTATAATAATTCGAAAGCTCGTTAGGTTGGAGGCTTGTAACACCCCCTAACCCCACGTCGTCACCGGAATAGGGCTACGAGATATTACCGAACTTATACACTAACATTTATACAAAAACCAGTCATACACTTTACATTCCAGATCAATATTCATCAAATTTCATCATAAAGTCCCTAATATGGGCCTACGGTGCCCAATATATGTTTTAGAAGTGATTTAAGACTAAACTGGCAACTTTAAATTTTTCCTTGGAGATAGGGGCACACGCCCGTGTGGCCTGGGACATGCCTGTGTGGCCTGGGACATGGCCATGGGGCCAGGCCATGGGCAGATCCTGACTTATTCACACGGCCTGGGCATACATGTGACTTGGCCGTGTGAAAACATGATTTTTTGACCATTTTTAAGCTATTTTCACATGCTAAACACATCTATTTCATGCCCAAACATTTACTAATAGTTCTTAAATCAAATATCATTTATTATGCCATTTAAATTTAGCAAATATTCATTCATTCATTCAATACCTCTTAAGAATTATGTACCACAATTCATATCAAAATTATACAACATTATCATACTAGTTAAACTCATGTAAGTTTAACTTCCAAAATATGCATATTTCATACCATGCTTCAACAACTTTCATGTTTATACACTATCATATACAAAATAACACCTTAATAACCTAGGTACATGCCATTTTACCAAAAGAAAAGTATTCACCACTTTGAGTCTGGATTGGCTTGGATGCTGAGTCCTTAACTTTCTTTCGTACCCAGACCTGCGCACGGAAACATACCGTACGCTGAGTATACACTCAGTGGTATTTCTATAAACTAATACTTAAAACAATAATAAGCTATGTATATACATTGTAACATAAATTTTTATTTCATAATCTTATTAGCTTCATCACTTACCTTTAACTTATAGCTCTTAAATGTATTTAAAAAATTCTTTTTATATTTTTCATATCATTCAATATCTTTCAATACTTGTATAACAGTCACATAATCAATAGCAGTCAGTCTTTGGCTTTAGTACTTTCAATTACCCCTATTAACATAACTCGGACCTGGACGAATACACGGATCCAACCCATACACCGGGGATAATGTACAGTGTTTCATCGGTCGAAATCGGAATACACCGTAGGGTAACAGTAACAGTCATGTCAGGTACAGAATACCTCTTCGGAACGAATCCAGAATAGTCACAGTAGTCGACACATTTAGTGTCTCATCGACACACAGTCGGAATATCCTTGAACACTTCCAATCCTATGGCATGCCAATTATATTCGACTAGTCGGACTCGTGTTAATAAGGTGTACAAATCATTATATTTCAATACAAAAGCAATAATAATTTCTATAATATCATTCATTATACATTCTAACTACTAAGAATAGCAATTACATTGTATTAAATCATTAAGCATAGTTTATAGAAATACAAACCGAATTTTTCGAGTTTACTCGGTATCTTCGTTCACTTTCTCCTTTCCCTTTTTAGATGACGTTTCCGGTGCTACGTTAGCTACATAAAATTTAACATTTAAAATTATCAATATATATTATTTAATAACACACTATTGTATTTCCATGTATCTTTTACTTAAATTCCAATTTAGTCCTTCCACCATAACCATTCTTTTTCTTCAAAATAAATCCGATATTTTCATTCAATTATCATTTTAAACTATTCCAACTCTTAAATTTACAACATAAAACATTAATTATAACATCTTTTCAATTCAATCCCTATTATTGCAAGACCTATATTTTCTTTTACAATTTAATCCTTCTCCCACTTTTAACTTGAATTTCCATCAAATTAACACTTAATTCTTCCATTTATTCAACTTAATCTGTAAGGACCCGAATTTTACAGTTATCGAAAAAGTGTATTTTCAGGTCTCCGTTTCTGAAAAATGGATTCGTAAATATTTATTAAAAATATTTATGAAGTTAAGTGAGTGGATAATTAAATTTTAATTAAGTGAATTAGTTTAAATTAAGGTTAATTAGCTATAAGGACTAAATTGAATAAAGTGTAAAAGTTTAATTATAGAATAAAGAAAAGTAAATGGACTAAATAGGCAAATAAGCCAAAAAAGGGTGACAAATGTATGGTTAAAATAAATTAAATGTGTACAAATATAAATGGTACACATGTATTATACATGTGTATTTACTTATTATATAAGTAAAATAATAATTAAAGTATATTATATTAATATTATTTTATATTAATTAATTAAATAAATAAAAGTTATGACAAGTGTAAGGTGATAAATGAATACATGTGTATTAATAAATATACACATGTATAAATAATAAATATTATAATAGTCTAATAATAAAATAAAGAAATGAAATAAAGAAATAAATGAAATAAATGAAATAAAAGAAATGAAAAAGAAAAACAAAACGAACAAAACAGAGAAGAACAGGGGAGAAAGAAAGGAAAGAAAGAAAGAAAGGGAGAAAAGGGAAAATCAAGGTTTTGAAGCTTTAAACTTTAATAAGTAAGTCAATTTAGCCCTTTTTACTTAATTTTGATGTTTTAAAAGCTTTAGAACAAAGTTTTGATGAAATTAAGTTGATATTTTGAAAGTTATTAGATTTCTAGATATTATTCATGTTGAATAAAATGATGAATTATGAGTTTTATTGATAGGAATTTAAGTTAGAAGTGGGAAAATGATTAAATTATAAAGAAAAAGTTAAGTTTTGACATAGTAAGGACTAAGTTGAAAGAAATCTAGAATTTAAGTTTCATGTTGAATATGAAAAGCTGGAATTTATTTTAAGCAAGAATAAAGATGAAAACTTAAGTTAATTTTGAAGAAAAAGAATGGTTATGGTGGAAGGACTAAATTGGAATTTATGGAAAAGTTACATGGAAATCTTAAGAATGTGATATTAATGACTTTGAATGAATCTAAATTTTTCCGTAGCTAACGTAGCGCCGAAAATGTTATCGAAGAAGGGGAAAAAGAAAGTGGACGAGGATATCGAGTAAACTCGAGAATTACGGTTTGTATTTCTATAAATCGAATTTAATAATTATTTGTTGAATTTATTATTTATATGAATGGTAAGTATTATTATTATTATGGTATTGAATTGAATAAAAATTCATGAATTATTAGTGATTATTGATATTGAATAGAATATGTGAATATTGAGTGGAAAATTGAAAAAAAAATGTATATTGCATTGAAATTGATTTGCATGTGGATTGATATGGAAAAAAAATGTATAAATTGAATTGAAATTAAATTACGAATGAAATTGAAATTTGAAAGTTTACTGAATACCCTATTAACTATATCGGGCTGGTCGGATATAGTTGGCATGCCATAGGATTGGAAGTGTTCAGGGATATTCCGACTGTGTGTCGATGAGACACTATATGTGTCGACTACTGTGACTGTTCTGGATTCGTTCCGAAGAGGTACTCCGTACCTGGCTGTTACTGTTACTGTTCCAGATTTGTTCCGATGAAGTATTTTGTGTACTGCTACTGTTACTGTTACTGTTACCCTTACGGTGTATTCTATTGTCTGCTAATGAAACAATGTATACTATCCCCGGTGTGTGGGTTGGATCCGTGTATCCATCCAGGTCCGAGTCATGTTAATAGGGGTAATGAAAAGTATTAAAGACTGTCTGCTATTGAATAATTGACTGTTAGAAAATAAACGACTGATACTAAATAAATGAATATTACTGATTAACCGATTATTACTGTTGACTGACTGGTACTGAATGATAAAGATCAATTAGTTGTTACCAAAGAATATTGACTGTTATTGAATTGAGATAGTACAGAATATTGAATGAAAGGTGAATAATCAAATATATCAAATAATGAATGTTATTAATTTATTATTTATTGACTGTCATGTCTAAAAAGACTGCTTGATTGCACGACAGATGAAGATTACTGTATAGTAATGAAAATATATTGAAGACCGATTAATAAGGCTTTAAAGCTAAATAATGAAGAGTAAATGGTTGAAGTATTAATATTCTAAAGTAATGCTTAAATTTTAAGAATACATGAATGTTGACTGCTAATAAAAGTAAATGTTATATTAATTGTTGAATGATGAAATGAAAGGTACACATGGGCAATGAAGGTAGAACGAATCAAATGGTAAGGTTTATATGTTATGAAATTAAGTTAAATGACTGAAGTTTAGAGACTATGAAGTTAAAGTTTAAAGCTCGAATGTATATATGAATGACGAGTATTATTACTTAGTGATATACGAGTTTACTATGATTATTATATGACTTAAGTTAATGTTAAATTTCTTATACTATTCAGTTATTCTGTTTATAGAAATACCACTGAGTTTATACTCAGCGTACGGTTTGTTTCCGTGTACAGGTTAGGTTAAAGACAGATCGTCAAATCAACATCATAAGCCGATCCCGAACTCAAAAAGGTAAATCATGTTAATTATCAGTAATGGCATGTACCTAGGATGTCTTAAGTATGTTATATTGGATTGGTTTAATATTGATATTTGTATTGGTTATGGATTGAAATTTACAGAATTGGTAATTTTTAAAATACAAGGTTCATTTTGAGTTCACCTAGTTTGTCACACGAGTGTGTGCCTTGGTTGCCACGGTCGTGTCTTAAAGTCAGTTTAGTACACGGGTCGGCCACATGGACGTGTGCTGTGACCATGTTAAAAAATCAGTGTTGTACATGGGTTGAGGAAACGGGCGTGTCCCAAGCCACACGGGCATGTTAATTTAGCCACACGGGCGTGTGGTACTGTTCAAAAGAAGATTATTTAAAATTTCACGAAAAAAATTTATAAGCCTCCAATCGAACCACGATTGGATTTAAATGTATATAATAGCATTGTGGGCCCATTAAGGATATAATAAGATTCATATCAAGTAACATTACTCAAACATTTCCGTTTCAAGTGTTAAAGGACTGTAAAGACCGGTAATGCTTTGTAATCCTGTTCCGGTGATGGGATGGGATTAGGGGGTGTTACATAATCAACATCTAAAAATTCAATAACTTTCTAAATTTCAACATAACTCAAGTAGTATTCTTTCCTAGGATTCCATAGACATCAAAATTACAAGAAAATGGATCAAATTGACTTACCAATCAAGCTTGGAACTCCAAAACCTTAAATTTTCCTTTTCTTTTTCTTTCCCTTTTTCTTTCTTTCTTTCTTTCCCTGCTCTGTTTCGTTTTCATTCTTTCTTTTATTTTATTTTTTTATTTAATTACTTTATTATATTATATTATTATAATATACTTTAATCATTATTATTATTTCTTATTTAATAAGTAAATACTTATTTATACATACATTTGTACCAATTAAAATAATACAAATGTATTCATACATACCACACACTTGTCTCCTAAGGCTTATTTGCAAATTTAATCCCTTGAATTTCTTATAGTTTATAATTAAACTTTTACACTATATTCAGTCTAGTCCTTTCACTAAATTAGCCTTGATTAAGCTAAATTTACATAATTAAAACCTAATTAACCTCTCACTTAACTTCGTAAATATTTCTAATAAATATTTACGAATCTAATTTCCAAAATCAAAGACCCAAAAACTCACTTTTCTGATGACCTAAAAATTTAGGTCCTTACAAGGCTTGGTGGAGATATCATCACACTATCCATCATCTCATTTCGTTATATATATAGTAATTACATTTTGGTTATAATGGCATGTATAGGCTAAAAGTGGTCATGGATGGTATGTATGTGTTTGGTTGAAATTAACCATTTGGTATGGCTTGTAATTGATATGTTTTGATATGTAAAATTTGCCTTAATATGTTGATGTGTGTTTGAAATGGATAAATGATGGAAATTGAATAGGCATGTTGATGGTTGGTTTGTGATAGTATAAATTTGGTAAAATATGCCCATCTGTATGTATGGTTGTTTTGGTAAGTTTGGATAATTGAACATATGAGTTGATATGTCATGTATAAGACTTAGTTTTGGCTTGATTTGAATGTTTTATATTGGCTTGTGAAAGTATTAAAGTGTTGATATAGGTGGAATACAAATTGGGTGAGAAATAAGGCTTGAAAATGGCATTATTCTATCCACAAAGCGTGTGTCTTAGCTGTGTGTGACACATGGCCTAGCACATAGGCATGTGACTTGGCCATGTGTCATTTGCATCTTTAAAATTTTAAAACTGAATGCTCGGAATTGATCACACGGTCATGTGACTTGGCCGTGCGACCTAAGTAAAAGAGTTACACAGGTACAGACACGGGCTAGGACACAGCCGTGTGCCTCATTTCAAATGCCCATATGACCTGACACACGAGTGTGTCTCTTGGCCATATGAGCCACACGGCCTGACCACATGGGCGCGTATACCCTGCACCTAGGAAAAATTTTAAACTTTTGCGAAAAATTCTCTAAGTACACGGATTAGTCCTGATTTATTTCTATTGCATATTTTGGGCCTCGAGGGCTCATATAAGGGATAATATGATTGTTTTTGATCGATTTATGATATAAATGAGAAATGACATGAAATGTTTGTACTTGATCTGTAAACTCTAATAATACTCCGTAACCCTGTTTCGGCGACGGATATGGTTTATGGGTGTTACAGTTCGTAGATTAGTAACTAAGAATCTCGCCAAGTTACAAAGAAGGAGTCGCAAGGGGACGTGAGCGAATCACTAAGGGATTCGCCAAGAGCAATGACAAATGGAGCCTAAGAGGCATCCTAACTTAGTTATGTGTGAAAGGAGGGAGAAATTCCTTAAAATGAGATAGTAAACATGACTTTCTTCAATGAGAGTCCGCCAGAAGAGTCGCGAAATTCATTTGGGGTAAATAGATGTAGATGAGGATGCAAAGGATAAGTCCTAATCTGTAAGTTGATAAGAGGTTGCTGAAAGATTTGATAGACCGATAAGAGTCTTTGTGAGAGGAAAGGCCGACTCAAGGTTGAATGCTCAACAAAGTCTACTAGAAAATAATGAAAAGCAGAGGCCTATCAGGACCATGAAGCAAAGCACTAGTTCTCCAAAGAAGTGAATGTGTTGTATTATGGTAAAAACAACAGTTACGATAATCACTTGGGTTGATGCTAACAGTCGCCAACCTGAAGTAATGGATATGAATATTAGGGAGGTAAAATAATGAGAGATGGGGATGGGGTGAGACCCAAGAGTGGACATGGTCAAGACCAGACCAGGGTCCAAGCCTGTCAGCAAACGACTCAGAGTGCATGAGGCATGGGCCTTGTCAACTAAGTTTGTGAATTATCTTATGAAATTAAAAGAGTTTAATTCTATTCCAGGTATCTCAATTACTTTAAGATTTATGCAGGCTTATATGCACTTTAGGTACATATCTTACTAAGTTCTTATGAACTTATAAAATTGTTGCTTGAATACAGGTTAGACAAAGACTCGAAAAAATCAAAAGGGGACCAAGCCAGACTCCGCTAGAGTTACGTAGTGCATGGTAGCTATTCATGTATATAGATGGGTACCCACAGAAGCCATGCCTTAGTGTGTAAGATAATCGAGTTTGTATGGGTTCGAACTGTAAATTGTAATTAATCATCGGATAGTTAATTGTATGCAGTCAAACTAACAATATGTATATTAATGGTAGTAAGAAAATTGAGGTTTAAGTTGTTAAAAGAATTTAAGCATAGAGGTTGATGAGTTATGTGGGTTGGCGTGACATCCGATACTCGGACTTGGCGTTCGGGTCAAGTATGGGGTATTACATATAAATCACATTTTATTTATTCTAAAAACTTCGACTTGTAATTGCTCAAAATTATATTATTACAATCAAGGGATTTTCGAGGATGTTGTAGGGTGTATTTGGTTTATCGAGTCTTAGATTACGTTTTGTAACACGATTATGAAAATGTTAGATTATGGGTGGAATGTAAGATTATTTGTTTGGTTGATAGAATGTAAGATTACCTAGAAGTACATTTGCTTAATTGTCATTGTTATAGAATTTGTATTTTTTAACAAGTTTAGTTTTTTAATATTTTTTTAGTCTCAATTCCTATAAAATTATGATAAATTATTATAACTACTACTTTTTATTACAATTTATATATCAATAAGTAAATATATGATGTTGAAATAAATTTATAAACTTTAATTATAATAATTCATGAAAAGTGATTGTAACACCAACCATAATTAATATATTAATCAATAAATTATTAAATAAAATAAAAAATTATAATTGTAATGTATGACATCTATTAGTTCACTATTATTATTTTTTGTTTTTAGTTAGTCTTAAAATTTATTTTAAAAAAAACCTAAATTTATCAAAATAATAAAAACAAATAGTAAATTGATCCAAAAATTAATATTACACTTGTAGTCTAAGATAACTTAAGGAATGAGCCGTAATAACACACACAATATATTATGACATCTTGACTCTATTCCGTAATGTGAGACTATGAGCTAAAATGTTGACAATCCAAAACACCATAATTTCATTTTGAAATATAACATTATGAGTCATAATATTATATTAGATGAACCAAACGCGAAAATATGACCCATGGGTAAAGAAGGAAGGTATTAAATATATCTATATATATAAAAGGAAAGCTTTCTTCTTTTTTATTTAATTTAATTAATTTTTATAATAAATAAACTATAAATAAAATGAATGTACAAGGCATTCCTTTTATGACACATTTCTAATTAAACAAACAAAACCTTTTTCTTCTTTAGATTTTATAAGAATTATCTAATTTCAATTTTTAACTTTATAATATATTTAAATTTAAATTTTAGTATTTTAATTTTTGAAATGCAAGTCTAAATATTTCATTCTAATTAAAATCTTATATACATGTGTTTAAATACATAGCCTTTTATTTTTTATTTTAGATTATATGGCCAATTTTAGTTTTGGTCGAAACCACTTATACTAGTGTAAAATTAAAATAGATTATACATCCTTTCCTATCTTTTTGTATAATTAATATTTTAGTAATCTAACTATTGAATTGTTCGATATTTCTATCATATGGATATAAACTACTCTATATAATTTATATCAAACTTGATATGCATGATCTGTATGAATAAAATATTAAATTCAATGGTTGGATTGCTAAAATATTAATTGAATAAAAAGATACAAAATGGTGGAACACTACTTTAGTTTTACACCACTGTTGTAAACAGATCCCTCTTATTTGAAATTTAATATCTACACTTTAATTTTTTTGACATAATTTGGCGCCTCAACTTTTATGATGTCATTATTAGTCTAAACACTTTATTCTTATTAGAATGTTGATGTACACATGTCAAAATATTTAGCATTTTACTTTTTAATTTTTTTGAGATTATATATGTAATGACCCTATAATCACGGGTAATTGGAAAGTGTATTTTTGAGTCTCCGTTTTCATAAAACGGATTCGTAAATATTTATTAAAAATATTTACAAATTTAGTTATGTGATTAATTAGGACTTGGTTAGATAAATTTGCTTGAATTAAGAGTAATTAAGTATAATGACTAAATTGCATAAAAGGTTAAAGTTTAATTATAAGTTAGAGCAAAAGTGAAAGGATTAAATTAGAAATTAAACCATAATTAACAAGTGTATGGTGATTGTGTATACATGTGTACAAATAATATACATATGTATATAATAATATATGAATAATTAATATTATATTATATTATATTATATTATATTATATTATATTATATTATATTATATTATATTATATTATATTATTATAATAACTAAAAGAATAAAAAAAATAAAAGAAAAAGAAACAAAGAAACCAGAAAGTTGAAACGAAACAGAGGGAGAAAGAAAGGAGAAAAATTAGGGGTTTTGAGGGTTTTGAGGGTTCAAAGCTTAATTGGTAAGTTAATTTAGTTCATTTTTTTTAATTTTTATATTTTTAGAATCCTAGAATTAAATATTATCCAACCCATGTCAAAATTTTAGAAATTATTGAGTTTTTAAATGTTGTCTATGTTGAATAATTAGAGTATTAGGACTAAATTGATAGATTTTTAAGTTAGAATTGAAAAATGATTGAATTGTGGAATAAATTGTAAATTTTGAGTATTAGGGACTAAATTGTAAAAATTTTGAAATTTAGAGTTTTGAGTGAAATAAGAGAGTTGAATTTTGTTTAGAGTGGAAATTAAATGAAAATATAGAACTAATTGTGAAGAAATAAAGTTAGCCTCGGTTTAGGGACTAAATTGAAATTTAGGTAAATATTGAATAAAAATTTTAAATATTCAAAGTGAAAATGAATTGTATTGTATTGGTGAATTTTAATTGTTTCAATTTCATACCTAACGTTGTGCCGGAAACTTCGACTAAGAAAGGAAAAGATAAAGTAGACGAGGAGTAGCTCGGAAGTTCTGGTTTGTATTTCTATAATCCGAATCTAATAATTAATTGTTTTATTTTGATTTAATAATTATGGTAAGTGATTGAGGTGAGTAACTAGCATTTTGATATTGAATTGAATTTATATAAATTTGCGATTATTATGAAATGTGAAATGTGGATATTGGATATTGGATATTGATTGTTTTTGAATTGTGGAATTAAACCCTACTAACTATATCGGATTGAGTCGGATATGGATGGCATGCCATAGGATTGGAAAAGTTCAGGGATTCTTCGACCTCGAGTTAATGAGACACTGGGTGTCAATTATTTACTTCGGATTAATTCGATGAAGCACTGGGTGCCAACTAACTTCGGTTTAGCCGATGAGACACTGGGTGTCAACTTATTACTTCGAATTATCTGATGAGGTATTGGGTACGAAACTGGTGTGTTTTGGTTGGATCCATGTATCCGTCCATGTAACACCCCCTAACCTTAAACCGTTGCCGAAATAGGGTTACGAGACATTACCGGACAATCTGACAATTTACGATTAATATTCAAATAATTATCTAACATATTATAATATAATCATAAATTGTCATATAAAACTTTTGCTAATTGACTCTTCTTCTTTTTATTTTCATTATTATTTTATTTTAAATAAAAATTTAATATAACCCTTTTATAAAAATTTAACCTTTCCTGCAATTTCAAACCGGGACCAATCCAAAACCAATATTTCAACCAATGCAATTTCTTGTTTAATCGTATTAAAAATCATACCTATAACAATAATTTGATAATTTACTCTATGAACATTTATGTTACCATTAAAAATTAAATTAGAATTTCATTCATCCATTATAAATTTAGCACCAATTATACCATGCATATCATGTAAATTTCCATACCATTTCATTAGTTTAAACACCAAAATACCAAATACCATTTTTTTACAACAAAAAATTATATAGCATTTAAAAGTGACCAAATTAACACCTATGTACATGCCACTTTTGCCAAAAGAAGAATACATCACCGAGTTTTACGCTAAAGTCAGGATCGCCTGAATGCTGAACGGAGACTCTGAATACCTATTAACTTGTGCACGAAAACAACCGTATGCTGAGTATTTTATACTCAGTGGTATTACCATAATTCAAATTATAACATAATAAACATGTAAATTAAATTATACAACCATAAAAACTTACCGACCACTTTTTATATATATAACTTTCATTTCTCACCATTTATAACTCAATTTAGCTCTTCAATATACAATATCGTATACTTTTATTTTGAGCCATTATTCTTTACAAGAATCTTTAGTTCATGCTTCTTATTCTCCTTTCCATATTCAATTCACATTTACAATTCATAATAATCCATTTTCACATATCTTTTCAAGGGCTCAACCAATTCATTTTATTCGATTTAACTTTTCATTTAATTACCCCTATTAACAAATTCGGACTTTGGCGGATACGCGGATCCAACCAAACACACCAAATTGGCACCTAGTGCCTCATCGGATAGTTCGAAGCAAAGTTGACACCTCGTGTCTCATCGGCCTAGCCGAAGTAAAGTGGTACCCAGTACCTCATCGAATCTATCCGAAGTAAAATAGTGACACCCGGTGTCTCATCGACTTGAGGTCGAAGTATTCCTGAACACTTTCAATCCTATGGCATGCCAACTATATCCGACTCAACCTGACTAGTTAATAGGGTTTTCGGATCATATATAAATCTCAATTCAGTCACAATTTCTCATATTTTCAATTCAATCATTTTCCACTTTTCAATCAATTTTTAATTCACATATTCATAAGTCAATATACTTTCTTAATTCAATATGCATTTCAATTATTCACATATAATCACAATTCAATTTAATTTCATACAATTCAATACTAATACTTACCATGCATATTAACTTAAAATTCAACAATTAATAATAATTAAATTAGAATTATAATAATACTAACACGTATTTCTCATTCAATTCAATAAAATTACTTACCTCAATATTTACTTACTATAAAATAAATAAATTTAAAATTAATACTTAATAATGAATAATTTGAATTATAATAATACAAACCCGGATTTATTCGATTACTCCTCGACAACTTTTTCCTTTCCTTTCAATGCCGATGCCTCGGGTTCTTTACTAGCTACAAAAATTAAAATAATTATACTATTAATTACAGCACTAATTAAAATAAATAGTTGAATTTCTAATCAATTTCTACCTTATTCTCAATTTAATCCTAACTAAGTTTACTTTATTTTTCTAATTCAATTCATACTTTATTTCTATTCAAACTTCACCCAAACTCAAATTTAACTATTAAAATTTCAGCATAATTTCCTAATTTCAAATTTTCCTCAATTTAATCCCTTTAACATAAAACTTATAGCTTACTTTACAATTTAATCCCTTTATCAATTCTAGCTTGAATTTTGTACAATTAAATTCCTAATTCACTAATTTGTTCAACATGAACTATGTTCAAAAACCTTAAAACTTTCAAAACGTCAACTTAATTTCATCAAAAATTTATTCTAAAGTTTCTTTATTTCATATCTATTTGTTTTATTTTAATTTTTTTTCTAATTAATTAATTAATTAATATAAAATATCTATTTAATAGCAAATGTATATATTACAATTGTATCCCATATCCACCCTACATATGTCTTGATCTAATCTATTTCATAATATGATATAATTAATAATTTTAATAATAATAATCATCTAATAAATATCTTTTATTAATTAATAATAAATAATAAAATATCTTTTCACTAATTATACATAAATAATACAAATGTGCTTATTTAAATTAATACACTTGTATTTTATTTTTATCATACACTTGTCTTTTCTTAATTTATTTCATAATATAATAATAAATTAATATAATTTATACCTTAATAATAATAATATTAACTAATTAAACAATAATAAATGTCTAAGAAAATCTTAGATTTTTGTTACCCATTTGCCGCCTCCTTTTAAGCCATTGGCTTATTTACCGATTTAGTCTCTCTTATTTTCTTTTACTTTATAATTAAAATTTATACCTTATTCAATTTAGTCCTTTTCACTAATTACTCTAAATTAATCTAAATTCACCTAATTTAAACCTAACTAAACACATTACTAGACTCATAAATATTTCTAATAATTATTTTTGAACTCGATTTACTAAGACGGAGGCCCGATATTGCACTTTTCCAATGCCCGTGAATGTTGGGTCATTACATTTCTTCCCCCCTTAATAAATTCCATCCTCGAAATTTACCTGAGAAGAGATGAGGATATTGAGCTCTCATTGTTTCTTTCAGTTCCTAAGTTGCTTCTTCCACCTTATGATTTCTCCATAACAATTTTACTGGAGGAACCCGTTTGTTTCTCAACTCCTTTACTTCTCTAGCTAATATTTGCACTGGCTCTTCTTCATAAGACAAATCCGGTCGAATTTCAATGTCTTTAGTGGAAATGATATGTGAAGGATCTTACCTATATCTCCGAAGCATAAAAACATGGAAAACATCGTGAATCTTCTGTAACTCTGAAGGCAAAGCTAATCGGTAGGCAACCAGTCCAATTCTTTCCACTATTTCATACGGCCCAATAAAACGTGGACTTAATTTACCTTTTCGACCAAATCTCAAGATTTTCTTCCACAGAGAAACTTTAAAAAATACCTTGTCCCCGACTGAATATTCAATGTCTCGTCGTTTTAAATCAGCATAAGACTTTTGTCTGTCGAAGGCTGCCTTCAATCTATCTTTGATCTTTTTAACCGTTTCTTCTGTTTCTTGAATCAATTCTGGCCCAATCACTTTTCTTTCATTCAATTCTGTCCAACATACCGGTGATCTACACCTTTGACCATACAGTACTTCATACGGGGCCATTTGTATATTAGATTGAAAACTATTATTGTAGACAAATTCAGCTAATGGCAAATAACATTCCCAACCTGATTCAAAATCAATGATACAAGCCCGAAGCATATCTTCTAATATTTGAATTACCCGTTTGGACTGTCCATCTGTTTGCGAATGAAACGCCGTACTAAAGTTAAGTCGAGTACCCAATTATTCATGTAGCTGTCTCTAAAATCTCGATGTGAACTGAGGATCTCGATCCAAAATTGTTGACACCGGAATACCGTGTAATCTAACAATTTCCTGGATATACACTTCTGCAAGCTTTTGCAATGACCAATCTATTCCGACTGCTATAAAGTGAGTGGACTTGGTAAGTCGATCAACTATCACCCAAATAGCATTATTTTTACTCGCCGACATTGGCAATCCCGTAACAAAATCCATCATGATACGATCCCATTTCCATTTGGAAATATTAATTGGCTGAAGTAATCTAGTAGAAATCTGATATTCCGCTTTTACCCGCTGACATGTTAAACATTTACTAACATACTCAATTATGTCCCTTTTCATTCCAGGCCACCAATATAATTCTCGTAAATCACGATACATCTTCGTACCTCTGAGATGTAAGGCAAATGAACTATCGTGAGCTTCTCAAAGAATTAACTCTTTAAGCTCAGAAGTACCTGGAATACAAATCCGATTTCGGAATCTCAAACAACCATGATCATCAACACTAAAGTTTTCTGCTGTGCCATTCTGTACTATATCTCTCTTTTTCAACAACTTATCATCTTTCAACTGTGCTGATCTGATCTGAACAAGCATTACCGGCTTTACTCTCAACTTGGCCAAAAGACTCCCATCATCACTGATACTGAGCTATGCAAACATTGCTCTTAATTCACCCGCTGATTTTCTGTTCAATGCATTTGCTACCACATTCACCTTTCCCGGATGACAATCTATAACACAATCATAATCTTTTAGACACTCTATCCACTGTCTTTGTCTCAAGTTCAATTCTTTTTGGGAGAGGAGATATTTCAAACTTTTATGATCGGTATAGATGTAGCATTTCTCACCGTACAAATAATGTCTCCAAATCTTCAGAGCAAAAATCACAGCTGCTAGTTCCAAATCATGGGTTGGATAGTTACATTCGTGTAGCTTCAATTGACGAGATGCATAGGCTATTACTTTTCCATCCTGCATTAGTACACAACCCAAACCATTCAAAGAAGCACCATTGTACACTATGAAATCTTTTCCCTGCTCTGGTAATGTTTGAACTAGTGCCTCTGTCAAAATTTGTTTCAATGTCTCAAAAATCCTCAGACACTGATCATACCAGATAAATGGAACATTCTTTTGTAGCAGCTTAGTCATCGGCAAAGCTATTTTTGAGAATCCGTTTACAAATATTCTATAATACCTAGCTAAACCAAGAAAACAACGTCCCTCTGATACGTTTCTTGGTGGTTTCCACTGTACAATAGCTTCAATCTTCTTTGGATCCACTCAGATTCCATTTGCAAATACTACATGTTCTAGAAATACAACCTCTGACAACCAAAATTTATATTTGCTGAACTTTCCATACAACTATTTTTCCCATAATATCTGTAGTACAATCCTAAGATGCTGATCAGGCTCTGACTCTGACTTCGAATAAACCAGTATATCATCAATAAAAACTATTACAAACTAGTCTAAATACGGTTAAAAGATACGATACATGAGATCCATAAAAGCAGCTGGAGCATTTGTCAACCCGAATGGCATTAATAAGAACTCATAGTGGTCATACCTCGTACGGAAAGCTGTCTTCGGTACATCACTTTCTTTTACCTTCAACTGATAGTAACCTGACTTTAAGTCAATCTTCGAGAATACAAAAGCTCCTCTCAACTGATTAAACAAATCATTAATGTGAGGCAGTGGATACTTATTCTTGATTGTTACTTTATTCAACTGTCGGTCGCCAATACAAAGTCGCATCGAGCCATTTTTCTTCTTAACAAATAATACCGGAGCTCTCCATGGTGATATGCTCGGTCGAATAAAACCATGGTCTAATAAGTCTTGCAACTGTATCTTCAGCTCTTTTAACTCTGTAGGTGACATCTAATACGAAGGTATAGAGATTTGTGCTGTGCCCGGATAAACCTTAATAGCGAACTTGACTTCCCTATCTAACGGTAAACCTGGTAATTCTTCCGGAAATACATCAAGAAACTCACAAACTATCTGAATTTTACTGCACTGGCTTTCAACTGAATCTGAATTAATAACATATGCCAAATATGTTGAACAACCCTACTGAAGTAATTTACTAGCCTTTATTGCTGAAATAATTCGTGCTGGCCCACTAATACAAATACCATTTACTTCAACCCGATCTTCACTCTCTGTCTGAATGCTGAATCTCTTTTTATAGTAGTCCAAAATCACTAAATGTTCAGATAATCAATCCATCCTCAATATTATATCAAAATCCCCAAATGGCATAATCAACAAGTCAACCGAAGTATAATCAAAGGGCATCTTGGACAGACCTGGTTCAATAGTACTATTTGCCCTAACGGACTCGACACCTCAATAGACACTTTAGACATTTCGAATTTTAATTTCCCCGACTCAACTAATTTTGAATTAACATAGGAACGTGAAGATCCGCGATCAATTAAAATATGAATAGGCTCAGAATATAATAGAAATATATCTGTTGCCATATCATGAGCATCACTTTTTACATGAGTTCTGATCACATAAGCTCTGGCTGGTACTCTGGCCTCAAACTTTTGGGTAACAATGTCACTACTTCTCTTAACTCCACCTTAACACCCCCTAACCCCAAACTGTCGCCGGAATGAGGTTATGAGGCATTACCGGACATATCAGACAACTTACGAATAATTTACAATTAATATAACTTTCATAGTATAATATAATAATTAAGTCCCTATCTTGGACTCTCGAAGTTCAAACACGTATTAAAAGTAGAACGGGACTTGTTCGAGTATTCCAAATTTTTTTTTATAAAAAAATTTTGGCAGCATTTCTGCTTATTTTTACCTAAACCTCCTGCAAATTCAAACCAAAATCACCAACACCAATGTTTCACATTCATATAACTAATATTTATATCATTAACATAATTTTAACTTAATAATTATCATAGCATCATTCAAAATTGATTATAAACTTCATTCACTTAACAACTTAATGTTCATGTATCAAAATATCATGTACTTTCCTTACCATTTCATTTAACCATCTAAATCTTATAATTCATCCTTTACTACTCAAAGTAATATACATATTCAAGTGACTAAACAACACCTATGTACATGCCACCTTTACCCAAAAGAAAAATATACATCACCAAGTTTGTGTTGGAGTCGGGATTATTCTGGATGCTGAGCCGGGACACTTGACTTCTACTAACCTGCGCACGGAAACAACCGTATGCTGAGTATGGATATACTCAGTGGTATTACTATAAATCAAGACTATTTAACATTAATAAATTACAAACATCAACCATAAATTTTATAATTATTTAAACTACTTTTATATATAATTATTTTACTTCATAAATCTTAAATTCATAATTCATTTTTCTCATACTAACTCAATTCATAATTTAATTCATACATTCTTTCTTGTACTTTTCAATAGTGCTAAAACAAATAATCTCATTTTCAAAATTTCATTTCAATTATTTACCCTATTAACAAAGCTCGGACTATGATAGATACGCGGATTTCCACCCAAACACACCAGAATGTCCAACCCAAACACACCAAAATATTTTAAATCCTCCATAACACACCAGTAAGGCATTAAGTGCCTCTTCGGATAAATCGAAGTATATAATAACAGAAACATCTTCTCGGCCGAACTACAATCTCCTCATCACATCACAAATCCAATGGCATGCCATTTGTATCAAATCTAGTCCGACAAGTTAATAGGGTATTATTTTACTTTTTATAATTTCAATTTAATTTACACAAAAATTTTCAATACTCATTCAATTCAAATATCTATTATCTTAATTCATATACAAATTAATTTTCACACAAGTGTATACCATCAACACCATACAATTGTCACCATTTATTTATTTTTCAATCAATACACTTTTCAAATAATCACATACTTACCTTAAGTCTTACTTACCATACATAACAATTAAAATTTCAGCAATCAATAATAATTAAAATTTGAGTTAAAGTAATACACACCGTAATTCTCCCGTTTTAGTCCTCGATGACTTTCTCCTTTCCTTTCGATGCTGACGTTTCAGGTTCTTTGTTGGCTACGAAAATAATAGTAATTTATATTATTATTTACAGCATTAATTATAATAAATAATTAAATTTCTAAACAATTCCTACCTTATTCCCAATTTAATCCTAACTAAACTTAATTATTTTCTTAATCCAATTCACTCTCTTTTTCTATTCAAATTTTGTCTAAACTTATATTTAACTATAAAATTTCCAACATATTTCCCTAATTTCGAAATTTCTTCAATTTAGTCCCTTCAACATAAAACTTATAGCCTAGTTTACAATTTAATCCCTTAATCAATTCTAACTTAGAATTCATTCAATTAAATCCCTAATTCCATAATTTATCCAACATGAACCATATTTGGAAACATATAAACTCTTGAATTATCAACTTAATTTCATCAAAACTTGTTTTAAAGCTTCTAAAATATCAAAATTAAGAGAAAAGGACTTAATTAAGCTTACCAATTAAACTTGAAGCTTTAAAATCCCAATTTCCCTTTTTATTTTCTTTCCCTTTTTCTTCCCCTGTTTTCGTTTTGTTCCCTGTTTCGTTTCTATTTCTTTTGTTTTGTTTCTTTGTTTCCTTAATTCTTTTTATGCTTTATTATTTTATTAACATAATATAATATTAATATCATTTATTAAAATATATTTTACTTTAATATTAAGTAAATTAATAATTATATAACAAGTGTACATATTTATATTATTACAAATGTCATTATCTAATTTGCTTATCAAATAAAGATCTCATGATTTAATTAATACAATTAATAATTATAAATATCTTTATACTTAAATTATAAGTAATTCAATATTTAAATTACAATTGTACCAATACAATTCTTACACATGTATATTTTATTACCATACAATTGTCTTCTATTTAATTTATTTAATAATAATGCTAATAATAATAATCTAATATAAAACCATAATGTTAATTAATAATTATAATAATTTAATATAAAACCATAATAATAATCATTATAATATATAAAACCTAAAAAAATCTTTGATTTTATTTCACCAATATGCCGCCTCATTTGTAGTCAATGACTTAATTGCCATTTTAATCCTTTTTATTTTCTATTGCTTTATAATTAAACTTTTACCCTTTATTCAATTTAATCATTTTTATTACTTACTCTAAATTAAGCTAAATTCACCTAATTTGATCCTAATTAGACACATCACTAGGCTCATAAATATTTTTAATAATTATTTTTGGACTTATTTCACTAAGACGGACGCCCTATAACTCACTTTTTCGGTGCCCGTGAATTTCGGGTTATTACATTTCTCCTCCCCTTAATAAATTTCGTCCTCGAAATTTACCTAAGAAGAGATGAGGATATTGTACTCTCATAGTTTCCTCTAGTTCCCAAGTCGCTTCTTCAACATTATGATTTCTCCATAGGACTTTCACTAAAGTAACCTTTTTATTTCTTAATTCTTTCACTTCCCGTGCTAAAATTTGAACCGGCTCTTCTTCATATGATAAATCAGGTCGAACTTCAATATCTTCTGTAGAAATTATATGAGAAGGATCTGATCTATATTTTCGTAGCATCGAAACATGAAAAATATCATGAATCCTTTATAATTCAAAAGGTAAAGCCAATCTATATGCAGTTGGTCCAATTCTTTCCACTATTTCATACGGCCCAATAAAACGTGGGGTCAATTTACCTTTCCGACCAAATCTCAAAACTTTTTTCCAAGGAGAAACCTTTAGAAATACTTTCTCCAACTGAATACTCAATGTCTCGACGTTTCAAGTCGGCATAAGACTTTTGTCTGTCAAAAGCTACCTTTAATCTATCTTTGATCTTTTTAACCGTTTCTTCTGTTTCTTGAATTAATTCCGGCCCAATTACTTTTCTTTCATTCAATTCTGTCCAACATACCGGTGATCTACACCTTTGACCATACAGTGCTTCATACGGGGCCATTTGTATACTAGATTGAAAACTATTATTGTAGACAAATTCAGCTAATGGTAAATAACGTTCCCAACCTGATTCAAAATCAATAATATAAGCCCGAAGCATATCTTCTAATATTTGAATTACTCGTTCAGACTGTCCGTCAGTTTGCGGATGAAAGGATGTACTGAAACTAAGTCTAGTACCCAACAATTCATGTAACTGTCTCCAAAATCTCGATGTGAACTGAGGATCTCGATGTGAACCGAGGATCTCGATCTGAAATTATTGATATCGGAATGCCATGTAATCTAACAATTTCTCGAATATACACATCTGCAAGCTTCTGCAACGACCAATCAGTCCTAACTGTTATAAAATGTGCTGACTTGGTAAGTCTATCAACTATCACCCAAATAGCATTCTTTTTGCTTGCTGACAACGGTAATCCCGTAATAAAATCCATCGTGATGCGATCCCATTTCCATTCAGGAATATTAATAGGCTGAAGCAATCCAGTAGGAACCTGATGTTCTGCCTTTACTCGTTGGTAAGTCAAACATTTACTTACAAATTCTACTATGTCTCTTTTCATCCCTGGCCACCAGTATAATTCTCTTAAATCTCGACACATTTTCGTGCCTCCGGGGTGCATAGCAAATGAACTATCATGAGCTTCTTGTAAAATCAACTCTTTAAGCTCAAAAGTATTTGGAATACAAATCCGATTTCGAAACCTCAAGCATCTACAATCATCAATACTAAAATTTTCTATTGTGCCATTCTGTACCATCTCTCTTTTATTCAATAATTTATGATCTTCCAACTGAGCTGATCTAATCTGGTCAAACATTACCGGTTTTACTCTCAATTCGGCAAAAAGACTCCTATCATCAGTGATACTAAGCCGTGCAAACATTTCTCTTAATTCAATTACAGCTTTTCTGCTTAATGCATCAGCTACAACATTAGCTCTTCCCGGATGATAGTCTATAACACAATCATAATCTTTCAGAAGCTCGATCCAATGCCTTTGTCTCAAATTCAATTCCTTCTGAGAAAGAAGATACTTCAAACTCTTATGATCAGTATAGATGTAGCATCTTTCACCATAAAGATAATGTCTCCAAATCTTCAATGCAAAAATCACTGCTGCTAACTCAAGATCATGAGTAGGATAATTCCTTTCATGTGGTTTCAATTGACGAGATGCATAGGCTATTACTTTCCCATCCTGCATCAATACACAACCCAAACCACTCAAAGAAGCATCACTATACACTACAAAATCTTTACCCGATTCTGGCAATGTCAAAACTGGTGCCTCGGTTAACATTCGCTTCAATGTTTCAAAACTTTTCTGACACTAATCATCCCAAATAAAAGGAAAATTCTTCTGCAGTAGTTTAGTCATTGGTAGTGCTATCTTCGAGAATCCATTTACAAACCTCCTGTAATACCCAGCTAAACTGAGAAAATTGCGTACCTCCGATACATTCTTTGTCGCCTTCCACTGAACAATTGCTTCGATCTTTTTCGGATCAACTCAAATTCCATCTGCAGATACTACATGTCCCAGAAATACCACTTCTGATAACCAGAACTCGCATTTACTTAGCTTTCCATATAGCCGTTTCTCTCGTAAAATTTGTAGAATTATTCGAATATGCTGATCATGTTCTGCCTCTGTCTTCAAATATATCAATATATCATCAATGAAAACCACCACAAATTGATCTAAGTACGACTGGAAAATACGGTTCATTAGATCCATGAAAGTAGCTGGGGCATTGGTCAATCCAAATGGCATTACCAAAAATTCATAATGGCCATAACGAGTACGGAAGGCAGTTTTAGACACATCACTTTCCTTCACCATCAACTGATAATACCCGGATCTCAGATCAATTTTTGAAAATACCGAAGCTCCCTTAAGCTGATCAAACAAATCATCTATACGAGGCAACGGATACCTGTTCTTGATCGTCACTTTATTCAACTGTCGATAATCAATGCATAACCGCATAGAACCATCTTTCTTTTTAACAAACAACACTGGAGCTCCCCAGGGTGAAATGCTTGGTCTAATAAATCCACGATCTAGTAAATCTTGTAACTGCACCTTCAACTCTTTCAATTCAGTGGGCGACATTCGATACGGAGGTATAGAAATTGGTGTTGTACCTGGATACACTTCAATAGCAAATTCAACCTCTCTGTCAGGTGGTAAGCCCGGTAATTCTTCTGGGAATACATCTGGAAACTCACATACAGTCCTAATCTGACTGCACTGACTCCCAACTGAATCAGAATTAATAACATATGCCAAGTATGCTGGACAACCCTGCTGCAGTAATTTATTAGCCTTCATCGCTGAAATAATGCGTGTCGAACCACTGGTACGGATGCCATTCACTTCAATTCTATTCCCATTTTCTGTCTGAATACTAAACCTCTTTTTATAGCAATCCAAAACTACCCCATGTTCATATAGCCACTCCATACCCAAAATGATATCAAAATCACCAAAAGGCATGACCAACAAGTCCACAAGAAACATTTTATCATGTATTATTAACGGGCACCTCCGACATACTCTATCTACTAACACCGTTTGTCCCAAAGGGCTAGACACTTCTATAGAAACTTTAGACATTTCAGATTCTAATTTCCCCGATTTGACTAGTTTTGAATTTATATATGAGTGTGACGAACCCAGATCAATTAAAGCATAAATAGGATCAGAATACAATAGAAATATACCTGTAACAACATCATGTGCATCGCCTTCCTCACGGGTCTGGACTACGTACGCTCTGGCCGGCGCTCTGGCCTCTGACTGTTGTGTAACTATATCACTGTTTCTTCTGACACCTCCACCTCTAGACACAGAACCCGAACCACCCTTACTAGATCCTTTGCCACGAACAGTAGGTACTGATCTTTGAGATGTTGCAGGTGTGGCACTTTCACCTTTCGGACAATCTCGAATGAAATGATCTGTAGCCCCACATCGAAAACATCGTCGAGTTATCTTCAAACATTCACCTAAATGTTTCTTTCCGCAATGCTCACAGTCTGGAATTTCTATACTTCGGGATGGACCTCTCACACTACTAGTAGATACTGCCATCTGTTTACCTCTGCTTCTACCACCTTTATCTGAACTAAAACTGGATCTCCAGTCACTTCTTGATTCTCTGAATCTCTTCGGTAATGGATTAGAACTAGTAGTTCCCATATGTTTCCCAGTTGATTTACCAATTTCTGATTTTTTATCCAGACCCAGTACTTGTTCTATCAATTTTGCTCGCTCAACCAGATCAACAAGTTCAGTAATTTTGAGACTTACCAATTGAATCTTGATTTCATCTCGCAGTCCCCGTAGAAATCGTTTACAACTATCAGCCTCGGTTGGAACATATTCTAAAGCATACCTGGTCAATCTAGAGAACTCTCGCTCATAATCCAGTACTGACATATTCTCCTGTTTCAACACTAAAAACTCTTGCTTTTTCTCTTCGATGTACAATTCCCCAATATACTTCTTCTGAAATTCTTTTTGAAACAAGTCCCAAGTTACCTGATCATCCAGAAAATGTCTAACCATAGATTCCCACCAGAGATACGCTTCTCCTTGTAAAAGTGATACAGCACATATCAGACTCTCTCGGGGGGTGCAGTCCAATTGTTGCAAAACTCTTTTTGTTGTTTCTATCCAATTTTCAGCAACGGATGGATCAGCTCCTTTTAATCCCTGAAATTCTGTGGCACCATATTTTCGTAGCTCTTTAATTGGGGCCTGTCTGACAGTAGGTACAGATGTAGTAGCAGGTATAGCTCTCACTATATGCTGTAATGCATCAGCTATATCTCTTAACACTTGTGAGGTATTTCTTTCTCTCCCTACGTTAGGAGATTGATTATTTAACGGATTCACACCAGGTGTAACAGATTCAGTTTCTTCTAATTCTCGACTTCCAGTATACATTTCCTGTTCAACATTATCCATTCTTTCATCCGACATTTTATCTATAAAACAAAATCAAATAAATACATTAACATCCAAAAATCCCGACTCAATTTTGACTCGACTGTGGCATGTACTTCTAAACTCACTTCCGAGCCCAATTTAGCACGAGAATCGACTAAACCTGATAGCTCTGATACCAACAACCGTAACACCCCCTAACCCCAAACCGTCGCTAGAATGAGGTTATGAGGCATTACCGGACATATCAGACAACTTACGAATAATTTACAATTAATATAACTTTCATATTATAATATAATAATTAAGTCCCTATCTTGGACTCTCGAAGTTCAAACACATATTAAAAGTAGAACGGGACTTGTTCGAGTATTCCAAATTTTTTTTATAAAAAATTTCGGCAGCATTTCTGCTTATTTTTACCTAAACCTCCTGCAAATTCAAACCAAAATCACCAACACCAATGTTTCACATTCATATAACTAATATTTATATCATTAACATAATTTTAACTTAATAATTATCATAGCATCATTCAAAATTGATTATAAACTTCATTCATTTAACAACTTAATGTTCATGTATCAAAATATCATGTACTTTCCTTACCATTTCATTTAACCATCTAAATCTTATAATTCATCCTTTACTACTCAAAGTAATATACATATTCAAGTGACTAAACAACACCTATGTACATGCCACCTTTATCCAAAAGAAAAATATACATCACCAAATTTGTGTTGGAGTCGGGATTGTTCTGGATGCTGAGCCGGGACACTTGACTTCTACTAACCTGCGCACGGAAACAACCGTACGCTGAGTATGGATATACTCAGTGGTATTACTATAAATCAAAACTATTTAACATTAATAAATTACAAACATCAACCATAAATTTTATAATTATTTAAACTACTTTTATATATAATTATTTTACTTCATAAATCTTAAATTCATAATTCATTTTTCTCATACTAACTCAATTCATAATTTAATTCATACATTCTTTCTTGTACTTTTCAATAGTGCTAAAACAAATAATCTCATTTTCAAAATTTCATTTCAATTATTTACCCTATTAACAAAGCTCGGACTATGACAGATACGCGGATTTCCACCCAAACACACCCAGGATATTTTAAATCCTCCATAACACACCAGTAAGGCATTAAGTGCCTCTTTGGATAAATCGAAGTATATAATAACAGAAACATCTTCTCGGCCGAACTACAATCTCCTCATCATATCACAAATCCAATGGCATGCCATTTGTATCAAATCTAGTCCGACAAGTTAATAGGGTATTATTTTACTTTTTCTAATTTCAATTTAATTTACACAAAAATTTTCAATACTCATTCAATTCAAATATCTATTATCTTAATTCATATACAAATTAATTTTCACACAAGTGTATACCATCAACATCATACAATTGTCACCATTTATTTATTTTTCAATCAATACACTTTTCAAATAATCACATACTTACCTTAAGTCTTACTTACCATACATAGCAATTAAAATTTCAGCAATCAATAATAATTAAAATTTGAGTTATAGTAATACACACCGTAATTCACCCGTTTTAGTCCTCGATGACTTTCTCCTTTCCTTTCGATGCTGACGTTTCAGGTTCTTTGTTGGCTACGAAAATAATAGTAATTTATATTATTATTTACAGCATTAATTATAATAAATAATTAAATTTCTAAACAATTCCTACCTTATTCCCAATTTAATCCTAACTAAACTTAATTATTTTCTTAATCCAATTCACTCTCTTTTTCTATTCAAATTTTGTCTAAACTTATATTTAACTATAAAATTTCCAGCATATTTCCCTAATTTCGAAATTTCTTCAATTTAGTCCCTTCAACATAAAACTTATAGCCTAGTTTACAATTTAATCCCTTAATCAATTCTAACTTAGAATTCATTCAATTAAATCCCTAATTCCATAATTTATCCAACATGAACCATATTTGGAAACATATAAACTCTTGAATTATCAACTTAATTTCATCAAAACTTGTTTTAAAGCTTCTAAAATATCAAAATTAAGAGAAAAGGACTTAATTAAGCTTACCAATTAAACTTGAAGCTTTAAAATCCCAATTTCCCTTTTTATTTTCTTTCCCTTTTTCTTCCCCTGTTTTCGTTTTGTTCCCTGCTTCGTTTCTGTTTCTTTTGTTTTGTTTCTTTGTTTCCTTAATTCTTTTTATGCTTTATTATTTTATTAACATAATATAATATTAATATCATTTATTAAAATATCTTTTACTTTAATATTAAGTAAATTAATAATTATATAACAAGTGTACATATTTATATTGTTACAAATATCATTATCTAATTTGCTTATCAAATAAAGATCTCATGATTTAATTAATATAATTAATAATTATAAAATATCTTTATACTTAAATTATAAGTAATTAAATATTTAAATTACAATTGTACCAATACAATTCTTACACATGTATATTTTATTACCATACAATTGTCTTCTATTTAATTTATTTAATAATAATGCTAATAATAATAATCTAATATAAAACCATAATGTTAATTAATAATTATAATAATTTAATATAAAACCATAATAATAATCATTATAATATATAAAACCTAAAAAAATCTTTGATTTTATTTCACCAATATGCCGCCTCATTTGTAGTCAATGGATTAATTGCCATTTTAATCCTTTTTATTTTCTATTGCTTTATAATTAAACTTTTACCCTTTATTCAGTTTAATCCTTTTTATTACTTACTCTAAATTAAGCTAAATTCACCTAATTAGATCCTAATTAGACACACCACTAGGCTCATAAATATTTTTAATAATTATTTTCGGACTTATTTCACTAAGACAGAGGCCCTATAACTCACTTTTTCGGTGCCCGTGAATTTCGGGTTATTATACCACCTCCTTTAGAAATCGAACCACCTCTACCAGATCCCTTGCCTCTAGCTGTAGATATTGATCTCTGTGACGTTACTGGTGCAGCACTATTAGTTTTCAGGTAGTTTCTAATGAAATGATCGATAGAACCACATCTAAAGCAGCCTCTAGTTAATTTCCAGCATTCTCCTTTATGTTTCTTTCTACAGTGTTGACAGTCTGGAATTTCTATTTCCCGAGAGTGACCTCTCACACTGCTAGTAGATTCTGTTGTCTGTCTCCCTCTGCTTCTACCGCCTCTATCAGATCTAAAAATGGATCTCCATCCTCCTTGAGATTCCTTTGATCTTTTTGGCTGCGGATTTGAGCTGGTAGTTTTCGCACGTTTCCCAGTTACTCTGACAGTTTCAGTCTTTTTGTCGAGACCCAACACTTGCTCTACCATTTTGGTTCCCTCAATCAAATCTACGAACTCGGTAATACGATGAGATATTAACTATACCTTGATTTCATCTCGCAAACCTCGTAGGAATATTTGACAACTATCTGCTTCAGTTGCGATAAACTCAGAGGCATATCTGCTGAGTCTTGAGAATTCTCTCGCATAATCTATAACTGACATGCCACCCTGCTGCAGCATTAAAAACTCTTAGTTCTTGTCTTCAATATATATCTCTCCAATATATTTCTTTTGAAATTCCATCTGAAATAGGTCTCACGTTAACTGATTTTCCGGTAGATGTCGTACCACTGATTCCCACCATATATAAGTTTCCCCTTGTAACAACGATACAACACAAATAAAACACTCTTGGATGGAACATTCTAATTTCTGTAAAATTCTCTTGGTTGACTCCATCAATTTTTAGCTGTTGATGGATCGACTCCTTTCAGACCCATAAATTTAGTGGCACCATATTTCCTCAATTCTTTTATCAGAGCCCGTCTTTGAGTAGGTACTGATGTCGTAGCAGGAGCAGTTCCTGCTACTCTTTGTAGTGCATCGGTAATTACTCGTAATATATCAGAGTCATCTCTATCATTTCTTTTATCAACTCTAGGTGGTTGATTTCTTACAGAATTTATGCTAGGCGTTACCGACTCAGTTTCATCTAGTCCATATGACTCTTTATCACCAGTATACATTTCCTGATCGGTATCTTCTATTCTTTCATCTGACATATTTAATCTATAAAATAAAAACAAACAAATAGTTCAGCATCCAAAAATCCCGACTCAATTTTGACTCAAAAGTGGCATGTACTTCTAGACTCAATTTTGAGCTTGGTTTAGGTCGAGAATCGATTAAACCTGATAGCTCTAATAGCAACAATTGTAACACCCCTTAACCCTAAACCGTCGCCGAAACAGGTTTACGAGACATTACCGGACAATCAGACAATTTACGATTAATATTCAAATAATTATAGAACATATTATAATATAATCATAAATTGTCATATAAAACTTTTGCTAATTGACTCTTCTTCTTTTTATTTTCATTATTATTTTATTTTAAATAAAAATTCAACATAACCCTTTTATAAATATTTAACCTTCCTTGCAATTTCAAACTGTTACCAATCCAAAACCAATATTTCAATCAATGCAATTTCTTGTTTAATTGTATTAAAAATCATACCTATAACAATAATTTGATAATTTATTCTATTAACATTTATGTTACCATTAAAAATTAAATTAGAATTTCATTTATCCATTATAAATTTAGCACCAATTATACCATGCATATCATGTAAATTCTCATACCATTTCATTAGTTTATACACCAAAATACCAAATACCATTTTTTTTACAAATAGCATTTTAAAGTGACCAAATTAACACTTATGTACATGCCACTTTTGCCAAAAGAAGAATACATCACTGAGTTTTGCGCTGAAGTCGGGATTGCCTGGATACTGAATCGAGACTCTGAATACCTATTAACCTGCGCACGGAAAAAACCGTACGCTGAATATTTTATGCTCAGTGGTATTACATAATTCAAATTATAACATAATAAACATGTAAGTTAAATTATACAATCATAAAAATTTTCCAACCACTTTTTATATATATAACTTTCATTTCTCACCATTTACAACTCAATTTAGCTCTTCAATATACAATATCATATACTATCATTTTGAGCCATTATTCTTTACATGAACCTTTAGTTCATGCTTCTTATTCTCCTTTCCATATTCAATTCACATTTACAATTCATAATCCATTTTCACATGTCTTTTCAATGGCTCAGCCAATTCATTTTTTTCGATTTAACTTTTTATTTAATTACCCCTATTAACAGATTCAGACTTTGGCGGATACGCGGATCCAACCAAACATATCAGATTGGCACCCAGTGCCTCACCGAATAGTTCGAAGCAAAGTTGACGCCCAGTGTGTCATTGGCCTAGCCGAAGTAAAGCGGTACCCAGTACCTCATCGAAAAGCGGTACCCAGTACCTCATCGAATCTATCCGAAGTAAAATAACGACACCCAGTGTCTCATCGACTCGAGGTCGAAGTATCCCTGAACACCTCCAATCCTATGGCATGCCAACTATATCCGACTCAACCCGACTAGTTAAAAGGGTTTCCAGATCATATATAAATCTCAATTCAGTCACAATTTCTCACATTTTCAATTCAATCATTTTCCACTTTTCAATCAATTTTCAATTCACATATTCATAATTCAATATACTTTCTTAATTCAATATGCATTTCAATTATTCACATATAATCACAATTCAATTTAATTTCATACAATTCAATACTAATACTTACAATGCATATTAACTTAAAATTCAACAATTAATAATAATTAAATTCGAATTATAATAATACTAACACGTATTTCTCATTCAATTCAATTTTCTAAATTCAATTCAATAAAATTACTTACCTCAATATTTACTTACTATAAAATAAATAAATTAAAATTAATACTTAATAATAAATAACTTGAATTATAGTAATACAAACCCGGATTTGTTTGATTACTCCTCGACAACTTTTTTCTTTCCTTTCAATGCCGATGCCTTGAGTTCTTTGCTAGCTATGAAAATTAAAATAATTATACTATTAATTACAGCACTAATTAAAATAAATAATTGAATTTCTAATCAATTTCTACCTTATTCCCAATTTAATCCTAACTAAGTTTACTGATTTTTCTAACTCAATTCATACTTTATTTCTATTCAAACTTCACCCAAACTCAAATTTAACTATTAAAATTTTAACATAATTCCCTAATTTCAAATTTTCCTCAATTTAATCCCTTTAACATAAAATTTATAGCTTACTTTACAATTTAATCCCTTTATCAATTCTAATTTGAATTTTATTCAATTAAATCCCTAATGCACTATTTGTTCAACATGAACCATGTTCAAAAACCTTAAAACTTCCAAAACCTCAACTTAATTTCATCAAAACTTTGTTCTAAAGTTTCTAAAACATTAAAATTAAGAGAGGGAGACTTAATTTAACTTACCAATTAAACTTCAAGCTTCAAATCTTTAGTTTTTCTTTTTTATTTTTCTTTCCTATTCTTTCTTCCCCTGTTCAAACGGCCTCTGTTCTTTCTCTTCTTTATTTCCTTTCTTTATTTCATATCTATTTGTTTTATTTTAATTTGTTTTCTATTTAATTAATTAATAAATATAAAATATCTATTTAATAGCAAATGTATATATTATAATTGTATCCCATATCCACCCTACATATGTCTTGATCTAATCTATTTCATAATATAATATAATTAATAATTTTAATAATAATAATCATCTAATAAATATCTTTTACTAATTAATAATAAATAATAAAATATTTTTCGCTAATTATACATAAATAATACAAATATACTTATTTAATTTAATACACTTATATTTTATTTTTACCTTACACTTGTCTTTTCTTAATTTATTTCATAATATAATAATTAATATAATTTATAGCTTAATAATAATATTAACTAATTA
Organism: Gossypium hirsutum; assembly: GCF_007990345.1. Lineage (NCBI taxonomy): Eukaryota > Viridiplantae > Streptophyta > Magnoliopsida > Malvales > Malvaceae > Gossypium > Gossypium hirsutum. The sequence continues at coordinate 28,901,634 of NC_053428.1, forward strand.
AACAATAATAAATGTCTAAGAAAATCTTAGATTTTTGTTACCCATTTCCCGCTTCATTTTAAGCCATTGGTTTATTTACCTATTTAGTCCCTCTTATTTTCTTTTACTTTACAATTAAACTTTACACCTTATTCAATTTAGTCTTTTTCACTAATTACTCTAAATTAAGCTAAATTCACCTAATTTAAACCTAACTAAACACATCACTAGACTCATAAATATTTCTAATAATTATTTTTTAACTCAATTTACTAAGACGGAGGCCCGATATTGCACTTTTTCGATGCCTGTGAATTTTGGGTCATTACAGTCCAAGTCCAAGTCGTGTTAAATGATAATATGATTGGAACTGAAAAGCATTGAACGTAAAATGCAAGTGAGATATATGGATTTCTGTATCATATTGCGAAAAGCTATTTTAGGTAGCAAATGATGAGAATTGAATATGCTATAAATAATTTGCTTATTAATTGCTTAATTGAATAGCTATTGTTGTTGTATGATTAAATGCGTATGTTATATTAAATTTGGTTTTAAAATATTTGGATTATAGAAATACCACTGAGTTTATACTCAGCGTACGGTTTGTTTTCCGTGCGCAGGGTAGTTACTTAAGAGTTAATTGTTGATTCAGAATCCATCAATGATCCCGATCTCAAACGTGGTGATGTTATTTCTTTTGTGTCGGCATGTACCTAGGATGTCTAAATGTTAATCATTTTGTGGATTGATTGTACATAAGGTTATAAGTTAATATTGGTTGGTTATAATTATATATATGAGTATGTGTTTATGTTTGAGGGTATAGTATGGCATGTTTAAGTTAATGTCTAAATGAAAATGTTATAGGTAAATTAGATTGAATTTAGCATGTTTACAAATTGGATTTATATGATGTCTTATTGATGTGTTTCGATGATATAATTGTGGTACCTATAAGGATACATTGGTTAGATACCTAGATTGACTATTCTGACATTTTTGAATGTATTTGATTTGAAAAGTTCGGTCATGTCTCGTAACCCTGTTCTGACGACGAATAAGGGTTAAGGGTGTTACAATATAGCAATGGTCAATTTTCAACTTTAGCCCCTATGCTATGCTCAAAATTGAAATTTAATGTTTATACTTCAATTATTATATGATTTGGTACTCCAACTTTTTTTTAATGTTATTAGTTAGTCTAAAGACCTTGCTTTGATTAAAATATTATCGTAAACTTTTAAGAATTGCTAACATTGTTAAAATTTTCTATTAAATTATAGTTTATTGTTTATTGTAATATATTTTTTATTACATTACTATTAAGTGAATATTTTTTAATATATTACATCAATAAATTTAATTAAAATTTTTAATGATGTTAACAACTAAGCTTATAGCATACTCTTTTGACTTTCAATTTTTTATTGTTGTCTAAAACATTAATTGACCCAATAAAAAGTATGATAAAAGTATACTAGTTTAATTGAACTTTAGTTAATAATGGCATGCCAACACTGACATCGAAAAATAATGCCACATCTCGCCTGTTTATTCTTAGAGGGTGCTCGTGAGACTTTGGAATAAACTATAGTTTAAATACCACTTACCAATAAAAAATAATACCACTTAAAACAAAATGTTTAAATGAAAATGCGTAGTGCTAAATATATTCTTGACTTGGGCATGAAAATTGGAACTTGCACTTTCAAAAAGGAATTAGCTACTGTTATTAAGTATTTTTTGTATTTTTATATTTCTCAACCATTATTTGGGTTTGAATTTAGTAAGTATTTTTATATTAGGATTTGAATTTTTTTGGTTCAATTTTAAAATAAATTTAATATTAATTTTTAAATTTGATAATTATTCTTACACAAGGACCTAAATATTTTTACCTAAATTAGTTCTTTAACCTTTGACATCTCTTCATTTGCAAAGAATTCTCGGTGTGAAAACACAGAGACAAAGGACTGATCTTTGAATAGGAAAAAGAGTGGATCCGCAGGATCTCAAATGAATTGGTTTATTTGAAAAAAAACCTTGTTCTTTAAAAGATTTATCTCGTGCCTGGTACTGTATGGTTCCACTCTGCAAGAACGCTGAATCATTCTCTTGAAGCTCACCCTTTTCATCATAAATGATTCGCTTGCCCTGAAATGACCCAGCCCAATAGGGAAATCCCAATTCATTTGGCCTTTCGATGCAATCAAATAGAAAGCCCCAAGGGCGCTATATCCTAGGAGCCCAAACTATGTGATTGAATAAATCCTCCTCTATCTGTTGCGGGTTGAGTACTCCTTCTCCTTCCCCTTCTTCAAACTCCGATTAGTATTTTTCATAGAAATTTCTCTGATCAACGATATAACAAGATCCATTTTGCATCATATATAAAGGATTCCTAGGCTCGAACCGAAAAAGCAATGTCACTCGATCATTATCAAACTGACCGCAATCTTTTTTTGTCCGTGACGATCCCACCAGAGCGCCTTCTACTTCTAATAGGCCATGAACTAGATTAGAATCATTCTCAACGAACCCATAAGAAGTGATCCCATTTTTTTCATACAATTTTTTTCTACATCAAAGCCTAAACTTTTTTGGTCCAAGTTAGATCCTAATCATAATAATTGTTCCCATGTTGAAACTTGAACTTTTTTGTCCAAGTTAGTCCTTGATATTTATTTGAAAAAGAAAATGGAACAAAAAAATCGAATCTCAATGTAAGAACAAATACCAAATTCAAAATTAGTTTGATAAAAAAAAAGGTTAAAGCCCAATGTAGAAGCCATCGACAAAATCAAGCTCTAAAGGATGATTAGCCTTTTTATTGATAGTAAACCCTTTATTTTTTTATACTTTTTATATTCGTTTTACGGTTCATATTTAGGATTTGAGGTTATCATTTCTAATAATATCGTCTTTAATATTCGAATTTCGTTCTCCCACTAGAGTATCATGTATCTTGTCATTGCACTCAATATTTATTAATTTATTAAATCCTTTATTGAAACTTCAAAAATTAATGTTGAAATCTTATTACTATCATTTTCTCCCTTTATTTATATCATATACAAAAAGAATTATTTACAAATTCACAAATTTCTTTTATTTTTCAGTAGAATAATGTCTATTTTGATTAGTTTGCAATAATTTTCTTTTATTTTTTATATTTGAATTGGTCCCCGAAATAAATACCGAAATCCACTGGCAGCGAAGCCATTTTGAAAATTGAGGCAATTAGAAAAGTAAAATGGCAGAGTTTGAAGACGAACGCGTCGCCAACCCACCTCATAATGGAAATAATTGCAACCATTTCAACACAGGAATTGGAATTGTTGGTACCGCATGCTTTTCTGGAAGCGCCCCGCACACCAAGTCACCCTCATTTCAACTCTCCTTTTTTTTTGTGTGTGTATTTTTCTTCCTTCCTTTTCCGACTTCCCATATGGTACATACATATATTCACGGGTTCGGCAAGTTAGCCTCAGATGGGACCTATCTTTGGATAAGGTTCTTTCTTTTAATTTAGATACTTCATATCGGTCCAATTCATTTTTTTAAATATATATATATATATATAAACACTAGAATTCATGACTGGGTGAAAATAAATTAATTTATTAATTTTTTGTTATTTCAAATTATAAAAATAAGTGAGCCATTATTTTATTAGAAGTAAAATTGAATTATTGAAATGAGAAGGTGTCTATCTTTTAGTAGTTAGTTAATTTTTTTAAAATAAAAAATTTAAAGGCTTTTCATTAAGTTTTTAAATAATATTATTGATTGATATAAATTCAATTTTTTTATACACATAAACTCAGTTAGTCCTTTGAATATTAAAGCATAAATTATTATAATATTTTGTTTTTAACAATAAATCGAGACTATTAAATAAAGATTTGATTAAATGGTAAAATGTAATTGTTAAAAATGATAGAAGTTAAGGTTTAAATTTTATTATAAACATATATTTTTTATTAAACAGGGTTATTACAATAATCATAAAAATGTGAATTTGAGTACGTTTTATGAATGAATTACGAGTAGAAATATGGTTATAAATTAGGTAAAGAATTTAAAAGGAAAAAAAAAAGTCAAATTTTGAAGTTTTAGTTAACCGTGTTATTTTAAATTTGATATCCACCATTTCATTCTTAATATGGTAAAAAATTCATGAGACGACTAGGTTATGAATTTTTTAAGACCGATTTAATTTATGCATAAATATTAAGGTTTTTGGTATAATTTTGCTCCTGAGCTTTTTGAAATTTAGTTTTTCTGTTTTTAATTTCATGATTTTTTTTCTATTTATATTATCAATTGGACTTTAATTTTTGAATCAGAATATTGAATGTTAAAATTTTACATATTCATATTTTATGTAAATTCATTAATAGTGCCACCTTAATTTTTACATGGCTCAAGGTAAGAAAAGTCCTTAATAAAAATAATAATAATTCAATTAAACTCTTAAGAAAAAAGTTTATCTTATTGAGTCTTTAGTGACCCCTCGAAAAATCAATTAGGCCCTTCTGTTAACGAAAATCATTAATTGATCAATTTAATTGTTTACCTTATTGATGTGACAAACAACACTGGTATGACATGCCACATTAACAAAAAAAATTAATAAAATTGTACACTCACGTGGCATGCCATGTTAGGAAAAAAATCTAAAATTAATAACAATATATATACATCTAGAATGAATCTAGATACTCATTTATCTAAATTCATTCAAGATGAGTACAAAACTATAATTTTTTTTTTAAAAATTATAAAAAGATGTTAGCATGCCACTCAACACACATAATTTTTAAAAAAATCAGTTGATGTGGCATACCATGCACATCATGTTAATATGCTATGTCAATGTTGTTTGTCACATCTAACAAAGTTAAAAGTCATAACCGATTAATTGACGGTTTATATTAACAAAAAGACTTAATTGATTTTGGGGCGACTAAAAGCCCAACCAATTGAATTTTTTCTTAACTGCTTAATTGCATTTTTATATTTTGAAATTAGCATTTTTAAAATTGACATATAAAAGGAATAAAAGTAAAAAAATCTGAAATGTATAGTGACCACAAACAAATTTAAACCTAAGTGTTTTACACGCAGGATGTTTGATATTGGTGTAATATTTGATGGTTATTCATATTTTTCTTATGACCTTTGAAGATCCAAATAATTCCTCTAAGGTTTATGGTTCCTAAAATGCGTACACACTGCTTAAACTTGTATCATTAAAAATTGACATTTTTGTTGCTATTATTCATTAATTTTCAATATAAAATAATTTAAATATAGGAAAACACACTAACCAGGGTTTGGTGTCCCACAAAGTTAGTCTATTCTTGGAAATAATCTTCAGTCATTGTCTGATAATCTTCACCTAACTTCGCATTAAAAGACATGAGCATGGTTTCCATTCATTTATTTCCACCAAACGACTCAAGCAGTAAAACAAAGCTTCCCTGAAATAATTACCATTGTCCTGTTTTTAATATATAGAGTAACTGAACACACGGGGAAAATTATAAAAAAAGGGTGTTTGACCGGCTTCATGGAAGCTTGCTTCTGTAAGTTTCTCCCTGTTTGACTGTTGGCAGTATATATATATAAAGAAGCTCATTTCTTTGAAATGACAAAACGAAAACATTTGTAAAGAGATGAAATACTTGTCTGAAAATCTTTAGACCGATCTTCTTTTTCTTCATCTCTTTCTTGCATGCAACTATTTGTTTCGAGTTTTTTAGTAGTTAATTCACAGTAGAAGAACCTATTTTCGATCCTTGTTTTTATAAAGCCAAAGTTGTTCAGATTTGTAACGTAGAGGAAGAGGAGGGGGAAAAAAATGAGGAACGATGATGGGAGAGGAGCTTATTCGGAGAACAATTCCGACACAGAAAGCATAGCAAGCGACAGGGCGACGTTTAGTGGACCATTGGTCTTAGGTGGCGGCGGCGGCGGTGTTTCTAACAAAAAATCTTCGAAAAAGAGTACAAGATTCAACCTTCCACCGGAAATCACCATGGCCAAGACAAACTCAACACGCAGCGCTGCTAGTTTGGCCGGCGCTGACAATGATGACAGTTACGTTGAAATCACCCTCGACATCCGAGACGATTCCGTGGCGGTTCACAGCGTTCAAGGCGCCGGTGGTGGAAACGAAGACCCAGAGTTGGCGTTGCTAGCTAAGAAAACTTTGGAGAACAAGTCGGCTTCGTTCCGTTCCTATTTGTTGAGGAACACGTCGAATCGAATTAAACAGGTTTCTCAGGAGCTGAAACAAGTTCTTTCGGGAAGACCATCTAACGCCGGCCGGAGGTTCGACAGGACTAAATCGGCAGCAGCTCATGCCTTGAAAGGGCTCAAGTTTATCACCACCAAAACTGGGGGCTCCGGCAACGGTTGGTCTTCCGTCGAGAAGCGATTCAATGACTTGACCGCCTCTACGAATGGCCTTCTTCACCAATCCCAATTCGCCGAATGCATCGGTACGTACTTCACGATCGAAACAACCAAAAAAGAGCATTAATTTTATGCAGAAGAAAGTTTTAGGAATTTTCTTCTTTATTTTTAAAATACAGGAATGAACCAGTCTAAAGAATTCGCCACTGAGCTGTTTCAAGCGCTAGCTCGGAGACATAATGTAACCGGAGACTCAATCAACAAAACACAGCTCAAACAGTTCTGGGATCAGATTTCCGACGAAAGCTTTGACTCTAGACTCCAAACTTTCTTTGACATGTAAAATTTTCTCCCTCAAAATCTGATGAACTGAAAGCAAAATCCCATTTTTTTTTTACTATGTTAAAGCTGTAATTATGCAGGGTTGACAAAGACGCTGATGGAAGAATAACAGAAGAAGAAGTCAGAGAGGTAGGAATCAACATTCAAATTACTTGAAATGAAAATATTTTCTTAACATTTACGTAACTTTTAATAAATGTATATATTTTCTAACGAATGAATTATTTTATATTGTAGATCATCAGTCTCAGCGCTTCTGCGAACAAACTTTCAACCATTCAGAAACAGGCCGAAGAATATGCTGCTTTGATCATGGAAGAACTTGATCCAGATAATGCCGGCTACATCATGGTAAATCGACACTCCCCAAAGACATATCTTTGTTTTGTTCCATGCCGTCTTTGTTTCCCAAGCTTACTGTTTTTCTTTTTGGTTTGAACAGATTTATAACCTGGAAACTCTATTATTACAAGCTCCAAATCAATCTGTCAGGGTCGGGGATAGTCGGATACTGAGTCAAATGTTAAGCCAGAAACTCAAGCCAACTCAAGAGAACAACCCAATTAAAAGGTTGTACCAGAAGACTAAGTACTTCATATTGGATAACTGGCAAAGGATCTGGGTTATGATGTTGTGGCTCGGCATTGTTGGGGCCTATTCGCATATAAGTTCGTGCAGTACCGGAACAGGGCCGCTTTCGATGTGATGGGATACTGTGTTTGCATTGCTAAAGGAGGTGCAGAGACTCTTAAGTTCAACATGGCTTTGATTTTACTACCAGTGTGTCGAAACACCATTACTTGGCTTCGAAACAAGACTAAAATGGGCGTTGTTGTTCCTTTTGATGACAATTTGAACTTCCACAAGGTAAGTCGTAGTGTCATTCTATTGACAATCAAACTTGTACTTAATTCTCAACATCATGTAATGTAATGTAACATAATTGCAGGTTATTGCGGTTGGGATTACGGTTGGGGTGATCCTACACGGAGGTGCGCATTTAACCTGTGATTTCCCGAGGCTTCTTCATGCCACAGAAGAAGAATATGAACCAATGGAACCTTACTTTGGGGAGGACCAACCTTCAAACTACTGGTGGTTTGTGAAGGGAGTGGAAGGTGTAACAGGCATTATAATGGTGGTACTAATGGCTATTGCCTTCACACTAGCCACTCCTTGGTTCAGGCGCAACAAATTGAACCTCCCCAAGTTCCTTAAGAAGCTCACCGGATTTAACGCGTTCTGGTATTCGCATCACCTTTTCATTATCGTCTATGCTCTCCTCATCGTTCATGGTTATTATCTCTATTTGACCAAGACATGGTACCAGAAAACAGTAAGCTTTTAATCCCTTCAATCTCTTCCTTCATTGCATATTAAATCATTAGTACGATTTGGTTAACTCAATTTCCATACCTTAAATTGCAGACATGGATGTACGTAGCAGTGCCTGTTATTCTTTACGCCTGCGAAAGGTTGACTCGAGCATTTAGATCAACTATCAAGGCAGTTAAAATTCTCAAGGTTGCTGTATATCCTGGAAATGTATTGTCACTGCATATGTCGAAGCCCCAAGGATTCAAGTACAAAAGTGGGCAATACATGTTTGTCAACTGCTCTGCAGTCTCCCAATTTGAATGGTACGTACATTCTGATCTTATGTCATTCTGACTCGGTTGTGAAGGTCGGATACGGGATCCGAGCATTGCTTCAATTCTGCATCACTTCGTAATATTTAACCCATCCAATCATCGGCTATTGCAGGCATCCATTCTCCATAACTTCAGCACCTGGAGACGACTACGTTAGTGTTCACATTCGAACTTTGGGTGATTGGACAAGGCAGCTCAAAACTGTTTTCTCTGAGGTTGGTTAATGTTACTTGTCTCCAATGTTGAAACTCGAAACTGAGAAATCAAGTGACTTACATGATTTTGCTTGTGCTGGACATTAAACAGGTTTGTCAGCCTCCAGCTGCTGGAAAGAGTGGACTGCTCAGGGCAGAAGGAAACAATACTAGGTAAAATTTCGTCATCTCGATTACATGCAACTTAAATGAATGATTAATGGATTTGCTTGTAAACATAGCAATCAAAGTTTGATAATGTTGTGTATGAATTGATGTACAGCTTCCCGAAGATTTTGATCGACGGTCCATACGGAGCTCCGGCACAGGACTACAAGAAATACGACGTTGTTCTCCTGGTGGGGCTCGGCATCGGCGCCACTCCAATGATCAGCATTGTCAAGGACATCATCAACAACATGAGAATGGAAGATGATTCATTTCCAGGATCTGGTTTAGAGAATGGGAATTACAACAACAACAACAACAAGAGCAAAGGGTTCAAAACAAGGAAAGCCTACTTTTACTGGGTGACAAGGGAGCAAGGCTCGTTCGAGTGGTTCAAAGGGATAATGAACGAAGTAGCCGAAATGGACGAGAAAAGGGTGATCGAGCTCCACAACTACTGCACCAGCGTTTACGAGGAAGGCGACGCTCGATCGGCTCTCATAACCATGCTTCAGTCACTTCACCACGCCAAGAACGGCGTCGACGTCGTCTCCGGAACTCGAGTGAAATCTCACTTCGCCAAGCCTAACTGGCGTCAAGTTTACAAAAAGATCGCCCTACATCATCCTGACGCCAGAATTGGTCAGTCTACTTTTTTCCTGACCTTTTCACCAACCCGTTTCTTTTTTCCTTCTAATATCCCGTCACCAGTAGTTGATAAAATAAAGTTATCTTTTTTGAGTGTTGTATTATTTATTGATATGGTTTTGAATTCAATGAATATTGCAGGAGTTTTCTACTGTGGGGCACCAGCACTAACCAAGGAGTTGAGACAACTGGCTTCTGATTTTTCCCACAAGACTTCAACGAAGTTCGAATTCCACAAAGAAAATTTTTAATGAAATCTCTTTTACACTTTTCTAAATTCATTCTAATTTTTTAGTTCCAAGTGAATATAGCTTTCTTTTTATTTTCTTAATTTTCCAATTTGTTTTAGCACTATGAGAATTGTACTAAAATTTTCTATATATTAAAATTTATGCCTTTAGTTCAATTTTCTTCAACATTTAGCACTTAACATTTATTTATATTACCATTTTAGTCTTAATCTTTTTTGAGTCATTTTTGTCTTCAACATTCAAATTTTAGTCAAATTATTATTTTTGGATGAAAAATTGAGAAAACTATTAAAATTTTAATGGTATTAATATAATAACTTGCATGATAATATATGTATTCTTCGTTGCTGATATAAATGATTTTTCTAAATTTTTTTGAAATAAATAGGTATAAAAATAACATAAAAAAACAAATTTTAGAGTAAATTTATCACTAAATCGAAAATTTGAAATAAATTTAAACCTATCCAAAAATTATTATTCATCATATTCTTAACCTAATTTGTTCAGACTAAATCTTAGGTAAGATGTGTGCGTGTGAAATACAGTTTTTTTCAATGAACTTAAAGCTTTTGACTTTATTGTGTTTGCCAAAATGACTTTTTGTAAGAAACTAAGAATACATCCATGACATTATTTCAATGTCCACCACCTAATATGATGGAACAATCCATATATGTTTCCAGCTCAGAATTATACTTGCATTGTGCAATTATTTATGACTTATAAATTATAATTATTTTATGAATTTTTGATTGATAAGAAATGATTGTATGAAACTATGATTTTACATCATTCCAATTTCTTTTCAATAGGAGAATGACAAATTTAACTAAAAATACTAAAAATAATGAGGAAAAATCTGATTTGTTATTCTCTTATTGAAAAAAAAATAGAAATAACGTAAAATCACAGTTTCATACCATTCTTTATCTTTGATTGATATAGGTTCTAAGTTTAATTTTTTTATATTTTCTATTTTTTTCTTTTTTCTTTTTGATAAAAATGTTCATTTTATTATAATTAAATATATTTTAATTTTTTTATTCCATTGAAAAAAACTTGAGTGTTCAATTAAACAAAAGTAGATGGTCGAGAGTTTAAGTAATTATAATAATAATTGGATTCAAGGGTTTTAAGTAAATTATTTGAAGTATAAAGTGTATAATCAATTTCAACTAAAATACAAATTTGAGAAAATATAAATTTAATGGGAAGTTGGGACTGCAAGTGGCATAATTCCCCACTTTCTGTGGTGCACCGAAGTCAAAAGAAATAGTGCCCACAAACAAACCCATTATAAATTTAACAATAATTTTGAAAACAATATGATTGAAAGGATAGTATAAATGGATAAATTATAAAAATAATCATTTTTGTTTATCTTTTATATTATATTTTAATTATTTATATTTGAAATGTTATGTTTTAGTCACTTATGTTATTGTTTTGTTACAAAGTGGTCACTTTATCGTTAAATTTCATTACCTTCTTAACAACAGTCCTACGTGGTAGTCCAAATAGGTTTTAAATACCAACTTAGATGTCCAGCTATCGGATGAAAATAAGTTTTTAATTAAATAAATTTAATTTGGACTGCCACGTCGGAGCTTAACGATAAAGCGGCTACTTCGTAACATTTTAAATATAAATGACTAAAATGTAATCTAATGTAAACAAAAATGACTATTTTTATAGTTTACCCTATAATTTTCATAAACAAAATATTTTACATTAATGTGCATTCTTTCAAAAGTTAAATTCAATTGACATTTTTATAAAAATAAAATCTAATATCCTCAATTTAATGTTTTGAGTATGTGAGAATTTCCCAAAAACCACCAAAAATGAAAAAAAAATAAAAATAAAGGCAAAGTGTGTGCCATATAAAAAACATGTAAGAAGAGGAGTTGTGTTTGGACACTTTGATGGTGGGTTACATTTCCACTAATTTCTGTAGTACACATTTAGAATATCAAATCTTGTCCCCTACCAGTTTCTAGAATCATAACATTGTACGATACATATTGTGTTGAACGTGTAAAAGCAAACCCCAAGTCCAAGTAAATTGTAGCTGTGAGTTACGTTGTTCAACCAAGTTGAATTAAAGGATAAATAAATGATCAGTGTGAATTATTATATATTAATTCACAAGTCAAACGCGTTTCATACGGCCGTCAATGTAGAACAAGTCATTCCGATATTTTGACCATCTAATTATGTTATATCTATAATTCTTATTGCACTTCTGGAGTGCCGTGATGCTTTTGCATGTTCCATGCATGCAAATGGGTAGGTGATAATGACCCACACATATGGCCTTTCAATTCTCCCACACTTGATTTTGCTTTACCAGGCCACAGTTGTCCAGCTGTAAACCCATTGTTCCTTTGAATTTATCTTGCTTTAAACATGATAACATATCATTTGACTTTTTAAATTTAAACACGAGACTTTTTACACTCCCATTTTGTTCTCGTTGTTGCCATCCAGTGTCTTTTCATAAATTTTTACTTTTGTAAAGTTTTACCCACCTTGAATTGATGAGGGTATGTTTAGTAGAAAATAGATTGTCTAAAATTATAATTTTTTTTCGCTTTCTATATATTTTTTAATAGGAGAATAATAAATTAAATTTTTTTATTAAAAAATTCTAATCAAACTAAAAATACTAAAAATTAAGAGAAAAATTTAATTTGTCATGTTTCTATTGAAAAAAAATAGGGATGATGTAGAATCAAAGTTTCATATAATCATTTCTTATGCTCAGTATTATTTTTAATAAGTACTTTAAGGACAAAAAATACTTTTAAAACAAAAAATATTCCTAAATAAATAATTTCTTAATAAACTGACAATTTTAACTTCTCCCAAAAATACTTTTAAGAATCATTATTAAACTAAGCTTAATCCCAAAACTTTACTCCAATCTACTGAACTACCGAAAACACAGAACAATAAAAATATTTATATGTTGCTGCTTAATTTGACTTCTCAACAGTTTTCCCATAACTTTTCTCTTAATTACTGTCGTTTGCACTACTTGTTCGAATTTTATTAGTAGTGAATCCATTTGTTTTTATTTAAGTAAAGTAATTTTTTTAATTATAATTGTAATAGTAACTATAAGTGTGACGTAAAAAATATACTATACCTGCCAATGAGGCCTATTTAAATTTATATCGAGCTAAATCCTACTATATACGGGCCTTGCCCAAAGCGTCTAGTTTACGATAAGTTATGTTAATGGAGTCGTACTTTATAATGTTTAATATAAATTTTATAATTATCACTCAATGTTATTGTACTTGTACCCTAATGTATGTTATATCTATTCATGTTAACTTAAATGTATAATGACTTTTTTATCCTCTAATTTTATTAAAAAATTATTTTAATCCTTCATTTAATTTTTCATTTTTTATTCCTTAAACTTATAATTTTTTGTTAAATTATCTTAATTTGAATAAAAATTTTAACATTTGTTAACTTTGCTAACGATACATGTAGATTGTCGTGTGATTGACATGTCAACATTTAATTAAAATTTTAAAATTAAAAAATATTTTAAAACACTTTTATATTTTTTTAATAATTCTAATTATTTTTAATATTATTTTTAAATTTTTAAAATTTAAAAAATTAATTAAAGTTGATGTATCATCTCTACGTATATGTTATTTCAATAAAATTAAAAAACATAAATTTTTCTATCTGTTTTAACATAATTTAATAAAAAATACAAGTTTAAAAACTTAAAAAACCAAAAAAATTAGATGTAAGAAAAAAATGGATTAAGCCTACCTTAAACTCTTGTCCAAAATTTAATCGTGAAGATTAAGAAATTGCGTTCATAATCCCGGTGCTTCCAAATATTCAATCAGACAAAAAACAAAATATTCAAAAAGCGTGTACATGGTTTCAAAAATGGAAAGAAGTTTGTTTATTATCTGCTTTAGAAGTTGGATTTGATAAAGTCAACATTGACCTGATCAAGCCACGTCATGGCTGAATTTTCGCAACTGATTTCATGTCAACTCGGTTACATTTGGGTCAAACTTTCAAAGTTTTTTGCAGTTTTCAACCAATACCGAAAGTTCCATGAACCTTATTTGTCAACTCAAGAAAATTTTGAATAAACACAAGGCTTCAAATTTAAAATATAAAAAATTACGCTTTTATTTTTTTAATTTATACTTTTTTTAAACTAGCTCAAAACATAATTTTTAATTTTTTTAATCTTTAAGTTTATATTCATTTTCAAATTTGTCTAAAATAAATGAGAAATTAATAGCTATTAATTTTATTAATATAATTATGTATATGTGACGTTAATAAATAATTAAAACTTTTAAAAATTTTAAAAATTATTAATTTTTAACAAAAATAAAAAAGCTATTACATTTAAAAAGTTAAAATTATATAAAATTATTTTTAATTATTTTCATTAATAAAAATAAAGTATAAAAAATACTTTTTAAAAATAGGTTAAAATTGATTTTTTTATTATTATTTTTTCCTTCTTTCATTTTCTTTCCCGTTTCTTTACTTTCTATCCTCCTCTACTTTTTTTTATCTTTTTCTCATCTCTTCTCCTAATCCTAGTCACTGCCCCTCCAAATTGCCGCTGACGCCATTTGACCTCCACAGATTGGAAGCCCCTAAAGTGACGCTCCTTGTCTCTCCACTCACGTTTCTCGGCTTAGATTTCCTCAAACCCAATTCAAAACCTTCGAAAAATCCAAAAAAATAGAATAAAAGGAAACTCGATCCGTCGTCATTTCCCACCAGATAGGTCTCGTTTTCCAGTATGATGATCTTTACCATCCAAGGAAGCTTTTCACAGTTGGGATCATCAAATGGACATCTCAAACCCCTTTAATCGGTCAAATCCAAACGGGTTGTATTCTCTCCTTAACTTTTCTTATTCTTATTTAGTGTATAACTCTTCATTTTGTTCTTGATGTTTCTGCCATAACCCTCTGCTTCTTATTTGTCATTCTTCATTCATTTTCCCTGATCTTCTGCTTTAACTTTATCTCCATTGCCTCGGTAGGTCTGAACTCTTGATTGATATTGTTAGGGCTTGCTTTCATGCTATGAAACTATGCCATTGTGCAAGTTCCTAAGGTTGGTAATGGTGGCAAATCGGTATACCAAAAGCATGGGGAAGTTCAAGATAAGATTTGAAGAACTGGTCATGGCTTTTTCAAGTTCATTTTCATATATTCTGGTATTTGTTGTTGACAATTCTTATATTTGTTGTTCTTCACTAGTTTGTATTGGTTATTTATTTAAAAAATCAGATTGGTTATTATTTATATGTTGATTCATTTGTAAAATTATATTAAATATCATAAAATATATTCCTATATACTAGTTAGTATATTTTAAATTCTAATATACTATATTTAAAATTGAATAAATTATATTAGTATCATCTAAAAAGCATAGTTTTTAGACACCAATAAAATAATGTCATGTCATTAAATTTTAAAGATAGCAAAGTATTATTATACACTCATCTATATCTATTATATTCTTCAACTTAATTTAATTTTAATTAAATTATTTAAAATAATTAATTTTTTTCTTTCTTCTTTTACAAAATTTTAATAATTTTGTTTTTTTCTATAAGTTAATATTTTTTTTATTTTTGTGCAACTAATTTTTTTAAAAAAAATAGTAATTTTTGTGCAATTTGTTTCATATCATTGACACATAATTTTGATAATTATTTTACCCTGAATCTCAAACTCGAATATTAAATCTTAAATCTTAAATCTTAAACCTTGAGGTTCGGGATTTAGATTTGAGATTTAAGGTCCAATGTTTGAGGTTCAGGGTAAAAAAAATTACCAAAATTATATGTCAATGACATGAAAAGAATTGTTGAAATGTTATTAAATAATTGAAAAGGGACAATGAATAATGTGGTGGAAAAGGTCTATAAAATAATTTCTCAATGGATGAGTGTATAGTAATAATTTCATATATTTAAAATTTGATGATGTGATAAAATTTTATTGTAGACTAAAATTTTTTATTTTTAAGATCATCCTAATATGAGTTTTTCTCATATTTAAAATATATATCAATAATATTATAATTATTTAATATTTAGTTTAAACTTTAAAGGAGTTTGCTATTTCTAAAGATATTGGAACAACTACGAGAGACTAGCAGATGTTTTACACATGGACCCAACAAATTGTAAAACATAAATGTTGCTAAATGTATCCCTGGTTGGGACCTTATTTGCTGCATGAACCCATCTCTATGTTCTGTTCGATTTTCTCTTATCACCTGTATTTGGCATTTTCTTCTTCTTGTATGGCGTGTATGCCTGCAAATCATGAACATCTGAAAGAAGGTCCAATTATATATATATAAGAAAAAAACAACATATCAACATGTTACTGATTTCCTCTTAACCTTTCATTTGGACTTCACCTTTTGCGTTAATATTGGGTTGTTATAGAATTTAAGTATGAGTTTAAATGGATTTGGACAAATATTTTAAGTGCAATTTTGCTATTAATCTCTTTATTATGTATAAATTGTTTATTTAATTTTTGTATTTTAATTCGTTCACTTTTAATTATGTGCTTTTTAGAATTTTAAAATTTTAGAATAAATCAAATGATCGCTATTAAATTTATTAAGTTAAATTTTGCTATTTTTAAAATTTGATGTGGCAAACACATTATTATATGTATAATGTCAAGTCAACTTGTTACTTTTATATATTACTCACAAAAAAACCTATTAGTAGATTTATCGATTGTTGTTTCTATTAAAACTGAAATTTTAAAATTCAAAAAATATTGCAGCTAAGAATGATTTAACCGGTGAATGTAGACTAATTTTACAACTTTACACACAATATAGGAATGATAGTATAATTTAACCTAACAAATTTAGCGACTATTATTTTTTATTAAGACTAAAATTTCAAGATTTAAAAGGTACACAAATTGATAAAATTAAAATATAAGTACTAAGTTTATAACTTAACATAACTTGACCAATATTTCAAAAAAAGTTATTGGACTCGAATTGATTTTGCACATTTATAAGTGCACCGCTTTTGAGGGGCAACAAGTTTGAATCTCAATGTATGATTTATCGATTGTGTTTACCTCATACCCACGTCCTGGGTTCGAGTTGGTGGAGCAACAAGTTCAAATTTATCCTATTAAATGATCATTTCAACTTATGTTATCATGTAATTACATTATGTAATTAAGCTGAGTTGATGAAATTAAATTTAAAATTTATTAAATATAAATCTCAAATAAGTTTATTTACGATTTTTACATATTTAATATTTAAAATAAATAATATAATAATAAATAAATACCTTATCATTATGCTGAACATTTAAAATATATTACAAAATAATTAAATTTTAATATAAAGAGTATTCTATATTAATAATTTTTCGTGCCATAAAAAATCGTAAATTATAAATTTAAATACCTCGAGTTATGGGTGAATTTAATTCTAGGTTAACATATTTTTCTAATAACCTTGTTAACAAATAACAACCCTTGATCCGATAGTTGGCTACACTCAGTCGACGAAAGAGAGAGAAATAAAGATAAAGGCAAACAAGGAAGGAAAGAAAGGGTCAAAAAGGAAGGGAATGGGGACGAGAGAGAGGGATAGGGAGAGGGATAAAGATCGAGAGTTGCTTATCCCTGTCGCAACCATCTCCTACGATGAAGACTCCAAATCCTCCTCCTCTCCTCCTACTCCTACAATCTCCTCCACCTGCCATGGCCGCGAGGTGCTTGCCTTTCTTTCTTTCATCGACATGCATGTGCATGCAATTGCATCATGATTTGTTTCATTTCCACTTAGATCCCATTTATGCAAGATTACATCAGGTTTGGGATTTGAATCCCATCTTTTGTGACCCTTTTACACAAAATGTAGACAACATTGTTCGAACCCGTGGCTTGGTTCGGAGATGGCATTTAGGTTTGAAGTTGGAACCTATTATTTGCAATCCTTGGAACCTATTATTTGCAATCCTTTTATGAAAATCTTGTGATCTTTCGATTATTTATGAAATACTTTATCAAAATCTGACAATAAAAGTCTCTTGCAGCTTCTTGTTTGTGAATATGGTTTTAACTTTGTTTTGCATTCTGGCACAGGCATTTTTAAAAGTAATCCGTAGCTGGGCATGGAAAAAGTTTATGACTGGGTGGTAAGTCCTTTTCATCTTCAACCTTGTACATTTTGCTCTTCTCTTGGCTTCCTATATAGCATTGATTTGACTCTTATTTTTTAACATGTCCAAGCCCATGCAAGAATATGAATCTTTTAGTATTCTTCAAATACACTGAAAATTTTGGAAAAAGAATTGAACATACTCCGTATCCTACACATACAATTACCTAAACCAGACACTCGCACCAAAGTAACATAGGCTACAGTACATATTCGAAGTTATCAGTGAGCATTTAGTTCATATCCATGAGTTCATTAATTAGCTTGAAAATGATATTCAAGATCATAAAACGTTAAAAATAATCGAGATTCTTTGAATTTTGTTTGTGACGAAATGTGATATTTTGTTGCAGTGTCATACTTTTTCCACTGGCCATTACATTCTATGTTACTTGGGGTTTTATTCATCTCGTTGATGGTTTCTTCTCCCCAGTCTATGATCACCTAGGCATCAATATTTTTGGTAAGGCAAATTTCCTTCCTTTCCTTGGATCATTTTTAACTTATTTGTTGATTGAGTTCATCACCTCCATGTTGCTACGTTTCTTCATTTTTCTTTTAAGTACTTGTATTCTATACTATACATTTTCGAGAATGGGTTTAAAGATATGACCTTTCAAATATAGAGAGAAACATAGAAAATTTGAACATACTGATGTTGGTATATCGTATATGTATAAAACTCGACCGAGTCCTTCTTGAGACTTAACCTAGAATAAATGCTTCATTATCTAAAGGAATCTCGAGAAGCAGTGCCATTGTATTTTATCTGAATCATCATAAGGCATGACCGATCTTATAAGTTAAATTAATCTAACCTTTTTCAGATGTCAGGCTATATAATTTTTGCTTTGGAAACATGATGCAGGTCTAGGATTTGCTACATCCATCACATTTATCTTTTTAGTAGGCATTTTCATGTCATCTTGGGTGGGGGCTTCGGTTCTTACTCTCGGCGAATTGTTCATTAAGAAGATGCCGCTCGTGAGCTATATTTATAGTGCCTCAAAGCAAATAAGTGCTGCAATCTCACCAGGTAAAGTCTTTCTTTGTATATTTGTCGTCCGTAGTTTCCGAACTAACTCGAAAGCGACACCAAATATATCGACTTGCAGATCAGAATTCTAATGCTTTCAAAGAAGTCGCAATCATTCGGCATCCTGGTAAGGGGCAATATATGTTTGGTTTCATTACTTCTACAGTTGTTCTTCAAAAGGGTATTGGTGAAGAAGAACTTTGTTGTGTTTATGTTCCCACAAATCATTTGTATCTTGGTGATGTCCTTCTCATTAGTTCAAATGATATTTTGAGGCCTAATATATCCGTTCGAGAGGGGATCGGTATGAAACCAAAATCCAAGCTCAAACTTAAACTTGAACTCGAAATGAAAATCGAATCGTCCTTTATTAATAATTTCAAGTGTTTTTGCTGCAGAAATTGTTATCTCTGGGGGCATGTCTGTGCCTAAATTATTCACTATGATTGATCCTTCCGGCATTTCAGCAACAAGAACAGTCAATTTTGAAGCATCAGTATGAAAATGGATTAACAATAATTAGAGCTTAATTTCTGTTTCTTATATATACATATTGGACCAAGCATACACTCAATTCATTCAAGAAATCAATATTTGAAAACATATATATAGTACAATTAATGGATGGTAGTTCTTAGTTTCTTTTTTTTTTCTTCAAATTAGTGCTTCTTTCCTTTTCGTTTTTGCCTCGTAAGATAATGTTGGAAGGGAGAGAAGAAGCAAAAAGAACTTTCAGAGGACAACTCAAAGAAAGAGAGAAATGCAAGAATAAACTTTTTTTGTTCTTTCTTTTTTACTTGAAATGCCTTAACCAAGCATGTTTACAAATTCTTATCTAAATTATATCCTAATTCTTAACCACCAATCATTGCTCTTATCCAAAATATAATACTTATCTAAATCCTAGTCAACATTTTTATCCTAAAGCTTATCCAATGATTGGTCACTAAAATATAACAACAAATCTAATTAAAATAAAACAATATTAACAATATTTTAAACATTAAAAATAACATTATCTTCAACACTCCTCCTTTCTATTTTTAATGGATACACCAAAATTTCTCCTTAATGCTTTAAATTTTGCCTTGGGTAAAACTTTAGTCAAAATATCTCTGCAAGTTGGTCTTCTAAGGGCCAGTTTTGCATTGCTTTTTAAAAGTATTTCTGTCTCTAAAAGTATTTCTGGAAGAAAAGCTGTGTAGAACAAGTTGTTTTTGGCTGAAATTTTTAGTTTTTCAGAAATGTTTTTAAAAAAGAGAAGCTAAAATTTTTAGCTTTTCCTCTCCCAAAAGCACTTTTAATACTTAATTACTTTTTCACCCTCCAATAACATAGTACTTTCCCTTTTTTTTCTTAGTACTTAATTACAAATGTGTTAAAATCATTAATTAAAAATAAAAAATATTTTTTAAAATACTAATTACAAATATTTAATAGTTATATTTAAATATTTAAAATATAGTTTATATATTCTAATTAAATTTTATAAATAATTAATATTTATTGCTTAAAAATATTTAAAATTTATATTTTATATATTAAAATATTAACAAGAAGTTATAATAATTTTTTATATTCTTACTAAAATATAATAATATTAACTAATTTAAATATTATTTAAATCCATATTTGTTACTTGATAATAACATGTCTAAAATGGATATTTTATTTCTCAAAAGTACTTTTTGACAGCAATGCTAAACACTCAAATTTTAAACCAAACTTTTCAAAAATACTTTTTCATAGTACTTTTCAAAAGCATTGCCAAACTAGCCCTAAGTTGCAATGGATCAACTTAACTCATTTTCTGTTTCAACTTCTTGAACAAAATGATACTTGATTTAATGTGCTTGGTTTGTCCATAGAAAACTGGAATTTTTGCCATTGACACAACTAATTGATTATCACACCTGATTTTTACTATTTTATTTTGAGTCAGGCCCTAATCTTTTAACAATTTCCCCAACTAAATTGCTTGATTTACAGTGACTGCAACTGCAATAAGTTTTACTTCTGCAGTTGATTGTGTCATAATTTCTTTATTTTTAGAGTACCATGCAAATACACCTGAACCAAGCATAAATAAGTCGCTTGAAGTGCTTTTCATATCATCACAGGATCCAACCCAATAATTGTCTATATAGCCCAACAATTTCACTTCAACTAACTTTTAGAATAAAACACCAAAATCAATTATCCTTTTAATGTATCTCAACACTCTTTTTCCAATTCTGAGGCGAGCTTCTCTAAGATAATGCATAAATCTGGGAATAAGATTGACATTAAACATTATGTTTGATCTAGTTGCTATCAAATACAACAAGCAACCAATTAGCCTTCTATAATTGGTTTCATCAACCATGGTGTGGAGCCAACATCTTTGTTAAGCTTCTCATTTTAATCCAAGAGTGCTAACAATTTTGCAATTCTTTATGTTGAATATTTTTTAGCACTTTCTTGGCATAGTTTTGTTGAGAAATGAAAATTCCTTGCTTGAATTTAGAAATCCCGATTCCAAGGAAATAGGACATCTCCATCAAAATTTTCATTTCTAATACCTTTATCATTTGATCTTTGAATTGTTGCACCAATTTAGAGCTGCTCCATGTAATTAATAAGTCATCAACATACAGAGAGACAACCAATAAGTCATTTTTATCAGTAGTTTTGGTATACAATGTAGCCTCACTAAGACTCTTCTTGAATTCCAAACTCAACAAAATGATCATCAATTCTAGAATATCAAGCTCTTGGAGCTTGTTTCATTCCATACAAGATCTTCTTTAGTAAATAAACTTTGTCTTCATTCCCTTTAGCGACAATGTTGGGAAATATACCCATATTGTAGTAAACATGTAACTATTTTCTATGTATGAACAATGAATAAATAGATAAAGTTAATTTCACATTTCACTATTATATCTTTTGTGTTTCTATGTTTCATGATTTGCATACATAGTGAGATTATGACAAGCAAATATTAGCTCATTGATTGTTTAAGTTCAAATTGATGATACGTGGCACTATAAAAACGTTTATATTTCGAGAAAGATAACTTACTTAAATAGATAATTTAAACAAGTTTGTAATCTCGTAAAAGAATCAAAATGAGCATTCGATTCAAATACATAGAAGGATTATTATGTCATTTACAATTCAAATTAGGGAGATGGCTAGTTTTGGCTATCAGACCAGTTGACTCAACGGGCAGAGACATAGATGTATTAATTGGAAGAATGATACATTAGATTGGACACAAGTTGAATTAATTTTGAATCCGTTTGCGGATTGATTCACTTGTAGCGTTTATGGTGCGACTTACCTAAATCCTGAGTTAGTCACTGACTGTGCATATGTAACTCATGTGCTTTGATATAAGTGGAGTCTTATGCTCTAAAAATGAACTAGCCGATAATCTGTATATTGGGTACATGACTTGTGCATAACATGACTTTACTAGAAACAATGAAATTTATAGCTTGATTAAAGAGTTAACGATATCCTCTCATTGGCATTGTGTGGATTGATAAAAATGGAACGTGGCTATGGGTTGCTTGTTTTCTAACGAGCAATTTATCACAGTCATTAGTTGACAATAACCATGTTAATCATTAAGAAGACACAATGGTGACAATGAGATAAAATAGGATTGCATTGAGTGAACGAATTTAACTCAACGGAATCAATGATATCATATGAATGTAACACATACATGACGAGGTCATTGGACAAAACAGTTCAATGAATTGCTTTCATATAGATTATATAATAAGGAGTTTTCAATCATGGTGTTTCTTGTGGACTCATTTCATGATTAAGTAAATTGTAAATTATCAGAACAATGCTTCTAGACATAATTGCAATTACTCAAGTCTAATTGTATATGTTCTATTGGTCCCTCTACTAGCTCAACAGAAGCTCGGTCAGACTACATTTGAATCAGAAGAAGATTCTATGACTTCTGGAAATAATTTAGTCGAGTCTATTTATTCAACATGGAATTAAAATGGGTGATAGTGTGAATTGTTCAATTAGAAAATTTGATTAAAGATTGTTCTTAAAAGATTAATTTGGAAAATCTTAGTGATTTTTTAAAAAATTAATTTTAATTAAGTAAAATTAAATTAATTAAAATAAATGTGATATTTTTAAAAATTAATTTTCGAGTCAGATAATTGCCCTAATGGGTTGAACTTGAAAATTGGACCCGAGATTAAAAATTGAACTCGAGAACTAAAACCCGAGACCAAAACCCAAAAATTGGTTGAACCAGACCCTATGTATGAAACTAGGTCGATGGTCCAACCAGTGGCTAGGTTAGACCAATTGGACCGTCATTAGCTTGGACTGAACCGGTAACAATTGAACCAATTAGGCCCATTCGGGCAAAATGATGACGATTTAAAGTGCCGGGGGAGTCACACTGAAGATGGAATCTGATGGCTGGTGGACGGTCAGCGGTGGCAGTTCTTCAATGGTAAAGCAATGGAAAAATTAGACTCCTAATGGGACTCTACTGGGTAACTTGATTTCAAATTAACTTTTCCAAAGATAATATTGTTTTAATGAATTCAATATTAAATTTAATTTAATATTTGTCTAGATATTAATATGAGATATTAAATTTAATTTAATATTTATCTAGATAATATTTTATTAATTTAATATTTATGTAATTAATTCTAATTCTTGTTGACCTCTCTCTAAATTCTCCTTATATAAAAAGAGTCTGGTCATTATTCTCACACACTTGAATTCAAGAAAAGTTATAAAGAGGAAAATATCTGAAGAAATTATTCTAGGAAATTTTGAGAGATATTTTTATTTACAACTTAACCCTAAAAGTTTAAAAAAATTACAAAATTACCCCCACTGGTTATTTTGCGAAAAAAATTATTGATTCGAAGCGAGCCCACACTTTACAAATGTGAGCTTGAGGACAACGGAGAAAACCACTCAATCGAAGGATTCATCCTAGACGAATAAAAAAGTACGAATTTTGATTAAGTGTTTATTACTTTAAATAACATAACCAAATTCTTGTTTTGAAAAAAAAAATAGAACTCTAGTTTTCTTTTAAACCTATCTTCCGCTATGTTTTCCAAACCCAATCCTCCAACAAACAAAACCTTTAGGTTGTTCAATATAGATAACCTACTAAAGATAGCCGTTCAAAAATATTGATTTAACATCATGTTGAAACATTTTCCAATTTTTCTATGCTGTTAACGCTAATAACAGTCTTATTGTGTCTAACCTGTTAGGAACTAGTGTCTTAGTTTAGTATACTTGTCAATTTATACTTGTAATTTTTCAGACAGATTGATTTAAATAAAACTTAATTAGAGATTAATAACATTCGTATTTGGCCTCAACGGTTTTTGCACGCAAAGTAAAATGTATGCAAATATTTATTCATTGATCAACTAATTTTAACTAATATTAAATTGCATTATGTAGTCAAATCATAATGCAAAAAGACAACTGACATTAGTAGGTAATATAAATAGTTCACAGACTAATCGAAACCAAACAAAATGTGTAACACCCTAAACCCATCATAGACGTTATGGCCAAATCCGGAGATGTCACATTGAATGGGTTTTGATATTGGACCTTACCTGTTAAAACCATTTCAGTTTTAAAAACTCCTAATTGCCTTAATCTATTATCAAAACGTTCATTCAATTAATTAACTAGTCTTAAATCCTATTTAATAGCGGAAGCTTACGAAAACGTTGCATTTCAAGAAATTAGTCCATATTTTTAGAAAAACCTTTGTTGTGTAAACCGTCGTTTTTAAGGAAAAATGCTTTGTCATCCAGATAAAATATTAAACGAAGTACAAAAACCCAAAAATTCAGAAAACAGTCCGGAGAGTCCAATTAATACAAAACTCCCAAAAATAAAAAACAACCTTTAAAATAAATAAACAAAACCCTTAATTAATTCAATTCGTGGACTAGTGGTCATTGTAAGACTCTGCCGCATCGATTCGCCTAGGTCTGTAGATTACCTAAACAGAACAGAAAACAGATGTGAGTTTACGTAAACTCAGTGTACAACCCACAAAATTAAGCATACAAACATACAAATTTAAATAAACAGTCAATAGCAAATACAGTTCCAGATTCAGAGTTAGATCCAGATTCAGATTACAGATACAGAAATGTATAAGTCCTACCCCCGTCCTCTACACACCATTTTCGACTATCCTATCACACCATGTGGGGTTTAAAACACCCACCCATCCCTACATACCACATTGTGCCTTTAAGACACATATCAGAATATATATATACAGCCAAGCTACCAGATTTTAGGCGATTAACGCCTATCAGATACTTCCTCCATACATATAAATCCCCACACCAATAACAAACACAGAAATCAAATGCAAATGTAACATGCTCAACATGCCTTATACAGATAACAAATACGCATACATCAATATATTCAGGCATACATTTAGTATCCTACACAGTTCAGTCTATCAGAATGTTCTAACATACAATTTAGGGTATAGATAGACCTTACCAACTCTACAGTAGGCCCACAGTCGATTGGAGCGACCCGTGTGACGCTAGAAAAAATTTTAGAATTATGGGCCTATATGCCAGTGTGGTTTGCCCGTGTGGCCCACACACACAAATTGGCCTTTGTCTGTATGGCCCACACAGCCACGGCCTGCTCTAAAGTCCATATGCCTGTATGGGCCTACACGCCCAACTTGGCCATGCCCGTGTGACCCACACGGCCACACTCAAGCCACCATACGGTCGTGTGCTGTGCACGGCCATGCCTTCATCGACACACGGCCTTCCACACGAGAGACCACACACCCATGTGGTGTCGACAGTGTAGTTTTTTTACTTTTACTGAAACCTCGTTTTCTACGTTTCAGGTACACACCTGGTATCATTTCGACGCTATTGCAAACACGAACCCTCTAGAACCTAAAAACAGTGTATTCCAACCTATTAGCAACCACACCAAGAGACTAAAACGATACCCAAACACACAAAACTGACTTACCGCTAACGAAAATAATCTCTAACTCGAATCAAACCGTTGAAGCATGATTTCCTACCTCACCACCTTCCCCTAGACATGAAACGAACTCCATTAACCAAAGATTTATTAGCCAAAACAAGAATCGTACCTAGAGGTGTGCATAGGCCGTGTAACACCCTTAACTCGTATCCGTCGCCAGATTAGGGTTATGAGGTATTACCGATTAAACTATTATTCATACAAACGTTGTTTATAAATTTTAAATCAAAATTCAGATCACATATAAGCTCATAACTCAATTCATTATCAAATCTTAAAAATAAATTGAGATACACAATACATCACAAATAATGTATAATCTAAAATGTACGTACAAGTTTAAATATTTACTTCATACACGAAACATAGAACACATCTATGGCATCAATATTAATCATTTGGCTTAATGGATGCATGAAAAGCCCAAATAGGCTCAAAAGTTTGGATAACACATATAATTATACTCAATACAGAACTTAGTATTTTCTAGGGCATGTTGTTGCCCTCTTGTTCTACTTCAAGTGGAACTTTTGTTTTGTATTAAAATATTATTATTTAATTAGACCTTATTCAAATAGTACTTTTGTACCGTTTCTCTATAAATAAGAACTATGAGTCTATTAGCACACAACTTTGAGAGCATTGATATTCTGTTGAAAACTAGCAACAATTGATTTTAAAGAATAAATTCTATTCTCTGGGAAACTATTAATAGTTTCTAGTTTATAGATAGAATTAACTTTCCCACCAAAAGTTTAAGAAAAATTTTCATTTTGAGCACTTGATTCGATTTTTTTGAGCTCATACTCAAAGCAATTCAAGGTTTGAGGATAGCTATGTGGTGTGCAACATACCCACACTAGGAACACTAAGTGTGTCGTCCACTACTTTATTAATGTGCTCATTAGATCATTTCTTGTATTAGGTACAATTATATACGCAATCCAGTTTTAATTAAAATAAGGTCATATAATTATCCAACCCACTAATTAGTTTTCTATTCCCAAAATGTTATTTTTTTAATTAAATTATTTTATCAACCCAATTTTAATTTCTTCAATGTCATAATGACTTTACCGTATTAAAATCCATGAATAAATAAATTTAATCCCCTTATTCTGTAAAATTATTTTGGCTACTAATTATCACTTTAAACTCAGTTATTTGATTGCAATCAATTAAATAATAATTTAAATAAATTAAATTAATATCTAATTTGTTTCTCGTTCCATTCGAGAAAATGCATTTACTATGAATAGTAATGCATGCTATATATTTCTCTTTCGTTGTTTTCATTTGTTCATCATATCAGTTCTAAATGCAATTCATATAAGGTTGTATCAAACTAGCAGAGGAACTTATTGGATATATATAATTAAGGCTTAAACGATTTAAAATTACGTTTCGAATATTCATTTATTAATTACATCATTATTTAGTCATACAGTTAATCCACTAAAAGTATCAAGATTGAACTCCCCACTATATACTATTACGAAAGCAATTTATATTTTCGCTTTTCCAATGATCTTGTCATTCGTGTGTTACTCTCATAAGATATCCTTAATTTTTTAGATTAGATCCGTTGACCAAATATGATCCTATTTTATCTCATGATCACCATTTCATCTTTCTATGGTGAAAAAGATTATTACCAACAAATAGTAATAACAATCATTTGTCCCTGACGAATGGCCAGTGGCCATGTTCCTTTTCTATAATTCATGCAATGCTAGTGAGAGGATATAATTACTCTTTAATCGAGCTATGAATTCCACTATTGTAAATGAATTTGTCATACTTAAGTTGTATACTCAACATACTAACTTCCAACTCTCACATCAGTTGAGTTGAGGCTTTCAATATATCAAAGTATATGAGTAACATACATATTGTTAGTCACTAACTCGGGATTGAGGTAAACTACACTATGAATGTCAGAAGTGAATTTATCCATAAATGAATTAAAAATTAATTCAACTTGGGTCTTGTCCGATGTATTGCGATATATACAATCACACATATGTCTATCTTTCTATGAGTCATCCGCTGTAATAATTAAGACAATATATCTCCCTAATTGGACTTAATAGACAACATAATAGTCTCTTGAATCAATTACTTACTAATATAAGTTGTCTTCCCGCATAATAATTTGACCCGATGATGCAACTTAATATTAATTAAACCTTAGGTAATCAGTGACTGTGTGTTAATATTTGTTTTTTTGTGCAAAAACTAGTGAAGACATGGTACAAAATATAATAATTTAATTATGAAATTTTATTAACCAATTTGTTCTGAAAATTACAGGCATATATGATAAGATAACTACACTAAGAACATAGAAGCCTAATACAAATACCACCCATGGACCCTCAAAATGTACCTTTGTACAACTTTCTGATGATCTGAGTTTCACCATATAATATTCATTCTATAGATCCATTAATTAAAAGGACGAATAAAGCTTCCAAAATGCGTAGATTTTGTTAGATAAAGTATTAAACTCAATTTTTCGACCAAACAATTTTGTGATAACAATTTTTGACGTACTTTCCTCCACTACTTGATGAATTCTAACTGAGAAATTAATAGTAAAAATCTTGTCAATATTCATAACACTACATCATCATCATCCTTTAGTGGCTCAACTTGTGGTTTATTACCTGAACAATGATTCAATATCTTGTCACAAAAGGATGTTAGCTCCCTCACCAGTGGTTCTATATGTATCAGTCATTCTTGGAAGATCATCCTCCCCTTTTTGAATCTTCTTGATGGTTCTACCATCATTGTATCCATAGGTTGATTGACTTTGGTTATCACACAAAAAAAAAAAAAAAAAACCTTAGCTAACAACTTGTTTTCATAATTTGTTGTATTTATTTAACTATATAAAGAAATGATTGCATGGATACTTCAAGAAATTGAAAGTAAAAATTTAACAAATAAAAGAAAGAAACATTTAGTGGACATAAATTATGATTATAAATATACTTTTATCATGATATAATAAATTTTATAATCATCAATTGTAATGAATCAAAATATTTAAATCCCTCCCAATTATAGGTATTGTGAAGTTGGAATCCAATCAAATTATATCAAACATTCCATATCTACCTAATGTCAACAGAAGAAAAAACAGAACTTATGATTATGACATTGACTTTTTAGAAATTGGTCAAACGTTGGAAGTTTTAAATTATACATATATTTATAAAAACATTTCATACTTGATCTTCCAAGTCCGTTGTTGTCCAGCGGTTAGGATGTCTGGCTTTCACCCCGGAGACCCGGATTCGATTCTCGGCAACGGAACTTTTGTTTTTTCTTCATTTTATGGGTAACTGAGTATTGAGATCCAAGAACTACGATGCCGCGCTGCTTAAATGCTATAGGCTCCGGCCTGCG
This sequence comes from Gossypium hirsutum, assembly GCF_007990345.1. Taxonomy (NCBI): domain Eukaryota; kingdom Viridiplantae; phylum Streptophyta; class Magnoliopsida; order Malvales; family Malvaceae; genus Gossypium; species Gossypium hirsutum. Next base: position 28,931,044 of record NC_053428.1, read on the forward strand.
AGCCATCCATTATTTAAGCCCAAAAAGGCGGTAGATTTTGCTTTTGGGTAAAAGACCCAACCACGCTACCCAATGTTTTAATGTTATCTTTGTTTATTATTTATGGTTACTACAATCACTAAATATTTTATTGTAAGATAATTAGAGATTAGGATGATTTAATTATTAAATAAAATCATTATTTTCCGCATGAAATGTATAGTGGCTAATTAAAAGTCTAATACAGAAATTATAGAAATCGGAGATGCAATTTTCAAAGGCCACAAATTTACTAACCTACATTATCATACCTAAATTTTTGGATTTTCAGTATCAAGTAGCACATTTTGAAATTTCGATTATCTTAATACATAAAATCATTTAGTGTCAAATTAAAATTCATCCTTCATACTATAAATTTAATTAATGACTTGATAATTTCCACATCGATCAGTTATTCTAACAACTCAAAATTATTTATTCATTAACAATAAAACTCTCAAATCAAAATCAACATAACTTCAAATGTATCCGAACAAATCGAAACCCTAAAGATAGAGAGATGCCTAAAAGCCAAATCTTGCTTCAAAGTCCAAAAGCTCTTTCTTCTCTCCCATTTTCTTTTTCATTCTAACTATGTTAAGAAGAAATGGATGAGATGTTTTTTTAAAACTTTTACACCATGTTTGGTTGGGTGTAATGGCTAATCCATTACACCCCGATTCGGTGGCCCCACCTAATACGCCGTTTGGTTCACCGTTTACCTAATCGGAGGTTTTGCTATTCCTTGCCTATTCCCTCAGCAGCTGTAATAGGTATTCCTGGGTTTTAGTTTGTAATAGCTATTCACCGTTTTCTTCTTTAATTTTGAGATCAAAATAACCTGCCTTCTTCTCCCCAAAAATTTCCCGTCGATTTCATATCCTCAAATCAAGCCGAATCGATTCACCTTCACGTTTTCACATATTCTTCCAGCCAAATCGATTCGCCTTCATCTTCTTCCAGCCAAAGGTACGCTGACAGCCAAAGGGCTTCACCATTCTTCCGCTTCTTGCAACGACTGAGAAACAGTAGCGGGAAGGGAGGTAATCTTTTTCTGCCCTCATCAAGCTTCATCCTCTCCGACGTTTCCCTTCCATTGATTGCAGAGGTAAACTTAAAACTGATTTTTGCCCTCAGCTCCATCTTCTCATACGTTTTTGCTCTTTTTTTTATCAGGACCCAAAAATTTCATCACTTTCACAGATTTGAACTTCCAGCACCGCCACCTGCGCCTCTACTACCAGTGAGAATACCTTGTCTCCTTTCCTTTAATTTTTACGCTTCAGATGTTTATCTATGTTTCCTGATTAGTGTTTTAAATTTATTTAGTTTAAAATTTCGATTTAGTGCATTCCATTGTTTGAAATTGAGTTAGAATTGTCTTCTAAAGGCTGGGACTGATCTAATTTGCTTTCTGTCACCTGATCAAAATAGCAAAATTCTCTGAGGGACAAGGTTTTAGTAACATAAAAGTAGAAATAATGTTAAAATTCCTGGCATGCATAGTCATATATCATTTAAGTTTCATCTTAGGCCCTAAAGAATGTTAGGTCCTCTCCTCTGACATGCTAAATTATTTCCATTTGATCAACTAGCATAGATGATATATGCTAAATTATTTCCATTTAAGTTTGAATGAATTGCTTCTATTTTGCTTGTTTGTATTCATGTTACTTTGGTTATCCTTTGTTTTGCTTATCCTTTGTTATATTGTATCATAATTCATACATTATGTCGTTTACGTCGATTCGATATATGCCTTACATGTTCATTGCAAGACAGAATCTGTTCCCCGTTTACTATTCGGTTTTGTTTGAAACATATTTGTACCATGGGGTTGCAACGAATATTCTATTTTCGTGTTTAAACCGTTTGCAACAATGCTTTCATTAGAGCAAGTTTTCATGTTTGCTGATAGAGAACAATTTGTAATGCTTTCACTTGATGACTTGTTTATACCGTTGCTCGTACAAATCGTATATCGGTTTTATCTTATCATCTAGTATAGGTTTCAGCTTCTTCTATTGCAGCTTTCAGTTGCATGACCTTAGTCTAGGCCTATAGGGTTCTCACTTTTGTGGCATATTAGGCATGTTTTTATGCTAAGGCTGTTAATTTTTGAACCCGGATGAAGTTGGAAGCTATGAAGCTTTCTACATGTTCACTATGACACTGCACTATGGTCAGTTAGAACCCAATTCTGCTTCTTTGCTTGCTTTATATGCAGCTTGAAATCGCAATCAAGTTTTTGTCGTAAAGTTGCACCATATTCATTCTTGTAGAATCAAACCTCTATTCAATAGGCCTAGATGATTATACTTTGTTGCAATGTTATGTCTTAAGGTTTATGTATGCTATCTGGTTTGCTTATCCCATGCAAAAACATGGTATTATTACATTTCGCAGCATGGGATTCACATTCTGTTGCTTGTTCATGGATTATACTACCTGTTTTTCAACCCGATTCTTATCATTTTCGTTCTTGCATCAATAATCAAATCAGTCTGTTAACATGCTCAGAACCCTTTCAATGCCACACTATGGGGTTGAAATTAATGCATAGATATCTTCAGCCTTAGCTTGATGAATACAAGGTTTGCTTAGGTCAATATATTCCCTAATGACGCAATAAATATTGCGTAACTAAGCTCTGCATGATTATTTAATTGGTTATTATTAATTAACAGCCGACTCTCTCTTTTTCTTGTAAATGTTTAATGGCAGTTGGTTAAGAACATCAAATTGGCATTAAAAATGCAGTAGAAATTTGCTTAAAAAAATCAGGTTATGGTGGTCAGACCAAACCAGTGTTCCACAAGAAGGTAATTCCTCTTCACTTGTCTTTTATATCTTGCTTGGTGTTTAGTTATATAACCAAAATATCTAGAATTCTTATGCTGCATCTTCTGATACTAGTTAGTAAAGGATGTTTAGCTATTGCTATTTCTTGATACACCGAGAGAGGATCTAATATCTTATGTTGCATCTTCTGGTACTAGTTAGTACCAAGTGTTAACTCATTTTGTCATTCTGATCATTGCTATTTGTCAAGACTCCTAGCATGTTATATAATATTAATGGCATTGTATGGTTTGAATAGGCCAAGACCACCAAGAAGATTGTGCTGAGGCTGCAATGCCAGGGTTGCAAGCATGTATCCCAGCATCCAATCAAGGTTTGTGCATTGAGAAAAAACCTTTGTTGACCAATGTGTTTGCTTGATGAGCTAATGTGTTGGTGTTTGTGTCTTGTGTTGTTGCAGAGGTGCAAGCATTTTGAAATTGGTGGCGACAAGAAGGGGAAGGGAACATCTCTTTTCTAAATGGTGTTTATTCATTTCATTTCATGTCATGTCATGTTGTTGGGAACTTTTTAAGACAATATGGAATTCTAGTTTTTCTAATGTATTGTTTTCTGAGGGATATGGTGTTCTTTAAGCACTTAATAGTTAATGGCATCGTTTGATCTATTGTCGCCATTTGTTTTAAATACTGTATTTTAATTTAATTGTTTTTGGTAACTTCAGTAATCTCTGCTTTACTTTTCATGAACGAAGAATTTAATTCAGCACTCTTGATCTATTTTAGCTCTGGAAATTGAAAGATAAATAAGATCTCAACGCAAAGCAATCTGATTAATTAAGTAAAACAGTTTGATATTTTATTTCTTTTTGTAGAGTTAGATCTTTTTGGAATTTTTTTCTCATTAAAGTTTTATTTTTTTTTTGGTTTAATTAAATTTGATAATTTTTCTCCCATTAAAAGTTTAAACTCGGATGTAAATGAAAAACTCTCATTACATAAATATATATATTGATGTATTTTATGGCTAAACAAAATCAGTCCCTTGATTAGTCAAACAATTAATTCGTTTCGTATCCTGTATCTCCAAATAACGTGGGGGGAATTATATATTTTTATTAAATTATATTTAATAATAATTATTTTAAATTATATTTTATAGTATTATGTATTATGATTTTAGTAAATTTTATAGTATCATATATTATGATTTGAGTAAATTCATATAAGAATATTGATTATTAAGAATTTTATTAAATTATATATTTTAATTATAATATATTTAATAATAATTATGTTTAAATATGATTAAATTATTTATTATTGATAATAATAATCTTATTAAAATTTAAATAACAATAACAATAATCATTTACCAAAACAAATTTATGCTAAGGGTATTCTAGTTATTTTAGTTTTTTCCATTATACTATTACACTTCTATTCCATTCAACCAAACACAAGATTACTATTACGCCTCTATTCCATTACATTCAACCAAACAGTTGATTTGCTATTACACCTCTATTCCATTACACCTCTAATCCATTACACCTCTATTCCATTACGCCTCTAATCTAATACAGCGAACCAAACGTGTTGTTACTATTTACACTTAAACTCATAACTTATAATTTATTCACACCAAAAGCTCCTTGAATTTTTCGATATTTGTCTCGTGCCACATTGGATCAAAAGCTTTTTTTTTATATAATAAGCTCTTTTTTTCTTTTTTCTTTTTTTAACGTTAACAAGTCTAACTTTGATCACCAAAAAGATGTTGCTGCTCTTTATATGTTGATTGTAGCCTCGCATTGAATTCTTTCAACAGTCATAAGGCCATGCATCTAGAAATTAAAGCGTCCACCTCCCATAACTCATCACCCTGAGAAAACTCCACCTTTGTTGTTTGGGTGTTGGGACGGATCTTACCATTAAAAGTAAATACAACAAATATAAACTTAACTATTTTGCTTGCAGTTGTGGAATAAAAATGTATATATGATGCAGGTGGTAGGAGTAATTATTTATTTGTTTAATTTTAGTGTGATATAATTATAATTTGTTAATGTGTCGGATACGGCTTAAGGTAGAATTTTAGGAAGTGAGATGATTTTCATACACTGACAGCTCACCTAATATTCAAGACGTTTTCGAACACAACTTTTCACTAAAGCATCTTACGTAGCTTTCAGAGTGTATATAAACTATAAACTTGATATTACCTCTTAGCTTTCAGAGTGTATAAAATTTACATAAACTTGATAATCATCTCTTGGATTTGGTCAGTTTAATAATTTATAGCCGGCCCTTTCTTCGATTATATAACCCTCTTCGACCCTGAAATTTTGACGACTTTGTAAGCAAACTTCTAATGGCTAAACGTTGTTTCAAGCTTAAATTTTCTTGTATTATACCATATTTTCAATTCTGTCGGTCAAAGAAACCTTCCAAGTTGCCGGAGACTTCTGTTTCGTTCCTATCTACGGTGAATCCTAAAGCATCTGACGTTGGATATTCGGACCTGAGCTTCCCTGCGCCGCCGCCGTCGACGCCGGACTACTCTTTCGTCAAACGCCATTTGTCACCCAAGGTAGCTTCAGTCGACTGCGGGTGCCGAGCAGCAAGATCATGCAGAAGTCGATATTCAACCACTCCAGATGTTAGCTTTGAGTCAACTCAATTGCAGGTAATGGCCAAAGCTCATAATTCTAAGCTTCAATGGAGAACTTATGAAGCGTCGGTTTCTGGTAAGAGCAATGGGAAATACAAGGCCAATAGGAAGGAAAAGAAGAAGGCGAAAATGGCGACTGTTTCGTCAACTGACAGTGGATGCTTCAGTTTCAGTAGCGAATTAGGTGAGGAGACTGAAACCCTAATTTCAAATTCGAGAAGCTTCTCTGATGATTCATCTTTTGAGTTGGATCAATCAATGGCTGATGACGAAGACTCTCCCATGGAAATCAAAATCAGGAACATGAAGAAGATGAAGAGATTAAGGTCAAAGAAACACAAAGGATTGTCAACAGAGAATAAAAATCCACCATGGAGAGGTTCAATAGAATCGCCGAGGACGGCGGAAGAGAAGGTGGCGGAGAGCGTAGTGGTGGTGAAGAAATCGGAAGATCCATATGAAGACTTCAAGAGGTCGATGCTGGAGATGATAATGGAGAAACAGATGTTTGAAGCGAAAGATCTGGAGCAGCTTTTGCAGCGTTTTCTTTCACTGAATTCGAAGGAATATCATGGAATCATAGTGGAGGCTTTCACTGAGATTTGGGAAGCATTGTTCTGTGAGAAATAAGCCTAGCTCGCTCGCTTAGTATTAATTAAATTGAAGATGGTGAGGAGTGAAGAACTACTTTTTGTGCTCATAATATGAAACTAAGCAACATGCATTGAATAACATATGTTATGTTGTTTCATTCTTCTTTGCTTTTCTTTTAAAATTTTTAGGGATTATTTCATCAAATTCTTTTTCACTTACAAACCTCGATTCATGTTTAGGGTTTGTGGCTACTCCTCTCAACAATATTATTTTTAATATTTAAACTTACATTTTTTATAAAAGATAAAATATATCTTACCATTACACCCATCCACTTATTAATCTAATTTAATTATTATTAATTTATATCAACTTCAATACAATAACAAGTCATCGAATTAGCTTAAAATACAAATAAACTTAAACTTAAATGTATACTAATAGAATCATGAACTATTTAATATATGATGAACAAGTCTATTATAAAAATCAAGAAGAATTTAAAAAGGAAAAAGATTAAAATGATTAATGTTAATATACCCGTATCAAAATTTATTTAAGTATACCATTTTTATAAAAAAGTAGTTTTTTTTTGTCGAGATCAAAGTATCTATCGTCAATAGTTATAATTAATCCCTCATTAAGGATATTTTTCAATAAAATAAACCATTAACTATAAAATATGCTCCATTTCCATTATTGAACTCCCCTCATAAAATATATCATATTTTTAATGTAATTATAGTATTAAAAATTATACAAATGCAATAATTGTATAAAACATAAGCCGGCTGATAATTAAAGAAAAAAGTGTTTGCATAACGGGCTTTTGACCCATCAAGATCCAATATTCAATCATCATCGTAAAGCCCACCGGGAAGCCCAAGAAAGACCGGGGCCGTTAAGTTGCAAAATTATCGGTAAAAATAAATAAATAAAGATCTCGACATTTCCGCCAACCATTCCCTGTTTTGTCGGATCCTTGCATCTTCCGAAGAAATGAATGCGTCTCTGAGAGGAAGACACGCAAACTGCAAGAGCACTGCCGCCGATTATGCAGCCGTCAACGCCGGCGATGTCAAACTACGCGCCTCCATGACTGACGCCAGGATTGTCAACGGTCCCAGCTTGAACGGTTTAACTTTTGCCATTAAAAAACCCGGTTTCTACCGTTACGTCCCCCAAAAGGCAAGCTTAAATTGAAAAAGAATTTTTCCTTCAAAGATACTTTTTCAATAAATCATGGACTTGGTTAATTTATTCAACTTTTCGCATTCTTTTTTGCGGTGGGATTTTGGGTTTCAGTTAATGAACACATTTAGGTTTGCGAAGAATCCATTGAAGCTAAGTTACGGTCGCAAGAGAGAGGACAAACGGACGGTGGTCGACGGGGCTCTGGTGTTCAATTCCGGTAGCCAGGTGTCGGCTTCTTACATGATTGGTACGAGGAACTGTAAGCTCAAGTATAGTTACTTGCATGGTGGTGTTACGACATTGGAGCCTTGCTATGATTTGGGGAAGAATGTATGGGGTTTCGCAATTTCGAGGAGATTATACGATAATGTTTTTAAGGCGACTTATCATACATGGAGCAAGAATTTGGCTTTGGAGTGGTTGAGAAATCATGTGTTTAATGGGACTTTTAAGGTAACCAAAACTAGCTTAGATCATTGTTTCTTTGACGTGTTTTAATTTAATTTTTGAGTGTTTCATTGCTTAATACAGTGTTTAAATCTGCCATTTATATTTTAAAAAAATACTAAAATGATTGACTGGGTTGCGAAATCATAGTTTCAGAGGGCATAACTAAATGAAGTTTTCCTAGGATAACTGGTCATATACTCCATTTTCCCGTTTTACTACAATATAGCTACAGAGATTTTTAGGAATGAATTGAGCGGTGATGAAGAGAACTAGCATGTCACTTGAGGATGGACATTCAAGACTATTATATTTGAACTCAGTTGTGTGCCAGACATAAGTATGTTCATTTTTTTCCCAAGATCACCGTCTATTTTGGAGGGTCTATAGTGGATCGTATGCTCATGTCATATCCATGTTCGGATATATGTCAAGACATGGGTACTTCAAGAAAAAAAGGCGAGTCAGAGCAACAAAGATTCAAGATGAGTGCAACAACGAAAACTCAAGTAAATGGAAGCCTAAGAAGTTGGCATTTTCTGCAAGAACCTGTTTTTCTACGGCTGCCTGGTGTGGTTCCCAAGGATGTCGAATGTGGTCATTGCAACTCACTGCTGGAAGCTTAAAATGTTGACAAGAGCTTGAAGCAAAGCAAGGTTTCAATTGCTTGATGTCATTTGCTCAGGTCTTTCTTGGATTTGCGTATTATTTCTTTTTTGTTTAAGAAAAGGGTTATATCATATTTCTTTAAGGCATTTGCATTAGTGGTTTGTTGGGAGGCCTACAAATGGCGATACCATCTCTATGCTTGACCACTTGAACAAATTAGTTTTCTCGGACTAAGAGGATTGTAGATGGTCGAATGTGGTATACTGTAAGGAGTGGATGTATTGTAGAGTGGACCAGCCTTTCTCGAGTTCTATGAGAGTATCCTTTGTGGTGATGAGAGACGAGGTTCCAACCATGGTTGCTTTCTTTGCTTGAGAGGCAACTTCAAAATGAAATTTGACTGCATGTAATGTAACAATAAAGATGAAAAAGGGTAAAGCTATATTACTAGGACTTGGATTTTACTGTCAGACCTGTGTATGTCCAATTTTTTCCAAGATTTCCATGAATTTGTTGAAATGATAACATCGTAGTTCTAACAACTTGTGATGAAATACTTTTAATGGTTGTCTGAGATAATTTCTAACCATGATCATTTTCTTTTCTTTCCAGATGTCAGCATCCGTCAACCTGGCTGAAGAATCTAGGGACCCTAAATTTATTGCTGAGACTACTTGGGAATTGGAAATGTGATTTGTTGTAATCTTTATCCATTTGCATTTAGAATCATATAAAATTTGGAGAAACAGCTTACTGTAGGCCGCTCCGATAGTACCATCTCAATGGACTGATTACCTGCGCAGGGAATGATCTGTTGTGTGCTGTTCACTGTACCAAACTTGTAGTACTGTCGTTTATCGATAATGAATTTCAGGTCTCCCTCCTGGCAAGATCTCGGTATTTGTTAGACATTGTTTTCCCTTTAAAGATCGAATAAGCTGGTCTTTAAACTAGAGAGATAGATGCACAGAAAGATTCTTTAGTTATAGAAGCAATTTGGTTTCGGCATGTGAAAGTGAAGCTTGAAGTCCAAAGCGAAGCAAGTTAGTTGCTTAAGGTACGCTGAGAACTGACAAGAGAGAACTAGCTTGTTAAATACTTAGCTTTACAATACACTCGACGTATATAATTATTTACTCACAGACAGGAGTAAATGTCGGATGTAGAGTCTGAATGGATATGTTCAATTTTTATTTTTTTCTGTTTTATCCATATACTTGGAGAGTCAGACATGTCCGAAAATATGTTAGACATGAGTTTTTTTTTTAAAGAAATTGTTCATAAATGTCATATTTTTTGTATCTTCTGATATAGTAACCCTTTAAGATGTTGCCATAGAATTTGAGCTTTGCAATGCTTCATGAAAGCAGAAAACAAAGGTGGCCATTGCTGGACCTTCAGGCTGTTTAAAAAGAAAAATTAAGAGCCCTTGTATCCAATGTTCCATGTTTTGTTTTTTCTGGAATCAAATCCTAAGATTAGGGAGAATCCGACTGTATAATCCGAAGATTTATGAGTTAAACAATTCTAACCTCATCTTCATCGAATCAAAGAAAGAGTTCTGTCTTCTGCAACTAATTTTAAGGATATTAAAAACATTTGTGGTAAACCTCGGATTGATTTAGGCATATCATAACTGATTAATGAAACACCTTTCCTAATAAACAACTGAAAAAATTAAAAGAAATAATTACAGGATATTAAATTTGATCCAGAATCCCATATCTTCCTGCCTAATAGACAATATTGCAGTTACAAAACTAAATCTCGAGAACTAAAATATGCAATATATAAGAATGGTTGAACAGTGTTCTTTTATGCATCTGGGCGAAATGGCTGAAGGCAAATTCTCTTCTAAGTTTCTTTGTTCTCGAACAGTGCATCGACTGGTCAGGATTAGATGGGAACTTCCATGCCCTTCTTGGCCATGCTATCAAGTATATCGTTAAGAGCTTGACACACACCAACTATCTGCAGAAACATAAAGCCAAAGATAAACCGAGACCTTGCAAAGAAAGGGGGGGTGTTGATTGGCCAATAATAAGTCTGTATTAAGAATAAACTACCTGTTGATCCCATTGTTGGAGTTCTTCAGTGTCATCTTCAAAATGTATAACAGCTTCCACCTGATGCATAAGATTATTTTTTATTTACATAGCTCCTGAGAACTCCATTAAAGAAGGAATGAAACAAAATCATGCGCTGAGAAATTGAAACCTGGTCGATTGATCCCCTCATTCTATCTTCACAAATCATTCTTGAGGCTATCTTCTCAGCCTGTAAAGAAATAGAAACCAATATTTTCCCGTCTTAACCACAATCTCTGAGGTTCATGGAGAAAGAAACGACCAGAAAATAAAAAACAAGAAAAACAAGTAGCTTTAAAGGTTGCTTTTTTTTTTTTTCAATAGTATGTTATTGTTGCTTGAATGTAGAAAAAGGATGCCATGAGTAAATCGCACCTTATGAGGAGGAATGCCCAGCAAAGTACCCAACTCATCAAAACTATAACAAAGAAAGCAAGAATTTCATTAAAAAAGTTTTCAAATGTAATAGTAAAATAAGATAAGATGAAAATCTAGTGTTACATTTCTAACCGTATATTTGTGTACAGTTTGCTAGCACTCAGAAGATTATGCTCTATTATGGCACGGTCCAGCACAGTATAATTATCAGGAAGCAGTGCTTTCTGTTGGAAAACAAAAGGTTAATCTTGGAGAAATTTACTTTTATTGTAAATGCAAACATTTACGACAGTTGAAAACTTTTATAACCTGATGTGGTTTCAGTTCTTCAGAAAATGCATCAATTTCAGGTTTTCTTAATATTCTCTCCAAATAAACCTGTTAATTTCATATAAATCCCCATCAGAATGGACTTTGAGGTCATAGAAACGGACAACAAGACTAGTGCATGTGGAGATGCATGTGAGGAAGTGTGCCTGGAATCATGAGAAAGAGAGAAAGAACCTTTTGTAATATCGGATAAATCTTCAGCTTGGAGCACCGTTCATCCTGAAACAAGTCCCAAACCATTAACATGATTAGAACAAATTACAAACAAACTTATCATATTACATTACATCAAGAGAAAGTGTTTACCTTGTAAAGGGTGGCAAGAACACGAGAGCGTTGAGGACCTGCGGCAGCTAATATTGTACATGTTACAGCAGCAGATAGAGCTTGCTCCAGTGCATCCTCATCAATTGTTCTGCATGAGGTGAACATTGATAATATTTGTACCATAAATCCTCAAACATAACCAAAAATTCAGAAATGGGGAAATGTGATACAAGCAAATAGATAATTCTACATGGTGCAAAGCATAATGGTTGTAAGTGAAGGTGCTTTTGTGTATGTCAATAGTGAGTGATCTTAAATGGATATAGAAGAAAATCTTTTAAAGGAACAAAATTAACTTCGAATTACATACTCATCTCCTATTTGTCGCTTCTCAATTTGAGATATGTCATAGTATCGGAGTGCTGCTTCCAAGAACTTCCTCTTTAAATCCAAAATCCTAGCATAACAGACCTGAAAAGAGGGGGTGCGAAAAAAGTAAATTAACAAATTACTGGACTTCCAGCTCTAACATTACATAATTGGTCTAAAACTATGTCATATACCTTGTACTGTAAAATTAATACTTCATGCTGACTGTTGCTAACCAAAAATGAAGCTTTATTAATAAAAGCTTCTGCGTTAACAGCATCATCATCCTGTAAAGTATTCAAGCAATGATTTTAATTATATTTTGAAATTGATTTCACATGTCAGCGATAGAATAAGTAACCACATTTCTCCATGACATTCTAACACAACCAAACTTGCCTAAATCATGCTAGCATTCAACAAAAGCAATATGGATAAATAATAGTAATCAATACCTCAAGATATAGACGAGCAATTTGAACACATTTCGACAATCTGAATGTGTCATCAATGATCCTGATAGCCATATCACAAACATAAAATTACCGTCAATTGAAAGAAAGAATATATCCCGCTGCAGCCATCTTCAGAAACGGAAAACAGAATTGTACTCTCAGACCTCATTCCAGAGTCTAAATCAATCCCACTTAGCATCTGCGCTGCCTTTGACCACTGCTGCTCCGACTCATACAACTCGGCAAGTTTCTCTCGGATAATCAATACCTATCCATAACTCATACAAAATAAACAGCTTTCCTTAAACAACCATGCATATTCCTTAAACAGGTAATGTTTTGCAAACAAAATTTAACTAAAATAGTAAAGGAAGAAATATAATTAAGGAATTCAGTAGAGTTTTAAACCCAACTATTTCATCAGAGCAAAGTTTTAGCAATGCGGTATGTAAAGGTACAAAGGAACTTGCAAACGGTACAAATTTTCCCTGTAGCTTTCTATAAGCTGCTATCAATCAAATTCAAAACGAACCTGTTCTTCGAATGAAACTACACGAGGCTGAATCTGATCAAGGATGTAATGAGTAATTTCCTTTTGTAACTCTGCCTCCAATCTCCCCAATTCTTGTGTGAACGTTTGTAAAAGCTGCCTTGATACCACCAATGGAACATCATCCGATAACACTAAAAGAAATTTAATCACCAATAAAAATAAGTAAAACTATTAAAAAAAACCCCATGAATTATGCACAAGGTAGGGAATTTTAATTACTATGGTCGATAAATTTCTTGGCTTGAAGGATATCATTTGATGATAAAACCGTTGATAGAATGTGTTTGTATTGTTCGATTTTTTGCCTCTGGTCTACGATCGCCGAGGCGTTTGCTAATGCACTCTCCATTGGCTCCCGATCGCTGCTTCAAAATCTTCGAAACCCTAAACCCTAAGTTTACTCCTCCGTTTTGTTTTCGGATATAACGAGCTCGAATGTTTATTGCTTTATGGTGATTTTCGTTTTGCTCTCTGCTTCCTTTATTTTTCTAAAGTAAATTGCTTTCTGATTCTGAGTTCCAGTTTGGGACGGCGCACTCTTTGTTGGCGTTTAGCATAGGGACTCAATAAATAACAGACACGTCATCACCACGGAATTGCATTTTCATTTCCTCGTTCTTCTTTTTCTAGGGTTTTTTGATAAATTGCGCAGTTGGTCACCCAACTATCATAAATTTTCATTCTTACCGAAAAACAAATTTTACGAATTGGGCATTGTCGGTAACAAGTATTTTCATTTTACTCACCTAACTTAATAAGTTTTTGTTTTGGTCACTTATTTTAGTCACTCAATTTCCATTTTAGTCACTAATTTACTTTTTAAAGATTAATTTTATTTTTTTTTAAATTAGATTTTTACCGGAAATTGAGTTTTTCAACTATAAAGATGAAACCCCCAAGTTTTTATTTTGCAGCTCGATTCTAGAACCCAGATTTTTTCCTAAAAAACTAAAAATTTAATTTTGAAAAAAATTTGAAAGGAGTGAAACGCCGAGATAGTGTTATTTATTAGATTTTATATAATTCTTTTTAATTTTTAGGTGATAATGATGCACATTATCGAAATATCACATCATCACTTTTGAACAAAATTCAAATTCAAAGATCAAATTAAAAAAAAATTATCAAATTCCGGAACTAATGTGAACTAAAAAAGTGTAAAGACTAAATTTAAAAAATTGTTAAATTTAAAAATTAAATGTTGTTTTAATTTTTTTTTAATCAAAACTGCATTCTTCATTGCAAAACATCCTGTAGTTAAGACAACATCCTGTTTTAGTATATGTAGCAATCCAATTCGTTACTTTAATGTAATTGTCTTCATTTGTTGAAATCTGATGGAAGATGAAATCAACAAAGAAAATTTTGATAAATGAATTGTTTAATATGGCCATCCTTATAGATTGAAAAGGTGCAGTACAATGTCAATGATGGAAAATCCAATGTACAAAAACCTCAACCCAAATCTATCGCAAATTGTACAGAAGCTCGCCTGAACAGGTCTGCTGTGTTTCACCAGAGACTGGACTCCATGTTGGAGACTTCGATTCAACTCAGGCCTTGAATGCGGCAGTCGAAAACTGCAGTGAACCTCTCTGCCCTGTCCATGCACTTAACAAAACATGGCTCCTCAAAGGTAAATAACAAACAGATAGCAAAATACAATGCCCTCCACTAAACACAGTTGATAACTAAGGAACATTAACATCTCCTAATACCAAAGGCCTGCTATGCATAATTACAGGCCAAAGACTCGTATCCATGTTCAAGACATTGAAGAATTCCGAGATTTAAACTCACCGCATTCATCCATGTTCGAGACTTTAGACGAACTTGGAGATTCAACACTTCGCATTAATGCAGCAGCCGAGCATCCCAAACCGAAGAAAACCCCTTTTGCATTAGTCCATGCATGCACAGTGACATTTAAATAGCAAAATACTATGCCCTGCACTGAACACAATTAACTTTCTGGATCTCTAGAGACTGTAAATGAATGGACACCAAAAGCCTGCTTTAAGAACATGTGAGCTCAGCTCCATGCAAAAACATTTTCAAACGAAGAAAACAAATATCTTGTGCTGCTTTAAGATCCTTTGTATAATTTTAATTTTTTTGCCAAAAATAATGAATCATGCAATCGGTATACATATGAAGAATCCATATTAGCTTTTGCAAAACAAACCTGCAGGGAACACGAAAGAGACACTTTAGATTAAAAATGCATAGTTAGTATATACGTAGAGGTTTTTAAGGGCAAAAAATAAACTTGTTGTTAATGTGTATCTTAAGACAAAAACGCCCTCGAGTCGCTTTATGCAGATAATCTGATCTTTGACTAAAGCAATTGCATAAGCACATTTAAATCTGAATCTACTGGCAGTAATTTCAAGGAATAAATAAGTTTTACAAAATAACTGCAAATGGCGTCATTTTGGGTTAAATGAGGAAAGTGAAACCATCCCTTTGATTTGTCTCTGCATTCATGAAAATACCGGCGCAAACTAAGAAACTCAGATGAGACATATCATTTCGAAGCAAGGCCAAGAAATTATCAATCATCTTTCTGACGCAAAACACTAGGCATGCTATTATTACCATTGAGTGTAGCAAGATATATTCGCTTCTCAGCCAGTCCAATATCCGATAGTATCAAATTACCCTGCCGGCAAAAAAATCAAACAGAAAGTAAAAACTCATTTTTAACATCAATGACAATCAAGTAATACAATAAGACTAGACGGTTTTTCTTATGCATATCAGCGACTACTTGGCACAAGAAAATTCGTATGGTGCCTCAGGCTAGTGCTTCAGAATTCGTATCTGCTAACTGTTAAGAGAGATTTTTTGGAAGGCCCTAGCTTAGCTTTTACTATAGCAGGTATCTAAGAGGTTCCTACAAACAACATGACCACATTTTGTATCTTTTGAGAAGACAATTTGATCGTATATTAGTACCTCACTGGCCATTAATCTTCGGACGTTATTAGCATATAGTTTTGGATCATCCTTCTCTAGTTGCGAGGGGTAGTAGACAGGTAACCATGTGACCTCCACGTGATTAACAAATTGACACAGAAGAAAAACCACATGACGCACCTATGAAAAACAATAGAGAACATTAACAGCAGGAGAAAATGTCATACAACAACTACACTTGTCATAAAAATTACACACAACAGATACACTTATTAAAATATTTTTCTATTTTCTCTTTTATTTAATCAAGTACATATTGTCTTTGCTCTAGCATTTCTTGGCTAAACTTCTCCAATAAAACAAATATATATATGTATGCACGTGTGTGTATTTTGCTTGCTGTAATTTTTATCAAATCTAAGAAACTTCAAACTATCATTTGAATATCAGAGTAACTTCGATATCAGCTACAAAAATTAGGGAACAAATAAGACTTATTATCAAATTTGCAATTGCATCTTGAATTTGCATAAGCAATATTCACCCCTGTTACTGATTCCCAGGCTGAACTAAATCTTTGGTATGGGTACTTCAATATAACAGGCACCACAGGTGCTCTTGCCAAAAAGGCACCAGTCTTGAAAGAGATAAGGTAATCCCCATTTGTTGTTGTACCCTCTGTCATCGAGATGAACATGAAGCAAACAACTGTTACTAGTTGGGAATTCATAAGCATTAGAAATACAGAAGCTTAGGCTACTCTTGGATATCAGCTACAGAGATGCATAAGACCCATAACGTATTTGAGCACGGTATGCAACATTAACTAAATAATGTGATAAATGCATATAGTGGATCAAAAAAGATGATTAACCTGGAAAAAGCAGTATCTTTGGAGCATATTCATCCTGGTGAGCTTTACAAACTCTATCAGTCACAACACCTAAAAAAGTAACCAGTTATGCATTGTAATTTAAACCAATATTAAGTGCTAAAGAACAAGTTTGACATCCATAGTTTTCTACCTGAAACACCTTTAAAGTCCGATGATTTTGACTCCCGCTGAACGTAGACACAACCAAGGCATTTGCTGTAACAAACAAGTCAAAATATGATTCATCACTTCGACGCCACCCATTTTGTTTATACAAGGAATACAAGATGAAAAAATAGAGATAAGATGCACGTGGTATGATATAAAACAAAATAAATATATTTCCAACAAAGCATATGCATGCACATAACAAACTTTTTGAAAGTAAAGATATGTATTCAGATGTAAATGGGTCACACTAGACAACAATATGTGAAGCAGAGTACAAAGGTTCACTATATATATATCAAGCTTGAAAGGCAAAAGGAAAACAACTAATCAGTTTGATATAAAACAAAAAGTCGATAATGACAACCAAATTGAAAAGGGATTTGCATCAAACCATGGGAGAGGTTTAGGAGGTTAAAATAAACTAACCTGATGAGACCAACCAAAGGAATGTTAGCCACTGACCTCTTCAGCAATAAAACACACCCAAGGATTCCAATTGACAAAACCAAAAAACCAGAAACATGTCAGTTAAACAGAAAAAAATTCGTTTATACACCACAATCAAAACCAAAAGAGTTGCTAAGTATAACAGACCTTAGCAACAAAGCTAGGAAAGGAAGAGGACATGTGATATAAAATATCCAGATATGAAATGTGATTCGATACAATTGCTCCAGGCCGTTGTTCTGGCTCATCGGGTTGAAGGGTTCCCTGTAGAGAAATCAAACACCCAAAAACATAAATTTCAGGAAAAAAAAAATGATCAAACAAGTACTTTATTTGTGTTAGTGTCCATGAAAGTTTGAGAATTTGCATAATTCAAGTCCCATAGATTCTCTTTAGAGCTACCAAATTGAAGCATGAAACAATGCAATCAGTGCTCAATAAGTAAACTTCCTTATGTAAATGCTCATTGGATTGATGGGTACCCTGTAGGGAAATTAAACACCCCAAAACAGAAATTTCAGAAAAAAAGAAAACAACTGGCGACCAAACAACTACCTTTCTATGTTAATGTTCATTTAAGTTTGGGAGGTGGCATAATTGAAGTTCCATAAGTTCTCTCTAAAGGTACCACATTGGACCATGAACAATGCAGATGCACTCAATACAGAAAGAGTAAAGTTAGAAAAGAAAAAGTTGGCAACTTGGGCATACCGCAGTCTTCGAGTTCTCTTGGGAATTTTTTGAACCATTATGAGTTTCGTTAATCCGATAAAATCCCACAAGAAAAAGCAACGTCTTCGACAGGAACCGACCGGAGGGGAGAATCACGGTTCGTCTCCACCCGCCCAAGTGCGCATAATCCTCTTGCCCTTCCCCATGATTAGGGACCGAGAACAACGTACAAATTCTACAAATCAAGTAATACACGACCAAAACAGTCATCACCAATATGATGCGTAAAGGGAGGAGCGTTACGAATGCTATTCCAAGCTGCAGCTTCTCCATCAATGGGAGCTCCCCACGTCCCATGGCACCGTACACGTCATTGCGAACATAGGCAGCACATTTCTTCTCGAGCTCGAGGACGTTGGAGACGGATGTGAGTAGTGGGCGGTCGTCTCTGGAGGAGGCATCGTCGTGTGTCGGGTCGGGTTGTGGGGTCTTAGATGGTTTAGTATTAAAGCCCCTGAGTTCGGACTCCATGTTGTAGTTGGTGGAGAAAAAGAACAACAGTTGTAGGATTTTTTATTCAAAGTGTTTGGATGCGGCAGCCGGCAGCCGTTCGATGGAATGCCGATGAGGCTATGACGTTGACCGTTTTATTTGATTCATTCCATTAATTAAGGTGGAGAGTACATGAGGTGATAGGAAAAGCAAAACCTGATCCACCCACGGATTTACACTGATTTGTTTTTATTAGTTTTAATAGAAAGATTTTGGTGAAAGAGGGTGGATGCCATGTCATGTTGTTTTTCAAGGGTGGATGCATGCAGGTGGACTAAAGGTAATTTAATTACATTTCAGATAATTTTATTTCTAGTGAACATGAATGCTTTAAATATTAACTCAACTGACTCCATTGCCGATATCAATATACCATTTGTGGTGGATTTTTTAGTGTTATTTTCTTTTGTCGTCTTTTGGGAACAAGAAAATCAAATAATATCAAAATTACTCTTCGACATTCAGATTCTGATAATGCGTATAAATGCTTTAACCCCACTTTCATGTGCATTTTATATGTAATCATTCATCCCGACTTACATGTAAATTCATTAATCATTCATTCGGCTTATACCTAAAGTGCATGAAACTGAATATAAAGCATTTGCTTAGAAACAAAGATCACACATCCATTTAACAATAGAAACTAGTAAATTAATTTCATTCTGTGAGGTTTTTTCCCAAGCCTATAAAAAGCCTAAAAGAAAAATAAAAACATTTGTGTCAACCAGCAAAATAGCCGACAGTATCTACAAAGAATTGATTTTGATTCTAAAAACAACCCAACTTCCCTAACAATTCAACCAGGGAATCAAAGAATCAACTGACTGGGGAAAAAAAACAATTGCAGATGAAAATGTAACTCTTCCAACCTTTGGTTTAAGATATTCTGCAATATGTTCTTCTACATCTCACTGTGATAACCTGTAAGGACAACAGCTTTCCTCTTACTTTTCTTCTGTTTCAGCATACATTTTCACCGACATTCAATTTGTACTCTGTTAGACTTGGTCTAACACCGAGCCTTTCCACTTCCAAGCGTGAGCTCAAGATCATCCAATCTAACTTCATGAATCCTCTCTCCTTCCCATGGCTTCACCGGTCCACTCTCAAACTGAAAGTCCGAGCCATGCCCTTTCTCTTTGATCAAATCATTGGGCAAACTTTGTGGAGCAATGGGCTTCACAAGATTAAAGGTTGGAGAAGTTGGCATTTGAGAAGTAGAAGGTGCAAACTTTTGAAAGCTTATCCATTGACAGGATTCGATTGTTGATGCATCAGACTCATCGCATTCAGGTATAGCAGCCGGGGCATGAAAATGACAGTGAGTGGGACTAGCTGGGGCAGAGACTGCATACAATGGGTAGTTAAAAGAGGCCATTGACTCTTTAGCAATGGCCTCCCAGTTGGGAATTGGCTTAGGATTTCTTGAGGTTGGTGATGAAAGCGGTGGTGTCACTGGGGCACTGTTTGAGATTCTGAGAGGCGGCAGAGATGAAGGAATGGCGCTTCTAAGGAACGGGAATAGACTAGACTGGTTACTAGCATCAAGCCTAGTGGGACTAGGGAAAGAAGAGGAGGAAGGACTGACTTGACAGGAAGGAATCGGGCTTGGAAATGCAGACGACAATGGACTTGGATTTTGGGATGAAAATGAGGTAATTTTAGCTGAACTGCCTAGTATATCAGTTGGAGCCCGTGGTGGCTTACATCCCTAAACAACAAGTGCAATTAAAAAAACAAAAATTATCAACAGTACTTGCTTTTATGCAATTAAAAGGCAATTAATACCAGATAGATAATCAAGAAAAGTTGTTCAGTATTCATCACTGTTTCATTTCAGCTATCTAATGAAGTTCCAGTTCCAACACAGATGAATGAATGATTGTCTAATTAACAGGTGCTAGTTCAAGAACAATGACTTCCAATTATTACCCAATATTTAACGTTTCATTTCAGCAATTTGTAAACAAAGAAAACTGTTCAATATTCATCAATGTTTCATTTCAGCAATTTAATGAAGTTCCAATTCCAATACAGATCAATGAATGATTGTGTAATTAACAGCTGCTAGTTCAAGAACAATAACTTTCATTTTTTACCCAATCTTTCAAGCAAGTAAACAAAACCAAAATCAAAATCAAACTTAAATTGAACAGATCAAAAAAAGACCCAGAGAGTAAAATCAGCCTAAAAACAAAATGATTGTTGATCCAAGTAAAATAGAACAAAATTTGAATAGATCTAGCATTAGGTAACAAGTGAAAAAAAAGAGGAAGAAAAGGGTAAATTAGATACCTTTCGATAAGTGGTGCCATCTTCTTCAACAACCCAACCAGCCTCGGCACAAAGAGCTTTGAGAACTTCATTGTTATCACAGTGCTTGGGTAGATTGTAATTTCCTAGAGCTCTAAGCCCAGTATATATCTTTGCAGCAATAGCTCTTCTCCTCCTCTCCCTCCTCCTGTTATTCTCTCTCTCCTTCAACGACGGCTTCCTCCTTGGAGCCGCCCGCATCGACGTCGCCCCATCTGACGTCATATCTCCGATTTTACAAACAGCGGTGAAGAGGGTGCGTTGGTTCACGAGGAATACGCTTTTCCTTTGCTGGAAAAACTATTTGTTAAAAGGGAGAGAAAAAAAAAAGGAATCTCACTCTGCTTTAAGACCCAAACGATGCTAAAGGAAAGTAAAAACACCCTTAGACATGTTCGGGACATTCCGGCTACATGTTCGGTTTAATAAATTACATAATATTATTTCTAATTCAAATTGACTTAAATTAAATTATAATTTAATAATATATATAATTATTAATAATCAGTTTTATTGTTAAGTGATACACGGATTTATTATATTTAATAATTAAAATATATTAATTTATATTATATTATTTTAAATTTCAAAATATATAATATTAAGATAACTTTTAATAATATTATCTTTTAAAAAATATATATTACTATATTTAATTCTACTTTACTTTAAAATATATATAATTTGGAGTAATTTGACCTTGTAATATTAACCTGCAAATATTGAGGGGAGTGATAATATACATTGTACTTCAAATGAGAGAATATAAATTCGAACATGGGAGATAGTATTGTTAAAAGAGACAATCATGAACCTCGAACATATATCGTAAAACAAACATAAAGAATACTAAAAAAATAAGATGCACTAATACTAATGTATGGATATTTTAAATTTAAATTATTAATACCAGGTTATAAACCACTTACGATATAAGTAGAAAATTTATGTAAAAATATATATTTATTAAAAGTTTATGTAAGAAATAAAATAAGTTTTTTGTTGAAAATGTAAAGTTGAAAGTTTAAGTACACCTAGGACTTTACTTGGTAGAAAAAATAATTTTCTTTCCATCCATTACTTGGTAGAATTGAAAACTACAATGAAAGAATATAAAACATTTGAAAAACGCATAATTTTAAACTAACATGCATCACGTTCGTTTTCTCTCCTTTTATCTTTCCAATTTAATCTAAGTACAAAATCATAATCATTCAAATTGATCGCCTCATTTTTCATTGCACTTTCAATCTTTAATTTGTGGATGAACTCCTTGTGCTACACCCACAGTTGGGACCTTCTTAGAGTTAACAATTTTGATCAATCTAGTTGTCTTATTAACTTTAAGACTAAGTTCACTAATTGCCTTCTCAATATTAATAAGTCAGATGCTCTTCTGTCAACTAGAGTACTCTTTCGTTTGATTGCAATGTTGATTATGAACATCATCTTTTTCCACTTTAAACCCCTCATTGCCTTTGCATAATTGAGTATCATAGAACCAGGATTCAAAGTTTCATCATTGGCTCCGCATCCTCCTTATTGATGGCGATCTACTTGGCTCATTTTAGACAATCTCGCATCTTGTGCAAAACCATCACATAAGAAGCACTTCATCAACTCCATTTCTTTTTTCTTTTCCCATGACTTGGTGGACTTCCACTTCTCTATTGATGGCTTCCCATTGCCATTTCTGGATTGTTCTTCTCAGACTTTCCCACCATTGTCATTGTCATTGGACTTGGAATATTGGGATCTAGTACTCTTAATGTGGTTGCTTTCATCATTAATACTTTTTAACTTTTCTAACAGATTGATTAATAAAATTTCATTGTTTAAATTATTATCTTGGTTATACTTGTCCTCAATGGTTTTTGCGTGAAAAAAATTGTATAAGTAAATATTGACTCACCGGTTGAATAATGTTTAACTAATATTAAGTTGCACCATATGGTCGAATATGATAGGAGAAGACAACTTATATTAGTAGGAGGTCTAAATAGTTCATAGGAGAAGACAACTTATGTTAGTAGGTGGTCTAAATAGTTATAGTCTGAAGAATCAAAATTGAGTAAATTTATTTGATGGATTATTATGTTGTCTATCAAGCCCAATTGGAGAGATACCTAATCTTATATATCAAAGAGAATGACTCCTAGAAAGACAAAGACATGGGTGTGATTGTCTAGATTGACAATACATCAAACAAGATCGACAATGCATAGATAAAGATTCGAGTTAAATTTATCCTAAATCCGTTTATAGATTTATTCACTATTGATGTTCATGGTGTGACTTACCTCAATTTTGAGTAAGTTAATAATGTGTATATAACTCGTATACTTTGATATATTAAAAACCTAAGTTTAGTTGGAAATAGAGCTAAAAACTAGTATGTTAGGTATATGACTTGTAACAGCCCATTTTCCAGTGAAATCGGAACAGTGGTTTGGGGACCACAAATCCAACCCAAAAATAAAATTTATTTTTATTTTATTAGATGGTCCGTATTATGATAGACATGTCGTGTGAAAATTTTGATACGAAAATTTTATCGATTAAGTATTTAATTACGAGAAGGATTAAATCACATAAAATGATAAAGTTGAATTCTAATAGCTATAAGGATTAAGTAGCTATGGAATTCAAAATTAAAGGTCCTTATATGGAATTAGACCATTAAAGAAAAGTATGTAGATTTTTGGTGACTCATCCATAGAAATTTAGAAAAAGGGCAATGACTAAATTGGAATTTAAAAAATAAGTAATTAATTAAAAGATGAAAAGAAAATATCATCTTATTTTCTCATCTTCTTCAACCTAAAATACATGGAAACCCTAGGAGAGAGAGAAGAAACTTTCATGGCCTAATTGGGTAAGTTCCCTTATCCCATTTTTAGTAATTTTAATATTTTTGAAACTGGGATAGCTTAAACTATCTATTTGGGGGATTAATTTAAAAAGTTATCAAAGTATGGAATGTAATGACCCAAATTTTACGGTTATCAGAAAAGTGTATTTTCGAGTCTCCGTTACTGAAAAACAGATCCGTAAATATTTATCAAAAATATTTAAAAAGTTAATTGAGTGGTTAATTAGAGTTTTAGCTTAATTAAGGATAATTGGATAAAAAGATTAAATTGAATAAAGTGTGAAAGTTTAATTATAGATTAAAAGAAAATAAAGAGGACCAAAATGGTAATTATGTCATTTAGCATAAGTGAGGCGGCATATAAAGTAAAAATTTTTACTTAGATTTTAATTATAAAATATATATTTTTATTAGTAATAAATGATATTAAATTAATTTATTATAATTATATTATAAGATATTTATATGATAAATAAATTAAATTATGACAAGTGTGTGATAAAAAAATATATATATGTAATAAATTAATGTAATATATGTATGTATTTATTTATTATTTAAGTAAATATTAATGTTATTGTTATTATTAAATTGATATTATATTATGAAATAAATTAAATAAAAACAAATGTATGGTAAATAAAATACACAAGTGTAATACATATATTTGTCCAATTGTAAAATATTTTATTTAATTGCTTTTTATTTAGGTAAATAGATTTTTATATGAAATAAATAAAATAAATAAAAGAAAGACAAGTGTATAAAAATGATTTAGTATAAGTGTAATAATATATATACATACAAGTGTTAAATAAATATTTGTTATTAAATAGATTTTTAACATAGATATTTTACTGTTATTATTATATTATATTATATTATATATATATATATATAGTAAATAAAGAAAGAAAAAGAAAAAGAAAAGAAACAGAATAGGCAAACGAAAAGCAGGGGAAGGAAAGAAAGAAAGGAGAAAGAAAAGAAAAAGGGGGAATTGGGCTTGAAGGTGTGGAAGTTTAATAGGTAAGTCAATTTAGCCCTTTTACTTAATTTTGATGTTTTAGAAGTTTTGGAATAAGGTTTTGATGAAATTAAGTTGATATTTTGAAAGCTATTAGATTTCTAAATATGGTTCATGTTGAATAAAATGATGAATTAGGGATTAAATTAATAGAAATTCAAGTTAGAAGTGAAATAAGGATTGAATTGTAAGGTAATTCATAAGCTTTATACTTTAGGGGCTAAATTGAAAGAAATTCGAAATGAGGGATTTATGGAGAAATTAGAGAGTTGAAATTTGGTTTTGAGTGAAAAATAGAGAATAAATTGTTAAGAAAACAAGTTAGTTTGAATTGTGATTAAATTAGAAGTTATGTAAATATTGAGTTGAAATTGGAATAAATAAAATGAAATTGTATATTGATGAATTTTTAATTGTTTTAATTTTCATAGCTAACATTGTATCGGAAATCTCGGCTAAGCAAGGAAAAAGTCAAAGTCGACGAGGGTTAGCCCGAAAATTACGGTTTGTATTTTTATAATCCGAACTTAATATTTAATTATTGAATTTATTACTTAATATGTATAGAAAGTGCTTTGAGATGAATATTTAAATTAGACTAGATATCGGTTAGAATTGAAAAGTGAAATTATTTATGAATTGTTGAATTTTGATTGAATATTATGATAATAATTGAGGTGAGAAATATTGTGTTTTATAATTGAAATGGATTGATTAGGTATGTGTTAAATTTATTGAATTTATATGGATATATGTGATTATTGTGAAAATTGAATACGTCTTATTGAAAAAGTGAAATGAATTATATCGAATTATGAATATATATGATTGTTAAGCTGTGTAATGATTGGAAACTGGAAAATGAATTAGAAACCCTATTAACAGTATCGGGCTTAGTCGGATATAGTTGGCATGCCATAGGATTGGAAGTGTTCAGGAATATTCCGACTTTGTGCGATGAGACACTATAAGTGTCGCCTTACTGTTACTGTTCTAGATTTGTTCCGATGAGGTATTCTGTGTACCGCTACTATTACTGTTACTGTTACCATTACGGTGTATTCCGGCTCCGGTCGATGAAACACTGTATGCTATCCCGGTGTGTGGGTTAGATCCGTGTATCCGTCTGAGTCCCAGTCATGTTAATAGGGGTAAATAAAGGTACTGAATAATGGACTGCTACTGAATAACTGACTGTTATTGGATCACTGATTGCTACTGCGTAAAAAATTTGTTACTGAATAATTGATTATTACTGAATAATTTATAGTTAATGAATAACTGACTATTAAAGAGTGACTGAATATTATTGAACAACTAATTGTTATTGAATGATTGAATGTTACTGAATGAAACTGAAAAATTGATCTATACTGAAAATTATTTACTGATTTTGAATAGTGAACAGAAGTATAAATGAGACATATGAATGGAAAATATTATTATTTAAATGATTGTGAATTTATTTTCGAAAGCTAATTAGGTTAATAGATGATAAAAATCAAATGAGTTATAAATGGCTTATCTATGAATTGAATAATTATACAATTGTATATGACATATGATTTTTAAGTGTTTGTTATATTTTCATTTTACTAACTATACGAATTATAGAAATACCACTGAGTTCATACTCAGCGTACGGATGTTTCTATGCGCAGGTTAAATTAAAGCTAAATCGTTGAATCGGCATCCCAGGCCGATCCCGAATTCAATAAGGTAAAGCGTGTTAATAGTTGGCAATGGCATGTACCTAGGATGTTTTATGTATGTGTCGTTTTGGATTGTTAATGTATTGATGAAATAAGTAGAATTAAGCTTGGTAATGGTATATAATAGGACTTGACTAATTTAGTATGAATTTGAATCATATTGATAATATATGATAAGTGATTGGAATTGAGTATTGGATAATATATAAAATGTCTAAATTTAGCAAGTTTTGAGCATATTTAAATGTGTTTAGATGGCTTGAACATAGGTATTTTATGTAAATTGTCCGATAGGTCCGGTAATGCTCCGTAACCTTATTTCGGTGACGGTTTGGGGTTAGGGGGTGTTACATGGAAAATGGGTCATGGGTGTATAAGCTGAAAATTAGAAATTTATGGTAGAAAATGAAAGGTTGTTGATAGATAAACAACTTTTACAAAGTGATTTTTGATGAAAACATGAGTTAGGGACTAAAATGTAAACTTGTGAAGTTGAAGAAAAATTCTAAATTTTTATGAATACATGTGCTATAAATTTTGTAATGGGATTTTGGTTAGGCTTGGAATAGGGAGTAAATTGCACAAGTTTCATTTTTCGAGCCTAGGGACGAAATTGGAATTTATGGAAAAGTTAGGGGCAAAATGGTAATTTTGCCTAGGATGTAAATTGAGTCCAAATAAATATGAAATATGTGAAATTGATGATTAAAACTATTTATATAGATCCGGACAACACAAATTTGAGGTTAGATCGAGGAAAAGAAAATATTTCGGATTAGTAGATTACTTACACGAACAATTGTCAAGGTAAGTTCAGTAACTTAATTGGGCATGTAAATATGTTTAATTGAATGTTGTGTTGTATGGAATGTGACTTATATTGATGTACATTACTTGAATGCTATAATGAGAAATTTAATACATGATTAATATGGTGAAAAAGGGTTAAGCTCTTATTGAATATTGAATTCCGATGAATGTATACGCTTTCTCGAAACGAATAAGGTCCTGCATTTGTTACGGACAGGATTTAGCTCGGACGATTAATCCTATTGACCTTGTTATAGAAAGGATTTAGCCCGGACGGGTAATTCTGATATAGTACCTCTCAAGCATACGTTATGATTAGGGTTTAGCCTGGACTGGTAATCCTAATTGAGCTCTTTTGAGCATACGTTATATAAAGGATTTAGCCTAAACCAGTAATCCTGTTATACGGTATGTGGCTCGAGAGTGTGTTCCTTAGTTAAGTACCCTAATGGGTACCCTTGAATAAGAATTGATGGATTATGGAACCATACACCTCGATTGTACTTCTTGAGCATCCATCAGAATTTCAATGATTCAACGGACATAAAACTCTTGACATGGTATGAGAATTATGAGATGAAAAAATAATACCTTGAAAGAGTATTGCATGATGAGCTCATCTATTCTTACTTGATGTATATGTAAACTTTGTGACTAACATGTTTGATTGGATACATGTGTTTAGGCAATTTTGCCAAATGGATGGAAAACATGTTATTGTATGCTTAAATTTAATAAACGGGATTGGTAATGTAACAACTCGGTTTTAGCTAAATCAGAACAGTGGTTTTGAAACCATATATTCGAGGTTGTAAAATTATTTTAATATTATTTTTGGTGTTTATAGCATGTGAATATATATGTGTGAAAACTTCGTAAGCTAATTTTATCGTTTAATAGCTCAATTTGATAAAAGGACTAAATCACGTAAAATGTAAAAGTAGCAGGCTATAAGTTAAAAGTAATTATATAATACCCCGAAAATTACTACAGTAAGAAAGTAATATATTATCCTTGATATAGTTAAGTAAGGAAATAAAGTGACAAAAAGGGAAATTTTATTATGTCAACACTGGGAAGTACATTATGATATATTACATTATTAATTCAAGAAATGACTAAATTGTAAAAGTGAGAAAAGTTTTGTTATCCAATAGTAAATACTCAAAATTTGAAGGGTTAAAGTATAAATATGAAAAAGTTAAAGGACCAATAGTGTAAATATTTTAGGGGTGAAATAATCTAGAAACTAAGGAAAATGGATGAATTAGGACCAAATCAAATAGGTGAAGAATTATGAGAGACTAAATCGTAATTTTCTCAAATTAAGTGATGACTCAATGATGGAATTTTAAAATATTATGAAGGGCTAAATGGACAATTAGTAAGAGAGAGAATTCTAGAATGTAATGATTATGTTGATATTTTAAATTAATTAATTAGATAAATATTATTTTATTAATATTTTAATAAGATATTTATAATTATTTTATTATTTTATTTAGTATATATATGTGTGTGGAAAAAAAACACACACACATACATCATCCATAATCTTTCCATGCATTTCACGTTAGAAGAGAAGAGAAGAAAGAAAGTTTTGCTTTATTTACAATTTAGTCATTCCATAAAAAATTCACCATTTTCACCTAGAAATCAAAAGAATTTCCATAGCTACCAAGAGAGTAAAAAGTTAAGTAGACTAAGGGGAGTTAGAATATCAAGTTAGATTCAAGAAATAGAAGCTGGAAGAGAGAGAAAAATTAAGTTAAAGATTGAAATCAATAGGACAAGGTAAGAACTTTAAGACTTCAATATATTTTAAGTAAAGTTTCTCATGTAAGATAATATCAAAAGCATGAAAATGATGTTAAGGTAGAGTTTTCTTATATAAGGTTCTATGTTCTTGATATATTAGTGAAGGGAAATTAGAAAAAATGATGGGAAATATTGTAGAGAATGGAAATAAGGGGGTTATAAACTTAGTAATCAATATGTTGCACTAAAATAGTTTTGGACAACAGCAGTAGTTAAACTTTGAAAAATCACAAAAAATTTTGGAAATAGAATTAGAGGTTGAATAAAATATTAAATTAAATTTTATTGAGTCTAGTTTGTCATAGAAGAAACGGTGTAAGCAATGGAATTGTAAATTGTGAGATATAATAAATTTTATGAGACAAGGTCAAAATATTTTTTGGGTTCCTCTGTTTTGACTTTGTAAAATCATAAAAAAATTGGAGAAAAATAATTAGGGTCTTAAATTTATATTTTTTTAAATCCTTAATGAGTCTATGTTCAAGAGAAACAAACAGAAACATCATCCAAATTCTGTACTAAAATATAATTAATTTTTAGTAAGGAAAGGTCGAAGCTATTAAACAGCAGAATAGGGGTAAGTTTGAAGATTTTACTGTACTTATTGGCTAAATTATAAATTTTGAAAAGTTTTATGGTAGAAATATATTTGAGTCTAGTTTCAGAAACATCAAGCGGTTCTTAATTTAGAATTCTGTAGCTCAAGATATAAATAATTTAGTTACTATGACTCAAGTGGACAACTTGATATGAACATATGAGAAAATAGTGGAATTATATATACATTAAGGATGTGGAATGGAGAGGAGGAGGAGGAAAATATATATGAATATTTAGTTAGCATGGGTTACATTAAAGTGGCTAATTTGCATGTTTTAGGCTCAGGGACTAAATTGAATAAAAGTAAAACTTTAGGGGCAATTTTGTAAAAATATCAAAAATGACCAAATTGAGTGAAATTAATTATTTTATTGTCTAAATTAATAAATTGAATGAAATTATTAATTTAGATTAAGATTGGTTGAAAAATTGAGGAAAATAGAAAATTACCAAAATGCCCCTAAATCTTGGTATTTTTGCAATTTAGCCCGATAAGTTCGTATAACCTAATTATGTGATATAAGGAAATACGAGTTGATGGTACATGAAATATTGATATAATGAATTAACTGATTTATGTTTATGAAGAAACGATAAGAGAATAATATTTATCATGACATGTAAATATGTGATTATCTTTGATACGTTGATACAAGGAAAATAAGTATGTTTAGGGGGCAATATGTTTGATTTTGATTGGTCCCAAATATGAATGCTAAATGAAATAAAATTTCTGTTAAATAAATTTGTAACTCTGGTAATGCTCCGTAACTCTATTCTGGTGACGAATTCGGGTTAGGGGCATTACAGCTTAATTGTTAAGGCTTATTAAATGAAAGGTCCTTAAGTTGATATTAGACTATTGATAGTGTAATTTGACATAAACTGGCATGTATTTGATGTTTATTAATGTTTTAAACCAATGTCAAATTAGTAAATTAGTAATTAATATATGTTTTAATAAAATAAAACATAAAATCATCTTATTGTTGATCTTTTACAACCAAAAATCAGCAAAAGAAATAGGGTTTTTAGCTTTCAACCATCCAGCCATTGTTCATCTTGATTAAGGTATGAAATTTGTTCGGTTTTTGATGATTTCTACGTTTTTGTGATTGTTGCTTTGAGTACTAGCTAACCCATGTTCTAATTTTTGAATTTTTTGGTGATTTTGTAAAATGCCATTGATTGATTTTTTGATTGTTTGATGGTGAAATATGAATAATTTTCGAGAAATTTTAATGTTTTGTAAAGTGATTTTTGACAAAAATGTCAAATTGGGATTAAATTGTGAAAAGTGTAAACTGAGAGGGTCAAAGTGTGAAATAAATGAAAATATGGACTACTAGGGACCTACAGAGAATTCAGCTAAGCATGGGTAATATTAAATTTTGTATAATTTGTGTTTTTGTGAAATATGGGCTAAATTGAATAAATGTATAACTTTAGGGGCTAAAGTGCAAAAATGCCTAAATATGTGTTTTTGGACTAAATTGAATGTGTTGATGAATAAAAGAGTTAATTTTGAATGTATATAGATCAAGAACGAAAGAAATTGGATTTAGATTGGGGGAAAACGAAAGTTATTGAATAGTCGATCCAGTTATGCAAATAAACGTCTGTACATTGAATTATATATGTTTTATTATGATTGAATTGCAATGAATATTGAACGAGCAATTACAAGCGAGAATTGACAGAGTTACGATATCCGAAAGTCTCGTAAGAACTTTAGGAATAGTATAGGATAAAGATGTTATCGAGATGTGATTACACGTAAGACCATGTTTGGGATATTGGCATTGTATTGTGATTACGTGTAAGACCATGTCTGGGACATTGGCGTCGTTAATCGATTTCGTATAAGACCCTGTTTGGGCCAGTGGCATCGATATGTAATAACATGTAAGACCATATCTGGGATATGGCATTGTACGAGCTTATGTGGTTTCCAAGTATCCTTAATGATTCCGAATGGTTCAACAAGCAAAGTCAAGTTGAGAAAGAATAGTGAATGAGCTAAGTGACTCAGGTATGTACAAGATTCATACGAGTATTGAGTGTAACATCCTGATTTTGGGCCTAATCGGAACAATGGTTTCGGGATCACAAATCTGATGAGGAAAATTTCATTTTTATTATATTTTTATGGTCTATGATTTCACAAAATAATTTTGTGAAAATTTCGTTCGAAAATTTCGACGTTTGGGCACTCAATTTGGTCAAAAGGACTAAATTGTAAAAAGTGCAAAAGTTGAGTTCTACATATTAGTAGTATCTAATTGTTATGAGTTTTTAAATTAAAGGTCCTTAAATGGTAATTAGACCATTTTAAAGTTTGTGGACAAAAATGGACATGGTATGATAGGTTTTTAAAAGTTTTTCATTAAGGGCATTTTAGTAAGTTGGTAATTAAACGAATTAAAAATGCCAAAATAAGCCAAATTTGCCCATCTTCTTCCTCATGGCCGAATGTGTCATGAAAAACACCATGGCTAGGATTTTCAAGCTTTCCAAGCTCATTTGTAAGTGACCTCGAGCCCCGTTTTTAATGTTCTTTACATTTTTGAAGTCTCGGTAACATGTTCTAGCTATTTCTACCATTTATTTAAGCTAGGGTTTGTGTTTTAAAATTTACCCATGAATGATATGCATGTACTTTGATGTTTAATAGTAGAATATGAAGCTTGAAATTGTGTTAAACAACTTTTGTTAAGCGATTTTACGTGAAAACGAGTAAAATGACATAATCGGTAAAAATACCTAATATTCATAAGTACATGTTAGAGTGAGAATTTGATGTTGCCATAGAAGGGAAAAATGATCATCATGTCATAAAACATAAGAAAATAGGATGAAGTTTAATTTTCGAGCCTTGGGGCAAAAGTGTAAATATGCAAAATTTAGGAGTCAAAATGCAAATTTGTAAAAATATGATTTTTGAACCCGTATGAATAATGTGACTAATTAGTAGGCTAAATGTGATATTATAGATCAAAGAAATCGAAATTCGAGCTTAAATCGGGAAAATACAAGGTTATGGACTAAAATGGTAAATTACCGTTTCTGGATCGATGTAAGTTCGTGTGTTAATAGTAATGCAATACCATGCATGAATTGTAATTCTCTATTGATATGACATAAATTGTATGATTTAATATGTTTAAGAGAAGTTGATGGGTGGTGTGTATGATATGAAAAAATGTAATGCTTGTTGTGTCATGTGAAATTGAATGGCAAATTATTGTTACATGAATTGAGTGTTAAATTACTATTACCTGGGTTGTATGAATTGCTACACGGTTGTACTTGACCAGATTTCGACAAGTAAGTTTGGATAACTTAAAGTAAACTTCTAACATGCCTAATTGTATGATTTATGAGTGCATGATAAGTGCATTTATTGATGGCATGAAATTACATGAAATGCATCTTTGAAAATTATTTGTCGAAAAATGTCTCGGTTGAGGTTAAAAAGGGAATTCGATTGATAAACCATGATTTACAAGCGAATTGAGATCCTGCATGTGTTGCAGAAAGGATTTAGCCCGGACGGGTAATCCGTTGATCTCAATTATGAAAAGGATCTAGCCCGGACGGGTGTTCCTTTGGATGATCGAACCTCCTGAAGAATATATGTGCATTGGATATAGCCTGGACGAGTAATCTGATTAGGGTCTGAATTTAGCCTGGACTGGCAATTCAAATTCGAACTCAGTAAGGGTGTTTGTCGCAATAAGGGATTTAGCTTGGACTGGTAATCCCGACATCACCTTATGAGTTTACGATATGGGGGATTTAGCCTGGACTGGTAATCCCGCCGTAAGATGTGAGGTTCGCAGGAGTGCATACATGAAATGATCATTCTTATGAATTGACAGTAAATGGATAATCCATCGGAATTTCCTAGAAACTCAATGGGATTAATATGATGTATATCAATGAAATGATAAATGATGAGCTCTTCTAAGACAAATTTACATGGTGCATTGTCATGTGACTAATTTGATGATTGAGTGCATGTGATAGGGAATTATCCTATACTTGGAATGTATGACTAAGTGTGCCCATGAGAAATAATAACTTTTATATTGAGCTCCATTGTGAAAAAAAAATGAGTAAGGGATCCATGAAATGGTAAGTTCATGATAGTTGGAAATGATCTTATGATAGTGATCATTATATTGTACCAAAACAGATTTGGATAGCAGCATTGGTTCGAATTTGAAAATCCACTAAAAATAGTGAAAATTAAGTTAGAAGCTTAATAAAATATGAGATTAAAGCTTAATGAGTCTAGTTTCACATAAAGGAAACTATGAAAGCAAAAGAATTTTGTATCATGAAATATTTGAATTTTTATGAGATAGAGTCGGAGTGATTCCAGACTCCCTTGTCTCAACTTTGGAAAATCACTAGAAATTGTAAAAAAATAATTATGAGTTAAAATTTATATGACTGAAATCCTTAATTAGTCTAATTTCAGGAGAAAGACACGAAACATTATCCGAGTCTCGTACTATGAGATAAATAAATTTTAGTGAAGAAAGGTCGAAGCTGTCAAACAGCAAAATAGGGGAGACTTTGAATAATAAACTATACTTATTAGGTAGACCGAAAATTCTGAAAATTTTATGATAAGAATAGATATGAGTCTAGTTTTTGGGAAAATTAATGGATCTTAATTTGGAGTTCCGTAGCTCCGTATATAAATAATTTAATGACTGTGACTCGGGAAAATAACTTAGCTGGAATTTGAATAAATAAATAAATAATGAAAATAGCATGTTATCGCATTGCTTATTATTTTCATGCGAGCTTACTAAGCGTAAAGCTTACTTCCTCCTTTCCATTTCTTTTAGTTTTGTCAAGTCAGCTCGGGGTTGGAGATCGTCGGAGGCAGCATCATACTATCGAGCCATTATCCGTGGAGTATTGATATGTGTATGTTAAATGTTTTCAAATGAGTGGCATGTATAGGGACTTAGTTTTTCTATGATGACTATTATTGTGATAAGCCAAAGGTATTTGTTGTTTATAGCCATGAGATATGGATTATAAGGATTTTGGCTTGTAAGCCTATGTATCTATGATATGTGTTAATGTCTTGTGATGTGGTTATGTGATTGTGCTTGTTCACTATGTATGAGAAGTATATGCCATATGTACATGATGAATGCCAATGAAATCGTGTATGTGTGTGTATGTAAAGATGACAAAAAGGCTTGGAAATTAGCCTAAGTCTTGACCACACTAGTAGAGACATGACCGTGTGTCTCAGCCGTGTGGAGGACATGGCCTCTGGCCACGGGTGTGTGCCTTGGCCGTGTGCCCTTAAACGGTTGCTGACATCATAAATAGAGAGTTACACGGGCTGAGGACACGGGCGTGTCCCAAGCCACACGGACGTGTGCGACCATACGGCCCAACCCACACGGGCGTGTGACTCTTCAAAGCTAGAAAATTGTTAAATTGCCCAAAGACTTTCGAAAGTTCACGATTTAGTCGCTAACCACCCCGATGTATGTTATAGGCTTCGAAGGCCTATATATGGGACAATATGCATGTGTTTGAAAAGTTTTAATTTTGGGTGAAATTTGGTAGCCCAGTTTTGTATGTTTGTGAATGTTTAAGTCTGGTAACGCCTCAACCCTGTCCCGAAGTTGGATATGGGTGAGGGGTGTTACATTGAGATGTGAAGTAAATGACAAATTTAATTATGATATTGAATATGTGTTCAATGTGAAAAGTTTGTGAACTTGTGTGTGATTAGTTAAGTTTAGCATATTTGAATTGATATGCAAAGATTCATATGATAGCTTATTTGTATATGGCTTACTAAGCTTTTAAAGCTTACTTCGTGTGTTCTTTCCATGTTTATAAATTATCGAAGCTAGCTCAGACTCGAGAATCATCGGGAAACGTCATCACACTATCGGTCATCTTGTTGGTACTTTTGAAGCTTTGTATATATGGTATATGGCATGTATAGACTAGTGTCTTCTTGGTATGTTTTGAATTGTGATTATAGCCATGAGATTTGGCTTGTAAATGTTGGAATATGGTCATTTAAGTTGGCTTGAATTATATGTTTAATAAATGATATATGTGATGTATATAATGCTCTAAGTGTTGGCTTGTTTGGAATGGTTGTATGGATGCTCTTTTGGATAGTTATATGTTGTGGTATTATTGCTTGTAATTTGGTATATTTTAGCATGATTTGAGGATGATGAATTGATATGTTTGAGAAGCATGATCTAGTTGATGGAAAGGTATTAAAAATGCATTTAGAAGTTATTTAAGTTTGATGATTTTGGTACAATGATTTGGTATGTTTTGAATATGAAATTGAGTAATTGAAATGGTTGTGGATAGTTGGCATGATTTGTGTAGGAAATTGCATGTTTTGAATGCTTATATATGTGATGAAATGGTACCAAATTTGGTTACTTTGTGTGCTTGAGAGCAGGGTGGCAAATTGGCTTTACAAATGGCCTATTTTTGTCCACATGGGTAGAGACACGGATGTGTGTCTCAGCCGTGTGCGACACACAGTTATGTTATACGGCCGTGTGTCCCCTGGGGTACCCTTTCGAATTAAGTCAGTATTCCCTACAGTTTTGAAACGACCTAGACACACGGGCATGTCTATTGGCCTTATGTGATACACGGGTTGGCATATGGGCGCATGGCCAAGTTAGTAACCTCTCTAATTTTTCCACGGCCATAACACACAGGCGTGTCCTTGGCCGTGAGGTGTAAGTCAGTTTGTATGCCCTGTTTTCATATGACCTGTGACACGGGCATGTTTGGTAGCCGTGTGAGGCACACGGCCTGTTCACAGGGCATGTGACCCTTAAATGTTTGAAAATTTTCTATGTTTCCCAAAGTTTGCAAATGTTATCGGTTTAGTTTCGAACCTCTTATAAGTATGTTATAGGGTCTTGTAAAGCCTTATAAGGGACAATGTGAATGATTTGACCGAGTTTTATATATGAATGCATAAATGAATACGT
Organism: Gossypium hirsutum; assembly: GCF_007990345.1. NCBI lineage: Eukaryota > Viridiplantae > Streptophyta > Magnoliopsida > Malvales > Malvaceae > Gossypium > Gossypium hirsutum. The sequence continues at coordinate 28,967,632 of NC_053428.1, forward strand.
TATGCATGTGAATGATGTATATTGATTGGTAATGCCTCGTAATCCTATTTCGGCGACGAATACGGGTTAGGGGTGCTACAAGTAAGTTTAGTTTCCGATTATACGAACTTACTAAGTATGTAATGCTTACTCTGTTTTATTTTTCCCCTATTTTATAGTGCTCAGAAGCTCGCGAAGGTTGGAAGATCATTGGAGCATCGTCACACTATTAACTAGTTATTTTGGGTATACATAATAAAATCATTTTGGTATAATGGCATCTTTGGATAACTTGACCATTAATGGCTTGATAATGATACTTGTAATCTAGCCATTGGAATGGCTAGTAATGGTTGTTTTGATATACTTGTAATGTCATGTTATGGTAGTTAAATATATGTTAAGTAGTTGATCAAATTATGTCTAACATATGGATTGAATCAAGGTAAGATTGTGAACATGTATGCATGTATTGGTATGCCATGAAGAATTATGGAAATTGCTTAACTTGAATGTTTAGAAATGGTTGGAATGTGTTTGGTATGTTTTAGTGCAGGAAAATGGTAAATTTGGGTGACAAATGAAGCTAGGAAATGACATTATTTTGTCCACACGGGCGTGTGTCTAGACCGTGTGTGACATACGACCTTATAACATAGTCGCGTAGTTAGGCCATGTGTCCCCTGCACCTTAATTTTGAGAAATAGAATGCTTAAAATTGAGCACGCGGGCAGAGACACGGGTGTGTCCCCTGCACCTTAATTTTGAGAAATAGAATGCTCAAAATTGAGCACACAGGCAGAGACACGGGTGTGTGTCTCAACCGTGTGTGCTACACGGCCTAGAACACGAGCCTGTGTCTTGGTCGTGTGAAAACTGCACCTAATTTTGAATTGAATTAATTAACCACACAGCCTAGCACACGGTGTGTGGCATGGCCGTGTGCATAAGTTAGAGAGTTACACGGGGTCGAGTATGGCCTTCAACACGAGCGTGTCCTAGGGTCACACGGGCGTGTCCCTTGGACCACACGGACGTGTTAGCTTTGCACCTTGAAAAAATTTTAAAATCTTGCAAAAAATTCTTAGAGCTTCCGATTAAGTCCCGACTCGATTCTAATACTCGTATTGGGCATCGAGGGACCAATCAAGGGACGTTTTGAATGATCTCAGTTAATGAATAATAATTTACATAAATTATTTAAAAATTATTCTAAAAGTTTTAGTAATGCTCCGAAACCCTGTTCCAACGACGGATACGGGTTAGGGGTGTTACATGACTTACGTATGACATAACTTTACTTACAATAGGGAAATTCATAGCCTAATAAAAGGTAAATGGTATCCTATCATTGGCATTGCATAGTTGATGAAAAAGAAATATGGTCACGGGTCATTTGTCTACGACGAATTATTTTATTACTATGTGTTAATAACAAACTTTTTCATTGAGGAATATGCAATGGCTACCATGAGATAGAATATGATTATATTTGATTAACGAATTTAACCCAAAGAGATGAAAGATATGTAACAGTCTGTTTTTCAGTGGTACTAAAAATGGTAGTTTTAGGACCCCATTTTTTGATGATAATATTATTATTTAATATTTAGAGTCAATTACAGTGTTATATTGATTTTGATCTGTTAAAATTGTTGTTTTGAAAGTTGGTTAAAGTAGGAGTGGTTCGACTCTAAAGTTAGTGGTGTTGGAAAATGAAGTCTTGGGACCTCGTTTTCGTAAATCAAACCCGTAAATATTTAATAAAAATGTTTACGTAGTTATTATATAGGTGAATTAAGTTTTGGATAGGTAATTTTGACAAATTAATGACAAATTAAGGTACAATGACTAAATTGTAAAAGTGGTAAAAATTAATTGGTGTAAATTTTTAGTTAATTGAGGGTTCAATTGAGTAATTGGACCTATTGCCTTGATGCCAAACGGCTCTAGATGATAGTTGGCATCCGTTAAATTGGTTAAACGTGATTTAAGTTAAACAAGTATGATTAATTTAACCTAAATTAGATTCATTAATAATAATTATAATATCAAAGCTAAAACATAAGGGAGAAACCATTTGTGATACTTCAAGCTTTCAACCTTTGATTGATCCAAAATTGAATCACATTAGAACAAAATTGGGAAAATAAGAAAATTTGTTGATTAATTTTTAGAGAGTTGTTTGGTTGTTGTTTTGATCAGGTAAGTTCACTTAATATAATTGTATTTAAATTGTTTTACATCTAATTTGTGAATTTGTATTTGTTTGATAGTAGTTTGAATTGTTCATAATGTGATACAACGAGTGAATTATGGACTAAATCATAGAGAAATGATAAACTGATGGATAAAATTTAATATGTTGAATTGAAGTCTCAAATAAAATTGAATTGATAGTTGGTTATAACTTATCGAATCGCATTGGTATGAAATTAATCGATTGTTTACGGTAAGGACTAAATCGAATTGATTGAGATTACTATATATTGATGTAAATACAAAATTAATTTTGTATTGAGAATAATTATGTTGATATATTTATATGTACTAATGATTGGCCATTGAACGGATATTATTGAATTGAGAAATTAGATTATAATGAAAATTGATAATGATTACCCTATTAACTATTCGGGTAGAGTCGGATATAGTTTACATACCATAGGATAGGAAGAGTTTAGGGTTAATGTCGGGGAGTGTTGGGCACACCCATTTGTCGATTGTATCGACCAATGTTGGGCACATCTATTTGTCGGTTATACCGACCAGTGTAGGGTGCAACTTACTATTTCATATTTATCTGATAGGCACTGGGTGTCAAACTAGTGTGATTGGTTGAATTCATGTATTCATTCAAGTTCGAGTCAAGTTAATAGGGATATGAATATGATATTTGATCAATGATACATATAGAATTGGATTGATAATGTGATTTGGTTATATAAAGATGATTGTGTTATATAAATAACTTGGATGTAAAGAGCATCCAAATTGAATTTATGGGTCAAAGGGCAGTTATGAATTTATGATAAATCAAGCGTTATAATTTGGATAATGAGAGGTTGATATGATTGTTACTACGAAATGAATAGAACTATGATATCAATGATACCAAAATACTGATACGGTGTATTCTTTAGATTAATTAATGAGAGCAAGAACTTATTGATTTAGGTGATACCGAAAAATTAAATTATATATTCATTGCAATGTTAAGGAACAAGATAATTAAATTTATTTACTCATAAATTCTAATACCATAAAATTATCATATTTTAATAGAATTAGGATTGGGTTAAAAATAATTTAATTAAGAAAATTAATTAAATTTATTTTGATTAATTGAAAAATCATATTTTGAGAACAAAACATTAGTTTTTTGGTTGGATATTAAAGACTAGATAATGCATATAATTGTACTAAACACATGAAAAACCCGATTAACTCAATGTTTTCTGTTAAAATATTATTATTTTGTTTTTTCTTGCTCAACTAGACCTCTTGTGAATTTACCCTATAACTAAGAACACATAGATTAAGTCAAAGATGAACATCATTGGGTGTGGTTACTTTGTTGGAAAATAGTAAGATTTATTTTTCTCAAATGAATTCTATTTTCACGAGAACTCGAGTTAGGTTTATTGCCCAAAAAGGAATTAACTTTTTGTACTGGACAGTTAAAAGCTTTCATTGTGTAATCGGTTAATAAATTAGAGCTCACTTCCTAAGCAAACTAAGGGTTTGAGAATAGCGGAAAAGATCCTGCTGGTTGAAAATTGAGAATTGAACAAAATCGTTAAGCCAAAAACATATTGTAATGGCCTAAATTCAAGGTTATCGGAATAGTGGTTTCGTAACCACAAATCCGATTTAAAGAGAAATTTATTTCAATATTTTTGCATGAAAATTGGTATGATAGGAAAATCGTATGAAAATATTGATAGAAATTTTTTTTTACCGATTTAGTGGTTAGTTAGAAAAAGAAATTATTGAAAAAATTGGGTAAAAAAAGGGTATCGGGACCTCTATCTCGTAAAACCGAGTCGAAAATAATTTTATAAATATTTATGAAATGTTAGTAATGTGGTATTAAAATTTCGTTAGGAAATTTTAATGTTTGGGTAGTCAATTAAATGAAAAGGACTAAATTGTAATAGGTGTAAAAGTTACTAGAATGATTAAATAGCTTAAGAGTCTAATGAGAAAGGATTTAAAAGGAATTAGACCCAAAATTTATTTGGGCTGGACGGAAAGGGCATGAAATCAGAAGGAAAATTGATAAATTAAGGGAAAAATTAGAATATTGCAAAATTAACTAAATAAAACTAGGACTAAATAGGAAATATCTAGATTTTTCTTCATTTCTCTTCAATTCCAGCAGCTAAAAACGCCATAGGAGGGTTCTCTAAGCTGGTATTTCATAATTTTTGCACCAAGTGAGTTAATCCTTGCCTTTTTCTTGTAATTTTTGTGTTTCTAAGACTTTTACAACTAGGTCCTACTATTAAATTCATTAGTTTATGATTTCATGGATGAAATTGAAAGTCACCATGGTTGAGTGTTGTAATTTTATGATGAAATAGAATGAAATTAAAGCTTTAATTTGTTTATTAGATGATTTTATCAGGTAATTTCAATAGAAATTGATTTTTAGGACCTAATTATGAAAATGCTTGGAATTAAAGTCTATTGCTGAAATTATGATTCCTAAAGGTTGTAAACTAGTTTAAGGTGATAGAATAAAATGTTAATTGAGAAAAATCAGCTTAATTGAGAGCCTAATTGAGTAGGGACGAAATTATCAGTTATTAAAAGCTTAGGGGAAAAATGGTAATAAACAGCTTGTACAAAAACAGTTTGGACAGCAGCAGTAGACTAACTTTGAAAAATCACCATAAATTGTAAAAATCGAATTAGAAGATGAAAAAAATATAGAATTAAAGCTTATTGAGTCTAGTTTCTCATAGAAGAAATAGTGTAAGCAATGGATTTGTAAATTTTGAGATATAATGAATTTTGTGAGACAATGTCAGAATGAATTCGGGTTCCCCTGTTCTGACTTTGAAAAATCATAAAAAAATTGAAGACAAATAATTATGGGCTTTAATTTATATGTTTAGAATTATGAATGAGTCTATTTTTAATAAAAACAAACAAGAACATCATTTGAATCTTGTATGAAGAGATAATTAATTTTTAGTGAAGAAGGGTCAGAACTGTCAGACAGCAGAACAGGGGTGACTTTAAAGAATAAACTGTACTTATTGGCTAAACCAAAAATTCTTAAAATTTTATGGTAAGAATGTATTTGAGTCTAGTTTCATTGAAAATTAACGGATCTTAATTTGGAGTTCTGTAGCTCGAGTTATAAATAATTTAGTGACTATGACTCAAATAGACAGCTTTGAATAAACTATAAATAATAATAGTTGAATTATAGAGAATGCTGCATATGAACATGAAATGTATTAAATTGATAATTAAATTTATTTATTTAGATCCAGAAGATTCAAATACGAAGCTAGATGGAGGAAAGGAAAAAGTTCGGGATTAGTAGATTTTTTTTGTTTACAAACAAGTATCAATGTAAGTTTGTGTAACTTGAATTATATTCTTAAATGCTTGAGATTGTATGTTTTTTATATGAATATGATTTGAATGTTCATTATATGGAACTTTATGAAACATTGATATATTTGATAAAATGGGAAGAAATCCCAGTTGAATGAAAGGAAAATTCGATGGATCTCTGAAAAGGAATTGACGGTAAAAAGGATCTAGCCCGAACGGGTGATCCTATCCTGATATAGCCCTCCCGAAGAATATGTGTAAAATGGATTTAGCCCAGACGGATAATCCAAATTAGGGTCTGAATTTAGCTTGGACTGGTAATTCAGATCCAAGCTCATTAGAGTAATTGTCGTTGCAGGGGATTTAGCCTGGACTGGTAATCCCGACAATACTCTATGAGTTTATATTGCAGGGGATTTAGCCTGGACTAGTAATCCCGCTGCAAGGTTGAGGTTCGCGGGAGTGTGCTCTCTGAAATGGAAATGTGCGCACATGAATATGAATTGACGGACCCGGAATTATACACTAAAAGTGTACCTCTGAAAATCCATCGAAATTCCGATAAATTCAACTGGATAAATATGAAAAAAAATATAAGGAAATGGAAATCATGGTATTAATGAGCTCATCAATCATGGTATATATTATTGGTACATGGAAATTATTGTACTAACTTGAATGTTGAGTTTGTGCATATTAAGGTAATAATGCATTGAATGGATATATGAATGTTTATTGTATTGTATTGAAAATATTAGGTAAGTATAATTCTTGTTACATGAGCTTACTAAGCACAAAGTGCTTACCCCGTTTCCTTTTTCCCTGTTTTGTAGTGTAAAGAGCTCGGAGGTCGGATTTGGTCGGAGACACATCACACTATCAACCTCAGGATTTCGGTATATAAAGAAACTTTATTTTGGAAATCAATGGCATGTATAAGCTAATAAAGTAAATGTTAACGTGAAATGAATATAAAGTTAGCCATTAGTATGGTTAACAAACCTGGTTTTAGGTATGTGATGATGTTATCTTATAAATATGCATGAATTTATCTTGAAAATATGTTGAATTGGTTTGGTTGAAGTGGATTGGTCTCGATTTAATATTGCAGGGAAGGTTAGATATTTATAAAGGGACCATATTGAATATAAAAAAAATCGTAAACTCCGGTAATACCTCGTACCCTATTCCGGTAATGAATATGGGTATGGGGTATTACACATATGCACTAATTTTTGTAAAGCTTAATTGTTATAAATATCACAAGGAGCTCGGGTTTAAGAAAAAAGAAATTAAATTTCCACTATGCAAACAAACCATTTTCTAAACCAATTTTCCAACATGTAAGATTCAAACTTGTTTAACATTTCATGCCAAGATTGATCAAGGATTCAACCATAGTCATGGCTTCGGTAAGATCTTGGACACCTTTTCATTGCAACTCTCGCTTGGCTTAAGGTTTAAATTCATTCATGAAAGAAAAAAAAATCTTTTCACCCAAGTTAGAAATTTGGAGTAGTAGTTCACCAAATACATACTTTCAAATAGTGCCTTGTCTCGTAAGTTAGCAGAGCTTGGCGTGAGCATTGTCTTTGGCATATCCCGAGTAAAATCATTGTTTGAATTATGTTCTAAACTCCTCCTAAGTCCTAATAACCATGTCACAGCGTTTCTCATCTGTTTACCTATGACGCCACCATAAAAGAGCAATGTTTGTAAAATAAATAGAGACAATATTTACCTTAGTAACAAAATCCACCATGCTAACAACATGAAAGCATTGCCCTACTCCTTATAGAAAATTGTTCACATCCCTCGCAACCCAAGAACCCTTGAACTCTTTCACCTTAGGGATATCAATCTTGTGCTTGGGTGTTACAACTAGCACATCATTTATCCATGTCTACTTTGTACAAAGCAAGCTCCTCCTAAGCTTGTCCATCTATTTTTTCTAAGCCTTCACTATGGCTTCAAAAGCATTATTCCTCTGGGTCAACATAGCCACTGTGGTGTTAAGAGGCTTCAACCATCTAGAAGTTTTTCTTCACATCCTCCATGGATTCTTTGAGTTTTGTGAAAAATAAAATAAAATAAAATAAAGAACACACAAATTTTACGTGAAAAACCTTTCGGGAAAAACCACGGGCAGAGGAGAAGAAAATTTACTATGTCAAAAATTTGAATCAATACAAGAGAAATAGACTATGTCTATTTATAGGCTTGTAAAGCCATATTCTAGTAGGATTGAAACACCTTATCCTAATCAATATAAAATAGATGGAGTTTAATAAGGTTTAAAAAACCTTATTCTAAAATAAAATAAAAGAAGTCTAGTTTTATATAGATTTTACTTTTATTTTATTTTCCATCGTATTTTATTTAAATAAGAATTCGGGTCACTTAATTCTAACAATATCCACCTGGACACAAATTCTCAATGAACAAGTTCTTCATCGTGAACTTTTAATGAACAAGTTCTCCACCTCTTCCATAAAACCCTTAAGGGTTTAACTTTAACAATAAACACCAACCAAGTCTAAGCAATGCTCAAACTTGGTTATAGGAAGTGACTTAGTCATCATATCTGCATGATTTTCATGAGTACTAATTTTGCTCACAACAATATCACCACGAGCAATAATATCACGAACAAAATGATACCGAACATCAATATGTTTTGTTCTCTCATGAAACATTTGATCTTTTGTAAAGAAGATGGCACTCTGAATGTCACAAAATACTGTACTGATTTGAAGGTCTTCATTGAGTTTACTAAATAGTCCCTTCAACCAAATAGCTTCTTTACAAGCCTCAGTAATCGCCATGTACTCAGCTTCAGTGGTAGACAAAGCGACTATAGTTTGCAAAGTGGCTTTCCAACTAATTGCACAACCTCCGATTGTAAAGACGTAACCTGTGAGAGATCTTCTTCTATCAAGGTCTCCAGCAAAATCAACATCAACATACCCTATGACTCCATCTTTAGTTCTTCCAAACTGTAAGCAAACATCAGTAGTGTCTCGTAAGTATCTTAAAATCCACTGAACTACTTTCCAATGTTCTTTACTGGGATTTGCCATGTATCTGCTAACTGCACTGACTACATATGATAAATCTGGACGTGAAAAAACCATAGCATACATGAGAGATCCCACTCCATTAGAGTATGGAACATGTGACATGTACTCAATCTCATCATCTGATTGTGGAGATAAGGCCGGTGAAAGTTTGAAATGGGCTGCTAAAGGAGTACTAACAGGCTTAGCACTCTGCATATTGAACCTGGAAAGAACTTTCTCAATGTACCCTTTCTGACTTAGGTACAATTTACTTGCTTTTCTATCTCTGAGAATCTCCATACCAAGTATCTTCTTTGTTGGTCCTAAATCTTTCATCTTAAATTCTTCACTTAGTTAGGCTTTGACCTTTCTTATCTCTCCTTTATCTTTTGATGCTATCAACATGTCATCAACATAAAGAAGTAGATACACAAAAGAACCATCACTATTTTTCTTAAAGTAAACACAATTGTCTAAACTACTTCTTTTGAAATCATGAGAAGTCGTAAAGGAATTAAACCTCTTGTACCACTGTCTTGGTGACTGTTTCAAACCGTAAAGGGACTTTCTCAGCAAGCAAACATAATCCTCTTTTTCTGAGACTATATAACCCTCTGGTTGTTGCATGTAAATATCCTCCTCAAGTTCTCCATGCAGAAATGCAGTTTTTACATCTAACTACTCAAGCTCCAAATCATGCATGGCCACAATACTAAGCAAAGCTCGAATCGAATTATGCTTAACAACTGGAGAGAACACATCTGTGAAGTCCACTCTTGGAATTTGACTGTAACCTTTTGCAACAAGCCTTGCTTTATATCTGGGTTCTTCAACTCCTAGAGTCCCTTCTTTCTTTTTAAACACCCATTTACAACAAACAGCCTTTTTACCTTTAAGAAGTTTCACAAGGTCCCATATTTTGTTTTTGTTGAGTGATTCCATCTCTTCTTGCATAGCAAACATCCATTTTTCTGAGCCTTCACAACTAACCGCCTTAGAATAATTAGATGGCTCTTGATTCGCATCTATATCTTCAGCCACATTTAAAGCATAAGCAACTAGATCAGCCTCGGCATACTTCTTTGGAGGTTTAAATTCTCTTCTAGTTCTGTTTTTGGCGATAGAGTATTGTGGTGAAGAAGCAACTCTATTCTCAATTTTTGTTCTGGCTTGAGGAGTTGACTCTGTATTAATCTGATGCTCCACCTGCTTTTGATTTTCTTTATTGGAAGAGTCTTTAAGAGATAAGTTAGGTAGCATAGCAGTTTCATCAAAAACAACATCTCTGCTAATCATAACTTTTCTATTTTCAGGACACCATAACTTATACCCTTTTACACCAGCTTTATAACCAAGAAAAATGTATTTAATGGATCTCGGTTCCAATTTTCCATTATCAACATGAGCATGCGCAAGACACCTAAAAATTTTTAAATCAGAATAATTAGCAGGATTACCAGACCATACCTCTTGTGAAGTCTTTTTCTCAATGGCAACGGATGGAGATCGGTTTATCAAAAAACATGCAGTAAAGGCTGCTTCTGCCCAAAATAACTTCGGTAATTTGGCATTTGAAAACATACATCGAACCTTCTCCATGATCGTTCTGTTCATTCGTTCTGCAACGCCGTTTTGCTATGGAGTATGACGAACTGTCAAGTGTCTCATGATCCCTTCTAACTTGCACAATCTATTAAACTCATCAGAACAGAACTCTAAGTCATTGTCTGTACGGAGGTATTTTATCTGTTTTCCCGTATGTTTTTCAATCATAATTTTCCAAGACTTAAATGCGGAAAACATATCGCTTTTCTGCTTTAGGAAGAACACCCAAACTTTTCTAGAAAAATTATCAATAAAGGTTAGCATATAATTAGCTCCACCTCTTGAAGGCACTCTGAATGACCCCCACAGATCAGAATGGATATACTACAACGTTCCCTTTGTGTTATGGATTCCTCTAGTGAATCAAACTCTCTTTTGCTTTCCAAAAATACAATGCTCACAGAAATTAAGTTTGTAAATTCCTTACCCATCAAGAAATCCTCTTTTGCTCAATTTTGCCATGCCATTCTCACTCATATGCCCTAAGCGCATATGCCAAAGTTTAGTAATATCATCATCTGACAAGGAAGAGGAAGCGACAGCTGCATCACCAGTAACAGTAGAACCCTGCAAAATATATAACTTGGCAATCTTTCTCTGCCCTTTCATCACAACAAGGGTCCCTTTGGAAATCTTTAAAGCCCCACTTTCAGCTGTGTATCTGTACCCTTTTGAATCAATAGTACTCAACGAAATTAAATTTCTTTTCAATTCTGGAACATGCCGTACGTCACTAAGTGTTCTGACAACTCCATCAAACATCTTAACTTTAATTATTCCAACACCTGCGATTTTACACGAAGCATTATTTCCCATCAAAACTACACATTCAGACACTGTTTCGTAAGTTGTAAACCAAACCCGATTGGGACTCATGTGGAAGGTGCAGCCTGAATCAAGTATCCACCCATCGCTTACTTTAGAATCATTGACAGAAGCGACTAGAAGTTCACCATCGCTGTAGTCTTCTACAACATCAGCTTCACCGAAATTTTCTGGTTGTTTTCCCTTTTGATTCGCAGCCTCCCTTTTAATCTTATTTTGTAGCTTATAGCACTCAGATTTAATATGCCCTTTCTTCTTCCAGAAGTTACAAGTTTTACCTCTGTTTGAAGACTTCAATCTACCCTTAGATTTACCACGAGGATTCCGTTCCTGTGTCCTACCACGATCATCATCAGCATTCCGATCTTGTCTCCCACGAACAATGAGACCCTCTCATTGAGAGTCGGGTTTAACTACAAGATGCTTCATCTTATCATACGAGGTTAAAAAATTATAAACCTCATCAACTATGAGAGACTCGTGGCTATATAAAATCGTGTCTCTAAAGGTTGAATAAGACGGGGGCAACGAACAAAGTAGAATCAACCCTAGATCTTCCTTATCATACTGAACCTCTATGGCCTCTAAGTTTGAGAGAATTTCTTTAAACACTATTAAGTGTTCGTGTATAGACACACCTTCCTTCAAACGATGAGCATAAAGACGCTGCTTCATATGCAACTTGCTTGTTAGAGTTTTCGACATACATATTTGTTCTAGCCTCTTCCGTAATACAACGGCAGTATTCTCTTTCATCATATCCTGTAAAATTTCGTTGGACAAATACAGATGTAATTGTGTTAACGTCTTTCGATCCTTACGCTTCTTCTCTTTATCTGTTAATGTCGAAGGCATCTTATCTATCCCTAGCAGTGCATCCTCCAGATCCATCTGCGCAAGAACTGCTTGCATCTTAATTTGCCACAATGCAAATCTGGTGTTGCGATCCAACAGCGGAATTTCATACTTCAAAGACGCCATTACTGTGATTGAGATGAACAACCCGGAAGCTCAGATACCAATTTGTGAAAAATAAAATAAAATAAAAAACACACAAATTTTACGTGGAAACCCTTTCGAGAAAAACCACGGGCAGAGGAGAAGAAAATCCACTATGTCGAAAATTTGAATCAATACAAGAGAAATAGACTATGTCTATTTATAGGCTTGTAAAGCCATATTCTAGTAAGATTGAAACACTTTATCCTAATCAATATAAAATAGATGGAGTTTAATAAGGTTTAAAAAAGCTTATTCTAAAATAAAATAAAAGAAGTCTAGTTCTATATGGATTTTACTTTTATTTTATTTTCCATCGTATTTTATTTAAATAAAAATTTGGGTCACTTAATTCTAACAAGTTTCAAAAACTCCGCCATCCATTATTAATTACATATTCCTTGAACTACTTTCTTAGCCCTCCCACAAGTCTTTAATTAGTGAGACATTTTGACCATCTACTTGAGTCACCATCTAGACTCAACGTCTTAACTGAATCTTGCTCTGACACTAATTGTCATGGGCCTAAATTTTAACAGATCAAACTGTGTGTCTTTAAATGCTGTCTACATTTGATTACTCAAATACAATTGAAGTGGAAATTACCTATTAGATTATATTAATGATTAATGTTTAAACTTATGGATAAAATAGTCCTAAAAAATTAAATTTTATCCTTAGAATATAAAATTACCTTGATAAAATACAATATCGGAATTTCTAGACCTTTCGTATTTAGCTAAATTTGGTGGGCTAATGCAAGTAAGAACAAACTTAAGTTGTAATAGGCGCCTTAATTACATGCCTTTGTGCCCGGGCTGTAGAAAGGTGGGAAACGTAGAGGGCGGGAAAAAAGGGGGATGGCGCGTGGAAGTTCAAAGTACATTTACGAGGAAGGGGTGGGGCCAAGTCGTCAACAGGGAATGGAGACGAGACCCAGCAGATAAATCATCTGATCTTTACTGTTTCTAACGTCAGATGTTCTTTTGGCAATTTCACTTTCGATCTTTTTCTCTTCACTTTTCTTTTCTCCATTTTAACTGGGGTTAAAATTTTGAATTTAGGTTTTCACAAATTGGAGTAAACTTGATCTAATTTATTATTTAATAATATAAACATTTAGTTTAGTTATAAAAATATAAATATTAGTAGAAAAATAATTTTTGATATTTTATTATTATATTGAACAGTCGTTTAGATTTGATCAGGCTTAGCCCCAAAACGAGCCTGGCTACTGATAGACAGGTCCTGCACAGCCTATTTCGTCATTGTCATTGGACCATGTGCAATGTCGGGTTCAAGTGGGTGACGGCCTGCTCACAAATATTAAATATGAAAATAATGTAATAAAAGAACATGACTAAGGCTTCCTTTGGTTCACCGTTTAAAGCCAGTGAGGTGCAGTTGGACTCCCAACCTCACTGGGAAGCTGTTTGGTTGAGTGTTTCAGTGCAACCAAAATCAATTCTCACCACACTGCTATCCCAAAAATCAACTGGAGCTTTCAGCAGCAGTAAGCTCACTGGTTGAACTTCCATTTATTATTTTACCATTTTATCCTTAAAGTTTCTTTATCAATCTGTTATTTTTTTCAGATTTGGCGGCCAAATTTTGCTATCTATGTTGGAGTTTCAACACACTTTAACCGGGTAAAGTAAGAATTTCAAACAGAGCATCAGCAGCAACGTATTATACTCGGGTAAAATATGAAGGAAAAATGCTTGAAGTTCAAGCTTTTAGCTACTGTCAAGAATGGAGAACAGAACTTAGAATTTTTAGAAGGCAAAGGAAGAATGGAGCATATAAAAGAAAATCTGATGATTTCATTCGTTTTAAACATTGGTTATATAATAAAAAATTAAAAATTAAAAATTATTATCATTTTATCTAATAAATAATTTAAATTGATTATATAATTCATTAAAATATTTATAATAAAATATTAAAAGATACATTTTAATATTTTATTAAATAAATTTATAAATTCACATATTTTAATAATTTTATATAAGTAAAATAATTTAAAAACTTCTATTATATATCAATTCTAATATGATATCCTTAATAGTCATTTTTCATTTTCACCTCACCGCTACAGCTTCGTTTGAATCCAAACACACACTCTATCGCTGTTTCTAATCTCACCGCTACAGTATCCAATCTCACCGCTACAGTAACTAATCTCACCGCCACCGCTGTTTTTAACCTCACCGGAGGTAAACACACCGCCCATCCAAACTAAGCCTAAATTGATATGTTCAGTAAATTTATTAACTTTGCCTTAAAAAATAAATCTATTGATTTTCTAAAGAGGTGCTGTATTCTAATATTGTTTGTTTTGCTGATAATTTCTTACAGGAATGGACAAACTCGAGAGCAGTCTTTGGTGCTGTGTCGTGTAATCGTAGTGCGAGTGATGGAAGGAATGAAAGCTGGGGTAAACCCCAAATGTAATATTGATGCAGCCACTTTTGAGAATGAAACAGTGATCAATAGGGGGCACAAACGACATTGTGGTGAATTGTTGTACTGGGCACAAATTAGGAAGCTTGGCCCTTCATCTAGGAGAAGTTATGGCAGTGGGGGAAGTTCTTTCGTGGATTAGGGAGATGAATTATGATACCTATCACATCGTGCTAAGCTAATCAAGGCAATGAATTTGTGATTGCTTATGCTAAATTCTTAATTTTAATTTTTTTTATTGGATTCGAGAGAGGTTTATGTTAAACATATACTACAGGCGTAGAATGCAGTTGTAAATTTGTTGGCTAAAATTAATGTTAGAGTTGTTGCACTATTATTTGAATTTTTATTTCAATAGCCATTAAACCCACCAACTAAAATTAAGTGTTTTTTTAGTATTATATGTAAATAACAAGATGGCATAATATTACACATGTAATAATATTTTATCATATAAGATTTTGAAATTTACAAAATTTAACTTAATAAATTTAACCACTTACATTTGAATTAATATTGAAATTTTAAATTTTAAAAGGTGCATATTAAAAATGACCAAGTTAAAATACAAAGACTAAATTCATAACTTATATACAATAGCTAATAACGTAATTTAACTTTAATTTTTGGATGCATTTATTTAAGGCTTATATGTCAAAAGACCTTTTTAAAAAATCAATTAAATATAATACTAAATACGCACCCAATTAAGACTCCATTATTAACAAAAAAATTTAATTAAACTCTTTTATTAACTGTTTTTCTATTAAAAATATTTAAATTTTTATAAAATCATATAAAAATTATTAAAAACTAAAAATATTATTCAATTTTCATCTCGAATTTCCCACACGTTTGCTTCATACCGTCATTAATTATTCAAATAAAAAAAGGATACTGTGATTTAACCTGATAATTGGAGTAGATAAATTCTTCAAATCTACTCATAAATTCGATTAATCGCTTAAATTTGAAGAACCACTCGATACTTCAATTTTTTTAAAAAATAAAAATATTAAATCTTCCTAGTTGAATTTTTTAAAACCTCTTATCTAAATTCAACTCAGTAGTTAAATTTGTAATATTGTTATTAAATTTTTTTTATTAAGGTTTAGTTTAGAAGGGTGGTGTGTTTATTTCTAGTGAGATTAAAAATAGTGCTGACGGTGAGATTAGTTACTGTAGTGGTGAGATTGAATACTATAGCGGTGAGATTAGAAACAATGGTGGAATGTGTATTTGAATTCAAACGCAGTTGTAGCAGTGATGTAAGAATAGAAAATGACTATTAAGAACATCATATTAGAATTGATATATAATAGAAGTTTTTTAAATTATTTTACTTTTTAAAATTATTAAAATATGTGAATTTATAAATTCATTTAATAAAATATTAAGATGCATCTTTCAATATTTTATTATAAATATTTTAATGAATTATATAATCAATTTAAATTATTTATTAGATAAAATGATAATTATTTTTAATTTTTTATAGTTAAATATTCTTTTATAACAATAATAAATATTATTTTCACAAATAGTAACATTATACTTAGATCAAATTTTGAAATATCTAAACGGATGATTTTTAATAAAAAAAATATAGTAACATACATAACAAGTTACATTATTATTAGAAATTAGGTTATGATACAAAATGTTTTTACAAATATGAATTCATTAAACTAGTTGCAATGGTTTCTCTTAACATCGCGATTTCAAAATTACTTTCACTGTTAAAAGAACTCGATTCACCTCGATCAAAATGGCCTGAAGAGACGGGCATGTCGGGTATATTCTCAAATTGTCGAAAATCCTCATCATTTGACCAACCATGTCTTCGAATGTAATTATGCAAAACCATTATTGTAATAACTATTAAAACTTGCTTGTTAAATGAATAACTTAGAATATCTCTTAATATTGGCCATTTTTTTTTCACACTCCAAATGTTTGTTCAATCACAGTGCATAATGAAGAATGGGCATGACTAAAGATTTCTTTTTTTTTTCAGATACTCGAAGAAAATCAAGTAAATGATATCATTCCCCCATATATGGACCTAGAAAACTTGCCATTTGTGGATATCTTGAATCCACAAGATAATATTTTCCTACAAAAAAGTAAAACATAATATCAAGTTTAAAATAAATTAAAAATTTTAATATTGTTTTTATGTAAAGATTAATTAAAAAAATTAAAGTTCAACCTGGTGGAGGGTGTGAAAACATTAACTCTTGTTTTCTAAGTGCTTACAAAAAAATTCTACTATCATGTGTTGTTCCTTCCCAACCAGGAAATGCAAAAATAAAGCATATGTTGAAGTCACAAACTACCATAATATTTTGAGTTGGTTCACCTTTCCGTTCAATATAAGATATATGACAAAAATGCGAAATGCATGCTTTTATATGTGTTCCATCTATGGTCCCGATACAATCCTTTAAAATAAATACAAGTAATAAGATAAAAGTTAGAAATAATTTATATTTTAAAAATATAAAGATTGTGTAAAATTTACCTTAAAGTGAGGCTAATATCTTGTATCATGTCGAATATGGTTCGATACTTCCTCAAATTGACCTTCAGTGGGTTTAATCGTGTCTATTCCCATTAGAGCAAATATATGCAACATATCAGTAAAAATTCAACTAATAGTTTCCCCAGATCGTTGAATTCACTCTGTTGCATTTGAATTTGATTCTCTATTTTCAAAAATGTACAATGATAATGCTAACTTCTCCATTGCCGATATTTTCCCATGCTTTAAGTCATAATTTGTTTGCAAATCATGCAACAAGCTGCGAAATATTTTTTTTTGCATCCTAAAACTATTCATGCAACAATCATCATGCCCATTTAATAATTTGTCCACCCACATTTGACTTATATAATTTGAATCCATACAAGGTTGCATAATGAAATAAGTTTCATGGTGTACCAATACACTGCTTAACACATAATCTTCCTCTTCATGATAATTGTTGTGCTCAACTTGTGTAACAATTGTGGCTATTCTTCGTTAAGCTTCTTCATTTAATTCAAGGGTATCATAATTCATATTAAAACTATTATATATATTGTTAAATTAATCCATAACCTAAAAAAGTAATCAAATGAAAATAAATTAATATTTTGTGACATTCTATACAACGCAGAAACTTGAATAAAAGCATAGCATAAAAAAACCAAACATAAAAAATACCATACATTAGTTTTACACATAAAAAAGTAGTATAGTTATATTATAGTAATAATTCTAAGGAGCTTATGGTGGAGGTGGTTGATGGTATGGTTGGAAGGGAAATGAGAATGTTGTTACCAATGATGAAAATGATGCAATTGAATTTTGTTTAGCATACTCACATCGAAGCCACCAAACCCTAACATCTGGATCTAAGTTCAAAAATACTTTTCGTTTCACTGGTATTTGGAACATTTTAATGGCAAAATAGTCATCTTTTTTGGGAATTTCATCTCCCAAAGCACCAAAACATCCATTGCATTTGAAATAGTATATTGAGAGTGAGGAAAAATAATTCCATTCACTGACTTCCTTGGACTAGCCATACTCTCTCACAATTTCTCAATCTGAGTAGTTAATGTATTTCTTAATGATTTTCTACTTGAACTTAATTTTTTTTTCCTTTACAGTGTACAACCCCAAGTGTTTCCTTTCTTCGATTAGGAGTTTCATGAGAAGGGTTTGATGGTGCCTCATTAGGAGGAATACTTTCATTCTCATTACTATGTTCATTTGAATCACCAAATCCCTCATTAGGTATATCATCTCCCATAGGAACCTCGCTTGGAAGAACACCAAACGAAGGTACCCATGCATTCTCTCTAGTGGCTATAATGCCACCAAACATTTGTCATATTAACTCCTTCAATCGTGGTTCAATTCATTTCTTCTTAAATCTTTTAAAATCAAGATTTTCCTACATAACATGTTAAATGTTAAATGTTATACTGAGATTTTTATATTTGTAAATTATTAATTTTAATAAACTTTATGCATTAAAATAATGATAAAGTTAACACTAACATGTATTTTTTCAGGCCACCATTCGTCCGTAGCATTGACCGTCATTTTAGATGGACACCATCCTATACATGTAGATTCTTTAAGCAACTCCCTCCATAACCTCCATTCCTTTTTTAATGTATCCTACTTATTTTTCAATTGAGGTGTTCTATAATTTTTTTTGTGTTTTGGCTTGAAAAAGAGCAATGACATTTTCTCATCATTTTGACTTTAGATAAGTTGTCGATCTATTACCAGCATTGACTTCATTCACGCAAAGTCCACAAAATATCAACGTCAGCTCATCATCCCAAACAGCATCATTTATAGATGACCATTATAACAAATATAAGCAAACATATATCTTAAGATATTGTAACACCCCTAACCCGTAACCGTCCCCGGGATAGGTTAAAAGGCATTATTGGACTTGTCATTTAGTTCAGAACAATTACAATTAAAATATCATCTCATTATAGTAAATGTC
This sequence comes from Gossypium hirsutum, assembly GCF_007990345.1. Lineage (NCBI taxonomy): Eukaryota > Viridiplantae > Streptophyta > Magnoliopsida > Malvales > Malvaceae > Gossypium > Gossypium hirsutum. The sequence goes on from NC_053428.1 coordinate 28,986,653, forward strand.
ATTCATTCACGTTCGTTATGAACATAAAATCGAGCATACAATACTTAAATATGCATTCAGGACCAACTCGGTCTCATATAAAAGTTTCGAAAACTTAGAAAATTTTCAACTTTTAAAAGGTCACACGCTCATGTGAACAGGTCATGTGCCTCACACGGCCTTAGAACGCCCGTGTGTCTAAGTCGTGACAAAACAAGGCATACATACTGACTTATCCACACGGTCACAAGACACACCCGTGTGCTAGGCCGTGTGAAAATTAAGGAGGCTACTGACTTGGCCACACGGCCGACCACACGTCCATGTGCCAGCCCATGTGCTACACACGACCACTAGACACACCCATGTGTCTAGGCCCTATGAAAACTGGATGGTATAATGACTTTAATTCGTAGGGTACCCTAGGGGACACACGGCCGTGTAACATGATCGTGTGTCGCACACGGCTGAGACACACGCTCGTGTCTCTACCCGTGTGGACAAAAATAGGCCATTTGAATAGCCAAAATTGCCACCCTAAAACACAAGCAAATACATTCAAATTTGACCTCATATGAACAACTCAATTTGCAGCCAAATGAACCAATTCAATACACAAATAAAGCTATATCCAAACTTACCATTCACATGTTCATACACCTATATAACATCATATACAATTCATCCATTTAACCTCCTAAATTAAGACTACCTTTGCATAATCTCATATGTAATACCCCCTACCCGTACTCATTGCCGGAATAGGGTACGAGGCATTATCGGAGTTTACGAATTAATTTTTTTTACTCAATATAGCCCCTTTATAGATATCTAACCTGCCTTGCAATATTAAACCGAGACCAATCCACATCAACCAATCCAATTCAACATATTTTCAAGATAGATTCATGCATTTTTATAAGATAACTTCATCACATACCAAAACCAAGATTTGTTAACCATACCAATGGCTGACCTTACATTCATATCACATTAACATTTACTTTATTAGCTTATACATGCCATTGATTTCCAAAATAAAGTTTCTTGATATACCGAAATCTTGAGGTTGATAGTGTGATGTATCTCCGACCGAATTCGACCTCCGAGCTCTTAACACTACAAAACAGGGGAAAAGGAAACATGGTAAGCAGTTTGTGCTTAGTCAGCTCATGTAGCAAGAATTATACTTACCTAATATTTTCAATACAATCCAATAAACATTCAAATATCCATTCAATGCATTATTAACTTAACATGCACAAACTCAACATTTAAGTTAGTCCATTAATTTCCATGTGTCAATAATAATATATATCATGATTGATGAACTCATCAATACCATGATTTCCATTCCCTTATTATTTTTCCATATTTATCCTGTTGAATTTCTCGGAATTTCGATGGATTTTCAGAGGTACACTTTTAGTGTACATTTCTGGGTCCGTCAATTCATATTCATGTGCGCACATTTCTATTTCAGAGAGCACACTCCCTCGAACCTCATCCTTACAGCGGGATTACCAGTCCAGGCTAAATCCCCTGTAATATAAACTCATAGAGTATTGTCGGGATTACCAGTCCAGGCTAAATCCCTTGCAACAACAATTACTCTAATGAGCTTGGATCTGAATTACCAGTCCAGGCTAAATTCAGACCCTAATTCGGATTACCCGTCTGGGCTAAGTCCATTTTATACATATTCTTTTGGAGGGCTATATCAAGATAGGATCACCCGTCTGGGCTAGATCCTTTTTACCGTCAATTCCTTTTCAGAGATCCATCGAATTTTCCTTTCATTCAACCAGGATTTCTTCCCCTTTATCAAATATATCAATGTTTCATCAAATTTCATACAATGAATATTAAAATCGTATTCACATCAATAACATACATTTCAAGCATTTAAGAATATAATTCAAGTTACATGAACTTACTTCGATACTTGTTCGTATACACAAACCTACTGATCCTGAACTTTTTCTTTTCCTTGATCTAGCTTCGTATTTGAATTTTTTGGATCTAAATAAATAAATTTAATTATCAATTTAATACATTTCATGTTCATATGCAACATTCTCTATAATTCAACTATTATTTATAGTTCATTCAAAGTTGTCTACTTGAGTCATAGTCACTAAATTATTTTTATCTTGAGCTACAGAAATCCAAATTAGGATCCGCTAATTTTCCCTGAAACTAGACTCACATATCTTCTTACTATAAAATTTTCAGAATTTTTGGTTTAGCTAATAAGTACAGTTTATTCTTTAAAGTCACCTCTATTCTGCTGTCCAACAGTTCTGACCTCTCTTAACTAAAAATTAATTATTAATTATCTCTTCATACAGTATTTGAATGATGTTCTCGTTTATTTATATTAAAAATAGACTCATTCAGGATTCTAGAAATATAAATTTAAGCCCACAATTATTTTTCTTCAATTTTTATGATTTTTCAAAGTCAGAACAAGGGAACCCGAATTTATTCTGAATTTGTCTCGCAAAATTCATTATATCTCAAGATTTACAAATCTATTTCTTACACTATTTCTTCTACGAGAAACTAGACTCAATAAGCTTTAATTCCATATTTTGTTTATCTTCTAATTATATTTATATAATTTATGGTTATTTTTCAAAGTTAGCCTATTGCTGCTGTCCAAAACTGTTTTAGTGCAAGCTGTTTATTACCATTTTTCCCCTAGGCTTTTAATAAATGATAATTTCGTCCCTACTCAATTAGCCTCTCAATTGAACTGATTTTTCTCAATTAACACTTTATTCTATCACCTTAAACTAGTTTACAACCTTTGAAAATCATAATTTCAGCACTAGACTTTAATTCCAAACATTTTCACAATTAGGTCCTAAAAATCAATTTCTATTGAAATTACCTAATAAAATCATCTCATAAATAAATTAAAGCTTCAATTTTATTCTATTTCATCATAAACTTACAGCACTCAACCATGGTGACTTTCAATTTCATCAATGAAATTAAAAACTAATGAATTTAATAGTAGGACCTAGTTGTAAAAGTCTTAGAAACACAAAAATTAAAAGAAATAGGCAAGGATTAACTCACTTGGTGCAAAAATTATGAAATACCAGCTTAGAGAACCCCTCCTATGACGTTTTGGCTGATGAGAATGAAGAAATATAAAGAGAAATCTAGATATTTCCTATTTAGTCCTATATTTATTTAGTTAATTATGCAATATTTCTATTTTTCCCTTAAATCATCAATTTTCCGGCTGATTTCATGCCCTTTCCATCCAGACCAAATAAATTTTGAGTCTAATTTCCTTTTAAATCCTTTCTCATTAGACACTTAAGCTATTTAATCATTCTAGCAACTTTGACAACTTTTATAATTTAGTCCTTTTCATTTAATTGACTTCCCAAACATTAAAATTTCCTAAAGAAATTTTAATACCGCATCACTAACATTTCATAAATATTTATAAAAATATTTCCAACTCAGTTTTATGAGATCGAGATCTCGATACTTTGTTTTTACCCAATTTCTTTAATAATTTCTTTTTCTAACTAACCACTAAATCGGTAAAATTTTCTATCGATATTTTAATACGATTTTACTATCATATAAATATTCATGTAAAAATATTAAGATAAATTTCTCTTTAAATCGGATTTGTGGTTATGAAACCACTATTCCGATAACCTTGAATTTAGGCCATTACATCATACATACATTATCATACTAAAACCATACCATGATTAAACACACACATATATAACCAAAACATAGTACCAAATAAGCCAAATCACATGGCTTAACTTATATACAATTCTTACTCAAAACATGGTTCCAAAACATAACTTATACTATCAAACTAGCCTATACATGCCATATTTACAAAGGTTCATAAGTTCAAAATACCAAACGGAAATTTGGATAGTGTGACGCGGAACTCCGACTTGTCTGGAACGAGTGAGCTAACGAACCTCTATAAGACATAGAAACTGAAACAGAGTAAGGTTCTAAGCTTAGTAAGTCCGTATAATTCAGAATTAAACTTACCATTTAAAGAAATCAAATGCAATAATAACAGGCCAACAATTCAATATAAATCTATTATCTAATTACACATAATCATCACATGTTAGTCATTCAACTAATACATAAACCATATCTTGTTCATATAACATTATTTAGCCTCGTTGAATCTATTAGAACTTCAAAGGATAATCGAGTGAACAATGTCAATAATCCGTTAATTCATCATCATACATGCTTTTTCGAGGCATGGCCAGTAAGCTCATTATGAGCTGATAACAGTGAACTCGATTGAGTTGGAAACGGGAAGCTCTATTGAGCTGAATGGGAAGCTCATACGAGCTATGGTGAGTCTGCAACAAACGCAAGAGCTCGACCATTTCGGTAAGTACAGTAACATGTCACTCATATCCAATGAATTCTTATAAATTCAACTAAAGCTTGATAACACATTCGATATATCATCAATTAATTCAATTATAAACATTCAATTCAACCATTGCAAGTATATTATAGTTTGATTCTAATTATACGAACTTACCTCGAGTTGCTCGGATATCAACTAATGGCTACTCGCTAATCTTTTCCTTTCCTCGCTCTAAACCCGAACTCGGTTTATCTTGGTCCGAATTAAGCTTTAAGAGTGCCGAACCCTATAAATCTTTTCTAATTCTCTTTTCTTTGTATTTTTGGCAAGAATGAAGCATATTTTCCATGATTTTGTAATTTTTTATTTATTTAATCATTAATAACCAAAATTACCTATTTAACCTTTAATAATTTTAATATTCACATATATACCAAACCACTAACTTCCACTAACTCCATTTAAGGTCTAATTGACATGCAAGGACTCCCATTTTAATAAGCCATAGAAATTAAACACTTTTAACAATAGTACTCAACTTTTACACGTTACGCAATTTAGTCCTTTTTACCGAATTGAACATTTAAACAATAAAATTTCTTTACAAAACTTTCACAAAAATAATCTATCATGCTTTAAACCTTATTAAAATAATAAAATAAATATTTCAACTTCAGATTTGTGGTCCCAAAACCACTGTTGTGATTTGACCTAAAAACGGACTATTACAGATATCATGGTATATATACATCCACACATTTGTAAAGCTCCTTCAATATTTCTCACAAAAACTCTCTAACAACTTGATTTATTGTACTAAACAAAATAATAGAATATAAGCATTTAATTTTCACTTATATGGGACATGTATACATGTATATCGTGTCTCCACACCGATTTTCAAATATGAATGAAAAAAATTAAGGGCGTCCAATATGAATACTTAAAAAAAAAATAAAGAGTCAATGTGACATAGTCTAGCATTAGCACCAAATCATACGACGTTTCATTTCTTATTGGATAGTTGTATAACCATGTTAGATAGATTTTCCACACTACCTAAGTTTCATATGTCTAGATTTTCTAAAGTGTATAACAGTTTAGCTTTTCAAACACAAAGATCTGTAGGGGAATGAGAAAGCTAAAATTCTTTCAAAAGGGGGATATTTCAAAGTTGTGTTTCTCAAGATTTGTTGGTCTCAAAAGCTTACATAATTTGAAAGGAAAACTGAATAAGCATAAGAACGTATATACATATGGAAAGACTACATCTCTAATATCATTAGAGCAAAACTCAATTGCCTATTCAAATGCAATAAATTAGTTTTTAAACAAACCCTTTGTTCTTAGCCTACCAATTTTTTGTTCTTCAATAATTTTTCCCAATTTTATCGTTTGTTTCATCATTTCAATCTTGTATTAAGAAGAAAAACTACAACTGAGCACTACATTGCACTAAAAAATTCTTAAAAAATTCCCAACTACAAGCTAAATTTTTGCATTCATTGTAGAAGTGGAAACTACAACTTGTATTTGCGGATACCCTAACTAATCAATAATCCAATCTAAACTCAGAAAATTTAGAAACGAGACGAAAACGTAACATGAACATGATACCATACTCAACACAAATATATAAAAACTAACCTTTAGACAAAGAAAAAAGTAGCAGCCACAACAAAAAACAAAGCAAAAAAGTAGGGAGAAACCAACAATAATCACTATTTTAGTTCTCAAATTTGAAAACAAGTGACTTTTTTGTTCCCAAATCTGAAAACAAATAAGGTTGGGAAAGAAATTAGTTTAACTTTCAATGATAAAGTGGTAAAATAATAAATAAAAAGTATGAGTACTTTTGTCTGTTAAAAATATCTACTGCTTTATTGGGTTGAACTGGTGCTAAAACCTCAGGTCAAATTTGAGACTATCAATGTGATTGAAATAAATTTGAACGTACTATTGATGCTGATCCAAACAAGCTATCAGTGAGGTTGATAGCAGTTATCTACCCCAACTGCACCACACTGACATTAAATACTAAACCAAAGGAAGCCTAAATCTAATATCCAACTAACCACTTTGTAAATATGCAAATGCAGAAGGTCCAAAAGCAAATTATAAAAAATAGAATTTTTCTATTTATATTTTTCTTGTAATATTTTTAATATGTCATAATAATTCTGAAACATATATTTATAAAAAATTTCACACATTAATTATTAATATCATATATATATAAACTCATTCCATTTTTATAGTTTTTTAAAATCATGCTTAAAATTAGGGCATCTTAAAAAACATGTCACTTGAATTTTGTAAGGAAAGTATAAAATTATATTCGTGAATCAATCAAGTCTTAATTTGATTGATATTGATATTGATATTGCTGTCATTACAGGAGGATGTAAGTTTAAGCTTGTTTATTTTTCTATTTAAGGGTTGAAAGAAATTACGGCTCTAAGTATTATATAAAAAAAAACCTTTTAATAAAGATGCAAAAGTGGTAGTGAAACTTAAATAAATAAATAAAAAGGTTAGATTTAGGCCTCCTTTGGTTTACCAGTGAAAGTCAGTGTGGTGCAGTGAGGGATAGTAAACTCATTGGTATGCTGTTTGGTTCAACAGCACAGTGCAGTGAAAACTTATTTCAGCCACACTGATATGCTGAAAACAGGCTGGAGGATTCAGCTGCAGTGAAGGCCAGTACAATTGTAGGTATTTTTTTGAGACAAACATACCCATACTTTTATTTATTATTTTACCATTTTAGCCTTGAAACTTAAATTAATTTCTTCCCCAACCACAGTTGTTTTCAGATTTGGGAACAAAACAACCATTTTCTTTTTCATATTTGAGAAGTAAAACACTAATTTCTCCCCTCTTTTTTGCTTTGTTCTTGGTTGTGGCTGCTTTTTGAAGGTATTTTCATTAATTTCTTGTTATATCTAGTTCTGGCTTCTTCTACTCTTCTTTGTCACAGTTTTTATTATTATTACTATTATTTTTGAGAACGAAACAACCATTTTCTTTTGCTTTGTTCTTGGTTTAGCAGTGTTTTAACACTGATTTCTCCCCTCTTTTTTGCTTTGTTCTTGGTTGTGGCTGAGGTATTTTCATTAATTTCTTATTATCTCTAGTTCTGGCTTCTTCTACTCTTCTTTGTCGCAGTTGTTAGTCCTTTTGACTATTGATGTTAAAGCAGTAGATTAATGATCTAATGTTTTAGAAGTGCATTTGGTTAATTCTTTGTCTGTTTGCTGAGAAATGTGAGGTTAAAATTAAAAAAAAATTTACTATTTCTGTTTTGTTATTATTGCACTCAAATTTAAAACCCTGAACAGCAAAAAATGAGCTTAGTTGAATTTGGAGAATTGAAAAGAAAATAGACTTTGGCCTTGATGGGGTTGAGTTTTTGGAAGTACATACAAATAATTCTTTGTTTGTTTGCTAATAAATATGAGGAAAAGCACGATGAACTTTTCCCATTTCTGTTTTCTTCATATGAGCCTATTTTGATTTTCTTTGGCACTCAAATTTGAAGTCCTAATCACCAAAACTAAACTTAGTTGAATTTGGTTAATTGAAAAAATATATGGGAACTGAAAAAAAACAAGTCCTTGTTGTGTTGATGGGATTGAGTTTTTAGAAGTGCATTGGGATAAATTCTTTGTTTGTTTGCTATGAAAAGTGAGAAGAAAATGAACCTTACAATTATATAAATTCTTTGTTTGTTTGTTATGAAATGTGAGAAAAAAAAGTGAGCTTAGTTCAACATTCAATATTATGTTCTTATGATTTGTGTCTTGCAGGTTGGAGGCTCTGAGATGCCTACTTCATTTGTTAGTGTAGAAGCAGGCAAGGTATGTATTTGAAATAGTGAAACTTGTTTAAAATCGTGTAACTGCGAGGAAAAATGTAAAATCTTACCTACAAGTTTGATGTCTGTGTTATCAACCAACCATTGTGCCCCATCTTTCTTAAATCCTGTGAAGTCTGAAGTAAACTCTATTTTATGCATCAGCCTCCTGAAAATGAAAACATATCAACAATTTTAAGCCATTTCTGTAGAACAAAACAAAAGTCAATCCTATCAAGTAGTATCACCATTATTAAAGACATCTGATATTGTCATGCTTCAAAAATACTCTTGATAGGAGCCCTCTCAACTATATTCACTTCATGCATATGTAAATGCAGACAAATGAAAGTCATTACTCCGAAACAAAAGTCATTTCACATGCATAGTTCTTGCTTTTCTAAGCTGATCATGCTAACTTTCATAAGCCGAAACACTAGTAAAAGTCATTACTCCAGCACTTTCAATTCACATTTACAATCAGTAATCCAAATATACCACATCTAGAACAATTTATCAATTTAAATTATATTCAACAAGTACTATTAAAATTTTAAATCTGAAACTAAGTAGGAACAAAGATTTTTATTACAGAGAGAAAAAAAAACCAAAAGAAAAAAGAGAAGAGAGTGGAAGGTCAAACTTTATCAATGGCATGGGTTCTTAAAAAATTATTTGATAACAAAGTAGTTTCTTTTTATTGAGAAATTTGGGTATTCTTTCTCAAGTTTGCTGAGAGAGAAAGAAATGACAGTAAGTTTTTTTTTTTTTAACTTTATTGTGTTTTGGTTTAGTTTACAGTACTTTTATGTTTGTTTCCCGAGAAAATTTCAAATAAGCTGAGAATTATGGAATTCATTTTATCAAAAACTCTTGTTCTTATTATTTATATCTAAATTTCTATCATAAAAAACTCAAATTCCATAGCTTTCTAAACCATAGCAGATTATCAATTAGTCACTATAACAAAAATTATCAAGTGGGTTTTGAAGAGAATTAAGCAAGGAGTTCAAAACTACTAAAATGCAACAAAATTAACTAGAAATTCACCTTGAATTTTGATCTCAAATTGCCGAAATTTCAAAGCTTTTCTTCTCCAACATTCGGCTCCCCAAAAGATGAACATGCAAGCACTAACATTTTTGTGTTTTGTTTTGTCAATATTTGAGTTATTACTTATTTACTATATTAGCCTTTCTAATTGATTTAAACCGGCACATATAGCATGGACATATACGGCACTCATCAAATTAAAAGGGTTATTTACCAATTAAGTACTTAAAATCAATCTTCACTAATAATTTCATCTTAACAATCTCCAAATTACCGTCTATGCTTTTGTCTAAGGTTAATTTACAACATAAGCACTCAAACTTATAAAACCAATCCAATTCGGCACTAAAATGAATGCATGCATGGCTTTCTAATTTTTATGTTTTATAATACTTACAATAATAGTTATCTTACCAAAATAACCTTAAATAACATATAAAAAAAATCATGCATAATGCCATTTAAATTATTATTCTACCGTCCATTACAACTAAATGGTTTAATAACCATGCAAACACTTTAATTAATAAAACCACATACAATTCGATCCTATTAAAACTGCCCTTAATATTTTCATAATTTGCAATCATATCCTTTTTAATTAATTAAGCACACAAACCTTTAAATTTAAACACGAGTTACCTGTCAGTGTTAAGTGTTTTAAAAAGCACATGATGTACTCCTCTGGTAATTTCTTAGAATTATTGAGTTCTGACCTCTAAGGGCATTGCAGGTTCTGTCACTATATGATATTTGAAGATGAAATGAAATGTTATGATTTTATTAAAAAATATGAAAATTTAAATCTAATAATATTTGCAATTAATTTTTATCAAATTAACCCTAAAACTTGAATTACATACTAAAAAGTTGGTACTGCTACATTAAAAAAAAGTCAAACTTAGGTACCAAATGATATATTAAGTCTAAAATTTATTTCCAAAACAAGTTATGCAGTACAATTAGTCTTTGTTTAATTTTATGAAGCATATGATAATCAATTATCCTTTCTATATCCTCATAATTGTTTACCATGGATCTTTGAGAATTTTTCTTTACTGTTCATCTTATGGCTTTCATCTTTTTGTGATGTGTTATTCTTAATTTTTTTATGAAACTATATTATTATATCTAATTATATATTTATGGTTTTATGTTGGTTGACATTTAAAATCAAAATAATAATAGATGGTAAAGACACGAAAATTTGTGGAGGGAGATAGTACCTTAGCAACAAAAGCTGTTTGGGATGATGAGCTGACATTGATATTTTGTGAGCTTTGCGTGAATGAAGTCAATGCTGGTAATAGACCAACAACTCATCTAAACTCAAAAGGATGGGAAAATGTCGTTGCTCTTTTTCAAGCAAAAACACAAAAAAATTATGGAAAACCTCAATTGAAAAACAAGTGGGATACATGAAAAAAAGAATGGAGGTTATGGAGGGAGTTGCTTAAGGAATCTACAGGTATTGGATGGTGTCCATGTAAAAAGACGGTCGATGCTACCGAAGAATGGTGGGCTGAAAAAATACAGGATAGTGTTAACTTTATCATTATTTTAATGCATAAAGTTTAGTGAAATTAATAATTTACAAATATAAATATCTGAGTATAACATTTAAACTTTTATGTAGGAAAATCCTGATTTTAAAGGATTTAAGAAGAAAGGAATTGAACCACGATTGAATGATTTAATGTGGCAAATGTTTGGTGGCATTGTAGCCACTGGAGAGAATGCATGGGCACCTTCGTCTGGTGTTCTTCCAAGTGGGGTTCCTATGGGAGATGATACACCTAATGAGGGATTTGGTGATTCAGATGAAAATAGTAATGAGAATGAAAGTATCCTTCCTAATGAGGTACCATCAAACCCTCCTCGTGAAACTCCTAATCTAAGAAAGGAAACACTTGGGGTTGTACACGGTAAAGGAAAAAAATCAAGTTCAAGTAGAAAATCATCAAGAGATTCATTGGCTACTCATATTGAGAAATTGTGTGAGAGTATGGCTAGTCCAAGGAAGTCGGTGAATGAAATTGTTTTTCCTCACTCTGAATATACTATTTCAAATGCAATTGATGCTTTGCGTGATTTGGGAGATGAAATTCCAAAAAAAGATGAACTGTACTATTTTGCCATCAAAATGTTCCAAATCCGGTGAAACGAGAAGTGTTTTTGAACTTAGATCCAGATGTTAGGGTTTGGTGGCTTCGACGTGAGTATGCTGAACAAAATCCAATTGCATCATTTTCATCCTTGGTAGCAACATCCTCCTTTCCCTTCTAACCATACCATCCATCACCTCCACCATAAGCTCCTTAGAATTATTATTGTAATATAACTATGCTACTTTTTTATATGTAAAACTAATGTATGATCTACTTTTTCATATGCAAAACTAATGTATGATCTACTTTTTTATATGTGAACCTAATGTATGATATACTTTTTTATATGCAAAACTAATGTATGATCTACTTTTTATAGGTAAACCTAATGTATGATATTTTTTATGTTTGGTATTTTTAGCTATGCTTTTATTCAATTTTTTATGTTATATAGAATGTCACAAGTTATTAATTTATTTTTATTTGATTACTTTTTCAGGTTATGGATGAATTTAACAATATGTATAATAGTTTTTATATGAATTATGATACCCCTGAATTAAGTGAAGAAGCTCAACGAAGAATAGCCACAATTGTTACACAAGTTGAGCACAACAATTATCATGAAGAGGAAGAACAAGTGTTAAGCGGTGTATTGATACACCATGAAACTTATTTCACTAAGCAACCGTTTATGGATTCAAATTATACAGGTCAAATGTAGGTGGACGAAATATTAAATGGGCATGATGATCATTGCATGAATAGTTTTAGGATGCCAAAAAATATATTTCACAGCTTGTTGCATGATTTGCAAACCAATTATGGCTTAAAGCATGGGAATGTATCTACGATGGAGAAGTTAGCATTATCATTGTATATTCTTAGAAATAGAGAATCAAATTCAAATGCAGCAGAGCGATTTCAACAATATGGGGAAACTGTTAGTCGAATTTTTACTGATATGTTACATATATTTGCTCGAATGAGAATAGACGCGATTAAACCCACTGAAGGTCAATTCGAGGAAGTACCGAACCATATTCGACATGATACAAGATATTGGCCTCACTTTAAGGTAAAATTTACACAATATTTATATTTTTAAAATATAAATTATTTCTAACTTTTATCTCATTACTTGTATTTATTTTAAAGGATTGTATAGGGGCCATAGATGGAACACACATAAAAGCATGCATTTCGCCTTCTTGTCAAATACCTTATATCGGACGGGAAAGGTGAACCAACTCAAAATATTATGGCAGTTTGTGACTTCAACATGTGCTTTATTTTTGCATTTCTTGGTTGGGAAGGAACAGCACATGACAGTAGAATTTTTTTGCAAGCACTTAGAAAACAAGAGTTAAAGTTTCCACACCCTCCACCAGGTTGAACTTTAATTTTTTTAATTAATCTTTACATAAAAAACAATATTAAAATTTTTAATTTTTTTTTAACTTGATATTATGTTTTACTTTTTTGTAGGAAAATATTATCTTGTGGATTCAGGATATCCACAAATGGCAGGTTTTCTAGGTCCATATAGGGGGGAACGATATCATTTACCTGACTTTTATCGAGGTAATCATCGAGCATCTAGAAAAAAAGAAATTTTTAATCATGCCTATTCTTCGTTATGCTCTGTGATTGAACGAACATTTAGAGTGTGGAAAAAAATGGCCAATATTAAGAGATATTCCAAGCTATTCATTCGACAAGCAAGTTTTAATAGTTATTGCAACAATGGTTTTGCATAATTATATTCGAAGACATGCTTGGTCAAATGATGAGGATTTTCGACAATTTGAGAATATACCCAACATGCCAATCTCTTCAGGCCATTTTGATAGAGGTGAATCGAGTTCTTCTAACAGTGAAAGTGACCTTGAAATTGCAATGTTAAGGGAAACCATTGCAAATAGTTTAATGAATCAATATTTGTAAAAATAATTTTGTATCATAACCTAATTTCTAGTAATAATGAAACTTGTTATGTCTTATGTTACTATATACATATATTTATTAAAAATTATTCGTTTAGATACTTCAAAATTTGATCCAAGTATAATGTTAATATTTGTGAAAATAATATTTATCATTGTTATAAAAGAATATTTAACTATAAAAAATTAAAAATTTATTATCATTTTATCTAATAAATAATTTAAATTGATTATATAATTCATTAAAATATTTATAATAAAATATTGGAAGATAAATTTTAATAATTTATTAAATTAATTTATAAATTTACATATTTTAATAATTTTATATAAGTAAAATAATTTAAAATTTTCTATTATATATCAACTCTAATATGATGTCTTTAATAGTCATTTTTTATTTTCACCTCACCGCTACAGCTGCGTTTAAATTTAAACACACACTCCACCGTTGTTTCTAATCTCACCGCTACAGTATCCAATCTCACCGCTACAATAACCAATCTCACCGCTACAGTAACTAATCTCACCGCCACCGCTGTTTTTAACCTCACCGGAGGTAATCATACCGCCCATCCAAACTAAGCCTTAGTTTCTAAAAATATTTTTTAGTTTTAGAAATTAATTTTTTAAACTATTGAAAAATATGTTTAATAAATATAAATAAAATTATTTTTAATAATGAAAACATATTTGGCTTTTATTTTTTATAATAAAAATTTGAGAATTAGAAAAAAAATTACATCTATATGATTTCAACCTGGGTACCAATTTAATATTTAAAAATTTGATTAGAAAAATTTAATTGATTTTTTCCAAGAATTTTTTGTGAAAACTAGAAAATAATTTTTATATATTTTTAGTTTTCAAAAATTATTTTTAAAAATTTCAACCAAATATATTTTATTTAATGTTTTCTATTTTTCAAAAAAAAAAAAGCCAACTAAAACTAAAGTGGCCTCAGTTTCATAAAATCAAACGAAACCTAAATCCCTCTACGGCCTACGGCCTATGCATATATACTAATAGAGAGAAAGCAAAGCAGAAAGTCAAAATGAAAAATGCCCACAAAAGTTATCTGTTAAAAGAAGCAATGTAGAGATGGAAAGATGCTCAACTATTTTAACTTTGAAAAAAATGAATATGTGCCCACCATGTGTTCGAAATTTTAACCCAAAAGAGCAAAGCAATTTGAGTATATTCCTTCTTGTAAAGCTGTAATTTTGAGCTATTTCTTTTCTATATCAGGCTTCAAGATTAAATTTCGTCCTTGGTCGGATTTGGAAGCTGCATTTGAAGTTTCCATTTTTCACATGTTTCTTTGCAAATTGCAATACAATATTATCAAATTTCCATTGTTTTTATAGATATGGGTTTACGTTCATTACCAAAAATATGTTATGCGCCTTGGCGTAAGATCTAGTCACAGGTCTAGACAAGAAAGTATCCTTGCTTCGACCTATGGTTACTCAAAGGCAGATTCGTCTTTGACTGAACCCCCTTCCCAAACTAACGTTTGTGATAAAAAATAAACTCCCCTTTTATTTCATATTGGCAGCCTTTTTATAGGCTGTTAATTACAAAGAAAAATCCTAATCTAATTCCTAGTTTAAAGTCCTAATAGAATTCCTAATTTAAAGTTTATAAGGAAATAAAAAACCTAGTAAAACTAAAACTCCTAAAGAAATTAAATAAATGTAGAATTCTAATTCTTATTCCTCCGTTGATATTGTTTTCCAATGAAAACATCTATATCATTACTCCCCCTCTCGGAGTTGAGCTTGTCCTCAAGCTCAAATTCAGGATAAGCTGCTCGAAAATTATCAATTGGTTCCCAAGTGGCATCTTCTTGAGGACATCCTGCCCATTGCACTAATAGTTCCCGTCGACCCCGATTAAGCCTGGTATTAATAATAGCTTGTGGAGTAGGCAAGGCCTTGCCATCATATACTAAGGGCAAGTCTCCTACCGCATTTGGATGAGGTCCCTTATATTCTTTGAAGAAAGAAACATGAAATACATCATGTATTCTGCTACCTGTAGGTAATTCAAGCTCATAGGCCACTGATCCTATTTTGTTCAAGACTTTAAAAGGACCAAAATATTTTGGCAATAACTTGTGATGCTTCTGTTTAGTTATCGTCAATTGTCGATACTGTTGAAGCCGTAACCAAACCCAATCCCCGACTTTAAAATTCAACTCTCTGTGCCCCAAATCATAAGTGGCTTTCATTCGTTGCTGAGCTTGCAAGAGTCTATCCCGAGCATTGTGTAAAAGTGCATCCCTATCTTGTAGAGCCGTATCCACAGCTTCAATCCTTGTAGAACCAGCTGAATAGGAGAGAAGTCGAGGTGGATCCCTACCGTATACTAATTGGAAGGGAGTGGCCTTTAGGGCAGTGTGATATGAGGTGTTGTAGCAATACTCAGCCCATGGAACCCAATCGACCCACTGTCGTGGATGATCACTAGAGAGGCATCGTAGGTACATTTCTATTGTTCGGTTAACTACCTCTGTCTGACCATCAGATTGGGGATGGTATTATGAGGAAAAAGCGAGCTTAGAACCACTTTGACGAAATAATTCCTTCCAAAACAAGCTGAGGAAAACTTTATCACGGTCTGAAACTATGGATTTCGGCAAGCCATGAAGTCGGAATACCTCTGTAAAGAAGACGGTAGCAACAGATATAGCAGTAAATGGATGGGACAAAGGTAAAAAATGAGCGTACTTCGATAGTCTGTCTACAACCACCATAAGTATCGATTTCCCTTTTACTTTGGGTAGACCCTCCACGAAATTCATAGAAATATCAACCCAAATATGTTGTGGTATTGGAAGAGGTTGAAGTAAACCTGCGGGCTGTAAATTTTGCCATTTGTGGCGTTGGCATACTAAACAATGTTGCACAAATTCTGAGGTTGCAAGCTTCATTCCTTTTCAAAAAAAATCTTGGCGAAGATGATGCAATGTTTTCAATTCCCCTTCATGTGCCATAGCATGTATAGAGGAGATAAGAGTGGGAATAATTGGTGAGGTGGGTAAAAGGTACAACCTCCCTTTGAAGAAAATCAACCCATATTGTGCAACCCAATCGGGCCTCAACTCTCCTTGTAGAATTCTTTGCTGGAGTTGTGATAATTCTGGGGAAGCTTCTATTTCTCGTCTGATGGCTTTAAGAATTTCAACTTGAGGGAATGAAATAGTCATGAGGTGTGGTAAGTCTTTGTCTTTTCTAGATAAAGCATCTGCAGCCCTGTTCAACTTCCCTGCTTTATATTCCACTCGGAAATCAAACCCCATTAGCTTGCTGATCCAATGTTGTTGTAGGGATGTCGTAAGTCGTTGGTCTAACAAATACTTAAGACTGAAGTGATCAGTACGGATGAGGAAATGCCCTCCCCAAAGATAGGGTCGCCAATGAGTCACTGCCTTTGCCAAACCAATTAATTCACGTTCGTAGGCAGCCAACTTAAGGTGTCGATCTGCAATCTTGCAACTGAAAAAGGCAATGGGGTGTCCCTTTTGCTGTAGTACAGCTCCAAACCCGTTGTCCGAAGCATCACATTCAACCACAAATTCCTCCGCAAAGTTGGGTAATTGCAAAACTGGGACTGCTGAAAGAGAAGTTTTTAATTGGGTGAAAGCAACATCAGCTTCCTTAGTCCAGTTGAAAGCATTTTTCTTTAGAAGAGATGTTAAGGATGCAGCCACTTGTCCATAATTATTGATGAATTTTCTGTAATATCCTGCCAACCCAAGAAAGCCTCGTAGAGCCTTGGTAGTTTTAGGAGTTGGCTAATCGGTGACATATTTAATTTTAGTGTGATCAACCTCGACCCCTTCACCATGGATGACATGACCGAGGTAGGTTGCCTGAGACTCTCTAAAGAAACACTTGGATTTCTTTAAGAACAACATATTATCCCGCAAGAGTTCAAAAACTAATTTTACATGATGCATATGTTCAGTCCATGTTTTGCTATAAATTAATATGTCATCAAAGAAGACTAAAACAAACTTACACAAGTAAGGGCGAAAAATGTCATTCATCAAACTCTGAAATGTGGAAGGGGCATTGGTAAGCCCGAATGGTATGACAAGAAACTCAAAGTGTCCATGGTGGGTTCGAAAGGTTGTATTTTCCACATCAGTAGTTGCCATTCTAATTTGAAAATATCCCGATCGTAAATCCAATTTTGTAAAATATTTTGCCCCATGAAGTTCGTCCAACAATTCATCCACGACAGGAATTGGATATTTGTCTTTAACAATGCAAGCATTAAGCTCTCGATAATCGATGCAAAAACGCCATGACCTGTCATGCTTCTTTACTAATAGTACTGGAGAAGAGAATGGTGATCTACTGGGTCGAATGATTCCTTGTTGTAAAATTTGGTCACACTTCTTCTCAATCTCATCCTTTTGAAAATGTGGATATCGATAAGGCCTGACTACAATTGGTCCCGTTCCTGGTTTGAGAGTTATACGATGGTTACATTTACGGTTAGAAGGTAACCTAGACGGTTCTTGGAATAAATGCGCAAATTCTACCAGTAGCTTATCTAATACTATATTAGTTAAATCCTGTCCCTGTATCAAGCTGAGTCGTGGAACTTTCTCTAGGTGCTGCCCTTGCCAGAGTATCTTCTTCTTGTTTACTGCAAATTGCATAATTAAGGAGCTGAAATCCCATAAAATTGGACCAAGGGTACACAACCATTTAACCCCCAAAATCATATCAAACCCTTCTAATGGTATTGTATAAAAATCAGCTTGAAAGTTGTCATTGGCCACAACGAACTGTACTGATTTACAAATGCCAATGCTAGGAACCCGTTCTCCTTTTGCCACACATACTTGCAACCCCCTTTTCTTTTGTATTTTCAGTCCCAATCTTGGCACTAGACCTTCGCGTAGAAAGTTATGTGTACTGCCTGAATCAACGAGAACTAACACTGTTTTTCCTGACACCTTTGCTGGTAGTTGCATAGTAGATGAATTACAAGTTCCTCTAATGGCATGTAAGGAAATTTCAAGATCATCTACCTCATCATCTTGCCCATCTTCAATATCTGGTACTTCTATCCAAAATAGCCTTTTACATTTATGCCCCATGGAGTAAGACTCGTCACAATTATAACACAATCCCTTAGCCCTTCTCTCCGCCATCTCTGCTCGTGTCAATCTTTTGATAAATGGTGCAGAAGAACCTATTTTGTTGTTATTCCCCATTAGTTTCGTTGTTTGTTCTCCTCCATTTTCAAAGCTCTTAGTTGTTGGAATAATGGAATTGCTGCCAGTGTTTTGGGAAGCTGACCAGTTTAGATTGGTTTGAGATAACATCTTGGAAGAGACTTTTTGTTTCCGTTCCAAAGCTCGAGCCATATTCATTGCAACTCTAAGGTTTCCCGGTTGTTGCATCTCGATATCAATTCTAAGTTCCTCTACTAATCCGGCAGTAAAAAAGGTTTACTTGTTGTCGAGGTTTAAGATCAGTAGTCCTAGCCAGTAGTGATTGAAATTGACGTTGATATTCTTCTACCGTCCCAGTTTGTCTCAAGTTTGCAAGTTCCCCCAAGGGGTTATTACTCATAGGTGGCCCAAACCTGACATGACAACACTCTTTAAAGCGCTCCCAATCCAGATTTGCCTCCTCTTCCTCGATTTGATCAAACCACAATTGTGCTTCTCCTAAGAGATGGAATGAAGCTAACCCGACTTTGTCTTCTTCGTTGGTCCGCTGATTGCCAAAAAAATTTTCGCATCTTTTTAACCATCCTAAAGGATCACCAACACCATCATAAGTGGGAAATTCTATCTTGGAGTATCTTGGCACCATGCCCCTACCGTGTTGTGAATCTGAATTTCTTTTCTTGCCTCCACTGCTGCCTTGTTCTTCATTATTTTTTTCTAAATTCTCTTTCGTTGTCTTTTGGACTGAAAGAGATAAAATCGCCATCTGCTCCTCTGATGCTTGTTGCCTTGTAGTCATTTGTTCCATAAATGCCTCCAGCTTGGCTGTCAAAGTTTTTTCGTCACCCATGACAGCTGACTCCGATACCAAGTTGTTATGCGCCTTGGCGTAAGATCTAGTCACAGGTCTAGACGAGAAAGTATCTTTGCTTCGACCTATGGTTACTCAAAGGCAGATTCGTCTTTGACTGAACCCCCTTCCCAAACTAACGTTTGTGATAAAAAATAAACTCCCCTTTTATTTCATATTGGCAGCCTTTTTATAGGCTGTTAATTACAAAGGAAAAACCTAATCTAATTCCTAATTTAAAGTCCTAATAGAATTCCTAATTTAAAGTTTATAAGGAAATAAAAAAACCTAGTAAAACTAAAACTCCTAAAGAAATTAAATAAAAGTAGAATTTTAATTCCTATTCCTCCGTTGATATTGTTTTCCAATGAAAACATCTATATCAAAATACCGCTTAAAAAGCTTGTTACGAGAATGGATTTTTCCTTTTCAACAAAACAGTCCTAATTTCACAATAAAGTAGTTTTTTTATTTATTTAAAACATCTCTCGGATATGCATACTGGAAATTAACGTTTTATTTTTCGATGTACACAAGACACAAACCCTTCAAACATTTGTGACACCTAAATCACAGTACATGGGTACAATCTGACACCCGTAGTTGAATCAGCACTAGATTCTACTATAAAATCTCACCCACTAACATGTTTTAACTATACTAACTCTATAAGGTATTTCACAATGGATTGTTGGATTAATTTTGCTGGAGTATCGGTACGGATGGTTGATTTGGGCTAAAAAATGATTTGATTTAGTAAAATTAATTTTTTCTGTTTTAAAAAATAACTTTTATAAATTTTTAATAATATATTTAATCAAATGGAAGAAACCAGTAGATGACTACAAAGAAACTTCAAAATTACAACCTACCCTTGATGATGGAACTAGTTAAAATCTTGAAAACCTTGGTATTTGGTTATTAATTAGTATTTGTTTTAAAATTTTATAGAAAATTAGGGTGAATTGCATCATTAGTCACTAAATTATGGGTAAGTTTTCGTTTTGGTCACTTAACTAAAAAAATTATAATTTGCTCATTAAACTATTTGAAAATTTTCATTTAAATAACTGAGCTGTTAAGTTTTTTCTTTTAAAAGTTCTACTAGCGAGCTTTAAGTAATGATTCGATAATTTATACTGTGTATTAGTACCTATCGACGAGTAGAATAACATACTCTATATCCAAGTCGATCTGACAGTCTGTGTCAAAAATCAGAGAAACAAATTGTTTGAATTTTAGTTCGTAAATTCGTGACGTTCAAAATTATTTCCTGAAAAAAATTGAACTGTAGAAGAGGAAATGAAAGACAACTTTTGATTGGTGTAGGCAACGCGAATACAAAAAGGCATGTAATATCGATTAACAACCCAATAACCTAAATAAAAACTTTTGAATAGTTTAGCGATCAAATTGTAACTTTTTTAATTAATTGACCAAATCAAAAATTTATCCATAATTTAGTAACTAATAACGTATAATGAGTGTATTTTTATAATTTTATCTTCTATAAATCAAATAATAAAAATTAAATTTTAAACCATGATAAAATAAGTTATTAACATTTAACTTTACATTTGAATTTTATATGAATTTTTAATAATTATATTTCTTACATAACTGAAAAAATTCCTACTGTAGAAAAAAAGAGAGGCAAAAAGAAAAAGCTATAAAAAATTATAAAATAATGGTGAACTCTCCCACCCTTACTAATCTCTTGATTTTTCTTTCTCAGTTTCTTTCTATTAGCTCCTCTCGCTGTTCCTCTCTCACCATTTATTTGTTTCTTACTTCACTGTCACTGTTCCTCATATCTCTGCACACCCAAAAAGAAACCCGGAAACAAAGAAAGGGGGAAGCTTTAGAATATTTAGCGGTGTTAATTCACCTCGAGAGAATATTTTTTATTAGAGGAAAAAAAAAACCAAGTCGAAAGTTATAGTTCCATTATATTTCCCTCCTTTTTTTTAAATTTTTGATTTGCTTGGGCTTTCATCAAATCAAAGAAGCTCTGCAAATTTTGGAGTCATTTTTGGGTTTGCATTTTGTGGGGTTCAAATGTGGAGTAAAGAGCAGTTTTTCTGGATTTTAATGCCGGCTAGAGAGTCGAGGGAATTTTGAATGGAATTACAAGAGTTAATGCTTTGCTTTTTTCGACATTTCTTGGAGAGGATATAATCAGCTTTGGTTCAATGATGGTAACAAGATTTGATTTGAAGCTTCGATTTGCTGTCGTTATATTCGAGGTGAACCTTCGATTTCACTGTAAATTTTCTCCTTTTCTTTTTCTTGAAAAAAATTGAATCCATGGGTTTTCTGGTAGAAATCAAAATGGTGCAGAGCTCTTGCCGTTACTGAGCTAATTAGTGGGAAAAAGATCAGATATTTCCGATTTTTTCTGTCTAATATTTTTCTTAAACAAAATCAAATCATTTTGCTTGGTTTTCTCTTCGTATATAGATGAAATTAATTTGGTTACTTTTTAGTTTTATTTATATTTATTTATTTTACTTCCATTTTTGAAACTTTTCCGGGACCTTTCCTTTTTGGTAACTGTTCACTAGGGTTTACTAATTGAACAAAACTGTGAACTTCTAGTTTAATTCATCATTGGAATTTGAAAATTATCCAGGATTATGTATATAAAGCTTTTAAATTTTATTAATTGTTTGAAGTTGAAATTTTGTCGTTTCAAATTAGCTGGATTTGAATTCATAATTTACAAAAATATCTTTTTTGTGCCGGTATTAGTCACTCTTAGGTTGGTTTCATTATCTTCATTGTTGCGTACATAGTCTCTGTTGGCTTTTGTATTTAATTTGTTTGTCTACTTCCCACTGAAACCCAGGCTTTTTCTGGTGTCTATTGCAGGTTTTATTGATATTGTTATGGTTTGGAGCAGCTACTTCGAAATTTCAGCGGCCTCATCCACAATGGGAAGGCCCAGAGAGAGGACTTGGTGAAAACATTGTCTCACATTCATGTATTCATGACCAGATAATTGAACAGAGGAGACGACCAGGTCGTAAGGTTTATTCAGTTACCCCTCAATTTTATGTCCACTCCAGTACCTCAAATAGTGTTCTTCACAAAGGAAGGTCCTTGCTTGAGATTTCTGAAGTGCTTGAGCATCCAAAGGAGGCTAAGCAACCTATAAGAATATATTTAAATTATGATGCTGTTGGCCTCTCACCGGATAGAGATTGTCGAAAAGTTGGTGACATTGTGAAGGTGAGTGCTTTTTTTTCCGTTGGTAGACTTGGTAACATCGTGGTTAAGGTCATGATTATAAACCTAACGTTCACCCTTGGTGTTTGCTCTCTATGCTTGTTTTGTTTTCATTTTTGTATATATTTTTATTTATCAGCTTGGGGAGCCTCCTGTGAGTTCATCTCCTGGTACACGCTCCTGCAATCCTCATGGTGATCCTCCGATTTATGGTGACTGTTGGTATAATTGCACTTTGAATGATTTATCTGGGCAAGACAAACGTTATCGTCTTCACAAGGTTTTACCCTATACATACTACAGATAAACTACAAAAGAAATTTGTATTCATTTGAATTACAATGAAGCCAATGCTAACTTTTGAAAGAAATATAATGAAGGCTCTAGGGCAGACAGCTGACTGGTTCAAGAGAGCCTTGGCCGTAGAGTCTGTGAAAGGGAATTTGAGGTTGAGTGGATATTCTGCATGCGGACAAGATGGAGGTGTACAGCTTCCTCGTCAATATGTTGAAGGTATCTCATTTCAGTTCTGTCACTGTGGTTTGGTTCCATTAATATCTTGAATGTGGCCTCTAAGAGCACTTTCATTTTAGGTTCATTGTTTTGTAACTGTTATCTTCATCCAACTTTTCTTGCAGAGGGTGTTGCTGATGCAGACTTGGTCCTTCTTGTGACTACACGACCTACCACTGGCAGCACTTTGGCATGGGCAGTAGCATGTGAACGTGACCAGTGGGGCCGTGCAATTGCCGGTAATTTCTAATTGGCACATCTCTAAAGTGTGGAATATGTTGCTGTTGTGTGAAGTAGAAGTCTAAAACCAAAGGCAATGTTTTTGTAGGACATGTGAATGTTGCTCCTCGGCATTTAACTGCAGAAGCAGAGACTTTACTTTCAGCTACTCTTATCCACGAGGTGTGGTGATGTTATTTTATGAGTTTAGAAAAGCATAGAAGGAAATTTAGTCTCCTAAATATTGTTCTTATCCAGGTTATGCATGTTCTTGGCTTTGATCCGCATGCTTTTATGCACTTTAGGGATGAGAGAAAAAGGAGGCGTAGTAAGGTAATTGCATGGTGTTTACTATGAATATGCCCTTGAGGCATCAAAGCAATTTGCATAAATACTGTTCGGTTATCTCTGTGTGCATTCTGCAGGTTACTGAACATATTATAGATGAAAGGCTTGGGAGGATGGTTACACGTGTGGTGCTCCCACGTGTTGTTATGCACTCGCGGCATCATTATGGGGTATTGTTGACATTTTTTGTGTGTCGAGTTTTGTGGTTTTAGATTAATGAAACAATGAGAAAATCAAAAAAATAGTTTATGGCAGTTTAATTGACAGGCATTCTCAGAAAATTTTACTGGCTTAGAGCTAGAAGATGGGGGAGGACGTGGGACATCAGGTATTCAGTTCTGTCTGTTATTTGTCTCTCTCCTCTCTATTGAGATGTTGCTCACATAGAACCTTTCTCAAAACTAGCATACATTGCACAATATGATTCCTAACGGAAGATGCAGCAAGCAGTTTGGTCAATAAAGTTTAAGTGATGACTTGGCTGCAGGATCTCATTGGGAGAAAAGGCTTTTGATGAATGAGATAATGACGGGATCTGTGGATACAAAATCAGTTGTTTCAAAAATGACACTGGCTTTGTTGGAGGATAGTGGATGGTATCAAGCTAACTATAGCATGGCAGATCATCTTGATTGGGGTCACAACCAAGGAACTGATTTTCTGACTTCTCCTTGCAATCTCTGGAAGGGAGCATATCATTGCAACACAACCAATTTGTCCGGTTGTACGTATAACAGGGAAGCAGAAGGTTACTGTCCTATTGTAAGTTATAACACGGACCTACCTCAATGGACTCGGTACTTTCCTCAGGCTAACAAGGGTATGTTCTTGTTTGTGTTCTTTTATCTGTCTGCTTTTTGTTTTTGAGGCCCTCTTTTATGACCTGCTCCCTACAATTATAAACTGAATTCATATTTGCACGTGCAACTCAAGTATTAAAGTGAATGAACAGATTTCAAGATATGGGCATGTGATGCTACCATTTTATGCTTATCAACGTCATTGAACTTTTAGTTTGGTCCTCCTTGTGAGGTCTATGTACTTATGTTTTTTACTTTTCCAGGTGGTCAGTCCTCATTGGCTGATTATTGCACATTCTTTGTGGCTTACTCTGATGGATCTTGTACGGATAGTAATAGTGCAAGGGCCCCGGATAGAATGTTAGGCGAAGTGAGAGGGAGTAACTCCAGGTGAGTTTTGAGTTTCAACCTTAAAAACTTTACTGGGAATTGGTTTAAAATTTTCATATTACCTTAGGAATGGTTGATGAAGTTTTTGTTTTGATGTGATTATTAGGTGCATGGCCTCATCCTTAGTTCGTACAGGTTTTGTCCGTGGTTCTATGACCCAAGGAAATGGTTGTTATCAGCACAGATGTGTAAATAACTCATTAGAGGTATGGATTGGTGTTTGTAAGGTCAAGCTTTGTGCTTTTGTAATTTTTTAGAAAAGCAGCATCAAAGCTTGTGAGTTATGATTGGTGTGGGCTGTAATATTATCTTTTAGAATAAGCTACTTGGCCAATGCTGATTTACTGCAATGTCAGAATTAAACTTGTTGATCATGGCCTGGTTGACTGAAATAATACCTTTTGTTTATATTATAAATGTTGAAACTGACAAAGAATAATTTGCAGGTTGAACTTTAAGCTCATTCTCACATACACTTCTTCATCCTTTTGTTTATAATTGTTTGATTAGGTTGCTGTGGATGGTATCTGGAAAGTGTGTGCCAAAGTTGGTGGACCAGTTCAGTTCCCTGGTTTTAATGGTAATTTCAATCTACTTACTTTTTAGTTAATAAGATATATCTACATGCGTTGACAATTTCTTTCAATGTTTTTTATCTGCAGGTGAGCTGATTTGTCCTGCTTACCATGAACTCTGTAGTGCTGGTCCGGTTCCAGTGTCCGGGCAATGTCCCAATTCTTGTAATTTTAATGGTGATTGTGTCAGCGGAAAATGTCGCTGCTTTCCTGGGTTTCATGGTCATGATTGTAGTAAAAGTGAGCTCCAGGATCCTTCTCTATTCCATTATTTAGCTATGTACAAAATAACTCATGGTATGCTAAATCTGTTCTGAGCTAATCCTTTTCAATAAACTGATGTTATTTTCCTTTGTCCTCTTCTGTTATACAGGATATTGCCCTAGCAATTGTAATGGGCATGGGACGTGTCTGTCAAATGGGGTTTGTGGATGTGAAAATGGTTATACTGGCATTGACTGTTCCACTGGTAATGTGTTTATTTAGCTGTTATTCTGTAAGTTTCTTTTTTTGTGAAGAAAAATTTGAGAGGTTTGATCTTTTTGTCATTTTTGCACAGGCCTTTTTAGAGCACTTTTATCACATAGTTAAGCACACAAATAAAAGATATATTCCTTTCCTTTTCAAAGAAAAAGAATTGAAGAGGGCTGTTTCAATATGCTTATATATATTTATAGACACCTCCTAAGGTTCTCATGTCATTTTTTATACCATTTCATGATGCGAAATATGTAATCCTCCTGCTTATGTCAGGATAAATACAGGCGGTTAATACCATTTCCCCCCGCCCCCACTCTTTACCTTTTTGCTTTGAATTTCATATGCAGCCGTTTGCGATGAACAATGTAGTCTTCATGGTGGTGTCTGTGACAATGGAGTTTGCGAGTTCCGCTGCTCTGACTATGCGGGATACACATGCCAGAACAGCTCCACTCTCCTCTCTAGTCTTTCTGTATGCAAAAATAAGTTGGAGAGAGTATTGTCTGGGCAACACTGTGCACCCAGTGAGGCAAGTGTATTGCAACAGCTTGAAGAAGTTGTCATCATGCCGAATTACCACCGTCTATTCCCAAGTGTTGCTCAGAAGTTGTTTACTAATCTCTTTGGAACCAGCTACTGTGAATCGGCTGCCAAGCGACTGGCCTGCTGGGTAAAACATCCCATCCCTATTGTTTTATTCATCTCCGTAGTTATTTTGCTTTTGGTTCATGGCTCTTATTTTCCTCACGAGCTTGACTCTAAACACCAATCATATATGACCAGATATCGATCCAAAAATGCGATAGTGATGGGGACAACAGACTACGAGTATGCCATTCAGCATGTCAGGCGTATAATTTAGCATGTGGAGCATCACTAGACTGTTCAGACCAAACTCTGTTTAGTAGTGAGGAGGAAGGTGAGGGGCAATGCACCGGCTCTGGCGAGATGAAGGTTTCGTGGTTCAATCGTTTCCGAAATCGTTTATTTTCAAGCAATTCATCCTTGGAAGGAATGTATGTAAAATATAGCCAACTCTAGGCCCCTCCTAATTCTCTTGCTCTTGTTCCTTCTAAATTTGGCTTAGGGTTCCAGTGTAGGAAAGTTGTAGAAAAATAGGAAAATTTGGGTTTTGATTAGGCTTTAAAGTCAAATGTAGAGAAAATTGAAAAAGAATGTAAAAGCAGCAAAAGAAAAAAAATAGAAGAAAACAGAAGGAAGAAGCTCTTGTGAGCGAGTGTCCGGAAGTTTGGCCGAAGGCCTTTGGAAAGGAAATGTCTCAGATTATTGTCTTCTTTATTTTCAGGTAAACTATAAAAGTAATTATATATGTATATGATTTAAGTTACATTTTGATCATTAAATTTTATAATCTTAAAAACATTTTGATTACTGTGCCGTTTCCAATCTCAAAAATGTTATGAATTGTGCCGTTAAGTGATGACATCATCACGTTTCTTATTTTCTCCCTTCTTTTTTTCCCCTGTTCTTTAATCACCATCTTCATCTCACCTATGAACTTTCGCCATTATCATCTTCAACATCCAACTCTCATCTTCAACCCACTAATACCCCACGAACCAGAAACCCCAAGCCACTGAAAACAAAACCCAAACGTCAACAACGAACCCCTAAATCCATGAATTTGGATAGTGGAGAGGACAAGCCTAATGAGGCTTTGGTGCTCCATTCGCAGATCTCAACGGTGAAATTGAAGCTTAAGAGTAGATAAACAACGTACAGAAAACAAAAACTGATCCGACGATTGGGGAGGGAGATCCGAGAAAGGTAGGCTACAACTTTGGTTTTAAATCAAGAAAATCGGTGATTATTTTGAAGAAACGGAAGATAGATTCAAAAAGAGTATGAGATAACGAACTTGGAGATGAAATTTGGGCTCCTCGAGCCATCGGAAATGACGGCTGGCACAGCGACCCGACACCGGAGTTAGCTAGATTCTGGGTTTGGCTTCTAGTTTTAGAGAGTTGATAGAACATTTGAGCTGGAGGGGAAGAAAAGAAACTAAAAAAAAAAAGGGAAAGAAAACGAAAAGTTCAAAAACCAAATGGGCTCCACCACGCTTATAAAAAATAAAAAATTAAAGGTAAAAAGTAATCACTCAATTTTGGTTTCAATAATAAAACAATCATTCAGCTTTTAACTCAGTTACTTAATTAACAAATCAGTTCTTTTCTATTAAAATGTAATGAAAAGTTGACCTGTCATTTAACTGGTCACGATAGCATTTTACTTGTCATTTAATTAGTCCCAATATTAGAACCCTAACTGAGCAGTAGAAGAAGAGATAAATAAGAAGAGAAAAACAAAAGGGAAGAAGAAGAGAAAAATTCTAAATCCCAATCTTTATGACTCGAATTTGGATCAGCAAAATAAATAAAATGATGAAACCGAAACCCCCCAGCACAAAAACACATTTAAGATCCGTCAGAGATATCTTAGCATCGTCAGAGAGGGATGGCAGACGAATGGCAGTGGTGGGCTGGTGCCTTGGTGGACACCGGATGGGTGTGGTCATGTGGCCTCTAGTAGTGATGATGATGCAACGTGAGGAAGGCAGAGTTGTTGGAGGAAGGTTGTGAGAAGAGATTGTTTGGAAGAATCCGAGAACAAAGCCATTGCTGCAAAATTTGAAAATACAAAAAACATGTCGAAAATTTACACATCTATATGACCATTAACGAACTCTGCAAAGGTTAAATGCTTTGCAACTAAGTTTCCCATCTATATACCTTTTCATCTACCGACTTTCACTTTAAGAGAAAGCTCCCTATAATATTAGAAACACAAAGAAAAAATTCAAAATCAAAATACCCCCATCTACCATCTCCACTGTCAGATGGAGATGAAACTTTGACTATCGCTTCTCCTCTGTGAAGCTTTCTTCTCCTCGATAGACGAAATAAAAATTTGAGAAACCCGAATGAGGTTTTGGGTTGATAGATTCTAGGGATCTGAAAGTGGATTTAATGAGCTTTGGAGGTAATGATGATATGCCATTAGTGATGAGTGGAGCTTTGGAGGTTGAGTTTACCTGGGTTTAGAAAGGGCAGTTTTAGTTGTGACGTTTCCTTACAAATTCACCTTTCTCTTGTTGCCAAATGCTATGTTAGAATAGGAAAAGCTAGCAATGACAATGACATTTTGTTAGATTCAGATTCCCCTCTCTCTTGCTTCGGCATATTTCTTCTTTTATTGTTTTGTTTGGTTCTTAAATTGAGTTTCCGTGGTTACTTAACTAGTCAGGTCAGTTAGTTAACAGGTTACATTAAATGTGTGTTAGTGGATGATTGAATTGTTATTTTTCGATAACATTAATAATTGAATCGTTATTTTTTTAAAATTAAATGACTGAATTAAAAATTAAGTAATTATTTTATTATTTAAACTAAAGTTAAAGTAATTTTTAATGTAATTTAACTTAATAAATATTATATGTATATATATTATTTTTTAGTATTAGTGCGTCTCACCAAAAATACCATTATATGTATATATTGTTTGAAAAAGATCTGATGACACAGTATCATTTAATGGCACAATATATAGTTCATCAGAATTTCTTAACATTTTTATTATTAGATAATAATACAGTGATTAAAATATTATAAATTGATAATGTTAATGATATTTTGTAATAAATTAAAATTTAATGATTAAAAAGTAATTTAAATTATATATAAATAACTATTTTTATAGTTTTTGTTTTCTTTTTCATCTTAAAAAATTTCTAGTTATGGGATAATAATCTTTAATTTAGGTAATAATCATAAGTTATTAATTAATTTTTTGTATACATATTTTTTGAATCCCTGCTGCCATTCATCGTTGGTTCATTGAATTTCATTATACTGAAAGAAAATTTTCCTTCTTAAACGCGCATTTTCTTTCTGGCCAAACAAACAAAATCACAATCTTTGAAACAGTCGAAATGTTGTAACTAAAAGACCATACCTTATCATCTATTTTAAGCAAAAATGCTTTGATTTCAACGTTGCATAACAATCCAATCAAAAAATTCCCATAATACCAAGCATCAAATTTACCTAAGAAACTACTAATAAACATTTATTCTAACCACAATCATGATCAAAACCAATCAACATTTATTCTAACCATAATTATGAATCAAGACTCAGTTGGACAAAACGTGATCAAATAATCCGACCCAGAACAAGTCCGAGTACTTGAGGCATCATCATAAGCATAACTATATGCTGTAGGACAAGCATTCTTGAACAGCACCGAGTACTGCGTCGGCGAGCAAGTCTGAGGTGTAGCATGGTCGCCAGTGCAGCAAAACTCAGGCGAGTTAAACGCCGCACAGGCGCTTTTACAAGCTACGACAGAACCTGAGTCAATGACCTGCAACTCGGGCGGGCAATTGGAATTAAGATCCGAGATACAGCCTGCATATTGGCAATCCCCTGAACCACCAGTTGCCCTGACTCCTAAGGCAACGTTGTAACCATCCACCAGACTGACATCGTAAAAGTCCTTATCACCCGAGCCTCCGCCTGCAATCGTGAACTCCACCAGGGAGACAGGTGGCGCGCCGCCGCCAGTACACTTCAGTACTCCACCACAGTCGCCAGTTACGCATTTCCCAGAGCCAGAGTTGTCAAATGTGCAGCCGGTTCGACCCCAGAATCGACCGGACCAGCCAGGTGGAGCCTGATATTGAGCTGATGAACCAGGTGCCAAAACAAATCCACCCTCGCCAATCGCAGCACCGTTACCGGAGAGTGAACCTGGCCATACCATGAAACTGCAATGGTTTTGGAGTGTAAAAAGCGTCGCTGAAGACAGAATCGTCCCTGAAACCGTCATTACAACCAAAGTTGAAACAATGCAACTAGAATCCAAATGTTTAAATCAGCTTTTAACTAAAAATGATTCACAAAAAAAAAAGAAAAAAGAAAAAAAGAAAAAGACAACATGGATACTTTATAAATTACAGATTTACCATAAGAGAAGAGATTTAGAAAAAGAAGATAAAGCCCAGAAATCGCCATTGATGGTATTTGTAAGGAAGGAAAGGTTGAGATAAATGGGAAGGAAGTGGAGAGATTTGATGCAGGGGAAAAATGGGATGGTTAGGTGTTAATATAGAAAGTTGTTGTGTGTACCCCATAAATTTTGCTTGCAAATATAATAAAAGTTTGTCAAACTTTTCGTGAACAATATTAGATTCTCAGTTCTCTTTGGGAGTACTGAGTAAATTATCAAAACAATTTGTAACATTAATTTCCTCTCTTCTGTCTTTTCATGGTCGGTTATGATACTTAGATTATTAATCTCTTGCTTCGGTTCTAGAAACATGGTAATTCGTGTATTTGTATGATATTTTATCCTTTTTTTAATACTAATTATGTTCTAAGATGCTATTTATTAAGTTCATAAATTTTTCGTATCTATACTTATATCACAACACCAATTTAGTTAAATAAATTATTTAATTTTTTAAATAAAAGATTAAATATTAATATAATGATATTTTTCATCTTTTACTAGTTTTATATGTAAAAGGTATTTAAGAAAATGTAAAAAAATCAATAAGCCCCTATATTGATTTTGCATCAAATTAAGTTTTTGTCGTTAATTAAAATAATCAATTAAGCTCATTCGTTAATAGTTTTCGTCATTCATCACGTTAACCGTTAAAATAAATTGGCGCACCAATCAAATGGTGATATGGGGTAGCTTTTTGGTTTAATCTAATATTTTATAAAAATATATATAAATATTAAATATAATAAATTATAAATTTTATAAAATTAATAATTTAAAAAACATTTAAAATAAAAACGTATTAGAATTCTTAAAAAAATTTGTAAATAATTATAAAAATATTAAATTTGATGTAAACTTATTATAAAAAAAATCATAAATGAAACTCCTCAAACCTGATCTAATTGTCAGATCCAAATCACTACATTGTCGAAGCAACTCAGACTATCTCATTATACAATCATAAAATTTAATTTATAATTATCATTCAAACCAATTTAGCCACCAATCATAATCACAATCACACATTCATAATGTCCAAGAATCAAATTCATCATTTTACGGAGTTATACAAGGTCAAATTTAGAGTTAGGAATCGAATCCAAACTCAATTATCAAATTTTAGTGTTATGTCTCAAGATAGACTTTATTTTATTTTTGATTTTTTTTTTGCTTCGAAGTTTACATGTCTTGAGGCACTAGAAGTGATGTATTTAGGAAAGGTTCCTTAAGTCTCGAGACTAGGTCTCGAGACCAACCTCCCCTATTTTCTCAATTAAACTTCGGTGTTTGGATATCTCAAGACAAGGAGTTCTTGTCTCGAGTCTTGAAATAGGACAAAACTTGTTTAGTTTTGATGTTTCCATGTCTTAAGACAAACTCACTTTATCTTGAGACATTCTGTCAATTGTCTCGAGACATGAAAGAATAGTCTCAAAACATTAGCCATTTTAACAACCCAAATAACAATTTCACATTCTTAAAGTCTCGAGACATCTCAAGACATGTACTTTTTGTCTCGACACTAAATGCTATAATGACCCTAAATGCTCAATTTCAAACATTCAAAACATTCCAAATACAACCTTAAACATACGTAAACTTTATATCAATGCCAAACCATCAATTTGTCACATATAAACACAATTGCACACCACCATTTCATAGCAATTCACACATAAATACCCAAACAACCAATTTGCATATTCAAAACTCATATAAAACTAGCTTAATTAACTACTAATCAAATTATGAAATTCAAGTTTATGAAACAAATAAACCAAGTTACCAAAACGCAAACTCAACACTCAACCACAATTAACCTAGGTACATGTCATATAGCCCAAAGTCATACATTCATACATACATACATACGTACATACAAAAGAGTTAATAATACATATCTCGAATTGAGTTGTTGAGTTGGATGCTTGAATGTTGTAAATCTATGTCTACTCATGTCTAAGATTTGTATACGGAAACAAACATAATTATACGCTGAATATTGAATACTCAATGGTACTACTATAGTTAAAATTCAATGTATATAATTCAATTTAAACAAATAAATAAACCTAACATTAGCTATTTTACTCCATCACAAAGTCAATAATCACATCATTTCCCAACTTCCTCATTCATTACATATTTCAACATTTCATACTTTCATATTCTGATGCATTTAATAATTCAAAATACCATTCAATCTCATTTTCAATATTAACTAATTTCGGCTTTTATTAACGAATGATAGTCATTAGCACAGATGCTCGGATCTGTAAAACGAGTAAGTCCACGACCCTTTAAGAATTGGGACTGTTTTATTCTATCATCCGAGTTGCTCGATAATGATGACTTTTAGTATCTGCGCGAACCATTTTATTCAACCATCTTGGGTTGCCTAACAATGATGACTTTAGTATTTGCTCATGACCCTCAGGGAATTTGAGCTAGTAAATCACTATATCAGTGACGCTATGACATGCCAACTATATCCAAATTAAGTATGTATGTATAATTAAGTGTAAAAATATGTTTGATACAGTCGTATATATGTTATATTGAAATCTTGATATCATGTTGAATCATGTTATAATGGTGATAATAATGATTATTCCTTATTAAATGATGTTAGACTTAATTTGACAACATCAAATTCATCATTTTATAATTTGGAATGGTAGTAACTTTTGATTTGCTTTATCGAATTGAAAATTGATTTGACATTTCTTTACTACAAACCTCTAACTTTCAATTTATGATATAAATTTTTAACAACTTTTATTTTATTCAATTGAATCCTAATATGATGAAATTATTCATATAAACTATACTCCAAATTAAGCTTAAACCAACATTACCCATTATGATCTAACATGTTCTGTACTTAATCAAACTTATACAATTATGAAAATCATGATTTCAAGATTTAAATTTTATCAGCATTCAACAATGGAAACTTGAACTTATTTCAACAATTGAAAATTCTAAACATTGAGCAAAACATGCTAAGTTTCAATATTCACAATCCATGAAAATTTCAATTAAAAATCTTACCTACATTAAGAATGTGGATTGACGAATACTAGGAAAAACTACCAAAATTTCTCTTTTCTTTCATGCTTTGATGAACCGAATGTGGAAGAAGAGAATGGCTTTTCTCTTTCATTCCAGTACCTACTTGTCCATATTAAGCTTAATTAATTAAAACAATTTATATAAATCAATGGTCATGATTCTTTGATGGTTGAATTACTGGAAATAAAAGGTTGGGATCAATGCGAACCGGTAATCTTTTATTAATTATGGGTTATTGATTCTTAAGGACTTGTTTAATTATCAAACAAGGACATGCATAAGCTTAATCAATTCTTTTATTTACTCATCATTTTAATTTAGTCCTATACTATTTATAATAATTAAATCAATTTAATTATTTG
Organism: Gossypium hirsutum; assembly: GCF_007990345.1. Lineage (NCBI taxonomy): Eukaryota > Viridiplantae > Streptophyta > Magnoliopsida > Malvales > Malvaceae > Gossypium > Gossypium hirsutum. Next base: position 29,021,053 of record NC_053428.1, read on the forward strand.
CTATTCCCACTTCTTAAATTCATAATAGATTCGTAACCTTCTCATTTCAACTTTTCGAACAATTTGATTTATTAGATTTGGTCATGAACTGGCTTTTCCAATATCGATAAAAATTTGATCATTACAATAAAAACTTGAACTAAACTAGTTAGCCCGAAATCGGAAGGGTACCGGTCCGAAAAAAGCTATTAGACCGATTGACCTAGAATTGGACGATTGAATTGATTTTTTTATTTTTTTAATATTTTTTTATCAAATCAAAATTTCATTATCAAACTATTAGCATATGCCGAGAATTTTAGAATGAAAAATCGGTTTAATCATTCAATTCTTAAGTTAACTGGTCTAATGTCCTTCTTTGGATTAATACCTTTGTTTATTTTAGTCTAATCGGTTCAACCGATAGATCCAGTCCAATTCAAGTTTTTATGGTTTTTTTTTTATAATTTTTATAAGTTTATGTAAATTTTTATACCTTTAATACTTTTTTTAACAAGTTTTTTTTTATAGAAATTTAATATGTTTTTATAAAAGTTTAAATAATTTAAATATGTTTTTATTAATTTTATAATTTATTAGAATTTATAAATTTTTAGATTTTTTTATTTTTTATAAATTTTATAACTTGATATCAATTTTTATATTTTTTTAAATATTTTTAAATATTTAATAATTTGTATATTTTTAAATATTTTTATGATTTTTAATATCTTTATAGGAAAAATATAAATTAAACAAAAAACCGTCATGTGTCATCATCTAATTGATTTATTAATTTATTTAACAGTCAGCGTAGTCAATGATGAAAATCATTTATGAAGGGGCTTAATTGATTATTTTAATTAATGACAATAATTTAATTGGATGAGAATTTAATACATGAACTTAATTAATTTTTGTTACATTTTCTTACGGGCTTTTTTTTACATATGAAGCTTTATATAAATATTTAAATAAAAAAAATAAAAATACAATCTCTAACGTTTAAATTCAAAGCATTTACTATTATAATTATAACTCAAATTTTGACTAATTTTTATATAAATATAGTTTAAATATTAATTTTTAAATGTTTATATATTTGTATAATTTGTATTATTTTTATACGGTGTCATATGATTGTATTCTTATTGTAGACTGTGAGATGAACTGGCGTCATTATTTTTTAATTGTATAGTTTTACATTGATTTAGATTCTATAATTAATATATATATTAAGTTTTATTTTATTCCAAATTATGTTTTCTGTAAAATGCTAGTTGATAAGTTTTATTTAAAGGGGTTTACTAGAGAGAAGAGGACTGCACGTGCAAGAGAAGCTTCAAATCACGTGAGTTTCACCTACGACTATTTGGTTCCGAATTCCGATCCTGCAATTTCCCATAAAATTTAAATTTACCTCTCTCCACTCAATTAAACTATTTTTTTAAATAATAATTTACCTTTAAGACCATATTATTCCCATTTACAATCTTTCACAAAAATTTAATCACAATTATGAATGCCTTTATGGTTTGTGGTTTATTTTTTAGAAAATAAAATTTAATCACAAAGATAATTGCTATTTGACGTAAAGAGTTCCGAACCAAACTCATTAGATATTTTTTTCACTTTCCAAAATAAAATATTGCTTTTATGGTTTATTTTTTTAGAAAATAAGATGCCTTTGAAATATATTAGTAAGCGAGGCACAGTAAGTAACTAAAAACTGTTGACATGTGAGGATAAAAATAAACTTAAAAGAAATTAAGAAGGTTTCAAAAGTATGTATCAATGTCATTTTTTTTAAAGGTTCTATTTGTCTCACTTATATTTTGGTGTGTAAAAAATTTACGTGTAAATAAACCTCAAGGATACAATGAAGCATAATGACTATTGACATTTTGCATTGATAGAAATAGTTTTGACAATATTTGACAATATTACAGGTAAATAAACCTCAAAGTTTCTTCTAAATCAAAATTTGACAATATTATTGACCTCAATGCAACTACAGTTTTCAATAGTCATCCTCATAGTACCATGCTTGTAGAGGAATGTGAATACATCGGTGAATAGACATGCCTTTTTTAATTTCCCATCAATTGCAAAATAGAACTTTAAAGTTATTGGTGTGTGGGAATAAAAATAAACTTATGAGAAATGAAGAAGGCTACAAGATGTATATCAATGTCACTTTTTTTAAGATTCTATTCGACCCCACCTATATTTTAGTGTGAAAGAGAGTTACTTGCAAATAAAATTCGAGAATATAATAAAGTCCAATGACTGTCAACATTTTGCAATAATGGAAACAATCAACTGAATATTAAGCGTGGCATAGCAAAAATATTAATTTCTATAAAAAAACCTCTATAATAATTCTTTATAAAATAATTTAGGAATATTAGAAGATGGAGGAAATAGAAAGGAACTTTTGATGTATTTTTTTTGTGTACCAAACAAATGAAATTTGAGTCTTATTTACAAAAGTTCTCACGTCTATTCATAGAAATATAACTATATAAATGGATAGCCACGTCTTTTAGTTATAAATATAATTATTTAATAGATATTTACTTGAATAATTATAACATTTTGTTATTAATAAAACCATATAACTTTTAATAATAAATGACATAACTTATCTCTATAAATAGTGACAACTCTTAATTAACAACCGAGTGACATAACTTTTAACTCACTTGTAACTTTTCAATTATAATTATTACAACATCATAAATATTTTAAAAATATTCCAAAAAAAAATATACTTCCATATAATAAAACATATAGTTTATAACGTACCATATAATTGGATTATAAAAACTCAAATAAAGTTTATTAGTTAAGCAGATTTTAAGTGCAAAAAATGTGAATCAAACATTTGTTCAACTAGTACGTACATGAGATTCCTTTAAAGCCGATGCCTCGGGAAAAAAAAAGCTACAATTATTATTATGTCATTCCTTCCAGACATTAAACTCCTTAAACAGTTGACAAAATGGCTAATTATTTGATAACCTTCACAGCGTGTTTGGTTCGCTGTTTTCCCCCCCTCTGCATGCGTATTCCCCCCCTATGCAGCAGGTCCACCAAGAAACGATTGTTTGGTTCGCTGTTTTCCCATTCCCCGCCGAATCGGTTACTCCCCTATTACATTGATTGCGCGTAATAGGCATTACGGCCCCTCAGCGCCGATTACCCATTCCGCGTCTTTCCCTTTTTTCTCTTCCGTTTTCTGCCCTCGTCCTCAACGCTGTCAAAAGCTTCCCCAAAGTAATCGACGGAGTCCTCGACGTTGTCAAAAGCTTCCCCAAAGTCGATCCTTCCAAGGTCACCCCTTTTTCTCACATCCATTTCACGATTTATTGTTTGATTTTATATTTCGGTGCTTGGGTGCTTAGGAAGAAATGATTTTGAAGTTATTCTTTTCTGGAACTACTTGATATTTCACCCGATGTATAGTGTTTTATGTGCATTTTTGGGTTTCATTCCCAAAATTGAAAGCCAAATCTTTCACCGGTAATCAATCATTTTTATACAATTTCTTTTCATGCTCATGTTTCCTTGTTTGGGTTTCTTTCAAAATTTCTGAATCAAATTGCTGTAGTTATTGGTAGATATTAGAAGAAGATAGTGCTGGTTTTGGCTTTGGGGGATTTGCATATACCCCATTGGGCGGCTGATCTCCCTCCCAAATTCAAGTCCATGCTAGTTCCTGGAATGATCCAACACGTCTTTTGCACTGGTAATCTTTGCATCAAGGTATCCCATCTTTCTTTTCCTTTTTGGATTTTTTTTTGTAGCTGAAATCATAGTTGAATTTGGTTCCACTTCTTTAGCACTTTGGGTTTTATGTTTCTCAGCAAGCAATTGAATATATTAATTTTCTCTTCCTTTTTTGGAACTATGGATTGTTCATTCCTTTGTAGTAGTTATGCTAAATTTATGCCTAATTTAATCTGGATTTCATGTTTTTGCCCAATTATTTTCTCTTTGAGTTGTAATATGCGAAGAGATATTATTTGCTAGTTTGAATTTGGGAAAAGCAGCAGAAGCTACCATACCTGAATTATCAGTATTTTAAATGATCGCCAGCAATTGTTTTATTTGATAATTGTAATTTTGATCCGAATAGCCATTGCTGCTACCTTGCATTTATACATGCAAAGAATGATTCCTGTCATGTTTGATCTGAAATGCGTATAATCACGTGTCAGATACTAGTTTGTGCCCAACTCTGACATGAGTATGTTCAAAATTTCCGAAGCTTTTCCGTATGTTTGAAGGATTTTATCTCAATCCTTTGAATATGTGTAGGGCATATGTGCCACTTTTGAGAAAACGAGAAGAGTCCGTGTAGCATAGCATTAAGTAGGATTGAAGTACATATTTGGTTGAACTTAGAAACATGTAGGAAGTTAGTCACTAAGGGCTAGTTTCTCATTGCTTTTGAAAAGTGCTGCAAAAAAATGCTTATGAAAAATGCTTTTGAAAAGCTTGGTCTAAAATTTAAGAGTTTACTATCTGTTTAGTATTGCTTATGGCTCTAAAAGCACTTTTGAAAAGCTATTTTTCTCTTATTTGCATAGCCAACAACAAATCAAATGAACCTGGTTTGTTAGCTTTAGCTTTATGGAAATTATGCCATAGTATTTCTACCAATTGAACTTTTACGGTTTTTGTTTTTCTTATTAAAATTACCACTGGCCCAGCTAATTCGGACTAAAATTTCAAGAAGTTCAAGATTACTTGAAGACACTTTGTCCTGACTTGCATATTACCAGAGGTGAATATGATGAAGATACAAGATATCCCGAGACCAAAACATTAACTATCAGACAATTCAAGTTGGGATTGTGCCATGCCATGGCCATCAGGTATTATTTTCTTCTTTCCGCTGGTATATAGTATTGGACTCTGCATTTTAAATCAGTAAGTAGCTTGCCATTGATGCAGATTATAAATTTATATTGAAGCATGCATCTCCTGCTGTGAAAAATATGTGATTTCATGCTAATGGTGTTAAATAAATATAAAAATAATCGTTCATGCCTTACATTTCAAGTTAAAATATGTTCTGTTTGGAAAACTTGTAGACAGAGATCTTGCTCTCTTTTTCTGAAGCTGCTAAAGGATGCACGAAGGATCTACAGTTTTATGCATTTGTAACTTGTGATTCTTGCGGTAAGTAGCGCCTAAAATTTGTTGGAATCATGTTGTGTTCAAGAACCATACAAGCACAAATGTAATCCACTAAATGCATAATTCCAAGTGGAGAGAAAGGTAACCTGGTATGTTCATCTAAGTTACTTACATTTTTTGCAAGTTGATTAATCATAGACTTACTGTTGCTTCTTTGTCCTTCTGCAGCAAGACCTGCATTCTACAAATATGTTGCCTTCATGTTCATCTTGAATGCACTAGAACTGTTTGCTTTACCTAGAGCTTCTTTCTAAAGATCAATATACCGATATTGCTGTGGGAACATATCCAAAAATGTAGAATGTGCTTTACCTAGAGCTTCTTCCTAAATATCAGTTAGTCCTTGATTTTTTTTTCAGTATGTACTATGTGTTATCAAGTAGATTTGGAGTTTGAATATCTACATCTAAATTATTTTCATTTCCAAGCAGAGATCTTTTCTGATCAATTTTCTTGTAGCAAAATAAATAGTATCATTGTGTTTGTTATTGTAGAATTACAAGAGTCTTGTACTAATAGAATTTGATGGAGTTTGAATGGCTCACAGGTTTGATGGAGTTTATTTTTTAATTCTTTTTTAATTTTTTAATTATGTTCAATTATAATTAACACTACAAAAATTATCTCAACAAACGAAACAAAAAAAAAAGTAAAATGCTACAAACAAATCATGTTTTCTTTTTTTAAAAAAAAGAAAGATATTTAACACACTATATTATTCAAATGGGTTTTTTTAATAATAATTATTAAGTCATCAATTAATCAAATCCACAAAATCAATTATTTTAGATTATATTTTATAGTATTATATATTATGATTTTAGTAAATTCGTATAAGAATATTTAATACTAAGAATTTTATTAAATTATATATTTATATTAAATTATATTTAATAATAATTATTTTAGATTATATTTTATAGTATTATATATTATGATTTTAGTAAATTCATATAAGAATATTTTAATATTAAGAATTTTATTAAATTATATTTTTTTATTAAATTATATTTAATAATTATTATTTTAAATTATATTTTATACTATTATATATTATAATTTTAGTAAATTCATATAAGAATTTTATTAAATTATAATATATTTAATTATAATTATGTTTAAATATGATTAAATTATTTATTATTGATAATAATAATCTTATTAAAATTTAAATAACAATAACAATAATCATTTACCAAAACAAATTTATGCTAAGGGTATTCTAGTCATTTTAGTTTTTTCCATTATGCTATTACACCTCTATTCCATTCAACCAAACACAAGATTACTATTACGCCTCTATTCCATTACATTCAACCAAACAGTTGATTTGCTATTACACCTCTAATCCATTACACCTCTAATCCATTACACCTCTATTCCATTACGCCTCTAATCCAATACAGCGAACCAAACGTGCTCTCAATATTTTCTCAAAATGGATAACTTAATTTCAACTTAATCATGACTTTAGGTCCAATAAAGGATCGTATCTTCGATTGGATAATTGACATTAAATGTTGTATGACATTGATTGATTAAAGTGATATTTATTAATGAAATAATTTAATATAAATTAATAGTTAATTTAAATTCATTTTTCACACTATATAGTCTGTGCCTACCCGTTCATTATCGATTGACTTCCGATCAACCAACTTTCACATAGTTCTTGGCATTTTCCATGTTTTTCGGCCATGATGTTCAATTGTTCATACTTAAATATCGGTATTTGGTGAGCTCATGATTGCTGAAGGAATAAATATCATACATAAAACGATAAATTTTATATACTAACTTGGATCTGGTATAAATTTATATATATAATTTTAATTTTAACTTAATTTTCAATATTATTTATGAAAATTATTTTTCTTGAAGTAATGAAAATTGTTGATTGATATTTTACTAGAATAAAAAATAAATTGTAATATTTTCACATAAATTTAAATTATTTTTTCATAATGATAAAGTTGTATAATTTAAATTAGGCAGTTTTAGTTGAACAACCCAACATAACTAAAAAAGAAGAACAAATATAAACACTTTTTCAGACATCCCATGTGTGTTTTTGACAAAGGAGACAGCAGTAACTCTCACCTTCACCATTTCACACAAAAAAAAATGTTTAAATTGCAAGGCTTTGTTTAACGGCACCTAAAACGCGTTAATTTCTTTGCTTAGTAAGGCAGTTGGTGGAATCTTTTGTGAGGTCATCAGTCATGTGATTCATGTTTGATGTGGGAAATAGCAAAACCTACCACACACGCACAACAAACCCAGCTTGGTGTTTCATTTTAACCACGCTTGATGATGAGGAAATAATTCATCCTCCTATATCTATTACCTTTATACCGCATTTTTTTCGAGCAAAGATTTCAGGGGATGCCAGAACAAATCATTAGAGAGGTCGAATGAAATTTTAATTTTTTATAATTTATATCTTTATAATTTTCAAAATATTAAATCAAATTTTTATAATTTTAGGGGGCCGAACTATAATTTTATCTTTACTAATTTAAATTTTTAAAAAAAATTTAAGAGCCTAAATAACAGTTTTACATTTTAGGAGGGACGAGGCCATTGCCAGCCCCCCTAAATCCACCTCTAAAATAGTCCCAATTCTCCTTACTACTTATAAAATGTTGAATCTTGGAAAACAGTTGAATTCTAATATTTAATGAATTTTAATATGTGATGAATAATATTATTTAATTAAAATTTGAGTTTTGATAAAAATACAAGAATTTAATCGGAATGAATAAAAAATGAATAAAGTAACTTTAAGCATCTAACCCTCCTACTTGTTATTGCTTTGTGTATAAAGTGACTTTGAAGGAAAGATTGACCGACTACTAATGATTTTTTCTCTTTTAGTTTCTTGAGGAGATCAAATATGGGAATAGCTTGTTAAGTTTGCACTTGCAATTTTCATATCACATATGGGAAAGTGTAGGGTCATGTTTCTTAGCTTATCCCCAGACTGGACAAGTTCATAGATCAAATCAAACGAAGTTGAGCAAGCAATAACGGTTTGACAAAGGCCTGCAATCTAAGTCAGTCCATCCAATCATTTAGTTGTTATATTTTAAGTTTCATTGCATCGTATTATATATAAATCAGATGAATAATATACTATAGATATTTGTGTGTTAGAGCAACAATCCCGAACTGGGCGAGTAATTGGACATTAGATGAGAAGTATCAAATTGAAGGCAATTAGGAAAATTTAAATTTGAAAGTTTTGATTATTGAATTGTAGCTTCATTAGCATGAGCATTGTTGTTAATGTAAGAGGAGGTGAGTTTAAGTGCGTTGAAGTGCATTTATCTTCCTATTTATGAGTTGGTAATGAGTTATAGGTAGTTTTAGATATTGTGTCAAAAAGAACAGATAGGATCAGAACTTATAATGAAATTGTTAAAAATATCGAAAGTTTTAATATCGTGTTAAATTAAATTAAATGATTAATTCTTCAAAAACTTAATTTGATATTATATTGGAGTTCAGAGAATGTACATGAATATAGATGGATTCGAATTCAAAAGATGTAAATTAGCAGACCCAATGGAGGGTGGACCTGGACCATGTGTTTTAAGACCATGAATGTGTGCTTTCCTGTACAAGTCAGCCCAATGGTAAGTTGAGTTGAGCTTAGTTTATAACCAGTAATGTAAGCAAGATATGGAGAAGCTAATCTTTTATAAATTATACAAACTTGACATGCGCACAGCACACCTTGACAAACTTGCGCCTGGCCCTGCCATGGACAAAGAGAAATGAGCCACTTCCCACACACTTATGGGCTAAAGGACAGCTCCAGCTTAATCCTCGAGCATACTATCGTCGGATATAAAATAGTTATGTCACGTTAAAATATGAATCATATCACGTAATTTCGTATTAATAATTAAAATAACGAATGTTTGATTTTTCTGTAAATATAATTGTGTAACATGATTTGAATTAAAGTGATATATATTATAATTCTGCATTTAAATTTTTTTTTAAACATAATTTGTTATTTGACTGACATGAAGTACCCATTATTTGCAAAGAGAAAAAAATTAAAACACAAAAATTTTCTTGGTTCAGTTAATTATCGATCTGAAACTTTTTTCTTTCTTATTTTATACAGCAATGACATCAGGATTGCATTTGCTGGTTGCTTAGCCATACTTGTCTGCGACTGCGATTGTCCAACATATCTAAAGGTTTATTTTACTTACAACCAGGAACCATCAACAACCACTGTTATCTGAATAAAGTTTAAATAAATTCATACCCATATGCTTGAATGGTCACCATTGAGAAAGGCAGAGCAACTCATTTTCATTAATCTACTTTTCAATATAAGTGTCGTCAAAGATGCTCTTTTTTCTTTGACAATTTTTTTACTTAAACTTCAATCCATGTGTGTAATGCCCACTTTGTTTTTATTAATACGAAAGAAGAAGAAAAAAAGCCCCACTGGTTTAGACAAAAAACTGCACCGTATTTTTAATTTGGAATTAATGCTAAAACTTTAAGAAATTAAAGAACAAATAATAATGATTATCATATATTGTTGACCTCAAGATACTGAACAAACAGTGCAGCTAACCTAATAATTAATATATATAATGATGAAGCATTTAGCATTTTTATTTAAGAAAAAAAATGGGATTTTGGAAATTGAAATTTCTCATATTTGACTCCAAATTTTACCATTGGGGAGCAACTCTATTCTTTAAGAAAATGCTAGCCTTTCCTAATGGAGTGAAATGGAGAATAACATTTGAGGCGTTGAGGGAAAACGATGTAGCACCATCCTCTTTTCAAATATTTATATATATGATGTTGTTATTATAAATAATATATTAATTAATCTTGAAGAGAATATTTTAAAGATGGTAGCAAATTATACATATTCTTCAATGTGAAACCATGAACATTTTGCACAACATTTTTCTAACTAACTTTGGATTTAGAAGAATTCATATATGTAATGTATTATCATGAATAAGATAATATTTGTACCTTATAAAAATGATCCATTTGCTATTAAATGAAACATATTAGTCGTATATTTGAGAAATTAATATATTAATCTTTACATGTTAATTTTATCATTAATCGCGGATTAAATCAAATTAAAAAACTTATTACTCTTAAAAACAAATAGAATTACGTGGCTTAATGGTGATTGACATGAATCAAACCGCAGACCATTTAAACACAATAATTATGTACAAAAAATTGAATCGAAAATAATTTAGGGGTAAAAGCAAAATTAACTTCTTATATCTAGTTATTCTTCAAAACTATTGTTTAACTTTTTAATTTAATGCTAATGTTTGATTTAATGCAATTTCAACTACTATTAGCAACAAAGTTGATGTGCAGGGACTAAACTGCCAATTTTTCAAATATACAAGGATTAATATGTTCCTTTTAATAGTATAGGGATTAATAAGAACATTATGATATGACACATAGACTTATGGTAAACTTTTTTTTTTGTTTGAAAATTTACTAGTAAAGTTATTATAGGATTTGAACTAAAAACTACACATAACAACAGCTCTGCGTCAATTCAAACTATAGATTAACTTATTAAATTAAAACCCATACATAACAATAGCTCATAGTAGGACTCGAAGACCCATACATCATAATTGTATATGTTGAGTCTCGAACTTAAATCTTTAAAATTTAAAAACTTCACTTTTACTGATTGACCCAACATGTGAATTACATTTATAATAAACTTTTAATAGAGAATATTGAAATTATATTTATTAATGACCATGCTATTAATGAACTAGATTATGTCACAAAAAAAAAAGTCTAAAGTGGGTATATAATTTAGTATAATTTATCGGTATATTAAGCTCATAATAATTTAAATAATAACAAAATTGAACTTCCTGGTCAAGAATCAAAAGCAGCCGTTGCATAGTTTAAAACCCCAATACCATTTTTACTCCATTAGCTTGACCTTTCGACAATATCTTAAAATGCCTAAATCACCATCACTCTTCGATTTTCACCTTCTCTTACTCTTCACTATCTTTTCCTTAGCCGCCGCCGATGCCATCGCCGCTGCACGGCCAATAACCCAACAATTCAAAGAAGCCCCACAATTCTATAACTCTGAAATTTGCCCTAAGATAGTTGGCGAAGATGATGAATCTGATAATGGAACCTCCATTTTTTTATGCTCGGATCAATCTGTTCACGTGGCAATGACCCTTGATTCAGCTTACATACGGGGTTCAATGGCGGCTGTTCTTTCAATACTTCAACACTCCTCTTGTCCCCAGAATATCGTCTTCCATTTCGTCGCCTCCGCCACCGCCAACGCCTCGTTTTTACGCGCCACCATCTCTTCCTCCTTCCCTTACCTCAACTTCCAAATCTACTCCTTCGACGACTCTTCTGTTTCACGTCTCATTTCAACCTCAATCCGCTCCGCACTAGACTGCCCTTTGAACTACGCTCGAAGCTACTTGGCCGATCTCCTCCCTTCATGCGTCCGCCGAATTGTGTACCTCGACTCCGACCTGGTTCTCGTCGACGACATAGCTAAACTCGCCGCAACTCAACTTGGAGACAACTCGGTCTTGGCTGCTCCAGAACATTGCAATGCAAACTTCACGTCTTACTTCACTCTAACGTTTTGGTCAAGCGCTACTTTATCCTTAACATTTGCGAACCGTAAACCTTGTTATTTTAACACCGGAGTAATGGTGATCGACCTTGATAGATGGAGACGAGGAGATTACACAAAAAAGATTGAAGAATGGATGGAGATTCAAAAAAGAACAAGAATCTACGAGTTAGGTTCTTTGCCGCCATTTTTATTAGTTTTTGCAGGAAACATAGTTGCCGTTGATCATCGATGGAATCAACATGGACTTGGGGGCGATAATTTTAAAGGTTTATGCAGGGATTTGCATCCAGGTCCAGTTAGTCTTTTACATTGGAGTGGAAAAGGAAAGCCATGGGTGAGGCTTGATGCTAACAGGCCTTGCCCTTTGGATGCTTTATGGGCACCTTATGATCTCCTGCAAACGCCGTTTGCATTGGATTCTTGATGGGGAAATTTGGAAATGTTGAAATGCTTGTTAATTCGCAGCTGGATTGCAGCGGTTTATAAATCTACCAGCTTTTCTGGCAAGTGTTTGTTTGCCGAGAAAGTAACAGAATCATCAAGAAATGGGTGGATCGAGCTGTGTATTGTTTCTTCTTTTGCCAAGATTACGCATTAAAGATGAAGAAATTGAAAATCCAGAAGGAAAATAGCAATGGATTTTACAATCTTTGTTCGGGCGTATGATAACTGTAATAAAAAATAAAAGCAAATTAAAGAGGTGGCTATAATTTCCGTGGATCCTTTTTATTTAATAAAAAACAAATTTGCCTTTGTAAATAGTTTCTTTTTTCCCTTTGATTACTATACAATTCTCACTTTTATTTAATATTTTTGAAAGTAAAATAAAATATTTTTTTTGGAAATGTTTATATAAATAAGGCTTAATGCCTCTTTTAGAAATTCCTATTACTTTTCTAAATTTTATGTTGATGATAATAAGATTTTAAAATTCAAAATAATTTTATTTTAATATTAAAATTAATGATTTTTATGGGTAAAAATTATAGGATAGGACTTATTTAACAATAACAATAGTTTAAGGGTTTGTTTAAATAAATAGATATTATTTTTGTTTTTCCGGAAAATAAAAATATTGAAGAAAATTTGTTTAATTAAAATTTTTAAAAATAATTTTTGAAAAAATGAGAATGAAACTGTGTGAAAATTAGAAAACAAAAAAAAATGTTTTCACTAAAATTATTTTGTAAAAGTGAAAAAGATAGAAAACAAGATTCTTAACTATAAATGAATTGACTTTAGTTCAAACCTCGTATAAAAATAAAAATATTTACTTTTTTAAATATTTTTTTCAAAAATTTAGTACTGTGGTTCAAATCCATATAAATATATATTTTTTATTTTATTCATCATGTTTATATTATAAAAAAATAGTTACCAAACATCTTTTTATTATTAAAAACAAAATTTTGTTTCTATTTACTAAACATATTTTTTAATTTAAAAAAATAGAAAATGGAAATTATTTTTGAAAACCAAACATAACCTTGCATCAAGAGAAAGGAAAATAATGAGTTGAATTTCCCTTGATTTTCCTTGAATTACATAATATTTATTTACTCGATTTGTGGGTAAGATTAGAGAAAGGGAAGTAAGGTTTTGTTGCAAAAGTACATTTTTCCTATTAAATTTTACATAAATTATTTTTTTACAAATATAATTGAAAAATCATTATAATCCTTTTACTATTGTTTTTATCCAAACAAAATAAACATACATTATTTTCTTTCTATTTCCTTTACAACCCTTTCTTTTCTTTTATAATTTTTACCCACAGAATTCCTTTTTGATACATCATCAAGGAAGAAAAACAATGAAAGCTTTCAAAGCACATGTTGCCTATTGTATTACTTCTCTCCTTAACTTGTGATTGCCCGTTGGTTTCTATCTAATAGTGACAGATTGAAGGAGATTCCGGATGTCTTTGAGCGTTGATTGAAGTTTCTGTCCTACTTTGGTGTGTCCAAGTATAATGTTGGTCCATTTTTGTCGATATCCATTAGCTTACAAGAAGTAATATTATGATACTTAAGGGTTAAAAGAATAACCCGTAGGGTAAGAATACTAACCTGAAGTTTGCTAGCAAAGTTGAAGCTTTGAATGGACAACAATTGAAATCCATTTGAGTTCTGAACAATAGCAACCCCTTCAATCATGTCATTAGTCGATTTTGAACAATGCTTCATGGAAGAGACCATTGAGAGGAGTGTCCTCTAGAACTGAACGAAATTTGAGTCCTTGATTGACTGACTTGATAAATATTAACAAGATAGGTGTTGAAAATTGAATGGTAGAGATCAGATACTCTTTCAATAGCACCTAAAGGATCAGGATTAGATCTTCTAAATATGAGTTCATTTCTTGATTTCCATATAATGCAAAGGGTACATGCCATAGCAATACAGAAGCTTCTTGAATCTTGAGAGTTGGTGTTGTTTTCTTGGAGCCATTGGAGAATCCAGTTTAAGATGAATTAGTTAGTTAAGGAGTTAGAGCAGAGCGCAAGAAGAGAATCGAATTCAATTACCTTAGAAAAATTACAATTTAAAAAGAGATGTTCGCGGTTTCCCTATTTTCTTTATAGAGAGGACAAATATTACCATTAATAGTGTTTTATTAAGAGGAGGTCTTTTGTGGGAAGACAATTATTACATATCTTCCATAGGAAAATAATGACTTTGAAGGAAGTTTAAGTTGCCAAAGATTAACCCAAGTTTTTTATTGAGATTGATGAGGGGTGGTAGCGGTGCTCATCCAGGAAAAAAGGGAAGAAGCAATTTTAACCAAAAAGACCCTGATGAAATCTCTAAATTAATTTATTATCACCTCCCTCAATGGAAAGGGTTCTACTAAGAAAATTAGAGGCTCTATTAGTATCAAGTAAGTTGAGGGACTTATTTTGATATAGTTAGTTTTTTACCTAAGCTTAGTTGAGTATATACTTAAGGGTAAATTATACCATTAATCATTAAAATATGGGTAAATTTTCATTTTGACCACTTAAGCAAAAAAAATTACAATATGTCACTGAACTATTTGAAAACTTCCATTTAAATCACTAAATTATTCAACATTAATAAAAAAAAGTTAAGTTGTGCGCACATCGCACAGTGCACTGCCACTGGGGTTTCGGCTTTCGAGGCTTTCCCCAAACACCAAATTCCCCTGCCTTCTCCTCTGAACATTATGCGTCCTCCTTACGGTAATTATCTTCCTTTCTTATTCATCCCCTTTTTATTACAATCTCATCATCTCAACATTTGGTTCAGTGTAAGCTCTAATGGAATAAAATTTCCCCATTTCCCTTTTCTTTTTTCATATTCTATTTTAAGGAAAGTACCTTTTTTTTTACTCAAACTACTTAAAACCTTTAAATTCTTCCTTTTTTCTTGATTTCATTGACATTTTATAGTGAAAGGTTATATTTACTTTGGATACACTGGTTCTTCAATTTAAAGTAATTCAAAGTTGAAAGCTTTTATTTTATTATTATGAGTGTCTATTTGAACATATAGCGAACAAATTTTTGTGTTTAAATATCTCAGATTTCGGCTGGTGGATTAGTTGAAAACCAGGCCTTGATGGTTTAATTATCTTTTTGGATAATTTAAGATCATTTCTTGAAATCCCCCAAACAACTAAACGGAATGAGCATTGTAATCGTAAGTTCTTTTTTCTTTCTTTCTATTGTTTCTATATGTGAGCCACTTTTTCATTTCAGTAATGGGGTGAAAAGCCTTAAGTAATGAAGTAGATATCTCTTCCTGTTATGTTTCCATTTGCTGAATTGAGGGTTTGATAGATTTTGCATTTTTTAAGGTGCCATAGTATCTATCTTGAAAAAAGAAATAAAATAGAACACCAACAGTGATGTTGGATTTGTGCTGGAGAAACCATATAGGTCACATTGTCTAGTTTTGTCTGTTTGAAACTCTACGACATTCTTGCTTGTATATCTAAGCATAAAACAATGGAGATTAAGTGAAGATTAGGACTAATTTTACCATGTTTAAAGATTGGTAAGGGCTATCTTTTATAATGTTATGTACTCTTATCTCAGACATTATGGTTTCAAAATGCTTGCTTTTTCATACTTGCCTCCTTTGAAATATCGAGAATCTGTGTTAATTCGTTTCAATAACTAACAAAATAATCTGAAAAGGTGCAATTTGTTGTCATCAATGAGATTCATAGGAGACTAATCTGTTTTATAAGCTTAACCAATGGAGATACAACAGAGTATTAGGACAAAGTTTACCATGTTTTAAGGATTGGCAATGACTATCTTTATAATGTTATGTACTGTTATTTCAGACAACGTGCTTTCAAAATGCTTGCATTTTTGTACTTGCCATCTTTAGAGTATTGAGATTCCATGGTTAAATTTGTTTCAATTACCAACTACATAACTTAAAAAGGTGCAATATATCGTCATAAATGATTTTGATGGGAAACTAATCTGTTTCCTTGGCCACTTCTTTTGCGATTAGTTTGCTTTTCATCGTATAACTTATGTTTGTTTGTTGAACTTCAATACCTTATAGGTGTTAACTATTTATGTATTATTTCATTAACTTGCTTGTTTTGTCTGTTATGAGTATTTAAGAAGCAAAGAGAACCATCAAGATTGCCCAGCAAAACAGATGCAGAGTTTGATAGGATCAGCAATTTACCAGGACATGTTATTGATCAAATCTTGTCACGTTTGCCGATAAGGGATGCGGTAAGGAGCAGTGTTCTGTCAAGGAAGTGGAGATACAAATGGGCTAAGATACCTTGTCTTGTGTTCGATAATCATTGTCTTAATTTCTCTTCCCAAGACCAATCTTTCATAAAAAACAAGCTTGTAAACATCATTGACCATGTACTTTTACTTCACAACGGTCCAATACACAAATTCAAACTTTCACATCGAGATCTTTTAGGTGTCACTGACATTGATCGATGGATACTTTGCATATCAAGGAGCTCTATCAAAGAAGTCGTGCTGGAAATATGGAAGGGCCAGCGCTACAAACCACCTTCTTGTTTATTTAATTGCCAGAATTTAGTTCATTTGGAGCTATTTAATTGTTTGCTAGAACCTCCATTGATGTTCAAAGGTTTCAAGAATTTGAAGAGTCTTGATCTCCAGCATATTACCATCACCCAAGATGTGTTTGAAAAGCTCGTTTCGAGCTGCCCTTCTCTTGAGAGATTAACATTGATGAACTTTACTGGTGTCACACATCTTGTCATTGATGCACCAAATCTGCAATTCTTTGACATTGGTGGTATTTTTGAAGATGTTAGCTTTCTGAATACGGTCCATTTATCTTATGTTTCCATTGGTTTGTATGTAAATATTGACAATGAAGAGAATGATGCTCGAGACAATTCTAGTAAACTGCTCAGATTCTTTGTTAATCTGCCTCATATACGGAGGCTGGAGATTCAGAGTTACTTTTTGAAGGTAATGGCGTAGTGAACATCATTATATAGAACTAGTATCTTCTTGGATATGTTGGTTCCCTGGGACATTTCAATCTGAGTGTCTTTGTGTGCTCATTATCATTTGGACATCTATATGCACTTTTACTGCCTTTTACAGGTGTCTGCATACACAAAATATCCCGAAAAATGGTTATTGAATCCTGATATGCTTGTTCAAGTCCTCTACAATGTGCATATTCCACTTTAACTTATCCATGGCAGATTCTAATATATACTGTTTTTCCTTTTTCCACTCCAGTATTTGGCAATGGGATATGTGCCGAGCAGGTTGCCTAACCTATGTGTTGATCTGAATCATTTATCGATTCGTATAGATTTTGATGATTTGGAGGAAAATACCGCTGCTCTAGGCCTCCTAAGAAGTTGTCCAAATCTCCTAGAGTTGGAAATGTTGGTGAGTTCCATATCTTTTAATCTTTTAGGTTCTTTATGATGATGCAAATAGTAATATCTCCAGCTCTTATATTGCATTAATGTTTTTAGCAACATCGTTAATCTAAAAAGATTATGCATGTAATGGTTCTTGGTTTCGGAGGTCGATTAGCAGATTAGAAATGTATGATGTTTTATGTAGGCTCGGCCCGAGGAACAATCTTCCATGGAAAGATCCACCAACTTCTGGGAAGAGGATCATTGGAGCTCTTTGTTTGCACATCTGAGGCTGGTCAAAGTGTCTGGCATCTCTGGTGTTAAATCGGAAATGGATTTTATCAAGTTCCTGCTATCGAATTCACCTGTGCTTGAGCAGTTGACTGTTAAGCCTGCTTCCCAGGAAGGCGAATGGGAGTTAATGAAGGAATTGCTGCGGTTCCGGCGAGCTTCGATATATGCAGAAGTCATTTATTTGGACCCATGATACTCATGGCTGCCATTGTGGAAAGTTCAGGGTTTTAGGAAAATGGCATCCATGGCAGGTTTGCTTATTCACTTTCTTATCAGGGGGGTGCCCTTTATATTTTTAATGCATAAAACCAGAGTTGTTAAGTGCTTGTTCCCATATGAGGGCTCTATAATACTTGGTTTGTTTTTTTTACTCTATTTTTTGAATAATTAGTCCCAAATCCACAATTGTATAATCCGATTTTATTTTATTGTATTTTATTTATGGTACAAATGTTGGATTTTAGAATTTGAATGCATATCTATTAAATAACATTGTGGTCGCATGAATCAAGTGTCTATTATCTTATTTTATCAAAATGACTAAACTACATTTTCATTTAATTTTTTTTATAAAACATATAAATTTTGTTTTTTTTAATATCTTAATTATGGAAATAAATAAACTAAATCTGCAAAAAAAGAACTACATTTTCATTTAAAGCTAAGCACTAATAATATTTATAAAATATCACAATTTGGATACATAGAAATACATAACTCCACCCATCTAAAGGATACATAGAAATACTTAAGAAAAATTAATTTATTTAATTAATTGTAAATACTTAAGAAAAGTTAATTTATTTAATTAATTGTAAAAAGAATTTTTTAATTTTAGCTTAGCATGAAAGGCTTGAGATCATATAATAATAAAAGTTGGGCTTCATGCGCAATTATTAAAGATGATTTATTTGAGTTGATTTTAATTTAAAAACATAAAATAAAATTTTAAGAATTAAAAGGAGACTAAATTAATTAATTAAGTTCAATATTATAGTAACAAATTGGTTGATACTATTAAGGGATAAAAAATTTTCAATAACTTATTTATTTGATTTTGATGTTTTGAAATTTAAATTTCAATATTGAAAAAAAAATTAGAACTTTCAGCAATGGGGCAAACAAGTACAATTTGACAATTTTTAAAGCACTATTTTAGTTTCTACCGCATTTTCACTTTAATCATTAATGTTTTTTTTAACCCAATTAATATTAAAAAAAAGATATTTTTGGGATGACCTAAATGAAAGCAACTTAGATGTTGGGGATCAAAATAAAAGTGTGGACATGATGTAGCATATACAAGTTAACTGTTGTTAGAGATTTAATAGGTGGGCGACTAAAATGAAACTGTTTTAAAAATTGAGTAACGAAATTGAAAGGATTTCATTTTAAGTGCCCAAAATAAAAGCGCCTTAGAAATTGGGTTTTCCTATATTACATATACTAATAGTATTAGACCTACCTATGAGTCAGGCTGTGGTCTGATTTTAAAAAGTTTTCAAGCTCAAGTTACTTCCGCCTTGGCCCGATTTGCTTAAAAACTCGTTTCACTGTTCAAAAATTAATAAAATATTTTTATTATTTAAATTGAATTTGAGTCGAGTTAAACTAACCTAAGACATAAAAAATTATGTCCAAGCTCACCCCAAGTTGAGTCGAGCTATCGGGCGGCCTACCCAAACCATAAACAAATCTAATTAGCATACATCCTTAATTAATAATATAAAGAAAATTAAAAGCTAAAAATGACATACTAACCTATTTCTTAATTTTATTTACGAAATTAAAAATCTTCACCAATACATCAAATAACAATTTAAATATTCCTTAAAAGATAATAATCTCAACATTATCATGAATTTTTTTCAACAATGTTTTGGTGTATCATTAATAAAATAAAAGAAAATTAGATTATGACACAACCTTGATGTAGATGAAAAAAATAGTGTAAAATCATAGTTATAAAAATTAAATAAAGATTTGATTGAAATAGTAAAATTAAGATATAAAAATCTTAGAGATTTTAATTTTATTTTGAATTTAAATATATTCTTATAGTAATATTTGTTTTTTTATAAAAAAAATTAGCTATTTTTCAATTAAAAATAATCACAGGGGTTTAAATATAATATAGATAAAATGAATTATTACCGCACCATTATTTAGGCAAAATTAACTAGACAAATCTGATTTAAATACTAGTAATTTATTTCAGGCATAATGGTAAATCTAATTTTATTTACTTTTATTTAATTATTTTTGTTATATATTTTTTAGTTTGGCTCTCAACTTTTAAATTTAGTTCAATTTACTTTTTTTAAAGAAAAATTAATTGAATTGTTAAAATTTTACAGTAATCCATATGTACTTTATTGCTAACTTGGACATTCTTTTAAAAAATTTTACTAAGTTTTTAAACTTTTGAAATTATTATTATTTTTATAGATTTTTTTGAAATTTTATGAAGTACACATAGATTGTCACATATGTTCTCATGTCATTGCAAGTAAAATTTTAACAGTTTAGTCAATTTTTTATTCAAAGAAAAGTAATTTGACTAAATTTTGAAGTCTGAGTGCTAAAAAAGAATTAGAGCCAAAGTGACAAAAGAGATGAATATTAGGGACTAAATTTGTGATTATGCTTTATTTTAAATGATTTTCATCTATCCATAAATTAAAAGAAAAAGAAACGCAACCGGTTTTCCTCTTCATTTTGTTGGTTTGTGTCCGTTAACCGTTAATTACTTTTTTTTTTTTTTTAACATTTCCTCTCTTTGAGATTGGGCACCAGGGAAAGCTCGCATAGGAAGGAGAGGGTTGAAACAAAACCGAAATGGCGAAATCGAGCGCCGATGATGAGGAGCTAAGGCGAGCTTGCCAAGCTGCAATCGAAGGTTCGAAGCAGAAGATCATGATATCAATTCGCGTAGCTAAACGCCGCGGGATATGGGGCAAATCTGGCAAATTGGCCAGCTACATGGCTAAACCTAGAGTCCTTGCTCTTTGCTGTACGTCTTTTCGGTAATCTGACAAGTATTTTCTTTCCTTTAATGCAGGATGTAGGATTTTTTTTTTTTACTTTCTTTTTTCATTTGTAATGTCTTTGATTATGCTAGAATTGTGCTAAACACGATGTTGAACTACTGGCGAAAGATAGTAAAATTGTGCACAACCGATAGGACAGCTCGAATTCAAGGAATAAAAACTATACTTCTTAAAGGTTTTGATTTACATAATATGATCACATTTGAAGTAGCATCTGGTTCCTTATTTGTCCCCTTTGGAGTTTTTATTTTGAATAATGTTGGATTCTTGAAGCTTGTTTTTCTTCACAGAAGCCAGATGCAAGTAAATATGAAGTATTTTAACCTTTTCTTTTTCCCTTAGAGAAGGTGCAAGTTTTCATGTTCTCATGCAATAACTATGGTTTGTGCAGTGAAATCAGAAGGTCACAAAAAGCAAGCATTTCTGCGAGTATTGAAGTATTCTAGTGGAGGAGTTATTGAGGTAATTCTCTTATTGCAATCCTTTAGACAATGTGTGTTAGGACAAACAAGAACAAAAGCAGAAAGATTATCTAGTGGGTTTATGGTTCATTATTAAAGCTTTATGGTGTTACTACGTGGTAGCTTGCTAGAGCTTAACAGTGGCCATCGCATGGTTGGTTAGGCTTCCCTGTAAACGGCTTTTGTCTTTTATGTTTATTGGTTCTTTGTTAAGGCTTTGGTGGTGCATTTATGTGCACCTCAGGCTTCTTATGCTGATATAGTTAAGTATTGTTCATTATAGATTAGATTTCAGTGTTACCAAAAAGAATTGTCAGGGTCTAATTAGTTTTCTTTAGAGTGCATTTGTGCTTAATCAAGAGTCTTATCTGAAGATGGCCATGGACCATGGTAAAGTAGGAGCTTGCTTTGTTCATTTTTCATATGGATCATATCTTTTCACTTTCTACTGAAGTTTACTACGGATAAAAAATAAAGAATAAACAAATAGAAACTAAAGTTAGTCATTTGTCAACCTCTTCGTGTGGAACACGGAATCATTTATAGCACCTCTTTTAGCGTTAAAGAAAAGAGAATATTTCTAGTATAAACAGAAAGCGAAATTCAATAACTTCCAATACAAAGGGAGGAGTACTATTTGATTAAGACAAGGTTCTTAAGTAGTAAGGATTTTAGTTATTCTAGATTGACATATAAATCATTTAAATTGTGCAGCCTGCTAAGTTGTACAAGCTGAAGCATCTTTCAAGGGTGGAGGTTATAACTAATGAACCCAGTGGATGTACTTTTACTATGGTAAGCCCTTCTTTTTGTTGTTTGAATTAGTATATGCTTTGAAAGCTGTATGATCTTTGATTTTTGTCAATTCAGTAGGCCAAACAATTCTTAGCGCTTATGTTACCTAATGAAGTAATTCAGCTGAAGTTGAAGCCGTTTCTCTCCCTGCTTGAGATTTTTTCTTCTGCTTCTTACTGGATTTCTTTTAGGGATTCGATAACCTCTCAAGTCAGAGTGTTGCTCCACCTCAATGGACCATGCGCAACATTGATGACAGGTAAATTGAGATATCTCTGAACTGAAGATATCACTTTTTTCATGTCAGGGTAGCTCTTTTTCCCCTTTTATGGTCCTTTCCTTTTGGTTTTGAAAAAACCCAATTCTTATATTCTTTTCTTAGTTTTCTTTTTACAACTGGATGTTATAGTTATTGATTTTTCTATGTTCTTTCTTCAATATTTTTGTAGAAACCGCATTTTATTCTGCATTTTAAACGTCTGTAAAGAAGCATTTGGTCGTCTCCCCGAAGTTGTTGGTATAGATGTTGTGGAGATGGCTCTTTGGGCTAAGGTGAGTCATATTTTTATTCTTTCCGAGTTCTTTACTATTGAATTAGTTCTAAATCATTTTTATGCAAATTCTAGAGTAATTGGAAAAACTCTCTAGTCTAGTGTATAACATAATCTTTTTGTTGCTTCTGCCAAGTGACAAAGTTTAAGGATATTCTCTCTAATGAGTATCATTTCATATTGTTGAGTTCTGATCTGAAGCAGATTTAATTTCCCCTAAGATTCAGTAAATCTTATTTTAATAGTTTTATCTGAATCTGTCTTCTCTTTCTTGTCTTTGACTTTTATATTGTATCTAGGAAAATAAACCCTCAGTTATTACCCAAAAGAATCAGCAAGCTGGCCATGGTCCAGTTTCTACTAGAGTAGCAGAAAGTGACTTGAAGGTGACTGTTGAAAAGTATCTTATCTCCACTGCAGAGGAAGACGACATGGAGGCCCTTTTGGGCAGGTATGTATTCGGTGGCGAAGCCAGGGGGACTGGCAACGGCCCAGGCCCCCCTAAAATGGAAAAACTTCTATTTAAGCCCTTTATAATTTATAAAATTTTAAATTAGTAATTGTAAAATTACACTTTGACCCCCAAAAATGATTAAAAAAATTGATTTAATCCTTTAAAAGTTATAAAGATGGCTATTAAAATGTTGAAATTGCATTTTTACTATTGTAAAAATATACAATTTAAATCTGGCCCCTCAAAAATTTTATGGCTTCGCCCCTTAATGTATTTCCTCTATTCTGTCCTAAGGTTCTTCGGTGAAAGCCAGTTTCATTCTAAAGTACGGAATGGTAACGCCAATTGATAGAGTAGACGTAAGGCATGAAACATACATGCAGCCCAATTCTTTAAATTTGATATGCAAGTATTAATATATTGTTGGTTAGATTCAGAAAGATATCAGATGAGTAAGGTTTCTATACCATTGCATTTTCATTTTTATTTTCATGTATCATTTGCCAAATTTCAAAGATGGCTAAAGTCATATCTATTCCCCTTGAAAAGGCGGCCCGGGGGGGGGGGGGAGGAGGTCCTTATCTTGTCAGTAATATCTTTGATTATTTTAGAAACAGAGCCAAAGGTGTTTGAAGATATGGATTGATTCTTGTAGTGGTCATAGTTCCATGGCAGTCTATGATTCCTGATGTCTTTTTCTTCATCTGTTTCATTCGCCTTACTGAAAAGCAATATACTGTTTTTTATGCTTAGTCGCTAAATGTTGAAGGTCTTAATCCTATCCTAAATTCTCATAACATGGTACACAGTTATGTCATGGGAATTGGTGAAGCTGAGGCATTTTCTGCAAGATTGAAGCGAGAGCTTCTTGCTCTGGAAGCAGCAAATGTGCATGCCATGTTGGAAAGTGAGCCTTTAGTTGAAGAGGTATTTTCGTTCTACTTTTGCTTTTCAATTTTTTTCCTTTACATCATGTATATTCTCAAATCTCTCTAACATCATGTTGGGACCATGAAGAATCAATGGTCTCCGTTGTTCCATGCTGTATAGCTTTTTTAATCCAGTCCCACACCCATATGCTTTAGGTTTCAAACAGGCTTATCAATTGTTCTATGTGGTCTTCTTTACTCCCAGTTCGGATGTACTCAACTTCACTATTTCTTCACTTTGACTTCTAGCCATTTTTCTATGACAGCTTCTTATTGTGTTTGTCTACTCCTAAATAGTTTCAATGAGTATGTTGTTGTGCTTGAGGAACTTCTGTTTATTTTCCCTCTTTCCTTGTGGCTTTTATTATTTTTCATATGTTCAGGACATTATTTGGTTTTTTTGAAAATTCTTTATAAATCTTGGTGTTGCTTTCATCTCTATTAATCATATGCTTCTTACTCACCAAATTAATTTTTCTGTTATTTGGTCTTTCAGGTATTGCAAGGGCTTGAGGCGGCAACTCATTGTGTTGATGACATGGATGAATGGTTAGGCACATTCAATGTTAAATTACGACACATAAGAGAAGATATTGAGTCGGTATGGACCTTTTGTACATAGTCTGTTAAAATGTAGGGTTCTTCTCTGTCTGTCATTGTTCCTGCCATTATGCCAAATCCTTACACGCTGGTTCAACTTAGTTATTTTAAGAAAGGGGCTTTTGACGTTTTTTGTTTTACACTTCCCTCTACCAGGAGCTTGTCTGAAGCAAAGATAGTTCTAACTTCCATTTGTATTATTTATTTGCTTCTAGTCTGCTGCAACTTTTTTCCAAAAGTAGATAATCTGAAGATAGAAACTATATATTCTTGACTTCAACATCTAACCTCTTCTTATGCTGGTTGTAATTCTTTTCACAATATACAGATAGAAACTCGTAACAATAAGTTAGAGATGCATTCTGTAAATAATAAAGCACTCATCCAAGAACTTGATAAGCTTCTTGAACGATTATGTGTCCCTTCTGAGGTATGTTATCCATCTTTATGTTTTTTGTTTAGACTTCAGCTAAGGTATGTCGCTTGTATTCCTCCTAATAACCTCTTTTATTTGATGTAGTATGCAACATGTATGTCAAGAGGAAAGTTTGACGAGGCTCGCATGACTCAAAATATTGAAGCATGTGAGTGGTTAACAGGAGCTTTACGGGGCCTTGAAGTTCCTAACTTGGATTCCACTTATGGAAACATGCGAGCTGTATGGACTCTACTCTCATTTCCCCCAGTTTCTTCAGTTTTATGGTTAAGCAAATTATCCAGTTGGTTATGTGGTACATGTCTAGTTTAACCCAAGCTGATCACTTCGATGTCTGTTTTTAACTTTGGATTTTTTTGGAATTTTTACTCAGTTACTTTGCAATGAACTAGTATTGCTATTTGATCCGATATATGTGGCCACTGAAGAATAAAAGTAGCTCTCTGTTTGTTGTGCCTTTTATTTTAGGTTAAAGAGAAGCGGGCAGAACTCGAAAAATTAAAAGCTACATTTGTCCGGAGAGCTTCTGGTTTCTTGATAAAATACTTTGCCAATTTGGTGGACTCTGTGATGAGTGACAAAAACTACTTCTCTCAGGTATTTCCTTCATGTTATTCATCGTGATGATAAGTGTTATGTCAATTGTGTGGCAAGGATTCCTAATGTGGTTAACCTGCTTTCCAAACAGCGGGGACAGTTGAAGCAACCTGATCATGCTGACTTGCGATATAAATGCAGGATATATGCTCACCTTCTGCAACATTTAAAGGTCAAATTGCTGATCAACCCTAAAATCTGTAAAATATCATCACCCCTTGGTTGTTTCTGATATTTTGTTCCTTCTCCCTCTCAGAGTCTTGATAAAAATTGCTTGCTTCCTTTGAGGAAAGCTTATTGTAGCTCCCTTAACTTACTTCTGCGCCGAGAGGTTTGGAATGCAAAATTAAACATATAGTTATCTAGAAAAGAAATGCATTTCTCATTTGAACTTTATTCTGGTTACAGTGCTTGATAAGGAATTAAAATTCTGTTTAGGCTCGTGAATTTGCCAATGAACTTCGTGCCAGTACAAAAGTATCAATAAGTCCAACTACTTGGCTGGAAGGTTCCCCAGGTGGCAATCAAATTGGGAATAGTACAGACACTTCTGGACTCTCCGATGCTTATATCAAAATGTTGACGATTTTCATTCCATTACTTGTAGATGAGGTAATGTTCCTTTTGCATGTAGTTTAGGTTGAATCTTTTCGCAAGTCTTAATTTATTACAGTTTTTTCCTTCATGGCTTAAACGGCAGAGTTCTTTCTTAGCACACTTCATGTGCTTTGAAGTTCCTGCACTTGTTCCCCCAGGAGTTGGTGCTAATGGTAATAAAAGAGGATCCAATGATGATCTGGGAATTATGAACATGGATAGCAATGACAGCAAGGCCGGTAATCATTTTCTTGTGCCTTTATAATTTGTTGGACGCATTCTCCCTTTCCTCTAATTCAAAATCTCAAAAAAAGAAACTATATGATTTTTCTATGTTAGTTTATATATGATTTTCAATGTAAAATCTGCAGATCTGCAATCATTAAATGAATCACTTCAAGATTTGCTTGATGGAATTCATGTAAGCATATTGGATTTTTTTGCGGATAGATTCTGTTGCTCCTTGTTGTGTTCCTTATTTATTTTTGAGTTTATGGAATTACTATTACATTTTAAATCATGAATGTCTATTGTACTTGTTTTCCTTTGGTTTCTATTAGCACATTTTTTTGATGTTTCTGAATTACAGGAAGATTTTTACGCTGTAGTGGATTGGGCATACAAGATTGATCCTTTACGTTGCATATCGATGCATTTGATAACAGAGCGCTATCTATCTGGCCAGCAAGCTGATGCAGCAGGATTTGTACGTGTCTTGCTTGGTTACCTAGCGTCAAAAATTTCTTTGCAGTTCAACCGGGTATGTTTGTTTGGAAACTGAGAATTTTATGACCTTTTGCATTTAGTATGAAAATAACTTGTTTAGGCTGCAATTGCATTTGCAGTTTGTTGATGAGGCTTGTCATCAAATTGAAAGAAATGAGCATAATGTGCGTCAAATGGGAATCTTACCATACATACCTCGGTAAAGTGAATCTTAGTCTTTGTGAGAATGCAGAGATGGTTAATTTGAGGCCAGTTCTGATAAATATTCAAAGAAAATATGCATGGTAATTGTTTTTCATTAATGGTTAGTTTGTGAAACAAATCAAGAAAAAGAAACGAAATTGAAAAGAAAAGATAGAGTGAATGTGTATCGCATTCTATCTCAAGGTCTAAATTTATGCTAGTTACAACCTAACTAGAATGGAAAGAAAATCAAAATAAATAAGATAATACTTACAAATGTCCTATGATATTTACATCCACTATTCTCTAAAGTTCCCCTGCATAATACTAATCATGCTTAACTTATTATAAACATAATCAATTTGAGCCCATTATTGGTCCCAGTTTTGGCAAAGCTTGTAGATCTAAGTTTTATTAAATCTTTTTACAAACAAAGTGACAATCTATTTCAATGTGCTTGATCCATTTGTGCAACATGAGACTAGAAAAAATATTAAGAACGGCTTGATTGTCACATCACAGTTTTGTTGGCAATGAAGTCTTTAAACCCACCTCACTTAATAGTTTGGTGCACCCTTACAATCTCACTCATGTATTGTGTCATAGCTCTGTATTATGGTTCTACACTCGATTAGGACACTACTTTATGTTTCTTCTTTCTCCATGACGCCAAATTTCCTCCAACAAAAGCACTATCTTGTAGTGGATCTCTTTTCCTTGGATCCAGCCCAATCTAAATCTAAGAAATACTCAATGCTAGTGTCTTCATGATTCTTATATAATAGATCACATAGTGGAGCACTTTTTAAATAACATAGAATCTACTCCGAAGTTGTCTAATGTTTGACTCTTAGTGAATACATGAATTAACTTACAATACTAACATAATATGCAATGTTAGGACGAGTCACACTATAAGGGAATTTCAATTTGCCGACTAGTCTTTTATTCGTCTCAAGATCTTCAGATAGATCACTATCTTCCTTTATAAACTATGAATTGGTATCCATTGGTGTACTACATGGCTTAGGCCCCAATTTTCTAGTTTTTGCTAGTAAGTTTAAAGTATATGGAACAGTTATAATCCCTACAATCAAACAGCCTCTGAACGGTTGCAATTCTTGCAGCCAAACAGTACTAAAGCAATACTTTGGATTGTCTATTTACAAGTTTGAAACGTTCTTATTTGATGCTGGGTTTAATATACTTAACTGATGCTCGGATTATTACTTAAGTTGGTTTTAAACAATTTTTATGTTCTTATGCACAGCTTTGCAACTCTAGCCATCCGCATGGAACAGTACGCCCAGGGACAATCTAGGGACTTGGTTGATCAGGCATACACAAAACTTGTAAGTCGCATTTCACCCTTGTTAAGTGAGCTCGAGATGGAACATTCATTAACCTTAACATAATGATAAGATTTAAGCATGTTGTGTTAAGGTCTAGATTTGCTTACTATCAGCATACCATTGCATGAAATTGAGTCATGGGTCATAAATAAGCTCAACGATAAGGCTTTATTAATGAAAGGATTTTTCAATTCAATATTGTTTGGCAGGTTAGTATTATATTTGTGACTCTCGAAAAAGTTGCACAAACAGATCCCAAAACCTACGATATATTTCTTTTGGAAAACTATGCAGCATTTCTAAATAGGTTTGTTTAATTCTCTCTCTTTTTTTTTTTCCATGGATGTGGATATATATCGTGGAAGGTGATTTTCTTTGTTTCTTTCATGTGCACTTCACAGCTTGTATGACGTAGCCAATTTTGTGCCCACCTTAGCCAAATTTTATCAACAAGCAAGTGGAGCCTATGAGGAAGCATGTATGCGTCATATCAACATGTTAATACATTCTGTAAGTAATCCACTTTGGTGGCTTCTAATTTACTTGTTGAGCAGTGATGTTAAATAATTGTGGTGTACTGAAAAAGCTTTCCATGTTTGCAGCAATTTGAGCGACTTTTCCAGTTTGCTCGGAAGATTAAGGATTTAATGTTTACAGTTTCACCGGAAGAGGTCAGTGTGTTAATAACATTGTTTTGCCATGTTCATAATTTATCCATTGTCTCTTCAGCTAACTCCCCAAGAGTATCAATCCAACTTTTCACTAATTTTACAGAATAATGAATAGGGTGTATCATATTTCCATCCTGTGTTTACATAACCCGGAATCATATTAAAAATTGAATCTCTTTTTCCTTTACAAAAAGGAAATCAGTGAGTTTTGTGTGTTAGACATCGCCGCCATCCATAAGACAAATGAATGATTTGGCTGATTGTGTCCTTGAAAATTTTCAGATACAGTTCCAGCTTGGATTGTCTAAAATGGAATTCCGGAAGATGCTAAAATCCAGTTTATCTGGGGTGAGTTGATCAACAATTTTCCCAACATGTTGTCCTTAGTTCCGAAGAGTGGAATCTATATCTTTACTTGTCTCTTTCAGTTTGACAAGTCTATCGCTGCAATGCATAAGAAGTTGCAGAAGAGCTTAACATCCCAGGAATTGTTACCCTCCTTGTGGGAAATGTGCAAGGTAAGCTAACTTCCTATGTTACTCAAATTCGGATAAGAATGTGGAACAGCAATACATGTCTAGCATGAGTTTGAAAGATCACATCCCCATATTCGTATTCCGAGTATGCATTGGCCATGACTGTTGCATGGCAATCCTTTGCCCCATTTCGGACAACCTCTTTTGTACCGAAAAAGAAACTTATGATTGTTTCATTCATTTTGATTGGGAATTTGACAGAAAGCATTTATGGACAAATACGTTGGCATCACCCAACTTGCAGCCAGAATTTACCCGACGGAAAGCATCCCTTCGGTCAGCGAGATAAGAAATCTTCTTGCTTCCTTGTAAAGGGTAAGTATTCCCCCAGTACAAAATCCATTTTTGTGCTTCTATTTGGAGTCGATAGCTGCTGTATTAGCTTTTGCTTTAGATCTATATACCTATTAAAGGACTTTCTTGATGACAGGTGGCACACACCCACCATTCTTTTTTTATTATTTTCCATTTTTATAAAAATGGTTTAATCCTTTAATATATAAACTTTGTATTCAATTTTTATACTTTAATTTTTAACATAATTTTTTATATTTTTATATTTAACATAATTTTTTATATTTTTATAATATTGTTAAGTGACTATATATTATTTGAAAGTAGATTTTAAATTCAAAACATAGAGAAATTAATTTTTTTAAAATAAAAGAGAAAAAAGACTAAAATCTAAATATACAAAATATATAAAGATTTGGAGTCATGATTTTTAAACCGAAGTGGACTAATTGGATACTAATCCTGAGAGAAGTATTAGATCAATTGACTAACAAATCGATATGGACCAAATGAGTCAATCTAAAAACTACTTGAAACAGTTTTTTATTTTTTATAATTTTTAATGATTTTATTTAATCAAACCATACAGCCAATGATTTGAAACCGATCCAATTATGAACCTTGCTTCGAGTATGTTTTACCCTTTAAATTTTTACTTTATAATATGATACAAACAAATAATCAACTTATTGCAAAGCATGAAAAGACCATATTAGTTCTTAATTCTAATAACCACCTTATAATATGCATAACTTACAGATTTAAACTTTGCACTTCAATTTGATGATTTTTAATCTATATTTTTCAAATTTTAAAATTTCATTCTTGATCCAAATCATTCCAAACATGATTGTTAAATTTGTTAAGTTAAATTATATTATTTTTAAAATATATTATCATATATGTAATGTCATAACAATTTACTATTTTCATATAACATTTACAAACTTAACAAATTCAAGAAGTGTTTTGAATTATTCACTTAATAATTATTATTTATCATGGTCGCCTTCGTCCACCTTCCTAGCCAAATAGTACTGTCGTATTTTATTTGAAACTAGAATATTATGAATCAATTGGACTAAACCCAAAATTAGATCCGATTTCAAATGCTTGCTTGTGCTAAAACCTATGTTAAACCTTTTTTTATCTGCTAGTTATTGGCAATATATACCATATCCCTCTAGGATACAAAGTTTTAAATTTCTATTTTGGAATCCTACTTGACATAACTTATGCTAACCATCCACAAATCAGGCCATTCTCATATCTCTAGTATAGGATTTGTTTATTTCACAAGAAAAAAAAATTGAAAAATATTTTTCCTTATATGTTTGTCATGAAAAATAGTTTTGTGAAAAAAAAAAAAGATTAAATCACTTATTGAGGCCTGAGCTTCGTAATTCCTTTTATATTAGAGTATGAACTTGACAATTATTTTCACATTCAGACTTGAACTTAACTTTTCCCACATTGAGGTTAAACTTTCCTTTGTTCAAGTTAATCCCTAAACTTTGCAGTTGTTCCCACGTTGAGGCCTAAACTTGACAATTATTCCTACATTGGGGCCTAAACTTTATGGTTTTCAAGGACTAGCTTGGATAAAAAAAAACGTTTAGGTCTCACTATAAGAACATTTGCCATGTTCAAGACCTAACTTGGATCAAGAAAAATGTTAAGACCCCAATATGAGAAGAATTGCCAAGTTTATGCCCCTAAAGTGATTTAATCGAAAAAAAATGTTTTACTAATAAAAGGAAATCAACCCATTTTTCAAGGCCGTTTCCAAAGCCAAAGAAGAAAAAATTATCTCACAAAATATCTCCTAAAAGTATAAGCTAAAGCAAAGAAAAAAAAACGATCCAAACTAAAAAGGTAAAACACCCCACGTTGCTCTGACTCTTCATATTCTTTTTTCTGTTCAACATGTGCTTGACTCATTTCTGCATATAAGTATGACGATATGGCCTTCCAGTGATACTCCGAATATATGGGGAAAAAATTAAACAAACTATGAACATACATATGTAGGATACCTGCTCATATACATCCAAGTCCGTGTAACAAATAAAATCCATCTTCAGTAGAGCCCAAAAGGCTAAGAAGAATAAAAACGGAAGGATAGGGAATACAAAAAATCAAAAACAGACACAAAAATCTACATTATGATGGTGTGTCTTTCATCAGCTATACAATTTTTTAGACAGAATACTCAAGTGTAACATTAGAGGCCATCTTGCTAGACTAATAAACATGCTTTCGGTACTCATCATTGAAGAAAAAAGAATGTAAAAATTGGCAGGTAGTAGATGCAACATAGTTTGGCAAAGGATTGGCAACTACCTGTGTAACAGGAAGGAGTAGTGGAGGAAAAGTGAAGTATCTTGAACCAGTTATCAGAGAATTCCTTCAGGGGAGGGGAAATAATCGGGCATTCTACAAGTAACATCGAGTTCTCCTCTCCTTGGAGCTGGATCAAACTGTAGCCAGATGAACTTAATGGTTTTACATACACTAGGAAGAGGCATCCGGGAATTCAATTTCAAAACTTAGCTATTGCTCTTTTACCTTAATTTGTGTGCAATGATAGGAAAAGGAAAAAGAGTGAAATGGGGGAAGAAAGACCTGGATGAATGTGTCTCTTGCAATCATCGAATTCCAAAATCAAAGCCTTGTTCCCACAATGATAGCAATAATTAGGGGCACTAAATACGTTTACCACCTTTCGTTCCTGTTACAAGGAAATAATTGGGAATTCATAAACCCGAGCAAGCATATAAGCAAAAAATAATAAGAGCTTAACTTGTAAGAATCATGAATGATTACATGTGCCCAGTTAAACCCATCCATAACTAGTTAATGAATTCTAGCAATCAATTTTAAGCTGTTTGTGTGATTGAATTATTCAGATATATCCTACAAACAAGAACTTAAACTTTTGATATTAAAATACTGAAACAAAAAAGGCAAGACAACAACAAAAACTTGAAGAATGGTCACTCCAAACATTAGTTACCAACCAAAAGTATAGCCAGCACCACGAGGTGAGATGCCCCAACCACATCGATCATCTGGATCAGACCACAATAAATCACACATGGGGCCTTCGTGAGGAACCTCTTGAACACGGTCAAAGTTTCTTATGTTATCCACGGTTTCAATTGAAAGGACAATCAACCATGCAGACACCTAAGATGAAGAAAAAAAACACTACATCAGTGAACAGAAACAACAATAGCATTTTAACTACCATCATTTCCCTTTTGTTCTAAGAGGTACAAAGTCGAGTTTGAACATTACGAAGGCAATACATCTTTTTAGCCAGGAATAAAACAATAGAACAATACAGTCGTTTATCTTGACTTTACAATAAACGTTAAATACAAGAAAAATCTAATTGCTTCCATAACATTTCAAAAAGATTTGGTGTCATTTCTTAAAGTAAGAGACTTCTAGTTCCTATTTAGAATGATTTCAAAATGAAACAGGATAAAGGTAGCAAGCTATAAATCCCAACTTTTTCTTGCCCAACCAGAAAGACAAAATGAGTTCTCAAAACTTAAAATTCAGATAGAATGAATATGATCAAAGCTAATATAATATAGTAGTCTAGTACCACGATAATAAAAAATATGGAGCACAATAAGAGTATTCAATTGCAAAGCCAAATGAAATACAATTAAAACATAAATGCCAAACATCAAAGGGACTAAGGCCAATATGCATGTCCTTAGTTCTTTCTTTCCTAAAATTTATGTTGCTATTAATTGAAATCAAAACAGTTTGCACCTCATATTAGTTCTACCCACCAAAGCAGTTAATGGAAAATAGTCAAAATGGTCAGTAAAGATCTTCCAAACATTAGCATTTCCATATCTGTAAGCAAAGCATTGTAAAAAGTATTATCACGGATTGGCAAGAGAAAGAAGCAACTACAATCAAAGCAAATACAGTACCAATTTATTTTCTTAACTAGAAATAAGCGTAGTTTAAGAAATATCATGAAGACAAAAATGATAATGAATAGACATTTAGTAGAGCTAGCACATTTAAGGCTATTATTACTACACCCTTTCAAATGAAGCTTAAGCAATAAAAACTCACTTTCGCAGGCATTCAACATAAAAACCATAAACTTGAGTGATCTGGCAAGAGAAAAGAATGACTAAAGATTTCGCTTGACATTTACTACAATAATTGGTTAAAAGCTCATATTAGAGCTTGAATTGAGACTCAGGTATGAAAAATATAACACCAAAAATTTCAAACTTTGTGTGTATGTGTGTGGATGAGGGAAAAAGTAAAAGAAGATGCAGACTTCATACCTGGCAGCTTTCATGATTTCCTCTGAGAATGGTAAAGGACTTCTAAGCCGCCAATAGATGAAATAGTAGAAAAGTGGTTTCATCCAAATGAAATACACAAATAGCTTACTGCTTAAATTTGATATCAATCTCAGTGTTGTTGATTTCAATTTTAAAAGATAATGCTAGCAATGCAGAATCTACTATGAACAAAGTTAACATGTATCTTTGTGAACAGAAAAAAGTAACCGAAAGCAGAGACTCCGATGATTTAAATATCTAGCATCAACCTAGCACAGAGTATAATTCCATTGAAGTGGATATTAATGATAAAAACTGCCAGCAAAACATTTCCCTACATTTACCTCTTACATTACATTGAATTAAAGTGTATCCACCACAAAGATAACAAAAAAAAAAATATACAATAAAATGCAGTCACTCTAGATCCAAAGAAAACCCTATCTAAAGGAAAAAATCTGAAGTAGTTCACCATTACTCTAACCAGTATTATTAGCCCACAAATATCAATCCAAGCAAGTTTTTTTTTTCTTCTTTCCTCTGTAGTGATGATAGGAGGATGTGGCCAAATTTCAGTTACACAACTAGGAGCCAAAACATATGATGCCTCGTTTGGTAGAAGTGTTATAATCCTTATACACCTCTTAATACATCAGTTTAAAATAACCAACTCTTTTGTTGAGAAAAATAAATTTAACATAGCTGTTAAGAAATCATCAATCACATGACTCTTTCAATGTAGCCGCAATATAATCTATCATGTAATCATATTACTCTTTACAAAATTAATCTTCCACATCAGAGGTTTCCTCATCATATTCATCACCTGCTTCAATCTCTTCATATTCTTCGTCTTCATCATCATCATCACCTTCTTCTTCTTTGTCTTCCATTCTATTCTCCATGTCTTTCAGCAAAATGTCTTCTCGAGGTATCAGATTCGCACCTTTACTACGATAAAGAAGCCCCGTCCTCATTACGTGATAGAACTTATGTCTTAGATGAACAAGAGGATGTGGATTCACTAGTTTTCCCCGTCTGTATCCTTCCTTGAGAGCCACAGTCGTCGTTTTGCACTTCAACGAGAGGTAGAAAATCCCAGGATATCTAGTAAACAATCGAGTAAACTTATGCGGGATGTTCAGCTCCTCTCGCAAGCTTCTCAAGTAGTTCCTCTTGGTCTTCTTATGAATTGTCAAGCTCAAAAACTCATGCAATACACCAACAGCCCTTTTCTCCATAAGCTCACTATTAGGATCAATATGCCGAGAATCTTCATACGGAGATATGTACGGAAGCTTCTGAAACTCCTCCATCCAAGCTCTCACCTTCTTTTGTGCTCCATAACCCCTTGGGAAATTCATCGGGAATGCTAATGTGGTTTGGCCCCTCTTAAATTGCCTGTACTCATCTCCCATCTCCTCACCCTCGTTACTTTTTTCCAATGCTGAAACAGCAAATTCCTCGCGCCATTGTTTGAGTCTCAAAGCTGAAACACCAGTTGGTGCCTTAACGAAACTGAAATGATCAGGGTATTTCGGCATCAACACTTTTTCGAAGTTATCTGGCAAACCAAGATCCCATTTCAAGGAATGAAGGGACTGAAGAGGTGCAGTCCTACTTCTCATCATCATAAGCACCTTTGAAAGCCTCTCTATGGTATCATTCTCATGCGCTTGGTGTATGCTTTGCTCCTGAGAATCTAACAAGAGTGCAGTGCCCGTCAATCGAAAGCAAGGCAAATTCGCGTAACGTGCATGTGGGAATTCTTCAAAGAGAGTACGGTACCTAAAACAAATTCAGAAGAACCAATTTGCAATCACCAACTGCTATACTTCGTATTCAACTCATAGTCAATACCAGTTTATTAAACAAGGTCTCTTGTTAGTGCCAAATGGTTTATGTTACTCATGCTCGAGGTTAGTGCAAGATATGGGTATATATGCCTGACATTAGAATGCTCAAAATTTTCAAAGTTTTTATGTGTTTGAACAATTTTACTCTACAGTTTATAGCCATTGTAATGTAAAAGAGTCCAGTAACACGAGATATAACAACACAGCAATGTGGGAATTCGTCAAACAGAGTAGGACACTTAAAACAGAGTCGGAAAAACCAATTTTCAATTTCCAACTACTATTCTACATATTCAACTCAAGTTAATATCACTTTACTAAACAAGGAAAACCACTCTTTTGACAATGTCTACCAAGTTATGTTAATCAGGCTTGAGGTGAGTGCCAAATACAGATATATATATATATATATGTCTTAGACGAGTATGTTCAAATTCTTCTAAGTTTTTCAGTGTATTTTGAAGGAGCTATGATCGGAAATATGGAGTCGAATACAAATATTTTAAGAAAAATGAAGTGTCCGGGTATCACGAGATATAACAACACAGCAAATTACCCACCAAAAAGGATTCACTAATGCCAAAACCTACATATAGGGCATTGCTTTGTGCTTCTGCCATTAAAAAGAAAAATACAAATATATTGGCTAATCAAAACTAAAAGCACAAATTTCTTTGTAACAAAAAGGGTGATTTTGATGTAAATTTAATCAATTTTTCATATAATATAAATAATGATTTTATCATGTATAACAACTGCTACATTACAATGCAAAAAGTAAACAACAGAAATAGCAATTAAAATGAAGCTTTTTAAAAGAGAAAAGAAAAAACTATTCATCGTTGCAAAACCAGCTAAAGGGCATTTAAAAAATGGAGGATATGAGGCCAAAAAATACCTACGCAAGAAGCGAAGAACGGGGACAGTGAGGCCGAGGAGCTTTTGCCAATCGGCAAAAGACTTGGCAGTGAGAAAACCGGTGGGCGAGCGTTTAATAGCATCCTTCAAGAGGCAAGCCGCTTTGAGATCGGTGTCGGTATCAATCACGTGGTCAAGGCTACGATTCTTAACCCATTTCAACCTCACTTTCACTATGCCCCTCCATTGTTGATGCTCAAATTGGGGATGTGAAAGTAGGTTTTTTATGGAGGAAACAAATATTTTGACTTTGAACATTATTTGTAGCAGCTGCAAAAGTATCACCAATTAAAGCGAAAAACGTATAGTCTTTGGTGAATTTTGTTTAGTTTTCTTTTCCCTACTGAGAGAACTGGAGCAGTGCTTTTCAGTCGTTTACGTTTGGTCTAATTTTGATTTTAGTGTATCCACTATATTGAAATTTGATATTTTTAAAATTGTAACTTGATGTTTTATTTTTAAGGTTAACTATTAAAATAGTCGTTTTTATTTTATCTCACGTTACGTTTTAGTTATTTATGTTTGAGATATTACGTTTTAGTCACTTAAGTTAAAATATTGTAACATTTTAGTGTTTGAGCAGTTAATTGTCGTTAACGGTGTAACAACAACCTGATGTGGTATGTTAAATCATCATTTCAATAAAAATTTAAGTTAAATTCTACAACTAATCCTCATATTTTTCATTTTGAGTAATTTAATTTTTTCTTTTATATTCTTTTTTTTTAATTTTCTTTTCCGTCTCTTTTAACTAGTTTTTTTACATTTTCCATCTATTAAAAAATTGTTTCAAGGCTAGTTCTCATGCCCACTTTCATGTAACTACAACTTCAATAATAAAAAAATCGATTACTAACTTAAGCTCGTACAAAGGAAAGTTTCAACATGCCAATTTGTAAGTAATCTTATGCCATCAACAATTAATTCCTAGTAATTGATGCCTGTTTTCTTTTTTTCAAAAAGGGTTTTATTGCTTTTGCTTACCCAAAAATTAAGTCAATACT
Organism: Gossypium hirsutum; assembly: GCF_007990345.1. Taxonomy (NCBI): domain Eukaryota; kingdom Viridiplantae; phylum Streptophyta; class Magnoliopsida; order Malvales; family Malvaceae; genus Gossypium; species Gossypium hirsutum. Next base: position 29,059,386 of record NC_053428.1, read on the forward strand.
TTTTTAGAATTTAATTCATCTACTTTTTATTTTAATATAATTACGTAATATTTTAATCGAAAAGTTAATGATTTTAACTATTTGAACTAATCAATAATACTATAAAAAATATAGAGACCAAATTATATTAGAAATGAAAGTATAAAAAGTAAATCTCAAATTTAAGTATAATAGAGAGACTAAAATTGAAGAAATATAACTTATTTTAATTTTGCTCAAAAATAATTATTTTAGTCTAAATTTAGAAACAAATTACATTAATTAATTAATTAGAGGCATGGACCTAATTCAACATTTTAAATGCTTCAAATAGGGATCTAATTGTATAAGCAACAATTTAGAATTATTCATTATTTATTTCTACCAATTGCTTTTAAGGCATTTTCTCCTGTCCTGTCACCATGGCAATAGCATAGACACTCTTTTAATATATAAGTATAGATTATCATTATTTGTTGCAGTGAAAGTGTTTGGATGGAAATTTGTTGTAGTTAAAATAATCAATTATATTTAAAATAATATAGTGAAACGTTAATCATCAATAGTCGAAAAACTCAAATTTTATACAATGAACAAAGTAAGGTAAATGAGCCAGGTGCTTCGCCCCAACCATGTTTAGGTTTTGTATTTTCAATCTCTGGCCGACATAATTTATTATTCAATAATTCAAATTTATAAATATTTTTATAATCAAATTTAAATACAAATTATTTTTATTATACTTTGAGGACCGAAAATCTACTTTTTCGGGTCTGGAAATTTGTTAAATTGAGTCTAGGCCCTATTAGATACATGAATATCTTTAACTGGTGTTTGGTTCCCTGAATACAATATTATATTATGACGTATAATACTATATTAAATTTCAACATTCCGGTCATCTCATAATATAAATTGTAATTCATTATGACCCATTTTTTAAGTAATCTTAAAGTACATGTGTGATCTTTACTTACATTTTGTTTTTATTATTCTATCAATTTAAGCTTCTATGTTAAATAAAGTTTAAGACTAATTAAAAATAAAAATAAAAGTATTTTTCCTTAATAATGAACTAGTTGATATCATACATTATAATTATAATCATTATATTTCATTTATTAATATATTAATTATGGTTGATGTTGTAATAATTTTTCATCAACTATTATAATTATGATTTATAAATTTATTTCAATATAATATATTTATTTATTAATATATAAATTTTGGCAAAGAGTAAGAATTCTAATAATTTATCATAATTTATGGAAATTGAGGCTAAAAAATTATTAAAAGAACTAAATTTATAAAAAAAAATTCTATAACAAGGGCAATTGAATAAAATGTACTTCTAGGTAATATTACATTCCGTCAATTAAACACATGTATCTTATATTTCAACCAAATAAAATAAACAAGTTAATCTCACATTCTTCCTATAATCTTATTACAGAACATTATCTAAGATTTGGCGATCCAAACCCCCCTTAGTGTTTAGTAATTATAATCAAGTATATATATTTACATATGGTCAAAGATAAATATTATTTTTAAGTAGTAAATTATAATATAGAGGGCAACAGATGAATAGATTTCAAGTTGTTAAAATGTATAGAACCAACTCTAAAAATTCAACAACCAAAGGAAATAAAATTTTGGCCGATATTAGATGAATTTTGAAATGATGAGGCCAAATATGAATCGAATTCTTGAATCTGAAAGTGAAAATTAAATAAATTAGGAGCAATTCAAGAATAAGTAGAAAGAGATGAAAGATGAAAGAAAGACATGATGATGGTGTTTGCGTCCATGGGCATAGTCTATCTCAAAATGGGCTAATCAATATTTGTGTCTTCTTTTTTTATTTCCTTCATCATAATATTTGGAGAAGTGTCAACTTTCCGGATCACTTTTGGTAGCGCTTAACTTTTTAATTAACAACTGTTTTAGGTTAACAAATGACGAGCTTGGTGGTGTGAATTTCTAAAACAAACAAGAATATTTCAATCATGGGCGAATGAGAAATTTTTTAGAGGGGAAATTCAATTATAAAATTTTGAGATATTAAAATATTATTTTATTATTTTTGAAGAGACTAAATATACTTATTTTTTATTTTTAAAGGGTCAAAGTATAATTTTATTATATGTTATTTTATAATTTAATCATTTATAGTGATTAAATTAAAAAATTCCTATTTTTTGGAGGCCAAGACTCTACTTCCCCTCTAGATTCACCCTTGATTTCAATTAAGCATTGCAATAACGTTAAAATATACTCCAAGCAACTGTGCTTTCTATACACTTAGAATTTAATCCCTCTACTTATATTTTCAGAAATTTAGTTCTTTTACTTTTTAAATTTAAAAATCCAAGTTTAGTTGTTGGCATCGTCAAAGTCATTACAATATTATTCTTTTTGTTACATGACTATTAAATGAGTATTTTCTTATTTTAAAACTATTGAATTTAACAAAATAATTTTAACGATGTCAATAATTAGATTTAAATTTTTAAATCTAAAGAGTAAAAGGACTAAATCCTCAAAAATATAAGTAGAGATGTTATTAAAATTCAAGTATACGAAAAAGTATAGGAACTTGGAGCATGTTTTAACTTTACAATAATACTCATGAGATTAGTATTTTAACTGTAATTAAATTATTTGAACTAGTAAGAAAATTATCAATAAAAATTCCACATCATAATTTTAACCCAAATTTCATTTAATGCATAGACCCCAAAGTACATCAACCTCTCGAGAACTCTTTTGCAGTTACTAAGCACAACGTTCCCCGCCAGAAGACCATCACTAGCGCATCATTAAATTAACCCATGAGTCTTGAGCTACATAATCTCACAACATCTCCTCTTGGGCTGCACTGAATGCCGTCGGGTGGTTTGAGTGGGATTGACATGAGTGAATTTAAAAGGGGTAGGCAGGAGATTTTGACCCTTGTTTAAGAAATGTTTAAATTATAAATTAATATATAATTAAATTGTACTTTAGTCTTTTCAAAAATAAAAAATTTTAATAAATCTTTTTTAAAAAAAATTAATAAATATTTTTTAAAAAATAATGAAATTATAAATTAATATATTATAACATTATATTTTGACTTTTAAATTTTATAATTCAAATTTAACCTCTCTAAATTTTTTTTTGAATTCGCACCTGTATAGAGTAAAACATTGTGAGTTGAACTTTAGTGATTATCAATGAGAATCAATGAGAAAGAGGGGTGAGGGCATATAAGCCTTGTCTTGGTGAGTTTTTTATTCAGCAAAGTGGGATGCGCATGAGGCGGTGGAGACAATGGAGTTTGGAGGGTGGATTCCAAGGGCCAAACCCAAGTCTGAAATAGTGATGGATTGGCCATGCTTATGGATGATAGCTCAACAGCACACTTGAGTGACATTGAGACAGCAATTTCTTGAGCTGAGTTAAAGGTCGACCAATTTTCCTTCATTCGAAAGCCATCCACATGCACTATAAATTTTGGAGTTTGAGAGACCTCAATGGTAGTAATAAAGATTCTTCGTGAATATATATAGTAGTTTGTCGATTTTGAAGCAGAGCAGTTCAAGTATAAATAACATGGTCCCCAGAATTTCACCTACGTGATTTGATTTACACAATCATTTTTGGAAAGGTAAGGTCTTCAACAAGTGGGGACCGGGGTTTAAATTTTACACACTTTATTTGTGTGATAAGTGATTTTCATATCATTATTTACATATTTATAAGTATTTAGTTGATATCTAAACTTTTATTTATCTAGTTCGTATTTGAACTTACATTTTGCCACTCAGGTTAGTACTTTCACACTAATATCTTTAGTTTGTGTTGATGTGGCATTAATAGTCAATCTGATAATGATAAGTGGCAACATTTCAATATAACACATGATGGACAAACATTTATCCATGTTCATTCTTGATATTTATTAATTCATATATTTTTTTAATTTATATCTGTCATGTGTTGTATTAAGAGATTGTCATGTGTCATCACCGGATTGATATTAATGTCGTGTCAGCACAAATTAACAATGTTAGTGTGAAAATACCAACTTGAGTGACAATGCAAATTCAAGAACCAACTAGATAAAAAAAATTAGGTACTAACTAAATACTTTTAGATAAATTCTAAAGACAAATTAAGTATTAGCCCATATAAATAGGTGTGACAAGTAAATTTTGATACTATAAAAATTTATTAGTTTTTTTAAATCCCACCTATGATATGTCAATTTTGAAAATCAATGAACAAAATTTGGGTTACCATGGCCCTTTTACTACCTTAATTTTTGGGTAAATTACATTAAGATTACTAAACAATTAATAAGTTTATGTTTTAGTCACTCAAGTTCAAAAGGTTATAAAATAGTCATTGAACTATTTGAATGTTTACATTAAAGCCATTCAACTATTCAAAATATTTTATTGAAGTTACTCGATTGTTATTGGGAATTATCCATATTTATGGAAAATCAAAGATATGGGTATCAAATAATAGAAAGTCAAAGATATGGGTATCAAATATTGGAAAGTCAAAGATATGGGTATCAAATATTGGAAAGTCAAAGATATGGGTATCGAGATATTGGCATAATAAAATCTGAATATTTGCAATATATGGTCCCTAATTGTAAAGTGACTTTGCAAGTTGATCCCTGAACCTCAACTATAAATAGGCATAACCATCTCTCATTCTGTATCTCAAACTTGCCATTCTCTACTTAAGGCATTGTTTTCTCTCTCTCTCTTTGTAAATTCTCACTTGTATTTTGGAGTGAAATATATTTGGTAGTGCCCGAGGACGTAGGCAAAATTTGCTGAACCTCGTTAAATTCTTGTGTTCTTTATTGTATTATTCTGCATGAATTGTGTGTGTGATTGTAGTGATTTATTGTGCTATTAAATTACGATTGAGGGATATTCTGGCTAGGAAAGACCTGGTACTTAAGCGATCCTTGTGATCCACCTCTCTTTCCTGGGAATTGAACTTAGTGTGATTTTTTAGTACAATAATTTTACTCTTTTACACGCTTCTGCACAACAATTGGTATCAGAGCTAGATTCGTACTTGGGGAATACGATCGTTCACGGCACTGTTCACGTACTGTAGTTGGGATTGAGGAGAAAAAAAATAGAAAAGTCATCGTCAAAGACTACTGTGACCAATGCGAAATTTGAAGTAGAGAAATTTGATGGTACCAATAATTTTGGTATGTGGCAATGTGAGATCCTGGATGTCTTATGTCAGCAAGAGCTGGATATAGCCCTTGAAGAAAAACCTGACAAGATGGATGACAAGGAGTGGGCCAAGATCAATAGACAGGCATGTGGAACAATTCGCCTATGTTTGGCCAAAGAGCAGAAGTACTCTGTCATGAAGGAGACATCAGCGAAGAAGTTGTGGGATACACTAGAAGAAAAGTTTCTAACAAAAAGTCTTGAAAATAGGCTTTATATGAAAAAGAAACTTTATCGATTCACGTATGCACCCGGTATGTCGATGAATGACCATGTGAACTCATTCAATAAAATTTTAGCAGACTTGCTAAATTTGGATGAGAAATTTGAAGATGAAGACAAGGCATTACTGTTGTTGAATTCTCTTCCTGATGAATATGATCATCTTACCACCACATTGCTTCATGGGAAGGATACAATCACATTTGATGCAGTCTGTAGTGCGTTGTATAGATCTGAGACTCGAAAGAAAGATAAAAAAGATCACAGAGATACAACTACAGAAGTCTTAACAGTAAGAAGTCGTTCGCGCAGCAACAAATCTGGTAGAAGGAGTAAGTCCAAAGGGAGACCTGCCAAAGATGAATGTGCTTTTTGTCGTGAGAAAGGGCATTGGAAAAAGAATTGTCCTAAGTTACAAAAGGGTAAAGCTATTTCTGATGCATGTGTAGCGGAGCATGATGAGAAGTCAGACTTTAGCTTGGTTGGCATGGCAATGGCATGTCATACAGATGAGTGGATTTTGGATTCGGGATGTACTTACCATATGTGTCCTAATAAGGACTGGTTTTCTAGTCTTAAAGAACTAGAAGGTGGAGTTGTTTTTATGGACAATGATAGCGCTTGTAAGACAATGGGAGTAGGTACAATCCAATTGAAGAATCACGACGCCTCAATTCAAGTCTTGACAGATGTTCGCTACATACCTAGCTTGAAGAAAAATCTTATCTCATTAGGGGTCCTAGAATCTAAAGGGCTCACAATCACTTTGAGAGATGGATTACTAAAGGTAGTAGCTGGGGTATTGACGGTGATGAAAGGCACAAGAAGGAATAATCTGTACTATTTAAATGGAAGTATAGTTATTGGATCAACATCAACAGCTTTTACGAAAGATGCAGATTCAGAGGCTACCAGGTTATGGCATATGCGATTGGGACATGCTGGTGAAAAAGCTTTGCAGAGTTTGGCGAAGCAAGGCTTGTTGAAAGGTGCAAATTCTTGCAAATTGGAATTCTGTGAACATTGTGTTCTGGGCAAGCAGACGAGGATAAAATTTGGTTCAGCAATTCACAATACAAAAGAAATTCTGGACTACGTTCACAGTGATGTGTGGGGACCTACTAAAGTGGCTTCTTTGGGAGGTATGCACTATTTTGTTACTTTTGTTGATGATTATTCAAGAAAAGTATGGGTGTATCTAATGAAAAGGAAAAATGAAGTTTTGGATGTATTTCTGAAATGGAAGAAGATGGTGGAGACCCAGGCTGGTCGAAAAGTCAAACGACTTCGATCAGACAATGGTACTGAATACAAGAATGATCCATTTCTACAAGTATGTCACGATGAAGGTATTGTACGACACTTCACTGTTCGAGATACACCACAACAGAATGGGGTGGCAGAACGTATGAATCGGACTATACTGGAGAAAGTTCGATGTATGTTGTCCAATGCTGGATTGGGCAAAGAATTTTGGGCTGAGGCAGTTACATATGCGTGCCATCTAATTAATCGGTTGCCATCAGCTGCAATAAATGGAAAAACTCCTATGGAGAGGTGGGCTGGTAAACCTGCTATTGATTATGATTCTTTACATATTTTTGGTTCCACTGCATATTATCATGTAAAAGAATCTAAGTTAGACCCAAGAGCAAAGAAAGCATTATTCATGGGTATAACTGGTGGAGTAAAAGGATGCCGTTTCCGGTGTCCTGATACAAGGAAAATAATTTTCAGTAGAGATGTGACTTTTGATGAATCAACCATGATGAAGAACAATGATTCACAAAAGGATAACACAACCAGTGGCACTTTGCAGCAAGTGGAGCTTGAAAAGGTTAATGATGATCTAGCTAATATTGAAGGAACAAATGATGAAGAAGTTTCGACCCAAGAACTTCTACAACAACATGATTCAATTGCATATAGAAGGCCAAGAAGAGAGATTCGTATGCCTGCTCGCTTTGATGATATGGTAGCCTATGCACTTCCAATTGCAGATGATGATGTTCCTTCTACTTACACAGAAGCAAGAAGTAACTCTGATAGTGTAAAGTTGAAGCGAGCTATGAATGAAGAAATGCAGTCTCTTCATAAAAATAGGACTTGGGAGTTGGTGACACTACCTAAAGGAAAGAAGGCAATTGGATGCAAATGGGTATATGCAAAGAAGGAAGGATTTCCTGATAAAAATGAAGTTCGATACAAGGCTAGATTGGTAGCAAAGGGTTACGCTCAGAAAGAAGGAATAGACTACAATGAAGTATTTTCTCCAGTTGTGAAGCATTCGTCTATTCGGATTTTGCTAGCCTTGGTTGCGCAATATGATCTTGAACTAGTTCAGCTCGATGTGAAGACCGCATTTTTACACGGTGATTTGGAAGAGGAAATCTATATGACTCAGCCAGATGGATTCAAGGTTGCTGATAAAGAAAATTGGGTTTGCAAACTGACAAAGTCGCTTTATGGATTGAAACAATCTCCAAGGCAGTGGTACAAGCGATTTGATCAGTTCATGAAAGGGCAAAGGTATACAAGAAGTAAATTTGATCATTGCGTGTATTTTCAGAAGCTACAAGAAGGATTTTTCGTATACTTGCTCTTATATGTTGATGATATGTTGATAGCATCTAAGAGTAAAGTTGAAATTGAGAGATTGAAGACTCAACTCAACCTTGAGTTTGAGATGAAAGATCTAGGTGAAGCTAAGAAGATCCTTGGCATGGAAATATGTAGGGATAGAGCTCATGGCAGAGTTAGTTTATCTCAGAAGCAATATTTAAAGAAGATACTACAGAAGTTTGGCATGAACGAGCAGACTAAAGCTGTAAGTACCCCGTTGGCTTCTCATTTCAAGCTTTCTGCACAACTATCTCCTTCGACAAATACGGAACAAGAATACATGTTACAAGTTCCGTATTCTAATGCAGTAGGTAGCTTGATGTATGCAATGGTGTGTACAAGACCCGACATTTCACAGGCAGTTAGTATAGTGAGCAGGTATATGCATAATCCTGGAAAAGGACATCGGCAAGCTGTGAAATGGATTCTACGGTATATTCATAAGACCATGGATATTGGATTACTGTTCAAGCAGGATACTACACTTGGTAAAGGTGTTGTTGGGTACGTTGATTCTGATTATGCCAGTGATTTGGACAAACGAAGATCAACCACTGGTTATGTGTTTACTCTTGCTGGAGGACCAATAAGTTGGAAGTCTACACTGCAGTCTACAGTTGCGTTGTCAACCACAGAAGCTGAATACATGGCTGTAACAGAGGCTGTAAAGGAAGCTATTTGGTTACAAGGTATGGTTAAAACCTTGGGATTGGTCCAGGAGCATATTAATGTGTATTGTGATAGTCAAAGTGCTATTCATTTAGTAAAGAATCAAGTCTATCATGCATGTACAAAGCATATCGATGTACGTTTCCACTTTGTGCGGGAAATTATTGATGAGGGGAAAATTCACCTTCAGAAGATTAAGACTGCAGATAATCCCGCAGATATGATGACCAAGGTGGTAACAACAATCAAGTTCGAACATTGTTTGAACTTGATCAATATTCTGCATGTTTAACAGTTGAAGAAGGCACTATCAAGTGTTGTTGACAAAGGCAGAGAGAATTGTGTGAAGATAAGATTACTCGAATCAAATCTTCAAGGTGGAGATTATTGGGAATTATCCATATTTATGGAAAATCAAAGATATAGGTATCAAATAATAGAAAGTCAAAGATATAGGTATCAAATATTGGAAAGTCAAAGATATGGGTATCAAATATTGGAAAGTCAAAGATATGGGTATCGAGATATTGGCATAATAAAATCTGAATATTTGCAATATATGGTCCCTAATTGTAAAGTGACTTTGCAAGTTGATCCCTGAACCTCAACTATAAATAGGCATAACCATCTCTCATTCTGTATCTCAAACTTGCCATTCTCTACTTAAGGCATTGTTTTCTCTCTCTCTCTTTATAAATTCTCACTTGTATTTTGGAGTGAAATATATTTGGTAGTGCCCGAGGACGTAGGCAAAATTTGCTGAACCTCGTTAAATTCTTGTGTTCTTTATTGTATTATTCTGCATGAATTGTGTGTGTGATTGTAGTGATTTATTGTGCTATTAAATTACGATTGAGGGATATTCTGGCTAGGAAAGACCTGGTACTTAAGCGATCCTTGTGATCCACCTCTCTTTCCTGGGAATTGAACTTAGTGTGATTTTTTAGTACAATAATTTTACTCTTTTACACGCTTCCGCACAACAATTGTTAAGTTTTTATTGAAGCCCGACTAACAAGCTTCAAGTAATGATTATGGTGGATTAGTACCCATTGACGAGTAAAATAACATACTTTAGATCCAAGTCGATCTGATGGTCAACCTTGGAGATCGGAGAAGAAAGTTGTTTGGATTTTGGTTCGTAAATTTATGACGTTTAAAATTATTTTATGAAAAAAATTGAACTGTAGAATAAAATGGGAAGGGGAGCTTTTGATTAATGCAGGCGATGTAAACAGAGAATGCCATATAACAACAACTCTAATAGTTCAATGACTTAAATGAAAACTTTTAGATAATTTGGTGGCCATTTTATAACTTTTTAAAGTTAAATATTCAAAATATAAACTTACTAATAGTTTAGTAAACTTGAGAATAATTTACTCATATTTTTGTTGGTAGAAGAATATTACGGGGTTATATAATTGTCAACCGATATATATATAATTGAATTCATTTTGATTATTTCATTTAGTCCTTTTTTTTAACTAGTTCCCATTTCATGTTTATTGCAAATTATTTTACTTATTTAATTTTTAAATAATATATTTTATAAATATTTTAAATATATTATTTACTCTTTAAACGAGAAATGGTTAAATTTATAATAAAGGTCAGTTAATTTTGAAAATTAATTAAAAGGGTAAAATAACATTTTAAAAGTAATTGAAAATAAAAAAGTAGGAAGCATCCGATAGTAAAATATTAATTAATTAGATAAAATAACTTGTCCTTCAAATATAAATCTAAAATTTCACTTACAAAGAATCATTATTTTAATATTTAATTATTTTTTATATAATATTTCATAAGACAATGATAAACAACATTCACAATTGTGTCAATATTATTAAAATCAAATAAGATGACGGAAACAAAACCTATTAAATAATGCTAAAATGTGATTTTTCCCATAATCTTTTATTTGTTATTTTGAATGAAAATGTTTTACTAATGCATATATTTATAGTGCTAAATATTTGTTTTAATTAGTATATAACTGTAACACTAATTAAGTAGTGATAATTAGTTTAAAATAATAAATATATTTTAATATAGACCTAAAGCCTAATTAAATGATAATAACTATTTAATTGATAATGAAAACATTATTAATAAAATAAATATAATTATAATTAATCTTATATTATATTATTGATTTTACCAATTTAAAAAAATATGAGAAACACAGATAATGCAAATTATTAATTATTAATTAATCAATTTTTTATATTAATTTATCAAATAGATTTGAGACCTACTATTTGTCATGTCAATATTTGTGTTGGATGAAAATTATTTGATTAGATGCAATTAACATTTACAAAAAAATAATATTTAATTTTAATTATAAAATATATTTATTTTATTTTTAATTTTGATATATAAATTAAAAATAAATAAATAACTTTATGCATTTTTAGATTTGATTATCAATATATTAATATTATATTTTTATATACATAATTTTAATCTCACACGTTTAATTTTTATTAATTATAAAAAAATATTTTAAAGTTATTTATTATTATATTTAGATAAAATAATATATAATTTATATTTATTGAATTAAAATGTTTAATTAAAAAAGTTGGAATTTTATTTTTTTAATATATCCAATGGTTTTATTAATTTAAAATTTTATTAATTAATAACATATTATGTTATTTTTTTAGTAGAATTTTAAAAAAAATGACCAAATTAATTAATTTTACATTAATATATTATCATAGTAATTAATATTATTTCTATTATTATCACATAATAATACTAATAAATTATTATTCTAATGTTGATTTAGTAATATAATTAACAATAAAATGTATTTTTTTCGGTTAAAAAAATATTTAAACCTGTACATTTATATATATTATATAGATTGTAGATTATAGATAAAAATTTATTTAAATGTGTAACTAATAAAACATAAGTTATAAAAATAACTTGAAATAAAATATATTTTACAAGATCTGAGTAGTTAAAAAATATATTATGTATGGTTTTGGGATAGATGATAGATCTATTTTCCCCTTATTTTCATATTACCAAGCTGACAACTCACTAGTTTGGTGACAAAGTTCTGTATCGGTGTTATGTTTAGGTTAAAATATGCTTATAGTATCTATAGTTTTTGAAAATTAACAATTTAGCCTTTGTATTTGTATTTTTAAGAATTTAGTCTATCTACTTTTCAGATTTCAAAATTTAGGTCCACAAATGATATTGTTAATTTTTTTTTGTTAAATTCAAGTTAATTACGACATCATTTTTTAATTACATAGTTATCAAGTGAGTAATTTTTTTTATTTTAAAATGTGACAACAACAAATTTAAAAAAAAATCACAATGTTTGAAATTATAGAAATTGTAATAAACTTATGTCCGTAGAAAAAAAGATTAAATTAGACATTTGGTTTTATATAAAAAAAACAAAAAAAAAACAACAAACTAAAAAGAGGTGAACATCATTAGTGGTTAATATTTTTATTTTGGTCATTTAACTAAAAAAGTTACAATTTAATTATATAATTGTTCAAAAAAAATTATTTAAGTCATTGAGCTGTTAAAATTAATGCTCAATGATTTTCTCTATTCGCATTGCCTACACCAATCGAAATTTCTCTTTTCCTTACTCTTCTACAGTTTAGATTCTTTTCATGAAACAACTTTGGAGGTAATGAATTTGCAAACAAAAATTCAAACAATTTTTTCTTCGATCTCCAATACTGAATGTCAAATTGACTTGGACCCACTGTACTAATCGTTAAATTGTCACTTGAAGCTAGCTGGCAGAACTTAAAAAAAAAAACAACAACTTAATAGCCAAGTGACTTAAATAAAAACTTTTGAATAGTTAAGTAATTTAAATAAAAACTTTTGAATAGTTCAATGACAAATTGTAACTTTTTTCAGTTAAGTGATCAAAACAAAAAATTATATAATTTAGTGACTAATAGTGCAATTTGCCCAAAAAATAAGTCACGTGAAGTTAATGTCAAATTTGGCCGGCAGTGAGAACCAGCCGTAATCCCAAGTTAAATTGGTCGGAGCTGTGACGGCGTCGAAGAGCATTTGACATTTTGTACCATTTTCTTGGTCCACCTCTTGTCAATGTTTTCAACTGCCTCTTGTCCTTCTTGGGTTATATAACCTCCACAACATATAAAATATATTTTGTTCAATAATTAAAATATAAAATTATTAGGAATTTTTACAACATAAATTATTAAGAGTTAGGGCGGTCAAACTATGAAATTCTTCATAAGCCTATTACCGCGTTGATTAGCCAAAGTAATCAACATGTAAAAACGTGCGAATTCATGGAGGAAAATGCTTAGAAACTCAAGGTTTTGTATTGATTAATCCATAAAGAAGATTTATATTTTTAATAAAAAGATCATTCAACTTTAATTCATATTTTCCATTAATACATATCATGCATGGACAGCATCCTCAAGCAATTCCAACCAGCTCCAGCTGGTTAATCTAACCTTAAATTAAATTTTTTATTTTTATATTCAGAATCTTTTAATAAGGAACCTTATTTTATTTATTAACAAAATTATATAATTTTTTACTCATGCATTGTGGTATATATTAATTAAATACATTATATTTATTTGTTAAAAATCTGGTACAAAATATGTACCGTTTCATGCATCGTCTAAAAAATATAGTGTGTTTACTATTACAGTAAATGAACAAAAATACAAATAACAAAATAATTAATATAAAATAAGTTTGAAATCGGCAAATAACAACAAAAGGAAGTAAAAATAATAATAATAATAAAATATGATAAAATCATAGAACAAATAAGGAAAAAAAAAACTAAAAGCTAAAGTGTGTGTTAGGAATTAGAGGAATAACATTTACAAACTAAACTTAAAAGGTGAAAAAAAAAAGTCATTTTCAATCATTAAATTAAATTTGTTTCTATTTTTCAATAATTCCCCATGGGAAAATTTCCCATTAAAAACAATATGCATTAAAATTATATATGGTAAGAATTTAAAATTATTATAAAAATATTTGTTACCATAAATTAATTAAAATATATGGTAAAATTAAGCATTAATCCATACAATTAATTCCCGTAAATAACTTGAAAATATTCGGTGAGATTTAGCTGTAATTAAAAAAAATTACTGAATGATTTTAGTATTTAGCTTTGAGAAAAGGGTTTATTTTCATATTTTAACATTAATTCAAATTATTATTAAATAATTTATAGTAAAAATTAGTATTTGATATATTATATTTTTCTATTTTATAAATAATTTTAAAAAATAATATTATATATTTTTTAATATTTTACTATTCATTATAACGCACTTATCAACCTCTTAATTATCCTTCACAGTCAACGAAATAATCCGTTTTAACTGCATACCGTCCACACGTGCCTATTACATCCTGAAACGGTAATTTCAGTTTAAAAAAATTATAAAATGTTAAAAGATTCTTTAAAAAATTTCCTTGAAAAAAGGAAAAAGGGAAAAGAAAATATAATATTCAATAGTGCACACCTTTCATGACTGGATCAAGATATATTTGAAGCTTAATAGAAATCACCGACCGGTCCGACCCGGCCCCTCACCTTTTGCTTACGCCATTGTTGGCAAACATTATAAATATAGAATTGAAGACTGGACTCTGTCATCCACTTGCGAGCCACTTCAGCTTATTATCATAATATCCCCCACCTCAACACCTTTCGCGGAGCTCAGGAAGCTCATTGTTACTCTATTCAAATGGCATCTTCTTCTTTACCTTTTACCTCTCTTCATCTGCAATTTGTTTCACCAAACACAAAATCATCTACCACTAGGTTGTCTTCTCGGCGGATTAGAGCCTCAGTGTCGGAGAAACCACCTGTTCCAGCGCCGGCAGTGGCGGTTCCAGCGAAGGGAGAAACCAAGCTTCCATTGAAGAAAATTCCGGGGAATTATGGGGTTCCTATTGTTGGTCCATTCAAAGATCGACTTGATTATTTCTACAATCAAGGCCGGGACGAGTTTTTTAAATCGAAAATCCAGAAATACAACTCGACAGTGTTTCGGACCAACATGCCACCTGGTCCTTTCATTTCTCAAGATCCAAAGGTTGTCGCTTTACTCGACGGTAAGAGCTTCCCCGTCCTTTTCGATGTCACCAAGGTTGAAAAAAAAGACCTTTTCACCGGCACTTACATGCCTTCAACTGACCTCACCGGCGGCTACCGAATCCTCTCATATCTCGACCCTTCCGAGCCCAAACACGCTAGGCTCAAACAACTCCTCTTTTTCCTCTTGAAATCTAGGAGAGATCATGTAATCCCCGAGTTCCAAGCCTCTTACAGTGAGTTATTCGAAACGTTAGAGAAAGAAGTCGCCGAGAAAGGCAAAAGCAGCTTTCAGACAGCTAACGATCAAGCTGGGTTTAACTTCTTGTGCCGGGCTTTCTTCGGATCAAACCCACCGGATACTAAACTAGGAACCGATGGTCCTAGTTTGATCAGTAAATGGGTACTGTTTCAACTCGGTCCGGTTCTTAAACTCGGTCTCCCAAAGTATGTTGAAGAACTCTTGATCCATACCTTCCCTCTTCCCCCGGCTTTGGTTAAAAAGGATTACCAGAGACTGTATGATTTCTTCTACGAATCATCTGGTTCCATTCAAGATGAAGCTGAGAAACTGAGTATTTCACGAGAAGAAGCTTGCCATAATCTGTTATTTGCTACGTGTTTCAATTCATTCGGTGGCATGAAGATCTTCTTCCCCAACATGCTTAAATGGATTGGCAGGGCTGGAGTTAAGCTACACAATAGATTAGCAACGGAGATCAGATCAGCCATAAGATCCAACGGTGGAAAACTCACAATGGCAGCCATGGAACAGATGCCATTAATGAAATCGGTCGTCTACGAAGCGTTACGGATCGAACCACCGGTCCCGTTACAGTACGGGAGAGCAAAGAAAGATATCGTGATAGAGAGCCACGACGCGGTGTTCCAAGTGAAACAAGGGGAGATGCTGTTCGGGTTCCAACCATTTGCAACGAAAGACCCGAAAATATTCGAGAGAGCGGAGGAGTTTGTGGGGGAGAGGTTCATGGGAGAGGAGGGGGAGAAGTTGTTGAAGCACGTGATATGGTCAAATGGACCCGAGACTCAGCAACCGACGTTGGGGAACAAACAGTGTGCAGGGAAGGATTTCGTGGTGTTGATGTCGAGGCTTTTGGTGGTGGAATTGTTTAGACGTTACGACTCGTTTGATATCGAAGTGGGTAAGTCGGCTTTGGGGGCTGCCGTTACCGTCACATCCTTGAAGAGAGCTAGTTTTTAAGCCCAACAAGTTTTAGCTTCTGTCAATTGTAAACTTTGACAAAGTCAGTCATGTAATATGGTAGGATATTATATCACATATTTTTTTATAATTTATTTTCTTATTTGCAATGGTTGTATGTGGGATATAATCAATTAATATGATAGGCTTATTCCAAGTGCAAAGTTAAGAACTTAAATACACGATACTAAAAATTTACAGCTTGTTTGGTTTGGTGTATTGGCTAAGCCAATACACCCCTAATCGGTGGGGCCCACCTAATACCAATCTAAGATGCCGTTTGGTTGAGCGTATTGCTAATGCGCGTGTATCCCCTTACTTCCCTAATCGGTGAAAAGCACCGATTTCTATTCCCCCCCTTCTTTCCAGATTAGATGACCCTACCCTAAACCTTCCCTCTTTTACCCCTAATCGATCCCCTCTGTTTCTCTTCCGTTTCCCACCTTCATCCGAATTGCTTCCTTGTTTCATTGCTTTTTCCCAGTATTATTTTCTTCCCTTTTCTGCCGATTTGCTCCCCCGATTATTTTCTTTTCTATTTCGGCTGATTTGCTCACAGTTTCTGCCGATTTGCGTCATCGGTTAGTCTATGTTTCCCGATAGATTAATATCCTTTGCTATTGTAGATGAAAACCAATACTTTCGAGGTAAATATGATCTATTGTTTTTATCTAATCGGTTTCCCCTTTTGCTTTTTTCAGGTTCTTCTTCATTGTGCCCCGATTTGCTAATAGGTTAGTTTTAGCCAATTTTATTCTGTTTGTATTGCATGTTGAATTGAAATGTGTTTTCTGTTGTTGGTTAGGCTTAAGAAATGCATGCCGTTCGAAGTTTTTCTCTCTTCTCTGCTAATCTTCGATTTCTGTTTGTTCTGTTGTAATTTTCGAGTCCTTTTCTAATCTCCAAAACCGCGAATGAGATTTCTTCCAATGTTTGTTTGTTTAAGTGCCTGAACTGAGTAGCAAAAATAGGTAAGATCATTGAGTTCTTTTGGTCCTCTGAAAGTAGCAAAAATAGGTAAGATTTCTGCAGTTCGAGTTCTTTTGTTTGTTTGTTCTGTTGTAATTTGGTCCTCTGAAAGTAGCAAAAATAGGTAAGATGAAAATGTTAGATGATAACGAATGTTCAAAACAATTTATAATGTTAAGAATATTGAATTTCATGCTGAGTGCAGATCAGAGAAACTAGAAGCTGTTAGATGCAATTTGTGTAGTCTGGCTTTGGGGTTTAGGGGTGAAGATACTGATACTGGTACTTAGAGGTCTTTCATGTATTCCATTTTTTCTAAATAGTTAATTAGGATGAACAGAAATATGATTTTTTTAAGATATTAAACATTTTGGAATTTGACAGCTTGTTATTGATTGAATAGGATGTTTGATATGAGTAAGAATTTCTATTTTCTTTTTGTGTTTTAATCTATGAATTTGGGCAAGATATGAATTTGAGTCATATGTATATAACTACTTTGTTGTAAATTACGAATAAAATTTGATATTTTCAGCCTTTGATAAACAGAAAAGCAATGATGAGTTGGATTTTCCAATCAGTGTAATATGATTTTTTTCTTCTAACCAAGCTATCTATATGTTTATGTTTAATTGTAGGTCCAAAGTTCTGAATTCTATAGTCAAACTTCTAATGTTTCATCGGAACTTTTTAAAAAGCAATAATATTTTTGCAAAATTCCCTACAACTACCTTTTATCAACTTGTTACAGTCATTAAGTTCTATTGTTGGTTTTTGAACTTATCAAAGTACATTGTGTTTGGATCATTTATTAAACATAATTATGTATTTTCTGCTAGTAATATCACAAGATTTTGTTGGTTTGTTCTGGACATTGTTTTGATAGTCTGTTGGAAAATGTTATTTTAGTTTGTTAGTGAGTATAAGATGAAACTGTTGTGGAAGATGAAATGTTATTTTAGTCTGCTAGACCTTGTTCTTGATTTGTTAGTCAATAGAATTTGTTATTTTAGTTCTTTTGGACCTTGTCTGTTGGAAAATTTTGATTTGTTCTTGATTGGGATGAGTATAGGATTTGAAGAGCATGTGTTTTGAACATAGGCGATGATAATACAAAGGAAAAAGTCAGCCATTAAAACAAGCAAGTAATTACTTTCAGTTTCAAATAGCATTCAAAATAGGCTTTCCTCATTTGCTTTCAAAAAAATGCTGATGTTCTTGAAAAAACTTGTAAAAGCAAGTAATTAATTTCATTAAAATACCTTACCTTTCAAGCATCACTTTTCATGCCCTTCATGATGTTTTAGGGTGAAAGTTTGTAATCTATTTACCAAAGCTAAATTATAATTATATCTTTCTTTATATGATATTTCACCGACCAAAGTAAGCTAATTTAATGTGATTAATTGCTCTCTTTTTATTATGGTTTACGTCACTATCGCTCAAACCATATTAATGGGTTCCAGAGGAGGATGCAGCCTTGGTTTCTTGCATGGTGGATTTGCACAATGTAGGAACATTTAATGCTGATACCGGGTTCAAAGCCGGTTATTTGAACGAGCTAGAAAAAATGCTAGAAAAGGCTTTACCAAGAGCAATGTTGAAGGCGAAACCAAATATTGAATCTCGGATTAGGTGCCTAAAAAGGGAATGGTCAGTCGTCTACGACATGCTTAATGGCCAAAACAACAGTGGTTTTGGTTGGGACGAGCATAGGCAGCTCGTTGTTGCTGAAGATGGAGTTTGGGAATCCTATGTAAAGGTAAAATGTATTTCAAGTATTTATTTGTTTTTTTACAAAACTTATAACTAATATGATTTCCTCATTTTTTTTAGAGTCACAAAGAAGCCTCTCAGTTCAGACATCGTTCTTTCCCTTACTACAACCAGCTTACTGCCATATACGCAAGAGATCGGGCGACTGGGAAAGGCGCTCAAACAGCTGCTGATGTTCTTAAAGAAATACATGCTGAGGATGATCGTACTACAGATATGAATGAAGAGATAAACACATTCTATGACTGCGAAGCTGACGTCTCTTTAGACGACATGGATGTTTCCGGTATGGATCCGCGAGGAGATAGAGATCAAGGGGGTTCCTCATCTTCAAACAAGAGAAAAAAGAAATATGATGCTCGTGATAATGTGTATGCTTCATTTGAGGAGGCTGCCACCTTGTTGGGGGAAAAAATTCAGGCCGTTGGCGATCAAATCAGTAGGACTATGGCCTCCGAGGTGGTAGTTCAGCAGAAGTCTGAAGAAAAGATGGAAGAGAAAGCTTCAAATCTATATTCAGCCTTATGGTCAATTGAAGGTTTAACCGACGATCAGCGGTATGATGCTTTGAGTAAAATTCCCGATCATCCAACTCAAATGATCGTTTTCTTCAGTTTACCTTCTGTTGCCCGATTGGAATGGGTCAGAAGATTTCTTTCTCACCATTAAATATCAATGTTCAAACTTTTTGATGTTGAAAAACTTTTGAACATATTGATTATGATGTACAATTTCATTTTCATCTAACTTTTTCTTAGTATAAGTTAATTATGTTTATGCAGAATATAATTTTCAAGTTATATATTTAATAATAATTATGTTAATTTATATTTTACAGTATCATATATTATGATTTGAGTAAATTAATATAAGAATATTAATTATTAAGAATTTTTTTAAATTATATAGTTTAATTAAAATATATTTAATAATAATTATGTTAATTTATATTTTACAGTATCATATATTATGATTTGAGTAAATTAATATAAGAATATTAATTATTAAGAATTTTTTTAAATTATATAGTTTAATTAAAATATATTTAATAATAATTATGTTAATTTATATTTTACAGTATCATATATTATGATTTGAGTAAATTAATATAAGAATATTAATTATTAAGAATTTTATTAAATTATATATTTTAATTAAAATATATTTAATAATAATTATGTTAATTTATATTTTACAGTATCATATATTATGATTTCAGTAAATTAATATAAGAATATTATCCAATTAAGAATTTCATTAAATTATATATTTTAATTAAAATATATTTAATAATAATTATGTTAATTTATATTTTACAGTATCATATATTATGATTTGAGTAAATTAATATAAGAATATTAATTATTAAGAATTTTTTTAAATTATATAGTTTAATTAAAATATATTTAATAATAATTATGTTTAAATATGATTAAATTTTTTATTATTGATAATAAAAATCTTATTATAATTTAAATAACAATAACAATAATCATTTACCAAAACAAATTTATGCTAAGGGTATTCTAGTCATTTTAGTTTTTTCTATTATGCTATTACACCTCTATTCCATTCAACCAAACACAAGATTACTATTACGCCTCTATTCCATTACATTCAACCAAACAGTGGATTAGCTATTACACTTCTAATCCAATACACCTCTAATCCCAATACACCTCTAATCCAATACGCCTCTAATCCAATACAGCGAACCAAACGTGCCCTTAGGTTTTTTAGCCAAAAACGAGAAATGCAAGGAAATGGTTGTAAAGTAGACGTGACCGCGGTGGAAATCATGATTGTGGGGACAAGTTTGGGCAACAAAAAGACGAGTACTTGTCTTTAACTCTGTGGGCTTTGGGTTATGACAAATCGTTCATATTTTATGCATATCGGCTAATGTAAGAAACTTTGAATTCAAAGTGCGTGTTAGACAGATGTCCGAAATTCAAAGCTCAAAATGGGAAAGTTGACGTCTTTGATTGTGATAACCGAGAAGTGTTGGATATAATTCGTCAAGCATCACGAGTTTACAACCCAAGTAGTGTTGGATTCCAGCTTTTTATCATTTTTCAGTATCTTAAAACAAGTTGGGGGTAAACTACTTTTTGTTTTCCTCCTTTAATTAAAAAAAATTACAATTTTATCATTAAATTATTAAAATATCTTCATTTAAATCACCGAGCTATTCTATATGATTTTATCTGTTCGCATTATCTCTACCAATTGAAAGCTCTTTTTTTTCTTATCTTTTATAGTTTAGTTTTTTTCATAAAATAATTTTAAACATTATGAATCTGTGAACTAAAATTCAAACAACTTTTTTTCTCTAATCTATGACACTAACTATCAGATTAACTTGAACCTAAAATATATTTTTTTACTCACCGACTTGTATTGATCCACTATTCCGATCATCAAATTGTCGCTTGGAGCTCATTGACAGAACTTTAAAAAAAAAACCCTTAGCAACCAAGTTACTTATAAAAACTTTTGAATAGTTCATTAATCAAATTGTAACTTTTTTTAGTTAAGTGAGCAAAACGAAAACTTACCCATAGTTTAATGACTAATGGTGTAGTTTACCCAACAAATTTTTAGATTACCGTTTCATTATTATTATTTTGGGTAAACTGCATTAGTATTAATCTAACTATGATTTTTATTTTTTGGTCACTCGAATATGAAAAGTTACAAAATGATCACTCAACTATTAGTAAATTTCTTTTTTTGTCACTCAACTATATTGAATTTTTGAATGTTTCCATTTCCACGTTAGCCAGCTGGTGACTAAAGAAGACAAAATTAAATAGTTGAATAACAATTTTGTAATTTTTCATAGTTAGATAGAAAACATAATTGGATGACAACAAATATAGTTTACTCTTTTTTTTTTTGTCTGTAATCTATACTACTATAGTACGGTTGGTTTTTACCTTTTAACAAGTGTCAACCTTAGCTTTTTGTTTTTTTTTTGTTTTAATTATAATACAATAGTTAAATTTCAGTTTTGATCTTTATTCTATGTCGGGATTTAAATTTTAATTTTTATACATTAATTTTTTACATGATTTGATATTTATATGTTTAGAGTGGGTTTGAATGGTTGGTGCGGGGCGTATATCTATTTTTTGTCTCATGCTACAGTATCGTTATAGTATCTAATCTCACCACTACTGTTGTTTTTACATTAATCGCAAGTAAACGCATCGTCCATCCAAACCCACCCTAAATGATCAATTTTGTTAACTATTTTAATTAAATACCGACAACATATTTCTTAAAAATATTATTCTTCAAAAAAGTTTTATTTTATCAAGATGAATTTGAATGTGTTTTCAATAACAAATTTGCATTAACATTTTCAACGAAATAATTAAGAATGTTAATTATTTAGATTAACCAGTGTCATCATAATATAGGAACCAAATTATATCAAATAAAAAAAATACAAATTAAGGCTCTGTTTGTTTCACTGAAAATAGCTTCGGAAAAATAATTCCTGAAAAATAACTTATTTTCTGGAAAAGTTAATATTTTTTGGTGTTTAGATGAATCTTTGTAAAATATTATTTTTGTTATTTAACAGATTTCCTAAAAATATTTCATAAAAACTATTTTTAATGAAACAAACATACATTCGATATTTTCTTATATTTTTATTGTTTAATTGAGTTTGTTTTGTATTTATAAATTTATATTTTACATTGTTCTTTGTAAAACAAACACGACATAAATGTATTTGTTATAAAATATTATAATATAATTTCCTTTTAACAATCGAAATTTATTTTATAATAAAAAGTATTTTGTAATAAATAATGTCATATATAAACTTAATTATAAATAATACTTTTTGAAACTTAATTTAAATTACATATATTACATATATGAGAGTATATATTGGCACATTAACATTGTAAGAGATAAATGAAGTAAAATATTATTTAAATAAATACTTATATTTATATAATTAAAATATTGATATTTTTATAAATTTAAAAATGAGTTCAGTTTTAATTTTGAGTTAGTTCTACTTTTGAAATACCAAAATTAAGGTTTAATCTCTCCTACTTGAAAAATGCCGTGAAAACCTAATGTTGGCACTCACTAACTTCCTTGTTCTTCCCCCAATCCTCATTAGTGTCAGGTTTCAGAAACAGCTCAAAACAGACTTCTGCGACTCTTGCTTTTCTCTTTTTAGGAAGAACAAAGGTCATCTTAATTATTATATAAAAAAAGAAAATAAACAGAAATTAAACCAATCAAGCATATATCATACAAACAAAAACAATTCCAAATTGGGAATTAAATTAAACTACAAAGGAACGTTATTATTAGGCAAAACGGACCCAGCTGGATTCCAATGGCCATTCTCGACCTAAAGTAGTTGTTTTATTGTTTCTGATGTTGATTTCAACCCTCAAATCCCTCCTGTCCATCATATGTTCTTCCTTTTCCTATATTTAGAATTGGCATTAGTTTTTTGGGCCATAGTTAGTTTCATACTTCTTTCTTTTTTGGTTTTCGATTCTGTCGTGATCGTAATGAGAGACGCAGTAAGGTCACAATGTTTGCTGAGGCTGATGGCTTTCCAAGAGCCAGAAATGGCAAAACCATCCATTCTGATCCCAACATTTCCATCACTGATCCCGCCAGTGAAGATGATTTCAACATCCGATACAGCAGCGCATCGGCCGCCCCCGCTTGTTATGAAGTCAACAGGGTGAGTTGCGAAGCTTCACCTTTGACCATGTCGCCTTGGAAGCAAGCTTCTCCTTTGAGCAAAACGCCATGGACCCACTCCAACGAAGCCAACGTTCCGGCTAATAGTCTCATCGGCTCCATTGTACGTGAAGAAGGGCACATTTATTCATTGGCAGCAACAAAGGATCTTCTTTACACTGGCTCTGATAGCAAGAACATTCGTGTGTGGAAGAATTTGAAAGAATTTACAGGGTTTAAGTCAAACAGTGGATTGGTTAAGGCCATTGTTATATCTGGTGAAAAGATTTTTACGGGTCATCAAGATGGGAAGATTCGTGTTTGGAAAGTGTCGCTTAAGAACCCCAGCATTCATAAACGATCTGGAACCTTGCCAACTCTTAAAGACATTCTTAAAAGCTCCATTAAACCAAGCAGCTACATCGAAGTGAAACGTAAGCGTTCTTTATGGATCAAACACTCGGATGCGCTGTCGTGTTTGAGCTTGAACAGCGAACACGGTCTTCTTTATTCGGCTTCATGGGACCGGACATTCAAAGTTTGGAGAATTTCAGATTCTAAATGTCTCGAATCGGTTCATGCACACGAAGACGCTGTTAACTCAGTGATCTCCACCGCGGGAGAAATGGTTTTCACTGGTTCAGCAGATGGAACCGTCAAAGTGTGGAAAAGAGAACTGCAACATAAAGGAACAATGCATAAGTTGGCTCAAACACTTTTACAACAAGAAAGCGCGGTCACTGCCTTAGCCATCAATGCCGCTGGTTCAGCAGTTTACTGTGGTTCCAGTGAGGGCCTGGTCAATTTCTGGGGGATTGGAAAGCAATTATCCCACGGTGGAGTCCTTAAGGGCCATAAGTTAGCCATTCTTTGCCTTGCGGCGGCTGGGAATTGGTTTTCAGCGGGTCAGCTGATAAAAGTATATGTGTTTGGCGTAAAGATGGCAACATCCACACATGCCTTTCGGTGCTGACGGGGCACACTGGGCCAGTGAAGTGCTTGGCCGTCGAAAAAGATCATGATTCGGGGAATGACCATCGATGGATCGTTTACAGTGGAAGCCTTGATAAGTCCGTCAAAGTGTGGAGCGTTTCGGAGTTTGCTCAGGCAATGTCGAAGGTGGGTGACCATGAGAGCAATAGAGAGGCTTTCCCGGTGGAAGGGAGCTATTCCACGAACTGGCTCATCGAACTATACGTGTATACGTGTGAATATTAATTTAAAAATATTGAAAATCTTAATGTTTATTGCCCCCGAACTATACTCGTTTTTTCACTTGAGTATTTAAATTTTTTTTTGTTTCACATTTATACTTAAACTATCATTCATTACACAAATTTTCCCATAATGTTAAAAAAAACAAAAAAAAGCTAACACGTGGCTTATTAGAATGTGCAACGTTGTCTTCTTTTATATTTTAATATTATGTGTATTATATTAATTGAAAAAGCATATATAATATATAAATAATTTTAAAATTTTAAAAAATGTTTTTTAAGATAAAATATTATAAAATATATAAATATATATTTTAAAAATTCAAAATAATATATAAAAATAAAAAAAATTTGCAAAAAATTTAAAAATTATTTAAAATTTAGAAACTTGAAAAAAAACCTTAAAATTTTCAAAAATATATATTCTAGAAATATTGTAATAATTTTTTTCAAAAATTCTAAATTCTGAAAATTCAAAACAATAAATGAAACATTCAAAAAAATTTAACTAAAAAAGTATACATTCTATAAATTGAAAAAAAAATGAAATCTTTTAACTTAGAAATTAAAAATAAAAAATAAAAAAATATAAAATTGAGAAAATTTTTAATAATTTTTAAAAATTGAAAAATTAAAAATTATGAAAATATTGTCTTGACTTGAATTAGAACTAGTTAACGTTTTGGTTACACTCATTTGACATAGGTTCGAACCGTGCTGTCCCATCCCTCATCTCTAATATTGTATAAAAAATTATGAAAATATTAAAATGTTAAAAATTTAAAGGAGAAGTCTGTAAACTATTAGCTAAAGTCACAGAAATATTTAAAATGTTTAAATTGTTTTAAAAATTATTAACATTATTTTTTCTATTTTTTATTTTTTAAATTTATATATATATTAATGTTAATAAACATGAATGTCATATAACCTATTCTAATTGGGGTTGCATGTCAACTAAATTTTTTATTGCTATTATAAAAATCAAACTAAATTGGGTAACCAAATAATAATTTTAAAAATAAAAAAATTAAGCATTAATCCATATTAAAAACAAAGGTTAACTTATAACATACATATATGTGATATATCATTCACTAAAGTATGCTAAAGTAGCCTATTACAATAATATTCAATCCACACTATCTACTGACTATTGTCATCTTATATTATGGATTTCCATTAGAAGAGGACTATAGGGAAGAGTTTTGACAACCATTTTTCAGGTTCAAATTACAGTCCTAGATTGTCGCTTGCTTCCATTCCTATGATAACATGCGACTTTATAAATATATAATATTCCGGCGAACAACTATATATATGGGTAGATTTATTCATACAGATGAGGAGGAAGACGAGGTGTGAAAACAACATTAAGTGGCGTGGCTTTGAGATTAGTCAAACCGGCACCCTCACGCATGTCGACTGGCTCATCGAACAGTGTCGTAATCTCGAACGATTGCAGCAGAGTCGCAAGGTTGAGTTGTAAAACTTGAAGAGCAAATGAGATTCCGGGGCAAACTCTTCGACCGCTGCCGAATGGTATGAATTCGAAGTTTTGTCCCCTCACATCCATGTGCTTTTGCGTTGTAAGGAACCTTTCGGGTCGAAACTCGTCGGGATCGGACCACACTTTGGGATCTCGCTGAAGCTTGGAAATGTTTACAAGAAGGCGTGTGCCTGCCGGTATGAGTATCCGCCGGTGATGCAGTCTTCGACGGATTCATGCGGTACAGACAGTGGGGCGGCGGGGTATAATCGGGTTGTTTCTTTGATTATGGCTTGGAGATAGACCAAGTTCTTGATATCGGATTCTTCCACTAGCCTGTCTTTACCGACAAAAGTGTCTAATTCATTTTGGGCTTTCTTCAACACATCGCGGTGGTTTAATAGTAACGATAGAGCCCATGATATCGTCACTGTTGTTGTGTCGGTTCCACCTACAATTATCGCCTGCAAAAGTAACGAAACAATTTTGAAGATAAATTCTACCATGGGATTCAAAATGCAATCAACTTTACCTCTATTCTCCAACTGTGACGCTTCAATAATTTTGTGCTTAAATGGAGTAAACAAGACATGTGAATCCCACTCTGTCTCCATTTATTTTTTAAAAATTAATAAAACATTACCTAAGATTTCAGATCAAAAGGCAGGGTGGCTTAATACGTTGATATTGTCCAATCTTAATTCTTGACTTAAATATCGGATTTAAATAATGAAAAAAAATCAGGCACCACCCAATTTGACATCACAATGATTGAATGGTAGAAGGAAAAAGAAGAAGCGATTTGTAGGTAAAAGTCAGTAAGAACTAATCAGGCAGGTAGCTTTGTTGATTGTGTCAGCATCATAAAAAGGGTGGTCTCCAGCATCTTCAAGAAGCGACAACATCATGTACATGAAATTATCAAGTTCGTCGTACGATTTGCCTGAATTTCTCTTCCGTTTATGTTCATCCAAGCATTCCTTAAGAATTTGGTCTAGTTTCTTTGCCGTCTTCTTCATTGCCTTCTCATGCCCACCCAAATCCAACCACCGCAAGAACGGCAGTGAGTCCGCCACCGTGAACGTCCCTGTCAAATCGAAGAAATCTCTCAACCCTTTCCGCCGTTGCTCGTTTTCTTCTTCCTCGTGTGAAGTTTCAACCTCGGAGTATCTCTTCCCGATAACAATCTTGAAAACTGTGTTTATGTTCAAAGTCCAAAACCATCTCTTCATCTCCACAACCACTGGTTCCGAACAATTATTGGTGACTAATGTTGTTCCAATAGGGTCGGAAGCGTGTAAATTATTGTACTAAAAAATCACACAAAGATCAATTCCCAGGGAAGAGAGGTGGACACAAGGATCTCTTAAATACCAAGTCTTTCCTTAGTCAGAATATCCCTTTTACAGTAATTTAATAGCACAATTAAATACTACTATTATACCCTCAAATATTGAAAGAAAAATAGGACAAGAAAGAACACAAGAGTTTTAACGAGGTTTGGTAAATTATACCTACGTCCTCGGGCACTAACACCAGATGATAACTTTACTATCTCCAAGATATTACAAACAAATAGAATTCCTTAAGAATTCTCAAATGAGAGAAGAGAGAAAACTAAGAGAGAAAGATTGGTTGGGATGAATTGAAATGAGAAATGAGAAATGAGAAGGCCTATTTATAGTTGAGGTTTAAGGACCAAACAATAAATAGCCCATTATCTCAAGGACCAAAAAAAATTTATCCCATGCCACTTTTTCAAAGTCAACTTTAGGGTGCTAAACTTGCACCACTTGGATTGTTTTCCATTAAAATTGTCTGCCATTAATCATAATGTTAACAATCTCCACATTGAAGATTTGATTAGGATAATCACATCTTCACACACTTCCTTTAACTCCCCAAATTTGATAAAGCTATCTTTTGTAGTGCCTCCAAATGCACTCTCGAGCGCCATACACCTGAAGGTGCTCAAATTCTCAGGATGTTAATCAAGTTCAAACAATGATTAAACTTGATTGTTGTTACCACCTTGGTCATCATATCTGCAGGATTATCTGCTGTTGGAATCTTCTGAAGTAGAATTTTTCCTTTTTCAAAGACTTCCCGCACAAAGTGATATCTTACGTCGATATGTTTGGTTCTTGAATGATAGACTTGATTTTTCGCTAAATGAATAGCGCTCTGACTGTCACAATATAAACTTATGTGACTTTGAACAACTCCTAAGTCTTTCAACAATCCATTAAGCCAAATAGCCTCCTTAACAGCTTCTGTAACTGCCATATATTCTGCCTCTGTAGTAGACACAGCTACTGTAGACTGTAAGGTAGACTTCCAACTCACTGGGGCTTTCGCAAGAGTAAACAGATACCCCATAGTTGAACGACGTTTATCTAAATCACCAGCAAAGTCGGAATCAACATATCCAACTACAAACTGACCAAGTGCTTTATCCTGTTCAAAAATTAAACCAACATCTACGGTTTTTCGAAGATACCGTAGAATCCATTTCACAGCTTGCCAATGTCCTTTTCCAGGATCATGCATATACCTTCTCACAACTCCAACAGCTTGTGAAATGTCAGGCCTCGTACACACCATCGCATACATCAAACTCCCAACTGCATTAGCATATGGGACTTTCGCCATATATTCTCTTTCATCTTTAGCCTTCGGAGATAATTGAGCACTAAGTTTCAAATGAGAAGCAAGTGGGGTACTTACATGTTTTGTGTTTTCATTTACACCAAAACATTGTAATACCTTTTTCAGATATTGCTTCTGATTTAAACAGAGCTTGCCTCTCGGTCTATCTCTACTTATCTCCATGTCGAGAATCTTCTTGGCCTCACCTAGATCTTTCATCTCGAACTCTTGATTCAATTGAGCCTTCAGCTTATCTATCTCATTTTGGCTCTTCGAAGCGATTAACATATCATCAACATACAAGAGTAGATAAATGAAAGATCCGTCATGCAGCTTCTGCAAATATACACAATTGTCATATTTGCTTCTTGTGTACTTCTGCCTTCTTATAAAGCTATCAAATCGCTTGTGCCACTGCCTCGGGGATTGCTTCAATCCATATAGCGATTTGTTAAGCTTACAAACCCAATTTCTACCACCAGCATCTGTGTATCCTTCTGGCTGAGTCATATAGATCTCCTCTTCTAACTCACCATGCAAGAAAGCCGTCTTAACATCAAGTTGAGCTAGCTCCAAATTCAACTGTGCTACCAAGGCCAACAAAATTCTAATGGAGGAATGCTTCACAACAGGGGAAAATACATCATTGTAGTTAATTCCCTCCTTCTGAGCGTAGCCTTTAGCTACCAATCTTGCCTTGTAGCGAATATCCTTCTTGCTAGGAGATCCATCTTTCTTTGCGAATACCCACTTGCATCCGATTGCCCTTTTACCTTTCGGTAATTACGCCAACTCCCAAGTATTGTTCTTCCGGAGAGACTGCATTTCTTCATCCATGGCGCTTTTCCATTTATCACTTTCTAAGCTTTGCATTGCTTCTTGATAAGTGATAGGAATATCATCAACAACGGGAAGGGCGTAGGCCACCATATCAGTAAATCGAGCAGGCTTACGAATTTCTCTCCGTGGCCTTGTAACTGCAACTGGTTCTGGTGTACTTAGTGGTTCTTGGGTCAGAACCTCTTCAACCTCTAATTCCTCCATTGTGGCTAGAGAATTAGACTTATTAACTGGGCAAATCCCATCAGCTCAAACTCCACCTGTTTTGGAGTACACTCCACCTGCTGTGGAGTATTGCTCGTCTGAATATCTTTATCTGCTACCTTTTTCAATGTGGCAGATTCATCAAAGGTAACATCTCTGCTACAGATCATTTTCTTTGTGCTTAAGCACCAAAGACGAAATCCCTTCACTCTAGAAGTGATTCCCATAAAGAGAGCTTTCTTTGCCCTCGGATCTAACTTTGACTCCTTCACATGGTAATATGCAGTGGTTCCAAACACATGTAAGGAATCATAATCTGTAGCCGGTTTTCCAGACCATACCTCCATAGGATTTTTTCTTTCTAATGCAGATGATGGCAAACGATTAACAAGATGGCCAGCGTATGTCACAGCCTCAGCCCAAAATTGCTTGCCCAACCCAGCATTGGACAACATACATCGAACTTTCTCCAGCAATGTTCGATTCATACGCTCTGCCAATCCATTCTGCTGTGGTGTATCCCTAACTGTGAAGTGTCGAACAATACCATACTCTTGGCACACATCGAAGAACGGATCACTTTTATATTCCCCTCCATTGTCCGTCCTAAGCCGCTTGATTTTCTTGCCAGTCTAGTTTTCGATCATAGTTTTCCATTTAAGAAAAACTCTAAGCACTTCATCCTTAGTTCTCATGGTATACACCCAAACTCTTCTGGAAAAGTCATCAACAAAAGTAACAAAGTAGTGTTTTCCTCCCAATGAAGGTGTCTTGGAAGGCCCCCACACATCTGAGTGAACATATTCCAAAATACCTTTTGTATTATGGATAGCAGTACCGAATTTCACTCTCTTTTACTTTCCCAGAACACAATGCTCGCAAAATTTTAATTTGCAAGCCTTTGCACCTTTCAACAATCCTTGCTTTGCCAGAATTTGCAAGGATTTTTCGCTGGCATGTCCCAACTTCATATGCCACAACTGTATTGAGTCCAATTCTTTGTTGCCGGAAGCTACAGCGACTGCTCCAATAACTGTACTACCTTGGTAGTAATATAAGTTATTTTTCCTGATGCCCTTCAATATCACAAGTGCGCCAGATGTCACTTTCAAAACCCCATCTTTCATAGTAACAACTGAACCATTGGATTCCAAGGCTCCCAATGAGATGCGATTTTTCTTCAAACTGGGCACGTACCGAACATCAGTCAGAACTCTGGTTGATCCATCTTTATTCTTTAATTGGATTGAACCTATCCCAACAGTTTTACAGGCATTGTCATTGCCCATATAAACAACTCCTCCATTTAGTTCTACTAAATCAGAGAACCACTCCCGGTTAGGGGACATATGATAGGTACAACCCGAATCCAATATCCACTCATCTGAATGGAACGACGATGATGATGCAACCAGTGATAGTTCAGAGTCACTAGTATCATGCTTAGCAACACAAGCATCTACAGCAGCTTTTCCCTTATTCTTCAACTTTGGACAATTTTTCTTCCAGTGGCCTTTCTCATGACAAAAAGCACATTCATCTTTCCCGAGTCTGGACTTTGACTTTGATCTCCCCTTTTGAGTTTTCTTCCGAGTGTATGAACGACCTCGGACTACTAAAGCTTCTGTATCTCTGATTGAGTTTTTCTGTTTGTCCTTCTTTCTCTGTTCATAACTGTATAAGGCCGCACAGACTTCGCTCAGAGATATATCACTCCTGCCATGAAGTAGAGTAGTTTCTAGGAACTCAAACTCCTCAGGAAGTGACCCCAACAGCATCAAAGCCAAATCTTTATCTTTGAATGTCTCATCCATATTCAGCAAATCAGTGACTAACTGATTAAATTTGGTGATGTGATCATTCATTGTGGTACTTGGGACGTATGTGAAGTGAAACAGTCTTTTCTTCAAGTGGAGCTTATTTTGACTGTTTTTCTTCAAAAAATTTTCTTCAAGTGCCACCCACAACTTATTTGCAGAAGTCTCCTTTGAAAAAGCATACCTCTGCTCTCGAGAAAGGCATGATCGAATTGTGCCACATGCCAACCGATTGATCGCCTTCCAATCTTTCTCCTGTACATCATCTGGTTTCTCTTCATCAATGGCAATGTCTAGACCCTGCTGAAAAAGGGCATCTAGAACCTCACTTTGCCACATACCAAAATGGCCCGTGCCATCAAAGATCTCCACGGCCAATCTTGCATTTGCAATTTTCGGTCTTGTCCACATGGACGATGTTGAAGCTCCTACACCGACCGTTTTCTCCATAATCTTTCAATATACCTAAGGAAATCTTTTCTGATGTGGAAGATCAGTTTAAACTGCAACCACAGAGCATACTACGATTAACCTTCGGCTCTGATACCACTTGTTGTTCCAATAGGGTCGGAAGCGTGTAAATTATTGTACTAAAAAATCACACAAAGTTCAATTCCCAGGGAAGAGAGGTGGATCACAAGGATCTCTTAAATACCAAGTCTTTCCTTAGTCAGAATATCCCTTTTACAGTAATTTAATAGCACAATTAAATACTACTATTATACCCTCAAATATTGAAAGAAAAATAGGACAAGAAAGAACACAAGAGTTTTAACGAGGTTCGGTAAATTATACCTACGTCCTCGGGCACTAACACCAGATGATAACTTTACTATCTCCAAGATATTACAAACAAATAGAATTCCTTAAGAATTCTCAAATGAGAGAAGAGAGAAAACTAAGAGAGAAAGATTGGTTGGGATGAATTGAAATGAGAAATGAGAAATGAGAAGGCCTATTTATAGTTGAGGTTTAAGGACCAAACAATAAATAGCCCATTATCTCAAGGACCAAAAAAAATTTATCCCATGCCACTTTTTCAAAGTCAACTTTAGGGTGCTAAACTTGCACCACTTGGATTGTTTTCCATTAAAATTGTCTGCCATTAATCATAATGTTAACAACTAACTCATAAAGCCGTTTGATTGATGCTCTGATTTCCGATTCTTGTACATGTCTCAGCTTCTCCAATCGGTAGTTGGACAGTACCTTGAGCGTCGCTATCTTGCGAACGTGACGCCAGTAAGGGCCGTAAGAGCTGAACCCAAACATGGCGAAGTTGTATCCCAAAAGCTCTGCCGCTAGAGTTCTGGGACGACTGGCGAAGGCTTTATCGTTGGTGGTGAAACACTCTTTAGCCATTTCCCAATTGCTTACTACTAGTGTTGGGTGCATGCCTAGCCTGAAGGTGAAGATCGGCCCGTATGCGTCGGCAAAGTTACCCAAGGTGATGTGGGCTGGTTTTGGCCCTCCTAACAGGTGGAGGTGGCCAAGAAATGGCCTTGCACCGCCAATTTCTGGTGCTTTTTTCTTCTTGCTTGAGCTTTTTCGAGTAATCACAGTTGTAAACAACAAATAGCTAAAGAGCAACAAGGCAAAGATTCCAGCCACTCCAATTACAGGGTTTGGAAAGAAAGCTCCCATGGCTGATAATTCAAAGTTCTAAACTTTTAGGTCTTTGGAACGAAGACAACGAATAAGCAGGATTTGGAACGAATGGTAGGGAAGCAAGAATGAGCAAACATAATGCATTCAATTTATAATTCTTATTCTTATTCAATTTATAATATTATTTTTTTTAAAGGGTTACAAACATAATTATAAATATATGTGTCAATATATCAATCTATAACAATACATATTATCTAAATTACATTTTAATCCTTAACATTTACATTTTAATCCTTAAAGTTATAATATTTTAATCATGCATTTCATAACAATCATTCAAGCTTTAACTAAAAAATCTCATGATTTAATATTTAATTTCATCCATGAATTATGGCTTCAGTTGTTCCTTTTACAAAGTTTTCAATCAAAATTTTAAAAAGTATTATAAATATATAAAAAAATTTTTAAAAATTTTATTTACTTTTTGAAATTATAATTTTTAAAAATGATGATTATACCCAAAAAAAATTCATAAAATTCTAAAGAGAATAACCGTTTCAAACAGAGATGAGAAAACAATCTAGCTCTTGAATCTGGCACACAAAAATCACATGTAAAAAAAATTAAAATTAAAATTTATAATTGAATTTATGGGGCATGAAAGCTTAAAGCGTTCGCAAATTAAACCCCGCTTCATTCTCTCTTTACTTTATAGGGATAAACGACGTTTCATTTTTTATTTTTCCAAAAATATGATTTTCGTGAAATTCCAAAACTCTAATTCTATTTTTCTCTTTTTAATTTCTAGTGGAAAAGGTCCTTTTTTTAAATAAAAAAAACAGTTTCTTTTTTTTTTGGTCTCATGGTTTTTCTTTTTTTTGGCGTGAGGTTATGAAAATTTGGAATTAATTGATTTTTATTCGGCTAAATTTGATGAAAATAGAAAAATTAAAAAAATTAGTTTCTATGATATTTAAAAAAATATTGATTTTAAAGAAAAAAGACGAAAACGTGTTCTATAGGATGTACTTTTTGACTTTTTTAATATATTAACTCATTTAGTTAGATTATTAAAATATTAATAGTATTGTCTGAGGATCCGAATTGATTCTTCTTTTATTCACATTTGTATTGTTTATTTCATGTTGTTTCAATATTTTTTTAATTAATATTTTTAACATATCAGCACAATTGTATTTATTATTTTATGTTCTTTCAAGTTTCTTATTATTTTTAATTAATAAATATATTTTTTCCAATTTTTTATTATTTTTAATCCATCTTTTTAATTAATAACTCTTTTATTTATGAAATCAAATAATTATTGCAAATATTATTATTTTTAGTAAATATAATTTTTATACGTGTAATATATATTTTTCACTCTATATAACGAGTGTAATAAATTTTAGTAATTAAAAAAACTTAAAATAATCTATTTATTAATTAAAATATTAATTAAAAATAAAAAACTTGAAATAACATAAAATAAAAAATATAAATTTAACCATTTATCCAAAAAAGCTAATACATCAAAAAAGTCAAAAAAACTCTTGTAGAATGTTTTATGTTCCGCTTTTAAAAATCTACTTATTTCCCTAAATATCGAAAAAAAAAATCCCCTAAATATTTTTTAAAATCAGCATTTTCTGGCCATCTTTATTTCACCTTCTTCTTTTTCTTTGTTTACTCACCACTCAGCTGTAGATGAGTCAAACGTTATCAGTCTTGGTGCAAACTCGTTCTCGATCCATTTTTTAATTGAAGTTTTATCTATTGGGTTTCCTTACTTCCCTGTTTTTTTAACGTTCTGCTTTTGGTTTTCTTGGGTTTTTTGTTTCGATTGAGTCAATACGGCGTTTCGTTCTTTACCGACTGAGTGGACCCTTTGCGAAGTTCATTGAGCCAACTCGCGAGTTGGGGGTGGGGGAAGAAGAAGAACCGAATGGCGATGCCTTCAGTAGGGATGAAGCAACAGTAAACCAATAACCACCACCATGTTTTCAACGCAAGCCGACAACAATCGTTTGAGGCGGCCCTTGATTCCCTTCACAAAGATGATGTAGAGGTTCGTAGCAGTGGTGTTATTGGCATAGCTCACAATGGCAACCCTACTGACATCCTGAACTTGTCTTCAATGGATCCTCCACGTCCTTGTTTGATATTTCCCCCTAATTTTAGCTTTATTGTTACCTAGCATTAAGAAAAAAGAACTCAATAACAACAAAATGTTACACCAATAACATTAAAACTAATCAATGCATGATAATTTCCATGTAATTTCAAAGTTAGCTAATGACATGTTGATTTAATTTTATTGAGCCATCTAATTTATTGAAAACAGGTTCAATAATAAATTTACTTATTATTTTTAAATAAAAGTAATAAAAATTTTAAAAAAATAATTAATAAATAGTTTAGAAAAGTGGAGGGAAATTTTTCCCAAGTATATGAAGAATTAAGAAAATTTTACCTACTTACACAAATAACATTTATTGCATGGCATTCACCTGGCTGGGGCGAAATTTTAAATCATTAAATTAATATCTATACTATTAATAAAAAACTTATGGAGTTAGTATCACATATTAATCAGATATCAATTTGATTAAGAAAATTACAAATATATTTTTATTAAAATAAAATATATTATTCAATTGTACTTAAACTTTTTAAAATTAAAAAAGTAATAAAAACTACGCATATGATGCAATTTGCATTCACATCAGTTGCATTGATAAAAGTTTAAATTTACTACTATTTTGATTTCTTTATAAGTTTTAATTTTATTATGCACATTTTATTACCTTCATCAATTATGTATCTATACAATTAATAAAATTTCTGACTAAGTTGGTGTCACTGGTTAACCAAGTATCAACTCGGTTAGGTAAATTATAAAAATATCCTTTCGTATTTAAATAAGTTATAATATTCAAGGGTACTTAGTCTTTTTAATTTAAAATAAAAATAAAAATTATGCATATGGTGGGATTTAAATACACACAAATTGCATTGGTAAAATTTTAAAGGGTAATCTACAAAGATAGTCACTATTGTTTGCCTCAGGTTACATTTTAGTCACTTATGTTTGAAATGTTTTGTTTTAGCCACTTATGTTACTATTTTATTACGAAGTGATCACTCTACCGTTAAGTTCTGTTATCTCTCTAACGGTAATCCTATATGGCAGTCCAACTAGATTTTAGATGTCAACTTGGATTTCTAAATGGGATGAAAATAGATTTTTAATTAAAAATTTAATTAATTAAAATTTTTAAACCTAAACCTTAACTAAAAAATCTGTTCATCTCCTCTTTTTAATTTTTTTTTCAGTCTCTTCTTTTTTTCAATTTTTTTTTCATTTGATTGGAAAACTATTATTAAGATCAAAATAGTTGAAATCAAATTGACTGCTTCATAAAGATAGATTCAATGGAGAGTTCAGGTATGTCTTCTTTGCAATCTTCTATCTCTTTTATTCAATACTAAAAAACAAAAGATTAGATTTTTTATTGTTTAATAAAAACCCTAAATTAAAATTCTTGATATGAATATTAACAACTAAAAGAATTTCAGATCAGAAAAAAGAGATACCCACAAAGGGATTGTGAACAAACAAGCCGATTCAGATCAGAAAAAATCGGATTGAGAAACTAATTATTCAAGAACGTGAAGAATTGGAAAATACAATGATTAGGAACAAAAACGATTACCATCTTCTTATTTGTTGACAACCACTTCATTTTAAGTTTTAGAACATAAATTTGTCGGTGAAGAAGACATATCTGGACCCTCCATTTAATCCTCTTTTGTTTTTGTACGTGAATAACAAATTTTGATGATAATAACTTTTTTAGTCAATTGAAAAAGAAAACTAAACAAAGGGGGAGATGAACGGTTTTTTAACTAAGATTTAAGGTTTAAAATTTTTAATTAATTAAATTTATTTAATAAAAAAACTAATCTCATACCTTTAGGAAATCCAAGTTGGCACTTAAAATCTAGTTGGACTGCCACGTAGGATTACCGTTAGGGAGATAACGAAACTTAATGGAAGAGTGATCATTTCGTAACAAAATAATAACATAAGTGACTAAAACGTAACATTTCAAACATAAGTGACTAAAATGTAACCTGAAACAAACAAAAGAGACTATTTTTGTAGTTTACCCAATTTTAAATTTACC
The DNA here is from genome assembly GCF_007990345.1 of Gossypium hirsutum. Classification (NCBI taxonomy): domain Eukaryota; kingdom Viridiplantae; phylum Streptophyta; class Magnoliopsida; order Malvales; family Malvaceae; genus Gossypium; species Gossypium hirsutum. The sequence continues at coordinate 29,096,954 of NC_053428.1, forward strand.
ACTTAACAAAATATTTATTTTAATTTCTTTATATGTTTTAATTTTATTATGCACATTTTATTATCGGTATATATTAATAGTGTTGTTGATTGAGTTAGTGTAACAAATTAACTCCACACAACTTAGGATTGATAACAATGCCATAATAAACAATTGTATTTAGTATTCTTAATTTGATGCATTTGTGCTTAAATTTTGTTTTACTTACAATTTAATCTAATTTTTTAATTTTAATATCGTACATATTTTCACGTGTTATTATTTATTAGTTTCAAACCATACTTTTCATTACTTGTTGTATGTTATTTTTAAAAACATCTAAATACATGGTTTCCACATGTATATGCGAGTGGTAGACTTTCTAATTTATATTATTAATATAAGAGAGATAATTTGTGGCACCACACATCCGATCTTATCTGAATGCGTGGTGTAACATTACGTTACTGAATGCCGTGGTGGAAAAATATGGGTACATATATTTCCAGATAAACCAGTTACGGTAAGAACTACAAAAACACGTATGGGTTTGGGGAAAAGATCTCTTGAGTATTGGGTAGTTGTTATTAAACTGAGCAGAATACTTTATGAAATGAGCGGAATAGCCGAAATTACAGCCATAAAGGCTATTTCAATAGCGATGTCAAAAATACCTATAAAAACTCAATTCATTATTTCAAGATAGAAATATAAAACCAAAGGAAAGAAATATTGTCTAGGAAATAAAAAAAAATTTGTGAGTTTTTTTTTGAGAAACAATATTTCTTTTTTTTTTGTTCATCCTTTATTATATTGAAAAAAAGATTTAAAAAATTATTCAACCTCAGACTCATTCAAATGTAGCAAACCAATAAATTATGTATAATTTCAATTAAATCACATGAACATAATCAATGAATATTAATTGATCTTATTTAAAGTATTTAGGAGTTGCACGGAGTTAAAAACAAAGTTAAGATTCAAATCTAAATTCTATTAGGGGTCTCAAGACATGACTTTCATGTCTAGGGTTAGAAGTAGAAAGAGAAAAAAAAAAGAGAAATAGAGAGAAAAGATAAGAGGATATTGAAAAGAAAGAAAATCAAAATTAAAAAAAAAATAATATGTTAGATGTTGGTTTGAGATTTTGATGGAAGTGATCAAAATTTTAAGGGAAATAATTTTTATTTTGAATGCCTAAAATGAAAATTTTTAATAATTGAGTGATTATATTTGTAGTTTATTTTTTAATAAAAAAATATATAATCCTATGAAGTTTCAAAGACAATACAAGGAAAACATAGGATGGCAATGAGAAAGAATGGCACAAATGTTATTTTCAACGAAATTGAAGGCTAAATTCGATGGAAAATACGTTACAAGATCCTTGTACATGAAATGTGAGAACAAGGTGAAAGTTGAATAAAGCTCCACACGCGCGTGTCAAAACCTTCAACTTCGTTGAGCTTTTTCTCATTCTATTTTCAAAGTTTTCTTTTACAAACAACTGAAATCGAATCGGCCTTTTTATTAAATATTTTCTCGTTTTTGGAACAAAACAAAAGGTCTCCCTTCAACCATTTACATTTTTAATAAATTTTTGCTTTTTGTTCATCATTTTTCTTTTCTTTTTTTGGTATAGGAATTTGAAAAACACATTGCTTATCTGTTCTTCGAAGTGAAGAAGAGCAAAAAGAAAGATTACAAGCACTGGAAAAAAAAGTATTTAATTGGAAAGCAAAACAATAACAAAGAAGAACAAAGATGGGAGAAACAGAGCACCACTACCATAACCACCTGCCGCCACTGCCGGCTCTGAAAGGGACTTACTTGGACTCCTGCTGAACAACTCCATCAGCTTCAATACTGCATCCACTCCAACCCTTCTTGGCGTCAGTTCTTCTTCTTTATTTGCTCTATTTTTTGTCAAGTATTTACCGTTTAATTTAAAAAGAAAGCTGACTAAGCTTTGAAGTTTTTACGTTAAAAGTTTTACTTTTGAATATTTTTTCTTTATGGGTACTTTTCATTAAGTACTTTAAGCAATGCCTATGTATTATTTGTTTGATCTTTTTCGATTTATCTTGTCACTCCGTTCAGTACATTTTAGTAATTTGTTTCACATAAACTAGCATAAATCTATGCATATTTGGAATATTCAGATATAAGTAAAGCATAAATGGAATAACTTAGAAAAAGTTATGCATATCGATTTGGGACATATACTACTATTGGACACTCATTTTTCGAATATTAGTGATATGCAATCAATCTCATAGAATTAACTTGTTTAATAGCTAAAGCACTTTTACTGGCTTTCTAACACTACATTGTGAATCTTGGAACGACAGTCTTAATTGCAAATACATTTTTGTATCGAATAGGTGTCCATCATGTACATTTTACGATCCGAAATTTCTTTTTAGTGGGATTGGTATCCTTTTTATGTCTCTCAATCCTTTGTTGTATGCTATGAACAGGGAGATAAAGCCCGGGTCATTCAAGTGTTGTCATTTATGTTGGGCATTAATACGCTACTTCAAACATTTATCGGCTCGAGACTTCCCACGGTGATGGTGCATCTTTTGCATACACCTTACCATTGTTGTCGATCATCAACGATTATACAGACGAGGCCTTCACATTTGAGCACGACGTATGTAAACTTTAGTAATGACACGAATGAACCAAATTCATTCATTTTAATATCAGACATTGTTTTTATTTGTCTCTTAATATTTTTGTACGTTGGGGTTACATCTTGGAACTGATTTAGCATGTATCATAGAACAAAGTTGATGTAGATGCTCCATAAATCTGCTCATTGTTGGTGTACTCTTCCTAGCGTCTTCTCGGTTATGACCGTATTACTTAATGACAATGATCTGGGGTGATTGTTTCTGCAGCGGTTTGTTCATGGTATGAGAACCATTCAAGGATCACTAATTGTTGCTTCATTTGTCAACATTATCCTTGGGTATGGCAGGGCATGGGGAGAGCTGACGAGGTAATACCGAATGTAGTTATCACGTCCTCGACTGCTCGTTAGTTATAGCTTGAGGTGTTTGTTCGATAATTATTGAGTTGTCATTACTAATTTTTCTAATAATTTTCTCTTTAACCTTTTTGTCAGAATTAAATAACCCGAATCCTTATTTAAATAAAATACAGTGGTAAAATAAAATAGAAGTAAAATCCATATAGAACTACACTTCTTTTATTTTATTTTAGAATAAGGTTTTTTAAACCTTATTAAACTCTATCTATTTTATATTGATTAGAATAAGGTGTTTCAATCTTACTAGAATATGGCTTTACAAGCCTATATATAGACATAGTCTATTCCTCTTGTAATTAAATTTGAATTCGACATAGTGAATTTTCTTCTCCTCTGCCCATAGTTTTTTTCCCGAAAGGGTTTCCACGTAAAATCTGTGTGTTCTTTATTTTATTTTATTTTATTTTCATAAATTGGTATCTGAGCTTCCGGATAGTTCATCTCGATCACGGTAATGGCGTCTTTGAAGTATGAAATTCTATTAGATAGAAGCAGTTCTTGCGCAAATGGATATGGAAGATGCCCTGCTAGGGATAGATAAGATGCCTTCGACATTAACAGATAAAGAGAAGAAGCGTAAGGATCAAAATGCGTTAACACAATTACATCTAAATTTGTCCAACAAAATTTTGCAGGATTTGATGAAAGAGAAGATCGCCGCTACATTATGGAAAAGACTGGAACAAATATGTATGTCGAAAACTCTAACAAGCAAGTTGCATATGAAGCAGCGTCTTTATGCTCATCGTTTGGAGGAAGGTGCGTCTATACACGAACACTTAACAGTGTTTAAAGAAATTCTCTTAAACTTGGAGGCCATGGAGGTTCAGCATGATAAGGAAAATTTAGGGTTGATTTTACTTTGTTCGTTGCCCCCATCTTATTCAACCTTTAGAGACATGATTTTATATAGCCGCGAGTCTCTCACAGTTGATGAGGTTTATGATTCTTTGACCTCGTATGATAAGATGAAGCATTTTGTGGTTACACCTGACTCTCAGAGAGAGGGTCTCATTGTTCGTGGGAGACAAGATCGGAACGTTGATGATGATCGTGGAAGGACACAGGAACGGAATCCTCGCGGTAAATCTAAGGGTAGATCGAAGTCTTCAAACAAAGGTAAAACTTGTAACTTCTGCAAGAAGAAAGGGCACATTAAATCTGAGTGCTATAAGCTACAGAACAAGTTTAAAAGGGAGGCTGCGAATCAAAAGGAAAAACAACCAGAAAATTCCGGTGAAGCTAATGTTGTAGAAGACTACAACGATGGTGAACTTTTAGTTGCTTCTGTCAATGATTCTAAAGTAAGCAATAAGTGGATACTTAATTCAGGCTTTTACAATTAGGTCCAAGTGCTTAATTCATTAGTTTTTGATTTTATGGACAAAATTGAAAGCTACCATTGATAAGTGTTGGCTGTTTATGATGAAATAAAATGAATTTTAAGCTTTGATTTTTTTGTTTGATGATTTTATCAAGTAATTTCAATAGAAATTGATTTTAGGACCTAATTGTGAAAAAGTTGTGAATTAAGGTTTAGTGTTAAAATTATGATTTTCAAAGGTTGTGTAATAGTTTAGAATGATGGAATAAAATGTTAATTGAGAAAAATTAGCTTAATAGATGGGCTAATTGAGCAAGGACTGAATTGTATGATCTGTGAAATTTAGAGGAAAAATAGTAATAAACATCTTGAACTAAAATAGTTTTGGACAGCAGCAGTAGGTTAATTTTGAAAAATCACCATAAATTGTAAAAATATAATTAGAGGATGAAAAAAATATTGAATTAAATCTTATTGAGTCTAGTTTCTTATAGAAGAAACGGTGTAAGCAATTGAATTGTAAATTATGAGATATAATGAATTTTGTGAGACAAGGTTAGAATGAATTCGGGTTCCCCTATTTTAACTTTGGAAAATTACTAAAAATTGGAGAAAATTTATTTGAGGCTCAAATTTATATGTTTAGAATCCTTAATGAGTCTATTTTCAATATAAATCAACAAGAACATTATCCGAGTTCTGTACTATGATATAATTAATTTTTAGTGAAGAGAGGTCAAAACTGTTGGATAGTGAAATAGGGGAAACTTAAATGAATAAACTGTACTAATTGGCTAAACCAAAAATTCTGAAAATTTTATGGTGGAATGATATGTGAGTCTAGTTTCAGGAAAAATTTACGGATCTTAATTTGGAGCTCTATAGCTCGAATTATAAATAATTGAGTGATTATGACTCGTGTGAACAGCTTGATGTGAGCATTAATAAGTAAATTGTGAAATAGTACTTACAAGAATGTTATATACATTAAAGATGTGGAATGGAGAGGAGGAGGAGGAAAATAAATGATATATGTTTATAAGAAAACAGTATGAGAATGATACATATCATGGCATGTATATATATAACTAGTTTCAATATGATGCTTGTTGGGTATGAAGTTGGATTGAAATGTCTCAGGCAAGTATTTTATTCTGCGCATCTGAAATGTAGTATTTTATAAAGATATGATCTAGCTTTAAATATGAATGCTTGATGATTAAGCTGAAAATATTTGGTAAGATGATAATCATGGTATAAAAGTATAAGTGGTACCATAATAGACAAGGTAAAATGAGTATGAGAGATACATGTATGATGACATACGAATACTATGTTTGTAGTTTAATTGAGAATGTTTAATCATTAAATGAATACCATGTTATATGCTTTTGATTTTGTATGAGTGTGTAAGAGATTAAGGTTGACCAAGGCTTGGAAAATAGCTTAGGTATTGACCACACAAGCAGAGACACGGCCGTGTGTCTCAGCCGTGTATGGAACACGACTTTAGGACACGGGTGTGCGATGTGGCCGTGTGCCCCTAAATTGATGATGATGTCATAAACAGAAAGCTCCACAGACAAGGTACACGGGCGTGTCCCAAGCCACATGGGCGTGTGGAATCCACACGGCGTAATCATACGGGCATGTGGGTACTGTTCACAAGTAAAATTTTTAAAAAAATTAAGCGAAAATTTTTATGCGAAATCGGTTAAGTTCCGACTTGATTTTAATGTTCATGTTGGGCTTCGAGGGCCCAAATAAAGGTTGTTATATATATATGATCTCAGAAAGTGAATAGTAATATTTCGATTAATCTGTAAATGTTCTGTATGTACTGGTAACACTCTGTAACCTTGTTTCGGCGACGGATACGGGTTAGGGATGTTACATAAGGCTTCATGTAAAATCGCAGGTGTTGGAACAATTAAAGTTAAGATGTTTGATGGAGTTCTCAAAACACTTAGTGACGTACGACATGTTCTAGAATTTAAAAGAAATTTAATTTCGTTAAGTACTCTTAATTCAAAAGGGTATAGATACATAGCTGAAAGTGGAGTTTTAAAGATTTCCAAAGGTTCCTTTATTGTAATGAAAGGGCAGAGAAAGACTACCAAGTTATATGTTTTGCAGGGTTCTACTATTACTAGTGATGCAGCTGTCGCTTCCTTTTCCTTGTCAGATGATGATATTACTAAACTTTAGCATATGTGCCTAGGGTATATGAGTGAGAATGGCATGACAGAATTGAGCAAAATAGGACTTATTAATGGGTAAGGAATTTGCAAACTAAAGTTCTGTGAACACTTTTTGGGAAGCAAAAGAGAGTTCGATTCACTAGAGGAATCCATAACACGAAGGGAACGTTAGAGTATATTCATTTTGATCTGTGGGGGCCATCCAGAGTGCCTTCGAGAGGTGGAGCTAATTATATGCTAACTTTTATTGATAATTTTTCCAGAAAAGTTTGGGCATTCTTCCTGATGCAGAAAAACGATGTGTTTTCCGCATTTAAGTCTTGGAAAATTATGATTGAAAAATAGATAGAAAAACAAATAAAATACCTCCACACAGACAATGGCTTAGAGTTCTGTTTTGATGAGTTTAATATATTGTGCAAATCAGAAGGGATTCTAAAACACTTGACAGTTCGTCATACTTCACAGTAAAACGGTGTTGCAGAACAAATGAATAGAACGATCATGGAGAAGGTTCGATGTTTGTTGTCAAATGCCAACTTACCGAAGTCGTTTTGGGCAGAAGCAGCCTCTACTGCATGTTTTTTGATCAATCGATCTCCATCCATTGCCATTGAGAAAAAGACTTCATAAGAGGTATGGTTTGGTAATCTTGTTAATTATTATGACTTAAAGATCTTTGGGTGTCCTATGTATGCTCATGTTGATAATGAAAAATTAAAACTGAGATCCATTAAATGTGTTTTTCTTGGTTATAAAGTTGGTGTAAAATGATATAAGTTATGGTGTCCTGAAAATAGAAAAGCTGTGATTAGCAGAGATGTCGTTTTTGTTGAAACTGCTATGCTACCTAACTTATCTTTTAAAGACTTTTCCAATAAAGAAAATCAAAAGTAGGTGGAGCATCAGCTTAATACAGAGTCGACTCCTCAAGCCAGTACAAAAATTGAGAATAAAGTTGCTTCTTCACCACAATACTCTATTTCCAAAAACAAAACTAGAAGAGAAATTAAACCTCCAACGAATTATGACGAGGCTGATCTAGTTGCTTATGCTTTAAATGTGGCTGAAGATATAGATGCAAACTGAGAGCCATCTAATTATTCTAAGGCAGTTAGCTGTGAAGACTCAGAAAAGTGGATGTTTGCTATGCAAGAGGAGATGAAATCACTCCACAAAAACAGAACATGGGATCTTGTGAAACTTCCTAAAGGTAAAAAAGGTTGTTCATTGTAAATGGGTGTTTCTAAAGAAAGAAGGGACTCCAGGAGTTGAAGAACCTATATATAAAGTAAAGCTTGTTGCAAAGGGTTATAGTAAAATTCCAAGAGTGGACTTCACAGATGTGTTCTCCCCAGCTGTGAAGCATAGTTTGATTCGAGCTTTGCTTGGTATTGTGGCAATGCATGATTTGGAGCTTAAGCAGTTAGATGTAAAAATTGCATTTTTGTATAGAGAACTCAAGGATGACATTTAAATACAACAATCAGATGGTTTTACAGTATTAGAAAAAGAGGACTATGTTTACTTGCTGAAAAAGTCTCTTTACGGTTTGAAACAGTCACCAAGACAGTAGTACAAGAGGTTTGATTCCTTTATGACTTTTAATGATTTCAAAAGAAGTAGTTTTGATAGTTGTGTTTACTTTAAGAAAAATAGTAATGGTTCTTTTGTATCTACTTCTTTATGTTGATGACATGTTGATAGCAACAAAAGATAAAAGAGAGATAAGAAAGGTCAAAGCCCAACTAAGTGAAGAATTTGAGATGAAAGATTTGGGACCAGCAAAGAAGATACTTGGTATAGAGATTCTCAGAGATAGAAAAGCAAGTAAATTGTACCTAAGTCAGAAGGCGTACATTAAGAAAGTTCTTTGCAGGTTTAGTATGCAGAGTGTTAAGCCTGTTAGTACTCTTTTAGCAGCTTATTTCAAATTTTCATCGGCTTTGTCTCCACAATCAGATGATGAGATTGAGTACATGTCACATGTTCCATACTCTAGTGCAGTGGGATCTCTCATGTATGCTATGGTTTGTTCACGTCCAGATTTATCATATGCAGTCAGTGCAGTTAGCAGATACATGGCGAATCCCGGTAAAGAGCACTGAAAAACAGTTCAGTGGATTTTAAGATACTTACGAGGTACTACTAATGTCTGCTTACAATTTAGAAGAACTAGTGATAGAGTCATTGGATATGTTGATGCTGATTTTGCTGGACACCTTGATAGAAGAAGATCTCTCACAGGTTATGTTTTTATAATCGGAGGTTGTGTAATCAGTTGGAAAGCAACTTTACAAACTACAGTCGCTTTGTATACCACTGAAGCTGAGTACATGGCGATTATTGAGGCTTGTAAAGAAGGTATTTGGTTGAAGGGACTCTTTAATAAACTCAATGAAGACCTTCAAATCAGTACAATATTTTGTGACAGTCAAAATGCAATCTTCCTTACAAAAGATCAAATGTTTCATGAGAGAACAATCAGAGTTCTGTATCATTTTGTTCGTGATATTATTGCTCATGGTGATATTGTTCTAAACAAAATTAGTACTCATGAAAATCCTGCAGATATGATGACTAAGTCACTTCCTATAACCAAGTTTGAGCATTGCTTAGACTTGGTTGGTGTTCATTGTTGAAGTTAAACCCTTAAGGGGTTTTATGGAAGAGGTGGAGAACTTGTTCGCTGAGAGTTCGCGATGAAGAACTTGTTCTGTAACACCCCTCACTCGTATCCAACATCGGTACAGGGCTCGAGGCATTATTGAAACTTTATCATTCATAAACATACAAAACCGGGTCACCAAATTTCACCCAAAATTTAAAACTTCTAGAACTTAAGCATATCGTCCCTTATATAGGCCATCGAGGCCTATAACCTACATTAAGGCGGTTCGGTACAAACCGAAATCATTCGGTAAACTTTGGGTGACTTAATAAATTTCTAGCTTTGGAGTGTCACACGCCCGTATAGGTGGGCCGTGTGGACTCACACGCTCGTGTGGCCTAGGGCACGCCCATGCCTTTAATCCGTGGGCAACATTAACTTTTGGGCACAGCGAAGACACATGCCCGTGGGCTCACCTCGTGTCCAAAACTTGAGCATTCTGTTAAAATAATACGGTCCAGACACACGCCCGTGTGTCCTACCCGTGTGCTAATTTGACTTAAAGTTTTAGGTGCAGGGGACACACGACCATACCACACGCCCATGGGGATGGGCCGTGTGTCACACACGGCCTAGACACACGTCTGTGTGTCTAACCATGTGGACCTTAATAGGCTATTTTCCAAGCCTTTAGTCACCCCTTTCTATTAGTGTGCCTAATGGTTGCCAAGTTTGAGGGAAAGCATGATTATACACTTGTAAATAATCTTAATGAAAATAGTTGTATGGAAACCTTATATCATTGGTTTCATACATAAATGGTTATTTCCTATTTAGTGTCATGGGTTCCTATATTACATTAATCCATCTGAAATTGGCTCATTCATGTGATTCATTTCCAATTAATAACAACCCGTCATTTGTAATTAAAACCATGCATAAAATCGTAGGTCTTAGCCTACTTAAATTAAGCCAATTTTCATGGCCATATACAAAGAGATAAACATATTTTTACATGCCTTTACTGGGCAAATCAAATGACACATATAACAAAATACTCGAAATTACTATACATGCCATTGAACAAAATAAATAGAGTCTTTATACCAAAGCTTGTTTAGTTAATAGTTTGTTGCTTCTCTAACCGTCTTCCAATCCTTATGAGTCCTCGAGCTCTGTAAAATAGGGAAAAGAGAGGGGTGAGCATTTTCATGCTTAGAAAGCTTGAATAACCGAAGAGTAAACTTACCGAATAATTAGCATACATCCATACTTAATCATGAAATCATCCAATATGAAATGATTTCCTATCACATGCACTCAATCAATGAGTTAGTCACATAATCATGTATCATGTAATTTAACTAAATGAGCTCATCATTCAACATTTCATTCATACATATATCCTACGTTAATCTCGTTGAGTTTCTAGGGAATATCGATGGAATGCCCAATATTCGTCAATTCATTCAGATGATCTTTCCATATATGCACTCCCGCGAACCTCACATCATATGGCGGGATTACCAGTCCAGGCTAAATCCCCTATTCTATGAACTCATAAGGTGATGTCAGGATTGCCAGTCCAGGCTAAATCCCTTATAATGACAAACACCTTTAATGATCTCGGATCTGAGTTACCAGTCCAGGCTAAATTCAGATCCTAATCGGATTACTCGCCTGGGCTAAATCCACAATGCACTCATGTTCTTCAGGAGCCTTGATCATTCAAGGGACACCCGTCCGGGTTAGATTCCTTTCCATACTCGAGATCTCGGATTACCCGTCGGGGCTAAATCCTTACTGTAACACATGCAGGATCTCCTTTCACATGTAAAACATGGTTTATCCCTCAAATTCCCTTTCAACCTCAACCGAGACGGTTATCAACAAGTCATTATCAAAGATGCATTTCATGCATTTCAATACCATTAATAATGCAATCATCATGCATTCGTAAATCATACAATCATGCATATTAGGGGTTTACTTTAAGTTATCTGAACTTACCTAGTAACAGTTTCAGTGTTATGTTTCGGTTATTCCGAAACCTTGCATTTACCTCGATCGGCCTCCGGAATTTGTTCCTCGAGGTTACTGAGCTTGAAAAGAAGAAACCCTAGCTATGGTGTCTTCCCAATTTCGGCAGCTATGGGAAGAAGATGAGCATATTTTTGCTCTATTTTTCCCTTTTTATTTCATTAAAATGACAAATGACCAAAATGCCCTTATGCCCTTTCTTTAAAATTTCATCCATGCAAGCCCATTTTTGTCCAAAAATTTAGAATTTGGGTAAATTGATCTCCAAGACCTTATAATTCATAATCTAAAGAAATTTCATCCAAATTGCTTCTAGAATCTAAGTTTTGTAATTTATTCAATTTAGTCCCTAATTTCCAATTGGACACCTTATACTTAGAATTTCTTCATAAAACTTTAACACATACATATACTCATATTCTAGGCCTCATAATAATCATAAAATAAATATTTTTGATGTCAAATTTGTGGTCCCGAAACCACTATTCCAACTAGGCCCTATTTCGGGATGTTACATTTCTCCCCCCTTAGGGACTTTCGTCCTCGAAAGTCTTACCAGAAAATAGATTTGGATATTGGATTCTTATGGTTTCTTCTGGCTTCCATGTGGCTTCTTCTACACCATGTCGATGCCATAAAACTTTCACAAAAGCCACATCTTTATTTCTCAACTGTTTAACTTCATGAGCCAATATCTTAATCGATTCTTCTCCATAGGTCATGTCCGATCGAATTTCGATCTCAATCGGCGAAATTACATGAGAGGGGTCTGATCGGTATCTCCTTAACATGGATACATGGAACACATCATGAATCTTTTCTTGTTCAGGTGGCAACGCCAAACGATAGGCTAGTAGTCCAACTCTTTCGGTGATCTCGTACGGTCCAATAAATCGTGGGCTCAATTTACCTTTCCGACCAAATCTCAATACCTTTTTCCATGGAGATACTTTCAAGAATACTCTATCTCCAACTTGAAACTCAATTTCTTTTCTTTTCAGATCATCATAAGACTTTTGTCTATCTGATGCCGCTTTTAAATAATCCCGTATCACTTTAACTTTTTCTTCAGTTTCTTTAATCAGATCAACTCCATGAATCTGATTTTCCTTAAGTTCTGTCCAGTACAATTGAGTTCAACATTTCCTACCATACAATGCCTTATAAGGCGCCATCTTCAAACTTGTTTGGTAATTATTGTTGTAGGCAAATTCTACCAATGGCAGATATTTTTCCCAACTACCCTGAAATTCAAGGATGCAACAGCGCAACATGTCCTCGAGAATCTGAATCATCCGCTCAAACTGACAATCAGTATGAGGGTGAAAAGTTGTGTTAAAGCTTAACTTTGTACCCAATGGTTCTTGTAACCTCTTCCAGAATCTCGAAGTGAACCTCGGGTCTCTGTCCGAAATAATTGAGAGTGGTACTCCGTGCAATCTTACTATCTCAGAAATGTACAAATCAACCAATCTATCAAGGGAATAATCCGTCTTTAACGGGATAAAATGAGCCGACTTTGTCAGTTTATCCACTATATACCATATGACATCCTTCTTTTTTGGAGTCAAAGGTAATCCTGTCACGAAATCCATGGTAATTTTGTCCCATTTCGATTTGGGGACCATTACAGGCTGTAACAGACCTGAAGGCACTTGATGTTCAGCTTTAACTTGCTGACATACTAGGCATTTCGATACAAATTCAGAAACATATCTTTTCATGCCGTTCTACCAGTACATCTTCTGTAAATTATTGTACACCTTGGTACTTCCCGGGTGAACTGACAAATGACTGTTATGTGCTTCTTGCAAAATCTTTCGAATAAGTTCATTGTCTCTGGGTACACAAACCCTATCTTTGAACATCAAACATCCATCAGGACTAATTCGAAAATCGATCTCAATACCAGACTCATATTGAGCCCTTTTTGCTTGCAAGTCATCATCATTAAATTGAGCATCATAAATTTCCTGCAAAAATGTCGGTCTAGCTTCCAGCTCGGCCATAACTGAACCATCATCAAGAAATGTCAAACGAGTATCCATGGCTCTCAAGGCATACAGAGATTTCCTACTCAATACATCGGCGACCACATTTACCTTTCCCGGGTGATAGTCGATAATCAAATCATAATCTTTAATTAATTCTAACCATCTCCGCTGTCTCAAATTTAATTCTTTCTGAGTCATCAAGTATTTAAAACTCTTGTGGTCCGTGAATATACGACAAGTCTCACCATACAAATAATGTCTCCAAATTTTTAAGGCAAAAACAATAGCAGCAAGTTCTAGGTCGTGGGTTGGATAATTCTTTTCATGTGGTTTCAATTGTCGTGAAGCATAGGCTATCACCTTGCCATCTTGCATAAGCACTCAACCCAATCCATTTAAGGATGCATCACTGTAGACCACAAATTCTTTTCTCGGTTTAGGTAGCACTAAAACAGGAGCTTCGGTCAGCAATGTTTTTAACATTTCAAAACTTTGCTGACACTTCTCCGTTCATTCAAACTTAACGTCTTTCTGTAGCAGCTTCATCATTGGAGTCGCTATCATGGAAAATCCTTTTACAAACCTTCGATAGTAACCGGTTAAGCCCAAAAAGCTTCTAACCTCAGTTATATTCTTAGGCGATTTCCATTCAACCATTGCAAATATTTTACTTGGTTCAACTCGGATGCCTTCACCCAAAACTATATGACCCAAAAATCCAACTTCCTGGAGCCAAAATTCACTCTTGCTAAACTTAGCATACAATTGCTTTTCCCGCAAGGTCTGCAACACAATTTTCAGATACTTCGCATGCTCTGTCTCATCTCTAGAGTAGATCAAAATGTCGTCAAGAAACACAACGACAAACTTATCCAAATATGGCTGAAAGATCCTATTTATTAGATCCATAAACACGGCCGATGCATTCGTCAGCCCAAATAGCATGAAAAGAAATTCATAATGGCCATACCTCGTTCTGAAAGCTGTCTTGGGTACATCCGAGTCTTCAACTCGTAACTGATAATAGCCAGACCTCAAGTCTATCTTTAAGAATACTGTGGCTCCTCTCAATTGGTCAAACAAATCATCGATCCTTGTAAAAGGATGTTTATTCTTGATAGTCACCTTATTCAGTTGCCGATAATAGATACATAACCTTATCGACCCATCTTTCTTCTTCACAAATAACACGGAGGCACCCCAAGTTGAAAATCTTGGCCTTGCGAATCCTTTATCAGTCAGCTCTTACAACTGTGCCTTCAACTCTTTCAACTCAGTTGGTGCCATTCTGTACGGTGCAATAGAAATGAGAGTTGTCCCTGACATCAACTTAATACCAAACTCTATCTCCCTTTCAGGAGGTAATCCGGGTAATTCTTCTAAAAAGACATCTAGATACTCACATACTATAGGCACAGACTCAATCTTTAATGTAATTTCCTTAGTGTTCATCACAAATGCAAGGTAGGCTTCATATCCTTTCCTCATATATCTCTGGGCAACCATTGCCGTGATTACAATCGGTGACGAACCCAATTCTCTTGATTCAACCCGTAGAACCTTACCATCCGGGCATCTTAACTTAATATACTTACTACCACAATTCACAGTTACATCATGAAGGGCTAACCAATCCATACCAAGTATTACATCAAATTCATCAAATGGTAACAACATAAAGTTAGCCGGGAAACAACAACCTTGAATCGTCACAGGACAATTCTTACAGACTTTATCAACTTGGGCTGATCGGCCTGGTGGATTCGACACTCTAATAATATCTTCCATATGTTCAACAGGTATGTTCATACTAGATGCCAATCTCATGCAGATATATGAATGCGTCGACCCCGGTTAATTAAAGGAACAACACTTATATTAAAAAGAAAGAAGGTACCCGTAATAACATTAGGAGCATCGGTTTCCTCTCGAGCACGTATCGCATACGTTCTTGCCGGGGCTCGAACCTCTGGTTTTGTAGCATCTTTAGTTATGACTCGACTGCCACTAGCAATCCCAGGGCATCTCGGAGGTCTACCTCGAAGAATAGGAGTGCTCGATTTCAGGGTTACATCCACTCCTTTTCAGCTTGTTCATGGCAGTTTCTAAGAAAGTGATCAAGAAAACCACATTTGAAACACACACCGCTCTTCATTCAGCACTCACCGAAGTGAAATTTATTATAGCTCTTACACTTCGATTTTTGATCATCTACACTCCCCACACTAGTTTCCATCGGGGAGGAAGACTTTTGACCTCGGCAATTAGAGCTTCTCGATCTACTCGAATATCCCACTAACGACGTGGAGCGTTCATACGAGCTCCTGGCTTTCTTCGTGGAGAACGAGAGTGTTTTACCGTTAGTCCTCTTGTCACAACTCGAGCCTCTCTCTTAGCTTGTTTTCTTTCATTATTAAGTTCTTCGACCTTCTTGGCTCGATCGACCAATACGGCGAACTCCCGTATTTCCAAGATCCCAATAAAAACTTGATATCCTCATTCAGACCTTCCTCGAAGCATTTACATATTTTCGATTCCGTTTGGACCCATTCGGTTGCGTACTGACTTAGTCGTACGAACTCTCTCTCGTATTCGGCTATAATCTTGTTATCTTGGTTGAGTTCTAGGAACTCTTTTCGCTTTGAGTCCAAAAACCGTTGGCTAATATATTTCTTCCTAAACTCTGCTTGGAAAAAATCCCAAGTAATATTTTCCTTCGGCACTACCGAGGATACGATTTTCCACCAATTGTATGCAGTGTCTTTTAAAAAGTACACAGCACACTTCAAACATTCCTCGGGTGCATGACAAATTATCTAACACCCGTGTAGTGTTTTCGAGCCAGAACTCAGCTCTTTCAGCGTCATCATCAACTTTAGCTCTGAATTCTTCAGCCCCATACTTTCTAAGCTTATCTACAGGGGCTTTACCGATTCTCACCGGTACCAAACCTCGTGGCTCATCCTTATCAAGTTGGTTAGGGGGCGGGGGTGGTCTTTGTATATTGGGGGGATTTCTTAGATAATCCCCAAACCATTCATCCATCATATCAAAGAAGGCAGCTTGGGCCTCATCTCAGCCTTCTGACATCAGCCTTCTACTACTACTAGATAAAACTCATTGAACGGAAGCTGTAGCATGACTCTCGGCTCCCTCGGACTCAGCTTATGCTTGATTGGAAGACATTTACTATATTCAAAACAATTTAAAAAATTAAGAGACGTCACACTATCAACATTCGAGTAATGGCATGTATAGCGAACCTTTAAAGTCCTCTATGGTCGTCCTTGAACCGACTAAATCGTAGCTCTGATACCAATAAATGTAACACTCTCACCTGTATCCAACACTGGGACAGGGATCGAGGCATTACTGAAACTTTATCATTCATAAACATATAAAATCGGGTCACCAAATTTCGCCCAAAATTTAAAACTTCTAGAACTTAAGCATATCGTCCATTATACAGGCCATCGAGGCCTATAACCTACATTAAAGCGGTTCGGTACAAAATCGAAATCATTCGGTAAACTTTGGGCGACTTAATAAATTTCTAGCTTTGGAGTGTCACACGCCTGTGTAGGTGGGCCATGTTTTCTCACACGCTCGTGTGACCTAGGGCACGTCTATGCCTTTAACCCGTGGTTAACACTAACTGTTGGGTACGACCAAGACACATGCCCGTGGGCTCACCCCGTGTCCAAAACTTGAGCATTCTGTTAAAATAATACGGTCCAGACACACGCCCGTGTGTCCTACCCGTGTGCTAATTTGACTTAAAGTTTTAGGTGCAGGGGACACACGACCATACCACACGCCCATGGGGATGGGCCGTGTGTCACACACGGCCTAGACACACGTCTGTGTGTCTAACCATGTGGACCTTAATAGGCTATTTTCCAAGCCTTTAGTCACCCCTTTCTATTAGTGTGCCGAATGGTTGCCAAGTTTGAGGGAAAGCATGATTATACACTTGTAAATAATCTTAATGAAAATAGTTGTATGGAAACCTTATATCATTGGTTTCATACATAAATGGTTATTTCCTATTTAGTGTCATGGGTTCCCATATTACATTAATCCATCTGAAATTGGCTCATTCATGTGATTCATTTCCAATTAATAACAACCCGTCATTTGTAATTAAAACCATGCATAAAATCGTAGGTCTTAGCCTACTTAAATTAAGCAAATTTTCATGGCCATATACAAAGAGATAAACATATTTTTACTTGCCTTTACTGGGCAAATCAAATGACACATATAACAAAATACTCGAAATTACTATACATGCCATTGAACAAAATAAACAGAATCTTTATACCAAAGCTTGTTTAGTTAATAGTGTGTTGCTTCTCCAACCGTCTTCCAATCCTTATGGGTCCTCGAGCTCTGTAAAACAGGGAAAAGAGAAGGGTAAGCATTTTCATGCTTAGAAAGCTCGAATAACTGAAGAGTAAACTTACCGAGTAATTAGCATACATCCATACTTAAATCATGAAATCATCCAATATGAAATGATTTCCTATCACATGCACTCAATCAATGAGTTAGTCACATAATCATGTATCATGTAATTTAACTAGATGAGCTCATCATTCAACATTTCATTCATACATGTATCCTACGTTAATCTCGTTGAGTTTCTAAGAAATCTCGATGGAATGCCCAATATCCGTCAATTCATTCAAATAATCTTTCCATATATGCACTTCCGCGAACCTCACATCATATGGCCGGATTACCAGTCCAGGCTAAATCCCCCATTATATGAACTCATAAGGTGATGTCGGGATTGCCAGTCCAGGCTAAATTCAGATCCTAATCGGATTACTCGCCCGGGCTAAATCCATAATTCACTCATGTTCTTCGAGAGGCTTGATCATTCAAGGGACACCCGTCTGGGTTAGATTCCTTTCCATACTCGAGATCACGGATTACCCGTCCAGGCTAAATCCTTACTGCAACACATGTAGGATCTTCTTTCACATGTAAAACATGGTTTATCCATTGAATTCCCTTTTAACCTCAACCGAGACGGTTATCAACATGTCATTATCAAAGATGCATTTCATGCATTTCCATACCATTAATAGTGCAATCATCATGCATTCATAAATCATACAATCATGCATATTAGGGGTTTACTTTAAGTTATCCGAACTTACCTAGTAACAGTTTTAGAGTTATGTTTCAGTTATTTCGAAACCTTGCGTTTACCTCGATCGGCCTCCGAAATTTGTTCCTCGGGGTTATTAAGCTTGAAAATTGAAGAAACCCTAGCTATGGTGTCCTGCCAATTTTTCCAGCTATGGGAAGAAGATGAGCATATTTTTGCTCCATTTTTCCCTTTTTATTTCATTAAAATGACAAATGACCAAAATGCCCTTATGCCCTTTCTTTAAAATTTCATTCATGCAAGCCTCTTTTTGTCCAAAAATTTAGAATTTGGGCAAATTGATCTCCAAGACCTTCTAATTCATAATCTAAAGCAATTTCATACAAATTGCTTCTAGAATCCAGGTTTTGTAATTTATTCAATTTAGTCCCTAATTTCTAATTGAACACCTTATACTTAGAATTTCTTCATAAAACTTTTAACATATACATATACTCATATTTTAAGCCTCATAATAATCATAAAATAAAAATTTTTGATGTTGAATTTGTGGTCCCGAAACCACTATTCTGACTAGGCCCTATTTTGGGATGTTACATGTTCATTGAGAATTCATGTCAAGGTGGAGATTGTTAGAATTGAATGACCCGAAACCTTATTTAAATAAAATACAGTGGTAAAATAAAATAGAAGTAAAATCCATATAGAACTACACTTCTTTTATTTTATTTTAGAATAAGGTTTTTTAAACCTTATTAAACTCCATCTATTTTATATTGATTAGAATAAAGTGTTTCAATCTTACTAGAATATGGCTTTACAAGCCTATAAATAGACATAACCTATTCCTCTTTTAATTAAATTCGAATTCGACATAGTGAATTTTCTTCTCCTCTGCCCGTGGTTTTTTTTCTCGAAAGAGTTTCCACGTAAAATCTGTGTGTTCTTTATTTTATTTTATTTTTACACTTTTTCTTCTCTAGATTCTTTACTCCCATAGTTGTGTTGCCAGTGGTTTATCTCCTTGGTCTTGGTCTGTTTGCAAGAGGTTTCCTGTTTGTAATATTCTGTAAAATTTTTGTGATTCGATTGGTGCTAATAATATACCAGCATGAACTATGCTTTGATGCAATTAACTTATGATACAAATCGGGAATTGTGTGGAAATTAGTTTGCCTATGCTTATTCTGCTGGTTATTTCTCAACTGGTAAATATAAATTAGCAATATCGTAATGTTCCAGACTAACATTCTTCTTTTATTAATTTGACAAAAATACATTTTTGCTTGCTGCAGTATCTGAAGCGCATCCACTATTCGAGGGCACATCAGATACCTGAGAGATTTGCTTTGCTTTTTTGCATCAGTATTATCTGGGCTTTTTTGCATCAGATACCGGTGTTTACAATAATGTTAAGATTACCACTAAACAGAGTTGCCACACGGATCTATCTTTTCTAATTTCTTCAGCTCCATGGTATGATTATGATTTCTTGCATTCCTTGTTTGATTGTGCTATGATTGAATCCACTAATTTAAATCTTTCCAACGGCTCATAGTTTCTTGTAATTGTTACTAGGATTAGAATACCCTATCCATTTCAATGGGGCACTCCAATATTCAGAGCAAGCTATGTCTTTGGGATGATAGGTGCTGCACTTGTTTCATCTACAGAAGTTTAATCTTTATCTTAGAGGATTTCAATTCTATTTAATATTCAGTTTCACTCCATCGAATTCGAAGGCTTTGTTCTGCATTGAGCTACATAAACTTCATTTACCTCATCTCGAATCTTAACTTCTATATGTTCCTTTGTATATTTCTTCGGTTAAAAGAGAGAAGTTATATACTAACGTACCTTTACTATATGACTTGCACAACAGTCAACAGAAACATTTTTCACAGCAGCTTGACTTTTTTGTGCAATAGCCCCTCCTGCACACGTACTCAACAGCAGTATTGTCTTACAGGTTCTTCCTTGATTGCTTTCTAATAAACGCCAAATTATACATATCTATACCCCAAATACTTAGCATATTTATGGATGTTTATTACTAGATTTGTGGATTTTGGTGCTCTTAATCCGGTTATTTCATGTTTTGTACTCATGAGAGCACCAAGAGTCGAAAGGAGAAAAAAAGAGCTAAAAAGGGATAAAAAAGGACCAAATCGAGAAGATGACAAGACCTAAGCCTTGCCACACGGGCATCTCAAACGTCCGTGGCCTTCGGGGGTGTCGACCAAGGTTTTCACGATTCACACGGCCTGGCCATTGAGCCCATCCGGCCGTTTGCATTTCAATGGATCGAACACGTCCTGGTAATCACGTCCCACGGGCGTGTCCCTTTTTCAAAGAGTTGTATTTTACACAGAAAAGGGTACTTAGGCCAGAAGAAAGCCAATCCAAAGCCTATATAAACACCCTAAGTGTGACCTAGAAAGAGGCCACTCTTTCCAAAACTTTTCTGGAATACAGAACCACACGCTAGGAATTACTTGAAGAAAGTCAGACGATCCATCTCAAAAGCTGGAGCTACTCCAAGACTGAAGATCTCTCTCAGAATTCCTTCAGGGGTTTTAGAGTTTTCTTTATGTTTTGTTATTTTCATACTTTTGAGATGTACTCCTATTTTATTGTGAACTAAACCCCTTAGATGCCTAAGGGGGATAAAACCTATGATGGATCTTGTTATTATTATTTGAACTGTATGATAAATACTTGATTTGTTCTTAATTATGTGTTCTTAATGCTTGAGTTAATATTTCGGGTATTAATTCATGATTTGATGTGCTTATGCAGAGGAGGAATAGACCCTGCCTAAGAGTAGATTTGGTATAATTAAGCGGAGTTGATCGAACGCCTAGAAATAGGGTTACGGGATTTTGCTGGATTAGGGTGAAACCTAATAAGGGGATCCATAGATCGAGTTAATGCAACCCTAGAGTGTTAATTAGAGAAAAGTATCAGTTATTCGATCTAGGGATTAGACGTTATTAGTCTTGAATAGTGATAATAACTTAACTTAGGGATCTCTACGGAACAAGTTAAGTGAATAAATCGTCCGGCTCAGAGTCAGATAACAAGTGAAATCTAGGTAGATTCCTCATTGGGTGTCGTCTTTATCAATTTCTTTTCGTCAAGTATTTTTCCCAGTTTTCTCTTTGCTTTAATTAAATCAGTTAATTAGTTTAGATAATTAGTTTAATAAACAAACCCTTTTATTCCTAGGCTAGATAATAAAAAGATAGTTATTACTAGTACTTTTGGTTCCCTTGGGTACGATATCCTGGTCTTGCCGTTACTATACTATTGTTTGATAGGTGCGCTTGCCTTTTTGTCGTGATAATAGTTAGTCTAGGTTCGATCTTAATTATAAATATTTATTACTTGTTACGAATCACACGATCAAGTTTTTAGCGCCGTCGCCGGGGATCTGAAATATTAGGAACACTAAATTTTTATTACTTTAGCCATTTATTTTTCTTGCAATTTTATTTTATTTTATTTTTTATTAATTTACTTTTTTCTCTCTCTTGGCAGGTTTTTATAGTTTATGACTAGAAGAAACCTGTCAGGACCAGTACTCTTTGACGAAGATATCGATTGTACAATTCGCAAAAATCAAAGGGAAATAAGGCGTAGTTTACGCTATACGGAAAACGAGTGAGAAAACGATACTCAAAACCCAACCTACGAGATGGCTGAAAACCTAGGCGATCAGCTGCCTCCGGCAATTGCAACTAATCAAAATCCTGCTCCACGTACTATGTATGATTATACTAAACCTTCTTTAACAGAAACTGAGTCTAGTATAGTTAGACCTGCTATTGCTGCGAATAATTTTGAACTAAAACCTAACACAATTCAGATGATACATCAGTTTGTTCAGTTTGATGGTTTGCAGGATGATGATCCCAACACGCACTTGGCAAATTTTCTTGAATTCTGCGATACATTCAAAATCAATGGTGTTTCTGATGATGCCATTCATCTTCGGTTATTTCCCTTTTCACTGAGAAACAAAGCTAAACAGTGGTTGAACTCGTTACCACGAGGGTCTATCACTACTTGGGAACAAATGACCAAGAAGTTTTTACTAAAATATTTTCCGCCGGCTAAAACAACTAAATTGCGTAATGATATCTCTTCTTTTGTGCAGATGGATTTAGAAACACTTTACGATGCATGTGAGAGATGCAAGGACTTACTGAGAAGGTGTCCTCACCATGGGTTATCGCTCTGGCTACAAGTTCAAACGTTCTACAATGGTGTGAATCTCTCGACAAGACAAATGATTGACACAGCTGCTGGCAGAACCATCAACAATAAAACATCAGAAGATGCCTATGAATTCATAAAGGAGATGTCACTGGACAACTATCAGTGGCAAGTAATGAGGATAAAGCCAACGAAAACAGCCGGCGTCTATAACATCGATTCAGTCATCATGCTCTCTAATCAGGTAGAACTTCTCAATAAAAAGATTGATAGTTTTCTTGGTTCTATACAGGTACATCCAGTAATGAGGTGTGACTCAAGCGGAGGAGGTGTGCATACAGAATATGAATCCTTCAATCCCACAACCGAAGAGGAACAAGTCAACTATATAGGTAATAATAACTTTAGATCTCAAAATAACCCATACAGTAATACTTATAATGTAGGTTGGAGGAACCACCCCAATTTTTCCTGGGGAGGTCAAGGGAATCAAAAGCCACAAAATCCTCAGGGTTTTCAACAGCCACCTTACAACAGGAGAAAAAACCAAACCATGAAGAGATGCTTTCTAAATTCATCTCGGTGTCAGAAACCCGTTTCCAAAATACCGAGGTAGCACTTAAGAATCAACAAGCATCGATCCAAGGACTCGAAACTCAGATAGGCTAGTTGTCCAAACTAATCTCCGAACGACCACAAGGTAGCCTACCAAGTAATACTGAACCTAATCCGAGGGAACACCTCAATGCAATTAGCACTCAAGACAAGGAAGGATTCATTATACCCCAACCAAAAATACATCAAGCCAACGTGATGAACAAATGACAAGAAAAGGTAAACAATAATGATCCCAAGTAGGTAAGTACAAATCATGAATCTCATGTGTCATATCCTAAAGCGATGACGAAAGACAGAATAGAAGAACAATTCGGTAAGTTTGTCAAACTCTTAAAGAAATTACATATTAACTTACCCTTTATTGAAGTTCTTTCGCAGATGCCCAACTCAGCAAAATTCTTAAAGGAACTTCTGAGCAATGAAAGGAAATTAGACGCTACATCATATGTGGAACTCAATGCAGTCTGCTCAGCTATTCTAAAAAATGAACTAATTAACAAATTGAAAGATCCAGGGAGTTTTTCAATTCCTTGTTTAATTGGTAGTTTATTTGTGAATAATGCTTTAGCTGATCTAGGGGCAAGTATAAATGTTATGTCATATAAAATGTTTAAACGACTAGGTCTCGGTAAACCCAAACAGACTAGGATGAGCATACAATTGGCTGACAAAACAGTTAGATTTCCTAAGGGTATTGTAACGCCCCCACGCCCGAGACCGTCGTCGGAGTCGAGTATGAGGTGTTACTAAGCTTAATTTAACATATTTAGAACTTTGGATTATTTATTTCTACATTCGCAGCTTTTAAGCTACTTGCATCACAGTCACAAGAAAAATAATATCTCGAGTTACGAAACTTGAAATTAAGATCCGTAAATTTTCCCTGAATCTAGACTCATATACCTATCTACTAATTTTTTTCTAGAATTTTTGGTTGGGCCATTTAGTACAATTTATTAGTTAAAGTTACCCAAGTTTTAGGACTTGACTGGTCTGACATCTGTTTACTACGAACCACATTTCTCTCTGTAAAAAATTCATATGAATATGAGGTTTATTTATCCTGAAACTAGACTCAATAAGGATTCTGAGAATATAAAATAAACTACCTAATTATATCTTTACAATTTATGGTGAATTTCTAAAGTTGGAATAGGGGATTCAGAAACTGCTATGACCCTGTTTCACTAAAATTATAATATCTTCTTACATATAATTCCTTTTCTTGTTTCATTTGTTTCATATGAAACTAGACATAATAAGCTTCAATTTTATATGTAGTACATCACCAAATTAAATTTCTATGATTTTTAGTAAATTTTCAAACTCGCATCAGTGTTGTTGCAGTATCCTGTTTATGGCAAATTTCATCCCTTTTGATGAGTTTTTATACACTAAGTATCTTATTAATTTTCCTTATCATCAAACATAATCTAAACTAACCATTTTCATAATTTATCATTATCAAACATTTTCTCAACCATTCCATTACCATACCATAAGATCATTTACACAAAATAGATATATTGCTATACATGCCATACTTAAATTTACAAGCCTTTACCAAAAGTCTTCCGGATAGTGTGACTGAGCCTTCGACCTATCCCGACTCCTGAGCTGGCTTGGCCAAAACTACAATGAGTAAGAATGAGGGAGTAAGCATAAATGCTTAGTAAGTTCATATGCAAATAATAAGTAACATAACAAACAGTCATACCAATCAACATTAGCATGCATCACTAAAACACATGTCACATTTCTAATCATTTTTCATCATCTTATTACCTTATCGTGGTTGTATCAATACTCAACCCGAGGGTTAAATACATACCTGTTCAAAATATCCATTTCACATCACTTACCAATACGTCTCTTTACATCTCAAAGATTCCTCCATTTGAGTAGAGCTTTACCCGTTGAACACATCGGAATGTAATTCGGATACATGGATAACTTGCACATAAGTGCCATATATGAAATCAAGCAATCATGTAACCCGCCCATAAGTGAACTCGGACTCAACTCAACGAGCTCGGGCGTTCGCATCCATAAGTGAACTCGGACTCAACTCAACGAGCTCGGATGCCTAGTTACGTCTCACGAACTCGGACTCAACTCAACGAGTTCAGACATTCGCATCCATAAGTGAACTCGGACTCAACTCAACGAGTTCGGATGCTCAACCATCCTAGTGACATGTCACTTGTATCGTAATCTATTCCTAAGGTTCAAACGGGATTTTTCTCGAACACTTATCCTTGCCATCTTCCGTAGAATGCCGAAATCAATACTCGGTAACAATTATATTTAACAAGTAGTTCACATAATTTACATATTATTTGAAATTAACCACAAAGCATACATTTCATAATAAAATTCAGCATAACATATAATTAATATCAATAACTTAAAAATAACCATTATGCTACATTATTTACACATGAACTTACCTTGGTACCAAAATACAAGGATTTTGCAATCTAGTCCACAATCTTTTTTTTCCTCGATTGAGGTCGATTCCACGTCTTTCTTGATCTAAAATAACACATTTAGCTTATTTAATACTCACATTATCAAATTAATCCTTAACTCAAATTTTGGCAAAATTACAATTTTACCCCTAAACTTTTGCATATTTACATTTTTTCCCCTAGGCTCGGGATTAAACTTTATTCCTTATTCTTATGTTTTACAATATGCTGATAACTTTTATCTTCTATGGCAACATCAAATTCTCACTCTAACATGTACTTGTAACTATTAGGTATTTTTACCGATTAAGCCCTTTTACTCATTTTTGCTTAAAATCGAGTAGTACAAGTTGTCTAACATAATTTAAAACTTCATATTCTATCATAAAACATCAAAATACACAAATTTCACCTATGGGTATTTTTCCAAATATAAACCCTAGGTTAAATTATTGCTAACATAAGCTTTATCGAGTTACCGGGATCTCAAAAACGTAAAAATCATTAAAAACGGGGCTTGGAATCACTTACTATGGAGCTTGGAAGCTTGAAACAAACCCTAGCTATGGAGAACCCTTGAAATTTCGGCCTAATGAAGAAGATGGACAAAAATTGGCTTTTAATTTTGTTTTTAATTCATTTTAATAACTAAATGACCAAAATACCCTTACTACTAAACTTTCCAAAAATTCCTTCCATGTCCTAATTTTCTCCATGAACTAAAAATTGGTAAAATTTCTATTTAAGACCTCCTTATTAATATTCCAAAACAATTTCATACTAAAAACTTCCAGAATGCAAGTTTTGCAACTTATTCGATTTAATCCCTACTTTCAATTTAAGCACTTTAGGCATAGAATTTCATCACGAAATTTTCACACAATCATGCAATCATATCATAAACCTCAAAATAATTATAAAATAATTATTTCTATCTCAGATTTATGGTCACGAAACCACTATTCCGATTAGGCCCTAATTCGGGATATTACAGGTATTATTGAAGACGTTCTCGTTACAATTGATAATTTTATTTACCTATTAGACTTCGTTGTCTTAGATATGGATGAGGATAACGAGGAACCTCTAATTTTAGGATAACCATTTTTAGCAACTGCCAGAACCATTATTAATTTAGGCACAGGAGAGCTTACACTTCGTGCAGGTGACGATGCAGTAACACTCCAAGCACGTGACTCAGTCAAAACCTCTAAGACTCAAGATAATGCTATAAAAACTGTCAATGATAAAACTAATATTCAATCTTCCTTGTAGGAACTTCCTCGAACAAAGACAACAGAGACAGTCCGCTACTATCATGAAGAGAACAAAGACGTCCACGAAGAACGAAGACTACGTATAGAGGAGCTAGACGAATGGCGAGAACACAAACTGAGAACACATGATAAATTGAAACTACGCAAACACAAGCCCGATACCTCTCCTAATCAACTTCAGGTCGGCGATACAGTCTTACTAGATGCTGTCGATCCTCACCTTGTTACTACCACACCAAATGAGGAAATCCCTTTTACGGTACTTAGTATTTTTCCATTTGGTACAGTGGAGGGGAGTCATCCCAAGTTCGGAACTTTTAAGGTAAACAACACCCATTTAAAACCTTATTTTAAAATTGACACTAGAAATGAGGAGTATGAACTCCTCGAACCACCATGATCATTCAACGGAGAGGTGACTCGAGTTTAGACTATAAATAAGCGTTTCTCGGGAGGCAACCCGAGCACTAACATATTTTGATTTCTTTATTTTTATTTTCTCAAACTTCGAGTCAATTAACTCAAATATTTGAATTGCAAAATTTTTAGCACACACGGCCAGACACACAGGCATGCCTAAAGCCGTGGCCAAACAGGGAAAGAGACACGACCGTGCGATACGGCCGTGTTGAAGCAGGACATAATTTCCCCAAAACACGAGGTGTGATAAATCCCCACGGCCGTGCGACATGGCTGTGGGTGAACTTGATAGGAACACACGGGCGTGGGAATGAAAACCCATGGGCATGCCAGGGACAAGGCTCGATTCTGTTTTTTCGACACTAGCGTGCGGCACGCTCGTGCCAATCAGCCGTGTACAACAATAGACGGGCGTGGAAGAAGCGAACAAAGCTAGGCATGGCCATGTACCACACACGCCCAAGACACACGAGCGTGGGACATGGCTGTGTGCCACACACGCCTAAGACACAAGGGCGTGGGACAGTAGCCGGGCACGACCTAAATTGAAAAAATTGAAAAAAATAGGCTCACACTTAAAGTACACGGGCGTGGCCCAAGGCCGTGTGACCCTCTCTTATATAAACAAACCACTGTTCATCTTCTTCCCCTTTTCAATACCCTAGCCGAAAACACCTCCTCCCCACTCTTTAATCTTTATTCCGGCTACCATCCCTAAGATTCTCATGTCTCCAACCTTCAAACCACCCTGAAATCCATTCCCCTTGCATTAATCCCCTCTTTCCCTTCTCTATACCCTCTATTTTTCCTCCACATGGCTTCCTCTCCGCGTCACACGCCCGTGATCGCCATCACACGCCCGTGCGCCGCCATACAATAGCCATTGGTTCACTTTTTCAACTTTATTTTTCCAATTTGTATTGCTACATTAGTATTCTACATGCTTTACATAGATATTGTACTGTTTTGATTTAGACAAGTTAGGAATTTACTTTAACTTTTTCTATATTTGAATTATTTAAGCCGCTAAATAGCATATACTAGTTTTGGGCCTCTTGCTTAATTACTGATGTATCGTAGATTCTATCACTGCTCATATATTTTCAGGTACATTATGTCGTCATCGAGAGGAAAAAAGGCCACGGTCCCATCCTCAAAGAGACTAGGGGATTGGGTTCTTCCTCGGTGCGTACTACAGCCGAAGTTTGGTACCCGTTCCTTGACTTTCCACAAGCTTCAAATACTACGCGCACGACCCATCACCACAGGTTGCTGCATCGACTGGGCTGCCTAGAGCAAGTCTAGCTTGCTGATGCCATCCACGCCCTCCTGTCCACAGACCAATGGGAACGGTTCTTCACTATCACCGAGCCCACTTATTTAGAGCTAACCTTAGAATTTTGCTCTACTTTTCATTTACAGGTGGTGATGACGAACAATGACGACCTCGATACCATTCACTTTCGATTAGGCAGTCTAGTTCGTTCGATGAGTGTCCCAGAGTTTGGAGTTGCTCTGGGACTTTACACCGATGAGTTTATAGAGGAGGAGGACATGAATGTACTACCATGCAACATCCACATCTCCCCCTCCTTGTGTTGGAAGGCTTTGGCACCACTCTCTTCCAACTACGACCCCAGCCGCTCGAAGGCCTCAGCTCTCCCCCATTCCCTACGATATCTCCATGCCATATTGGTATACACCTTGACCGGGAGGAGAGAGAGCACCGACGTTGTCAACGCCTACTATTTATGGTGCATGGCGAATGCACACGTGACCGACTTAGCCTACTTCATTGCTTTCGCCATACGCCATTAAACCGAGCAGCATAGGAAGGGAGTGATCTCCATCAGCCCCTACGTGACGCGCCTTGCCAGACACTTCGGCCTCCTCAACACCACGGCGCAGTCATCAGCGCTTACCCTGATAGGTCAGATGTCCCCACAGGGCATCACGACTAAGTTACACATGAGGATGATCGAGCGCCGACGTGGGACCGATCCTCCTCAGTACCGTCTCTCGTACGCCATTGACGAAGAGGATCTTGAGGACATCCCTGATGATGTTCCCCCACAGCATAAGGAGCCTTCTACCGCGCCACCTAGGGAACGACCAGCTTATGTGGCTGCTTCATTGGCACACCTTTCCGACTGACTCGCCCATTTCGAGCAGTATTGCACTACACAGTTCGAGATGATTCATGAGCGAGATTGGTGACGTGAGAGACAGATGGATGACATGCAGGCCATGATGCAGCAGCTGTGCCAGCACTTCCACATCGCTACTCCAGCACCACTACCTGAGGGCCCCACCGGCAAGGATCATTGAATCCTCCTATTTTTTATTTATTTAGTCTTATTTTTATTTTATTTTATTTTATTTTCTTTTAATTTTTATTTTCATTTCAATTTTATTATTATTTTATTTTGAAAGATATATCTATATTAGTAAATTTTACTTTTTCCATTTTCTAGTATTTTTAACAAGTAATTCCACTACGCTCCCTTCCACACCAACTCTTAATAAGCTATTCATGATTCTACAGACTTTCAAGCAAAGCTGTTAGGAATATTTTACGGAATGAGGAAACAAATGAGAAACAATACCTCACGAGTGCCATGTTCAACAACCCAATTTCTTCACCTAGCCAAGAACAATGGTAGCTACTACTTTTCCCAAACACTCTAGCCTCAGAATCAAGCTCCACATCCGTATAACAGAGAGTTTGACCTCCTTTCCTCTTATGATTTTCTTTATTTTGAGTAATCTATCTTTGTACATTGAGGGCAATGTACATCTTAAGTGTGGGGGGTGAACATGAAACCTAACTTTTTGTATTATTCTCAAATCCATGAAGTTGGTCTTATGCTTAAGTGATTTTCTCATAATCTTGATCGAATAAATTCTGATTGATCTACAATTATTGTTGGTATGTCATGAATTAGACTATGGGAATTATGCATGATTATTTGATTATAGGACCTTAAAGAATCAAGCATGATAAGTTGATATTTCAAAAACTAAAATTTTTTAGATTATTTTCCTAAATTGAGGTATTATCTTGAAATATTAAGTATACGGGAATGGCATCAAAAACCCAAATTTTTGGTGAGATTTTTGAGCCTTTTGAGCATATAGCTTTCTTTCTTTCTTACTTCTTTTGTGGTTTGAGTGTGTCAACATTAAACTGTTATTCTAGAACTTGCTTCGATTATACATGTCGAGATCACACGTATGATTTGATATACTGAGATGATAAAGGCACTTAGGATTTAACCCATTTACTCCATAAAAAGCCTTCCCACATAATTAAACCCTTAGTGAACCCCTTTTGAGCCTACTAACCCTTTTCTTTGATTAACCCTCATCATTAACCCATTAACTCATTATTATTGAAATCCTCTTACTTAGTTTGACCCTTTTTATCGAGATTAAATTTAATATTGTTACCTCACTATGTTCACCATTTTTTGTTACTGAATCATAAAATCTGATTTCCATATTGTATTGACTTGATTTGTTCTTAAAAAAAACTCAATATTATATTGTAATTCTCAGCAAGCTAAATTTGTCATGAACTCATGTAAAATAGTTCTAGATATTTGTTTGTGGTTCAGTAATTAAGTTTTTGATAGTGGGGGAATATATTGAAATTATCTCGATTCTAACCCTTTTCTCTTCAGCTTGTATCCACACCTGCAACCTAAACCCCATTACAACCATGCAAAGACCTTTTGATTAGTGTATCATATCATTTACAAGTGGTGGAGATGTAATTTTCATGCAAGCCTATGGTAATAACTTTTCATGTTAGACAATTGAGTGCCTAATCTTGAACCTTAAACACTTTGATTGATTTGAGTGAATCTTTAGTGAGGATGTCATCTCTTGTATATTTAGGACTAAAGTTAATTACTTGAAGGAAGGAGATTACCTAAAATTTTGTTGTCAAAGTATTCGATTTAGATTGTTTGAGGCTTTTAATGCCCCTATAGTTGAATTCTCACTGTATGATTTTTTGTGGAATAACTTGTAGCATTATCAGTAATAATTATGTGATTGAGAAGGATGAATTCTAGCAGTAAATGAGAATTTTGCTTAAGGACAAGCAAATGCTTAAGTGTGGGGGTATTTGATAAACGTCAAATTATACATATCTATACCCCAAATACTTAGCATATTTATGGATGTTTATTACTAGATTTGTGGATTTTGATGCTCTTAATCCGATTCTTTCATGTTTTGTACTTAAGAGAGCACCAAAAGTCGAAAGGAGGAAAAAATGAGCTAAAAAGGGACAAAATTAGACCAAATTGAGAAGATGACACGGCCTAAGCCTTGCCACATGGGCATCTCATACGCCCGTGGCTTTCGGGGGTGTCGACCAAGGTTTTCACGATTCACAGAGCCTGGCCATTGAGCCCACACGGTCGTGTGAAATTCAATGGATCGAATATGGCCTGGTAATAACGTCACACGGGCGTGTCCCTTTTCAAAGAGTTGTATTTTACACGAAAAAAGGGTACTTAAGGAGGAAGAAAGCCAATCCAAAGCCTATATAAACACCCTACGTGTGACCTAGAAAGAGGCCGCTCTTTCCAGAACTTTTCTAGAATACAGAAACACACGCCAAGAATTACTTGAAGAAAGCCAGACGATCCATCTCAAAAGCCGGAGCTACTCCAAGACTGAAGATCTTTCTTAGAATTCCTTCAGGGGTTTTAGAGTTTTCTTTATGTTTTGTTATTTTCATACTTTTGAGATGTACTCATATTTTATTATGAACTAAACCCCTTAGATACCTAAGGGGGATAAAACCTATGATGGATCTTGTTATTATTATCTGAACTGTATGATAAATACTTGATTTGTTCTTTATTATGTGTTCTTAATGCTTGAGTTAGTATTCCAGATATTAATTCATAATTTGATGTGCTTATACAAAGGAGGAATAGACCATGCCTAAGAGTAGATTTGGTTTAATTAAGCGGAGTTGATCGAACGCCTAGAAATAGGGTTACGAGATTTTGTCAGATTAGGGTGAAACCTAATAAGGGGATCCATAGATCGAGTTAATGTAACTCTAGAGTGTTAATTAGAGAAAAGTCTCGGTTATTCAATCTAGGGATTAGACGTTATTAGTCTTGAATAGGGATAATAACTTAACTTAGGGATCTCTACGGATCAAGTCAAGTGAATAAATCGTCCGGTTCAGACTCAGATAACAAGTGAATTCTAGGTGGATTCCTCCTTGGGTGTCGTCTTTATCAATTGCTTTTCTTCAAGTCTTTTTCCCAATTTTCTCTTTGCTTTAATTAAATCAGTTAATTAGTTTAGATAATTAGTTTAATAAATAAACCCTTTTATTCCTAGTCTAGATAATAAAAAAATAGTTATTACTAGTACTTTTGGTTCCCTTAGGTACGATATCCTGGTCTTGCCGTTACTATACTATTGTTCGATAGGTGCGCTTGCCTTTTCGTCATGATAATAGTTAGTCTAGGTTCGATCTTAATTATAAATATTTATTACTTGTTACGAATCACGCGATCACTTTCACAACTTATTCATCGATAATTTCTCTAGAATAACCAATTCTAGTCCATTAGAGTGCTGCTTGAAATACTTTTAATTTAAATGCAGGATATTGAAATGCTGCTCAAAGGGCTTTTTGGTTCTCTTGTTGGTACATCTGCATCTGTGTAAGGAAGCATCCATTTATTTTTTTAAAGAGAAGTTATATTCTATTTAGAGTAGTTATTAGTTCTAAGAAACTTTTACTAATAAACAGCACTCCAAATGATATTGCAGCAAAAACTTCAGCTTTCTTGGATTTACGTATATTGGATTTCATGATATTTTTCTCCATATTTGGTTTGTTTCCTGTGCTTGGTTCTTAAGTATTTTGGTCTATTTGCATCATGTTCATTCTTGATTGCTGCATTATCCTATATTCTTTCAGGGAAATATGGAGCACTATTTGCATCTATTCCATTGCTAATATTTGCCGCCATATACTGTATTTTATTATGTATCTGATATCGTATTGCTTATTTAATTTATAATTTCCATCTTGATGCCAATTACTTCCGAGATCACATCCATCCAATTTGCAAACAATAATTCTAAGAGAAACATCTATGTGTTGGGCCTCTCTCTCTTCTTCGGGCTTTCGATTCCTCAATACTTTGCAATGAACACAACTTACGATGGTTATGGACCCATTAAAACAAATGCTGGATGGGTAAGTTCCATGTACTGCAATTTTGAGTTCCTTATACACTTATTTTGGTTGGATATAACATGAGATTACGATCCATGCAGTTCAATAACATATTGAACACAATCTTTTCGTTACTTGCAACCATGGTGATTGATGGTCGTGAAAGTAACTAAAAATTTGACTTAAGGCAAGCGCACCTATCGAATTATAGTATAGTTATGGTGAGACTGGGAATATCATGTCCACGAAGACTAAAAGTATTAGTAATTACTTATCTTTTTACTATCTAGCCTAAAAATTTAGGGAATGTTTTATCTAAGACTTAATTAACTAATTAACTAAAGTAATGACAGAGATTAAAGTTGGAAAATACTTTATGAAAACTAATGGAAAAGACAATACCCCAGGAAGAATCCACCTAGACTTCACTTATTACCTTTGACTTAGACGATTTATTCCCTTGACTTATTCTGTAGAAATCCCTGATTTATGTTAATATCCCTTTCGAGACTAAAAACAACTGACTCTAGGTTGATTAATCGAAATCTCTTTCTAATTAAAACCCCTATTGTCGCATTAACTCGATCTATGGATTCCCTTATTAGATTTGACTCTAATGCGACATATTTATGTCGTCCTATCTATAGGATTGCATGCAACTCCGCTTAATTATGAATGATCTACTCTTAAACAGGGACTTTTCCTCCACTGAATAAGCACATCAAAAACCTAAATTAATATCCTGGAATATTAAAGTAAGGATTAAAACTCACAATTAAGAATAAGAACAAAGATTTATTGTCGAAACCATTTTTTTGGAAAAGTAGGGTCGACTTGATTTTGAAAACGAAAACAAACATGGGACTCGCCACCAATCCTTTTTGATGAGGTGTGATCGGGTTACCTCGTAAAAGTGGTTATTTTTAATAAATGATTTGATTTATTTAAACAACAATTTTGGTCCGCGAAATTCAGAAAAATAGATTCGGGAGTCGATTACGTACAAGGAAGGATTAGCACCCTCATAACGCCCAAAAATTGGTACCTAGTTGATTAATTAGTGTCTTAGTGTCGAGAATTGAAAAATTGAAAGACTTTCAAATACGATCCCTTTTTTTGTAAAAAAAAACTCGAATGTTAAAGACCTTCTCGTCTTGAAGTAATAAAATGTCACATCCAGTAAGTTAGGACACAACATCTTGACCTTTTGAGAACGAGCTTGCCTTTTATTTAAAATTCATGTATTTTAACCCCTTTTTTAAAAGGATATTCGATTATTTAGGGTAAACGAGAAAAATCGAAACCTAGCAAGTTAGGGCACGATCTCTCAAACTTCCAAATACCGAAGATCGCCTTTATTTACAAAAATCTTATCTCGAGGTGACAAGATGTCATACCCGATAAGTTAGGGCACAACACCTCGAATCTCGGAGAGTAAGCATTTTATTCAAAACTCGTATTGCGGTTTTAAAAGAATATTTCGTTATTTAGGTTAAATGAGAAAAAATCGAACCCAAAAATTTAGGGTACGACTTTCTCGAATTTCCAAATACGAGACATTAACTTTATAAAGGAATCAATTTTAGGTCGGGTAAAGATTAATATAACATAAGTTTTTAATAAAATGAGATAATAAAGAATGCATAAACAAATACAAATTTCGATATTGACAGGCATAACAGAATAAACATAGACGCGAATGTGAACGATAATGATAAAAGAAAAAAGAAAATAAAACGAATAAAAGAATAAAACGAATAAGCTAAAATAAAAAGGAAATAATAAATAAGCTAAAAAAATATTTGAAATTAAAAAAAAACTAGTAGTAAATAGATGAATATTATGTAAAACTATTTTAAAAAATGATAGTAACAGTAATGATTATAATATTAATGGTAATAATACAAGTAATAAATACTTTAAAGTTTGAAATGATATAAAAAGATATATAAATAAATAATATATAATGTGAGTAAGGAATAAAAATAAAATGAGTGTATTTAAAAAGTAATAGGTAAAAAAACATAATAATAATATAATAGTAATAATAATATAATAAAAATAGTAGTAATAGCAATAAAATAATAGTTATAAAATAATACTAATAGTAGTAATAATAATAATACAATAGTAATAATAGTAGTAGTAATATTGAATTAATGAATTTAATAATAATAGCAAAAATAACCAAAAAGGGACTAAATTGAACTTAAAACAAAAGTTCGGGGCCAATTTGAAATAAAAAATAAAAGAAAAGGACCGAATCGAACATGCGAATAATAAGGAGGGACTAAAATGGGGAATAACCCCGACCTCCAAAACGCGCAGTAGCAGGGAGGATCAAATTAAAATGCGCGCCATGAAAGAGGGACTGATTGCGCAATTATGTCCTATCCCCAAAACGACGCTGTTCTAATGCACACTCCTCAAATGGTTAGAGGACCAGATTGTAATCAAAATAAAATCGTGGGGCAAAAATTAAAAAATATAAAAAATTGCATTGCAAAACCATAAAAAAGCGGAAGGGCCAAAAGCGCAAATAACCCTTCCGCTTAAAAACACGCAGACCTTCGGGCGGACGAGCCGGTTCGCTGGTTGCCATGCCAAACGACATCGTTTTGGGCGCTAAAACCCCAAGAGAAACTACGTCGTTTTCTTCAAGCTATAAAAGGCCAATTTTTTTTTTAAAAAAAATAATTTTCCCCTTTCCTTAAAACAAAAACTGAAAAGCTCTCCCCTCACTCTCTCAACCCATCCCCCTCCGGCCATGGTCCGATCATCGGACCGATGTCGTCCGCCGCACCGGCCACCGTTTTTAAAAGATAAAATAGAAAAAACATGTATAAATAGATTCGAAAAGAAAAGAAAGAAAATAAAATAAAAAGAAAGAAAAGAAAAAAAATAAATAACAGTAACCTTTGGTTTTTTTTTCCTAATCTATTTTGTGGACCTGTAGTTTGATATTTGAATCTCTTTTTTTCTATTTCATTTATTTGTTGAAGTAGAAATCGACGCTACAATGGTTTCTTAGATGGCTTTTATAGCCATTTACAACTTGTTTAATAATTGTTCTACTCTTCTCTTTTCCAGGTAAATGGTAATGGCAACTGGGGAGGCAATGGGCAGGTGCGCCACTTGCACTGATGATGTGACATCGGTGACGCTAGAGGTTGATTAGGGTTTTAGCTTTTTTGAAACCTTAAATCTGGCTAGTTGGGTAAAAAAATTGGGCCTATGTGTGGGTTTGGGTCAATTTTGTTTGGGTTAGGGTAGGTTGGGCTTAGTTTATTTAATTGGGATTGGGTTTAGTTTAGGGTTTTGGATTGATTTGGGCTTTGTTTTGGCCCGGGCCAAAATTGGACTAAATAGCTGCCCCTCTTTGCTCGTTTCGTGTAACGAGAACGGAGCAAAGACTTTCAAGAAAGACCAATTTTGCCAGGTCGCGCCGAGTCTTGACTTTTTTGGTGCTCGTATTCTTCAGGATGCCTCGTTCCAGTCCACCAAAACTTGTTGCTTCGATCCACTCTACCGCAATCTTTACAGAAATAAGGTTTGTAGTTTTCATCCTGCTCCACTGCAACTTTAGGAAGATAAAGTTTGTTATGATCTGCTCTATAGCAACTTTAGAGAGATAAGGTCTGTTTATTTATGGCTTCAATCTGTTCCACTGCAACTTCAGGGAAATAAGGTTTGCTATCTTCAGTCTGCTCCACTGCAACTTCAGGGAGATAAAACTAGTGACTTCAACCTGCTCCTCTGCAACTTCAGGGAGATAAGGTTTGTTTTGATCTGCTCTATTGCAACTTCAGAGAGATAAGATTTGTTTATTTATAGCTTCAATCTATTCTACTGCAACTTTAGGGAAATAAGATTTGCTGTCTTCAGTCTGCTCCACTGCATCTTCAGGGAGATAAGACTAGCGACTTCAACTGCTCCTCTGTAACTTCAGAGAGGTAAGGTTTGTTTTGATCTGCTCTACTGCAACTTCAGATAGATAAGATCTGTTTATTCATAGCTTTAATATGTTCCACTAAAACTTCAGGGAAATAAGATTTGTAATCTCCAGCCTGTTGCCCTACTGCTTAGGGGATTAAGACTCATTGTCTTCGATCTACTCCACAACTGCTTAGGGAGATAAGATTTGTAATTTCCAGCCTATTGCCCTACTGCTTAGGGGGTTAAGGCTCACCGTTGTCGATCTACCCCACTACTGCTTAGGGAGATAAGATATGTAATCTTCAGCCTGTTTCCCTACTACTTAGGGGATTAAGGCTCGTCGTCTTCGATTCGTTCCACTACTGCTTAGGGAGATAAGATCTGTAATCTGCAGCCTGTTTCCCTACTGCTTAGGGGGTTAAGGCTCATCATTTTCGATCTACTCCACTACTACTTAAGGAGATAAGATCTGTAATCTTCAGCCTGTTTCCCTATTGCTTAGGGGGTTAAGGTTCGTCGTCTTCGATCCGCTCCACTACTGCTTAGGGAGATAAGATCTGTAATCTTTACCCTGTTTCCCTACTACTTAGGGGGTTAAAGCTCGTCGTCTTTGATCTCTCCACTACTGCTTATGGAGATAAGATCCGTAATCTTCAGCCTGTTTCCCTACTGCTTAGGTGGTTAAGGCTCACCGTCTTTGATCTACTCCATTACTACTTAGAGAGATGAGATCTGTAATCTTTAGCTTGTTTCCCTACTATTTAAGGGGTTAAGGCTCGTCGTCTTCGATCTGCTGCACTACTGTTTAGGGAGATAAGGCCTGTAATCTTCAGTCTGTTTCCCAACTGCTTAGGAGGTTAAGGCTCACCGTCTTCGATCTACTCCACTACTGCTTAGGGAGATAGGATGGTGGCTTGAATCTGCTCCACTACTGCTTAGAGAGATAAGATTCGCCATTTTTGATCTACTTCACTACTGCTTAGGGAGATAAGATCTATAAATTCACCGATGTTGCTACACCGTCCTCAGGGGCATGATCTGTAGAATTGATTTCATGTACTTATGCTTATGCCAAATGAGTAGGATGCTATGACTGAAATGAATTAAATACTCCTAACTAGATGTGTTATGAATGATCTATAAATGAGTGCAGCATGTTATGAGAATGATCCCTTTTTAATGCTTGGGTTGCCATTGCTCTTTGTTCATCAAGGTTCTATCACTGAAACAATATCTTGTGTTCTTGTTTAGTTTAGATCTTGGACAGAAAACCCGAAGAGGTAGTCCCAATTTAAACTCTTCTTTCTCAAATGTTTCC
The DNA here is from genome assembly GCF_007990345.1 of Gossypium hirsutum. Taxonomy (NCBI): domain Eukaryota; kingdom Viridiplantae; phylum Streptophyta; class Magnoliopsida; order Malvales; family Malvaceae; genus Gossypium; species Gossypium hirsutum. Next base: position 29,135,761 of record NC_053428.1, read on the forward strand.
AATCATTAGGTTTGGTTAGTTCTAAATAACAGTCCTATTTTAGGTTCCTGTACTATGTAGAAACTTTCAGAGTAATTTGCAGAACTCCTTTTGTGAAAGTGTCATTAGTCCATTAATCGTTATTTTAATACAAAATGCTTGAAAAAGGTCGTAACAATGGACAGAACTGAAATTCATCAGAAACAAAATTTAAAAGGAATAGATTAATCACAGAAAGTAAATATTGTTGGAATGCGAAGTGAATAAAAGGAAAATAGGTACCCCAGATATTGCCACATGAGTATCTCTGTATGAACTTCTTGAGGACCCTTTTTTTTAGCTCAATATGTGTTTAGGGGATCTAGAGTACTTTTGTTGATACCCTAAGATGTAACATCTCTCCTCTTTGTTAATTCAGGTATCGCAAGACTACCGCATGCCCCACCTTCGATCAAAATTTGAATTGCCCTTTACGGGTTTTCAACTCAAATCTCTTTTGGTCTCAAAGCGCCTTTTGCTGGTTTTCGCCTTGGCCTCTCCTTTTTTTGTTTCTTCTTTTTTTTTGCGTACTTTACAGGTTTGCACTTTGGCCTCTCGCCTTTTAGGTAGAATACATCTTGACTGGATTTGAATTCACCGGATTGGGCAAATATTTGCCACCCATCTTAACGCTCCTCCAGAATAGGCATTCTTTACTACATAAGGTCCTTCCCAGCTTGACATTCGCTTTCCTCTGAAGTCCTTTCGTATATGAAGGATCATTTTCAAAACTAAGTCTTTCTCATGGAATTTTCTGGGACAAGCTTTTTTGCCATAAACTTGATACATTTGACCATTATGGGTATTTTCAAACTCTTTTCTTCAATCAGGTTCACTTGATCATATTGAAATTGGACCCACTCTGCTTCATCCAATTCTTGACTCAATTGAAGCTTGGAGAGAAGGAATCTCGACTTCAATGGGCAAAACTGTTTCCAATCCATAAATCAGTGAGAAAGGTGTTGCCCCGATGAAGGTCTTGGTCGACGTTCGATATGCATAGAGAGTAAATGGTGACTTCTTATGCCAATATTTACCAGTCTCGATTATCTTCCATAATTTTTTTGTTGCCTTTGCTGCACCGTGATATGTTGTCTGATCTTTGAATAGACTGCAAACTTTTGACATTGTGAGGTTGTGCATTGTTAGACATGATCCTTTTTTGGTATTTTTTTTTCCAGCACTTGATCTCTTTACCTTATTTTTTGTTTTTTTTTAATTTGATAGCTGTCGACCTTGTAACGTTGGCATATGAAGCCACATTCACCCTCTTAGTGAGTAATAGACGACTACAAGGATGAGTTAGTGTTGGTCAGAAGCTTTTGACGAGATCAGCCTCATAACATCCATACCCCACAAAGAGAAAGTTTGTGAAGAAATGAAGGGACACATGAATCTTGTCTCCATAAATTTGGCATTTACGACATACTGATGCAATTCCTTTCTACGGTGGACCAGCAGAACCCAAATCTCATGATTTGTCTGGTTATCGTAGAACCATTAGCATATGTTGTTCGACCATTCTGTAGCATCCTCACGCCTTAGTAGCCCAGGCGTATCTTGATACAATCGTGTGAAAACATCTTTGAATTCTTGAAACAACTCAATGCCGTCTCACTTTTGTCTCTGTGGTGATATAGGCTCCGATCTTCACCTTTTTCTCTTCTCTTAGGTTCGCGATATCCATTGCCCCTTTGTAAAGTAGGATCTATTTCCTATCTTGTTCTACCATCCTTAACAAATTAGGAGATAAGTTACGATTTCTGTCATTTTCAAAGTCCTGAGATCGCTCTAAACACATATCTCACCTAAAAAGGAGACTCTAAGTCAGTGTTAGTGTCACTAATATTGTTGATATCTAGGGACCTGTTGAAGGCAGATTCCAAAGAATAAATGATTTTAACCTGTTGAAGGCAGATTCCAAAGAATAAATGATTCTAAGGATGATTATTTGTATGGTATGATCATGAATGAAGAATAAATAAATTTTTAAAAGAAAGTCCAAAAAACAAAAGAATCTAAGAAAAATTATTTGTACAGTATGAAATGGAAAAAAAAATAAAAGAATATTTGTTCAAAAAGATGCATTCTATTGAAATAAAGATTTTGGGCACAAGCTTATTTCACAAAAAGATTCTTATTACTTCTAGGCTTAAAGCAACAAGCATGTTTTGAATATTATTCTAGATTAGCTCTAAAAATATAAGGATCTTTTCCACAGCCCCATTGTTCAAAACACACCCAAGTATACAAGGGTTTGGAAACTTTTATTCCCCGGTTCCCTCTTCGGATATGGCCCCCATATTCCTTCCACGCTTTTGACTTTTTCAAGGCATCGCAACTCTTTTGCCCCCACTTTCAAATATCGCATTTACTGAGTTGTCAGAGTAATTAGGTTCTGAGGAATCATCAAACTTCACAATTCTCATTTCAATTAACCTCTCGACCAACTTTTTAAATGTAGTATAATTTTCGATTGAGTGTCTCGTTATTCCCGTGTGGTACTCACATTGAGCATTCTCTTTATACCATTTTGAGAACGGAGGTTGCACAGGTTTCGAGTAGAACGGAGACACCACATGCACATCAAAAAGATTCTGATACAACTCTTTATATGACATCGGGATGGGTGTAAATCGGAGCCTTTCTGTATTTGGCCTCGAGTTAGATTCCTGTCTTGAAGAGCCTTAATAGCTAGTGGTTACAGTTCTCGGCTGGCCTACATTGACCAATTTGGAATACCTTTTGCTCGTACTATTCACTTCATTTTCATTTCTCTTTACGGTTGACCTCTTAGCGCTTTCTCCTGCGTCTATCTTTACGCTCCTAATTTTGTTTTCAATTATCTCGCCGGACATTACTATATCTGAGAAGCTCATGGTAACGCTTCCCAACATATGGGCAATGAACGGGGCTTTTAGAGCGTTGACAAAAAGCATCGTAGTTGCTTTCTCCAGAAGAGGTGGCTGGACTTGCGTCGCTACCTTTCTCCATCTTTGGGCATATTGCCTGAAGCTCTCACTTTGCTTCTTTTCCATATTCTGCAGTGTAATCCTGTCGGGCACCATGTCTGTCACGTGGCTATATTACTTCATGAAAGCCTGTGCCAAGTTCTTTCATGAATGAATTTTGGCACAGCTCAGTTGGTTGTACCATTTGGTAGTTGACCCAATCAGACTATCTTGGAAACAATGAATTAACAGTTGATTGTTATCAACGTATCCTGTCATTCTTCGGCAGAACATCGTGATGTGAGCTTCAGGACAACTGGTCCCATTATACTTTTCAAATTCTAGAGTCTTGAATTTCAGCGAGAGTACTAAATCTAGAACCAAACTGAGATCTTTGGCGTTAACCCTGCAATGGTAATTAGCATTATCCATTGCTCTAAGTTTTTTCTCCAACCACTTCTATCGATTTTCGAGTTGCTTTGGTAGTTCAACCCTTGCTTTTCATATTTCTGCCATTTCGTCTAGATTAGGAACTACATGATTGGTTAAACTATTCCTCGGATTGGAACCTGAGCCCGTCGGGTAGTTCATGGGTGCCGAGGTACCGGCCTGATGTTGTTGGGGCCTGACAGTAACAGATGCCCCTTGTAGATACGCGTTTGGTTGGGCCTGGGCACTTATTGAGGTAAAACCTGAAGGATAAATAGAGTCTTCATTACTGTCTTCACTGTTGACTACTGGTCTTTCCCTTTTTCGAGCCTTCCAACTAGCAATTGCGTTAATTGGCTCATCATACTTCTTTGGGATTCAAGCATTTGATCCCTCATATCCTGTTGAATATTGGCTAGTTGTTCTTGCATCTGTGCCTGTAGCTGGTCTTCCATATCTCTTTTTAATTGCTCTAATCTTTCCATTCTTTGATCCATTACTTTTGTCTTGCTACGGGTATCGTAGTGATACTTAGTTCAGTAGACTTTTGTCGATTCCTAAGTTAGCTAAAATAATTTTACCTAATTAGGGTGCTTTTGTGAAAATCTAATGCATGTGATGAAATGCAATGCAAATGCATGAGATGAATGCAAAAAGAAAGAGAGGCGTTGATTATAGATTCAATTCCATTAGAACAATTTTTCTAGACAACAATTTTTTTTTTACATAAAATGGATTACATATGCGGCTTTGCCCTCATATTCCAAGCGAAGACACCGATCTTTTTCTTCATATCAGGATGTTATGGTCAAATCTTGCGAATTTTCCAAAAAATGTCTCTATTATCTCCTTTTTGCTCGATCCGGACCGCAGCCCGTTGCTCACTTATCCCCGCGATGCTCGTCAGATTCTTTAAGACATGACGACTCTCGAATAATCTTTGTTGGCTTCTTCAGATAATGAAGCAAAGTCGTATATTCCTTTATGGACTATCAACCTTCTCTTGTTTTTTACTCGGACCATATTCGGACGGCCGTATTATATTCCACTTTATCAAGAAATCCATTCTCCATGACAAGCTTTTCTAGCAATCAAATGTGACTCAATGCCTCATTTCTATGATGAAAATGCAATGTAATCAAAACAAAAGAAAACATGTTAGTACAGGAGAAATAAACAAAATAGAGTACCTATCCGGGTGACCACTAGGGGTTCGGAGTGGCTCTACCTAGGGTGGGCTCTTAAGGCTTGCTATATGGGGTTTGGTTCTAAAGAAAGGGTACATGAACTAGCAAATTCCTCAATCTTCACCCATTATAGGTTCATATGGATCGAGTTCAGTTCAGGGGAATACATTTCCCTATGGGTATGCGGAGATGAAAATCTCACGAAGACATAGGTACGAATGTATTTCAGAAGCAGTCTACTAGCCTATGCGGAGGTGAAAACCTCACGAAGGCATAGCTTCTCACTCCCACCTAAAAAGGTAAAATCTATCGATCATGCGATGTAATGTGCAGAAAGATGCCTAAACTCAAACCAACACAACAATTATAAACCGCAATGATAAGGATCGTAACAATGACGAATAAAAATGCAACGAAAGGATCTCTTACGATGAAATGCAATGTGATCGAAGCAAAATCAAAGGCATCAGCACAGAATAAATAAACAAAATAGAACACCTATTCGGGTGACCACTAGGATTCGGTGTGGTTCTACCTAAGGCGGGCTCTTAGGGTTCATTATATATGCCTCAGTTCTAGAGTGAAGGTACCCGAACCGACATATTCCTCAATCCTCACCCATTATAGGCTCATATGAATCGAGTTCAATTCAGGGGAATACATTTCCCTATGGCTACACAGAGATGAAAATCTCACGAAAAAATAGGTATGAATGTATCCTGAAAGCGATCCACTATCCTATGTGGAGGTGAAAACCTCACGAAGGAATAGTTCCTCACTCCCACTTAAAAGGGTGTGACCAAGTGGTCATACAATGCAATATGCGATGACAGATATATATAAAAAACTCAAAGCAGTAACGAAAATAGGAACAAAATGACGAAAATCGTAACAAAAACGGATGAAATGCATTGTAAGGATCGTATATTAAAACCAAACTCTCTTATTTGTCCCCAGTGGAGTCGCCAAGCTATTGAAACCATTTTTTGGAAAAACGGGGTCGACTTAATTTTGAAAACGAAAACAAACATGGGAATCACCACCAATTCTTTTTGATGAGGTGTGATCGGGTCACCTTGTAAAAGTAGTTATTTTTAATAAATGATTTGATTTATTTAAACAATGATTTTGGTTCTCAAAATTCAGAAAAACAGATCCAGGAGTCGGTTACGTACGAGGAAGGATTAGTACCCTCGTAACACCCAAAAATTAGTACCTAGTTGATTAATTAGTGTCTTAGTGTCGAGAATTGAAAACTTGAAAGACTTTAAAATACGATCCCTCTTTTTGTAAAAAAAAAACACTCGAATGTTAAAGACCTTCTCGTCTCGAAGTAATAAAATGTCACATCCAGTAATTTAGGACACGACATCTTGAAATTTTGAGAATGAGCTTTCCTTTTATTTAAAATTCGTGTATTTTAACCCTTTTTTAAAAGGATATTCGATTATTTAGGGTAAACGAGAAAAATCGAAACCCAGTAAGTTAGGGCACGATCTCTCGAACTTCCAAATATTGAAGATCACCTTTATTTACAAAAATCTTATCTCGAGGTGACAAGATGTCATACCCGAAAAGTTAGGGCACAACACCTCGAATCTCAAAGAGTAAGCATTTTATTCAAAACTCGTATTGCGATTTTAAAAGAATATTCCGTTATTTAGGTTAAATGAGAAAAATCGAAACCCAGTAAGTTAGGGTACGACTTTCTCGAATTTCCAAATACAGAACATTGCATTTATAAAGGAATCAATTTTGGATTGGGTAAAGATTAATATAACATAAGTTTGTAATAAAATGAGATAATAAAGAATGCATAAACAAATACAAATTTCAGTATTGACAGGCATAACAGAATAAACATAGATGCAAATGTGAACGATAATGATAAAAGTAAAAATAAAATAAATGAATTAAACGAATAAGCAAAATAAAAAGGAAATAATAAATAAGCTAAAAAAAATTGAAATTAAAAAAAACTAGTAGTAAATAAATGAATATTATGTAAAACTATTTTAAAAAAATGATAGTAATAGTAATGATCATAATATTAATGGTAATAATACAAGTAATAAATATTTTAAAGTTTGAGATGATATAAAAAGATATATAAATAAATAAATAATATATAATGTGAGTGAGGAATAAAAATAGAATTAGTGTATTTAAAAAGTAATAGGTAAAAATATATAATAATAATAATATAATAGTAATAATAATATAATAATAATAGCAGTAACAGTAATAAAATAATAGTTATAAAAATAATACTAATAGTAGTAATAATAATAATACAATAGTAATAATAATAGTAGTAATAATATTGAATTAATTAATTTAATAATAATAGCAAAAATAACCAAAAAGGGACTAAATTGAACTTAAAACAAAAGTTTAGGGCCAATTTGAAATAAAAAATAAAAGAAAAGGACCAAATCGAACATGCGAATAATAAGGAGGGACTAAAGTGGGGAATAACCCCACCCTCCAAAACGTGCAGTAGCAGGGAGGATCAAATTCAAACGCATGCCACGAAGGAGGGACTGATTGCGCAATTATGCCCTATCCCCAAAAAGACACCGTTCCAATGTCCACTCCTTAAATGGTCAGAGGACCAAATTGTAATCGAAATAAAATCGTGGGGCAAAAGTAAAAAAATATAAAAAATTGCATTGCAAAACCATAAAAAAGCGAAAGGGCCAAAAGCGCAAATAACCCTTTCGCTTAAAAACACGCGAACCTTCGGGCGAACGGGTCGGGTCGCGGGTTGCCATGCCAAACGGCACCGTTTTGGGTGGTAAAACCCCTAAGTGAAACGACGTCATTTTCTTCAAGATATAAAAGGCCAAATTTTTTTAAAAAAAAAATCATTTTCCCCTTTCCTTAAAACAAAAACTGAAAAGCTCTCCCTTCACTCTCTCAATCCATCCCCTTCCGGCCATGGTCCGATCATCGGACCGATGTTGTCTGTCGCGCCGGCCACTGTCGAAAAAAGGTAAAATTTTTATTTTTTTAATATTTATATATAAATATATATATATACTTTTTTTAAAAGATAAAATAGAGAAAGCATGTATAAATAGATTAGAAAAGAAAAGAAAGAAAATAAAATAAAAAGAAAGAAAAGAAAAAAATAAATAACAGTAACCTTTTGTTTTTTTTCCTAATCTGTTTTGTGGATTTGTAGTTTGATATTTGAATCTCTTTTTTTCTATTTCATTTATTCGTTGAAGTAGAAGCCGGCGCTACAATGGTTTCTTAGATGGCTTTTATAGCCATTTACAACTTGTTTAATAATTGTTCTACTCTTCTCTTTTGCAGGTAAATGGCGGTGGCAATAGGGGAGGTAGTGGGTAGGTGCGCCACTTGCATTGATGATGTGACGTCAGCGACGCTAGGGGTTGACTAGGGTTTCAAATGTTTTGAAACCCTAAATCTGGCTAGTTGGGTCAAAATTTTGGGCCTATGTGTGGGTTTGGGTCAGTTTTGTTTTGGTTAGGGTAGGTTGGGCTTAGTTGGTTTAATTGGGATTGGGTTTAGTTTAGGGTTTTGGATTGGTTTGGGCTTTGTTTTGGCCCGGGCCAAAATTGGACTGAACATTTATCATATAAATCAAAGAGTAATCAGATTCGTCTTAGGTTTCATCTCCCTTAGGTACTTAGGGAGTTTAGTTCATAATATTAATAGAAAACATCTTAAAGTTTGGAAAACAACAAAACATAAAGAAACCCAAAGAACTTCTAGGAAATTGGATGGAAATCTTCAGTCTTGATGTAGATCCTAGCTCTGAGGTGATTCCGATGGCTATTCTCGAGTATTTTCTGCCTCCAACTCTGTGTGTCCCCTCTAATCCTCTTCTAGGGTGTTTATATAGGCTTTAGAATGCTTTCAAACCCTTAAAAATGGCATTTTTCTAGTAGAATAGACTTGGGCTCGACAGGGAGACGGCCGGGTACCTCGCCCGTGTGCAAGTGCTCAAACCGTGTACAATTTTGACTTGGATTAATGTCGACATGGCCATGACACACGGGCGTGTGGTTTACCCGTGTGGAAATGCCTAGACCGTGTGTAACACTGTTTTAAGCCTAATTTGTCCGTTTTTAGCCCGTTTCTCGCTCTTTTTGCTATCATAAGCTCTCCTTAATATAAAACATGAAATTAAAGGATTAGGAGCATCAAATTCACTAAAACCAAGGAAAAATCATTCAAAAATAAGCCAAGAATGAGGTAAAATATGTATAAATTACGGTTTATCAGCGATCATCATTGGGATAGTGTTTGATAACACACTAGAAGCAAAGAATTTGGAGGATCAAAGAGTTCCATGGTGGAAACCCTCCCAACACAGCAAGGGAGATGTTCGAACTAAGGAATTCTACAGCTAATCTCTCAAAATAAATGAATATAATCTGACCAGGTTTCTATGAAATATCCTACATTGTGTGTATTGCACCAGACATGGCTTAATTTATTTACAGATAACTCCCAGTGTTGGCCAATGTGCAGTATTGTAATCGTCTACGACTATTGTTAGAACTGATATATTTTAGTAAAATGAAACATCTAGTAAATACAACATTTATTTTTATAAAAAAATTGATAAATAAATGAAATGGGTTTGAATTTCATCATGAAGTGGGGGCCTGGATTAAATTGATGCAAGTGTGAATAACTTTACATGCTTTTTTTTACTTAAAGATATTTGACTTTTTTTTAAAGTTTATTTGTGGAGAAAATATAAATATTAATCGAAATTAATAGAGGCGAAAAATTCTTTTTTTTTGCCCATGTGGGTACCTATTTATCGAATTTAGATATAAAATTTCCTTTTCTCTAAAATAGAAAAAAATAAAACTTCTCATCCCAACCTTGGAACCACATGCACACAAAAAAGAAGAATTCCACTAAATCTTTAATAGCCGCATATCATATCTCGGGTGATGGCATTTTCCTCATCCATAATGGAACCTTTTTATGCTTCTTTTCTCTTTATTTTGCTGGCCCTGCCCCTTCACACCCTTCTTTTAAAGGAAAAAGGAAAGTAGTTGCAATACTTCCCCATTGATTTGAATTATGATCTAACACCAAGAAGACTTTTATGGCAGTAAATAAACTTACTATTAATATTTGACACATAGATACATATCATATGTTGTTTCAGTCATGAAGCTAGTCCAAACTATACCATTTCTCTGCAACTTCATCATCGTATATAACTCGGCGTAGTGATTTCAAGTTCAACTACATGACTGGCGATGGTAAATTCACAATCTATGGGCATTCCCTCATGTCTATTATTTCTAAGCTTGCTAATTTACAAATTTCTCTAGGTAGAGACCTCAAGTTAACACATTGTGAAATGGCAAGGAATTTTAACCTAAGTAGCTCGCCTATACTCAGAGGGAGGACCTTAAGTTCCAGACAAGCATAAAGCCTAAGTATTTGCAGTTTCTTAAACAAGCCGAAACCAACAGGCAATTCAGATAACCTGTGGCTAGAAATAAGCTAAAAAAATTTTAATATTGGCTGGGCTGGGTTGGGCTCGGGCTTAGCAATTTTATTTTGGACCGAGCTTGAATAATTTTTAGGCCCATGTTTCAGGTCGGGTGGGGCCTGGGCCTAAAAAATAGGCCTAAAATTTTATTTGGGCCCAGCCCAAACCCGGTTCGGCCCATGATCAGCTCTACCTGTGGCAGCTAGTTATGCTGAGATTTTGAAGTAAATTTACCTTACAAATGCTTTCAGGTAGCTTAACTAAATAATTATAATGATCTATTACGAACTCGGTTAAACAAGGGAAGATCTAGGGCAGGTCTAGAACTGATAGATTGAAGTTGTTATTAACCTTATAGAAAACCGTAGATAGTTTCCTCAAGTTCCTTAATGGAGCAGTGGTGTTGGACAATTTAGGAACCAACACCTTTTCAAGCCATAGGCTCCATAAATTCGTCAGATTAATGAAAACTGAGAAATTCAGAAGAGTTGCCTTAGTTGTACCATAGTTATTATAATAAGTGCTCTAAGATAAAGCATATCATCCACGAAATGAGGCAAGAAGTATTCATTGGAGGCAAAATTCAGGATGACTACTTTAGCCTTTGGAAACTCCATCCGGTACCAGTCCATTTCCCTCATTTCTCCTGTCATCAAACAATTTCCAGAATTGATAGCTATGCTAGATTTTAGCCAAGGAACTTATTTAGTGCAAATCAATTAAGAAAAAGTAATCATTTACACCTATATGAACTAAAATGATCTGAGCATTGAATGGCAGATTTGTATTTCTTCCCCAATCTCTCGAAAGTTTGGTATCTCTTATTGGCATAAGTAATCGCTTTCATTCATTCACATCCGAGCGATTGCTTAGATGAATAGCGATGTAACAGCCCGTTTTTGGGTCAAATTGGAATAGTGGTTTTGGGACCACAATTCTGAAGTCAAAATATTATTTTATTATTTTAATAAGGTTTACAGCATGATAAAATTATTATGTGAAAGTTTCGTAAAGAAATTTTACTGTTTGAATGCTTAATTCGGTAAAAAAGACTAAATCGTATAACACGTAAAAGTTGAAGTCTATTATTTAAATGTATTAATTAGCTATGAATCATTAAATTAAAAGTCCTTATATTGAAATTTGACCATGATCAAGGTTAGTAGACATTTATGTCCTTGAATAATATGATATATTAATGATTTACAATAAAGTTATAATGGTAATTTAGTTTATAAGGTTAATTATAATAAAACAAAATCAAAATTTTTTTATTTCATTCATCTTTAGCCGAAAATTAGAAGTAGATGAAGCCAAAATAGGGTTCTTCATTCGGCATTGATAAAATTTTCAATTAAGGTACGATTTTTACTCGGTTTTTAATGATTTTTACGTTTTTGATATCGTTGCTTCATATTCTAGCTAGCCCGTACCTTAATTTTTGAATTTTTTCATGATTTTGTGAAGTTCCATTGATGATTATTTGAGTTTTTAGATGTTTGATGATCAAATATGAAAATTTGATGATGGATTTTAATGTTTTGTAAAGTGATTTTTGACAAAAATGTCAAAAAGGAATTAAATTGAGAAAACGTAAAATTATGTGGTTAAAATTGTGAAATAATGAAAAATATGGGCTGCTAGTGGTATATAGTAAATTCGACTACTATGGGTTATGGCCTAATTATGTTATTTTGCATTTTTATGTGTTAAGGACTAAATTGCAAAGTAGTCAAAAGTCTAAGGGTAAAATTATAATTTAGCCAAAATAAATGTTTTAGGCTAAATTGAATTGAATGAAAGTTTGAATGAGTTAATTTAATATTATAGATCAAGATAAGCAAATATCGAAACTATATCGGGGAAAACAAAAAATGGACGAATAGTTGATAGTTTTATTCGAGGATACGAGGTAAGTTCATATAATTAGAATCAAACTTTTATATACTTGTAATTGTTGAAATGAATGTATATAATGGAAATACTTGAAATACGAATGCCTTATTGATATAATTTATTTGTTACTTAGCCTTGTTTGAACTGTATAAATTCATAGGATACGGGTGACATGTTACTGGGGTTACTGTTTTGGTCGAGCTCCTGCATTTGTTGCGGACTCACCACAGCTTGTATGAGCTTACTGATATATCAGCTTGTAAGAGCTTACTGTTATCAGCTCAATAGAGCTTACCGTTTCAACTCAATAGAGCTTATTGTTTATCAACTCAGGAGGAGTTTACCAATCATGGCTCGAAAGAGCATAAATGATAATAAATTGACAGATTACTGATATTATTCACCTGAGTATCCTTTGAATTTCTAATAGGTTCAACGGGCACAAATAATGTTATACGGAAGAGTTACGGTTTATAAATGTTGTTAATGTTATATATGATATATGAATTTCGAATGATGCAAAGTATTGTATTAATGGATGGTTTCAGGTATTTTTACAATGACTAACATGTGATGACTACTTGTGATTAGGTGTTTGTAAATTGAATTGGTTACACTTTAATTATTGATTTGATTATGTATAAATGGTAAGTTTAATTCTGATTTATACGGGCTTTTAAGCTATAAAGCTTGCTCTGTTTCTTTTTCTATGTTTTATAGAGGTTCGTTAGCTCGCTCGTTTTGGACAAGTCAGAGTTGCACATCACACTATCCAATTTCCGATTGGTACTTTTAAACTTGTGAAAATATGTAAATATGGCATGTATAGGCTAGTTTAAATGATATTAGTTATGGTCACTTGAAAATTATGCTTTTGGTATATCTTGTGTATTAGGTATATCTTGTGTATTAGCTAAGCCATGTGATTTGGCTTATTTTGGTATCATCATTGGTTATGTATAAGTGTTCAATTATGGTATGTTTTGGCAAAGAATATATGGAATGAAAATGTGCAAATGTTGTATTGATATGTATTTGGTATATGAATGGATTATGCATGATGTTAAAAAGTATTTAGGTATGTAATTGTTAGGTTTTGATATGGCAAATAGTGTGTATTGAAATGGTTATCTTGGCTGCCTATTGAGTTGTAAAAGTTTGGTCATTTATGCTTGTGATACTTGTTTTTATAGGGTGGCAAAATGGCTTTACAAATGGTCTATTTTTGTCCACACGAGCAGAGACACGGGCGTGTGTCTCAGCCGTGTGCAACACACGGTTATGTTGCACGGCCGTGTGTCCCCTAGGGTACCCTTTCGAATTAAGTCAGTATACCCTACAGTTTTGGTACGGCCTAGACATACGAGTGTGTCTACTGGCCGTGTGTGACACACGAGTTAGCACATGGGCGTGTGGCTGGCCGTGTGACTCAAGTTAGTAACCTCTCCAGTTTTCACATGACCTAGCACACGGGCGTGTCCTTGGCCATGTGACACAAGTCAGTATGTATGCCTTGTTTTCACACGGTCTAAGACCCGGGCGTGTCTATTAGCCGTGTGAAGTACACAGCCTGTTCACACGGGCGTGTGACACTTGAAATGTTGAAATTTTTCTAAGTTTCCAAAATTTTTATATGTTACCGATTTAGTCTCGAATGCATGTTTTAAGCTTCCTATGCTCAATTTAAGTATATATTGAATGTGAATGAATGATATTTTCTGTAACGAGATGACATTTGATAAATGATTGTTCTGAATTGAGTTACAAATTCGGTAATGCCTCTTAACCTATTCCGGCGACGGTTACAGGTTAGGGGTGTTACAAGCGAGGTTCCTCAACACATCGTGTTGAGTAACATAGATTACATGGTAACTGCTATAAGCATCCCCGGACCTATCCAAACACAGTTCACAAAACAAATATCAGACACCTCAAACTAAAAACTAAACCAATTAAAATAACTTGCTTCAATAGCAATAACAATTACCTTGCATCTTTCACCAAAGTGAGTATGTTTTTGTTTGATTTGGTTACTTAGAATAAGGAAGAGACTTACTTCAAACTTGATTATCTCTACAAATTTCATTAGCCAAAGTGGTTTTGCTAGATCCTCTAATACCCCAAATTCCAACAACGTTTAAATCATCTCTTATGACTACCAATTTTTTAACGTTGTTTTTCGTAAATCCAAACCAACTCCACCTACAATCCCCGCACTAGCTTCATCTTCTTCGACCCACCCTCTAGCTCCAATCTTTATCGAACTGAGCCGCTGCTCCAACCGGCCTTCTAACCGATCAAACCGCTCTACCGTTTCAAACCGCATGTGGTGGACGTCGGCCAATAAATGGGCTTGCATCGGTCTGCTTAAGAACCTCTCAACTTGTTTCTCTAACTTCTCCATCTTCCTGGCGAGCTGGAGGTTTTTGTAGACGTTCCAACGGCTAGAGGGAAGGACTTTGCAGGCCAATTCGAGGCCGCCACATAGGGTCTCGAAGAAACGGTCAAGCTGAGATTGGCGGAGGGCGGGGAGTTCGACGCCGGAGTATTTGATTTCGTTGATGATGAGAAGGAGGCTTGGATGCTTGATATGAGATTGTCTACACTGGATTTGCAGAGGCAGGACTTACGGGAGATGGCAATTAATTGTTTACAAAATTCCATTGCGATTTCTCCGGCGAAAAAATAGTTGAACGCCATCGTTTTTCTTGGTTAACCGGTGGGAAGAATTCCGTCGAGGTATGACTAATGAGTTGAAATGGCGGGCATTGTTGGATTTCTAGTAGCTTTAGTTACTGTCTTTAAAAAGAGGTACAATTTATCTTTTTTTAAAAAAAGTACAATTTATATTAAAAGTATTTCAATTTACACTTCTTATGACATGTATAGTTTAATGGTAATAAAAAATTGAATTTTTTTTCCAGATATAGGGAAAAGCTACTTTCTTTTTATTCGATTTTGTTGTGAATCTTTAAATTTTTTTTATTTCACTTTAATACTTTGAAATATTATTTTTATTTCAATTTATTTCCAATGAAAAAATTTAATAAAAACATAAATATATATATTTGAAATTACAATGTTAAAATTTTAAACTTTTAGGTTTAAAATGAAATTTATAAATTTTATATAATAATACAGAAAAGGTAAAAACACTCTATAACAGTAGATGTTATTTTGTAAAAAGATATATATATTAATTATCTTTAATTTCCAATTAATTTATCATACTAATTTAATTATAAATTTAAAATAAAATAAAATTTTAAAACCTGAGTGATTATATGGTAAGTATTTTATGGGAAACTAACTATCCAAAAAAACGAAAATGCTTTAGACAACATGTTTACTTGCATATGAAGTTGAACAGCTTTAAAGTAAAAATATATATTATTATCTCTTTGTTTGGTCAAAAGTTTCATTTTCTTAAAAAAAGGTGAGATACTATTTGAATTAAGCTCGAATAAAAAAATATTTAATTATTATTGAAAAAATAATAAATAACTAAATATAAATGTGAGTCCGCTTGTATTCATAAAATCTTTCTTCAAAGTGTCACCCCTATGGGTGTGCCAACTCTTTGTGTGGTTAGGGGAATTTGATTATAAAAATCACCATTTCTTCATGTCCTCATTGTTTGATAAATATTTATATTTTATAAGATTTATTTTAAAATTGGAAACTTTTTGCTTTTTATTGACTAGTTTTTTTATTACAAGCAAAACTTAGAGTGATGTGATTCCAGCTATGTACTGATAGTACGGTTAAGGTTGATCTGATTTTGTTGCAGCAGAGGGATTTTTAAGAAATGGGGATGAAAAATGAATAATAGGATTTAACATATTTTTAGGAGAATATTAGGTATTCGATGTGAAATTGTGGGGAATTCTTGATGGGTTTGTCTCTTATCCATGATAACAGCTTTGCTTGAATTATGATTCAAACAGACAGTCCAGAGGTAGTCAAAGCTATACAGTAAACTTCTTCATCAGTTTCAAACTCTGTCTTAATCAGGCGTATATATTGAGTTATTCAATATATTCCCAATGAACTTAATAATGTCACGAATTGTTTTGTCAAATTGGCCTTTGATACAAGACAAAGTCGAAAGGTTTTCAAGGAAATCCCTAAACAACTATTAGCAAGTGATAATCTTGCTTAGGGAATTTATGATGTAATCTGATATGTTATTGTAGCTTTTAAATATTCATATTAATTTAATAAAATATTTGAAGTAGTCAAATTAACTTTTAGTTATTATATCTAATAACCACATTATAACAAATACTATTAATTTAAGTAACTTCAAAGTATTCTTGTTAACAGAACCCTATACTTTTTTACATTTTAAGTAATTAACTGTATTAAACGAAGGTAAATTTGAGCCCCTTTATTTTCTTAAAAATATAAAATTATAGATTAATATAATGCCCTTCTAAAATTTCATAATTCAATTTTAACCCTTAAATTTATTTTTTTATGAATTTACCCATGAAAGCACAAATTCATTTGCACTATAGGAATATAGGGCTTTAGCGGCGTTTTATCAAAAAACGCCGCAAAAATTGTAAAACACAGAGCAATAGCGGCGTTTTACCAAAAACGCCGCTAAAAACTGAGCAATAACGGCGCTTTTGGTAAAACGCCGCTAAAAGACAGAGCTTTAGCGGCGCTTTTGGTAAAACGTCGCTAAAAGACAGAGCATTAGCGGCGCTTTTGGTAAAACGCCGCTAAAAGTCATATAACTCTTAAAATCTTAAACCCCAAAAAATCATAAGCACTATTTTATAACCCCTAAAATAGTAAATCCCTAAATCCTAACAAACCCTAAACACTAAACTATAACCCTTAAAACCCTAAATGACGCAATAGGTGTATTTTTAGCGGCGCTTGGTTATAAACGCCGCTAATGTTAAATTATTTTGTTCAAAACTTCATCGTTTATCTGTCTTATATATTTTTTACCCACACCTGATACACTTAACATTTTCTCCATTTTTCCCTAGTTCTATTTCCCCCTTCTTCCTCATCCTAAATCCCTAAAGTATTATCACCCATTCCCAAATTCGACATCCAAATCCCTAACGAATTTAATAATAATAAAAAAAGTAATTTTAATAATTAAACTTAAATTCAGAAATTTGAAACATAGAGGAATTAAATTCTTAAGAATAGAAATATAATGACTAAATTTTAATTTTACGAAAAGTACAAATACTTATCTCATATTTTAGCTTTTACAGATTAAGTGGTTTAGTATTCAATTTGTTAAAGTATGTTAAGAGAATTACTTTTTCTTTTTTAAGATTTAACACTCCTATGTGAGAAAATATTATTTAACTCGTATATTTATTAAAAGTTTATATAAAAATTAATTTAAAAGTCTATATAAAAATTAATTGTTATTTTAATCATAAAGTTAATTGTGTTTCGAATTTTTATTATAGAAAAATATTTGTTAAAAATGAAAAAAAATAAAATACTGTTATTTAAAATAATTTTAAAGTTTTTTGGGTATATGACTTATTGTTTTTTAATTTATATATTAAATAAATTCTTATATAATAGTAAAAGAGATATATAGTCTTAATAAATTTTAAAATATTGAATTAATTATCATTATAGTTTAAGATTTATGGCTTAGCGTATATGATTTAGGGTTTAAAATATAAGAGTTACTATTTTAAGGTTTATGGATTATGGATTATGGGTTTATGGATTATGGTTTACAGTTTATGGTTTAAGGGTTGGGGTTTAAGGTTTAGGTGTTAGGGGTTATGGGTTAGGGGTTATGGGTTATGGATTTAAGGGTTATGTTGTATGATTTAGGGTTTAGGGGATAAAAGTTAGGGGTTTAGGTTTAGATTAGTTAATTAGTATTTTTTAATTTATATATTAAATAATTTCTTATATATTCGTAAAAGAGATAATATTAAGGCTCCGTTTGTTTGCAGGTAAAATGTTTTCTGGAAAATGATTTCTGGAAAATAATTTCTTGAAAAATGATTTATGGAAAATGATTTACTTTTCTGGTATTTGGATGAATCTGTGTAAAATATTTTCTATTGTTTGGCAGATTTCCTGAAAATATTTTCCTGAAAAGCTGTTTTAATAAAAATTTATATATTTAAGAATTTATTATCTTTTCCTTTTTTGATTGAGTTTACTTTATATATATATATATATTAATAAATTTATATTTTAAATTTATATATTAATAAAAAAATTTCCTTCATATTTTACCCGGGTATAATACGTTGCTGCTGGTGCTCTGTTTGAAATTCTTACTTTACCCGGTTAAAGTGTGTTGAAACTCCAACAACATATTATACTTGTTATGGAAATATTTTAAGCAGCTTTCTTTTCTAACATTCACTGGTTTACATAAGAAAAAGACAATTCTAAATATCCCAACTCATATCTCCATTTTATGATGAAATTTGTTAAATGATGAAATTTTATGTAATCAATTAATGCTTTTATATTTAAAAATATTTAATCTAAACAATTTGATATATAAAAATATATAAAAAAATTAAAATTTAATCTAATTATTTTAAATATTACTTAAATTTTTTAAAAAAAATTATTTAAAATTAATATAAAAGATATAAAAATTCAATATAAAAATTATAAAAAAGTCAAAAATTAGCGGCGTTTATGATAAAAACGCCGCAAAAGACAAGCAATAGCGGCGTTTATATAAAACACCGCAAAAGGCAAGCAATAGCGGCGTTTATGATAAAAACGCCGCAAAAAGTAATTTATTTTAAATAAAACGGTACCGTTTTGATAAAATATGCGGCTAAATTTTAGTTTTGATTGAAACGACGCCGTTTTATTTCTCTCCCCCCCCCAATTCCCTTCTTTCCCGATTCCACTCTCTTTCTCAGCCATTCTCAGCCTGTACTTCTATTCTCTCCCCCGATTCCCTTTTCTTTCCTAATTCCCTTTTCTTTCTCAGCCTTTCTCTGACTAAGCCATTTGCCTAAATCATAGTTCCCCCGAAACCCTCATTTTCTCCCAAATCATAGTTCCCTCAAAACCCCAAAATTTCCCTAAATCAAACCCATTTGCTGTCTCCCTCTCTCTTTTCGATCGACAGGTATTATAATTTTCGAATCAAACCCAAAGCCCCTTCTTTCATTTTGATTTCATTGCAGCAAGCAAGCCGTTTATTTTTTATTTAATTTCGACTTCGATTTCACTTCTGTTTTATTTTTGCAGCAAGCAGAAAGATTAAGGGATTTCATTTTGAAATCAAACCCGATTGAAGGCTACCTTTGGCGAGTCCATCAAATCAAGGTACTCTTATTTACTTGTTCTTCAACCTGGTATTTGATGAACCCATTTTGTAATCTGTACTTCATCTTTTAATCAACAACAGGTTCTTATGTTTATAATTGCTCCATTAATACCTCTTTACACTAGCATATTTGACTGTGTTCTTGTTTGGAACACATCAAAGAATGTCTCTAGGTACTCTGTCATATGCTTTCTCTAAATCAACAAGTTCTTTTGTTTGTAATCACTCCATGCATATCACAGTATACTGGCATATTTGAGAGGGATTGTGTTCTTATCTAAAGCCCATCAAAGTTCATTGCCTTGGGGGCATGAATTCAAACTAATTTTCCACAATCTTAGCATGTTGTCGTAAATTTTACTTGAAGACTTTTTCCCAGTATTTCATATTATGACTTATAAGTTTTATTGGAATAATCTTATCACATTTGAACCTTTTGCCTAAGGTATAACACAGTGCATGTTAGGAGATCTGATTATGATTTTCTTGAGATTTGCGTCTGATTTTTATTTCTTAAAATTCCCTTGTTAGTTTAAATAAACTTTCCTTATAAATTAGTATACTTAGCTTTCTTATCTTCTTTTTCTTGGTAGAACATGAAATTGTGGTTTTGCATCTTGTTTTTTAAATTGTAAACCTTTACTTAAGAGGAATATTATTAATGAATAAAATGAGTCGAAAGTTTCAGTAAATCCATTCCAACGTATGCAACTCCCTTAGAGTTCCACAACCATAGGCAAAATTTGGAATTGAAATACGGGAAAAATCTTTCTTCAAATTTTAGTTCTCTATTAATTGTATGGTGGTTTGATCCCAGACTTGGAACATAACAGTGCACCAATTGTCATCTTCTGGATGTTAGTCCTATATATAGTAGTGATCTACCATCATCCTCTGGAAATTGAGCTTTTATGATTATGTCATTTCTTTCCAGATCAGGTAGTGAGCATCATTTTCTTGGTTTTGTGCCTTTGTGTCGAATAACAAAGAGCATCAAACCTGAAAAAACATAGAGCGTCAAGTCCCTATAACCAAGACCATTTGATTAGGCACTCGCTTGATGCACCTAGGCATGCTGTTTTGTTAGGCAATATTCATAAAAAATGTCTACATGGTTGAAATTCTCTTTGCTAGTAAAAATGGGGGCAATATCAACTTCTCTACTTCTCAGTATTTGAGTATTCTACAAGAAGCATGGGCTAGGAGATAATAGTGCATATTGACCTACATGATTAAAAGAAAAATATTTCATGTTTTGTAGATATACCAAATCAATTTTGTGTTTTTTAATCATAATTATACATCTTAAGCTTATTTTACAGGCATCCCACATAAACGTGCTTTTTTTTTTTTGCACTTTGTGCATCTTGCGCCCTTAACAACATTGGTTTAGAAATTTGTTGTTGGATAAGCTTGTAGTGATTTTGCTTACCCAAAGCAATTTTCTTTTCTAAATTTTAATGCTTGCTATACAAATGCAGCATATTTTCTATGGCTTCTCCTTTTCAGGTTTCACTTTTGACTGATAATATTCAGCTGATAACGGATGCTCTGCAAAGTTCAACAGTTGTGGAAGTGCAGGTACTTTCTATAGTTGATAAACTTGGGATGTATGTTTTATCAATATTGAAATGCCTGGTCTTATTTTTAAGAGGTATGTATATTTAATTTGCTAAATCTTTATTTCTAGGAGATTATATTTGGTATGTATTCCATGAGCTAATTACAAGGTAATTACAATTTCAAATAGGTATGTATATTTAATTTGTTAAATTTGTTTTTAACTTGTTTTTTAATGGATCATTAATGGATCATGTTTTTAACTTATTTTAAGTCTGTCCTTTGATTATTTTTTTTAATTTGCTTATGCTGTTTATCCTTAGACACTTGTTATGT
Organism: Gossypium hirsutum; assembly: GCF_007990345.1. Classification (NCBI taxonomy): domain Eukaryota; kingdom Viridiplantae; phylum Streptophyta; class Magnoliopsida; order Malvales; family Malvaceae; genus Gossypium; species Gossypium hirsutum. The sequence continues at coordinate 29,156,938 of NC_053428.1, forward strand.
TGTCTTTAATTTTTTAATTTGCTTATTCTGCTTATCCTTTGGATCTCTTTGCTACTAGTTCCAATGCGTATGTTCTTCTCATTGCTACTGGAAACCTTTGCGTATGTTGTTAAGTATGAATAAGTATGAATTAATTTTATTACCATGTAGCTTGCTTGTCCATTAAAATTACAACAATAGCTGACCTTCTCTCCAACCTTTTTTTAAATATTTTAAAGATTCAAAGTATATAGGCTGGAAACCTGACGGGTTGCCTTATATCGAGCTGTAAGATATAATGGATCCTCCCTAGGTGTAACAACGCCACGTATGATGAATCTTAAAAAATTCAAAAAGACTTGAAAAAAGTTCTATCGAGCTCATTTACTATTGAATATTTTTTACCATGTAGCTTGCTTGTCCATTAAAATTACAACAATAGCTGACCTTCTCTCCAACCTTTTTTTAAATATTTTAAAGATTCAAAGTATATAGGCTGGAAACCTGACGGGTTGCCTTATATCGAGCTGTAAGATATAATGGATCTTCCCTAGGTGTAACAACGCCACGTATGATGAATCTTAAAAAATAACTTACATAACTCACATAACTTACATAATTTACATAACTCACATAACGTACATAACAACTTACAGAACTTAACTAATACATGTAGTGTAATCTAATAGTTTCCTTAAAAGCATATAGTTTAAAGTTCAAATTTCATAACTTACATAATCTACATAACTTACATAAAACATAAAAATATATCATATCAAGACTTACATAATAAACAACTTACCTATGTAATTTATTGTCAACTTTAGAATTCAAGAACTACGAAATGGATAGGAGTTGGATGAAATTGTCAAGGGTAAGCAACGCCTATCGAAATGGAGTACAAACTTTTTTGAATTTTGCATTTCAAAATGCAAGCCAAGAGAATATGATTCTTTGCCCGTGTAAGAAGTGTGGCAACGTCAATTGGCATACTCGTGAAGTTGTCTACAAACATCTAATTGTTGATGGCTTTATTCGGGGGTATAAAAAATGGATTTTCCATGGAGAGTGTACGGCTAGTGGAACTTCTTCAATGATTAATCAGAATTATCCTGATATTGATTACCATCAGTATGTCAGACAAGATGACATGGAAGGTATGTTGCGGGATGCATTTAATATGCACAGTCATGGTGAGCAATCGTTTCCACCTGACTTTATTGCATCCGATGATTGTAATATTGGTGGAAATGTTTTTGGCGAAACGGGAACAAGTGCACCTTATGAGGAGCCAAATGAAGAAGTGGCTAAGTTCTACAATTTACTTGATGAAATGAACGAAGAACTTTACGAGGGATCAAAATATTCGAAATTGTCTTTTTGCATTCGTTTATTTCACTTAAAATTTTTGGGAGGGTGGACTGGAAATTCTTTTACAATGCTGCTAGAGTTTCTGAGAGAGATGTTTCCTTTTGCAAAAATCCCCCAATCTTCTCAAGATATGAAGAGACTAATAAAAGATTTGGGCCTTGGGTACGATAAAATTCATAGTTGCCCAAATGATTGCATGTTGTACTGGGGTGATCAGAAGAACCAACAGTGTTGTAATGTTTGCGGCAAGTCTCATTGGATGAATGGGAATACAGAAGATGTGAATGCGGATGAAGGTGGGGCACAGTTAAGAAAGAAGCCAGTCAGGGTTTTGCGATACTTTCCCCTAATACCAAGACTTCAAAGGCTTTTCATGTCATCAAAGACGGCCGAATCTATGAGGTGGCATAATGATCAACGGACCGATGATGGATTATTAAGACATCCTGCGGATTCTTTAGCTTGGAAATCATTTGACATGAAATTTTCAAGCTTTGCAAGCGATCCTCGAAATGTGAGGCTTGGGCTAGCAGCTGACGGCTTTAATCCATTTAAAATCATGAGTACTTCGTACAGCACTTGGCCTGTGGTGCTTGTTCCTTACAATTTGCCTCCATGGATTTGCATGAAGTAATCTTCGTTTATTTTATCAATGATTATTCCTGGAGAGAAAGGTCCCGGAAATGATATTGACATCTATTTGCAGCCACTTATTGAAGAGTTAAAACAATTATGGTCGGGTGTTGAGACATATGATGTATTAAGAAAAGAGAACTTCTATTTGCGTGCAGCTTTATTGTGGACAATTAATGATTTCCCAGCTTATGCTAATTTATCGGGTTGGAGTACTAAAGGACGTTATGCTTGTCCTTGTTGTGCTGCGCAAACTTGTTCGAAGTGGTTGTACAATGGGAAAAAGTTCTCTTACATGGGCCATCGTCGGTGGTTAGATGGAAATTATAAATTTAGATTTCAGAGGACTTTATTTGACGGTATAGAAGAGTACAGAGGAGCTCCTCAGCAGACCGTTGGATCTGAAATCTTGTTTATGTTAAAAGATATCAACTTCAGTTATGAGAAGATGAATCAATCACCTAACACGCAATCAAAGAGAAGATCGAGGGATGAATTCGATGATGAATCTGACGAAGAGGATGATCCTAATGAGGCAAACTTGTGGAAAAAAATAAGTATTTTTTTGAGTTGCCTTATTGGGAGCATAATATTTTACGCCACAATCTTGATGTCATGCATATTGAGAAGAATGTCTGCGAGAACATAATTGGGGCAATTTTGAATGTCGATGGAAAATCAAAAGACAATCTTCAGAGTCGACTTGATTTAGTTGACATGAGAATTCGGCGTGATCTTCATCCTCAAGTACTTCCGAATGGGAAATATCGATTGCCACCTTCTATTTTTTCAATGTCAAAGGAAGAGAAAGAGGCGTTTTGTATGGTGTTGAAGGATATAAAGGTCCCACATGCGCATGCGTCAAATATATCTCGATGTGTGAGTCTTAAAGATCAAAGATTATATTCATTAAAATTACATGATTACCACATCTTGATGCAAGATTTACTCCCAGTTGCTTTACGGTGCTGCATGTCAAAAAATGTGACGTCCTGTATAATTGAACTATCCAATACAATGAAAGCTATTTGTGGCAAAGTTTTGGATGTTGAAGAACTTAAGAAAGTACAGGATCGAGCTGCTTTGACTTTATGCAATTTGAAGAAGATCTTTCCACCTTCCTTCTTTACTATTATGGTGCACTTGATAATCCATCTCCCTCACGAAGCAATACTTGGTGGACCGGTTTTTTATCGATGGATGTATCCAATAGAAAGGTGCTAATTTATTTGTCAAGTATTTATTTATTCGCGTCTATACATTTAGTTACAACTTTTGATAAATATTGTATATCGTGTTTAGGTTCCTAAGCAAATTGAAAGCTTATTGTCGCAATAAGCGTTATCCAGAAGGATCAATTGCTGAAGGCTACTTGGCAGAGGAGTGCATGACATTCTGTTCTAGATATTTAGAAGATGTTGAAACACAATTGAATAGACCAAATAGAAATACTGGGCTCAATGATCATAACTTGGCCGAAACTTATTTATTCCAAAGTTATGGAGAACCAATCGGCAAAGTTGAAATTACAGAATTAGATGATATATCGTGGATACAAGCACATCGATATGTACTTTTTCACCACGATTTAGTTGAACCGTTACGCAAGTAAGTTCTAAAATTTCCTCACATATTCGTAGTTTTGATTTGTTTATCTTCTAACCAATTACACTTGTTTTTAATATAGTGAGTACAAACAAATTTTGAGATCTCGTGCACGCTCTCGAAGATTGCAACATCGAGAGATTAATAAGTTATTCACAGAATCTTTTCATGAATAGTTAAGTCAAACGGTGTGTAACTAAAGTTAATAAGTTACATAGAATCCTGAAATTTAGTTAATTATTCAATTTACTTTCGATTCAATAGGTTTGGAGTGGAAAGGACATCAATGACGAAGTTAAATGGCTTTCCCAAGGTCCGAACAGAATAATAAAAAGATATAGTGCCTTCCTCATCAATGGATACAGATTTCATACAAAGTATCGTGAGAGAATGAGGAGAACTCAAAATTGTGGAGTTGTTGTTAATTCTTCAATTACAAGTTATGCTAGTGCTAGGGACAGTAATCCGGTTGAGGGTAATGTGGAGTATTATGGACTTCTTACCGACATTATTGAGTTGGATTACTATGGCAGATGGAAAGTTGTCTTATTTCGGTGTGATTGGGCTGATGTTAATATTGCTCGAGGAATTAAAGAAGATCAATTTGGTTTTATAATGTTGAATTTCTCTCACTTGATTCACACTGGACAACAATTGATGGACGAGCCATATGTATTTTCCTCTCAAGTGAAACAAAGTTTTTTATTCGAAAGATCCAACTGATGAGGGTTGGTATGTTGTACTCCGGAACACCCCTAGAGACTTGTTTGAAATGGGTAATGGAAGTAGAGATGACATCGTCGAAAGATCAGAAACATTACCTTTTCCAGAACAAAACTTAGATGAAAATATCCCTAGTAGTAATACACAACATCAATAGGTTCGACATGATGTGGATGAAGATATTTACGAATAATGATGTAGTAAGATTTTACAATTTTTTAATTATATGTAATATTATAATTTTAATCTTTGTTATGTTATATAATTTAACTATTTTATATGTACTACTATTGTTGTAATTTGTTACTAAAACTTTAAATATTTTATGTGTATTGCAGGAAAAATGCGTAGAAGAAGATTAAGAGATTTAAGTATTGTCCAGAATACTCCAAATTCGGAAGAAGGAAATAGTGAACAGCAGACAGTTGTTGGATCTTCGAATGTGCCGGAGACACTTGATGAGCCTGAAGAATTTCAAAGTAATGTTATGTTCATTTTACATGTGTTGACTTTTATTATTGAATTATTTGTCAATTTTAATATAATAATAGTATATCATTTTTCAGCTGAAAGTGGTGGGACGCGTAGAGTTCGAGGACGTACGTTGCTTAGAGATTTATACGACTTAGATCCTGTCGAGCGTGTTAAAGTAAGTAGAAATACTCATGGTCAGCCTGTTGGATCTGAGGCTCGACTTTTAGCAGGCTATTTGGGCATTTTAGCACGAAATGCAAATATGTTGCCCATCAACTATGAATCATGGCATCACATGCCTGATAGCAACAAAAATCAGGCTCTCGCTAATATTAAGGTAACAAAATGTGAATGCAATTTATAATACTTTGGTTTAAGTTTCATTTATATTTACATTCTAAACTTATGTTTTTTTAGGAGAGATTTTCTTTAGAAGTCTCCGATGATTATATCAAGAAGGCATTAGGTAAAAGATGGAGAGACAATAAAAGCACTTTAAAGAAACAATACTTTAAGAAAGACATAAGCCTCGAGGAAAAATTGAGAAATGTTCCACCGGGAATGCTGAGGTATCAATGGGAAGATGCGGTTAGATTTTGGAATTCAAAGAAAGGAGAGGTATTGCGTATTTCCAAACTCTTATATATAGTGTTTACTTTATACGTAATAATAATTTTATTATGTAGGACCGTGAGCGAGTTGGAACAAGCAGCAGGCAAAAACAAAAATTCACGCACACGACAAGGTCGAGAAGTTTTGCTTCTGTAGCTGAGGCCGAGGTATTATGAATTTATTAATTCTTTCAAATATTAATAACTTTCTATTATTAAATAATATTCTTACTACTATATTGTAGGAAGTTAAATCCAGACAAAAAGTTGGACGCCTTCAGCTTTTTGAGATTACGCATAGGAAGAAAGATGGATCTCCTATGGCATCCGAAGCTGGAGAAATTATGGTATATTTACTTAATAATATTTGATTTATTCTAAATATTTATAATCTTTAATGATAATTTTTTAATTTGATTTATTCTAAATATTTATAATCTTTAATTATAATTGTTTAATTCAATTCATCATTAGTAGTTTTAAATAATGTTAAATTATGTTGCATTCCTTTTTATTATATATGTCGTTTCTAACTCTTTAATTGATTTTTTAGGAGAAACTAAAGGAGAAGAAGGCAGAATATGAAGCGATTGCTTCGAGTGATAGTTCTGTTAATCTTGAGAACATTGATAACAGAATTATCACTGAAGTTTTGGGTCCTGAAAAGTACGGTCGAGTTCGATTTCAAGGATCTAGTGTTACCCCGACCCAATATTTTGGATCCGGCTCCCAGCAATACATGCCTTCTGGAAGTCAAGCTCAAGCTGAAGTTCAGAGGTTAAGAGACCAGATAGCTCAGATGCAAGCGAACACGGTTGAGCAAATTGCCGAGGTTCAACGAAAATATGAAGAACTCCAGCAACAACTTAGAGCGGAGGCAGCAGAGAGGGAGGCAGCGGCTGCAGCGAGAGAGGCAGAGGCACGAGTGATGGTAGCAGAGCAAAGCAAAAAGTACGATGACCTCCAGCTACAGCTTCAGCAGATGATGCATATGTTTCAGCAATCGCAAAAGCCACCATCTTAGACATTAGTTTTCTTATTGTAAGAATGTTTTTAAGTTTTGTCACGTTTAACAGTATTGTAAAAATATTTTAAATTATACTTTATTTATTAATTATATCATATATCTTTAGTTAAATTTGAAGTATCATTTAGAATTAATTTTTTGGTTGTATTTTTATGCTAAATTTGTTGTTTTTGGCTGCATTTTATACTATATTTGTTGTATTTGGTTGGAATTTAATGCAGGAAGGGCTGGATATTGGTAAAAAAAATATTGCAAATCTGCCAAAATTAGCGGCGCTTTTCCAATAAACGCCACTAAAAGTCAAGGCTTTTAACGGCGTTTTTACCACAAACGCCGCTAAAAGTCAAGGCTTTTAGCGGCGCTTTTACCACAAACGCCGCTAAAAGTCAAGGCTTTTAGCGGCGCTTTTCCCACAAACGCCGCTAAAAGCCTTGACTTTTAGCGGCGTTTTTTTCAATAAACGTCACAAAGTTTTGTGGCGTTACCTATAGCGGCATTTTTTGCGGCGTTTTAGAAAGCGCCGCTAAAGGCTAAAAAAAGTGCCGCTAAAAGTCTATTTTCCTGTAGTGTTGGTTTGATCTTTGATGTGAACTATTATTATTATTATTTTCTAAATTTTAATTCGATTTTTATTATACGTATAAATTAAACTAAATTGAGATATATTGATATGACGATGAAGCTGATGCTGATGCTGATGATGATGACGACTGAAATAGAGAAGATTCAACGCTGAAACTTGGACGACTAATTTTTTCTTACGAGTCATCATCGCTTAGAAGAAGATTAGTTCTGTCCATACTATTACTATTTCCAAGTATACTAGATTTGACTTTTTGGATCTAATTTGTAGTTTATATTTTTCCTTTTCAATTTGGGGCTAATAATTATATATATCTCGAGATATATATGTTTAAAAAAAATAGAATATGAAATTAAGAAATTCAATTGACCAACTCATATATAGGAAATTAACCAGGGTAGGGGCTTAAAGCATGCATGAAACACAATTCGCTGACAAATAACACCAAATTTTTTCTTCAATCCAAAACAATCAATAGTAGCAGTGCACGTAATATATTTTTTAACTCTTTTTTTTTGTTTCATCACATTTCAACATTGCAGACTACGTTTTGTATGCTAAAAGGCTGTTTTTTGTGTGTATTTTAATGAGTTTACGCTAACAACAGCTAGCTGTTCATACCTGTATCTCACATAAAGTGCAGAAATCTTCCGTAATATTGATTCTTACGCAAGTATGTAACTTGCAAATAGAATTACTAAATAACTAGAAGCATAAGCCCATTGCTTATTATCTTGTTCCAGCTCGAGTTTAAATTCAAATTAAAGTCTTTCTTCTAACTATAAAATAAAATTTAATTTAATTAAACTCGTAATTTATTAAATCCAAATATTAAAATAGTGGAATTCAGAAAGTTTGCTATGTTATTAGGTTCATAAGAAGAATTAAGTAAAGAAAAAGATTGATAAGAACTCAGAAAATACAACAGATAAAACGTAGAAGAAGAAGAAGAATTAAGGAGAGAAAAGAGGAACAAATAAGGTTCATAAATATGCTCAATATTTTTCATAACCGTTTCACCACACACAATTCATGCTTAAGAAGGAAACAGCAGCTAAAGAGGACGTGGCACTTACAGTTGTGCAAAATGCCCCGGTTCATTAAACTATACGTACCGTTTAACTAAACAAACTAACTGTTAATTAACAGAATTTAACCTCTTTTCCCTAATTATTATTTTACCCCATAACAAATGCTGCCGCCAAGAGAAAATCCTTGTCCTCAAGGATGGAAATGAGGAAACTTTGTCCGTAGCATAGTCAGAAACTCCTATGTAGCGTCTTTTGGAAAAGTGTCGACCTACTCCACTAAGACCTCTGTAACAGCTTGGTTACCCTTTTTAACTATCCTTCTGTCAACAATCCGCACAGGTTCCTTCTGCATGGCATCACGATCATCATGCAAAGGTAATTGAGTTTGAGCCGGACTGGAACCTATATGCTTCTTCAATTGTGACACATGAAAGGTAGGGTGTATGCGAGAACCCGGAGGTAATTGTAGGGTATAAGCTATAGCTCCTATTTTCTTGATCACTGAAAAAGGTCCAAAATTCTTGGGAGATAATTTCTGATTAAGCACCTTTCGCACTGTTTGCTGTCTATAAAGTTGTAGGCGTAAGTACACGAGACCACCAACGCTAAAACCCCTGTCTGAGCAATGTCTGTCAGCAAAGTGTTTCATGCGAGAACAAGCCCTCTTTAAGTGAAAATGCAACAACTTCCTGGCAGCCTCCCTCGCCTGCAAACTGCGGTTTAACACAGCTACCGATGAGGCCCCAGGTAAGTAAGGCATATGTGTAAGAGGTGGTTGCCCGTATAGTACTTCATATGGAGTAAGTTGGATAGAAAAATGAAAAGAAGAATTGTACCACCATTCAGCAAAAAGGAGCCACTGAGACCACTATGAGGGTATTTCACCAGTCATACATCGCAGGTAATTTTCAAGGCAATTATTCAAGACCTCCATCTGACCATCCGTTTAAGGATGGTAGGTCGTGGACAATAAGAGTTTGGTTCCCGCTTGTCGAAACAACTCCTGCCATAAATTGCTAACAAAAATTCTATCCCTGTCAGATATGATCGAGTCGGGCATACCATGAAGCTTATAGACATTGTTGAAATATTCCTGGGCCACTTCCTTTGCTGTATAGGGATGAGATAAAGCCACAAAATGTCCATATTTAGTCAGATGATCTACCACCACTAATATAGAGTTTTTCTTGTTCGAATTGGGTAAGTCCTCAATAAAATCTAAACTAATGACAGACCATGCTCGATCAGAAACTGGTAACGGATGTAGAAGTCCAGGAGAAGCCACTGCTCACCCTTGCATTGCTGAAAAATTAGGCATTCCCGAATCCACTGTTTAACATTAGCAGTAAGACCTTTTCAGTATAACAAACTAGCCAAACGCTTCCTAGTAACATGTATTCCCAAATGTCCTCCTACAGCACTCGCATGGAAGTGTTGAAACAATTCATGTCGAAGCTGTAAGTCCTTTCCAACAACAATTTTCCCTCGCCTGCTCAAAAACGACCATTCCATAAATATTTTTGGTACTGAGTTCCTGAATGGTGAACATCTTGTATGATTTTTTGGAGCTTATCATCAGACTTATATGAACGTTGCACCAGAGCTAACAAGTTCGAGATAACAGAACTCGTTGACAACTGGAAGAGTTGGCCTTAGTCTAGCTGAGGCTGTCTAGACAGTGCATCAGCTGCTCCATTATTAATCCCTTTCCTGTATGAAACCTCAAAGTCGTAGCCCAGCATCTTAGCCACTCAACGTTGCTAAAATAGAGTGACAGCCACTTGATCAGACAAAAATCGTAGACTCTGATGATTCGTTCGTATCTTGAAATGTAATATCCCGATTTTGGGCCTAGTCAGAACAGTGGTTTCGTGGCCAAAAATTCGATGAATAAAATTTTATTTTTATTATATTTTATGGTCTACGATTTTACAAGATAATTTTGCGAAAACCTCGTTCGAAAATTTTGACATTCGGACACTCAATTTAGTCAAAATGACTAAATTGTAAAAGTTGCAAAATGTGTATTCTAGTTTACAAAGGTACTAAGTACTTGTGAGTAATGGGTTTTTAAATTGAGGGTCCTTAAATGGTAAATAGACCATTTTGTAATTAGTGGACAAAGATGGACATGACATGGTATGTTTTTATTTATTTTTCATTAAGGGTATTTTAGTAAATTGGTAAATAAAGCTAAAATAATTAAGAAAAATATGTCATCTTCTTCATTTTTCTCATGCCATAACCGTATATGGAGATGGAAGACATGGCTAAGGTTAAACTTCCAAGCTTGATTGTAAGTCCATCTTTTCCCAGTTTTTAAAGTTCTACTTATTTCTAACATTAATTTGAGCTAAGGTTCATGTCTAAAAGTTTACCCATGAATAATATCGATGTATTTTGATGTCTAATGATAGAAAATGAAGGTTGGGTGTTAGATAAATGACTTTTGCTAAGCGATTTTACGTGAAAACGAGTAAAATGACATAATCGGTAAAAATACCTAATGTTCATAAATACATGTTAGAGTGAGAATTGGATGTTGCTATAGAAGGGAAAAATGATCAGCATGTCATAAAACATAAGAAAATATGGTGAAGTTTAATTTACGAGATTTGGGGCAAAAGTGTAAATATGAAAAAGTTTATGGGCAAAATTGTAATTTTAAAAAAATATGATTTTGGGTTGATTTGAATAATATGAGTCCTAATTAAGCTATATTTGAAATGATAGAGAAATAAAAATCGAAATTCGGGCTAAAATCGACAAAATACCAAGTTGTGGACAAAATGGTAAAAATGACCATTTTCGCATACGAGGTAAGTTCATATGATTTTAACAATTCAATGTGTATTTTAATGTTAATGTTATGATATTATATGAATTGTAAGTATGCATATATGTGAATAATTTGATATTATGTAAATGATGTAACATTACTATATTTTGTTAATGTCTTTCTAATGATATGATGATTATTATTTATGAATTGTTGCATGCTATGATTATTGTTGAATTATTATACAAATTATGTGGAATAATTGAAAAATATGAGTTCCCACCGGAGTATCGATATTGACTTCACCAGAAAGATGACAAAGGCGTATGATCGAAAAAAGAGTCCGTTTGAACCTTAAGAATAGGTTAGGATACAAGTGACATGTCACTAAGAAATTGAGATCCAAACTCGTTGAGTTGTGATCCGAGTTCGTGAGAATTATGAGTCATCCAAACTCGTTGAGTTGCGTTCTGAGTTCACCTATGGATGCAAGCATCCGAACTCGTTGAGTTGTGTTCCGAGTTCATTATGGATGCGAACACCCGAGCTCGTTGAGTTGTGTTTCGAGTTCATTATGGGTGAGATTATGGTAGCTTTGCTACATAAACCGCAGGCTATTGAGTTTGTCTAGCTGCGGGCTTCCGTGTATCCGATTATATTTCGAGTGTTCAACGGGTAATTTGACGGAGTATTCAATAATGGTCCTAATGAGACAAGGCATTGGTGAGTATGTTCTTAGGTTATATTACAAGTTGTACAGGTATGTACACTAAACTTATGTATGATGCCTTGATATATGATGTATATAGTATTGGTGAATACTATGAAAATGACATGATGAGGAATAAGTCTTGATACTTGATGACATTGAAATTATGGATCTATGCCTATGTAGCATAATTATGTGTTCTTTCCATGATGGATGAAATGATATTGTATGGATTTAGTGAATAATAGTTGTGATTGAGTAAATTTAGCCTTGGCAGTTTTGGGTTAACGCAGTGATGAAAGTTTGGAAATTCACCATAAATTGTGTAAATTGATTTAGGGGCTGAATAAAATATGAGATTAAATATTAATGAGTCTAGTTTCACATAGAAGAAACGGGACATGCAATTGAATTTTATGTTATGAGATATTTAAATAGTTGTGAGATAGAGTCTAAATTACTTCGAGATCCCCTGTTCCTATTTAAGAAATTCACTAAAAATGTGAAAAAATAATTAGGAGTTATAATTTCCATGTATAGATTCCTTATTGAGTCTATTTTTAAGAGAAATAAACGGCATAGCCCTTTGAATTCTATACAAAGAGAGAATTGATTTGTAGTGAACAGAGGTCAGAGTAGCCGAACACTAAAATAGGGGAAAATTTAATGAATAAACTATACTAATTGGAAAATTAAAAAATTCTGAAAATTTTATGAGAGAAAGGCATATGAGTCTAGTTTCATCGAAAATTAACGTAAATTAATTTGGAATTTTGTAGATCCAGATATAAATGATTTAGTAACTGTAACTTGATAAAATAGCTTAACCTGAACATGTGTAATTGTACAATTATAGTGTTTTATCTTGAAAAGCATGTTAGTAATTGCTTATTAATTTCATATGGACTTACTAAGCATAAAGCTTACCCCTCCTCTTCATTTCTTTAGTATTGGCAGGTCAGCTCGGGGTTGGAGATCGTCAGAGGCAGAATCACACTATCAAGCTATCACTTTTAGGAGAATTAATTCAAATATTAGAAATATCAAGTGAGTGGCATATATAGGAAGCTAGTTTTATGACATGTATTATTATTATTATTATTATGATTTGGCCTAACCTATTGATCTACATTGAGTTATCGTATATGGCCATGGGATGTGGCCCATATTCACTATGGTTTGTAAGCTTAATTAATCATGTCATGTTCTATGTTTCTGGTGTGATGAGGTAGTTAGCTTTGTTTGTTGTGCATGATTGGTGATACATTAGGTAAGTTGAATGCATACCTATGGATCATGAATTAAATGTAAATAAGTAATAATGCCTTGAACATGAATGTTTAATGGACAAATTGGTAACCACAGCAAGATGGAATTAAACGAGAATAAGATTTGGCAAATCTAGTTCTAGTTAATGTAAGAATGTACATTACATACATGATTGTAGGCAAATGATACGTTGGTATTAAAATAGATGATATTAAATGTTATTGAACTCATGTATGTGCTAATATCTTGTGTTGAGGTTGATAGTCATGGATATTGGTTAAAGTGAAATATGTTTAAAATGAAAGACTTCTTGTTGCGTGAAATTTTCCAGGTTTTCGTAAGTTCTCGGTTTAGTCCCGAAACAGTTCCAAAGTATGTTTTGGGCCTTGTAGACCCAAATAAGGGGCGTTATGCATGTGTCTGAATAGTTTTGAATTAAATGAAATTTTAGGGTCGGTTTTCATTTGTATGCATGTTTAAGTCCGCTAATGCCTCGTATCCGGTCCCAGCGTCAGACATAGGTAGGGGGTGTTCCATGAAATGTCGTCCCACCAAGTAAGCATGCCATTTTTGCACGGCTAACAGAACATCTAACATTTCTTTCTCATAAATTGAGAAAGCTTGGTGTCGAATTCCTAAGGCTTTACTGAAGTATGCTACTGGTCTCCCTTGTTGCAACACAGCTCCAATTCCCGTCGCACAAGCATCAGTATCTACAGTAAATTCAAGCTGAAAATTTGGTAGCACCAAGACAGGTACTGTACATAAGGCATCTTTGAGTGATTAGAACGCAACACTAGCATGTTCTGACCAGTTCCACCCATTCTTCTTCAACAACTCGGTAAGAGGCTTGGCGAACAGACCGTAATGTCGAATAAATCTTCTATAATACCCGAAGAGACCAATGAAACTTCTCAATTCCTTAATTGATTGATGAACTGGCCATGATGAAACACACTCAACCTTGGACTTATTCATAGAGACCGTTCCAGTGCCTAGAACATGGCCCAAGTAGTCAATTTGAGTAGTGCGAAAACAACATTTGTTCTTCTTAGCAAACAACTGTTGGTCCCTCAAAAGAAGCAAAACCTCCCTCAAATGCTGCAGGTGTTCGGTTCAAGAGCTCGAGTACACCAATATATAGTCAAAATATACAAGCACACACTTCCTCAATAAGGGCTTGAAAATCAAATTCATAAAGGCCTGAAAACTAGAAGGGGCATTAGTGAGGCCAAAAGTCATTACGAGAAATTCGTAGTACCCTTCATGTGTTCTGAAGGCAGTTTTATGTATGTCTGATTCGTATATTCGAATTTGATGGTAACCTGACCTTAGGTCAAGTTTAGAGAACACTCGAGCTTCCCCCAACTCATCTAGCAGCTCGTCAATAATAGGGATAGGAAATTTGTCCTTAATGGTATGCTGATTTAGTTGCCTATAATCCACACACAACCTTCAACTACCATCCTTCTTCTTGACCATTATTATCGGGGAAGCAAAGGAGCTGTTGTTGTCCCTAATTATCCCCGCTTGGAGCATCTTATTAACTAATTTCTCTATTTCAGTTTTTTGAATAGTAGGATATCGATAAGGCCAAACCTTAATTACCACACTTTCATCTTTTAAAGGGATTCGGTGGTCATGTAGTCGAGGCGGTGGTAATCCCGTAGGTACTTGGAAGACATCCCCAAATTCGTTCAATATTGCTTAAAGATGTACTGTAGAGTCCTTAACTGTGATGGCTGAAAGTGCTGCTTGCCTTAGCGTGCTCATTACTACTGTATATATTCCCAACGACTGACCCATAGTCACAAAACATTTCGTATTCGACCCAGGCTCCTCCACTACCAACGAACCAGGAATGATGCCTTGAAGAATACAAGTCTGTCCTTTAACCATGAATTGCATGGTTAATGAGCTAAAGTTCCAAATAATGTCCCCTAACATCAGTAGCCATTGCACCCCCAAGACCATGTCACATCCCTTTAAAGGAAAAACCAAAAAATTTATTACAAAGTGATGTTCCTGAACCTCTCATGACACTCCTTTACACAGCCCTCTAGTAAAAAGACAAGTTCCATTAGCTACAGTCACTTTCAATTTCTCTTGAGGTGTTACTGGCAAGGACAATTTGTTCACTAATTTGGCATCAATAAAATTGTGGGTACTACCAGAGTCAACCAAGATGATGGCTAGAGTGTATCCTACCCAAGCAGCTACTCTCATAGTGTTATGGCCTTGTAACCTATTTAACGAAATCACAGGGGATTTCGACTGGTCTTCTTCAGAATTTCCCTCCTCGAGTTTGTCTGAGCACTCTTGAAATTCTTCTACATCGCTATCCAACAGAGGCTCCCATAAGAAATGATACAATTGCGACTTGACACACTTGTGCCTCAGTTGGTACTTGGCTCCACACCAGAAACATAAACCTTTCTGCTTGCGTTCTACCAGCACTGCAGGTGGAATAGACCGAGTACCTGGTAGGTTGACTGTGGCATTGCTAACAAATTATGAAACAGGAACAGATCTTATAGGTGATGAGGAGTAGCCCGAGATGATAGACGGATTCAACAGTGATCGAGGTGAGTTACTCGAAGGAGTGGAAGACTTCTTTGTTGGACAAGCCAAGAGTGCCTCAATTTTGCTGGCTAACTAAAATGCTTCCATCAATGTAGTAGGTTCAAACAGATCCAAGTAATAGCCAATCTCAGATTTTAAATTGCTAAGAAAAATGCTAAGAGCATAAGATTCAGGTAGATGTAATTGATTCAGCAATCCAATAAACATGTCTTGGTATTGTTCTACCGTACCTTGTTGTTTCAGATTCACTATCTCCTTCATAGGGTTGCCAAACTGACCAAACCCGAAACGATCCTATAGACTCTTGAAGTAGGCTGGCCATGACAACATCTGAAGACCCCCATTTCATTGAGAGTAAAAATGATGCCACTCCAAGGTTTGCCCCTCTAAATTCAACATCACCATACAAACCTTGCTAGACTCAAGTATTCCTTCGGCCTCAAAATACTGCTCAAGCTTGGTCCACCATCCTCGAAAATCATTGCCGCCAAACTTCGGACATTCAAGCTTATTGACCTTCTCCGATACCCCAACCACAGGCGACTGAACCTTCCCATGCATGCTGCCCATATCCGTCAAGTTCGGTCCAACAAGAACAGTGGATGCGTCGGCCTCCTTTTGAGGGAAACCAGGTGGTGCTCCTAAAACCTTCTTCCCTTTATCAAAATTCTTGCTCAAAAATGCTTGCAAATCCCCTCAAAACTCTTCTCGAAATGCTTGAAACTTGGAGTCTATCGTTGCTTCCAATCGAGCCAACTCCTCGTGGATCTTGGAGATTTCTTGCCTCATACTGCCCATTTCCTTTTGCAACCGTGTCGACACTCTATCACCGGTCATTGTGGGGATGGTAGAGGCTCTGATACCTTTGATAAGAACTCAGAAAATACAAAAGAGAAAATGTAGAAGAAGAAGAATTAAGGAGAGAAAAGAGAAAAAAGAAGGTTCATAAATCTGCTCAATATTTTTCATAATTGTTTCTCCACACACAATTCATGCTTAAAAAGGAAACAGCAGCTAAAGAGGACGTGGCACTTACAGTTGTGCAAAACGCCTCGGTTCATTAAACTATACGCACCGTTTTACTAAACAAACTAACTATTAATTAACAGAAATTAACCTCTTTTCCCTAATTATTATTTTACCCCATAATAAAGATGTTGCCCATCAGCAACAATCCAAGGTCCACGTGAAGCAAACCTAAGCAACTCATGAGTTGAGGTGTTTGTAGGGTCAATATTATTGCTTGTACAAAATTTTGAGTTGATGTCGAGTCGGTCCAGCTTAATTCAATTTTGGGTTTCACAAATTCGAATATCCGCCTTTATTTTTTCTGGACCAATAAGTCAATTATTGTCTGGACAGATAATGTTTATCCCCATTTAGGCTTAATTATTTTAAAGTATTATAAATAGAGTTTATATACTCGTTTTTGGTTATTAACGTTTCTGTAAATATTAGTGTCAAGAAATATGTTTTTTTTTTATAAAATCACTAAGAAGATTTGTAGGATTTGTAAGTTTACTCCACCATTGAGAAATCTTGGAGAGTATAGTTCGGAGACTTAGATACAAATATTATTAAAAATGATTCTTATTAACTTTTCTCTGGAGTGCAAGTGTGTCTATTCCTCTCTTGGTTAAAATGTATTCACTCTAGTAAATTATATTTTTATGAGAATAATTATTATAAATCTCTTTGGACTCTCTTATTGTAGATGAGAACTAAATTCAACCATTGATGTAATTCAAAGTATCATTAAATTTGAGGAGACTCAACTATAAATAGAGTCATTCCCCTTTATTTGTAATCACTTGATTTTTTAAGTTAAAAATATCTTGTTTAGAGCATTTATTCAAACATTTGGTGTGCACTCTTTTTCTGTGCCTTTTCTATTTGTTAGTGGTTTTTTTTTTCTTTCGAGTTTGCTTTTACTTTGCTTCAATATCTTAAAAAATTTCTGATAGAAATCTTATTTTTCGAGAGTAAGGTTGACTTAGGCGGATTTGAATCCCAATAAATTGCCTAATGCCACATGGTTTGTCAAACTAAAGTTCTAATCCTATGACACTAGCACTTAAGTTTGCAAATAGCACTCTCTTTGTAAAAATGAGTTACATGAGAGGAACTTTCGCTAAACTATCATTACATCCACTACTTTCATAACTTCTCTCCCATTACTCACTACAAGTAACATGAATGTGAATGAATTTCATTCATTTTCATTATCCAATAATTCATAAAACATACTTGTGAATTAACCCGACGTTCCCCCACGTTCGCACTTGTTTTACAACAATTTTTTGGGATAACTACTTTAGAAACTATAAATAGAAGTTCCAAAGTTTCATTTGAGGAGGACTTTTGAGACCTTTTGACAAACTTAGCTTTCTAAAACTCTTACAGAAACTTTTTCTCTACAATTACAACAACCATAGTAGCTCTTATCTTTCTCAACCTTATGTTGCGTCTATTACTACCGTACTTGTTTTCTAGAGTTTGCTTCAATCTTTCTCTCCCCCGTCTCTCCACAAAATCTTGTTTTACTAGATTGTAATGTCTCTTCACTTTATCAGAAGAACCTTCTACATATATTTTGATCAATTCACAAACAAATTTGGATATGGTGATGATATTTAACAACCTAAGACGGTTTCATGAAGATTATTAAACTTTCCGGATACCTTATGAGACACAAATCTCTAACATAGTTAACATAATTTCTCTCCTGCAGAGCTTTTAACTCCCATTGAAATGGTTATTGTATGCATTTATTTCAGGGTTTTCAATAACCTATGAATTGAACCACCAAACTGAAAAAAAACAACAGTACTGAAAGCTACATCACTTGAAAACTTCCTCTTTTTAAGCGCATTGCCACATTAACACATGCAAGCCTTGTTCAAATGAAACCCAAAGTCGGTGATGTCAAGTTAGAGAGCTTTGATTAATTGAATCCGGTTTCAAAACCATGTTTTCAAGTTTTCAACAGGCAAGGCCCACCTTGTCTGAAGTACTTTATATATGTTGATAGAGATAAATCCCAACAGTGTTTTTTTTTAAAATTAAATCAAGAAAGAAAGTGCATTAAAATGATTAAAACGTGAAGGTGTCACGGTACATCACTTTCCCATTGGACTCAACGCGCAATAGTGGGATTAAATAGTTCAAGGGCTATTGACAAAAGCTGGGAATCGAAACACTGCTCTCTAATCTTACAAGAGCATCTGCACAAAGAGTTCACTGAAGCTGAAAATGAATACTTGATGCTGTAACACTCCATAGTCCATACCAAAATCTCTTTTTATCTGTTTTGAAATTCATTTAAACTTCTTTCAGGGGAAAAAAAGTAAAGCTTTTGAATGGTGAAAAACACAATTACTTATTTTTTCTTACTTGCCCAACCCCATGAGATCTAAGGCATTGTAAGCTGCACGTGTTATCAATTACACTATGTTTGGTTCAATGTATTGGATTAGCCAATACACCCCTAATCCGTGGGCCCCACTTAAGCCCCTCTTAAGCAGTTGTTTGGTTCAATGTATTGGCTAATACACCCCTAATACGTTACGGCCCTAATCCCCGAAAATCTCTGTTTTCTAATCCCTGGCTCCTCCTCAGTTTACATCCGTTTTAGTTTCACGCCCTAATTTGCCCTCTGTTTCCTGGGTTTGTCTCTCCTTTATCTCCTTCATTGCTTGCTTCGCCTTCGGCCAGTAGCCCCAATTTCTTGCTTCGCCTTTATCTCCTTTCTTTGTTTTCTGTAACATACTGAAGTTTTAACCCAGAAGCCCCAAATTCTTCTCCTTTCTTTCTTTGTTTTCGGTAACAGACCCAGAAGTTTGCACCTAGTTTCAGGTATTTTTTCTTCATATAAACTATGATCATTTTCCTTGTATGCTAATTAATATCATTCATTTACTGAGTTTTTTAGCTCTTTTGGTTTTATATTGCATCATTCATTTTACTGAAGTATATAGGCTTTGTTGGTTCGTTCTAACAGGGAATTAGAAGTTGTTTCATTTTGGGTTTAAATTGTTAAAAGCATTAATTAATCAAAGGAAAAGAAGCGTTTTTAAGGGGGATTTGGGGTTGCATGTGTTCTTCTGTTGTTCTTATTGATTTGTTGTGTAAAAGAAAGCAGTTGGTGTTAATTGAAGTTATTTTATATGCATTTGATTGGTTTTATTTTGCGAGCGACTGATTTTGTTGTCATCTGTCTGGTCATTTGGTTCCACAGCTTGGACAGCTTCCGGCTTTGCAGAATTTGTAAGTCGATAGTGTAGGCCTAGTCTAATTTTGGTTGACCCCAAAATAGATAACTCATTTCTTACATGCTACCTCTCATTGTTAGAATATTGAGACATACATAAAGGAAAAACAAAACACCAGCATGATTTTGTCATCCTAGTAACCAAAACTGACCAGAATGTCTGAGGTATTCAGGTATACCTGTAGAAATAGTTGTAAACAATGATGTTCTATGCTTTTGTCATTACACAATGGTTTGCATCTGTTGTCATCTTTCCATTGGATTTGGTTGCATTTTCATAGATACATGCATGGTTTATGTGCTTCTATTGAACTTCTTTTGCTGAAGATTACCATTTTTTTTGACAGGGAGCTTTATAGTAATAACATATCTGGTATAATCCTAGAGGATCTTGGAATACTTTAACCGGGCACATTCCATCTACTCTGGGCAAGCTTCAAAAGCTTCGATTCCTGTAAGAGTACATTTTTTGAGGTTAATTTACTTAATTTCTTTGCCCTCTTGCTTTCTAGTCATGTGTATATTGCTAGCTAAACTGGATAAGTAAATTGTGTCTAAGAACATAAGAACAATTAATATCCCGAAATGCTTGGCTAAAATTAAAAGGAAAAAAATAAAAGGGGTTCATTACTTTTAAGATAATGGGTTAGTTCCCCTAGGGTGGGGGGGGAAGGCTAGGTAAGCAGCTGCTAGATCACAGACGAGGGTAAAGGATTAGAAATTGACTGCAGAATGCGACACACATAAAACTATATAACATGCATCACATAGGAGAGAAAGAAGAAAAAAAAAGGGGTGGCTAATGTATTTTAAATATGATTGTAATATTTATTGGGTAGCTATAGTAGACCAAACTTTGGCAGTCTGCTGCTATTATGCAGTTAACTGAGATGAATAGATGATGAGAGAATTGAAAAGGGGGGAATCATAGTGGAAGAAAGTGATACTGAAACAGAGATCTTGGTTGAGAAATTTGGAAATAATATTGAGGTAGAACAGCAGTGGGGTATGTTTTGTTGGAGGCTTTGGGGATGGTTAATATTGTTTTGTGAGTTTAAAGTATGCGACAGTTTTGGTGTGAATTTGGTTGCTTAGCTGGTCAAGAAAAATTACTTACGGAAACTGTCGATAGGGTTGTGAAAAGTATCTTATTTAATGCAATTGGGTTTTTGTGGTTAAAATACTATTGTTAGGTAATGCTGGCTTGGTGATGGATTGAAAAAGGCTTGATCTAAGATTTAAAGAAATAAATGAGAGCCTTTTGCCAAGTGTGGAATCAACAAGACGGGTTACTGATCTGGATTGCAAAGCAAGAGAAGGAAAATAAGAATTGAATCCCATGTAGTTTTCATGGATGTGATTCCTATGGTTATTTCATTATGAAATTATAATGGCAATCACAACCACTGAAAAAGCCTTCGAAGATGTGGAGCTCTAAAATATTTTATCCGAATGGAATCTTATCACTCCTACAACACAAAGATCTATCTTATTAACACCTAACACTAAACACGCCTTGAATGCAGGGCCTAAAAGTATAGCAAGGCTTGATATATAAATGAAAGAAAGGTACACTGATCTTTCTCAGCAAACTGCCAATAAATCACTGACTTTTCAAAGACAAAAGCAATACAACTAACACTGCTAAACTTTATTGTAAGTTAGATTATGTATAGATAGGACTCATTTGTGTACTATCAACTATTGAAACTCTTTAACCACTTTTTATTTTAGAAATGTACTTAATTAAATCCTGGTGCTAAGAACAAGCTTTGGCAAACCTTTGAAAGGCCCTTCAAAACCTGCTTTTGAATGCCACTCCAGATTTTATTTACAGAGTAAGGAGCAGTAGATGCCCAAAAGTGGCGTGTATATCTGTTGTCACGATCAAAAATGAAAAATCTACAATGGTGTTGTTTTTGCATTTCTGGACATTGTTTCGGCTATGAGAATGCTTTATAATTGCTAGCTGAACTGGATATCGAAATTGTATTTTTACTAAGAATGTATGTCCTTATTTATAATTTTTTTCTAAACATAGTTGAAGAAGTAATTCATGCTACAATTTCTACGCTTTTTCTTCTTCTATTTTTATTATTGAAATTGTATTTTTATTTTAATATGGTGCAGTCCCAACCTCCCTTGCTTGCTTCGCCTCCGGCCACTTGTATTCACTGAGTCACTGTAAGTTTTTTTGCAATTAAATTATTTGATTTTTTATACTGTTACTGAGATTATTTGCATGATTTTGGTGAATCATAGTGTTCTTTTATCATGTGGTTCATGAGTAGCCTATAAAACTAGCGTGAAACATAAGAAGATTTCAGATGAATGGATCCTTTTCCTAAATATGCAGCTTACTTTATGGTAATGAAGGTGGTTTTCAACTTTTGTTGTTATTTATCTAAATTTTGCGACCAGGGAATATTGGGTTGTAGCTTCGGCTAGGCTGTTGCTTACTCATTTTGTCGCTTCCACCTCCTCTCGGTTCAAAAGCATCACAGTTAGGAGGACACCAAATTTGTTTATGTTCTTTTTTGTATAATATGTCGTTTTAGAAATAAGTCGTTCGAGTTTATGCATCATTTAGGATATTTTTTTTATTTGAATTTTTATAATAAAATTGGATAGATGTTTTACTAAAGAAATTGAAATTGCAGATTTGATTGAAAAAGGACGTGTTTACATATAATCCAACATAGATTAATAAGAGAGATAAGCAAAGCATAAATTTGGGGACAAAATCTTGTGGTGATGTAAAAATGTTGGAAATGTTAGAAAAGTTTGTCAACCAAATCCAATCATTCTTGAAATTTGATTCCTTCTATTTTCCTCTCTTCAAGTCACATCTTCTTCACATTACCCATTCATTCCCCTTATTTAATTTCTTCTGCACCCATCCATTATGCTAACATCATCTCCACTCTTCTAAATTTTTAAATTTTTTAAATTTTTTAAATTTTTGTTGTAATATGGATATTAGTTGTCATACGTAAAGATATGAACATAAATGTTATTCTCTCAAGTTCCAATTTCGATGCTTATATAATTGTTATTAAATTAATAATATTCAAATTCCTTATTTAATTCAAATTGATTAGAATATTATTTTAAATAAATTATCAAATTATAAAATGACTCTCAATTGACATAATTATTCATAAAGAGTTTGTTTCTTTTTCAAATGCGTTTAATGTTAATTACTCATGTTTTTGTTGCATCAACGGAGAAAATGTTTTAAAAATTAAAATTGATAAAATCTTACTGAAGATTAACAACATCTCAACAAAAATTTAATGAATTATCTATTTTATTAATTGAAAAAGATATCTTATACAATATTTATTTTAAAAAAATTGCTACTCTAAAGTGTGAGGGGATTGATACTGAGTTCTAATTTTAATATGGTGCAGTAATGGCTCGTCTGCCCTTAATTGTACAAAGTGAGGCGTAAAAGAATCGGTGTTGCATTGACAATTTGGTTGAAAATCTGTAGAATCGCGATTTGGTTCTTATTTAGAATGGGTGCCAGCCTTAGCCTACATACTTATAGACCAAGGATTAGGTCCTATACCGTAGATTTTTATGCACAACGGGATTATGTGAAGAGGCTTGTATATGCTAGTGACGAGACTTGTATTGAACAAGTACGGATGAATAGAGCTGCCTTTTTTAAACTATGTGAGATGTTAGAATCGATAGGGGGATTGAAGTCGTCAAGGTTCATGCTTGTTGATGAGCAAGTAGCAATGTTTTTACATATCATCTCCCATCACCTAAAAAATCGAGTTATCAAGCATCACTTTAAGAGGTCCGGGGAAACTGTAAGCAGAGCATTTCATAATGTTTTAAATGCTGTCATACACTTACAAGATGTCTTATTTAAAAAGCCGGACCCAGTTACAGCCGATTCTTCTGACACAAGGTGGAAATGGTTTAAGGTATTAGACTGAGTTTTATATATAGCTTGTACAATATTTAGTTGACTAATATGATTAATCATAGTGTTCTAACTCAATGTTCTATATCATGTGATATAGAATTGCTTAGGTGCTCTTGATGGAACCCACATCAAGATTAGGGTGCCAACAGTTGATAAACCTAGATATCGCACCCGAAAAGGTGACATAGCAACAAATATGCTAGGTGTTTGTACACCTGAGATGCAATTTGTTTATGTTCTTCCTGGTTGGGAAGGTTCAGTTGCCGATGGACGGGTGCTTCGAGATGCCATTAGTAGAAGACATGGACTAAAAGTTCCTCATGGTACAGTGTATAGTTAGAGGAATTTGAATTATTCATTAAGATCAAACTTTGTTTGTTGAATTAATCATTTTTTAGCCAATTTATTTCATAGGTTGTTATTATCTAGTTGATGCTGGATACACAAATTGTGAGGGATTTCTTGCACCATTTAGAGGACAGCGATATCATCTGAACGAGTGGCGTCAGGGTTATCAGCCAAGTTCTCCGCAAGAGTTTTTTAATATGAAACATGCCTCAGCACGTAATGTCATTGAAAGATGCTTTGGCTTATTAAAACTTAGATGGGGAATACTTAGGAGTCCATCATTTTATCCTGTAAGGGTGCACAATAGAATTATTATTGCATGTTGTTTGCTCCATAATTTTATTCGAACCCATATGAGTATTGATCCCATTGAAGCGAAGGTGGGAGAAGGATTACCTACTAATGTGGTGGATGACGATGAACCGAATATCACAAATATTCATCCATCGGATGCTTGGGCAACTTGGAGGATGGAACTAGCCAACCAAATGTTCGATGAATGGCAAACATCTAGAAATTAGTTAGGTTTAGGGACAAATTGAGTTTGAATTGATTTGTTGATGTTATTTTATGTATCTAGTTTATGAAACTTTGGTGGTCTTTGATTAAAATTCTGTATTGTACTAAACTTTGTTGAATTATAATTTAATTATCTTTTCATTCAGCATGTGTTATAAATTTAAATTTAGTATTGAACTACCGATATAATATTATAAATTGTTCACCTTTTGATTCATGATATTCAAAATAGTAAATAATGTTAATTTGTTTTTTTTTTCTTAAGAACAATATGTCAGGTGTTCCACCAACGGGTGCTTCTTCTCAAGCTTCTCGAGGAAGCAAGAGAAAATGGGTTCCAGAAGAGGATGCAGCCTTGGTTTCTTGCATGGTGGATTTGCACAATGTAGGAACATTTAATGCTGATACCGGATTCAAAGCCGGTTATTTGAACGAGCTAGAGAAAATGCTAGAAAAGGCTTTACCAGGAGCAATGTTGAAGGCGAGACCAAATATTGAATCTCGGATTAGGTGCTTAAAAAGGGAATGGTCAGTCGTCTACGACATGCTTAATGGTCAAAACAACAGCGGTTTTGGTTGGGACGAGCATAGGCAGCTCGTTGTTGCTGAAGATGCAGTTTGGGAATCCTATGTTAAGGTAAAATGTATTTCAAGTATTTATTTGCTTTTTTACAAAACTTATAACTAATATGATTTCCTCGTTTTTTTCAGAGTCACAAAGAAGCCTCTCAATTCAAACATCGTTCTTTCCCTTACTACAACCAGCTTACTGCCATATACGCAAGAGATCGGGCGACTGGGAAAGACGCTCAAACAGCTGCTGATGTTCTTGAAGAAATACATGCTGAGGATGATCGTACTACAGATATGAATGAAGAGAGAAACACATTCTATGACTGCGAAGCTGACGTCTCTTTAGACGACATGGATGTTTCCGGTATGGATCCGCGAGGAGATAGAGATCAAGGGGGTTCCTCATCTTCAAACAAGAGAAAAAAGAAATATGATGCTCGTGATAATGTGTATGCTTCATTTGAGGAGGCTGCCACCTTGTTGGGGGAAAAAATCCAGGCCGTTGGCGATAGAATCAGTATGAGTATTGCCTCCGAGATGGTAGTTCAGCAGAAGTCTGAAGAAAAGATGGAAGAGAAAGCTTCAAATTTATATTCAGCCTTATGGTCAATTGAAGGTTTAACCGACGATCAGCGGTATGATGCTTTGAGTAAAATTCCCGATCATCCAACTCAAATGATCGTTTTCTTCAGTTTACCTTCTGTTGCCCGATTGGAATGGGTCAGAAGATTTCTTTCTCACCATTAAATATCAATGTTCAAACTTTTTGATGTTGTAAAACTTTTGAACATATTGATTATGATGTACAATTTCATTTTCATCTAACTTTTTCTTA
This sequence comes from Gossypium hirsutum, assembly GCF_007990345.1. Taxonomy (NCBI): domain Eukaryota; kingdom Viridiplantae; phylum Streptophyta; class Magnoliopsida; order Malvales; family Malvaceae; genus Gossypium; species Gossypium hirsutum. The sequence goes on from NC_053428.1 coordinate 29,182,803, forward strand.
GTATAAGTTAATTATGTTTATGCAGAATATAATTTTCAAGTTATATATTTAATAATAATTATGTTAATTTATATTTTACAGTATCATATATTATGATTTGAGTAAATTAATATAAGAATATTAATTATTAAGAATTTTATTAAATTATATAGTTTAATTAAAATATATTTAATAATAATTATGTTAATTTATATTTTACAGTATCATATATTATGATTTGAGTAAATTAATATAAGAATATTAATTATTAAGAATTTTATTAAATTATATAGTTTAATTAAAATATATTTAATAATAATTATGTTAATTTATATTTTACAGTATCATATATTATGATTTGAGTAAATTAATATAAGAATATTAATTATTAAGAATTTCATTAAATTATATATTTTAATTAAAATATATTTAATAATAATTATGTTAATTTATATTTTACAGTATCATATATTATGATTTCAGTAAATTAATATAAGAATATTAATTATTAAGAATTTTATTAAATTATATAGTTTAATTAAAATATATTTAATAATAATTATGTTAATTTATATTTTACAGTATCATATATTATGATTTCAGTAAATTAATATAAGAATATTAATTATTAAGAATTTCATTAAATTATATATTTTAATTAAAATATATTTAATAATAATTATGTTAATTTATATTTTACAGTATCATATATTATGATTTCAGTAAATTAATATAAGAATATTAATTATTAAGAATTTTATTAAATTATATAGTTTAATTAAAATATATTTAATAATAATTATGTTAATTTATATTTTACAGTATCATATATTATGATTTGAGTAAATTAATATAAGAATATTAATTATTAAGAATTTTATTAAATTATATATTTTAATTAAAATATATTTAATAATAATTATGTTTAAATATGATTAAATTATTTATTATTGATAATAATAATCTTATTATAATTTAAATAACAATAACAATAATCATTTACCAAAACAATTTTATGCTAAGGGTATTCTAGTCATTTTAATTTTTTCCATTATGCTATTACACCTCTATTCCATTCAACCAAACACAAGATTACTATTACGCCTCTATTTCATTACATTCAACCAAACAGTGGATTAGCTATTACACCTCTAATCCAATATACCTCTAATCCAATACACCTCTAATTCAATACAGCGAACCAAACGCACCCTTAATGTTAATGTTAACCAGAACCGGAGTACAGAGTAGAGTATTAATTTGTCTTGTGGTGGCCGCCCACTATCACTCATCTCCTAGAATTGGGAGAAATTCTAAACAGTGCTACTCGACAGAAGATACTTATCGTTTTTCTCAATCTTTCTATTTGTTCAAAAACATAGGGAGATTAATACAGAATAATACAATGGCTTAGTGAAATTTTGATGCTTCAGTGTGATGAAGTTGAGCTCATATACTCTCTAACTTCTCTTGCTACCACATCTCTCATTACATCCCAAAGCTCCGCCGGTACACTTATCCTCCTCTCCGCCACCGACGCAGTTCCACTACCAGGCGGCGCTAGAGTCAACGATGTCGACAAGGCTTCCTCATCCATTTGCTGGTAAGTACTCATTGAGATCTGTTCCTTTCGTTGCTGTTGCTGTCGTGATTCTTTGGCCTTCCTTTTCAGCGTGGAGTTCCAATGATTCTTCACAGCGTTATCAGTCCTCCCATGAAGCAATCTAGCAATGGTGGCCCACCGGTTACCGAACCTAGCATGAGCAGCCAAGATGGTCTCATCTTCAGCTTGTGAAAACGGACGATGCGCCACATTGGGGCTGAGCTGGTTACACCATCTACGCCTACATGATTTCCCTGATCGACCCTTTATATAACGGCTTATCAAAGACCAGTTTCTGGGTCCGTATTTCTCAACGAACCGAGTCAAAATCCTATCTTCCTCTGCACTCCATGGACCTTTGATCTTCTCAGATTTGCTCGAAGCCATTTCAGACAAAGATGACTTTGAAGAAGAAGAAGAAGATGTAACACATGATGAAGAAGATGAACATCCATTCACTGCTTCCATTTTTAAAAGACTTAACAAGGCAAAGAGAAATGTATGAGATGAAAGAGGGGGATCGGGTTTATATTATATATATGAAGTAAAGGTTCATGAACATTTTAGGCATCCACCAGAGAAGAGGGAACTTCCTGGAAGGTGGCGTCTTAAAGTTTTATTATTAAAAAATGATCTGATTTTTTTTTTAAATAGAAATTTGATTTTAATTTTATTTTGGGTAAACAACAAAACTAATTATTTATGGTTAAATAAGTTTGCATTTTGGTTGTTAAATTTTAAAAAATTATTATATGATAACTAACATTTTTGGTTTATTACTTATAGTCATTTCAACCTTTAACTTCCTTTAAAAACGTAATGACAAGCAGGTGTGATAAATTAATTCAAATGGATTCCTAGTAAATTAAATAAACCAATTTATTTTTAAAATCATGTCCGACTAGCTATTTGACATTTTTCATCCTTAAAACTATTGCTACACCAAAAAGGTAATAAAAAAAAAGGCACGAAAATGCAAATTTTTTAATCTTAAAGTCTAGTGTAGTTTAGCATCCTCACCCAATTTGTCTTAATGTTTTCCAAGTACAAACTTTTAGTAAAATCATAACCCAACTAATCCATCAGTCTTACTGTGTTGCAAGGTAAAAATACCTTAGGAGTCACCGACTATGTATGGGAAAAAGTTCCAATAAGACACGAATTCATCTAAAATAATTGTTTTTCGCCATAATCCCAAAAATAACTCTTATCATTTAATTGTTTGGTCACTTTGGTCTTTTATTTTGTTTTTATCAGCACTTTAACTTTTAACACTTATTTTTTTTGTCAAATTGATTTATTTTTAACGAACATGTTGACGTAGCTGTTAAATGTTTAACAGTGCTGATGTGAAAAAAAATTTATTCCACCTAAACATCAACGCATTTCACACGTAATTAAAATAAAAATAATTCAAAAAATTTTTTATTCATTAAAAAAATTAAAAATAAAAAAACGTAAAATAAGCAGACGCTGAATCAATTTAGAAATGAGATGGTCAATCCTAAAAGAACAAACACTTGAATTAGATAATTTAAAGAAAAGAGAGCAAAAATTGAACCCTAATTTATAGAAAAGAGAGCAAAAATTGAACCCTAATTTGAGAAAGTAAAAAAATTGTGCGAAAGAGAACTATCTAAAGCCTGTTATAGAATCGCATTTTGATTTTCAATAATATTTATATAGGGTTTCTATTTTGGGGTATGTTGGAGGAAATCGGAGTTAAAATGATTATCCAATGCATGTTGCAAAATCGCAATTCAAGAGTATAATAACCATGTTGGAGGAAATCAAAGTTAAAATGATGACCAAAATAGTGGATAAGAGGAAGCAAGGCAATTCATGGAAATACAATTATTGTCCATTGATAAAAAAGAAATTTGATGACAGCAAGAAGAAATGTGTTGATTGAAAGATGATCTAGAATGGGAAAAATGTGTGTGAAGTTAAGAAAGACAGAAAATACTATATAGTAAATATAGAGGATAGAATCTGTAGTCGTCGAACTTGGTAATTATTTGGGATCCTTTGTCCCCATGCCTGATCTACTATATAGGACTAAATTTATTAGTGTTAATAATGAGATTAAATTTTAAAATTTAAAAAGTTGAGATTAAATTCTTGAAAATAAGAATATAGGATTAAATTTTAAATTTGTAAAAAGTATAAGTAGCTATGTGAAATTTTAACCTAATAAAATCACGTTTAAAACATGAGAAGATAGGTTGAAGCAACGCATAACATAAACAGAACAGAAGTTTTATATTAAATTAAGAAGGAAAGTGAGGACCCTATACCTTTTTGACTTCTTTTTGGTTACACTAATCAACGGCTCTCAATGGGAAGAGAAAACAAAATTACAGACTTGGGCGCCCTCCACGTAGGATTGGCCCAGCAGCCAGGTTGTAAGAATCTCATGTGATTCCAATTGCATTCTGTGGGTTTTAATTTAAATCTCTTCCCTAGGGAGTGTGTGACTCACTTGTTTTCGAGGAGCAACTATACTCATAATTAATCATTCTCAACCATCTGAGCTCCCATACTCAAATATCTCTTTAAGTAAATATGATTCTTGAAGCGTCTCATGCCTAATTTGGGGAGTATGAAGCACGCACATGAGAGAAAAAGGGGAGTGGAAAGATACGAAGAGATTTATGAAATGTAACGAAGAGCCACTTGAATGGTTGTCACTAAGGTGGGCCCGTTGTTGTCTCTTTCCAACCCATTTGCCGGTAACTTTTTGGTCCTTCTGTCACCGAGTCAACTCAACCCGTTGCTTGCATTCCATGCATTTTTGTTGAAATTTATATTTAATTTATTATCTATGTTTGTTAATAAATAGTTTATTATTAAGAAAATCATTTGTGTCAGTATAATTTTTAGACAAAATTACGATAGTAATATGAAACTATAATAAAAGAATGTATATATTTTTATATTAACAATAATATCTATATCAATTAAACTATAACTCAATTAGTTAAATATAAAATTTAATTACATTATATTATATTATTCAATTATTAAGTAAATATAAAGTATACTTTATGTTTCAAATTATAAGTATCAACACTCAATAATTTCTTTCAAAGATTGATTGAGAGGAAAAATGAGTCTATAATAATTTCAATTTCTCTTTAACATTAAGATTATTAAGATATAAAAAAAAGCTATTCAAACTATACAAATTTTCTCATTTAAATAATTAAATTTCTTTTTATTAAATATTTAAAGTTTTATTTTGTTATCACTTTAGCTACCAACAGTTAACTCTATTAAAAAAAACCTCTACACCAATCAATTTATGAAATATGATTTTTAATTAAATAAAATATTTAAAATTAAGATTCAATAAAATTTAAATTTAAAATAAATAAAAAATCATCTCTCGGTCCTTCTCGTTCCATCTTCATCTTTTCTACAATAAAAAATCTACAAAATTTTGAAATAAATAATACTTTAAATTTCTCCCCGTTAAAACAAACCCCAATTTTTAGTATTAAAATAAACCCTCATCTTCTTTGCCATTAAGACAAATCTCCATTTTTAGCATTAAAAAACTCAAAATAGGAAAAAAAAGAAAGCCCTATTTTCTTTCCCAAGCCTAATTTGGATTGAACCATGCCGTAATTAAAGATGTTATTTAAGGTCGAACCTACCAGACCGGACAAGTAGCCCCATCTTTGGTACTTCTTATTTACCATATTCAACTTTTATATTCCAATCACCAAGTTTTCTTTTTCACCTCACCTAAAAAATTAAACAAATTTTGAAATAAATCCCTACAAAAAACTATCTAAGGGGTCAAAATTCAGTTCCGGTCCACAGTTGGAGAGGATTCATATAAAGATTTCTAAAGAAATCTAGAGAGCTTTACTGCTTTAGTTTGCCGTTGGCCCCCTTTAGTTTTGAGTATCTACTCACTAAGAGCTACAACTTCTCTCCCCCGATGTCATTATTTCAACTAACTTGCTGCTGATGACTGCCATAGATGGGATATGCCCCATATGCGGCTGCGTACATGCCCGGGTCATGAGGTGGTGGCACAGCATATCCATAACCATCGTAGACTTGTCCTCCATAATAAGCTCCACCCCACTGGTTACCATAATCACCTCTAAACTGCATTCTCCAAAAAAATCGTAGACTAAATATGTGATTTATCATAAGTGATGGGCAGGAAATTATATGCAAAGGTTTTTAGTTTGTTTCGGAAAATGTCATTTGATCAATACTACTTTTTAGTAACAGGCAGCTTTGACAAACTACTGATGGAGAAAAAAGGGAGTGTGGAATATGGATAGAAAAAGAGACCTGTTTATTTGCCGGGCTGCGACCCCAGGAAAGTCGCACCGTTTGCTTGCCAATTACCATCCCGTTCAACTTTTGCAATGCCTCCTCAGCATTATTCCTGTTGAGTAACAAATTATATCTTAAAAATAGCAGTCTATTATAGGCAAAGGCCGAAATAGAGCCATAGATTTACCTGTTGGCATATTGTACAAACCCACATCCTTTTCCAACAGGTATTTTAACAGAGACTATTTCACCATACTGAGAGAAAGGTTGGCGGAGATCTCCCTCAGTGACGTTTGGGTCAAGCCCTCCAACAAATATCTAAAATAAATAAGATTAGCCAAGGAGCACAAATGGTGATGCTCCTAGAAGTTAAAAGCCAAAAAAGAGGGGAAAAACTCACGGTTGTGTTTGAAGAATCTCCATCAGATTGAGTTGAGTTACCATTTGATGCATACCCACCTTCCATGAACAAAAGAAAGAAAAAGTGTCTGGTAAAATCCTCAAAACTTTAAACCGTAACAAGTAACTTTGCCCGGACGGTTTAAAAAATAGATGGTGCAAGAATGAACAATAGCAACCAGAAATTAATTCTGTGTAGGGCGGCAGATATAAAACCCGGTAAATAAGCATCTGGGTTTGGCAATTGACCATGGCACTGAAGTTCATTCACAGTGCCGGTCATGCAATGCTACATTTGCCAAAGCCCGTTTTAAGTTTCATGAAAGAAAAAGGGAGCAAGAAGGTTAATTTTAAGACTCATCCTTTATATAAGGTGAGGTAAAAGGATGTTACAATTTTTAAAAAAAAATGATAAAAATTTTTATAATAAAATTTTGAGGCAACCAATTAAATTCTTACGCTATGAAATAAAATCCTTTAGTGATGTCAATTTCAAAACCCCAATTACTATTCTAGAAATTCAGTCATGGCCACTAAAAAAGGAAGCTAACAACTTACGTGATATGATAATAAAATTTCTACCGTGCATGAGTACTAACTCTCTAATTGTATATTACCAAAAAAAATAAAAAACCCCAGACGACTAGCATTTATTGTCCAACAAAGGTACCATTTAATACCAAGATGTTCTTATTATAACCGAAGAAACGGCAATTAACCAACAAAAAGAGAGGAGGCATAGACAATTATGAAATGTCACCTAAGAACATTTGCTTTTTGATAGATCCGAAGGAACATAAATTCTCCATAAAACTTGAAGAAATTAGAAGTACCAATGCTTGTGAACTTTAAAAAGAAATGCAAGGTAAATAATCAAATACCTTGCAAAGAATATTGTTGCTGATACCCTGAGGATTTCCTCGGAGTCGCGGCACCAATGCGCATCGGCCTGCTTGAACAATATGCACCATTCATTTCATTCATGGCTTGTGACCTTTCAGTCTCATCCCCAAACCTCACAAAACCATAACCTTTTGATCGACCAGTATTAGCATCAATAACGACTTTTGCAGTTTTAACAGAAGGATATTTACTAGCAAAAGTTTCATGCAATAGGCTATCAGTAACATCAGCACCTAAATCTCCTACAAAAATAGAAAGATCAGGGCCATTTTCTGAGCGTTTCTCTCCCGTGCTTAAAGTTGCCCAGTTCAGACGGAAAGGTTGATCAGTATTAGGCATCAAAACGCTGCTATAACTTTGGAGAACTTTCTCTGCTGTTGCATGCGAAAAGAATTCCACAAATCCATATCCTTCTGATAGACCAGTCTGCTTATTGCGAATGACCTTAATGGATGCAATCTGCTCAAACAAATTCCAAATTATAAATTAAGTTAGGCAGGCAATCAACCTTACTCAAATTTCTTTCTTTAAGATTCTTCCTTTTCTTTCTTCCTTAAGTACCATTGTCATACTTGGAATGAATTTATGCAAAGTTACTGTCACTACCAACCTTACATTCTAACTTGAATTTAACCTCAACATTCATACAAATACAGAATCCTGTAAAAGCAATGCCTTCTCTTAACAGATTTTTTTATATTCCAGACTATATCTTCAGACAGGGTAGAAGTTAATTAATGTTTCTTTTTGCTATATTCAAATGGGGAATCGATGTCAGATAGTTCACCAGTTGTACTCATGTAAATTCATGGAATTTGATTAGGGTTAAGCATGCAAGAATAGAGCAAATTAATACCGACGCTGATGTACAGATACAATTTTTTCTGTTATAACAGTAATTGTGAAGGTTAGCATTTAAAGAAGTATTTTCATACATTAAATTATGACGATCATATTGATTGTCAATGGAGAGGCACGTAAAGAAGTATTAAAGAAGATTCAATCACATTAATCTATAATCCGTACTAACGATATCAACAGCAGAAAACCGTGAAATATGACAATGTAACTGTTGCGAAAACAGGAGAATATAAATCAGAGCAAATTAGGCAATTAAAAAGAAGCATCTAAATGTGTCAATGAGATTTTGTTCAACCTCGCCAGTGGAAGCGAAACAGCTATGAAGATAGTTCTCGTCCATCCAATGATACAAATCACCAACCCAAACGGTTTTGTTCTCACCGCTACCTCCGCCGGAACCTTGCTGCGCGTGGCCATTGAGATGAAGGTGGTGATAAGGCATGTAGTGCTGAGGTGGGAGTGGCGGCGCCACGAAGTGCTGCGGTTGCATCATTTGATGCTGCATTACCATAGCGGCAGCCGGATACTGCATTGCCACCCACTGCGGCTGCGATCGTGGAGGTTGTTGCTGCCGTTGGTTCTGTTCCTGCGACGGTTGCGAATCCAAGCCACTATTTTGCTGCATCCTTATCCTTTTTATTAATAAAAACCGCTAGCACTTATTATCTTAGGAAAATAATATAAATTTAAAAAGATTTGAATGTTTAGTTGAATTGAATCTGAGTTTTAATTTCTTTCTTTCTTTTCCTTTATTCGTTTAGGAAACAAAATAAAATAAAATAAAATAAAAGTTGAATCCGAGTGTTTCCAGGAAACAGAAAATAGAAGAGAAAGAAAATGCGGCTAGGGTATAAGCAGAGGATTTAACCCAAACGTAGTTGTGGTTTTGGCCGTTAGATTAGATAGGTGATAGTTTGATATCAGCTGTTGACTTTGAGGGGATGATACGTGATACGGGTTTAAGCCCACTCTCTCACCCTCAATCCGCCGCCAGCAACATGCATTACTTACAGAACCAAAATTATTTTAATAATTTTTTTCCATAAAAGGATAGTAGTTTGTATCCAATTAAAACTTTATCCTTTCCCATCCTCTTATCTTTCTTCCATCACCTAATTAATACCTATATTCATTGAATTTGGAATTATAGAGCAATTAATTTAAAGTTTTTAAAAAGGGATAGAGATGATCTGAAATGACAGTTTTAGAATATCTCTTCTCATTAGAAAGAATTCTATAAACTAATGATATTATCTCTTTCTAATAGTTTAATATCACATCAATAATTTCATCTTAATTTTAAAATTTTCATTTAAATTTAATTTTTATCAAAGTGAAAATATTAAAATTTAAAATAAAAATACTTATATAATATTAAATTATTAAAAATATACAAATAATATAACGTTACTATTTCATACCATCATTCTGGCTATCACTGTAGCTCATAAGTTATGCGTCATGACCAATAATAGTTGGAGGTCATGAGGTTTTGGTTATCTAAAAAAGGTGACTTGAAAGGGTGTAGGCAATTAAAGAAGACAAGACAGCTCCAAACTTTGTAATATTTAGATGTACTCTATTGATGCTATTACCCTAAATAGAAAGATCAAACTTTATATTATATGTAAATAAGAACATAATAGTAGCATTAGTCATTTTAATAATGCATTAATGGAGACAAAGATGCAATTTTCGTGTACTTAATACTACTTTCTCATCTCATCAAACAATATCATAGGATAGAAGATAGCCTATGAGATTGATTAAAAAGGCTACAAATGATGATATAAGACATTATTTCAAACAGTGGATATTATAAGATAACAGTACGTTCTTAAAATGAAAATAATATAATATTTCGTATGATAAATCTAGTTATTCTAGTGACCAGCGCCGGGACTGTGACCGGGAGTCGTGGAACGGAAAGCGTCGGTGCGATAGGCAGCTTTTTGGACATTGTTGACAGTGGCGGATCCATCTGGTAAAACGTCACCCTTGACGTTCACATTTAGACTGGAATGGTGATGTGTTTTATGGTCGGCTTTCAAAACCCGGGCTTCCTTGGAAAATGTGATCCCGTAAGCAAACAAAAGGACGGCGAGAATGGCAGCGGGTACAATGAGGTTGGTTTTGGCCATTTGAGCGGCTGAAAGAGGAAAAGTTATAGGTATGAGTGATGATGATGATGAGGAGATGGGTTTAAGCGTTTGTTTTGGCTGGGAATTTATAGAGTTTTAATTAGCAGTGGAGTGGAGTGGAGTGGGAATGCCCGTCCTGGCTGGTTTGCAGACTGATGAGTCTTTTTGGTTATTATGATGGATTGAAAGGACAAGTTCAGTATAATCCCATAGTGTTTAATTGTTGACATCTATGTGTGGTGTTGTACTGCTGCCTGCTTCCTGCATGTCTTGATTCCATCCAGTGTCAACTATTGTTCCCCGTTCTTTCTCTAGATTTGAATTGTTAGACAGCATATTCATGCTTGTTGCTGGTGGGCGGAAACTTGCACGTATTTGCTTCCTAGGTCTCGCTTCTCAGGTATTGATGTTACGGTTGCGGATTGTCCAGAAATTAATACAACAAATTCAAAATCTATTGAACTAAAATTTAAAGGAAATTTTCCTTTTTTGGTAAATTGTAAATAGGAAGAAGGCGGAGCCTTAGAACATCAGTTTACAGCAAACGACCATAATCTTTGAATATCAGCCTTGGAATTACTGTTAACGTCATGTTTCACGTGCTTGGATAACAAAGTAATTTTATTTGGAGTAAGAGTTATTAAGCACTAAAACCTTTGAAAGTGAGATAAAAGCTGTCACTTCAACAAAAGATTCGTTGTTTCCAAAATTTGTAGATTTAACATATCAATTACTTGCAGGTATGAATTTCTTTTCTGTAGTGACTGAGGAATGGCCATAAACAGAAACATAGAAGAAACTAACATGTAACAACAAGTAATCATAATTGTTTTCAAAGGAACATAAAGTGGAAAATCCAAGTGTCTTCCAATTTTCCTTGTCTCTCGTGATTTCTCTGCCATCCTTAAGATTTTCAAACCATCACTGCATACCTTCTTTGACTTCACCAGCCCCAGCCCCAGCCACAGCCCCAGCCTCTGCACACTTTTCTTTTTTCTTTTACATAAAATACCGGTATAGCATATTGGATATATATTCTTACATGAGTATCAGGTAATATGGATGCTGGCTCCACAGTAGATGGTTGAAATACAATGTTTATATTTCTAGTGGTCAATGATTTTTTTATGTTCTTTTTGTTATTTGTTGTTGAATGTTTTGAGGATGAGCATTTTGAAGCGTGACAAGGTAGAAGAAGCAAATTGCCAGCAATGGGTGGGTTATTATGATAACGGAAATCAAAGTAGGATTTTGTGGGGCTTCTACTGCAGACCGGAAAATCTTTATCTCCCTTCAAATGGACACATTTCTCGGCCCCATAACCGGCCTCCGACTAGGCCTTGTGCCTATTCCATAGGGGGTGAGAACAACTTGTATCATCTGACTACCACTACTCAAGAAGACCCTCTTTTTTTCCATCATAATCAATCTAAATCTTCCTGCATCAACTTCATTTTTCTGGAACACCTCATCATCCTCATCCCTGTTCTTGGATTGGATTCAATCATCCTTGTGAAATTTTGATGCAAAAGAGGATGTATTTTAAAGGAACAGAGTACAGCAGCAGAGTAGACATTCTTGTTAGTCTCATGTTAAGGACTCAAAAAACTATATCTACAAATATTTGACAAAGCTATTGATCTAACTGAAAGCGTAAAACAAATTCTTCTTTGATCTTCATCTAGATGATCAGAACACAACATAAATTCTTAATAAAATTTCTCAACAAAAGGGTAATCTGCATTGTCATACAATAATCCGAAAAATTTCGTTGTATGTGTCGGACATGGAAACTTAACAAACAACAAACATAATGAATAAAGTGTCCTATCTTGGTCTATTCCCACTTTGCTATATCTCTTCTAAAATTTCAAAATAGTACATAAAGTGTCACATTTTAATCAAAACCTGCATACTCTTACACCCACTAGGATAAAATTCATGGTTTCTTGCATGCTACATTAAAAACCAAACACCCAAGAACATGAAAGATCGCCACTGTCCCACCGTCAAACTTGCTGTTTATTTTCACACACCTTCAGTGGAAACACCAATCGCCACCATTTTCATGTTTTGGAAACAAAGGCTGCTTCCTTTGCTTAGTGCCCCCAAGTAAGAATGTCACCACTAGAGGACATTAATGTCAATGAATGCACGACAGTGGCGCCGATATTCCATTAGTTGGCTGTCCCGACAATCCCGACAAGTAGGTGAATGCATTGCCTGGTGAACAGCAAGAAAACACAAACATATTAGCTGAGACCATGAGGAGCTTTGGAAATGTAAGCTAAAGTTCAAGCAAAGAGGAATGTTGGTTTATTTCCAGGATATATCAACATATTTGATGTCACCTTCTAATATCAATGGCATGCAGTGCAAAAGGAGGTCGGTAGAGGAGAACAAGTGGAAAAGGTTATCGGCTTACAAATATACAGTGCATTGATGGGAAACCAATCCTGTTTATAAGATTATCAAACGAACTATCTGCCCCAAAAACTTGAATGACTTTGCTGCTTCTTTCAGGCATTTATTTCGATCATCCCGAGACCAATGCTGCACAGTATAAGCCAGAAATAAGTATGAAGAAATACCTAGAAAAAAGAAACAGATTATTCTTCCAGTACATAGCAATCTCAATCATCAACCTCGCCAAGCATGTTGAGATTCTTGCGGACATCTTTCAATGATTCTTGCACATCCCCCTCCCATTTATAGAACTCTAGTTCCGTTCCTTCAAGAAGCTGATCAGAAACCTAAAGACAATTAAAAATTAGGAAAAAAATGATTGGTTTGGTCTCAGAGAATCTAAATCCGGCAAAAAGAACATTATTTTAAGCTCCTGCATGTTCCTTTTTTGCCTTCACTTCGTAGAGAGAGGCTGTTAGCCTTCATAATTCTCTTTCAGATTAGAGTTTCTTGGAGGACACAATATAAAAGCACATACAAAGAACTCATCTAAGTTCCTAAATATCAAAATAAGAACATTACAAAAGTTTATAGGCTCAAATCCAGAAACACTTTCAATGCTACCACCTCAAGCAATGATAGTAAACACTACTAAACATCATGAGTACCGCATACTGGTATATGTACAATTTTTTCTACGCTTTTCCATGTATATGGACGGTCCTTGGAGACTCAAATCTTCATACTCGTTTTGAAATTTGTCATACAAAGGTGTCAAGCACAAATACTTCAAGAGAAATGAAGAGTCAGAAGGCAATGACCCTCTGCGTACCTTCCTTGCAATCACTTGACCACCAGCTATGTGTGAAAAATAAATATTGTAGAAATGAGACAAGAAAAGTGGGGCACTTTTCTCGGCTAATTCCTCCAAATAATTGACATACGAAACTCCTGGATTGCTAGGTTCTGGAACTACAAGACCTCGTTGGCTGAACCATTCTAGATCTTTAGAAAGCCCTGCTGATCTTTCCAGTCCAGTTTTCCTGAAGTAGGCATCTGCAGCAAATTTCGATGTTAAATTCTCTAGTAATTCGGCAAGCAAGAGTTAAAATTGTGTGACCAACATGCAAGTCAGCAATATAATCAATTATATCCACCATGGATTCACTGAACACAAGATGCTAATTCTACATCTACGAATTCAAAACAAGACAAGAAGATATCAATTGAACTCATGCAAGTAGCAGAAATAAGAAAGCAAAGGGCCACCCCTGTTTATGCAAAGGCTCAAATTTCACTCTAACAAAGCTACTCAAAATCCACAATCAGTAGGCACAGCCACAAAGTTCAATATTATTCTAATTTGACACACATCAAAATGTAAAAGGTACTTCCCAGAAAATGGGGAAAAAGAAAGAGAAAAAACAAAGCCAAAAGCACCCATTTTTTTTGTAAAGTAATTTGCTTGGAGAAAAAAGAAAACTCACAAGCGACATCATCGGATTCATCAACGATGCGCTCAATAGTGTTGAAGACGAATTTGCTATCAACCAAGTACTTAAGAAATCCTTCCATAGTGGGACTCCAAGTCTCTGCTTCTCCATCACCACCATTTTCACCGCTTTTCAAATTTTCAGAATCTTCTTCTTTCTCTTGATCGCTTGGGGTATTTTCAGTGTCGGTTTCAGAGTCAGAAACAGTATCGGAACTGACCTTTTTACCTTTAATATTACGAAGTCTCATAGCAACGAATCTCATCTCTTCAGTAATGCCCTCATTCTCTCCAGGGTACTGTTTCCTATACCGTTTCCTCTTCTTCTTCACCGGAAGCCCTGCCATATTGTTGTTATTACCATTAGTGGTGGAAGAAATGGTGGAAGAGTTAGAGCAGCGTAAGATGGTAGGTGGTTTGTTGAGGGTAAGGTATTGTGTTTGGAAGCTGAAGAAAGGGAATGAAACTTGAGAACGACTGAACGATGTAGTTGGATGAAAGAGAGGCGATTTGAAAGCCGAATCCATCGAAAGGTGTTGGCAGAAACAAGACAATCGCATCATCGCCTGGGATGAGAGAAGAGATCAAGAGATGAGGTTTTTAGATGTTATTGGGCTCTGTTGTTGGGTAGCCATTTTCAATAACAAGCTCCTAAATGGACCGTTTTCCTTGATGTCTAAACATCAGCCAAAAAGCCCAACTAACAAAACACATGTTGTCAGAGCCTGAAAATTAATGGGTTAATATGCGAATTTATCACTATATTGATATTAGTCACCATCGTTATGATACTAGAGATAAATTTATCATTATATTTTAATTCTATAATAAATTTTGTGGCATTACTCGTACGGTGAGCATATTTAATATACTGACAACCTATTTTTTTTTATTTCACAAGTAATCTTAAAAAATTAACATGTGTCTTTATTTAAAATATTTATTTTTTAATATTTGACTATATTTCTACAGGACATTTGTTAATCCCTAACTTTACTTGTAGAGTCTAAAAACTCTACTAATAATATACCAAATATTTTTTTTAACTTTTATTTTATTGAATTTTACCACTAAAATTATTTTTTTATTAAAATTCGTTATTCAAATTTAATTTAAATTTAAAAATAATTTGAAGATAAATTTTAATAAAATAAATTTTATATTTTTCTTGAATATTTAACAATAATATGTTAATTAATATAACATTAAGGGTTCGTTTGTTTACATGTAAAAGATTTTACGAAAAATATTTTCTGCATTTTCTTGTGTTTGTTTCACAAAAAATAGTTTGGTCAATGGAAAATGACTTACAGGTCAAGGTAAAATAAGCTCTTTTTTTGTAAAATGATTTACCATTTTGAAAAGCGTAAGTCATTTTCCGGAAAAGAGCTCATCTATAGATAATTTTATTTTTATATAAAAATTAACTTAAATCAAACTTAATATTATTATATTGATAATAAATTTTATTTTTATTTTTAAAAATATTTAAAATATTATATTTTTCAATATTATTAAACATATATATTTAATTATTTATATTTATTCATATAATAAATTGTTAATATAATAAATATAATTTATTATTTTAATAAATTATTTAATATTTCAATTTTATTTTAATAATAAATTTTAAAAACAATAATTTTAAATAATATTATTCACATATTATTGAAAATATTCAATATTAATATTTTAATAATAAATATTTATTACAATTATAAATATATTAATAATAAATGTTTTGTAGTATAAAGTTTAAAATATGGCATAAGTCTATTTACATTTCACAGATTTGTAATTTAGTCTTTGTACTTTTATTTTCAAGAATTTAGTCCATTTACTATTCAAATTTGAAAATCAAGTTCAATTGTTGACATTGTTAAATTTTCTTGTCAATTTTGTTGATGTCACATTTTTAAATAAAAAATACTCACTTAGTAGTTATGTAATTAAAAAATGACGTTGTAATGAATCTGAATTTAACATAATATTTTTAATATATGCAAAAAAAATGTAAAATATAAAATTTTAGATAAAAAAATTCAATTAAACAATGAAAAAATAAGAAAATATCAAATGTATGTTTGTTTAATTGAAAACAACTTTTATGAAATACTTTTAAGAAATCTACCAAACAACAGAAAATATTTTACACAAATTCCTTCAAACACCAGAAAATATTAGCTTTTCCAGAAAAGTAAATTATTTTCCAGAAATCATTTTCCGGAATTCATTTTTAGTGAAACAAACAAAGCCTAAAATTAAGTAAAAATGGTTATTTTACAAAAAAATGATTTTTTTTCTTTTACGATATATGTAATTTTATTTTTCAAGTTTTTATTTCATTAAATAGAAATTTTAATTTTTCTAATATTTATAAATTAAATTATTATTAATTAATAAAATAAAAATATTTGAAATAATTTTTATTATTAAATTATGCTTTTAAATTATCAAAAATAATATTGCGCAGTAAAATTTAATTAAAAAAAACTAATTTAGTGGCAAAATTTTAATAAAATTCAATCATATAAGAGTTGAACATAAATTTCTTCATATTTTCAAAACATAATGGCAAATATTAATATAAAAAATATATAGTGACAAATTTCAATATTCATTATAGTATGATTACAAATATGCTTTAATAATATAACAACACTTGGCGTATTGGTTGAAACTTCTTTGTTAATGCCTCAAGGTTTCTAAATTCAAACAGTGTTAGTATATTTTAGATATAATGATAAATTTAACTCTTAACATTTATATATTTTATCAAATTGGCCGTTATTTTTTTAATCATATTTGGTTGTCAATCTTTTATAAAGAGTTAAAATTAAACATAAACTTTTTAAAAAGAGTAAAATTGTTTTTTTATAGAAATATTAACTAAAATGTTAAAATTTTAAATATGACAACTTACATGATAATCCAAAGGTACTTCATGCTATTTTTATTTAAATTTTTAATTTTTTATATATTTTTTAATTATTTATTGATGTGACATATAAGACAAATAGTATCTTGTCAGCAAAAAGTACATATGGACTGCCAAATAGGTTGCCACGTCAACATTGTAACACCTCTAACCCATATTCGTCAACGAATTAGGGTTACGAGGCATTACCGATCATATCACAGTTCATACTAATATGCATTACATTTTAGTTATATCAACAACTTCGTTAATAGAATATTAACCTAATTTATTTTTATAAAAATCTTGCACACGTATAAGTTGTACCACATATGAAACTAACTTCCATATTATATTTGTCATTCATTCATGCAACATTACCATGTTGATAAATGCGAATTTCATATCTCATACATTAATATAATTTATATGCATCCATTCGAAAATATGTAAATTTAAATAAAGGTATCTAAACATATTCGAATTAAGCTTTATAGCAAGTCATGTTTACAGTAATAAACCACCAACATATAAAAGATGTAACATGTTCATCGAGCTCAAGTACATTACAACATTTTAACTTAAACCATTTTCAGACATAAATAATAACTCCTGCAAGCTCATAGTGAAACCATTTGAACACTTATTACATAATTTAACAAGCAATCACATATGCAACTTAATACAATATAACATGACCGAACATGCTATTAATGCATATATATACATAATGCGCAACTTACCCTAAAATAAAGATCACACTTAGCATTAATTACATACCCAAACAATCAACCAAAATAATCATGAAACACATGCAATACTTACCACTTAACAACCGAACCAATCAAGCTAGTATACATTCATCCATCACTTTAATTATATCACTTTTCATATTTCCATCATGAACGAACTAATATACCAAATACATATTATGCTATTATTCTTTCATAGCCGAATCTTATTACCTAAAACCCCTTACATGTCCAAAGCTTCCATTATCAATTTACAAACATTTTAACAAGAACATATAAGACCAAAATTTAAACATAATATGCAAGCCATTTTCAAAGCATAAAACGCCTATCACGAACATCATCCATTCATAGTACTTAACACTTTAACTAAAATGAATTCAAACCACAACCAAGCATAACCGAATTCAAACATAGAAATTAAGCCATTTTCGCATGGCTCAAATTATATATAAACCAAAATACAACATTTCAAAAGTATGTTCCAGCCTATACATGCCATAATTCGAGTTCAACTATTAAGTATCAAAACAGTGGATAGTGTGATGAACTTTGCTGACGATCCTCAAGCTTGTAATTTGAATCCAAAATCCATAAAATAGAGTAAACATGAACACATAGAGTAAGCTATCATAGCTTAATTAGTCATAAGCAAATAAACAACTCAAAGATATAGTCTACTCATTTTAACTAACTGATTTACATTACCATACCATGCTTAATCTCAAACTAACAAATTCTATAAATAATACATTTTCATTGACAATTTCTCACCTTGGTTGAATGTTCACATAGTCAATTTAACATATTATTAATCAACTTCCAAATAATCATAATATAACCTAGTCCACATATACTCAAATATATATAACTCATGTATCAAATTATAGCTACATATACATATATTAATTAGGTGGCCGAATATACCTAAACATATATGCACATATTAAGAATTATTTCAATGATGCACAAGTTACTCATTCTCAAAGCTGAATATACATACCACATACACATATATTTTCATTTGCATCGTACATGATCTGTAACAAATAAACAAGTTACTTACTTACCTTATCCTAAGTAGGTAACAAGTTAATTCATACCTGGCCATTTATTTCGTTTTACACATTCGAATGCCACTTAGCTTTTCCCAATGAACCATTCAGAATTGGATAGGACAATCAGATAGTCACACATATCATACAATGCCAATGTCCTAGATGTGGTCTTACATGTTGTCACATATCGATGCCACTGTCCCAGACAAGGTCTTACTCGCACACATATATTGGAATCCTATGTCATGACATATGTATCCTAACTATTCCTAAGGTTCATACGGGGCTTTCGGATGTCATAATTCGGTCGAAACAAATGCATAAACATGGTTACCATGCTTATACACATTTGGCAATAGCATATATAAATTCATATATTTCATTTCAGCATATATACTTTGCATTTAATTAAAATTAAGTACTTTTATTTGCTTATAAACTTACCTCGGACAATGTAAAATGAAACAGGACAGCTAGTCGACAACTTTCATTTTTCCCCGATCCAAATCTGATTTCTTTGGTTCTTGATCTAAAAATATTCAAATTAAGCTTGTTCAAACATATTTTCATTCAATTTAGTCCAAAACACGTAAATAGGTAAATTACCATTTTACCCCTGACATTTACACTTTTTGCAATTTAGTCCCTATTGCATAAAACACAAAATATGCAAAATTTCACTATACCCATGTTAGGCCGAATCTTACCCATGTTCATACAAATCCATATATTTCATTTATTTTACATTTTAGTCCCTTAAGTTATTATTTTTGCAATTTAGTCCTAATTACTCAAAATCATCAAAAATTCCAATACAAAACATGTTAACCCAAAACATATTTTTCATATTTCATCATCAAACAATAAAAATCACAAGCTTTCAACAATGGAATAACTCAAAATATTCACCAAAATAAAAAGTTCAAGCATAGGTTTACTAGTACTCAAAACAACGATCTAAAAAACGTAGAAATTATCAAAAACCGAGCTAAACACCTACCTTGATTGAGCTTAGAAATGGCTGAACCCTAGAACTCTTTTCCTTTCTTTCTTTTTTAGTTTCGAAAATGGTGAAAAATAATATGAACACTAATATTTTATGATATATTTTATATTATAATAGTTTATATTATTAGTTTACTAAATTAACCTTAATAAACTTATAACAAAACTATATAATATAAGCCTAATGCCGTCCATTCAATATGTCAATAGGCTATTTTCAACTTAAAGGCTTCCATTTATAAAGCCAATAGCAATTCGGCCCCTTATACATTAAACTACCAAATTTTCATTTTACGCAATTAAGTCCTTTTATTTAATCGAACACTCAAATGATAAAATTAAAGCACGAAAATTTCACACATACAAATTCATACATAATAAACACAAAAAATAATTTTTAAATATTTTTCTGACTCAGATTCGTGGTCCCGAAACCACCGTTCTGACTAGTGTCTAAATCGGGTTATTATAACTCTCTCCCCTTAGGGATTTTTGTCCTCGAAAATCTTACCGGTGAATAGGTTTGGATAACCTTCTTTCATTGTATCCTCTGGCTCCCATGTTGCTTCCTTAAATCCGTGTTTATGCCACAATACTTTAACCAACAGAACTTTCTTATTTCGTAACTCTTTAATCTCACAAGCCAAAATACGAATCAGTTCTTCCTCATATGTCATATCAGACCTAATCTCAATATCAGACGGACTAATCACATGTGAGGGATCTGATCGATATCTTCGAAACATTGAAACATGGAATACATTATGGATCTTTTCTAACTCAGGTGACAACAACAGTCTATAAGCAACCGGCCCGATACGCTCTATAACCTCATACAGCCCAATAAATCTCAGAATCAATTTGCCTTTACGACCGAATCTGAGTATTTTCTTCCACGATGATACTTTCAAAAAGACTTTATCTCCAATCTAAAACTCTATATCTTTTCGTTTCAAGTCCACATACGATTTCTGTCGATCTGATGCTTCTTTCAGACTTTCACGGATCACTTTTACTTTCTGTTCGGTCTATCTGATCAAATCGCCCCCGTGTATCTTATTTTCACTGAGCTTAGTCCAAAATAATAGTGTACGAAATTTACGATCATACAAAGCCTCATACCGTGCCATTTTGATACTCGATTGAAAGCTATTATTGTATGCAAATTCAATCAGGGGTAAGTATCGTTCCTACGTACCATCGAACTCGAGAATACAACATCTCAACATATCCTCAAGTATCTGAATGATTCGTTCAGACTGACCATCTGTTTGCGGATGGAAAGTTGTGTTGAAATCTAATTTCATACCTAGTGCATCTTGCAGTTTCTTCCAGAACCGCGATGTAAACCTTGGATCTCTATTCCAAACAATAGAAATAGGCACACCATGAAATCTCACAATTTGAGAAACGTACAATTCAACTAGCTTATCAAGCAGGTAGTCTGTACGTATCGGAACAAAATGAGTCGATTTAGTCAATCTATCCACAATAACCTAGATTGCATCTTTCTTGCTCGGTGTCAACGGTAAACTGGATACAAAATCCATCGTGACTCTGTCCCATTTCAACTCGGGTATCATAATTGGCTGAAGCAATCCAGAAGGTACCTAATGTTCGGCTTTTACTTGCAGACAGACTAAACATTTCAGAACAAAGTCAGAAATGTCTCGTTTCATACCACGCCACCAGTAAAGCTATTTCAGATCATTGTACATCTTTGTACTACCTGGGTGAATAGATAACCGACTGCTGTGAGCTTTATTCAAAATTATCTGAATCAACTCTGAATTTCTCGAGACACATTTTTGGTTTCTGAATCTCAAACAACCATCAGTATCAACTCGAAATTCTGAATCAGCATCTGAATCACATTGAGTTCGTTTTGCTAACAAATCATCATCAACTTTTTGAGCGTCACAAATTTGTTGAACAAATAACGGTCTTGCTTTTAATTCAGCTATTATCGAACCATAATTAGACATAGCCATATGCGAATTCATTACACGCAAAGCAAATAGTGATTTTCGACTTAGAGCATCAGCAACAACATTAGCCTTCCTTGGACGGTAGTCAATTACAAGCTCGTAGTCTTTTAGCAATTCTAACCATCGACGTTTTCTTAAATTCAAATCTTTCTGAGTCATCAAGTATTTTAGGCTTTTGTGATCACAATAAACATGACATTTTTCGCCGAACAAATAGTGACGCCATATCTTCAATGCAAATACAATAGCTGTCAGTTCTAAGTCTTGTGTTGGATAGTTCTTCTTATGTGGCTTTAACTGTCTCGAGGCATAAGCTGATACGAGATCAAAGGCCCGACAAATGCGTTCCAAACTAAATGGGACCATCCAGGAGTTTGTTAGTAAGGCCTTAGATGCGTACACAAAAGAAAGGGAAAATCAAGATTTCAAATATTGGGAATCTTGGTCCAAGACACCAAATCTTGCAGCCAAAGCGCATTGGATCTCCATTACGAGCATCAACGATTCAATTTCGGTAGGAGATGGATCACAAGCCCAAATTCTTGAGGGCAAAGCCCAATAAGAAGATTCCAAGCCCAATCAAGAAATCTACCCATACTTAGTTGAAAATCAGGCCAAATTGTCAAAGTGGCCCAAGTTGTAAAGTTTTATTTTTATTTATTTATTTATTTATTTTACTTAGTTTAAATTTTTATATTCAGTCCAAGAGTCCCAAATAAAAGACCCTTGGCCGAATTTCCATATTAAAATAATTAGGAGTTTTTTTTTAGTTTTAGTTTTAGTGTTCTAATTAAATTAGGAAAACATTTGAAAGGCCTATTTATATGGCTTGGCCAGCCACCCTACATTACATTACAATTACATTGAAAATTTCAGATTTGATTTGAGTGAAATTCTCTTTGAGTTCTTCAAGGATTTTCTCTTGAGTTTTCTTTAGAAGTTGTTTTAACAATCTTTTTGATTGTGGGAGCTATCTTCAACCTTCTTCTTGCCATTGATATTCTTTGGAGGGGAGATTAGAGCCGTTTGAAGGGAGTTGTGAGATCTTTCGGGATTTCAAGGCTTCTTAGGACTTATCTTTTAATTTCTTACTGTCAATTCTTTCTTTATTTCTGCTTGTGCCGAATCTTTATCTAATTTATTTTCTGTTCTTATTGTGTTTTCAGCCTTTTTCTATCTTAAGGAATTAGCCCAAAAATCCCCAATTTCTAGGGTTCTTGCCGATTCATCCATACTCTTTTTGGGAGAAATTAGATTGCCGAAATTTGGGGAAAACTATCTGGGTGTTCAATTGGGCAGAATCGCAATCTCTTCTAGGGTTTCAAGATTCCTTATTAACACTTATTTCTATTCTCTATTTGATTCTTTACTGTTTTGGGGATTTTATTTCAGATCTGAAAATTCAAAAATCTAATCTTTTAATTTTCTGTTTCGTTTCAGATCTAATTGTTTAGGGTTTTCGTAGGAGTTTCTCGTGACTTGGCAACTCGATCTTGGTCCGCGCGCAATCCTCTATCATAAGCTATAACTTTGCCTTCCTACATCAAAACACAACCCAAACCATTTAAAGATGCATCACTATAGATAACAAATTCATTACTCAATTCTGGCTGAACCAGTATTGGAGCTTGGTGAAAAGGGCTTTCAATTGATCAAAACTTTTCTGGCACTTTTCTGACCAATCAAACTTAACATCTTTCTGTAATAGCTTCGTCATCGAGGCTGCAATCATAGAGAAACCTTTCATGAACCGCCTATAATAACCAGCAAGTCCCAGATAAATTCAGACTTCAAAAATATTCCTCGAAGGTTTTCAATCAAGTATAGCTGAAATTTTACTCGGATCAACCCGAATACCCGATACTGATACAACATGGCCTAGAAAACTGACTTCACACAACCAGAACTCACATTTATTGAACTTTGCATACAACTGTTTATCTCACAAAGTCTGTAACAGAAGTCTCAAAAGTTCGGCATGTTCTGTTTCATCACGGGAGTAGATCAAAATGTCATCTATGAACACAACCACAAATCTATCCAGATATTGTTTGAAGATCCGATTCATCAAATCCATGAAAACAATAGGTGCATTAGTAAGTCCGAAAGGCATAACCAAAAACTCATAGTGTCCGTACCTCGTTCGGAAAGTAGTCTTTGACACATCGGAGTTTTTAACTCGCAACTGATAGTAGCCCGATCTCAAATCTATCTTTGAAAACACTGTAGCCCCTTTCAGTTGATCAAACAGATTGTCAATCCTTGGCAATGGATACTTATTCTTTATAGTCACCTTATTGAGCTGCCTATAATCGATGCACATTCTCATAGTTCCGTTTTTCTTTTTCACAAATAACAAATGTGCACCCCAGGGGGAGAAACTCGGTCTCACGAAACCTTTATCTTTCAACTCTTGCAACTGAGCTTTTAATTCTTTTAATTCAGTAGGTGCTATTTTATACGGAGCTATCGATATCGGAGTTATCCCCGGCACTAATTCAATACCAAACTCTACCTCCCGAATAGGTGGCAAACTTAGCAATTCTTTAGGAAACACATCCGGATACTCGCACACAACAAGTACTGATTCAATGTTTCTTTCGGCCACTTTTCTATCAAGAACATAGGAAAAATAAGCTTCACAACCTTTCTTCACATATTTCTGAGCTAACATTGAAGATATCACTGCTGGCAAACCATTCAGATCATTAGATTCAATCTGAATAATCTCATCATTCTGGCACCGTAAATCAATAGTTTTTCTCTTGCAGTTTACAACAGCATCATGCAAGGTTAACCAGTCCATACCCAGAATTATGTCGAACTCATCAAATGACAACAACATCAAATCAGCCAGAAAGCACAGATCTCAAATCAACAAAGAACAATTCTTACACACTTTATCAACCATAACACACTGGCCCAAGGGGTTTGACACTCTAATCACAAACTCAGTAGACTCAATAGGCAGAGTCTTACTAAATACTAAAGTCTCATGCACATAAAAATAAGTCAAACCAAGATCAATCAATGTAATTACATTAGTATCATAGAGAGTGAATATACCAGTAATAACATCTGGGGATGAAGCCTCCTCACGTGCACGAATAGTATAGGCTCTGGCAGGTGCACGAGCCTCAGATCTAACTGCCATATCTTTAGTCCCTCTCTAACTGCTACTCACATTACCTGTGTTTTTGGGTGGTCTACCTCAAGCTACAGTATTACCCGATCTCGTATTCTGTACTGGATTTTCTTCACTTAATTTTAGGCATTGACGAATATAATGATCCATCGATCCACATTTAAAACAGGCCCGATCATACAATCTACAATTGTCGGGATGTCATTTACAGTAATATTTACACTCAAGTTGATTTGATCTGACATTACCCACACTAGCTACTGAGATAGCTCTCGAGCTCACAGGTGGTTTATTCTGATCCCGTCGAGAATAACTCGAAGTAGCTTTAGAACGGCTAAAATTATCTCATAACTTCTTTAGTGCCGGCTGAAGCGGCTTACTGAATGATCTCTTACGTGAATCTCTAGCTTCAAAATCAGCTTTTCTCTTCTCTTTCCTGAGGTATTCAGCTTTGCAGGCTCGCTCAACCAGTACTACGAACTTTTTTTATCTTAAGTATGCCAACTAGCAATTTAATGTCTTTATTCAGCCCATCTTCAAATCTTTTACACATTATAGCTTCGGTCGAAACACACTCTTGGGTATACCGACTCAGTCTCACGAATTTCCGCTCATACTCTGTCACGGTCATCTGACCCTGTTTCAATTCCATAAATTCTTTACGCTTATGGTCGATAAATCTCTGGCTGATATATTTCTTACGAAACTCAGTCTGAAAGAACTCCCAAGTCACCCTCTCTCTCGGAACCACCAATACTAGTGTATTCCACCAATGATATGCAGTGTCTCGAAGCAAATATATGGCAGATTTCAGACATTCATCCGGAGTACAAAATAGTTTATCGAACAAACGGATAGTATTATCAAGCCAGAATTCAGCTCGCTCAGCATCATCATCATCGGTAGCTTTGAACTCTTCGGCCTCATATTTTCTGATTTTATCAACAGGTGGCTTTTGTAATCTCAACGAGTCACTTACTTGAGGTATAACAGGTATCGAAGATGGATTAGTCAGGGGTGAGGGTTGTTGTGCAGCCGGGTTAGTCCGGATATACTGAGTAAACCAGTCATTCATCATTTGGTAAAAGGCTTATCTAACCTCTCCCTCCTGGTTACTCGAAATCAGTCAAAAATCAACCGACGTTGTCCCTTGTGCGGGAGTAGGCACTACACTCTCAACATCATCAGCTACAACTCTGTTGGGATCCATTTACTGTATGAAAACATATTTTTAAATGTCAAAAGTCATCACACTATCGCAGTAAATAATATGGCATATATAGCTAGACTCACACGCGCTACGTTAGTCCTGGAATCGACTAAAACGTAGCTCTAATACCAATCAAATGTAAAACCTCTAACCCGTATCCGTCGTCAGATTAAGGTTACGAGGCATTACCGATCATATCACAATACATACTAATATGCATTACATTTTAGTTATATCAACAACTTCATTAATGGAATATTAACCTAATTTTTTTTATAAAAATCTTGCACACGTATAGGTTGTACCACATATGAAACTAACTTCCATATTATATTTGTCATTCATTCATGCAACATTACCATGTTGGTAAACGCGAATTTCATATATCATACATTAATATAATTTATATACATTCATTCAAAAATATGTAAATTTAAATAATGTATCTAAGCATATTCGAATTAAGCTTTATAGCAAGTCATGTTTATAGTTTAATAAACCACCAACATATAAAAGATGCAACATGTTCACCGAGCTCAAGTACATTACAACATTTTAACTTAAACCATTTTCGGACATAAATAATAACTCCTGCACAAGCTTATAGTAAAACCATTTAAAAACTTATTACATAATTTAACAAGAAATCACATATGCAACTTAATACAATATAACATGACCGAACATGCTATTAATGCATATTATATACATAATGCACAACTTACCCTAAAGTAAAGATCACATTTAGCATTGATTACATATCCAAACAATCAACAAAAATAATCATGAAATATATGCAATACTTACCACTTAACAACCGAACCAATCAAGCTAGTATACATTCATCCATCACTTTAATTATATCACATTTCATATCTCCATCATGAACTAACTAATATACCAAATACATATTATGCTCTCATTCTTTCATAGTCGAATCTTATTACCTAAAACCCCTTACATATCCAAAGCTTCCATTATCAATTTACAAACATTTTAAAAGAGCATATAAGACCAAAATTTAAACATAATATGCAAGCCATTTTCAAAGCATAAAACACCTATCACGAGCATCATCCATTTATAGTACTTAACACTTTAACTAAAACGAATTCAAACCACAACTAAGCATAACTGAATTCAAACATAGAAATTAAGTCATTTTCACATGGCTCAAATTATACATAAACCAAAATACAACATTTCAAAAGTATGTTCCAGCCTATACATGCCATAATTTGAGTTCAACTATTAAGTACCGAAATAGTAGATAGTGTGATGAACTTTGCTGACGATCCCCGAGCTTGTAATTTGAATCCAAAATCTATAAAACAAAGTAAACATGAACACACAAAGTAAGCTATCATAGCTTAGTAAGTCATAAGCAAATAAACAACTCAAAGATATAGTCTACTCATTTTAACTAACTGATTTACATTACCATACCATGCTTAATCTCAAACTTACAAATTCTATAAATAATACATTTTCATTGACAATTTCTCACCTTGGCTGAATGTTCACATAGTCAATTTAACATATTATTAATCAACTTCCAAAGCCAAATAATCATAATATAACCTAGTCCACATACACTCAAATATATATTGCTCATGTATCAAATTATAGCTACATATACATATATTAATTAAGTGGCCGAATATACCTAAACATATATGCACATATTAAGAATTATTTCAATGATGAACAAGTTACTCATTCTCAAAGCCGAATACACATACCACATACATATATATTTTCATTTGCATCGTACATGATTTGTAACAAATAAACAAGTTACTTACTTACCTTATCCCAAGTAGGTAACAAGTTAATTCATACATGGCCATTTAGTTCGTTTTACACATTCGAACACCACTTATCTTTGCCCAATGAACCATTCAAAATTGGATAGGACACTTGGATAATCACACATATCATATAATGCCAACGTCCCAGACGTGGTCTTACATGTTGTCACTTATCGATGCCACTGTCCCAGATAGGGTCTTACTCACACACATATATCAGAGTCACATATCGATGCCATGGTCTTACTTGCACACATATATTGGAATCCTATGTCATGACATATGTATCCTAACTATTCTTAACGTTTATACGGGGCTTTCGAACGTCGTAACTCGGTCGAAACGAATGCATAAAAATGGTTACCATGCTTATACACATTCGACAATAGCATATATAAATTCATATATTTCATTTCAGCATATATACTTTGTATTTAATTAAAATGAAGTACGTCTATTTGCTTATAAACTTACCTTGGACAATGTAAAATGGAACGGGACAGCTAGTCGACAACTTTCGTTTTCACCCGATCCAAATCCGATTTCTTTGGTTCTTGATCTAAACATATTCAAATTAAGCTCATTCAAATCACTCAATTTAGTCCAAAAACATGTAAATGAGCAAATTACCATTTTACCCCTAACATTTACACTTTTTGCAATTTAGTCCCTATTGCACAAAACAAAAAATATGAAAAATTTCACTATACCCATGTTAGGCCGAATCTTACCCATGTTCATACAAGTCCATATATTTCATTTATTTTACATTTTAGTCCCTCAAGTTATTATTTTTTCAATTTAGTCTTAATTACTCAAAATCATCAAAAATTTCAATACAAAACATGTTAACCCAAAACATATCTTTCATATTTCATCATCAAACAACAAAAATCACAAGCTGTCAACAATGGCATAACTCAAAATATTCACCAAAATCAAAAATTCAAGCATGGGTTTACTAGTACTCGAAGGAACGATCTCAAAAACGTAGAAATTATCAAAAACCGAGCTAAACACCTACTTTGATTGAGCTTAGAAACGGCCGAACCCTAGAACTCTTTTCCTTTCTTTCTTATTTAGTTTCGGCAATGGTAAAAAATAATATGAACACTAATGTTTTATGATATATTTTATATTATAATAGCTTATATTATTAGTTTACTAAATTAACCTTAATGAATTTATAACAAAACTATAAAATATAAGCCTAATGCCGTCCATTCAATATGTCAATGGGCTATTTTCAACTTAAAGGCTTCCATTTATAAAGCCAATAGCAATTCGGCCCCTTATACATTAAACTACTAAATTTTCATTTTACGCGATTAAGTCCTTTTATTTAATCGAACACTCAAACGATAAAATTAAAGCAAAGAAATTTCACACATACAAATTCACACATAATAAACATAGAAAATAATTTTT
This sequence comes from Gossypium hirsutum, assembly GCF_007990345.1. Classification (NCBI taxonomy): domain Eukaryota; kingdom Viridiplantae; phylum Streptophyta; class Magnoliopsida; order Malvales; family Malvaceae; genus Gossypium; species Gossypium hirsutum. Next base: position 29,212,203 of record NC_053428.1, read on the forward strand.
AAATATTTTTCTGACTCAGATTCGTGGTCCCGAACCACTGTTCCAACTAGGGTCTAAATCGGGCTGTTACAAACATCGTTAAAAAAATAATGTTTTGGTTAGTATTTTGATTAAAAAATAATTTGACTCTTTTTAAAAAGTTAATAATCAAATTTAGATAAAAAAATAATGGCCAAATTAATAAAAAAAATGTAAACTTTGAGGATTAAGTTTATTGTTTGCCTATATTATAAAATAGTTTCCTTACGAATTTTACATAAATTATTAAAAGACAAAAATATCCCTTTAATATCAATTATTTATGAAAAAAATGATATTTTTCTCATTTTCCAAATAAATTTTTGCCTAAAACTTCATGATTGCAACTCATGGAGTATTTTACAAGCATATTGAGTACAATTTTATATTTACCTAAGTAAACGTTGAAATCCAATATTTTATGTGTACAGGTTTAATGATTAAAGTGTAAAAAGTTTAAATTGCGTGAGTGGAGGAGCTGTTAAGGCTTTAATATAATAGGCGAGCCGGTGGAGTTTGGGTCTGAAAATATTTTTAAATGAGACCTGATTGGTTTCATCGATATCTCTGCTTACAAATATCATAAAAGAAAATAAAATCTAGACCTAAGTTTGGTTGTTTGATGTGTTGAGAAAATCAATGTTTGAACAGTGTAGTCAAATTCTTGAAGAAACAATAATTGATGAGAAGATTCTTAACTGATAATCATATGATGGGGGCAATCTTGAATTGATTATCCATCACTTTAACCTTCACTGACATTCTTCAGCAAGATTAGCTTTTATCGTAAGGAATTTTTACATGGGGACAACGAAAGCTATTGACAGCAATACAGCATAAATTCTGCAGTTTTAATGGAGGCCTTTTATTTTTATTATACTTTGATCAGGATATTTCACATTCAACATCTAGTAAGAAATTCGAGCTTTTTTCTTTTCATTTTCTTTGATCATTTTCGTCATTTTGTGGATTGGGAAAACTCTCTTTCCGACTGACTTCCTATGTCGAATGTTGCAGGGTTGAATATTTCTTCATTCCCTCTTTCCCAAAGTTATTTTCGAGTTAAAATGTTTCAGAACAACAACCCAGAAATTAATCCTGGTGGAGTTGTTAACTTTTCCAATCAATTGTTTGGAAAAAAAGAATCATATTTCTGAAAAATGTTCCCCATTTGTGGATTGTTTAAAGTTCAGAAAAACTGTGAAAAACCATTGGACTGAGAAAGTTGGAAGATGTTAAACTCTAAACAAAGAAGAACAAGTCCTAATATACTTAAATTTATTATTATACCTGAAGTACACAAAATACATGATCAAAGGCAAACTGGAGCTTAATTACATACTGATTGTATATTAGATGACTGCATCACCACCCAGATAATTGCTACTTCATTGATACAGTACACTAGTGAGTTTTTCTCTCTCTCTCTCTCTCTATATATATATTCTGAGTTACTTACGAATCTAGTATTTACGTTTGGTTTTGTAAGAATCCAAGGCATACTTAACAAGCTGGTCCATTACTCAGACTCAGTGATATAGCCATCACCGTCTTTGTCAGCTATGTGAAACGCACGTTGAGTTCTATAAGCAGGCCAACGCGATTGCAGCTCCCGGAAACCAGCCTTCACCTCCTCCCAACTAAGCCTTCCATCGTTATTGGCGTCACAACACTTGATAACCTCTTTATGTCTGCATAATCGTCTTTCAGTGTCTCTGGAAACCTTTTATCTGTTTTACGGAAGAAGAAAACCATTTCTTTTTTTCTTGCAACAAAACAAAAAGAAACAACTTGTGACAAACGTTATTTCCAAGTTTAAGAGGGTTTCAACTTCTACTTATATATATACAAACACATGCAAGTACATAGTTCCAGATGCATTAATCTCTATAGGTGTTCGTGCATAGTAACTTGTGAGTTGTAAAGACAGTAATGCAGATATACATGGTTTCACTGTACCTTTGCCTGAACGATGGGTTGGACTATTCACATACGTCCAAAAGGTCATTTCGATATTTAAAGAAAATTTAAATAAAAAAATTAGACTTTTTAAATTTTAAAATATGCGATAAATTTGGTTCCACATTTTTAAGTTGTTTTATTTCATCTGTGGAAGTGTTTTAGGGTAGGCCAAACTTGTATATATATTTAAGTTTAGTAAAATTAAAAATATTATATATAAAATTTTTTAATGAAGTTTATTATATTGGAATGTGATTAGCTTAAACCTATCCATTAAGGATGTGATAATGGAGTAGAGTGAGAATAGATATTGTTAACTTCATCACTACTCTAAATTTGACATACTCTTTATTCATCCTCGATCCACTTTATTTCAACTCACTTCACTTTAATATATTTTTTTATTATTTATCTTTAATATTTTTAATCTTTTTAAATACAAATAAATATTTTAATATAATTATTAAAAAAAACATTTAAATATAAAATATATAAATTTAAATATAAAATGATAATTTCATTTAATAAAACGGAGCGAAGTGAGAAAAACAATTATTATAATCATTTCATACCTACTAAAATTCACCCCCTTGCACCTTTCCACATCCATTGTTTGAAAAGAAAAATCTACTCAAATCGATGTGGATGGATTTGTAAACGATGGACATTATAAATCTAACTCAAGTTTTCTTCCAAGCTTTGATTTTTCTTTAATGAGATTTGGAGGAAGTCTGGAAGAGCTCGAAGTTATGTGGAAGCCAAAGAGTTTAGAAATAAAAATGAATTGTTGAGTAAGATGAAGGAATCCTGGTCTCTGTTGCCACCGGAAACTCGAACGGAATTTTTTACAGATGTGAAACTTAAAAAAATAGTTAACTTTACAGTCTCAAATCAGGTCCTAATATGCTTCATATTATGATCCAACTATAGGAAATACACAGAATACACACACAAACACTAACAGCAGCTTAATTACATATATAATATTAGTTGAGGCAGTGGATATTTGTAGATATGATCTAAATCAATCTAAGTTTGATGGTGCCTGGGTAACACTCCAAAACATAAGTAACAAGCTTGTCGAGCTCATCGCCGACGTTGATGTAGCCATCGTGGTTTTGGTCAGCCATTTGGAAGGCACGATGGGTTCTATATAGCGGAAAACGAGAGTGAAGGCGTCGAAAACCTGCTTTTACTTCTTCCCAGCTAAGCCTTCCGTCGTTGTTGACATCGCAACGCTTGAATAGCTTCACTAATTCATCGTAATCTTCTTTGGGAGGTAAATCTTTGTGCGTTGTTTCTGTTCTTTTATTGAAGAAAAACACCATTTTTTTTTCTCTCTTTCCCTGCAAGCAAGTACAAGAGAAACACAAACTATTTGTGAAAGTTTGAAACACTACTTTACTTTCTTCTGTTTAAGTTTAAAATGGTTTATCATTTACTTATATATATAAACATTCTGCCATATATTTTTATTTTTATATTAGTTTATGAGCTATTGAAGGAATTTTTCATGGGTACATCAATCTTCATGTTCAAGATGCTTTTGTCTTCGTATATATTTTTTTTATGTTATTTAACTTTTTGGTTGTGCTGAAACTGTTTTTTTTCTAAGTCAAGCTCTAGTTTATCTTTATTGGAGGAACCAGTAGAGTTGGTTCAGGTTGAACATTTATCTTAAAAAATAATTTAAAATTTTAAGATAATAATATTTAAGAAATTAAGATGTTTATATATAAAATAAATATTAAATTAAAAATAATATAAATATTTTGAATATATATTTATATAAACAGCCTAAAATGAGTTTGAGCTATTTGTTTGTATTTGTTTACAAATAGAAATAGACTCAAATAAAATTTTAGATTTATATTTTGAGTATGATAAAAATATTTTTATCATGATTAAACTCAACAGGAATCAACTAGCACATGTTACTGGAGGAAATTTTTTTTTTATTTAAAAAAAAGCAGCTTTATTAGAGGGAATCAGTCCATTAAAACAGGGTAACATCATCTTCTTCACGTAAGAGAATAATTTTGTTTTGTTGTCAGCAACTTAGGTCAAGGTCTTAGGTTATCATATACTGTCTTAAACTCTGTGTTAATTTCGACATAAAATATTTTATACATTCATCGCTGAAAGTAATATCTGCCTGCGGAATCATATGGAAAAATCAGTCTTATGTTAATTAATTTTTTTTTTCTTGAAATGGAAAAATCGGTATTATTTAATTTCTTAATGTGCAGCATAATCTTTGCAAAACGAAAATTAAGAGAATTATTTTACGCAAATAAGAATTATTCTTCCTCTCATAAATTTCAGACACTATGCTCAATGCTGAAAGTTTCAGACAATCAGAGATTCAGACATAAACTGTTTTAGAAAAGTTTTTTCCCATTGTTTGCATGGTGTTAGATTTTGTAAAACACCATTAACAATCTTGAAGCATCAACAATCTTTCTTTCTTCCTTTCAATTTCTTTTTTTCTTTCGATGGAAGGAAACTCGAGAGACTTTAAGAGTTTGTAACACTTCTATCTTACATTCAAGTTAAAATTACATACTCTTAATTTCATAGACTAAGAAACACTCAAAGTACAAAGCTCAAACTGCAGCTACATCATCACTACCTAAAAGCTTCACTGATAACCTTTCATGGCGGATTGTCCGAATATATACATACATACATACATATATTATGCTACATCACTACCTAAAAGCTTCACTAATAACCCTTCATGGCGGATTTTCCTAATATGTACATACATATATAATGCTACATCACTACCTAAAAGCTTCTCTGATAACTCTTCATGGAGGATTTTCCTAAAATATACATATCTATTTGGTCAATCTAAGAGCTACGCTGCCTTCGTAACAGTCCAAGACATAATCAACAAGCTCGTCGAGCTCTGCCTCGCTGATGAACCCATCGCCGTTTTTGTCAGCCACCTTAAACGCACGTTGAGCTCTAAAACGAGGAAAACGAGACTGAAGCCTTCGAAAACCTTCTTTCACTTCGTCTTTGCTAAGCTTTCCATCTTTGTTGACGTCACAACCCTTGAATAAACTCAGGATCTGCTCATGTTCGGCTAGCAAAGATGGTGATACACTTTTCTTAAAAAAAACCATTTTCTCTTTACCCAACCAAATGGAAGAAGAAAATGTATATGTAAAGCTGCTATTTTAGCTTCGGTTGTATACGTCTTAAGTGGAGAGAATATCTGCTTATATAGAAAACTGATTATGCAACTTTTATTGTTAAATTTTAGTCTTCTTCTTCTTCTTATGAATCATTATTGAGTTTTTGTTTTTAAATTTTAGTAATAATCATAGCATTTAAATTTATTAACTTATTTTATCAAAAAAAAATTATTAACTTAGGCTATTTTTAAAATTCTAGGTAATTAAAGTATACATATTTTTTCATATTGATACTTAATTTTAATTTTTTTTCATAAATAATACTTAAACTATTCTTTCGTTACTTATTTTAAACCAAAGTGCTATATTCATTAAAAAAAAGTTTTAACCAAAGATTATCATCTCATATAAACTTTTAAAAGTATTTTTTAATTTTTTTCCTTTTCCTTTTACATTATTTCTCTCTTTATTTTTCTATTTTTTTTCCTTTATTCTTTGTTTATAATGTTCGACAATGCCAACAATGCTCGAAATTTTCTCTCTTAAGGTCAAGACAATGGTGATTAATTCTATTTTCAAATCTCACTGCTTGCTTACTTGATTTGATGGGATCGCAAAAGTTTTTTCATCAATAAAAACCAATATTTTCAGAACTAAATCAATTGATTGGACTGCGAACTTGTCGGAGTATAGCTCTAAATTAGATTGGAGGTGAATTGATTAACCTGCAAACCATACACAGAGATTGAACCGAGTTAAAAATCTAGTTGAACCAATTTTCTTTATTTTTTAAAAATATTTTTATTTTTATAATTTTTTTAAACTTATTTAATCAAACTAGATAAATTGCTCATATTGGAAACTGATGACTTGAATGGTTTAATCATTGGTCTAATTTTGAAAATATTAATTAAAATCATGGAGCTTTAAAATGCTCGTACTTGTAAAAGAAGCCCAAAATGAGAGGAAGAAAAAAAGGAAAAAGATATAAAGTAAACATAATATACATAGATCTAGATATATATTATTTGATACTTAAGTGGAAAAAAGTTTTTATTCTACAAGTGAGGCTAAGATTCCCTTCAAGCCAAAACACGCACACATGCACGCACGTGCGCGCACAGAGGAGCACTCCCTTGATTCTTCTATTTTGGAACATCTTTTAAATTCCAATTGTGGGGGGTGGACGAAAGGAGCAATATATCTCGATTCCGCATTGATCAAATGGTGGAGATTGGAAATTGGAGTTGTTTTTCTTTTGAGTTTTGGATTGAAGGTTCGTTAAGTTTTAAAGAGGCTTTTAAAAATTTTATAATAATGGACTGGTAGAGGACGATGAGATAAGTTTGTCGATATCTAGAATGGCAAAGAATGACGATTTTAGTGGTGACCTGACATGCAGATGAAACTCCAAAAGGTTTTTTTTTTTTTTGAGAAGATGATGAAATTAAATAAAAAGAAACAAATAAAAGTTAGATAGTTTTTTTAAAAAAAAAGCAATAATTTTTTGCTTCCTTAATTTACAGAAAAGTAAACACTACAACATCAGTTGTTTTAAATATAATCACATAGTAATTAAAAGATTTTAATGATTAAAATAAAATTTTTAATAATTGAGTGACAAAGGATTAATTTAAATTTACTTTTAAAAAGTTTAATATAAAATTTAAGAATATTGTGCATATAAACAAGAGTTTATGTTTAGTTTTTTTTAAAATTATGTTTGAATTGTTTTATAAACTTTCATTATCACATCCTTATCAATTAAAAATAAATGTATTATTATTTTTTTCACTGATAAGAAGATATATTTATTTTTAATTGATAAACAGTACAAATGATGCAGTGAAAAGGTTTCAAGAGATTAGTAGTTTTCAAGTAGGCAATTTTTGAGGATTGAGCAGTTTTTGGGAATTGTATGCTTTAAAATCCGTTGCCCAACACGTGTTTGGATAAAATCCCGAACAGATAACGATCTTTTTAGAGGAAAATGAATTGAACTACTGATCTTTAAAAAAAATTATAATAACGTAACTAACACTCATTGTAGATGAATTATGTGTAATGGTAGGCCATGTTGTTTGGAGAATAAAGGGGCAAGGGTCCAAAGATGCGGAAATTTTGTTATTTGTTGTTAAAACATGAATGGAGATGTCCCTTTCAATGGGATTTTATTAACCCAAAGAATAACCTTCTTTTTAATTGATTTTCAGTTAAAAGAAGCAAAACTTAATCTGGAATCTCATTTTAACATATACGCCACCAACTTGAATATGGTAAAGAACATACATATCTGCACAATTTCGCCCTAATCAGAAGGGTTTTAAATGATTATTTATTTCTAATTTAAGCTTATCTAAATGATTTAGCTTCGGATAGAATGGATGGGGGCTTTTAACTGAATTTCTTTTTGTGCAAAAGGCTTTTAGGTGAACTTGAATCCCTTTTTTCTTTTTGGGTACATTTTGATTCCCTTCTTCAGCTAAACATATATCATCAATAAAGGAATTATATAATTTTTGGTCCTTATATTTAATAATTGGATCTATTTTAGTACTTTTTTATTTTCATTTTGGTATTTAAACTTAACAACTTCATTCATTTTGAGTTTTTTTTTTTTGTGAATAAAAAAAATTCACTCGAACCACAACAGAATCAGTCTAAACAGCCCCAAAACCTCCTTGCCGGTTCCTATCCTGCAACAAAACATCAAGTAACATATCCGGTGGATGCTCCAGAAATCGCAACCCTTCCAACTCTGAATGCCCCATTTTAGCTAGTCGATCAACGCAACAGTTCTGCTCCCTATTTATATGCTTGAATTCTATCAGCCACTGCCTCTTATAAAGTTCATTGATAATACGGATTTACCCAACATTTGATGATGTGATTACTATTTTTAGAACATGATTGGATTGATTAGATTAAGAACTAATTGGTATACTAGTCCAAATAAATGGGTTGAATAGATTAAATAAGAATTTGTTCGAAACTAGTAAAATAAAAAACAAAAATGGTAGTTGAACCATTTTAATAAAAAACACTTTTTTAAAATTTTTATGAAATTTTAATTAATTAATTAATTATTGTTAGTCTAGTAGTTGAATCGAGAATCAGTGGTGTGACTAATTCAACTATTGGTCCGGTTATTAGAACATTATATGTGACACTTTAGATTTCAATTATTAGAGTACTATACACGACACTTTAATAACTGTACCATGTCATCAAAAGAAAATATATAAATAGATAGATATATTTAGTTTTCAAGTGATGAAGAGATATAATCTCATATCACCACATCATTAAATCTGATTATCGTGTTGATTAAATTTTTATATTTTTATAAACAATTTTTTTTTTTAAAATTCAACTTGGAAGAAGAAATTTGATATTCCAACCATATGAATATAATTAAAGAAATGAATCACACTTATATTAGACATATATCTACATCCGATATTCGTTTTCAAAATCGTATAACATAAATAATAAGACAAGATCACATGAGGCACGTAAACATGACCACTTACTATAATAATAGATCACGAGAATCAAGTAAAGTGTTAAAGTGTTTATGGAACCCCCTCCTCCCCCAATTCCATATTCTCTGGTCACCCTGAGAGCTTTGTTGCCTTTTCTTTCCTTAATTCTGTTAACCCTGATATACCCAACATTCTGTTAACTTACATGTCGAAGCATATTTTAAAGAAACTTCATTTTCAGCATATAAATGAAAATTTCATATAAGAAAATAGAAATGAATTACAAGAGATATATATTCGAATATGTGATTAAATTAAAATATCTTGTTTAAAACAGCCTAATTGGGATGCCCATTCTCCATAGAAAAATCATAATAGAGATATTTCCTCAATTTGATCCTGTCCTATGGCATCCAAAGCAAAGATTTGAGAGTTAAGAAAATGATTAAGACTAATTTTGGATTAAAGAAGTTGCCTAATTACCTACAAGTAAAATAGAGATAAACATAGAAATTGGTTACGCTAATTCAAAATCTTTTCTATATTTGTAAGGTCTTACTTAAAAGAGTAATTCATTATCAATTTACAACACAATATGTGATTTAGATACAACATACTGATCAAGTTGCAACCTTACTTTCATAATTCAATTTAAGATTATTCTTTCCACTAAAATTTTTTCCTTGAAAGCTTAGTTATAAACTAAGTATGAAACAATAATTTTTATAAAAATTAGATCTCTTCATTTAAGGTAACATAATCACACATAAAAGTCTTCAAAATAAATCATTTCTTAATTGATATTCAATGTGATTCAATCCATATAATCTTTGCATAAAATCCTCGTAAAGACATAAGAATTAAAATAAGATTTTCCAGTTAAAAGGATGCCAACATTTTGTATAGACAAATTTCGAGCTAAAAATAGAATAAAAAGTATTTAGGAACAAATCAAAGAATTTTATTTATAAATTTTTTGAGTTACAACCTTTAGATAATTCATTTGATTCTTCTTTTTGGTGGAGCTTTTGATCTAAGGGTCATGAAAATTTAATCTTGAATGGACGCAATCAACTTCAAAAAGTCATAGAGATGATCTTAAAAACAAGTCTAAATAGATGCTTGCTTGAGAATTTGTTCATTTAAATTTAAGGGACTTTGAGACTTGATCTTGAATTAATAAAGCCCGCTTCAAAGGTAGTCGAGATTTGATCTTTAAAACAAGTTTGAATTCAAGGTTCTTTGAGGTTTGATTGGTTGAGTCCGCTTCAAGAACCATCTAGATTTGATCTTGAAGAATGAGTTTTATCTTCTTTGTGCTAATGTAACAAGATCGAGAGATATTTGATTCGAATGTCTTTGAAACTTATCTTGGATGAATGATATTTTTTCATCGATCTTCAAGATTTGATTTTGAAAACGAGTTTAATCTCTTTTTTGTCAACCGAATAGGATTAGAGAGCAACTTTTTCAGAATTCTTTGATTTCTTCAAATATTTCTTAATATTTTGGAAAGAACTTTTACTCTTTAAAATCTTCTCGCCGGAAACTTTTTATCCACATTCGCCTAACCAGTGGTGAACCATCAGTCAACGAACCGTAGGAAAAATCAATAGGCGTGTTTTTTTTTTTACCGAGAGCTAATTAATGCCGGTAAATATAAGTTTTTTTTTGGTAGTATATGTTTACATGTTCCCACTGAAACCTTGATTGAAATCTTTTTCCGATGAGAAGCTTGCAAAGGTAGTTAACTTTACTGTCTCAAATCAAGTCTTAAAATTCTTATTCTTTTTATATTTTTTATGTTCATTTTACTGCTTATGTTCGGAGTTTATAATTGTCTCTTTCAACAATATTATCTTTAAAGTTTGAACTTAAATTATTACTATAAGAATGCAACGTATCTTACCATTACATCCAACTACTTGTTGTTCTAATGTGCTTGATTTTATACACAAAGTACACGCTCAAACCTCAGCAGTTTGAGTTTTGTTATGATATTCAGATTTAAAAGGATAACAGCAGCTTGATTACATATATAGTGGATTTTCTATATAGAGAGGGGTAGATATATTTAAATTAATCGAAGTTTGATTTTGCCTGGGTAACACTCCAAAGCATAAGTCACAAGCTTGTCGAGCTCGTCATTGACGTTGATAAACCCATCGTGGTTTTCGTCAGCCATCTGAAACGCACGATGGGTTCTATAAAGCGGAAAACGAGATTGAAGCCTTCGGAAACCTGCCTTCACCTCTTCCCAGCTCAGCTTTCCGTCGTTGTTGACGTCGCAACGCTTGAATAGCTTCATTAATTCATCGTAATCTTCTTTCGGTATATCTTTGGTCTTTGTTTCTGCTCTTTTACTGAAGAAATGCACCATTTTTTTTCTCTCTTGTGCAGCAAATAAAAGAGAAAGATCAGATGAATGTTTGAAATTCCACCTTCTTTGATTTAAGTTCAAAATGGCTTCAACATTTGTTTATTTAAAAAGAAAAAATAGCCAATACTGCAATTTAGCATTTTCTTTATTTCATTATTAATTTTGGATATATATCACTTTAACTATTAATAAGTTTACATTTTAGTCACTTAACTTAAAAAAATTATAAAATGACCATTGAACTATTCAAAATTTTTTATTTAAGTCATTGGATTGTTAAAATCACTATTGTACAACATTCTCCATCCAAACCGCCTAAGCTAATTAAAAACTCTTCTTCCCTTTCTCTTTTATAGTTCAATTTGTTTACCTAAAATCTAAACAGTTTTCTTTCCTGATATTCAATACTAACTATATTCTTCTACTTATCAATGAGTACTGATCTACCATATTGATTGTTGACTCCTCGCTTAAAGCTTAGTAGCACAACTTAAAAAGAAAACTAAACAGCCTAGTGACTTAATTAAATAAAAAATATTTTTGTATAGTTCAATGACTTAAATGAAAACTTTTAAATAATTTAATAATCATATTCTAACTTTTCGAAATTGAGTGACCAAAATGTAAAGTTTTTAATAGCATAGTGACTTTTGGTGGATTTTACCCATTAGTTTTTAAGCTAGTGCAGGAATTTTTCGTGGGTACATCAAGCTTCATGTTCACGATGCTTTATCCAACAATTTGTACATTTTGTGCATTCTTTACGTATTTTGCGGGGTTAGATATCATATTAAAAAAATTATATTTATATTAAATTTTTTTAGGGCGATAATTCATAGTATAACAAAAAAAAATGTATCTCAAATTTATACAAGTCCATTAAAACAGCTACTAGATATATGGTTCGTTGTATTACGTGTTCTACTGCTAACGTTTTCATGGAGGGAATCAGCTACGACGAATTATTGGAAGGAATAAATCCACTAAAACAGGGTATAACATCATCTCCTTAACATAAGAGAATCATTTTGTTTTGCTGTCACCAATTTGTCTCAATTTCTGTAAATATTATCCCAATTGGATTTATTTATTTATTTGGTACACGTAGACTACTTCTTTTACAATTATTTTACTGTTGGGTACCCAAAAAAAATACTAAAAATATTGTGGTTATAAATTGTTTTTTTTGTTACTCGTCGTTAATTTAGGGTTAAACAATGTTTATTGTAACTCATTTTAGTCACTTAACTTTAATAAATATTCATTTTGCTCACTTATTTTCATTTCATTTTTTCAAAAAAGAAAAGAAAAAAAATTAGGTTTTACAAGAAATTGAATTATTCAAGTGCGAGATAAAACTCAAGTTTTTTCATGTAACTCAAACACTGTAACACGTCAATATTTTCTTGTAAAAACATAGGTTTTTTCTCTTTTACTGAAAAAAAATTAAAATTAATTCTAAAAGAGAAAATTAAAGGAAATTGAAAAGATATTTTAAAAAATTCAAAATTTTCCTTATAAAAACTTAAGTAATTCTTAAAAAAAAACCTTATGTCTCTCTTTTACCGAGAAAAAATTAAAATTGATTCTAAAAAATGAAAGAAAAATTACTTTTTCGCTATAAAAACTTAGGTAATTCCTTGTAAAAATTAGGCTTTTCCTTTCTTTTGAAAAAATAAAATTAATTCTAAAAAAAGAAAATTAAAAAAAATCGATTTTTCTTATAAAAACACAAGTTTTTTCTTATAAAAATCCAAATAATTCTTTGTAAATCCTTAGATTTTTCCTTTTACCCGTAAAAAATTAAAATTAATTCTAAAAAAAAATAAAATAAAATAAAGTAAATTAAAAAGATAAAATAGTTTTTCCATATAAAAATATAAGCTTTTCTCTATAAAACCCAAGTTTTTCTCATTTACTAAAAATAATCTAAAATTAATTCTTAAAAGTAAAGAAAATTAAAAAGATAGAATGAGTAACCAAAATGAACACATACTAAAGTTGAGTGACTAAAATAAGTGTACAATAACATTACCTAACCCCAAATTAATGGCGGGCGACTAAAACAAAAACATTTCATAATGTCATTGCCTCTTTTGTAATTTTTGACCAATAGTGTAGTTTACCCAATTTTTATAGTTTGATCAATTTATTCTTAATGAAAATGGCAATCATTTTTTTTATTTGAATTGTTAAATAAGTTATAATATTTTAACTATATCTAACAATTTGAATAACGAATTTGTTGATACAGGATACAACAAGAAAGGTAAATAAGAGGGAGTAAGGAGATTAGGGTTATGCAATGAAGACCTATTCACCTATAAAGGCCGAGAGTCGCCAAAACAAGGACAATGGGACAAGCTGATCAAAGAGATGAATGTTCAGAACAACCTCAAGATGCTAAAAGGTTGATCCTTTATTCATTGTTTTTCAAGATATTTATAAAAGAGGTCCCCTTATCCACAAGTATGACGTGCCAAATATACATCCAATCACATTAAATGTGTAATAGATAATTATAGGCATGTATCATGAGACTTTATCAATACGAGATAATTAAGCCTAAATAGACTCTTTATTGCTTTGGAAGTGTGTTCATATTAGAATAGTACTGTAACACCCCTCACCCGTATCCAACGTCAGGACAGGGTTCGAGGCGTTACTGGACTTAAACATTCACAACATGTAAAACCGGACCACAAAATTTCACCAAAAATTAAAACATCTTGAACACATGTATATCGTCCCTTATATTGGTCTTCGAAACCTATAACATACATTGGGGTGGTTCGGGACTAAATCAAGAACTTTGAAAATCTTTGGGCAACTTAACTAATTTTCTTGCTTCGGAGAGTCACACGCCCGTGTGGATTGGGCCGTGTGGTCAATTTCAAGGCTATTTTCCAAGCCAATTGTCAACCTTAATTACCTACATACACTTATACATTTTCATTTCAATTGACATGGCATATTTGAGTAATTATATATTCACAATCAAGACACAAGCATGACATTCTTACAACAACACATAACATATTACCAACCATGCATGGCAAACAAGCATATGCACATCACCAATATCAGACATAACATGAATAGCTAGATTTATAAGTCAGAATCATTAGCTCACTAAAGACCAATATATTTGGCCAAATTATAATAACACATGTTATAAAACTAGGTCCCTATACATGCCACTCACTTGATAATTCTAGCATATGTGTTTATACTGTTAAGGTGTTGGCTTGATAGTGTGATGCTGCCTCCGACGATCTCCAACCCCGAGTTAACCTGACAACACTAAAAGAAATGGAAAGGAGTGGGTAAGCTTTACGCTTAGTAAGCTTGCATGAAAATAATAAGCAATTTACTAACATGCTTTCCATAGTAAAACTATTCCAATTGTACATTTACACATGTTCTGGTTAAGCTGTTTTCTTGAGTCATAGTCACTAAATCATTTATATTTGGAGCTAAGGAACTCCAAATTAAGATCCGTAAATTTTCACAGAAACTATACTCATATATAATTCCACCATAAAATTTTCAGAATTTTGGTCCATCCAATAAGTACAGTTTATTATTTAAAGTCTCCCCTGTTTAGCTGTTTGACAGCTTCGACCACTCTTCACTAAATTTTAATTATCTTTTGCTACCAAATTCAAATGAGGTTCTCGTTTCTTTCTTCTGAAAATAAATTCAATAAGGAATCAAACCATATTAATTATGTTCCTTCATTATTTTTGTACAATTTTTAATAATTTTTACAATTCAGAACAGGAGATCACGAAATTAGTCTGAACCAGTCTTACAAAAATATAAATATCTCAAAATACAGAATTCCTTTGTTTGCTCTGTTTCTTTTATATGAAAATAGATTCAATAAGCTTTAATTCCATATATCATTTCACTTCTAATTAAAATTCTATTATTTTTGGTGATTTTTCAAAGTCACTCCCCTGCTGCTATTTTAGACTGTTTATCCCAAATTTCATTCCTTCACTAAAATTTCTTATTATCAACTTTCAAGATAATACTTATCCATATTCATCTTATCAAAAATTCAATCACATATCTAACTTATAATTCAAAACTCATATATTCATATTCCGGTACTATCCCACATTTTTTTCACGTTAAATTTCATTTAGCAAACTTGTTGCTCTGGGTGAACACTTCGGAAAGTAACAATATCCGGTGGTTTTAGCACATAGCTCCACACTATTGGGCTAACATGTAATTTTGGCATACGCACTTAGCGCCACTTTTCAAATTAACATGTATAACCATGGCATATCCATTTAACACCACGTTACATGTTTAACCATGATATATCCACTTAACACCACATTACATGTTTAATCGTGGTATATCCATTTAGCACCACATTAATGAATTAATATATGTAACCGTGGCATATCTACTTAGCACTACGTTACATGTATCAATATGTGTAATCGTGGTATATCCACTTAGCACCACGTTACACGTATAACCATGGTATATCCATTTAGCACCATGTTTTTTCATTCCGAAGGTTCAACCGAGATTTCCTCATGTAATCTCAAGTCATCAACCATAAATCACCGTTTGTGTCTATTAATTGAACAATACTAAAACTTATTTCATTTGCACTCTCTTCACAAGTCCATTTCATTTCACATGTCAAACATGTATCATGAGTTTCGAGTACGTACCTGTACTATCTCTTAGCACAACCACCCATGCAAACAGGACAATCATATGCAAGATCTCATATTCTCGGTAATCACCCATTTCTTTTAAATATCATATTCCATCAAATTTCTATTAACATCAAATTCAATACAATTATAACAAATTATATTTCATGTATATCAATAATAACATGAATAATAGGCTTATTAAATCACGCGAACTTACCTCGGATCTAGAAATGGCAATTTACCATTCTAGTCCATAACTTTGTATTTTCTCGATTTAAGCCCAAATCTCGATTTCCTTGATTATTAAGCTTGAAAGCTTGGCCAAACCCTAACCATGGCTGCTCTTGGTACATTCTGCTGTAGCAAGAAGAAAGGGATACATTTGGGGTTTAAAATTTGTCTTTTAATTCATTTTACCCCTAAATGACCAAAATACCCTTTTTACTATTCTTTCAAATTTTACCCAACCAAGGCCATTTTTGTCCAATAAGTTATACAATGGTTGAATTATAATTTAAGGACCTCCCATTTAAAATTTCATGACAATTAGACACCTTTAACATGTAAAATTCAACTTTTGCACTTTTTACAATTTAGTCCTTTTTACTAAATTGAGTGCCCAAACGTCAAAATTTTCGAACGAAATTTTCACGAAATCATTCCGTGAAATTGTAGACTATAAAAATATAATAAAAATGAAATTTTCCTTATCGGATTTGTAGTCTTGAAACTACTGTTCCGACTAAGCCCAAAATCGGGATGTTACAAGTATGGAATTTAAACCTAAGTGTATGACTCCTTTGAGGTAGAATGGGTAGTCTCATTTAGAGATACTATGGATGAGAGGTCTATCGTGATGCTATTTTAAAAGAATTCAATGTGGAATCAATAATGCCTTTGAAGTTGACATGTGTCCATTTGGTGAAAGGATATAACATTAAAAAATTAAAAGCTAATAAAAAATTGAAAAAAATTAAGAATCACAACTCTCAAATTATCTAAGATTATTTAAGAAATTGATATTGAGATTATTTGTAACACCCCTAACCCGTATTCGTCGCCGGAACAGAATTACGGAGTATTATCGGAGTTTACAGATTAAATTAACAGATATTTCATATCATATTACATTCACGTCAGAAACCAATCAAAATCAAACATATTGTCTTTTATACGAGCCTTTAAGCCCAAAATATGCATTAGAAACAAGTTGAGACTAAATTAGGTACTCAAAGAATTTTTCGAAAAACATTGAAAATTTTCAAAGTTGCAGGGGACACATGGCTGTATGGCCAGGCCGTGTGACTCACACAGTCGTGTGGTCAGGTCGTATGGGCATTCAAAATAGGGACACACGGTCGTGTCTGTACCCATGTAACTCTCTAACTTGGGTCATACGGCCAAGTCACACGCCCATGTGCTAAGCCGTGTGAGCATACTGACTTGCGCAATTTAAAAGATACAGAGGACACACAACCGTGTCACTTGGCACATGGTTGAGACACATGCCCGTGTCTCTGCCCGTGTAGACGAAAATAGGTCATTTTCCAAGTCATATTTCTCATCCAAATTGTTACCAACTTAGCTTCAACAAATCAGACATCATCAAGCCATACCAAAACATTCAACACAAACTAAAATCATGTCTTAAACATTTATCATCACCACAATCAACCAACATGCTCTTAGACTCCTCAAATGACAACTGATAAACATGTCAACTAAATATCCAAACTTACCTATTTAATCCATCTTAATCCATCTAACAATTCTACTAAGGTTCACTACAAAATAATTACATACAAACATATATCATTCACACTAACATCATTAATATGGCTCATTCTCAAACCAATATATATAAGTTGGTTATATAAACAAAATGTAATTCATAACGTTTACACAAGCCAAACTTTAATCCAATCCACACAAAAGCCTATACATGCCATATAAATCGTATTGAACATTTCAACAACTACCGGAATAAGCTAGATAGTGTGACTTGAGTATTGATTCGATCATCTAACCTTTTAAAAATCTACAAGGACATAAACAACTCAAATAAGCTTAATGAAGCTTAGTAAGTTCGATAGGGTAAATAAAAATCTTATCGAACTAACTATAATAAATCAAATAATAAAATCATTTTTGATAATTCTCTATCAATCACAACTTCAATCGATGAATACATTCGTTTTCAAGTCATTACCAAAAATAAATAACATGTCTTTCAATTTCAATAAATAAATCACCTTACCAAAATTTTCTCATTTGAAGAATGACTTATGGATAAGAGTACATCATTAACAGAAGCTCATAAGAGCTGAACAGAAGCTTGTAAGAGTTGAACAGAAGCTTGTAAAAGCTTAACAGAAACTCATAAGAGTTAAATAGAAGCTCGTAAGAGCTGAACAGAAACTCATAAGAGTTGAACAGAAGCTCGTCATAGCTGAATAGAAACTTATAAGAGTTTAACAGAAACTCGTAAGAGCTGAACAAAAGCTCGAAAGAGCTAAACAGAAAGTAAAATATGAGAGTTTACAACAAATGTTGAACCCCGATTTACTTGGGCAATTTGCCGATATCTTCCTTTAACAGCGTCATATGCCAAATAACGAATATACTCAAATATCGCGTTCCATTCAACCTGAATATTCAATTCAATATTATAATTCTAACAATAATTCATTTTCAACAATAGAATAAATGCAACACCCCTCGCCCGTATCCGACGCCGGGACAAGGTTCGATGTGTTACTTGACTTAAACTCAATCAATTATATAAAATCGGGCCATAAAATTTTGATCACTTTAAAACTTTCTGTTTCACAAATATTTTGTCCCTTAAACGGGCTCACGAGACCCGAAACATACATTAGAGATGGTTCGAGACTAAACCGAGAACTTAAGAAAAACTTTGAAAAATTCATGCTTTAAGGCTCCACACACCCGTGTGAATATAGATCGTATGGTCACACACGCCCATGTGTCTTGGGACATGCCCGTGCCTTTAGCCCGTCTACAACACTGACTTTAAAACATGACCTTGACACACACCCGTATGCCTACCTGTGTGGACAAATATAAGGCTATTTTCCGAGCCATTTTGTCACACTCACAACACATGCACGCATACTTATACAATAACATACAACATGGCAAAATTAGGTTCTTAAACATTCCTAACACGTCATGACTATGGGAATTTCACATGCAATAGATATCATAGATTTTACTCACATCTTTACCACATTCATGCTATAATCATTATAAACTCATCACGTAATACCATAGCACATGCATGTATAATTAAAATGGATTTACAACCCCATAATCAAATATGGTTAAAGCCATATCACATACTCTAATATTTAAACTCCTATACATGCCATAGACTTAAAGTACTTGAAATCACTACACCAATAGTGTTAACTTGACAGTGTGATAATATCTCTGAGAAAGATAGATTCAAATATATTATCAACATGGGTTAAAATGCAAGAACACGTAAATCTTAGGGAAAAAATTAAAAGAAAGAAAGATGCGAACAAGGCTCAATCGAACGTTGGTGCAAAAGAGGAAGGACCAACATGCAAATATCCCCTCTCCGCTGAAACACGCAGGTCCTAGGGGCCATCGGGTCGAGTCAAAATGGGTCGGCCTAGACGGCATCGTTTTGGAGCCACTGAAATAGGCCCTAAACTATGTCGTTTTATGTCCATCATTAAAACTAAAAAAAAAACCTAAAACTAATACACTTAACCATTTAGGAGTCAAAAGCAGAAAACTAAACACCCCATTTTTCCTTATTCGGCTGAACCCTAGCCTCCTTTGGCTCAAACGCCGATCTGCCACTATCACCGGTGACCGGTGTATTCTAACTTTGGAAGGATGGCTTTTCAGCCTTGAGATCCTTTTTCGGCTTCAATTTCAACGAAGCAAAAGGAGAAATCTATGGCCGATTCACAAGGTAAGGTTCCTCTTTCACTTTTTCTTTGTTTTCTAATGCAATGATGAATGATTTGAAGGAAAATGAATCCAGGAAATGTAAAAATTTCAAGAAAGTTTAGACAAAAACCATCTTTTTTTTATTTCTTTTTGTATTTCAATCTTAATGTCTGTGTAAATACAATCTGCTTTTTGTTTAGGCTTTATAGTCGAAAATCGATTGATTTCCTATTGCTATTGTCTATCTCTGCTCGTTTTCTCGCCTCGTTTTTGCTTCATTTTTTTTGGCTCTATTGTCTTGTTTTGTTTCCTCTTTTACTCTCTTTTGCAGGCGCACGAAGGTCAACGGGGCTGTAGGTGGCCGCTTTGGTGCAACTGGACAATGGAGGGCCAAACCTCGGGTGTTAGACGTGCAGACGACGTACGTGGGAGGGGTATTACTCTAGGGGGAAACTAGGGTTAGGCTTGGCTGGATTCGGTTTAGGCTTGGGCCTATCGGGCCATCCAGGTTTGGGCTTAGCTGGGTCTAAGTTGGGTAATTTAAGCCTGCTAATTGTTTGTAATTTGGACATTGAATTTTGGGTTTTATTATCATTATTGGGTTTTCTAAAGGGCCGGGCAAATTTGGGCCCGTACAGCTGCCCTCTTTGCTCATTGTCATGTAACGGGAATGGAGCAAAGACTATAAGAGGGCCAATTTTGCCTGGACCTGTTGAGTTTCGACTTCTTTTGGCGCTTATTTTCTTCGAGTAGCTTCAATATGCCTCACTCCAGTCCGCTCCACTGTAACTTCAGGGAGATGAGGCTTGTAATTTTAACCTACTCCACTACAACTTCAGAAAGATGAGGTTTGTAATTTCGACCTGATCCACTGCAACTTCAAAGAGATAAGATCTGCGATTCATAGCTTCAATTTGTTCCACTGCAACTTCAGGAAAATAAGATTTGCTATATTCAGTCTGCTCCACTACAACTTCAGGGAGATAAGGCTTGTTTTGACCTACTCTACTGCAACTTCAGAGAGATAGGATCTGTAATTGACAGCTTCGATCTGTTCTACTACAACTTCAGGGAAATAAGATTTGCTATATTCAGTCTGCTCCACTACGACTTCAGAGAGATAAGGCTTGTTTTGACCTGCTCTACTGCAACTTTAGAGAGATAGGATCTGTAATTTATAGCTTCAATCTGTTCCACTGTAACTTCAGGGAAATAAGATTTGCTATATTCAGTCTGCTCTACTGCGGCTTCAGGGAGATAAGGCTTGCTTTGACCTGCACTACTGCAACTTTAGAGAGATAGGATCTGTAATTTATAGCTTCGATCTGTTCTGCTGCAACTTCAGGAAAATAAAATTTGCTATCTTCAGTCTGCTCCACTGCGACTTCAGGGAGATAAGATTGATGACTTTAACCTACTTCACTAGAACTTTAGGAAGATAAGATTCACCGTAATTTGTAGCTTCAATCGATCTTGCTACACTGTCCTCTGAGGGACATGACTCGTAAAATTGATTTCTTGAGTCTATGCTTATGCCAAATGATTAGGATGTCATGAATGAATCAAGTTTCCTAACTAGATGTGTATGGGTGATGTTTGCATGAATGTAAAAATGTTATTTTTCTTTTAATGCTTAATTTGATATTACTTGTTGTTCACCAAGGTTTTATCAATGACATATTATTTAGTCTTTCTCTTCAGTTGGTATTTCTTAAAGAATAATCATAACTTGGGCTATTCTTTTCCCAATGTTTCTTTGAATTTGGGTAATTCAAACTAATTAGTCCCATTTCAGGTCCTTGTATCATTTAGAATCATTTCAGAGTAATATGCAGAACTCTTTTTTGAATGTCATTCGTCCATTAATCATTATTTCAATGAAAAACACTTGAAAAAGATTATAGCAATGGACAAGATGAAATTTTATTGAGAAAAACCTCAAAATGAATAAGGTAATCAAGATAGCAAATTTTGCTATGATACAAAATGAATAAATATGAAAATAGGTGCCCCAGATATCGTAGCATGAGCTTCTCTGCCCAAAACTTCTTGAGGACTCTTTGAACTTGATATGTGTTTAGAAGACGAAGAGTACTTTGTTGATGCCCCAAGATGTATCATCCCTCATTCTTGTTAATTCAGAGAAGACAGAATTACTGTATGCCCCATTTCCGATCAAAATTTGAATTGCCCATTCCTGGGTTTTCAACTCAAAACCTCTTTGGTCTCAAAGTGCTTTTTTGCGGGTTTTCGCCTTGGCCTATCCGTCTTGTTGTTGTTGTTATTTTTTTTTTAGGTAAAGTACCTCTTGACCGAATATGAATTCACGGGGCTAGGCAAGCTTTTGTCATCCATCTCAGTTAAGATCAGAACTCCTCCAAAGAAAGCTTTCTTCACCACATAAGGTCCCTCCCAATTTGGTATCCATTTTTCTCTGAAGTCCTTTTCTATGGAGAGAATATTTTTCAAAACAAGGTCTCCTTCAAAGAATTCTCTAGGGCGAACCTTCTTGTCATAAGCCCGCATAATTCGCTTTTGGTACATTTGACCATGGCGAATAGCTTTCAGCCTCTTTTCTTCAATTAAGTTCAACTGATCATACCGTGACTGGATCCATTTTTCTTCATCTAACTTTAATTCTGACAACACTCGTAGAGAAGGAATTTCAACCTAGATAGGTAAGACCGCCTCCATTCCATAAACCAAAGAGAAAGGTGTTGCCCTGGTAGAGGTTCTGACTGATGTTCGGTAGGTGTAAAGAGCGAATGGTAACTGCTCATGCCAGTCTTTATAAGTTTCAGTCATTTTTCCCACGATCTTCTTGATGTTCTTATTGGCTGCTTCCACCACGCCATTCATTTTTGGGCGATACGGCGACGAGTTATGGTGTTTGATCTTGAATTGGATACAGACATCCGCTATCGTACTGTTATTCAAGTTCAGTGTATTCTCTGATATGATCCTCTCAGGCATTCTATATCGACATATGATCTCTTTCTTTAAGAACTTGTTGACTGCTGATTTCGTAACGTTGGTATAAGAAGTGGCTTTTACCCACTTGGTGAAGTAATCGATGACCACAAAGATGAATCGGTGCCCGTTAGATGCTTTCAGCGAGATCGGCCCTATGACATCCATGCCCCACATAGAAAAAGGCTATGGAGAAGTCATGATATGAAGAGGTAAATGCGGTACATGAATCTTATCTCTATAAATTTGATAGTTATGGCACTTATTAGCATAGTTGATGCAATCCCCCTCTATAGTGTACCAATGATATCCGAATCTCATGATTTGTCTGGCCATGGTGAAACCGTTAGCGTGTGTTCTGCAGACACCTTCATGGACCTCTTCCAATATTTCCTTAGCCTCGACAGCGTCCACACACCTTAAGAGTACCAGATCCTTCCTTCTTTTATATAGGATCTCTCCATCTAAGACATAGTCACTGGCTAGCCTTCTCAATGTCCTTTTATCATTTTCTGTCACTTGGTCTGGGTATTCATGATTCCTCATGTATCGCAATATATCCTGATACCAAGGGTGATCGTCTTTTTCTTCTTCTTCGATATTGTAACAATGAGCCGGAGTCTCATAGATGCTCATTTGGATAGGTTTCATATCCTCCTCTTTGTTTACTTTGATCATTGAAACTAAAGTTGCCAAGGCATCAGCCATCTGGTTTTCATCTCGTGGGAGGTAACAGAAAGTGATATCGTCAAACTCTTTAATTAACTCTAGAACCAGTCTTCGATAATTGATCAACTTAGGGTCTCTTTTCTCTCATTCACCTCTGAGCTGATAGATCACTAATACAGAATCCCCATATACTTCTAGCATCTTGATCTTGCGTTCAATGGCTGCATAGATACCCATGATTCATGCTTCGTACTCTGTCATGTTATTTGTGCAATTGAAATCTAATTTACTAGTGAAGGGATAATGATCTCCATTTGGGGATACCAGAACTACCCCGATTCCGTTACCCACAGCATTTGAGGCTCCGTCAAAATTCAGTCTCCAAGGATGATCTTCTTAAGAGTTTTCTTCAGTGGTTGCAACATACATTAGATCTTCGTTTGGGAAATCGAAGCTCAAAGGTTCATAATCTTCCAGAGCTCTACTGGCTAGAAAATCTACTATTGTACTCCCTTTTATAGCCTTCTGGTTTACGTAGACTATTTCAAACTCAGAAAGCAAAATTTACCAACGAGTCATTCTTTCGTTCAAAGCATTTGACTCCATTAGGTACTTCAGAGGGTCTAGTTTTGAGATGAGCCAAGTTGTGTGGTACAACATATATTGTCTCAGTCTCCGGGTTGTCCAAATCAAAGCACAACAAAATTTCTTGATAGACAAATATCTTGTCTCACATTCGGTGAATTTCTTACTGAGATAATATATTGCTTTCTTTTTTCTTCCCGACTCATCATGTTGGCCTAATACGCATCCCATGGAGTTTTCGAACACTGCCAAATACAATATCAGTGGCTTATCTAGACAATGTGGCATTAGCACTGAGGCATTGGATAGATAATGCTTGACCTTATCAAAAGTTCTTTGGCATTCCTCATCCCATACACTTGGGTTGTGTTTCCTAAGGAGACGGAATATCAGGTCACATTTCTCCGTTAGTTGTGAAATGAATCGGGCGATGTAATTTAGCCTTCCTAAGAAGCCTCGAAATTCTTTTTGAGTGCGTGGCGGGGGTAACTCTTGTATGACTTTGACTTTATCTAGGTCGATCTCGATCCCTTTTTCACTGACTACGAATCCTAGCAGCTTTCTTGACCTAGCCCAGAAGGTACATTTTGCGGGATTAAGCTTTAGTTGAAACTTTCTTAACCTTAAGAATAGTTTCTTCAGGACTTGTATGTGCTCCTTTTCTGTTCTGAATTTCGCAATCATATCGTCGACGTAAATTTCGATCTCATTATGCATCATATCATGGAATAGGGTTTCCATGGCTCTCTAATATGTCACTCCTGCACTTTTCAATCCGAATAGCATCACCTTATAACAAAATGTTCCCCATATGGTCACGAATGTGGTCTTTTCCATGTCTTCAGAATGCATCTTTTTCTGGTTGTATCTTGAGAAACCGTCCATAAAGGAGAAAAGTGAGTAACCTGTCATGTTATCCACTAATGTGTCAATGTGAGGCAACGGGAAATTGTCTTTTGAGCTGGCTTTATTTAGATCTCGATAGTCCACGTACATCCGTACTTTTCTATTTTTTTAGGAACTGAGACTATATTGGCTACCCATTTTGAGTATTTAACCATTTGTAAGAAACCGGCGTCGAATTGTTTCTTGACTTCCTCATTTATCTTTAACAAAACATCAGGTCTCATTCTTCGGAGTTTCTGTTGGACTGGCTTGCACTCTTCCTTTATGGGGAGTCGGTGTACCACAATATCGGTATTTAACCCGGGCATGTCTTGATATGACCATACGAAGACATCCTTAAATTCTCGGAGTAACTTGATGAGATCTTGCTTTTTTTCTGCAGCGATACAAGCTCAAATCTTTACCTCTTTTCCCTCTCCTAAGCTCACTATTTCTACTGACTCTTTGTGAGGTAGGATTTGTTTCTCGTTTTGTTCTACCATTCTTAACAGATCAGGAGATAGGTTACAATTTCAGTCATTTTCGAAGTCCAGAGGATCCTCTATGCACATTTCTTGCTCAAAAGGAAACTCCGAGTCAGTAGCGGCGTTACTCATATCATTGATATCTGGAGACCTGTTATAGGGATGAAGAAAAATCCAAATAACAAAAAAATCGAAGAATATTTATCTGTATGGTATGATTATGAATGAAATGGAAAGAATAAAAGAATGTCTGCTCGAGATGATACGCAAAAGTGCATTTTATTGAAATAACGATATTTCGACATATGCCTATTTCATAAAAGGGTTCTTATTACCGCTAGGCTTAAAGTAATAAGCTTGTTTTGGATATTACTCTGAATTAATTTTAAAAGTTACAATGATCTCCTCCGCGGTCCAATTGTTCAAGACGCTCCTAGACGCATATGGGCAAATGCCTACTTAATTCTCTTCTCTCGTCTCTTCCTTGGATATGGCGTTAATGCTTAAAGCAGACCCTTTTCTTGTTGATTTTCCTTCAGAGTAAATGGTCCCTCCCGACACGAATGTTCTGGATATATAAGGAAAGGTCATTGGCTCCCATTTGACCTCTTCTCCGTTTAAATGCGTTTTTCTCCTCTTTTGCTTCTTCTCTATCTCCTTTTTCTTTTGCCTTGCATTTGGTTTGTACTCTAAGCCAAAATGGTCTCGTTTGTCTGTGAGCATGGGTGCCTCAATCCTTCTTTGTAGGCTTCTTCCAAGCCTTTTTCTGGGCAAAGCTCTTTTCCCAACCATCAATTGTAAGCTCATCCTGGTCGTTTTGGAGATTTTGGGCACCGAGACCTTGTTCCTTTCGACGATGAAGATTGCATTCACAAATTCTAGTGATCGAAAAGAGCATTCTATTGCTTAATCATCTGTCTCCACATATAGTACCTTGCTGGTAACGGATGCAATGATATCCTCTTTTGCGTTTACGATCACCAATCGGCCTTCCGTTATAAATTTGAGCTTTTGATGTAATGACAATGGAACTGCCCCTGCTAAGTGAATCCAAGGCCTCCCCAATAAGCAATTGTAAGAAGCTTTGATGTCCATTACTAAGAAATTCACCTCGTACGTGCTTAGATCGATCAAAAGGGGTATTTCAATCCTTCATATTACTTTTCTCTCGGTACCGTCAAATTCCCTTACTATATTTTGGCACGCCTTCATGTGGGAACTATCCACTAGCAACCTATTCAGTGTGGATAAGGGTAGGACATTTAGTGCAGACCCATTGTCAATCAATACTCCTGGTAGTGTATGTCATTTACAGCGGGTGGTGATGTGTAGCGCCTTTGTTGACCCCATTCCCTCCGACGGTATTTCATTATCATTGAAAAATATGAAATTATCGGCGCTTATATTATTGACGAGATGGTCCAGCTTGTTGACAGAGATATCATCCGCGACGTAGGTTTCGTTTAGTACTTTTATTAATGTGCTCTGATGTGTCTCTGAGCTCAAAAATAAGGCTAGCACTGAGATACGAGCTGGCTGCTTATGTAGCTGTTCTACAACGCTATATTCGTTGTGCTTTAAGAACTTTAAAAATTCTTTAGTCTCTTTTTTAGCCACTGACTTATTAACTAGTCATTCAGGTCTGGTTGTCTTCTCCTTCCTTCGCTCGTCTATTGGGGTCTTTTCTTTGACAATTTCGGTTCTTGCACCCGTGGGATCATAACGTCTCCCACTGCGTGTATAAAAACCTACATCTCGATTTCCCTCTGAAGCAGTAGCCGGGCTCTCCTCCTCCGGGATTGTCACGTTGTAATCATAATTCTAGGGAACCCTTTTGCTATCCTTATAGGGGAAGGATACCGGCTTCTGGATTATGACTCTGGGCGCCATTTGTACTCCTACATCATTGTTCTTTGGTCGCGAAATTATCACCACAGGATGATTAACTCTTTGGACCCCTTCTGTTGTTCCTTCCTATGAGGCGTAAACCTCTTCTTCTTCTGATCCTTCGACTTCTTCATAGAATTTCATCTCTTTATTATCCATCAGATTTTGCACCATGGACCTAAAGTCATTGCACTCTTGGACGTCATGGCCCTCAACGGCATGAAACTCGTAGTATTTCCTCGTTTCTCTGGGTCTTTCCCCTGAACGTTGTGTGATCAAACCTCCTTCTATCATTCTCTTCCAAACCCATTTCAGCAGGGTTTTTACCTTTGATACGTCCATCTTGGTTCTCCTCCCTTTATTTTCAATTATCGCATTTACCCCTTTGTCTGAATGACTAGGTAACGGATTCCCCGTCATATTAGGTCTGGTGGGATCATCGAACTTCACAATGCCCATGTCTATGAGCCTTTCGACTATCTTTTTGAAGGCAGTGCAGTTCTCAATCGTGTGTCCCGAGATTCTTGCATGGTATTCGCATTGAGCGTTTGCGTCATACTACTTAGGGAATGGAGGTTGCAGGTGTTTCAAGTAGTAAGGTGATACCACATGGGCATCGAATAAACTCTGACACAATTCCCTATATGACATTGGGATTGGCGTAAACTGGAATTTTTTCGTGTTAGGCCTCGAGTTTGAATCTTGCCTTGTGGAGCCCTAATGGCTAGTAGTCACAGCCCTAGATTGGCTCACGATTACTGGCTTGGAATAACTTTTATTGTACACGCTCGTGTTGTTCACCTCGTTTTTTCCTTCTCGGGGCTGATTTCTTAGCACTTTTCCCCATTTCAATCTTCTGGCATCTTATTGTGTTTTCTATCATTTCTCTAGACATTACTATGTCTAAGAAGCTCTTAGTAGAGCCTCCCATCATATGGTTTATGAATGGAGCCCTTAGAATATTGATAAAAAGCATGGTCATTTCTTTCTTCAGGAGAGGTGGTTGGACCTGCGTCGCCACCTCTCTCCATCTTTGGACGTACTGTCTGAAGCTCTCATTTTGTTTCTTCTTCATGTTTTGTAACGTGATTCGGTCAGGTGCTATGTCTATCACGTGGTCGTATTGCTTAATAAAAGCTTGTACCAAGTCTTTCCATGAATGGATTTTAGTACAGCTTAGTTGATTGTACCATTTGGCCGCGAACCTGACCAAACTGTCATGGAAGCAATGGATCAACAGTTGATCATTGTGAACGTACCCTGCCATTCTACGACAGAACATGGTGATGTGAGCCTCTGGATAGCTAGTTTCATTGTATTTTTCAAAGTCTGGGGTTTTGAACTTAGGGGGAAGGACTAAGTCTAGAACCAAGCTCAAATCTTTAGCGTCGATCCCATAGTGATAGTCAGCACTTTCCATCACTTTGAACTTTTTCTCTAACCACTTACATCGGTCTTCTAATTCTTTCGAGAGCCCCGCTCTCACTCTCTCGTCTTTTGCCACGTTATCCAGATCAGGGATTATAGGATTAATAGGGTTATCCCCTGGATTAGAGCCTGAGCCTGTTTGATAGTTGATTGGCATCAAGGTATCGGCCTAAAATTGTTGGGGACTGATTGTAACGGATGGCATTCGCGTGTGTAGCTCGGGTTGTGTTTGAACATTCGTCGATGTAAAACCATGAGGGTAGAGAGGATCTTCAGTAACGGATGGCTTCTGCGTGTGTGTCTTATGTTGCGTTTAAGCATTTGCCGAGGTAAAACTAGAGGGTAAAGGGGATCTTCATTGTTATTTCCAATATCGGCTGTAAGGTCATTTCCTTTGTCCGGCCTACTAGTCAGTAGTCGGGTTAGCTCTTCCATCATATTTCTTTGTGATTTCAGCATTTGTTCCCTCATTTCCTACTGGATTTTAGCTAACTGTTATTGCACTTATGCTCGCATCTGCTCCTGCATCTCTTTCTGTATTTACTCCAGTCTTTCTAGTTTTTTATCCATTGCTTTAGTTTTTCTTCTTGTATCGTAGGGATATGTATTTGGGAGATTTTCGTAAGTTTCCAGATTACTGAAATATTTTAATTAATTAGAATCTTTTTATGGCCTTTAATGCATATGATGTAATGTAATGCAAATACATGTATACAAAAGAAGGATCAATTTTGATTCAATTCCATTTAGAAAACTTTACTAGAAAATAAAAGTCTTTACATAAAACTGAGTTACAAATAAAACTTCGCCCTAATGCTCAGAGCCTTAATTTTCCTAAACAATGAGGCTAGCTCCTGCCCCCGATCTGACTCCAACTCGTACTTCACGCCCAATATGTCTACTTGTACTGCCAAAGCTTGCAAGTAATCAGCTACCTCCTGAATCTAGATTATGACTTCTCCCATAATGTAATCCATGTTTCTAACTTGGTCTTGCGAATGGTGAAGCTGTTCCTTCTAACGCTCCTCACTTGCTTCGAAAAACTCAATCCGCATCTCACAGCTTTGTAATGATGCTTCTAATTCTTCGATTTTTCCTTTCATTTCTTCTACCTTCCTCAAGCTTGCTCTCAACTCCATTGTGGTGTTACGGTTTCGGTACTGATGAAGAGACTTCTCGAGCTCTGCCACTCTAGCCCTTAATTCACCATGTTCACCTCTGCTTTCTGACAGACTCTTTTCTAAATCATCATTTAGTGCCTGAGTCTCTTGGAATTTCCTTTCCCATCGGTTGGCCTTGGTCTTTTCCTCTCGAATTTCCTGGCACCATTGTTCTAAAGTTTTACCTAACCTAGCATTCCTCATAGACATGCGTAACTTCTTATAATCTGTCTTTAAACTGTCCAGATCTTCTTCGGCCTTACTTTTCCCTTTTCTTAACTTTTCAACTTCTGACCTCTAAACATCAACATCTAATCTCAGATACATCTTTTCTTCCTCCAATTGTTCGATCTTTTTCCTAAGCTCAGAACTCTTCTTCTCGAAGTCTTGCTTTATAATTTCCAACTCTGACGGGGCGACTTATAATTGTTCCTCCATTGGTCGGGTGCTTTCTACACTTGGTCTAGGAATATTGTCATTGACTCTTTTTCTAAACCATCCATTATATTTAGGTGTCACCATGGAACCAACAACCAACCTCTTTATCCAGCGAGTTTGCTTCCAAGCATCTGATAGTTCCCAAACTTTCTTCTTATAGTGGTCACCTTTATAGGAGAATTCACACTGAGCAAGCTCGTAAGTCGTGGGTACAAACTGCCTCGATTTGTATTTCCTTAATGCAAGCAATGGAGTATACCCAGTAGCTCCCCAAATTCTTAACAACGGCACCCAATCAAAGTTTCCACATCGATACAGGATCTCATCGGGAACCATCCAAAATGCTCTCCACTCTATATCCCCCTCCTTGAGATTTTGAAGAATTTTCATCCACTTCTCCTCTGAGATATCCTCTCTCATTTGTATGGCTGCCTCCTCTTTTAACTGGGAATAAGCTTCAGAAAAGACCCGATAAGAAACCTTGTCCACCTTCCAAAAGTGCTCATGAAAACACACCATCAACAGTTGCGCACATCCAATAAACCGCCCATCGCCTGACTTTCGACACATGCTCAAGGATCTGAACGTCTCAGCCAATATTGCAGGTACAGGTGTGATTCCCTTCTCAAGATGATCGAATAAGTCAGTGACTGCCTCATCCACGTGCCTTAAAGCCTTAGGAAAAATTACCAATCCATAGATGCTTAAGGCAAAGATATCGACCCTCTTTCTTTCATTAGGATGTGTTAAAACCAAATCTCTCAAATTCCCCCAAGGGATACATTTACTATCTCTCTTTTGTTGAATCCGAGCAGTGACCCAAAGCTCGCTCATCCCTGAAATATTCATCAATTTTTTCGTGAAAGTTTGACCATTAAAAACCTTGGCATAAGCTTTTCTAACTTGCACTTTTGGACACCTGAGCAGGGTATTATATTCCTCAACGGTAGGCAATAAATCCACTTCCCCAAAAGTGAAACACTTGTAAGCAGAATTTCAAAATTGAACCATAACTCGGAATAGGTGCTTGTTCACCTTAATATTTAGCAAGTAAGATATATCACCATAGCGTTGATAGAAAAACTGTTTGGTTCCTTCATCCCAACGAGCCCAGATATCTCTCAACTCTTGCAACTCATCCTGTGCTACATTGACGCGAGTGAATTCCTGCAACTCTAATGTATATCCTTCTGCCAAGCTGTCCCCTTTCTCCGATTGTAACTTCTCTGACTATGCACGGACGTCTGCATTATCCTCAACTTTATTAAGAAATTCATTCTCCATGTTAAACTTTCTAACTTAGTAATCGAATACGAATCAACACTTCCTTTAATATGCAATGTCATGCAAAACACAATCAAAACAAAACACAAGTTAGCATCAAATATAAGTGACAAAATACAACCACAACAAAGATAATTCTAACACACATATGGGCAAGTACTAAGGCTTGATGCGGCTCTACCCAAAGATAGCTCTTAAGGTTCACTATATGTGGTTCGGTTCTAGAGAGAAGGTACCTGAACTAGCAGATTCCTCAATCCTCACCCATTATAGGCTCATATAGATCAAGTTCAGTTCAGGAGAATACAATTCCCTATGACCATGCGGAGATGAAAATCTCACGAAATCATAGGTACGGATGTATCCCGAAAGTAATCCACTAGCCCATGCGGAGCTGAAAACCTCACGAAAGCATAGCTTCTTACCCCCACTTAGAAGGTGTGACCATAACGGTCGTGCAATGCAATCAATATCATTCTACAAAACACAAACCATAACAATCATACAATCGAATGCAATCGAAAAAATCATGATTTTTAAAATAAATTTTCAATTCTTTGACAAAGGATGGCAAATAATCAATTTTATGGTTTGACTCTTTTGTTCAATCCCCAGTAGAGACGCCAAGCTATCGAAACCATGTTTTGAAAACGGGAATCGACTTTGGTTTTGAAAATGAAAACGAAAATGGGAGTCGCCACCAATCTTTTTGTTTAGGTGTGATTGGCTCACTTGATAAAACATTTTATTCCATTTGAATCAATTTTGGCCTACGTAAATTTGAGAAAACGGGTTCGGGAGCCAGTGACTTATGAGGAAGGATTAGCACCCTCACTACGCCCAAAATTGGTACCAATTTGATTAAGTATTGTCCTTATGTCTGAGATTTGAAACAATTTTTGAAATATGGTTCTTTAAAAACATTTGAATAGCTTAAGTTGGTCGTCAAAATTCTCTTGTTTCAAAGGAATGTAGCATCATATCCAACACGATAGGACACGATCATTTATTCCCTCGAGAACACGATAATTTTTTACTTCCAAAAATTTATACATTGAAAATTACAAAAGGATGCCCAATTATTTAGTCCAACAAAAAAATCAAAACCCAACACGGTAGGGCACGATTCCTCGAACTTCTAAACATTGAACATTGTCTTGTTTTAGGATTTAAAGAATGCGAATGAAATTCTAAAGGAATATTTGATTATTTTGAACAAACGAGAAATCGAAACCCAGCACAATAGGGCACGATTCCCCGAATTTCCAAGCATCAAACGTTGCCTTGTTTTAGAATTTAGAAAAACACGAGTGAAATTCTAAAGGAAAATTCGATTATTTTGAACAAACGAGAAAACGAAACCTAGCACGGTAGGGCACGATTTCCCAAATTTCCAAACATCAAACATTGTCTTCGTCTTAAGGAATTTTTAAATGAGTAATTATAAAACCAGCTTAAAATGCATTAATTTGGCTTGAAATAAAATGGAATAATTAGTTTTAAAGAGTTGGAAAGTATAAAGTGATATTTGTAAACCAAAAAGGAAAAACAAAAACATGGGATGATATGTATGTATGAAATACTATGATGGATGAATGGAGATAATATAGTTCATTTAATCAACTAACAAGGTAAACAATTAAATTCAACCAATCTAAGAAAAATATTATCAACTTCCTAAGCATGAATGAAGAATAATCAATATAATAGTAATACAAAACGAGAATAATATACAACAATAATATATACATAGCCTAATACAACACAGTCAAATGCAAAATATGCAAAACAAAATGAAATTAAAAAAATAATATGTATAAGGCAAATTTAAAAGGATGAACACATAATACATCATAAATGAATTGTTGAATTTGAAACTATTTGTAAAAACAAACTAAAGATATATATGCTTTCATTAAAATATGCGTTATAGAATGAAAATTTTTAAATCAAATGATATATAAATGTTAAAAATTTATTAAAATACACTCAACGGTGGGAAATTTAATAATATATAGAACATAAAAGTATAGCAAGAATAAGATATAATTTTAAGAAATATACATAATAAGTTCCCAAAGCATATATATATATATATATAGATATAGATTTGGAAATAATTAGTTGTAAAAATTGCATGAGATTAATAATGTATATAGGACTAAATTAATTTTATCATAAATTATATAATGGACTTAAAAACATACTTATATGTACAAAGAAAACTATAGGTATAAAATACATGGATTTAATGATGTGTATAGATCAAACTAGTATGAATCATACATGTACAAATATAAAAACATTTGAATGAAATATTACATAAAGTGTTAATATAATATAAAAAAGAACTTAAAAATGATGATTTTATAAGAACAAAGTAAAGTTATCGAAATAGCTCAACATATATAAAAATATTAAGAACTTTAAAATAATAAGTGTTTTAAATAGAAAGTTCAATTAAAATAACATATATGTATAAATATATATACAAAAATATTTAAATGAAATATTATTATAAAATGTTAGGATAATATAACATGAAAATTTTAAAGCAATGATTTTTCAACAAAGCAAAATTAATAAAGTAATCTCGGCAAAAAAGAAAAAAAATTTAAATGAATTCTTTTAAAAATAAGAATTGTGTAGATAATAAACTTAATTAAAGTAAATTTAAAATAAAAGGGATAATCTGAAAATAAAATAGGCCATTAAAATGAAAAAGGACCAGTGCGTCACGAATGCGAATGTTCAAGGATCAAATTTGGAAATATTCCAAGTCTAAAAATGCTGTGTTGAGACGTGGGTTAAAATGCAAGAACACGTAAATCTTAGGGAAAAAATTAAAAGAAAGAAAGATGCAAACAGGGCTCAATCGAACGTTGGTGCGAAAGAGGAAGGACCAACACGCAAATATCCTTTCTCCGCTGAAACACACAAGTCCTGGGGGCCATCGAGTCGGGTCAAAACGGGTCGGCCTAGACGGCACCATTTTGGAGCCACTAAAACAGGCCCTAAACGGTGCCGTTTTATGTCCATCATTAAAACTAAAAAAAAAAACTAAAACTAATACACTTAACCATTTAGGAATCAAAAGCAGAAAACTAAACACCCTCCTTTTCCTTATTCGGCCGAACCCTAGCCTCCTTTGGCTCAAACGCCGATCTGCCACTATCACTGGCTACCGATGTATTCGAACTTTGGAAGGATGGCTTTTCGGCCTTGAGATCCTTTTTCGACTTCGATTTCAACGAAGCGAAAGGAGAAATCTATGGCCGATTCACAAGGTAAGGTTCCTCTTTCACTTTTTCTTTGTTTTCTAATGCAATGATGGATGATTTGAAGGAAAATGAATCCAGGAAATGTAAAAATTTCAAGAAAGTTTAGACAAAAACCACCTTTTTTTTACTGCTTTTTGTATTTCAATCTCAATGTCTGTGTAAATACAATCTGCTTTTTGTTTGGGCTTTATAGCCGAAAATCGATTGATTTCCTATTGCTATTGTCTATCTCTGCTCGTTTTCTCGCCTCGTTTCTGCTTCATTTTTGTTTTCTTTGGCTTTATTGTCTTGTTTCGTTTCCTCTTTTGCTCTTTTTTGCAGGCGCACGAAAGTCAACGGGGCTGTAGATGGCCGCTTTGGTGTAACTGGACAATGGAGAGCCGAACCTTGGGCGTTGGACGTGCCGACGACGCACGTGGGAGGGGTACGACTCTAGGGGGAAACTAGGGTTAGGCTTGGCTGGATTCGGTTTAGGCTTGGGCCTATCGTGCCATCCGGGTTTGGGCTTAGTTGGGTCTAAGTTGGGTAATTTAGGCCTGCTAATTGTTTGTAATTTGGACATTGAGTTTTGGGTTTTATTATCATTATTGGGTTTTCTAAAGGGCCGGGCAAATTTGGGCCCGTACAAGAGAGAAGCTAGGTGGAATAGCTATGGGCGAAAGAGATAAGTATGATCCTGTCTTATGGGCCAAATAAGTTGAAATTGCTTTATTGATTTTAGTTTAGTCATTTTTTAAGAAGATACAGCACAAATAGATGATATTCAATCATATATTATGGAGTTATGTCTCGTATTTTCGGACTAAACTGTGTGTGATGTCGCAACGAGCAAGTGTTCTTCGTCCCGACGAACAATGAACATCACAACGAGAAGAGAGCCTTTGTCCCAATGACGCGATGCCACGTCACAACGTGACAATGTGCACCTCAAGTTTTTTAGTTTTCGATTATTCTGAAGATATTGTAGTATGATTTTATTTCTAATCTTAATCTATTTAAAGGGGCCTTGTATCTGTGTTTTGAGAGGCCAATTAAGAAAGCAATTAAATATGTAGTACTACAGTACTTTTCTTTTTAGGGCGATAAGATGTAGTCGTAGATAAGTTTTAGTGAGAATGTTCATGATAACTATTAAGAGAATTTTGTTCCCAAATTAGGGCCCTGTTTTCGAGGTTTGAATTTATGCGTTTAGTACATTTAAGTTTTTTTTTTCATATTATACTCACGTTTGTTTACTTATTTAGTGAAAAGTTAAAACCATCTTTGCCCCCGATTTTTCTCTCTTTAAAATATTAGTTGTGCAAAAATAAACTTGCATTCAATATACCCTATTGTAGCTAACCAAACCAAACAACCCTGATGCATTTTTAAAAATAAATATGAAACAATCATAAGAATGAAGCAGGTTAAAAGAAGAGGTGTAAGCTTATGAGGATGAGAAATGTTTCTAGTTTTTGTAGCTAACCAAACAGCTGGTGTTTAGTTGTTGTGGTAGGAGTTCCCTACATTGAGGAACGAAACATCCAGAGAACACTAGTTTCATCCTTTAGAGCTTTGAACACCGTTTCAATGATTGCCTTGGACCACCTATTTTCAGCTATTAGCTTGGAACCAAGGGCCTCACCCAAAACTACAAGTCCTCCCACTTGGACCACCCAATTTCAGCAATTTGCTTGGACCCAGTCTTACTGCAAAGCCTTCATCCACTAGTGCCATGCGACTGTACACTCATGTGTTAGAATTCTGAGATGTTTATTCTAGAATTGATCACCAGATGAGCAAAGACAAATAAAGAAACAAGAAATGAAAGCATAAGGAAGTTTTAAAAACAGAGAGTTCTGTATTCTGAATATTGAAGCTTGAAAATCTTTTTTACACCATGTTTATGTATTTATAGTTTAGGCCCTTAATCATTTCTTAACTACTTAACTATTATAATTAATAACCCAATAACCATTTCTTAATCATTTAATTATTATAATTAACAACTCAATAACCCACTAATAATATGCACAAATATCATGTGCCTTATGTTGGTAATGCAAAGTGTGTAATCCCACATTAATTGATAAAATTTTTTTAAGAGAATTTAAATATAACTTTGTTTCTTATTTTCATTAAGTAATTGAGGGTAAAAGCTCAACACATGTGTGTTGTTGTTGCCTTGCTCGTGTCCACAACGTTAACATTTGTTTATGACATGTACTGCATATTTATTTATTGGATAAAATCTCTTTTTTTTTTATAAATTATCAATTATTGTAGAAAGTTTAGTCAATTTCTAACAGTTGTGACTCAAATTTTTATCCCTTTAAAAAATAGTAAGTCGTTCTCCTCATTTTACACAACAAGAAAAACAGCAACCTCATCCTTTTTTTCTCAGCTCACCTATATTCTTTTTTGTTATATTTTTCAATCAAATTTTCTGACGAAATCCTTAATTTTATTTTCTAGCCTATTTTTTAATTCCTTTTAAATAAAATAATATCAATTGTGTTTCACTTTACCAGTAATACCGTGAAATAAGTCCACTTTATGACTCCCTCCTCAACTAAGGATAATAGTTATAAAGGCTATGAAGAATGACTCAACGAGGGAAGCCCTATTGAATCTCAAACAATTTCTTTGCAAGGCTAGCACTTATCCCTCCATCACTTCTCAAAGCCAACTCTTGAAAACAAAGTGATTACTTAATTAGTCACATCAAGTCAACTTCGAATCTCTTAATCTAATCAACTTCCACTCTACCCCTAAGACCTAGGTAGCAGGGTGTTTTTTCTGGTGAATAGACGTTAGGTTTTTTATTCAATATAACTCAGGCCCCAAACTCTTTATAAAAGTGGATCCTCTCCACCAAAGGCAAGAGACTTGGGTAAAACTCTACACAGATTTCACCATGCACTTGAAAAAGCCCTAACAGCTTTCATATTCCATGTTATTATAATTTATATATTACTAACTAAATTATAATTTGAGTAATGAACTGCATCAGTACTTGTCATCATCAACATTAAGTGTACTTTGTTTACAGTTAAAGTACAGATATGGATGTTTTCATTATGAGACGGTGTCAGTTGTTGTCATCAATTCTATTAGTGGAAGACAGATGTCAGTTGCATTGTTAGTAAAGTAACTAACAGATATTCACTCTATTTCTCTTTTTAAGGCTCTTGAAAGGCACCAATTAGCATGAGACACCCGGTCTCTCAATTTTTCATCTCACCAACCCATTTGGGTATAAATATTGAAGGCAAGTATATCTCTTATTTATTTTTTTAATATTTGTATTCAATATTTGTTAAAATAAAAAATGGAATAAAAACCCAAATAAGAGAAGTGTGAGGTGTCGACCCATCTTGATTTTTCTACCCTTAAACCACACTGTTTTTCCCAGCAATCAGCATAAGGCCAATATCTGAGGCCCCAAAGTTGAGCTTGAATGCTAGTATGTCCAGTAAGTCCCTGGGGGACAAACTGGTTGATGGATGGCCATCCTCCCAATAATCGACAGCATAAATTCCATGTGATGAAGACACAAAAAGACCTTCACACTGCTCTTTCGGTTGCCTTTTTCTTCTTCTTGTCTTCTTAGCTTCCTTTTTTTCATGTGCTCTTGTCACGCTTTAATTGTATTTCTGATATTTTTAAGTAGATTTTTTAAAGATTATAACAAGTTCCGGTCTGATATTTTATTTGGATGCATTACTTTTGGTAATATGTGTTTCATGGGACTTGGAATAAAATCCGAATGAAATATAATAATTTGGCAAGATGTGGGATCTGCATTTATATAAAAATGTGATTCACATTCACATGATGAGCCAAGATGTCAAATTCCCTTTGGCCCTTGGAAACTGAAGAAAAGATACAGAATCCCATTAAATGGAGTGTTTAGCATAGAGTAAGATGAAGAAGTCCAGATGCCAACAGTTGGGGAACCAACCGGCTGCGCCACGCATTTGAACAATAATTGAACAAGCAAATAAAAAGGCTCTCAAGGATAAATGTGGTCATCAATTCGGGGCTTCTGTGACACTGGATTTGGATATTGGACGCGTGTGCCTCTTCAAAACCCTACTTCATGAAAATGATTTTTTTTCCCTTTCATTAGATGAGGTCATTACAGTTCAATTTTGGTAACTTAATTAAGAATTTAGAATAAATCACCTTCTTATTAATATTATTTGTTTAATATTTTCAAATGTGTTCGACAATTGCGCCACTTACCCAAATATGGTATAAAATTTTAAAATATTTAATAATATCTCTACATGATAAATTATAGACAATTAAACGGATATTTATCCGAGACAATTTAAAATAAATATTTTTTTTATATCACATATAATTTAAAGTATATTTTTATTAAGATATTAACAAATTAATATAATTTTAGAACTTTAAATAAATAAAATATTAAGTATTTTTAATTTTTTAAAATTTAAATTTATTTTGATCATTAAATTGATTTTTTTAAAAAAATTTATTTCACTTATTTCTTATATTTATATTAAATAATAATTTATTATTAATTTTTCAAAAGTAAATAATAAATTTTCTTTTTCTTTTCTTTTTTATTATTAAGTTGTATTTTAAATTTTTTGTTACACTAATAATATTCATATATCTTTTTGTTATATTAAAATTCTTAATAATAACATTACATTAAGATAATATTTTATTTTTATTTAAAAATATTTTAATTAATTAAATTTTCTGTATCATTAAATTATTAGATAAGGTTGGGTATCACACATATAAATTTAAGAAGTAGAAGATTATTTTAAAATTATAAATACTTTCTTTTAGATAAATATAAAATATTTAAAATTATAATACATACTTTTAATTTTAAATAAAAAATATAGATTATATATACTTTTAATTTTAAATAAAAAATATAGATTATATGAACTTATAAGTTATATTTTTTATAATTTTAAATTTTAAATACAAATTAAGCAACTAAAATCATAAGCTATAAATACAATATGCAAATAGTACAACTTAACTAACTAAAATAGTCATGTCCATATATTTAAAGCTTCTTGTATTGCTGATCAAGCAATATTACACCAATAAATCATTCATTTCTAGAAATTTTTTGTTGTATCTTTCAGTCCTTCCCTTCAAAAGCAAAGATGTCATTGTCGATTTTCAATAGGACACATTCTTTTTTCCGACCAAACATCGGAACTGAACAGTCCCATGATTTTTCCAACTCAAGAGTTAAAGAGGTTTTGACAATAGGCGCCATACGTTTTGGATGTATCATTCATTGTCGTTGCTGACCATTCATCTTCTGATGAATCCTACCATCTCGATGATATCATCTATTGATTCCAATCAAGCTTCCTCTTTGACATCCATCACATATAGCTGCACTTAAAACACTTTGAAAACTTTGGATACCCTTGTAACCATTGAAAATTGTTGAAGTGATTAATTCCTTGAAATTAAGGAGCGCTGAGAATAAAGAAATTGTTGGAGTTTATTTTATCTAGTATCAACACGTTTGATGGTAAGAAAAGATCTTTTGTAAGAGGGTTGACTAGAAATTTCTGGTAAAATCATTATAATGACAATATTTCAATTTTTTTTTAAAAATTTTAAGTTTTAAACTTGGATTTTAATTATGATGTTATATTAATTTTTAACAACCCACCAAATCAAATATATCTATATGTATTTATTCAATAATTTATATTAATATGAATCAATGATAACTATACCCTTCCAAAAAAAAATGGTAACAATAATTACAAGATATAATAAATTTTTGTATTATAAAAAATTCTAAAGTTTAACCTCAAAATTTTTGCCTCATAAATAAAATTATTTTCTTTATTGGATAAATATAATATTGGCTGTATCAATTATAAAAACATATTTACCTACATTGGTGCTCTAATCACTTTTTTAGTTCATCCATTTTGTATACTTCGTAGGCAATGAAAATTATATGTCACAAAATTTAAAAAGTTAAATGATTTCAATTAATTATATTTCGAAAATATGATTAAATTTATCACACAAATTTAAAAAATTAAAAATATAAAATTACCATCATTAAAAATCGTAATTAAATTTTATTTTAATTAATATTTATCTTTATACTTCGAAAATAGGATTAAATTTATCACACAATTTTAAAAAATTAAAATGTAAAATTACCATCTTACTATTAATAATATTAAAAATTGCCACTAAATTTTATTTCCATTAATATTTGTCTTTATATTTCGAAAATATAATTAAATTTGTCACAATTTTATATTATTTCGATTAATATTTGTCACTAACTATCTACAGATCAAAAGTCCATCTGATGAAATAAAGAATCTTTACTTTATTTGAAATTTTTATGTATACTTAGGACTTTTTTAATATTTATTTTATAATTTAATAAATTAGAGGTATGATATAATCACCTTTGTTTATTATATGATTATCTCTTTATTTATTTCATGTTAGAATACTAAATTTAATTTTTATTATTTTTATGAATATACAATTAATTTAATAATTAAAATATATCTAGATTTAAATAAAAATAAATTTAGATATAACATATATATACAATGATACTTAATCAAGTAAATCTAATTAAAATTTTATAAATAATTTTTGAAAGATAAAATTCTACAAATCTCTTATAAAAGTTTTATAAGTATAATACAATAAAAATATAAATAAATGTCTCTAATTAAATCTGAGCTGGATTATTATTATTCACATCGACATATATTTGGTATAGTAAATCTCGAATAAGAGTATTTAGGACCAAATACTCCATCTTTACTGACTTAAAGACGAGTACACAAATCAATCAAACATTGTTTTTTAGACCAAAATACCCCTATGTCAGTGCGAGCTCCATCGAGGCTTTGCATTTATCTCTCGTCACTATCCAAGTGATCCAACCAATTCTGCCACTACACTACATCCAAATTCCAAAACCATAAAATTCACACCATCACCACCGTTTCTTAGTCGCGACGTGGGCGGTCTAGATCCTCCCACTTTTCACATTTCCAATTGTTAGTCTTTACCCTATCCTATTGATTCACGTTTCGGTATCCGGTTGGCCCACAGAACATTATTAAAAGGAATTGTATTTAATGTCTTAAAAAAATAAAAGACAAGGGACACCTGGCAGTCGCTAAGAACCAGAAATGCAAAAAAGAAAAAAAATAAGAAGGTTTAATTATAGTAGAGGTCACCCAACTATAGTTTTTTCTTTTCTAGTCATCTAACTATGAAAAGTTACAAAATGATCATTTAACAATTCAATTTTGTATTTTTTTTGTCACCAGCAGGCTAACATCAAAATGGAAACATCTGAAAATCCAAAATAGTTGGGTGATAGAAAAAAAGACAAAATCGAATAGTTGAGTGATCATATTATAACTTTTTGTAGTTGGTTGAGAAAAAAACCATAGTTGAGTGGCTATTAATGTAGTTTACCCAAAATAGAATGCTCATTGTTTTGTTTTTACTTTGGCTAGAATATTTTGTTAGTCCCTGGACTTGTATAGAATTTGAATTTAGGCCTTATACTTTAAAAGTTAAAAATTCAATCCTCTTACTTTTTCAATTTAAAAATTTTTGTCCAATCATTACCATCGTTAGTAGTTTCTGTCAAAATTTACCAGCTTACCATTTTTATTTCCTGTCGATCAAAATTTCAAGTTGACAAATTTGGATGATTTTAGTGACTAGGCTGATATTTTTAAATAAAAAAATAGGAGGACTTGATTTTTTTTACTTTTTAAGTACAAAGACTAAATCTGAAATTTAGTCAAAGTACAAGAACTAATAGCACATTTTAGCCTTTTTACTTTTAATTAATCGACCGATTTGTACTATTTACACTTTTTCTATTTTGGGTTTGGTGGGGTTCTGATATTTTTATGTTTTCTTTCAATTATTTGGTACGTTAAATTTGGATTTATTTTTTTCTTTTCCGAATTAAAACGCTGATGTTTTCGTTAAGCTCAGATCTTCAACTTTGTGATTGTTGAAAGACATCAAAATTTCTGATTTTACCATTACTTGAAGTTGATCTTTGTATTGCTCTTCTATTTTCTTTCTTTTTTTTTTAATATGAATATGAATATTAATATGATATTTTGGGTTTTATTGAAAAGTTTCCAAATATAGAAAAAGTAAGGAGCTTGATTTTATATGGTAATTTTCCAAATATTCATCTAGATACCATTTTGTCGACACTATTTTATCCAGATTTTATTAGGGACTAACATGATCTTCAAGAACTTTGGAAGTAACCAACCGCCGTCAGGTGATGGCGGCGGTGGTAATAAACCGCCTGGGAATTATCCGATAAGTAGACAGCCATCGGTCTATTCTCTAACCTTTGATGAGTTTCAAAGCACAATGGGTGGAATAGGCAAAGATTTCGGGTCGATGAACATGGATGAGCTGTTAAAGAACATTTGGAGTGCTGAAGAAACTCAAACAATGGCTTCTCCCGGTGTTGGCCTAGTGGGAAATGGAGGGTTACAAAGGCAAGGGTCTTTGACTTTGCCCAGGACACTTAGCCACAAAACTGTTGATGAAGTTTGGAGAGAGATCTCAAATGAGTTTTCTATAGGGACTGAAGCCACTGATAATATGCCACAAAGACAGCAAACCTTAAAGGAGATTACTTTAGAGGAGTTTTTGGTCAGAGCCGGTGTGGTAAGAGAGGATAACATCCAATTTTCTGGGAAGGACAATAATGTTAATGGCGGCTTCTTTGGGGAATTACCGCAAGCAGGGAGTAATACCAGTGGGTTTGGGATTGGGTTTCAACAAGGTGGAAGAGGTCCAAATTTGATGGGGAATAGGCTACCTGATGGTGGTAATCAAAATGGTATTCAAGCTTCCGATTTGCCTATGAATTTTAATGGAGTTAGATCCAATCAGCACCACTTAACTCAGCTTCAGCAGCAACCATTATGTCCTAAGCAACCTGGTGTGGAATATGGAGCTCAGATGGGTTTGCAAAGTGGTGGTCAGTTGGGGAGTCCTGGAATTAGGTGTGGTCAGGGACTATATAATGGCTTGATCCATGGTGGTGGGATGAGTATGGTTGGTTTAAGATCACCTGCTAACCACCTTTCATCAGATGGGATTGGGAAGAGTAGTGGAGATAGTTCCTCAGTTTCACCCGTTCCTTATGTGTTTAATGGAAGTTTGAGGGGTAGGAAAAGCAGTGCTGTGGAAAAGGTTGCTGAGAGGAGGCAGAGAAGAATGATAAAGAACCGAGAATCCGCTGCAAGATCACGAGCTCGCAAGCAGGTCATTATGTTTTTTCATTTCATCTAACCTTTCCATCTTCATAGCTCTTTAGTTCATCTTAGAGTAAAGGTAGATACTTTGGAATATGATTGTTACCAGTCTATTGCTTCGACAATGTTTCCCGCATATGGATCCTGTAACTGAGTGACAATTTTACTATACTTTAGAATGCTCAATTGATATCTCTAAGATTTTCAACTCTGCTTTTTAAACACTTCATCTTTGTAACGTGTTTTACTAGCCATTGACCATCTTTGTAACAAGGTAATGGAGCATTCTAACATATAAGAATCAATGAAACTGTTTATTAA
Source organism: Gossypium hirsutum (assembly GCF_007990345.1). Classification (NCBI taxonomy): domain Eukaryota; kingdom Viridiplantae; phylum Streptophyta; class Magnoliopsida; order Malvales; family Malvaceae; genus Gossypium; species Gossypium hirsutum. The sequence goes on from NC_053428.1 coordinate 29,256,516, forward strand.
GGTTAACATCCTTGACCTTGTTGGTTTTGTTATAATGAATTAACTATAGCGAATCAAAACAATCTTATCCTATGGTTTGTCTCAAATACTTGCATTGAAGTTTCCTACGGATTTTGCCTTCATTGCTTCTCAACTAGGCTTATACAACGGAGTTGGAAGCAGAAGTTGCTAAGCTGAAAGAGGAGAACCAAGAATTGCAGAAGAAACATGTATGTTCTTTCCCTTCTTTGTTAAAGTGCACTCGATTCTTGGTATTAACATTCTCATTAACTGTTCTCCGCTGCTGCAGGATCACATCATAAAAATACAGAAAAATCAGGTGCCCACAAGTTCTCATTTTTATATCTGTTTTTATTCGATTACAACTTATTTCATGCCCTACTCGAATATCACCAAGCATCACTGTTCTTCCGAAGTTCCATAGTGTTTCTGTTGGGTTCACTATGTATCTGTCCATTAGAGTGTCATTGTCGTTTCACTTTACTGGCATGGTTCATTTAGAAAGTGTTTGGTTGAATAGAAAAGCGGAGGAATGAAAAGAGTAGAAAAGTAGAAAGACAATAAATTTTGAGTTTGATTGATATGGAAGAAAAGAAAATAGGAAAGAAGATTATTTTCATCCTAATACATAAAAACTAATCCTCTCAAATTGAAACAATGACATGAGAGAAAATGAGAGAAAAGTACTCCTGGATTTAAATTTATGCATTTCTCAAATGTTCTATGTTCTTTTCTTTCATTTTTTAATTCTACCAAGCAATGAATGGAAAGAAAATGACTTTCTTTCAATTTTCTCATTTTTCTTACCAAACACACTTATAGAAAGATAAATTATATTTTCTATTTTTCTACCCAATTTTTCTTCTTTCCAATTTTTGTTCAATTCTATCAAGCAAAGTCTTACGGTGAGCTTGATTGAGTAGAAAAGTGAAATGTTAGAAAAAAAATTGAGTACGCTTAGTGGAAAAGAAACTGGAAGGGATACCATTTTCCATTCTAATGTATATTCCAAATTGGAATGATAAGAGGGATGAAAATAAGCTAAAAGTATAGGTTAGTTCAAAATTATAAAATTTTTTTAAAAAAAATTCATTTTATTTCTTCTTATTTTTCAACTCTACCAAGATGGGAAGAATTTTTTTTTTCCTCAGTTTTTCTTTCTTTCCTAGCAATGTCAAAATATATATATTTATTTTTTTATCTCTTAAAAATTTCATTCTAAATTTCTTCCCACTCTACTAAACAAAACTTTAAAATCATTTTGTTTTTATGCATGCATGCATAATATGATACAGGATGATATGGTATGGTATGGAATCCTCTAAAAACCCATCCATATACGATTAGCCATTCGTGGTGAATGTTCTGCTTTGCTGCTTAACAGAGTGTTTCCCCATGCTTGGCAAGTTTTTAAACTTATGAAATGCAGTTAATTTTGGCATTAACCTTGAACGTAAGAATGTGTTTACAATTTATAGGAGTTAAATTGCTGAGTGTTGGATATATATACGAGTATATAACTTTTAAATCTTTTTCATATATTTAAGAATTATATATGTCTTGTATTCCGTTAGATGCAAGTGTTTGAAAGAAAATGAGGATCCAGTAACTAAGATTGCAATTAATCTTAGTGAACTGATTGCTTATTTAGTTTTTACTTGCTTCACTTTTTAGGTGCACGCTCCTATCATATTAGAGCATTAAAAAGAAACGTATACATATATACATTAGCTGCAAACACCAGTTTTCCCCCTTAGCAATTATAATCATCTTGAATTATATTAGAAAACTTGCTCAAATGTTGACAACCACTAAATCAAATGTTTGACAACCACAGGTGATGGAGATGATGAATGTGCAGCCAGGAGCTAAGAAACGATGCTTGCGACGAACACGGACAGGTCCTTGGTGAATCAAAAGGGTTACGTTAGTTGGTTTTTGTACATATTCGGAGAGTTGATGAATTAATGTGGTCTTGGATTAAAAAGACTTCTTTTTTCTTTTTTTTCCGGTAGTATAACAGTTTGCCATGAAAATGGATATGGAAACTTTACCTTCTTTTTTTACAAGCGATAGAATTGGAGGGTTCAAATAGATTATGTAACTGTTTTTTCACAAATCATATCTGATTTATACATGTACATGCTGATGGAACATGTCCTAAAAGTGATTTGACAACAAGCTTTATGAGAATCTTCTTTGTCATCAATCTATTTTAAGTTGGTGTTTGTGGAGCTCAACATCTGACAAGGTTCCCAATCGAGTGGAATTAACGTAATCTTGAGGGGAATGAGCTGACACACCTGGTACTAATAATCCAATTACCCTCAACATTCTCAAAACCCAACCTTCCTTGTAGTCTGGACCGTACATGTAAGGCAAAATGATGCCCCTAATAAGCTCCCAAACTGCATTCACCATCTTCGGAATCACCCATAGTAAAGAAAAGTAATTCTTGTTCGGTTGTTCTGGTAAGACCTGCATCGTTAAAATCGTAAACATGAATACGATACCATGATATGTATATTAAACATGTCGGAAAATCGTTCTTTTCCAACTTACCTCCCCAGTGTAGAAACTATTGAAGAAGAGGCAAGGTCCAAAATGCTTAAACAATGTCATTTTATCATCATAAGGAACCCTAGGCACCAAGTCATTGTTGTAAACATATCTGAAATATTTCACATCAAATTTTTTCATCTTCTCCTTCATATATTCCCCAAAGTTTTCGTCCCCAACCCTTGGTTGTCCAAAGGTGAAAACCCCATCCAATTTCTCCAACAACAGTTCTTCGTCATGTAACATCAGCACTGCAGCAAACAAAATAGCTAAAGCCCCACCCAAACTATGGCCAGTCACTATAAACTTGGCATCTTCATTCTCCTTTAGAATCTCCCTCAACTTTTGTCTAATAGCGTAGTAGGCAAATTGGCGTTGGCCATCCCTGTGTTGTTGGATCTCCTCAGGCCAACCGTTGTTCTTTTGCAAGCCGAGTGCTTGCATGAAACCACTGTGGGTCCTGGCCTTACCCATGGCTTTAATCTTGCACCAAGAAAAATCAGCATCAGTTCGCCAGTCGTCGGCGTCGAATGGGCTTGTCCCTTTAAATGCAACCACATACAAGTTGGGATTTGCTTGTGTGTCTTGAAGAATAAAAGCTTGGGTTGAAGGAAGTCCTCTGTATTCTGTACCAAAATCAAACACATTTCTTAATATGGATGTGATCTTTACATTGCTTGCTGCTTGATTTACACACGGATCGATCTTAAAGATATGGTTAACACCCTAGATCAATAAGTACTCACATTTTTTTTTAAATTTAGCTCAAAGATCAAGAGCAAGAATGAGAAATAAATGCATAAATAATGTTGATATGGTCGAATAAATTGATTAGTAAGGGACAAATTACATATAATGACAAATTGATTAAAGCAACTCACCTCAATTAAGGATTAATTAATGCTATAAATCAAAAGCAAAAAGCCTCCCATTGGTGGTTGGCCACTATCATAGCAACTTGTTATAAAATATTTAAAAAATGGGATTTAATTAAATTTTATTATTCTTAAATAATCATCATTATTATTTGATTTGTAATTAAAAAGTAATTACTTATTTAAATGCAAATTAAGGGATAGAAAGTTGCACATTTTGGTTTCTAAAGTCCATCTTTTTTATTGTCCAAGTCTTGTTCTTGTTGTTCAAAAAGAAAACCTACCTAATTCTTAAGACATAGTCAATAAATAGATTCGGTGTTATTTCGTTAACCCCACGTTAAAGTTGTCTAATATGTTTAATTATAAATTATTATTATTATGATAGAAGGGGTTATGTATTATTAATTACATTGACTTCATTTAATGCTAATTAAACGAAGTTGACAATTAGGGAAAAATATATAATTTGTGGACAGCCCTTTTATCATTTAATTACTATTTTTATTACCTCATAACAATGTTTTAAAATATACATTTATGTTTTAATTGAGTCAATATGCAAGAACATAATTTACTTAAAAACACATTATAGAAGAGAAAACTTACCATTCCAGCAATGAAAAAACTTGACGAATTTCCTCTGCTCAAAAAAGAAAAAGAAACATTGTCATATATTCTTTTAATTTAAGAAAATATTTGATGCACTGTCGATAATTATAATTAATATTTAATTATGTTTAATAAAATTAATATTATTTATTTGTAAATCTTTTAATGTTTTTTATTTTGATGGTGCATGAAATCTATAGGTTAAAAGATGGAAAATTATTTAGAGTAAAAATGGAAAATACGTAGTTACGTACCTTCCAAAGTTGGGTGACTTTGGTTTCAATGAAGGCTTCATTCTCATAGGATAATTTGGAAGCCATCATAGACAGCGAGGCTTTGTATTTTTGGTCGGCTGGCTTAATGTTTTCGTCTAATTCAAGGCGAGTGTCGGTGTTCCCTATCATCGATGTAAACTTCGCGGATGTTCGCTTAGGCCATTCTGTTTTCCCTGCACCATGAAAGGTAGGTATGATGATGAAAATAATGATTGCAAACGCTGTTTTAATTCTGTCTCTATTTCTCAAACAAAATAGGCAAAAGAGAAGTCAGTCTGCTAAATTGTTGAGGACATGCAGCTAGTAGTTTACCTGTTGGAAGATTTAGTAGGAGACGAAAGAGGCCACCGTTGATAGATAAAAGGTTGAGCCACATCTCGATGGCATCCCCCATAAAGGCCATAGGTTTCTTTACCCAAATGAGGAGTATTTGAAGAACAACGGAGACGAAGATGGGCCATCGAAGAAGAAAGCTTTGATGCTTGCTCCCAGGACAATCTATGAATCCTCTTTTCTCCAACTGAGGCGAGAATAGAAGGCTAAACAGATCAAACAAAGTTGCTTTTTCTGGGTTTAGTAAAAAATAATCGTCGCAAAAACCTTGATGAGAAGCAGCCATATGGCTTGGAAGCTAATGAAGAAAGAGATTTGAGGAGTTGTGTCAACCAGTTCTAAAAACTGCAGGAATCGGCAATGAGAAACTCCTATTTAAGTACATATAGAACTAGAAATGCTTAATTAATTCTCCTTTCACTGTTGCCTTTCTCCGATATCAGCGTTGAACAAATCAAGGGTCTTTGAGCAAGGACTGAGTTGTCCTTCATTTTTTATTTTGGATTTTTGAGTTTGACCAGTAAATTAAATACAACTTACTGCGGAACTTTATTCTTTCTTCAAGCATAAAGTTTTTGATTTAATCACTCACTCTCTCTCTCTCTCTCTATATATTATAAAAAAGGTAGACAAACAAATTAAAAATATTTTATAAACATTTTAAAATAGGGAATTAATTATATTTGTATAATCTTAAAATATGTAGTTTTTAGGTACCAATAATAAAATGTCACATTATAAATTTTTTAAAATGTAAAATATTTATTATACATTCATTCATATTAAACATATTCTCAAACTTAACTTTAATTTTTTTTTTGAATGGATCGACTGGATTAAAAAAGAAACATAATACAAATGAAAGTTCTTCTGCTGAGTTGGGTTAACTCCAACACTGCAGGCCTAATAAAACAAATAAAAGTACCAGACCTTTATCAGAACGGCCCAAAAATTAAAACAGACTTAAAATAAAGTAAATAAAAAATAGAAAAGGAAACCTAATTAAAAAATCCAGTCGTCAGAAACAATTGGTCACCATTATCTTCTGTCAATTCACATCACCGACCTAGTGTCACGGACTTAAGATTCTTGCCTCAGAATCCGTGCGGCCTTAGGCAGTTTCTTACTCCAAAACGCCTAAGTCAGCCTAACTTCCACAAAAGAAGGATTCAACAGAATTCCTCCCAAAACACAACTCAAGCGAAAGCAACTCAAAGCCAACAAGATGAAAGAAAAATGAGACAAGAACAAGCCAAGGAAAATAAGAACACAAGAGAGAAAAGTTTGAGTGAATGCTCTCAAGGATTCTTCTTACTCAAAACTCAAGTGATCTACAATGAGGGAAGAGGTCTCTTATTTATAGTTGAGCCTCCCCAAATCCAACGGTGCAAAATTAAGTATATCAACGGCTATGATTAAAGGCCACCTACCACCAAACCTTTAAGAATATAAAATCATATCTTTTAAGATTACATATCTTATCTAAGATATGTAATCTTATAAAATAATATATTATATTTGTCTAACTTGTAGATGGGCCTTCAATCTCTTCAAGCAACGGGCCGGTCTGATTGGGCCAAATGACCTCCTGCCTTCTTGATGGTTCACACAGATGTGTCAAGGTTGCGGGCTCCCATGCGCAACCCATGACATTCTCCCCCACCAAATCTAGCGACGCCCTCGTCGCGTCCTCTGCATGGTATCGATCTATCTTGTCTTGGAATTGCCACAAGGCTTCAGCAGGTTCCCAACTCATCTCACTATCCGGGAATCCCTTCCATCGGACTAAGTATTCGCGCCGCGGTCGGTAGTGCTTATGTCTGACCATACGATCCGCTTCGATGTTCTCGACCTCTCGATCATAGGCGACTTTTACCCCCATTGGTGCTCGTTCAGACTTGCTTCGATTTGGGTCTTCTGCATCTTCATGGAATGGTTTAAGCATACTCACGTGGAATACTGGATGAACTTTAAGCTTTTCAGGCAACTCGAGCTTGTAGGCCACCTTGCCTACCTTCTTCACAATTCGAAATGGCCCCTCGTACCGCCGAACGAGTCCTTTGTGCAACCCATCATGTCGCAAAATCAGGTGTAGTTTGGCAAGAACTGGTTCACCTACCTGAAATTGTACATCCCTTTGATTTCGATCCGCCCACTTCTTATTGCGCTTACTTGCCTTGTGAAGACAAGCTCTAGCCAAATCGTTTTGCTCTTGCCAATCTCTCGCAAATCGATAGGCTGCTGGATTCGGTCCCCCATAACGAGTCGCAACAACATTGGGTGTAAGTGGCTGTTGTCCTGTTACTATCTCGAACGGACTCTGGTTTGTCGCCCCACTTCTTTGCAAATTGTAAGAAAACTGAGCCACATCTAGCAACTTTGGCCAGTCCCTTTGTGTGGCACTCACATAGTGCCGTAGATATATCTCCAACAACGCATTCACTCGTTCAGTTTGCCCATCGGTTTGTGGATGCATGCTGGTTGAAAAGTTCAAGTTTGAACCCATTAACTTGAACAACTCCGTCCAAAATCGTCCCGTGAATCGCCCATCTCGATCGCTGATGATAGATTGGGGCACTCCCCAATACTTCACCACATGTCTAAGAAACAAGCGAGCAGCCTCCTCAGCAGGACATTCCTTGGTTGTGGGGATAAAAGTTGCATACTTCGAAAACCTGTCCACCACAACAAAAATGCTTGCAAATCCATCAGATTTAGGCAAACCTACAATAAAGTCCATGGATAAACTCTCCCATGGGCGCTCCGGAATAGGTAAAGGCTGTAGCAACCCAGCAGGAGCCTTCAACTCGATTTTATCTTGTTGGCACACCAAACAAGTTTTCACATAAGTCTCCACATCGTCACTCATGTGAGGCCAATAAAATCGATCCTCCAAGAGAGCTAAAGTGCGGTGCATGCCTGGATGTCCAGCCCATCTTGAATCATGACATTCCTTCATGACTTCCCTTCGCAAGTTCCCATGTTGGGGCACATATAGACGTTGTCCTTGAGTGTATAATAATTCTCCCTCGAGCCAAAATCGCCTCGTTTTTCCCTCTTTAGCAAGCTCAATCAAATTTTGGCCGTGGAATCGTGGGACAACCCTTCTTGAATGCGCTCCAATAAGGGACTATTGGGTTGGCTTATCGTTGCAAATTCCATCTTTCGGCTAAGCGCATCAGCTACAATGTTGGCACTCCCCGGCTTGTACTCCATGCTAAAATCAAACTCTGCTAGGAAAACCTGCCAACGAGCCTGTTTGGGGGACAACTTTTTCTGGGTTAGGAAATAACTATTTGCAACATTATCAGTGAATACCACGAACCTAGAACCCAGCAAATAGTGCCTCCATGTGCGCAAACAATGCACCACAGCAGTCATCTCTTTTTCTTGGACCGTGTATCTCCGTTCTGTCTCATTTAGCTTTCGACTCTCGAAAGCAATTGGATGTCCTTCTTGCATCAATACTCCCCCAATTGCATAGTCTGAGGCATCCGTGCGTACCTCGTACGCCTTTGTAAAATCCGGTAAAGCAAGTACAGGTTCACTCACCATTGCTTGCTTTACTTGGTCAAAAGCTTTCTCACACCGAGAGTCCCAGTCCCATACTTTGCCCTTTTTCAATAAGTCCGTCAAGGGTGTACTGATCTTGGAGTAGCCTTCAATGAAACGTCGATAGTAGTTTGCTAAACCAAGAAAGGACCGCAATTCCGTTACCTTGGTTGGTGGCTTCCAATCGGAAATTGCTCGGACTTTGCTTGCATCCATTCGGATCATGCCACCTCCTACAATATGGCCAAGAAAAGGCACCTCTCGTTGGGCAAATGAGCATTTTTCCTCTTTGACATACAGCTCATTTTCCCGTAGGACTTGGAACACCTCTCTCAGATGTCCAACATGCTCCTCAAGCGTCTTACTATACACCACAATGTCGTCAAGATAAACAACCACAAAGCGATCTAAGAAAGGTTGTAATACCTTATTCATTAGGGTACAAAATGTTGCCGGAGCATTTGTCAACCCGAACGGCATCACCAAGAATTCAAAAGACCCATACCGAGTCACACAGGCTGTTTTGGGCTCATCCCCTTCGGCTACTCTCACTTGGTAGTACCCCAATCGCAAATCCAACTTAGTAAACCATCTCGCGCTACCAAGTTGATCGAACAGATCTGCAATGAGAGGAATGGGATACCTGTTCTTCACAGTGATCTTGTTTAAGGCCCTATAGTCAATGCACAATCTTAAGGACCCATCATGCTTCCTTTGGAATAACACCGGCGCTCCAAATGGGGCTTTGAAAGGTTTAATAAACCCGGCATCTAGAAGTTCCCTTAACTGCTTCCTCAATTCCTCCAACTCAGGCGGAGACATTCGATATGGTGCCCTTGCTGGTGGCTCAGTATTAGGCAACAACTCAATCTTGTGATCTACCTCCCTCTTTGGTGGCAATGTCTTGGGCAACTCTGTGGGCATTACATCTTGAAAAGACTGCAACAACTGCTTCACTTCTTTTGGGATTTCTTCCTCGAATTTCTCCTCTACATTGTTCCTTAAGGTGGCTAAATAGGAGACTTCGTTTCTACGTACTCCTTTGGCAAATTGGATTGCCGACAATGTTTTGCCTTCCATGTTTCCCTTTCTTTTCATTCGCACCATATAACGATGGTTCGAATCAGAGATCATCATGTAGTTCTCGGAAGGATGAATATACGCATTAAGTCGGTCAAACAAACTCAATCCTACCACAAAATCATAATCATCAAGTGGGATTACCTTAATGGTTGCCTTGCCTGTCCACTCGCCAAGTTTGAGTTCCACCCCTTTAGCCACACCCGTTATGGGAATAGTTTCTGAGTTTACCGTTTTTATTCAACCCGAATCTTCCTCCACTTTGAGACCGAGTTCCTTCGCCATCTCTTTAGACATGAACAAATCAGATGCACCAGTATCAACAAGGGCATTCAATTTTCTGTCTGCCACGATGATGTCCACAAACATCAGCCCATTACTCGTCTTGTCTTCAACACCGCCCAATATCGTACCAAGACTTTTGGTGTCAGGATTGGCCTCTTCGCGTGCTTCCATAGCATTGAAAGCGGCCCTCTTTGGACAAACACTCAACCGATGTGGACCTTGGCAAAGAAAGCATCTCATTGGCTCTTTCTTATCCCCTGGTCTACCATTATAATTCCTTGGGGCTTCGCCACTCCTTTCTGTTTGCTCTTTGTCTCCCCCACCATTGCCTTTGGGTCTTGGCTTGGGTTTGGAAGCATCATTATTGTCAAACTTTCTCCCACCAGCTTCGTAGAAGTTCTCTGCCTCAGCCATAGCTACAGTCAAATCGGTGATACCTAGGCGGCGCAACTCTTGCTTAGCCCACATTCTTAGCCCATCCTCAAACATATAAAATGCTTCCTTCTCATTCAAGTCTGAGATCTGAAGCATCAGCTCACTAAACTCCCGCACATAATCTCGAATAGTGCCTTGTTGCGTAAGCCGACGCAACTTAGCACGAGCCTCCTTTTCAGCATGCTGCGGATAAAACTGCTTCTTTAACTCTCCTTGGAACTCCTCCCAAGTCCCAATGGCCGTTCCTCTACGTCTCTCCTCCGTGGACCTACGTCGCCACCATAAGAGAGCAACATCAGTAAAGTAAATCGAAGCAGTGTTTATCTTAGTGGCATCATCCTCAATGCCCATTGCTCTAAAATATTGCTCCAATTCCCACAGGAAGTTGTCCACTTCTCTCGCAGACCTAGCCCCCTTGAACTTCTCGGGTTTTGGAACATCTACATGGCGTTGCTTCGATCCTGAAGTCAACATCCCATTTCCCAGAGCGACCTTACAAATTGTGAGCTCCCCCTTAAGCTCAGCAATCTCCTCTTTCATGGCAGTCACCAGGGCCTCAAGAGCCTCGTCCCTTACCGTCAGCTTGTCCGAAGTGGATCTAAGAGTGTCAAGCACGAATACTTTGCTGTCTTCCCTCAGTTCCTCCATACGGGTTAGGACCACTTCGAGTGTCTCCCTCATGTCACCAACAGACTCCTCGAGATTGACCACTCGATTTTCCAAGCTCGACAAGATGTCCCTCGATCGACTAGCCTTCCTGGCCCTCCCACGGGTCTCCATTGGCTCATTCTCACCAACTTCTCTCGACATCCTTCAATAGTGCTTTCGAAAGACTGGCTCTGATACTTACTGTCACGGACTTAAGATTCTTGCCTCAGAATTCGTGCGGCCTTAGGCAGTTTCTTACTCCAAAACGCCTAAGTCAGCCTAACTTCCACAAAAGAAGGATTCAACAGAATTCCTCCCAAAACACAACTCAAGCGAAAGCAACTCAAAGCCAACAAGATGAAAGAAAAATGAGACAAGAACAAGCCAAGGAAAATAAGAACACAAGAGAGAAAAGTTTGAGCGAATGCTCTCAAGGATTCTTCTTACTCAAAACTCAAGTGATCTACAATAAGGGAAGAGGTCTCTTATTTATAGTTGAGCCTCCCCAAATCCAACGGTGCAAAATTAAGTATATCAACGGCTATGATTAAAGGCCACCTACCACCAAACCTTTAAGAATATAAAATCATATCTTTTAAGATTACATATCTTATCTAAGATATGTAATCTTATAAAATAATATATTATATTTGTCTAACTTGTAGATGGGCCTTCAATCTCTTCAAGCAACGGGCCGGTCTGATTGGGCCAAATGACCTCCTGCCTTCTTGATGGTTCACACAGATGTGTCAAGGTTGCGGGCTCCCATGCGCAACCCATGACACTAGCCATTACTCTATAGCAGATCTTTTTCAATCTTTTGCTTATCTGCTACATTATCAGAGAAGAGACTTTTCAACACTTTTAATTTGAAACTCCTTAAACTCTTTCTCTCCATGCATTTCAGTTTGCAATTCCCAGACGCTTCTTCTCTATTGCAAACCGAACAGAACTTGGGATGTCTCCTTCCAAATATTGTTCTTCACCCTTCTTTAATGCTTCTTTTGCTATGAAATGGGCATAAATGTTTTTTGACTTTGGTATAAAACGAAATCGAAGATGAAAAATGAGTTTTTGTGCTTTGGATATCTCTTATGATTGCCCCGATCATCGATCTGTCTTGTTTTGTATTCTGGCATTTTGTTATCACCGTTCTTGAATCTCCTATTATTTCTAGAACTTGAAAGCCCATAACGATCCTTAAATTTGTTGCTTGAAAACCTGCATGTGCTTCCGCTGCAAACGGAGATGCCACATCAGAGTGAAGAACAGACTTGGATGCCAAAATATTGCCCCCACATCTCGTACAATTAATCCCGATGCTGAATTGAAAAATTGTTGGTCAAAAGCCACGTCAAAGTAAATAGCCACAGACATCCTTTGTTCATCATGTTCGGTTTTCCTGCCTTCTTCTAAGATGAGTTTCTTTTCCTCTATCCCCTTTAACTCTAAGATATAGCTGTAAATTTTCTTTGAGATGTCCCGACCTGTTGTGTTCTTTCTTTCGTATATTAACGTGTTTCTGTTTATCCATATTAACCATAACTCGCAACAGAAGAGGTGACACTGCTTATTTGTCCCCTAACTAAACACCCAGGTAAGCCACTCCTATATATTTTGAGCATTGTTATTGAGTATCCATGAAGAGTTTACAAATCTCCATACTTCTATCGTTGTAGGGCACTGTCGAAAAACGTGGTTGCTATCCTCCCCATTATGCTGGCACTTAGGACACCGATCATCAATAGCAACTCTTTTTAACTTGAGATTCGAAAAAGTGGGAATAAAATCCCAAGAATTTTTCCACACTGTAATTTTAATTTTCGAAGGCATGTTTAGGTTCCACAATTTCTTGTAAAAAGCCTTAGTATCGGCCTGTATAAAATTACTAGGATTTAGAGTAGATTCCTGTAATAGTTTATAGGCACTTCTCACTGAGAAGTTACCGGATGGTTCTCCTCTCCAAACTTGGAAATCGTCATAGACTGGCCTCGCCAAAGGGATCTTCATGTTTCTTCTAGCAATATTCGCCTAGAAGGTATTGGCAATTAATTCAGCCTTCCAACTTCTATTTACTTCATCAATTAAGTTCGATACTAACACTATATTTTCATTACTGTTAACATTCTGTAGCCTATCTTCATTGTGTCTTGATACCCAAAGATCTTTCCAAACCGAGATGCTATCCCCCTTGCCAACTCTCCAAAATAAGCCTTTCTCTAACGATCCTTTTGCTGACCAGACGCTCTTCCAGGTAAGTAAAGGTGAGTTCCCTAAAGGAGCATTTAAAAAGTTCAGATTCGCATAATATTTAGTTTTCAAAACTCGGGCTAACAAAGAATTGGTATAATTAACAAGGCGCCAACCCTGTTTAGCTAATAATGCGATATTAAATTTATCTAGTTTTCGGAAACCAATACCTTCATCTTCTTTTAACAAACACATATCCTTCCATACACACTAGTGTATACCTTTTTTGTCTTTAATTTTTTTCCGCCAAAATTTCACAATTATACCTTCTAAATCGGCACATAAATCTTAGGAAGCAAGAAACATGTCATTGAATAAGTAGGAATAGACTGTAGAACAGCTTTGATAAAAACCTCCTTGCCACCTTGAGAAAGGTGTTTTATACTCCAATTATCAATCTGTTTCTGTAATCTATCCTTCAAATTCTAAAAAGTTGCTTTTTTATTTATACCCACCAAATTAGGTAAACCCAAATACCATTCCGGATCAATTGAGTGGCGTACTCTAATTACTACTATTTTAACCTCCTCCTGAGTATTAGTGCTAAAAAAAGTAGTAGATTTTGAATAATTAACACTTTGTCTAGAACATGTTTCATATTCATGTAAAATTTGTTTCAATGAGTTTGCTCCTCTTTCAGTAGCTTCTCCAAATAAAATGCAGTCATTTGCAAACAATAAATGAGAAATTTGAGGACCACTCCTACTTTCCTTGACTCCTCTAATCGTTTTCCTTTGCATTGCCAGCTTCATAAGTCTTGATAAACCTTCTACATAGAACAAAAATAAAAATGGGCTTAGAGGATCTCCTTGTCTTAATCCTCTAGAAGGGTAAATTTTTTCTCCAATATAACCATTTAAGCCCACCGAGTATGACATTGTTTTGACACATTTCATTAACGAAACAACCCATTCCAAATCAAATCCCAATTTCTTTATTACTTCTTCCACAAAGGGCCACTCAACCCTATCATACGCTTTGCTCATATCTAGTTTCACCGCCATAAACCTTTTTTTTTGCCGCCCTCTTACACTTTAAGGTGTGAAGAATTTCATAGGCCAGCAACACATTATTAGAAATCAATATCTTGGGTACAAAAGCACTTTGCGCCAAATCAATACATTTATCCATCACAATTCGGAGTTTGTTAGCAATAGCTTTGGCCATCACTTTATAAAGCACATTGCACAAGCTGATCGGCCTAAATTGAGTAATATTTGAGGGATTTGAAATTTCCGGTATTAGCATAATATTAGTTTTGTTGATTGAGCTAACGTTCATACCTCTATTCAATTTGTAATGACTTAAATTCAAGGTTATCAGAACAGTGGTTTCGTAACCACAAATCTGATTTAAAGAGAAATTTATTTTAATATTTTTGCATGAATATTTATATGATAGGAAAATCGTATTAAAATATCGATAGAAAAATTTTACCGATTTAGTGGTTAGTTAGAAAAAAAAGGAATTATTGAAGGAATTAGGTAAAAACAAAGTATCGAGACCTTAATCTCATAAAATTGAGTAGGAAATGTTTTCATAAATATTTATAAAAGGTTAGTGATGTGGTATTAAAATTTTGTTAGAAAATTTTAACGTTTGGGTAGGTAATTAAATGAAAAGGACCAAATTGGAAAAGGTGTAAAAGTTACTAGAATGATTAAATAGTTTAAGTATCAAATGAGAAAGGATTTAAAAGGCAAGAGAAAAATTGGAATATTGCATAATTAACTAAATAAAGATAGTACTAAATAGGAAATATTTAGATTTCTCTTCATTTCTCTTCATTTTTCTTCATTCTCATTAGCCAAAACGCCATAGGAGGGGTTCTTTAAGCTGGTATTTCATAATTTTTGCACCAACTGAGTTAGTCCTTGCCTTATTCTTATAAGTTTTGTGTTTTTAAGACTTTTACAACTAGGTCTTACTATTAAATTCATAAGTTTTTGATTTTATAGATGAAATTGAAAGTCACCATGGTTGAGTGCAGTAAGTTTATGATGAAATAGAATGAAATTGAAGCTTTAAATTTTTTATAAGATAATTTTATTAGGTAATTTCAATAGAAATTGATTGTTAGGACTTAATTATGATTTTCAAAGGTTGAAAACTAGTTTAAAGTGATAGAATAAAGTGTTAATTGATAAAAAATAGCTCAATTGAGAGGATAATTGAGTAGGGACGAAATTATTATTTATTAAAAGCCTAGGGAAAAACGGTAATAAACAGCTTGCACTAAAACAGTTTTGGACAGCAGTAGTAGACTAACTTTGAAAAAGCACCATAAATTTTAGAAACCTAATTAGAAGATCAAAAAATATGAAATTAAAGATTATTGAGTCTAGTTTCTCATAGAAGAAACGGTGTAAGCAATGGATTTGTAAATCATGAGATATAATAAATTTTGTGAGATAAGGTCGGAATGAATTTGGGTTCTCCTGTTCTGACTTTGAAAAAAATCATAAAAAATTGAATAAAAATAATTAGGGGCTTAAATTTATATGTATAGAATATTGAATGAGTCTATTTTTAATAGAAACAAATTAGAACATCATTGGAATCTTGTATGAAGAGATAATAAATTTTTAGTGAAGAAGGGTCAGAACTGTCAAACAGCAGAACATGAGTGGTTTTAAAGAATAAACTGTACTTATTGGCTAAACTAAAAATTTTGAAAATTTTATGGTAAGAAGATATGTGAATATAGTTTCAGGAAAAATTAGCGGATCCTAGTTTGGAGTTCTGTAGCTCAAGATAAAAATAATTTAGTGACTATGACTCAAGTAGACAGCTTTGAATGAACTATAAATAATAGTTTAATTATAGAGAATGTTGCATATGAACATGAAATGTATTAAATTGATAATTAAATTTATTTATTTAGATCCAGAAAATTAAAATATGAAGCTAGATCGAGGAAAAGAAAAAGTTCGGGATCAGTAGATTTGTGTATACGAACAATTATCGAGGTAAGTTCGTGTAACTTGAATTATATTCTTAAATGCTTGAAGTGTATGTTATTGATGTGAATATGATTTGAATGTTCATTGTATGAAAATTGATGAAACATTGATATATTTGATAAAAATGGGAAGAAATCACGATTGAATGAAAGAAAAATTCGATGGATCTCTGAAAAGGAATTGACGGTAAAAATGGTCTAGCCCGGACGGGTGATCCTATCCTGAAATAGTCCTCCCGAAGAATGTGTAAAATAGATTTAGCCCGAACGGGTAATCCGAATTAGGGTCTGAATTTAGCCTGGACTGGTAATTCAGATCCAATCTAAGCTCATTAGAGTAATTGTCGTTTCAGGGAATTTAGCCTGGATTGGTAATCCCGACAATACTTTATGAGTTTATATTACAGGGGATTTAGCCTGGACTGGTAATTCCGCTGTAAGGATGATGTTCGTGGGAGTGCTCTCTGAAATGAAAATGTGCGCACATGAATATGAATTGACAGACCCGAAAATTGTACACTAAAAGTGTACCTCTGAAAATCCATCGAAAATTTGAAGAAATTTTAACGGGATAAATATGGAAAAATAATAAGGGAATGGAAATCATGGTATTGATGAGCTCATCAATCATGGTATATATATTATTGACACATGGAAATTATTGTACTAACTTGAATGTTGAGTTTGTGCATGTTAGGGTAATAATGCATTGAATGGATATTTGAATGTTTATTGCATTGTATTGAAAATATTATGTAAGTATAGTTCTTGTTATATGAGCTTACTAAGCACAAAGTGCTTACCCTATTTCTTTTTTTTTCCTGTTTTGTAGTGTTAAGAGCTCGGAGGTCGGATTTGGTCGGAGACACATCACACTATCAACTTCAAGATTTCGGTATATCAAGAAACTTTGTTTTGGAAATCAATGGCATGTATAAGTTAATAAAGTAAATGTTAATGTGATACGAATGTAAGGTCAGTCATTGGTATGACTAACAAATCTTGATTTTGGTAGGTGATGAAGTTATCTTATAAAAATGCATGAATCTATCTTGAGAATATGTTGAATTGGATTGGTTGATGTGGATTGGTCTCGGTTTAATATTGCAGGGAAGGTTAGATATCTATAAAGGGGTTATATTGAGTAAAAAAAATTAATTCGTAAACTCCGATAATGCCTATTACCCTATTTCGGCAATGAGTACGGATAGGGGGTATTACACAATTGATTAAGGCAAAAGGATGTAACATCTTCCCCGATAATCGACCAACATTTTTTATAAAATAACGTTGGAAATCCATCATCTCCTGGTGCTTTTGTGAGACCCATTTCTGCTAATGCCTTTCGAATCTCATCCTCCATGTATCTCGCCTTAAGCTTAGAATTATCCTCATAAAAAATACAACAATTAATTCCTAATAAGATATAATCATAATTAGGCCTTCTTCCAGGAGAGAACAGTTGCTGAAAATATGATCTGGCTATCATTTCTATTTTTTCAATTTCATCTGTTCCCCTCCCATCATCATATTGCATTTTCCGAATAAAATTCCTTTGCCTTATCTACGTTGCTTGTTTATAAAAAAATGCTGTATTTTTATCCCCCAGTTTTAACCAATTCACTCGCGTCTTTTGTTCCCAATATCGCTCATCTTTTTCAATTTCGAAATTGAGTTAAATTTTTATATCAATGAGATCTGCCAGAGTTTCATCATTCCTCTCAGCTTCCATTAGTTTAGCCAATTTAGCGTTTAACTCTTCTTTCTTTTCTTTTCTACTATTTCGATTCTAGTCAACCTAACTCTTAAGACCTCTTTTAACACTTTCCAATTTATTCAATAGATCACCTTTAGAATTTTCCCAGATATTTCTAACATCCGTAAAAAAAGACTCCTCCAAAACCCACCATGCTTCAAATTTGTAACTCCTCTGTATCCGTTGCTTATCCTTCATTTTCGTAATAATAAATAATGGACAATGGTCTGAAAAAGAGTGAGAAAGATGCTGGGCTTGAAATTCAGGAAATAAAGAAAACCAATCTGCATTTGCGACTCCTCTGTCTAAACATTCTTCGATATTCGTTTCTGGCAAGTTTCTCCTCTCCCAAGTAAACCAATTCCCAGTCAATCCCATATCCATCAAACTGTACTTCTCCAACACTACACTAAAAGCTTTCGTTCTCCCGTCCTCCCGTGGTATACCTCATTTCTTTTCAAAACCATACATTATTTCATTGAAGTCCTCACACACCATCCATGGGATCCCTCCAATATTGCCTAATTGTCGTAAAAGGTTCCAAGCTTCAACTCTGTCTTGTGAATAAGGAGATCCATAAAAACCAGTAGACCTCCATTTGTTTCTTTCTTCTACATCCTCTATTATCACATCAATATAATTTTTTGAAAAACTTTGCAACATAACATTATTGTCCCCCCTCCAAGCTAAATATAGCCCACCTCTAGATCCATTTGAATCAACTTTAATACCATTAAAAAAACCATAGCTTCTTCGAACTCGTTCCATCTGACTCCTACTAATTTTTGTCTCCATAAAAAAGACCATTTGGGGATTATATAGCTTCAGCAAGTGTCGAAGTCTATGAATTGTCCGTGGATTCCCCAAACCACGGACATTCTAACTTAAGATTTCCATTGCGCCCGGTCGGCTTGCCTCTTGGCAGCCGCCGATGTTAAATGATTAATTTCCCCCATTCTTCTACTTCTTACCGCCAAGGTATTAATCTTTTCCTTGGTCAATAAATCTTCAATCTCCCCTCTACTTCTTTTTTTACCCTCCTCCCCAATTAACACATCATCTTCTAAATCGTGTTCCATCAAAGTATGGAACTGATCGATACTCGAATTTTTGCCCCCTTACCATGTAGTAGACAATCTCCCTTCCAAATTAATTCCCAGTATTAGATCTAACTTTTCTTTGTTCCTCATATTTTTTCCTAAACCCCGTAGTCTATTCTTTAATATTTGATTTCCCTCCCGATTGTCACCCCATTCTCCTTCTCTTTCTTCCCGAAGCCAAACACTAGTCATTACTAAAGCTCTACAAGATTGTACTCTTAATGATAAATCCCATCCCATCTCAGCAACTTCTACTCTGAGAGCCATTTTTGCTTGTCAAAAAGAGTCACTATGACCCAACCGACCACAATAAAAGCAAAACAATGATAATATTTCATATTTGAATCTGACATATGAACAACTCCCATAAGACATAATATGTTTCTTCCTCTTCAAGGGACGTCGTATATCAATTTGGGCTCTAACTCTCATAAAATTCATGTTTTCCTTTCCTAGATTTGAGCCATCGTACTCTATAAAGGTTCCTATAAAATTTCCCAATTGTATTGCTAGATTTTCAGGAAAATAAACCCCACAGGAACATCATGAATTTGTACCCAAAAGGTTGTGTAAATTAATGGAACTTTTGATGGATCCTCTCGCCATTGCAACTTATGTAACAACAATAAATGACTATTAAAAGTCCATGGTGATCCTTTTATAACCCTCTCCATATCCATAATACGAAAGAATTGAAACAAATACCTTTTCTCCCCCATATATTGGATTTGAACTCCCCGTAAAGGATGCCATAAATTTGCCATGGTGTCCTTCATTGCTGGAAAATGAATAATACTAGCTATTAAAAAACAGCCCACTAGTCGAAAAGCCCCGACTTCTCTTTTTGGATTCGGCTCAATTTGCACTTGAAGAATTGCTTCTTCCTTTTCATTGATCGTGAGACCAGCAAATTCTGCTTCCATGATATTGATAGAGATTCAATCGTGTGATTCAATTTGACAAAAGAATGAAAGAAATCTTAGTACTATCTCCGCCGTCAGACAAACAAAAGACTAAAGAACAAAAAAACCCTAAATCTGCCAGAGAGAGCAGACAGAGACGTGCTAGTAAAGCCAACTTTAATTAAATTACTTAAAAAATTAAAAATTTTAATAAATAAACAAACATGTTTTTCTTCTTTTATAAATTTTAAGTCATTTTAGTTTTTTTTAAAATTTAATTGTCTTTTATTTCTTTGCTTTCAAAATCGGTTTTATTTTTATGCAGTCAATTTTTTTTAGTTCTTTTAATTTTTAGGAGGTAATTTTTATTTTTTATTTTAATATTTTGTTTCTATTTTTTTAATTTTTAATCAAATTTTAGAATTTGATAAAACCACCTTATAATTTTTCAAATTTTAGTTTTTTTTACTAGTGTTTCTTTTTTTAGATTTTTAATGGTTGATTTTAGTTTTTTTTTAATTTGTGCTTATGAATCTTATCAATTTTTTAAATTAATGATTTAAGCATTTTCAAATTTTATTTATTTTTTTGCTACGTTTTTCCCTTTCAATGTTTTCCCCCAAAAATTTTAATTATTTCAATTAAAGTTAAATTAAATTAGAGATGATATCATATACGATAGCTGTAGAATAATATTTGTATATCTTTAAAAATTGATAATGTGGAATGATTTTATTAAAACTTAAAAATTATATGTTTTAAGATAATCCTAATATAAATTATTCCCTTTTAAATATCAATATTAATTTGAAACTAATTTTATAGCCCTTTATTTTAGACACAAAACATTTTAACAATAATCAATAAAAACGAGTTTAAACAACATATTTTTTTCCTTTTAAACATGAAAATTAAAAAAAAAAACTTCAAAAAAATTATTGTTTGTACGTTTGTAAAGGAATAAAAAACTTAATTTAAAATATATAATTAATATAATTACAACATAATCAGATTTAAAAAAAAACATATTATTGTTTGTACATATTTTTGGACATTTTCTACGGAGTTTTTAGATTCCATAAATAGGTTAAGAGTGAAAAATGCCTTATAAGGTGTAGTAAAATATTAAATTTTTTACCTAAATAATATAAAAATTAAATATATACTAAAATAGGATAAGAACCCTAATATTTACCGATCTAGGCAAAATCTACCGTGTAAAACTGGTGTCATCTAATCAATTGACGACACCCCTCTCCCTTGCCACCGATCACATCACTTTTTTAATAATTTTGTGTTGCCTGATCAATCGGCGGCACCAATATTGGACACCTAAATATACATGTATTTTTATACATTTGAAATGAAAAACAAATATTTTTTATTGGTGTTGACGATGTGTCAGATAGCACCCTAATATTTTATAATAAAATATTTCTTAAAGCTAAAAAAGAATTGATATAATTAATTTTATCGGGAATTGAAACCCGAACTATGACTGTTGGCGGCACCGACCTGACGATTTGTCACCGGTGTGACCCGTCAATCACAGTTCAGGTTCTAATAACTGATAAAATTTAATTATAATAGTTTTTTTTTTCAGTTTGGGCTTAAAATATTATATTATATTCTATTTTTTAAGAAAATATTATGAGTATTATAAAAGGGGGTTGGTTTGATCCCAGCCCCCCAATACCGAAAGGAAAAAAAATCAAACAGATAGTTGAAGGTCTTCCCCTCACCGGAATTAAGAAGAAAGAAAAGGTTAGTATATTTAGTTAGTTTTAAGACTAATTTTTTTATTAGTTTAATTAGTTATATTTTTTAGTAGTAGTTTATTTATGTTAAAAGTGTATTTAGTGTTAAGATTAATATTAAGATGTTTAGTTTTGTTTTTGTAATTTTAGAAAAAAAAATGAAGAATCTATTTTGTGCAGTCATTCATTTTGAAGGTGTAATTTTAGAAATAACCATTAGTTGTATTTTTGAAATTTGGAAAAAAATAAGAATGGGATTCGATAGGAATGTGTTCATTGGTGATATGAAAGAGAAGATCAGTGAAAAAATTTCACGTTCCAGTTTCATTAAATCCCATTAAATTTACCAAGATGAAACTTTTAAACGATGACGACATCGAGACAATAGACACATTGTATTTCCTGCCAGGGAGGGTGAACACTAAACCAGTTCAGTTATTTGTTGAGTTAGTAGATGCAGAACCCGTTGAAAATGTAACTCAGTTAAGTCAACAATACGGAGTTGAAGGCTTGCGTACAAAGGTTCCTAAAGTGTTCGTTGATAGAAGGTTGTTTGTGCATGGTTTTCACATAGATCTCAATGTTGGATGTTCAAATCAGTATAGTGGCGGATTACACATACATCTAGTCGATATTGAACACCGGTTTTACACTGTAGCTTTTGCCTAGATTTGTAAGTATTAGTGTCCTTATCTTATTTCAGCATTTATTTAATTATTTTATATTATTTGGATAAAAAACTTAAAATATTTTTTTTAAAAGACACATAAAAATTTAAAGTTGTTTATGAAATAAAAAAAAATACATTGTTAGTGTACCAAATACTAACTCTTTAAAAAATATTTAAAATATATCTAAATATATTGTTAAAAATAATGAATTTTCTAATAAATTTTCAAGAATTATCGATTGAGTCTTAGCTCGATTGGTATGGACATTATTGTCAATGTAATAAGACGTGGGTTCGAGTGTGCTAAAACTCATTATCCTCGTTAAGAAGAGGCTAAAAGTAATTCTAAATATTGTGTCAAAAAGAATAAATATAATCAGAACTGAAATTATTAAAAAAATAAATTTTCAATAATTTTAATTCGAAAAAAGAAATAGAAAAAAGGACAATTTGTGAAGTGTGTTTGTTATAATTAATTAAATAGTAATGTTTAAAGAGGAAAGGTTTTAGTTTAACAAAAAAGAAAAAAAAGGCAAAGGTATAGAAATCAACTCAAATTCCACCCTGGTTGCTTAGAACCAAGGCAGAACGGATGGCTTCTCTTTATTAAAATCTATGGTTATAACAATTCAAATTAAATTTTTTATAGATATCAAAATTTTATGATTGGAATTTGGAGTATTGAATTACACCTCACACTGCTTCGTCAACTTTTAAAAGGAGCGACAAATTAAATGTGTTTCACGTGGTTTTGGTTCCATAGGACAGGAATTAGGACCAGCTTGAGTCGCGCATGGAATTGGCTGGCATGACTAGAGTTGATTACTACGGATTTTAATAGTATTTTAGGTTTACTTATTCGAAAAATTGAGTTTAAAATTTTGTTTAAATTTGATTTTGTCTAATTATATTAAATTTTTTATATTATTATTTTTATACATTAAAATAAAAGGGTGACTCAGCTCTTGTAATTATATAATAATTATACATTTTTCTTAAAAGTTGGTCAATGGTAATAAGTATAATATATTTATTCCAATTTTTATAGAAATATTAAATACACATAAATTTATTATGTGAATTAAAAATATTATAATAAATATTCTTAAAAAAAATTTATATAAAAATCAAATCGATACTTTCGTTGTAATAGTTAAGTTAAAAATATGACCACTAGTTAAAAATATGAAAAAAACAACACTCTCTTGATTACAACTTTCAAACATAAAATAAAACACTTGCTTACCACACAATTTGTGCATTAGGTCTTGTTCTTGATTTGTTAATTAGGTTTTTTTGATTCATTGAATAATTTATTTGTATTTTAATTGTTAATGTTGTATAAAATTATTAACTTGTAAATCAAATTAATTTTGAATTTTAATTGTGTGGTAAGCATTTTATATGACTTTATTCATAATTTAATTTTAGGTTACCTAAGTTTCAACATATATGTATATAAGTATTGTTTAAACCTATTTAAAGGTTGAACTACTCGCTCAAGCTTTAAAGCTAACACGAATTGCGAGAGCGTTTAGAAAAAAATATAAAACTTAAAAACTGAACTTAAGGAAAAAAAAACAAAAAAAAAACAAAATCGCTTAAAATATTATTCATGCTTGGGCTCTAAATTTCAAAGCTAGAGTTTAGCCAAGCCATTTATACTTTTATAATATATCGTTTATTATATTTTTATATATTATGTGATTTTATATTACATAAAATTAAATATATAATAATACAATATAAATATTAACGAAAATATTTTAAGATGTGTGCTATTAAAGTTTTAATAAAATTAACATGTAAATTTATTAAATATTAAATAAAAATAATATAATTTAAAAAATTAAAAACAATATAAACAGAGGTAAAACGAACTTGAATTTATATGAAAAAGAAAGTAGGTTGATCAATACACGTGGAGTTGAGTCAATTGAAAAAAAGAAATATAATAAATATATCTTTAAATGAGACTACTTTTGCATGAGAGAAAAAAAAATTTATATTTATTATATTTTTTTGGTGGAATGAAAACCTAAAAACTAACTACAAATTAAACATTAACCCTAATAATCTTAAAATTCTCTAAACATTTTTCATAAACCAGTTTCTTCTTTCTAGTTTGAACCTAGCTTTGTGCTAAACTATACTATGTTGCCCAACTTTATGAAATTTTGATAGTTTTTAAAAAATTCCAGGAAAGACTTTGGAAGACGAAAAGATTTTTGTTTTTCCATAACCGCCATACTAGCAATCCAAAGAGAGTTGTCCATGGGATCCCATTCCTTAACTTCCATATTGAAGTCTTTAAATTTGTCTTAATCCATTTGGAGATGGTTCCTGAGAAAAAAATTTGCTCAATGGTCTCTTGGTACAAAATAGCACCAAATTTCTTTGGCAACCGGACACTCTCTAAGGACATGCAAAATATCTTCTATTTCATGTTGGCATACTGGGCACAACGAATTTTGTCAAATACTCGTTCATGGTTAGTAAGCAATCTATTCTTACTGGCTAGCCATAGGAAGAATCTAACGCGATGAGGACCCTAGTATTTCCAAATGGCTTTCCATCTTTCATCTCGCATGTTCCACGTGTCTTTCTTCATTTTTGATATGCACTTTTGACCGAAAATTTTCCATATATAGTGTGCACCTAGAAAATTCGATTAGGGCCTGCTTATGGGTGTAGAGGGGGAATGTTTGCGATTTCTTGACAATATCTTCAATATGCTTTCCCTAGAAGCCTTCAAATTCCATGCTCCATCAGACGTTACCATTTCGCTAAGGGGACAATTTGTAGGTGGCCTTCCTAAGGGGAGTAGATATGCTTTAAGTGGTCCTATTTTGGGCACCCATGGGTCCACCCATCATTTAATCGAGGTTTCTGTCCCAATTGACCAACATAAGTTCTATTTCATTAAAGGCCAAACTTTGGCAATCCCTTTCCAAATAGCTGAACTCTTTCTTTGTATAATACTTTCGGGAATTATTTCTTTCATTTCATACTTTGTTCGTAGAACCTTAACCCAAAGAGCCGAATCTTTTAAGACAAGATTACATCCTAATTTAAGTAAGAATGAGGCATTCTGATCCTCTAATTACCGAAGGCCTAGTCCATCATATACACAGGGTTGACACACGGAGGCCCAATCCACTAATGCCATTTTCTTTTATCCCATTTTGGTCCCCTAGATGAATTGTCTTGCTAAGCGCTCAATCTCTATACATACCCCATTTGGAATTCACATGGACTGCATGATGTAATTTGGAATAGAGAGGAGAACTGATTAGGCCAAGGTGAACCTTTCTGCCATAGATAATTGTTTAACAGTCCAGTTATTTAATTTTGCTCTAACTTTCTCGATCACAAATCCTAGAGTAGAATTGGTGACTATTTTGTGCAATAGCAGCACTCCTAAATATGATCCCAAGTCTGGGACCTGTTGGAAACCCAATAACTTGCTCAAACTGTTGTTTGAAATCTCGTCTACTCCTCTGGAAAAGAATATATTTGTTTTTCTGGCATTAACACGATGTCTCGAGAAACTACAGAATTGATCCAGAATACTTTTCAGCATCAAGCCATGTTTGATGTCTACTTCTTAAAAAATTACCAAGTCATCAGGAAAAAAGTAAGTGTGATAAGGTAGGTCCGAATCGTGTCAACCTGATAGAACTCCATTCCTCAGTGGATTCAGCTAGGGGTGAGCAAAACTCAATTTGACTCGAAAAAATCCAAGAAAAAAACCTGAATTTCGAGTTAAACGAATTGAGTTATTCGAGTTATTCAAGTCAACTCGAAATTTTTTTCGAATTTCGAGTTCGAATCGAGTCGAGTTATTCGAATGTGAATATCAAACTATAATATTTTACATTTTTACCTTACACTCCCAAACTTTTTTATTTTTCTCTCAAAACTTTTACTCCTTCCTACTTTCCCACCAAAACTTTTACTCCCCTCCCATCCCAACCCCCCAATCTACCCAAAATCCATTTCCCACCAAAATTTTACTCTCTCATTTACTTTTTCTCAAAATTTTACTCCTAAAAACCCTCAAAAATTTTTATTTTTCCCTAAAATTTTTACTCCCGCCCACTTTCCCCCTAAAACTTTTACTCTCTTCCCATCCCACCTCCCATCCCCCCCCAAATTTTTTTAATATTTTTCCTCCAAAATTTTACTTCCCCCATTTACTTTCCCTCAAACTTTTATTCCCAAAACTTTTTATTTTTCCCTTAAACTTTTACTTCTCACCCTTGACTCTCAAATAAAAAATCAAAAGTATCCAAAAAAAATCACTAAACATAAACAGTAATAATTTTATTTATATATACTATTTATATTATTAAATTAAATTTCACATTTTATATTATTTATATTATTGAATTGTTTAGTCATATTGAATATTTATATTAAAATTGAATTATTAATTATGCCATAAAATATTCGTGTTAAAATTTTATATTGGTATCAATTTCACATTTTATCTTTAAAATAAATTTTATTAAAAAAATCATATTTTTACATTTAATATATTTTTTAATTCCAAAATACATAGTGACAAGAATCTCAAGATAATTGAAACAACTAAGCCAGCAAAGAAGCTAACCCGTCTATGAAAGATTAATAAATAAATTATGAAGTGATGAAAGTTAATAAAAAAATTGATTAAGGTGGACAAATTTTATTATAATAGATGACAGTGGTTACAAGGACCCAAAATTATTTTTTAAAATTTAACTCAAACAAATATATTCGATTAGATTCGATTCGAATTTAATCTCACTTGACTCGATTTGAGAAAATTTCAAATCTAATTAGGATGATAAAATATGATTCGTCAACTCGATTAACTTGAAATTTTTTCATTCGATTCGATTCGATCGAACGCTCACCCCTAGGTTCAGCCATTTTAAAGCTATGTCCTAGCCATTCCATGCATAGAACAAATAAGTAGGGAGATAAAGGACACGCTTGTCTCACTCCTCTTGCAGGTCTGAATTTTTTTGTGGGTACTCCGTTCTACAATATCTGTATAGTGGATGTTGAGATCGCTGACATGATTACTTTCCGTAGGGAATCTGGAATTCCAGCTGCCTGAATAAAGGCATCTATAAATTCCCACCAAACTCTGTCATAAGCTTTCTCTAGATCAATTTTAATAGCCATCCACTTTTTACTCTTCCCCTTTATAAAATGAATTACTTCTTGGGAAATGATGATATTATCTGAAATGTTTTGCCCAGCAATAAACCCAACTTGTTCTTGAGTAATAATTTTGGGAAAAACAACCTTGAATCTATTAGCTATGATTTTCATTATTAGTTTGTATAAAACGGAACATAAGCTGATAGGTCGAAATTGCGAAATTTCTTTAGGATGAGCTGCTTTTGGTATAAGCACAATGAGTGTATTATTTAATTGTTGGTCAATGGGTCTACCGTTGAAAACTTCTTTAACCCATTCACAAATTGTACCTCCAATGCTATCCCACTAATTTTGGAAAAAAATTGCATGATATTCATCACTTCCTAGAACTTTTAGTGGGGTTGTAATAGCCCAAATTTGATCGGGCTTTAAAACCAAAAAATAAATAAATATTTATTTAACAGTCCATTAAAAGTCCAGTTACAAAGCCCAAACAGTGGGGCCCAATGTCTAAACATAGCAGACCGATCCAAACCCCACATCGGGCCTAAATTCTAAAACACGTCACAACCAATACCCGTGTAACCCAAATACACCTGAAGCCCAACACATACACCAACCCAAATTCAATCGTGGCCCAAATCTTAGCAGGCCCAATAAGCCCCAAACACATGGACTCCAAATCAGAAGCTAGGGTTTCCAGCAAACCCTAGCGCCGCAAGCACCCATCGTCAAGCCCTTGCGCCGCAACCTAACATCCAGTCAATGCCCGATCGGCGCCGTAATCCTCGGAAGTACGTGTAAAAAGGGAAAGAAGAACGACAGAGCATGGCAGAAATAGCAAGAAATTGAAAGAAAATACTTGCCTAATCTGTAACTTTAAAAACAGTGGCTATAAAAAGCTCCTTTGAAACCTTTGTAACGATACGCATACAGGAATTGAAATAAAGAGCAAATACAAATAGTTTTTTCCGAAAAAGTGAATCTTCTATTTTATTTTTTATTTTTCATGTTCAAAGCATATACATACACAATCAGTTTGATAAATAGCTTTAAAATGCGAAAAAGGGTTTTACCTTTCGTTTTTGTGACAAAAATCGAGGTCTCTAACCTCCGAGGGTCGCACGTGACGGCGTTTAGGACGACGGGTGGGCGCGTAAGGCGCGTGAACCACCTGATGACGGAGGTTTGGCCAGAGTTCCGAGGGCCCATTTTCATTCCTCTTTCAGAGGATTTTTTAATTTTTTTTAAACACAAATAGAAATGAAATTTTAAAGTTTTTTTTGTATTTATAAGCTTCCCGAACGATATCGTTTTGGGGTGATCGTTTAGTGACCAAAACGACTCGTTTCAAGGCCTCAAGATCTGCGTGTTGACCCGAAACCGGGGAAGATCCACGCGTTTCTAATATTCGGGGAAATATCCCAATTGGTCCTTCCATTTCTTTCACTTTTGTAATTAAATCCAATTTATTTTTTAATTTGGCCCAAAAATTTGTCTTTCAATCCAATCTAATCTTTGGGGCCACTTTGGAATAAATATGGAACGACGTCGTTCCTTGGGAATAGGGCATTTTGCCCGATGAGTCCTTCACCCTTGGCGCACGTTTCATTTAAATCCTAGATTCAGTTTTATTTTTCTAATTTCGTCCCTGTAATTTTATAAAATTTTAAATTTAATCCTATGTGTTTTTTTATATTATATATTACTTGTCTTATTCTAAACCTATATATGTTTTATTATATAATTATACAATTATTTTCACCTATTATTCATTATGTATTAATCCTTATATATATACATTAGTTTTATTATTATTATATAATTTAGTAAATGTTAGTTTGAAATCATTATTAAGTAATAAGTTTTTAAATTTGTATTATTTATTATATTATTACTATATTGTATATATATTTATCTTAAATTCCTTTTTTACATTAAATTATTTTAATAATATTGTTTCATTCATTATTTTTCATATATATTATTTAGTGTATTCTAAATCATTTTATAAATGTAAAAATTGTTTTACTTTTCTATATTATTACTTTTCATATATTATTTCATGTATTAGACATTTCATATATTTTCATTATTTTATATTATTATTTATATATATTATTATCCTTAACTATTATATTTTATTAATCAATTACTTATAAACTATATATTACGATTTTAAATCCATATACTTTTATATTATATATTATATAATTATTTTATTTAATACGTATATTATTTTTTATATATTTTAAATATTATGTTTGTATTATTAACTTTTTTTTAAAAATATGTATTAATTCTTTTATTCTTTTTAAATACCAAAGGTTGATTTTAAATCATTATTAAGTGATGTTTATGTTGATATATACATATTGCCATTATTACCTTTTTTTTCATGATATTTTTTGTATGAATATTAAATTGTATATCATGCATCATTTTTATTATCAATATGTTTAAATATATGATGAATTACATGTTTATGTGTTTTTACTTATTCTTCTTAAATATATATCGTGTTTTATGTATATTTTACTTATTTAAAATTTGCCATGTTTCTTATATATATATGTTAGTTAATGTATGATATTTATGTTATTGTGCTTTTATTTACCTATTATTATAACATGTTATCTCGTATGTTATGTTAATATGCTCCTTAATGCATTGATTTTAAAAAACGAGACTCTAAAGTTTTCAAAAAAAATAAAGGCAATGCTTGGTGTTTGAAAATTTCGGGAAAAGTAGTGCCCTAACTTACTGGGTTGCAATTTTTCTCGTTGAGTTCGAATAGTCAAGCACTCTTCTAAGTTTTTTAAGGTTTTCAAAATACGAGCAATTGTTTTGGAATTTCAAAGCGTTGCGTCCTAACTTAATGGATGTGGCGTTTTGTCATTTCGAGATAGAGATTTTCAAAAAAGCTAGTTTAGTTTCGAATGTCTTAAAAATATTGTGTCCTAACTTACTGGATGAGATATTTTGATTCGTTTGATACAAGTGAACCCCAATTTTCAAAATCAAAAATATCCTAAAGAGGATTGCATCTTAAAATTTTTAAATTTCCGATTTTAAAGACATTTGATAATTAATTAGGTACCAATTTTTGGGCGTTACGAGGGTGCTAATCCTTTCTCGTACGTAACCGACTCCCGAACCAGTTCTTTTTACTTCGTAGACCAAAACTAATGATTTATCGGTGATCCAATCACACCTAAAAAGATTGGTGGCGACTCCTGTTTTCGTTTTTTTAAGTCGATTCCCATTTTCTAAAACTTGATTTAAAAAAATGGTCTTGACAGCTTGGCGACTCCGCTGGGGACTAATAAGAGAGTCAAGCCGTGTAATTGATTATCTCTTGTCTTAATGTTAAAATTAAAAATTTTAAAATTTAATCCTTTTTGCATTACATGTGTTTGTATTATTGCATGTGTTGCTATATTCTGATACGCATTGCATTTGCATGACTGTTGTGGTCACGCCCTTAAGTGGGAGTGAGAAACTACGCCTTCATGAGGTTTTCGCCTCCGTGCAGGATAGTGGATCACTTTCGAGATACATCTGTACCTATGGTTTCGTGAGATTTTCATCTCCGTGTAGCCACAGGGAAATGTATTCCCCTGAACTGAACTCGTTTCAAATAAGCCTATAATGGGTGAGAATCGAAGAATCTGCTGGTTCGGGTACCTCAAACTTAGAACTAACCTCATATAGAAAAACCGTAAGAGCCCAACTTAGTTAGAGCTATACTCTAGATATTATCTTTATAAATTATCGTCGAGATTTATTGATATCATGTGATACTGACTATTTCTCTTCTTTTGTTTGCATGTCATTTTGCATTTACAAAGGTATCGATTCACGGTCAGTTTCTAAGTTAGGAAGTTTTATTATGGAGAACGAACTTCTTGATAGAGTGGAGGGCAATGCCGATGTTCATAGATGGTCAGAGCAAACTTAGCTAGAAAAGGGAGACAGTATAACTATGGGATATGTGTCGAAGCTGTCAAATTATACTCGTATTAGTGTCACAGAGAATAATCTCCAAGAGCTTAAGAAAATTTGGGATCAGTGGGGCAACGAGACCAAGTAGTTATTCTACGATAATTACGGAGATTTACCTTATTTGCTCGATATTTAGGTAGATGAGCACTTGTTCCGAGCCCTTGCTAAGTTTTGGAACCCAGCGTACAGTTGTTTCACTTTTAGAGAAGTAGATTTGGTACCTACCGTGGAGGAGTACACTACCTTACTCTGTTGTCCCAGGTTTCAGAGTGATAGGATCTATTCTCGAGCTGCTTGTGGCCCTACATTTTGGAAGAAATTAATGACCATTACGGGAATGAGCGAGCAGTGGATCACGACCAGAATTAAAGAAAAGGGCGAGTGCAAGTGCATTTCGTGGGACGCTTTGAAAGATCTGATTTTGACACACCCCGATGAGATGAAGAAGCTAGACGTTTTTGCCTTAAGTTTGTATGGACTGATGGTTTTCTCTAGGGCTTTGGGATATATGGACAAGGCAACCACGGATCTTTTTCATCGACTCAGTAAAAGGGTCACTTCCGTCCCTGCGATTTTGGCGGAGACATTCAGGTCCTTAGGTGCATGCAGGAGGGCTGGTGCAGGTAGGTTTATAGGGTGTGCTCAGTTACTTTTGGCTTGGTTCTACAGTCACTTCTGATTGATTGATGGGATTGTTTGTCGAGTTTTCTTTGAGAACTACTCCCCGTTGAAATATATAGTAGCCTCATCTAGGAAAGTGGATGTGCTGGAAGAGAATTGGATGACATTACTTCGGAATCTATAGTCGGAGGATGTTAAGTGGAGAGCTCCATGGATGGCTCCTGGAGAGATACTTTATCGATGCGGCAGCTTTGATTGGGTTCCCCTGTTGGGAATTTGGGGTGCCATTGGTTATGCCCCTTTGCTCGTGCTAAGGCAGCATGGATTGAGACAGTTCGTACCAGCGACTCATGGGTTGGCTCAAAGTGAGTTTGTATACAGAGGAGCCGATTGCAAGAGGAAGGTTAGCGAAGTTTCTAGTGCTTGGAACAAGACTTGTCGGTTGAAGGGAGTGGCCATTAATCCTGCTACGACACCGGAATATGTCGAGTGGAGGAGTAGAAGGATTAACGATAATGTCTCTATGACAAAAATAGAGGAAGTTCGACCAATGGAGGAATATCTACAAGTGATACCCTCGGAGCTTGATATCATGAAGCAAGAATTTAAGAGAAAGAATTTGAAACTTGAAAAGAAAATAGGAAAGCTTGAGGAGGAGAAGATGTACCCGAGTCTAGATGTTGACCTGCAAAAGAAGGAGGTTGAAAAAGTTAGGAAGGAAAAAAGGAAGGTTGAAGAAGACCGAGATGGTTTAAAAGAGAAGAAGGCACAAGTATCTTTAAAGCGAGTGGGGTTAGGGAGGTCTTCGGAACAGTGGCAGAAATAAGTTCAAGTGGAAAAAGCTAGAGCCAAGTATTGGGAGAGGAAGTTCCAAGAGATGCGGTCGCAGAATTTGGTATTAGAGGAAGAGAATAAAGGGTTGAAGACTAAGGTAACTGAGCTTCGAAGATCCCTTCGTTGGCATCGAAACCATGATCCTACGGTCGAGTTAAAAGAGCTAAAAAGAAAGGTTGAAGATTTGGAAGTGGCATTACATGATGGTGAACTTCGGATTGAGCAGCTCGAGGCGCAAGAAGATTGTCTAAAAGGAGAGCTCCATCAAGTTAAAGGTCAAGTTAGAGACAGGGATTACGTTATTGGGGAGGCTATAGCCCAGATCCGAGAGATTGCTGAATATGTTCGAGACTTAGTAGTACGAGCTGATACGTTGAGTATGATGTATGAGTCAGTGTCTGATAAAGGTAGAGAGTTAGCCCTTTTATTAGATAAAGTTAGAACTTTGGGTATTAAGGCAAAGGCGTATATGTAATCTATTTGTATGTAAAGACATTCTTTTTCTAAATAAAGTTTTCTAAATGAGATTGAATTGATATCAATGCCTTTTTGCATTCATGCATTTGCATTACATCACATCATATGCATTCAAAGTTATAGAAAGACCCTAATTAGTTAAACTTTACTTCCAGAGAGGTAGAAAAGAAAATCTGGAAATCACACATCCTTACGGCACTCGCACTAAAACTAAGAGTATGGATCTAAGATTCTAACAATTGCAAAAGGATATGCAAGACCAATTGCAAGAGCAGTTGGCCAAAATGCAGAATGACATGAGGGAGCAAATGCTAGAGGCTCAGAGGAATATGATAGCTGAAATGGCCCAGCTGCTAAGGGCCACTGATAAAGGAAAAGCCCCTGTGGCTATCACTGGTGAGAAAGGTAAGGAACATCCTTCGAGTTTTACTCCGCCTCATGTACCACTGCAAACAGAGGCACATCCTAGAAGGCCATCTGTCACTGTGAGGCCTCAACATGAGCCGGTTGATACGGAAATCCCCATGAATTTCCCATTTGGGTCGGGAAATAATTTGGTGATAGCCCGATCAACCCTATCACTCCTGATCTGGATATGATGGAGAGGGAAAAAATGACAACTGAATCCTTAAAACAGTTGGAGGATTGTTACAAGTGGTTGGAGGAGAAGTTTAGGGTTTTGGAAGGCGCTGGCAATCATCATGGGATTGATGCCAAAGACTTAAGTTTGGTCCCAGACTTGGTGCTTCCTCACAAATTTAAGATGCCGGAGTTTGAAAAGTACAACGGGACTACTTGCCCAGAGGCACACATAACAATGTTTTGTAGGAGAATGACTAGGTATGTGAACAATGATCAACTATTGATCCATTGTTTTCAAGACAGCTTAGTAGGAGCAGCGGCTAGGTGGTACAATCAGTTGAGCCGTGCAAGAATCGGTTCACAGAGAGATCTTGCACAAACCTTCATGCAACAGTACAACCATGTGACTGATATGACGCCAGACAGGATCACGCTTCAAAACATGGAGAAAAAACCTAATGAAAGTTTTAGGCAATACGCACAACGATGGAGGGAAGTGGCAATGCAAGTACAACCACCATTGTTAGAAAATGAGACCACCATTTTGTTTATCAGCACTTTGAAGGCATCGTTCATCACTCACATGATTGAAAGCACCATGAAAAGTTTCACGGATATAGTTATGGCAAGAGAGATGATTGAGAACGCCATAAAAGGCGATAAAATTGAGGGGGAAACAGCTAAAAGATCGGCCCCAAGGAGAAAGGACAACGAGGTGAATAACATGAATAGTTTCAACTCGAGGGCAATCACAGTTGGTCAACCCAAAGCAGCTACGGTCGAGCAACAAAGTACTGAAAGACAGGAATTAGGCACAATACAGAATTCAGAAAGGATGCAATTCACGCCTATCCCTGTGACGTATCGTGAGCTTTATCAAAGCTTATACGATGCACATGCTATTGCTCCATTTCACTTGAAACCACTATAGCCACCGTACCCCAAATGGTATATGCAAATGCTAAATGCGAATATCATGTGGGAATACCGGGGCATTCGATTGAAAACTGCACCGGATTCAAGAAGGCCGTGGAGAGGCTTATCAAGATGGGGGTTGTGAAATTTGACAGTACCCCTAATGCTGAAAATTCGTTACCAGATCATGGCAATCAATGAGTGAATGCCATTGATGAAACTAGGAGAGGAAGAATCAAAGAAGATATTGCTAAGGTGAAGACATCCGTGAAAGTAATATGGGAGGAGATAGTGAAGAGAGGTATGTTGACCTCTGGAAAAGATAGAGAAAGAATAGCGGACTATTGTGAATTCCATGGAGAGGTGGGTCATATGATCCAAAATTGCGAAGAGTTCAAGGCCATGGTGCAAGTCTTTATGGTTAACAAAGAGCTACAAATTCTTGAGGGTAGTTCTTGCAAAAGACAAATATGTATGCTGGAAAATGAATGACAAGGAATCAGCCGACCAAGACTTATTATTTCCTTGCTGGAGAATAATGAAGTGGGGCGCAAACCGGGCCCAAGGTCGTCATCCATAAACCCACTCCTTTCCCTTGCAAGGATGACAAGAGGGTACCATGGAGCTATGACTGCAGTGTAACAGTACCTGAGGGGGAGAGTATAGTCAGTGCGTTTAGGGGCGTGCAAAACGAAGGTTCCCATACACTAAGTGGGAAGTGTTATGATGGGAGGCATCAGAGTAGAGCCCACGAAAACAAATGATGTTGACGTTGAGAAGAGGAAAGAGGTTGAAGTGCTTGTCAAGGAGCCGGTAAAGGAGGAAGAGGCTAAGGAGTTTCTAAAGTTCCTTAAGCATAGCGAGTATAGTGTGGTCGAGCAGTTGTGTAGGCAGCCAGTGCGTATATCAGTATTAGCCCTACTTCTGAGTTCTGAGGTGCATCGGGATGTATTGTTGAAGGTACTTAACGAAACATATGTCACCTACGACATATCCGTTAACAAGTTAGACTGGTTGGTGAATAACATCACTGCTGACAATTTCATCTATTTCAATGATGATGAAATTCCACCTGGGGGCATAGGGTCAACCAAGGCCTTGCACATCACTACTCGGTGCAAGGGATACACGATTCCAAGTGTACTCATTGATAACGGGTCTGCTTTGAACATCCTTCCATTATCCACATTGAATAGATTACCCATTGACAGTTTGCATATGAAAACATGTCACAATATAGTAAGAGCCTTCGATGGAACCGAAAGAAAAGTGATGGGACGAATTAACATCCCTTTGGAAATTGGGCCAAATACATATGAAGTTGATTTCTTGGTGATGGATACCAAGCCCTCCTATAATTGCTTATTGGGGAGACCATGGATACACTCAGCAGGAGCGGTACCCTCCTCATTGCACCAAAAATTAAAGTTAGTGACAGATGGACGATTAATAACAATCAATGCGGAGGAGGAAATTATAGCAGCAGTCACTAGCAAGGCCCCTTATGTCGAGGCGAATGAAGAGGGTATTGAGTGTTCTTTCCGCTCTTTAGAAATTATTAATGCAACATTCATTCTGGAAGGAAGTGAGGTGCTGGTACCCAAAATGTCTAGAGCCACAAGGATGACCCTGCAAATGATGATCGGGAAGGGAGCATTGCCAAGAAAGGGACTAGGAAGGCAGTTGCAAGGAGGGGTTCAAATCCCAAAACTGATTGAAAAGAAAGATCATTTTGGTTTGGGCTTCAAGCCAGACCATAAGCACCGGAGGCAAGAGATTTAGAAGCACCAAGCGAGAAGAAAGGCGCGTTTGAACGGAGTAGAAGTGGAGTGGGAACCGATGACATTCCCATCTATGTCCAAATCCTTTAAGTCAGGAGGGTTACTGATAGAAGAAAGTCATTAGATTAATGCTGTACACAATGAGGGATTGGAGCAAGGAAGCCTCAAGGGCATTCGCCCTTACGAACCGGGGAGCTCTCTGAATAATTGGACTGCGGAGGACCTTCCTGTAGTCTTTAGAAATTTTTCAGAGTAATTCTCGAAACATGTCTGTTACTCTAGGGCCTAGGAGTAGTAAGATTGCGTTTGTGAAAAAGGCTTATGATCATCTATTATTTTTTTAATAAAACGTAACTTTATTATCAATTTGGACGAATATGGTTTCTTTTTATCAATCAATATTTCGTTAAACTTTTGCAATTCTCATTCTTTCATTCATAGCACATAAACAATCATTCTTAGATTCATTCTTTGTATATTCTTTCATACCCCCACAGGTCCCTGGATATCAATGATATGAACACTGATACCGCAACTCTTGATTTCTCTTGTGAGCAAGACATGTGTTTAGAGGAATCTCAGAATTTTGAAGATGTTCAAGATTGTGATATGTCTCCTAATTTGTTAAGAATGGTAAAACAGGAGGAAAAACGAATCATGTCGCATGAGAAAGAGGCAATAGAAAATGTAGCCCTAGAGGAAGGGAAGAAGTTAAAAATTGGAACACTGATTACCGATGACACAAGGCATAGTCTCGTTGAATTGCTTCGGGAGTTCAAGGATATCTTCATATGGTCATATCAAGATATGCTCGGATTGAGTACTGACATTGTAATACATTGTCTTCCGATAAGACAGGACTGCAAACCAGTCTAACAGAAGTTGCGGAGAATGCAGCCAGACATTGTTCTAAAAATAAAAGATGAGGTTAAGAAGCAGTTCGATGCAAGATTCTTACAAGAGGTCAAGTACTCCGAATGGGTAGCTAATATTGTGCTGGTCCCTAAGAAGGACGGGAAGGTACGAATGTGTATTGATTACAGAGATCTGAATAAAGCTAGCCCAAAAGACAACTTTTCTTTGCCGCACATCGACACTTTGGTAGACAACACGACGGGACATTCATTGTTTTCCTTTATGGATGGTTTCTCGGGGTACAATCAAATAAAGATGCATCCAGAGGATATGGATACAACCACCTTCATAACTTTGTGGGGCACTTTTTGCTACAAAGTAATGCCGTTTGGATTGAAGAACGCAGGGGCAACCTACCAGCGGGCCATGGTAAAATTGTTTCACGACATGATGCATAGGAACATTGAAGTACATGTTGATGACATGATTGCTAAGTCCCAAACAAAGAAAGAGCATATTGAAGTTTTGAAAAGACTATTCTTGAGGTTGAGAAAGTTTCAGTTGAAGCTCAATCCGGCAAAGTGCACCTTCGAAGCTATGGGTTTCGTAGTCAGTAAAAAGGGAATAGAACTTGATTCAGACAAAGTCAGAGCAATACGAAATTGCCTCCACCACAAACTCAAAAAGAAGTTCGAGGATTCCTAAGAAGGTTGAATTACATCGCTGGGTTCATTTCACAACTAATTGAGAAATGTGATCCTATATTTCGCCTCCTCAGAAAGCACAATCAAGGTACTTGGGATAAGGAGTGCCAGAATGCTTTTGAAAGGGTCAAGCAGTATTTGTTGAATGCTCTGGTATTATCTCCACCTAGCCCAGATGAACCGTTAATACTGTACTTGCCAGTGTTCAGTAATTCTATGGGATGTGTGCTTGGTCAGCATGACGAATCAGGGAAAAAGGAGAGGGCAATTTATTATCTCAGTAAGAAATTCACTGCCTGTGAAATAAGATATCCACCAATTGAAAAGTTGTGTTGTGCGCTGACTGGGACAACTCGGAGATTAAGACAGTACATGCTATACCATACCACTTGGCTCATCTCAAAGCTTGATTTATTGAAATACATGATGGAGTCAACGGCTCTAAATGGGAGAATGATGAGATGGCAAATTTTACTTTCAGAGTTTGATATAGTCTACATAAGTTAGAAGGTTATAAAAAGAAGTGCGATAGCAGACTTCTTGGCTAGTAGGGCTCTAGAGGATTATGAGCCATTGAACTTTGATTTTCCAAATGAGGAGTTAATGTGTATAGCAATGACCGAAGATTCTCCTTGGAAGCTAAATTTTGATGGGGCTTCTAATGCAGTCGGAAATGGAATTGGGGCAGTCTTGGTATCTCCGAATGGCGATCATTACCCGTTCACGTGCAAGTTGGACTTTGATTGCACGAATAATATAGCTGAGTATGAAGCATGCATCATGGGACTTCAAGCAACTATAGAGTGAGGTATAAAAACCCTAGAAGTATATGGAGATTCTGCGTTGGTAATTTATCAGCTTAGAGGTGAATGGAAGACAAGAGACCCTAAATTAATCAATTATCGAAAGATAGTTTTGGGGTTACTTAAGGAGTTTGATGACATCACCTTCAATTATCTTCCACGAGACGAAAATTAGATGGCAAATACTTTAGCAACCCTGGCCTCAATGACTAAGGTGAATAAAGAGGAAGAGATGAGACCAATTCAAATGAGTGTCTACGAGGCTCCAGCTCATTGTTGTAATATTGAGATGGAAGAAAAGGACGATAACCCTTGGTATTAGGATATATTACGATATGTGAGAGATCGTAAATACCCTGAATAGGCCAATGAAAATGACAAACGAACTTTGAGAAGGTTAGCTTGCGACTATGTCTTGGACGGAGATATCCTGTACAAGAGAAGGAAAGACCAAGTACTTTTGAGATGCGTCGATGCTGTAGAAGCTAAACTAATTTTAGAAGAAGTTCATGAAGGTGTATGTGGGACGCATGCAAATAGGTTCACGATGGCAAGGCAAATCATGAGGTTTGGCTATTATTGGGCCACTATGGAAGGGGACTGTATCAACTATACCAATAAATGCCATAAGTGTCAGATTTATGGGGACAAAATTCATATACCACCTTATCATTTGCATGTTATGACTTCTCCATGGCCTTTCTCCATGTGGGGCATGGATGTCATTGGACCAATATCACCGAAAGCTTCTAATGGACATCAGTTTATCTTTGTGGTAATTGACTACTTTACAAAATGGGTAGAGGCCGCTTCTTATGCGAATGTTACTAAGTCAGCTGTGAGTCGATTCTTGAAGAAGGAGATTATTTGTTGGTATAGAATACCTGAGAAGATCATATCCGACAATGTATTGAACTTGAACAACAAAACGATAGCAGAGGTTTGCGACCAGTTCAAGATCAAGCATCACAATTCTTTCCCTATCGTCCAAAAATGAATGGGGCTGTGGAAGCCGCCAACAAGAACATTAAGGAAATAGTGGGGAAGATGACTGAGACCTATAGAGATTGGCATGAGAAGTTACCGTTTGCACTCCTAGCCTATCGAACATCTGTCAGAACCTCTACTGGGGCAACCCCATTCTCGTTAGTTTATGGGATGGAAGCAGTGTTACCTATTAAAGTAGAAATACCTTCTTTTCGAATTTTGACGGAGATAAGGTTAGATGAAGCTGAATGGGTTCAATCCCAATATGACCAGTTGAACTTGATTGAGGAAAAGAGGCTAAGAGCCATTCGACATGGTCAGATGTATCAGAAACGAATGATGCGAGCTTATGACAAGAAAGTTCGACCAAGATAGTTCCATGAGGGAGACCTTGTACTGAAAAAGATCCTTCCTATTCAAAAGGAATTTAGGGGGAAATGGATGCCGAATTGGGAGGGGCTGTATGTCGTGAAGAAAACTTTCTTTGGCGGTGCATTGATCTTAATGGAAATGGATGGGAAAAGTTTACCCAACCCAATGAACTCAGACTCAGTTAAAAAATACTTTGTCTAAAGAAGAAGAGAATCCAAGGTGAAAACCCACAAAGGGCGCTTTGAAGTTTCGAAAAAAATAAAGAAAGAAAGAAGAGGAAAAAAGAAAAAAATGGAGAGGCCAAGGTGAAAACCCGTAAAGGGCGCCTTGTGACCAAAAGGGTTTTGAGTTGAAAACCTGAAAGAGCGACTCAAATTTTGAAGCATCCGGTAATCTTGCTCAACAAAGAACGAAGAACGTTGCATACTGGGGCATCGTCAGAGTACTTTGAATCTTCTAAACACATGCCTTCATGAAGTTGATGTACAAGCGCTCAAGCGGCGATATCTAGGGCATCTAATTTTTGGCCTGTTTGCTATCTTTAGATTTTTTTCTTTCTTCTCAAAGATAGGCTTTCAGATTAATTTCTTTTGTATCTTTTTTTGATAATTCATTCAAATCCAATTATTCTTAGAGATTTATCTTCCATTATTCTTTAAGTATGTTGCATTGAAATAATAATAGATGAACTAAATATGTTCAAAAACAAAATTTTGTGCATTACTCTGGAATTTCTAGATAATATAAGAAACTAAAACAGGACAATTGTTCGAGAAATTCACACAAGTAAGGGATGAAGGAATTTCTTTCTTCCAGTCCAAAAGGAAAATGGACAAAACTAACGATTCAATTCTAAGGAAAGATAATCTTACAGACATCTTCAGTGGATCATAGTATTTGAGGAAGGGTACAGGCCTACAGGCTGAGTAAGAATAATACTTTTAGAAAAGAAAAGACAAATGAAGAAATGAGTGGTGACGTTTAGGATAGGGGTCATGTTCACAACATTTTGCATCATAACATGTTAAATTAGGAACATTCGACTCACTTCGATCATAGCATCCTAATCATCAGGCATAATTATTTTACAGGTTATCAAAGACGACACGCCTTAATCCCCTAAGCAGTAGGGTAATAGGCCGCAGCATAATAGATCTGGCTGAAGCAAGATCCAAGATAGTTTGGTATCCTTGTGCTTACAAGGAACAAATCGAAGACATAGCTGATTTGGCTTTCACGTGCTTACGATGAAGCAAATCTAAGATGATTTGGCATTTCTGTATTGTTAGAGAATAAATCGAAGTTTGGCATCTCCATATTCGACGGAGAGCATGTACATAGCAGATTTGGTCTTCAGATGTTTATACTGAAGTAGATCCAAGATGGTTTGGCATCCTCGTGCTTACAAGGAACAAATCGAAGATATAGCTGATTTGGCTTTCACGTGT
This sequence comes from Gossypium hirsutum, assembly GCF_007990345.1. Lineage (NCBI taxonomy): Eukaryota > Viridiplantae > Streptophyta > Magnoliopsida > Malvales > Malvaceae > Gossypium > Gossypium hirsutum. The sequence goes on from NC_053428.1 coordinate 29,298,105, forward strand.
TCACGATGAAGCAAATCTTAGATAATTTGGCATCTCTGTACTGTTAGAGAACAAATCAAATTTTGGCATCTCCATATTCGATGGAGAGCAGATACATAGCAGATCTAGCCTTCAGATGTTTATACTGAAACAGATCCAAGATGATTTGGCATCTTTGTGTTTACAAGAAACAAATCAAAGACATAGCCAATTTGGCTTTCACATGTTTGCGATGAAGCAAATCTAAGATGATTTGGCATCTCTGTATTGTCAGAGAACAAATTGAAGTCTGCATCTCTATATTCGACGGAGAGCAGACACATAGCAGATCTGGCCTTCAGATGATTAGACTGAAGCAGATCCAAGATGATTTGGCATCCTTGTGTTTACAAGGAACAAATCAAAATCATAGCTGATTTGGCTTTCACGTGCTTACGATGAAGCAAATCTAAGATGATTCGGCATCTCTGTATTGTCAAAGAACAAATCGAAGTTTGGCATCTCCATATTTGACGGAGAGTAGATACATAGCAGATCTAGCCTTCAGATGTTTATACTGAAGCAGATCCAATATGATTTGGCATCGTCGTGTTTACAAGGAACAAATCGAAGACATAGCTGATTTGGCCTTCACGTGCTTACGATGAAGCAAATCTAAGATGATTTGGCATCTTTGTATTGTCAGAGAACAAATCGAAGTTTTGCGTCTCCATATTCGACGGAAGGTAGACACATAGCAGATCTAACCTTCAGATGATTAGACTGAAGCAGATCAAATATGGTTTGGTATCCTTGTGCTTACAAGGAGCAAATCGAAGACATAGCTGATTTGGTTTTCGCGTGCTTACGCTGAAGTAAATATGATTTGGCATCTCTGTATTGTCAGAAAACAAATCGAAGAAGCAGATTTGGTGTCTCTGTGTTCGGCGGAGAGCAGATCGAAGATATCAACATGACAGTCATAAGTTTACAAGAAGCAGATTGAAGACCATGATTTGATAAGACCGGTCAAATTTGGTCTTTCTAAATCTTTGTTCGATTCCCGTCACACAGCAATGAGCAAAGAGGGGCAGCTGTAATAGCCCAAATTTGACCGGGCTTTAAAACCAAAAAAATAAATAAATATTTATTTAACAGTCCATTAAAAGTCCAGGTTACAAAGCCCAAACAGTGGGCCCAATATCTAAACATAACAGACCGATCCAAACCCCACATCGGGCCCAAATTCTAAAACACGTCACAACCAATACTCGTGTAACCCAAATACACCTGAAGCCCAACACATACACCAACCCAAATTCAATCGTGGCCCAAATCTTAGTAGGCCCAATAAGCCCCAAACACATGGACTTCAAATCAGAAGCTAAGGTTTCCAGCAAACCCTAGCGTCGCAAGCACCCATTGTCAAGCACTTGCGCCGCAAACCAACATCCAGTCAATGCCCGATCGGTGCCGTAATCCTTGGAAGTACCTGCAAAAAGGGAAAGAAAAACGACAGAGCATGGCAGAAATAGCAAGAAATTGAAAGAAAATTCTTACCTAATCTGTAACTCTAAAAACAGTGGCTATAAAAAGCTCCTTTGAAACCTTTGTAACGATACGCATACAGGAACTGAAATAAAGAGCAAATACAAATAGTTTTTTTCGAAAATGTGAATCTTCTATTTTATTTTTTATTTTTCATGTTCAAAGCATATACATACACAAACAGTTTGATAAATAGCTCTAAAACGCGAAAAAGGGTTTTACCTTTCGTTTTTGTGACAAAAATCGAGGTCTCTAACCTCCGAGGGTCGCACGCGACGGCGTTTAGGACGACGGGTGGGTGTGTAAGGCGCGTGAACCACCTGATGACAGAGGTTTGGCCAGAGTTCCGAGGGCCCCTTTTCATTCCTCTTTCAGAGGATTTTTTAATTTTTTTTAAACACGAATAGAAATGAAAATTTAAAGTTTTGTTTTGTATTTATAAGCTTCCCGAATGACATCGTTTTGGGGTGATCGTTTAGTGACCAAAACGGCGTCGTTTCAAGGCCTCAAGATCCGCGTGTTGACCCGAACCTGGGGAAGATCCGCGCGTTTCTGATATTCGAGGAAATATCCCAATTGGTCCTTCCGTTTCTTTCACTTTTGTAATTAAATCCAATTTATTTTTTAATTTGGCCCAGAAATTTGTCTTTCAATCCAATCTAATCTTTGGGGCCACTTTGGAATGAATATGGGACGACGTCGTTCCTTGGGAATAGGGCATTTTGCCCGATGAGTCCTTCATCCTTGGCGCACGTTTCATTTAAATCCTAGATTCAGTTTTATTTTTCTAATTTCGTCCCTATAATTTTATAAAATTTTAAATTTAATCCTATGTATTTTTTTATATTATATATTACTTGTCTTATTCTAAACCTATATATGTTTTATTATATAATTATACAATTATTTTCACCTATTATTCATTATGTATTAATCCTTATATATATACATTAGTTTTATTATTATTATATAATTTAGTAAATGTTAGTTTGAAATCATTATTAAGTAATATGTTTTTAAATTTGTATTATTTATTATATTATTACTATATTGTATATATATTTATCTTAAATTCCTTTTTTACATTAAATTATTTTAATAATATTGTTTCATTCATTATTTTTCATATATATTATTTAGTGTATTCTAAATCATTTTATAAATGTAAAAATTGTTTTACTTTTCTATATTATTACTTTTCATATATTATTTCATGTATTAGACATTTCATATATTTTCATTATTTTATATTATTATTTATATATATTATTATCCTTAACTATTATATTTTATTAATCAATTACTTATAAACTATATATTACGATTTTAAATCCATATACTTTTATATTATATTATATAATTATTTTATTTAATACGTATATTATTTTTTATATATTTTTAAATATTATGTTTGTATTATTAACTTTTTTAAAAAAAATATGTATTAATTCTTTTATTCTTTTTAAATACCAAAGGTTGATTTTAAATCATTATTAAGTGATGTTTATGTTGATATATACATATTGCCATTATTATCTTTTTTTTCATGATATTTTTTGTATGAATATTAAATTGTATATCATGCATCATTTTTATTATCAATATGTTTAAATATATGATGAATTACATGTTTATGTGTTTTTACTTATTCTTCTTAAATATATATCGTGTTTTATGTATATTTTACTTATTTAAAATTTGCCATGTTTCTTATATGTATATGTTAGTTAATGTATGATATTTATGTTATTGTGCTTTTATTTACCTATTATTGTAACATGTTATCTTGTATGTTATGTTAATATGCTCCTTCATGCATTGATTTTAAAAAACGAGACTCTAAAGTTTTCAAAAAAAATAAAGGCAATGCTTGGTGTTTGAAAATTTCGGGAAACGTAGTGCCCTAACTTACTGGGTTGCAATTTTTCTCGTTGAGTTCGAATAGTCAAGCACCCTTCTAAGTTTTTTAAGGTTTTCAAAATACGAGCAACTGTTTTGGAATTTCAAAGCGTTGCATCCTAACTTACTGGATGTGGCGTTTTGTCATTTCGAGATAAAGATTTTCAAAAAAGCTAGTTTAGTTTCAAATGTCTTAAAAATTTTGTGTCCTAACTTACTGGATGAGATATTTTGATTCATTTGATACAAGTGAACCCCAATTTTCAAAATAAAAAATATTCTAAAGAGGATTGCATCTTAAAATTTTTAAATTTCCGATTTTAAAGACATTTGATAATTAATTAGGTACCAATTTTTGGGCGTTACGAGGGTGCTAATCCTTCCTCGTACGTAACCGACTCCCGAACCCGTTCTTTTTACTTTGTAGACCAAAACTAATAATTTATCGGTGATCCAATCACACCTAAAAATATTGGTAGCGACTCCCGTTTTCGTTTTTTTAAGTCGATTCCCATTTTCCAAAACTCGATTTAAAAAAAATGGTCTCGACAGGGGCAATATCGAAGAGTGCAGTTTTGATTTCATCGTTCGAGATCTCTTTGCCTAGAAAATCTAAGTCAGTTTGGTCAAGTTGTGTAAACCGATTGGAGGGAAGCTCTCTCATCCTATCTAGTAATTCTCTATAGAGTTGTTGAAAGTAATTTACTGCCTCTTTTTGTATTTCATTTGGGTCATACAGCCAATCACCACTCATACTACATAAGGCATTTATACGATTACTTTTCCTTCTAAACATTGTGCGACTTTGAAAGAATTTTGTGTTTCTATCTCCTAGTTTAAGCCATTCGCATCTTGACTTTTGTTTCCTTAATAATTCCTCATGACTGAGTACTTTTCAAGTTCGTCTCTTATTCCCATCCTCTCTTTGGGTTAGTATGTCTGAGTTTGACTTTTCAATTTCTTTCTAAATTCGATTTAATGCAAGCATCAATTTCCGCTTATGAGTCCCAATATGCCCATACACATTTTTGTTCCATTTTTTTAGGCCTATAGTGAGCCTTCCTAAGGTTTCTTGCATACCCCCATTATACCTCCACAATTCTTTTATTATGTTTGGAGAACTCTGGTGCTGGGTCCATCCTGCGATGAATCTGAAGGGACGGCCTCTTAGAGGGCTAATTTCTGGGTTTAGAGTAATAAGGATAAGTCGGTGACCTAATTTAATTCGTACTAGGTGTATGACCATACATTTTGGAAAATATTAAATCCAAGCTTTGTTCCCTAAAGCTCTGTCAAGTCTTTTAAAGATTCTTCTCCTTTACCAGGTAAAAGCTAATCCTCAAAATCCCAAGTCTTGTAGCTCATTAGTCTCAACAAAATCACTTCAATTTGGGCATCTTCTACCTATGTTGACTCCTTTTTTGTCACTTGTAGCTAGGATAACATTAAAATCCCCTACTGTCATCCAAGGAATAGAAGTAGTAGAGATGGTTTCCTTTAATGCTTCCCAAAGCACTCGTTTTTTAGTACGATTAGGACTACCGTATACGAATGTAATTAGAGCAACCTGTGTGGGGGTCTCGAAGGATACCCTTGTAAGAACAAACTTTGGGTGATTTTTAATAACTTCAAGGCAAACTATATCCTTCCATCCGATCTAGATTCCTCCCGAAAACCCTCGTGCTTTGACCTGATGTAAGTATTGAAACCCTAACTTTGCAATAATCTTGTTTACTTTTTCCCCACTAACTTTTACTTCCAATAGGCTAACAATATTCGGCTTGTGTTCCACATTGTATTCTTTGAAAATACAAGGGAATTTCACACTTGCACATCATTGACAATTTCAAGTAAACACTGATAGATTGGCATTCATTATTTTATTCTGAAATTATAAGATTCCTCAGTTCTTCACCGTTAGGTCCCTTTTTGGTTTACTAGATCCACTACATCTGTTTGAGGGACCTCAGACATCAATCCTTGTTGGAAGTCGTTCTGTAATAATTCTACAATATTGTTAACTAAATCAATCAAAGAGAGCTTTGGGGATGATGCTTTAAACAGACTGGGATTTTTCTTAATAGTTTTACTAAGCTTTTTACTATTATTAATATTATTTTTTTAAGACTACTCTTTCTAGCTCCTCCACTTTGTGCTGTCTTTAAATTTTCCCTGTGCACTGTGCCTCTTAGACTACTGCCACGCAAGTTTGCCGAAAAATTAGAGTAGATGTCGTTTTTAAACATTATGATTAAGTGTTTGCCAAAATTTAAAATTCCTTCCATCGGCGTCAGCAAAATCTCCTACAATCCACCAATTTTTGGCTTTTGCCTATCGTGGCCATCGTTAATCTGGTCACCATCTGCGAAGTCTCCTAATCGCACCCTGTCGGTACTCTAACCCTCAACGAAATTCGTGTTTTAACCATGGTTCCTAATGGTTTGTTCTGCCTATTTCGTCACCTTGGGTCTCAACGTACTTAGGGGAGGTCGTGATTTTGATGACTTGCCTCCCCCATGTACCAAGTTAGTACCTTTCAACTCTCTAGCACTAGATTCAATTTCTTTTGGACATTCGTGGCCCAAGTTTTCCTTTTCTAGCCCACTAGCGCTAGTCCCCTCCTTATTTACTCTTGAGAGCCCATTCTCGATATTGGTCTTTATGAAGGCTTGATTTCATCACATGCCCAATATTTTTGCTGAGCCGATTCTACCCCAGGCCTATCTACTCTTGTTCAATCGCAACTCTCAGCCCAAGCTTTATATCGAACCTATATTGACCAGTGGTCCCATGAACCAAATTACCACTAGTTTCTTTTTGCTGGGCTGATCGTTTCTCAGAAGAGCCTGCCCAAAAGCTATGGCTACCTCACTTAGGTTTGTTCCTTGTTGGCCCACTTTGGTATCGAAGTTGTCTTGTTGGGCCGAACTATTTTTCCCACCTTTTAGGGTTTCCAAGGCTTGGAATCGGGAAGCATACGCTGTTCCTATTCCTTCGCCATCTTTTGCTTCCACCGTCCTTGGCGACTTTTTTCCCCTTCATTCCACTAACATCCACGGGCCATAACCATTACTCGTTGAGCCTTTGGGGTTTGAAGTTCCTATCGTTGTCTACTCTTTTTCCTCCACTGAAAGAGTAAAATAGTAATATTAATTATTTAGATTTTAATTTCAGACATTATAGATATATATTTTCTAGAGCTGTTTATGGGTCACGCTACTCGCTTAGGCTTGAAAGTTCGCTTGAAAAATGGAAAGGTTTAGGTAAAAATATAGATCTAAAAAATGAGTTTGGACAAAAGATAAGTCTTGTTTTCTAAACGGGCCGGGCCTTAGGCAAGATTTTTTTGCCCAGACTAGGCCATAATTTGCGTACTTTTTTTTTCTGCTATTATGTTGTTGTTTTGCTACCATTTCACTATTATATTGCTACTATTTTATTGTTGTTGTTTGAATATTATATAATTCTTGTTCTATTATTAATTTTGCTACTAATTTAAAAGCATTTACTTGTTTAGTGTTATTTAAGTATAAAGATTTTTTAAAATTTTTTTAATTTGTTAGGAAATATTTATTTTAATTTTTTAATATATTCGATATATTATATTTTTAAATTTATTTTATATAAAAACAATCTGAAAAAATTAAAATGGATGGGCCGAGCTCGAGTTTAATATTTTTTTTATCTAAACTAGACTTTGACAAAATTTTAGACTCATTTTTTATGTCAAGATGAACTTTGACTTAAAGAAAGACTTAAACTTTTACATCGATTTGATCTAAATTCAGCCAGATCCTATCCGTAATCAACTATAATATTTTCTAAATATGGAATTATTCTTATGTTGAATTTTTTTTCTATTAAAGAAAACAATATTTAAAGCTAATAAACAACGTTGTAGTTTTAATGATATTAGGTGGCATAATATGAAAGAAGTCTTTCACCTTTTCTTGCAACAAAATCTGTGCGGATATTATTTTTCTAATCACGTTTAAAATTTTCCACACTTATTAAAGTTTTAATGTTTTTAATGAAACAAAAAGCTCGACAAGAATTTTAGGTAGGATTAGATAGACGATGAGTTGCTATGTATTTAGTTTATTTTTTGTCTCACGCTACAATATCATTATAGTATCTAATTTCACCACCACCATTATTTTTACACTAACTGCAGATAAACACACCGTCCATCTAAACATATACTAATTCTTACATAATTGACCGCATTTTATGTGGTTTAAAAGTAGTTGTTGCACCCTAGGTGAAGGATCCTCCAAGTTTAGCACATAAATAAAACTTGCCCTTAATTCAGTCATCATTTGTATAATTTATCTATAATAACAAGTTATTTAAATCAAGATTTTTGGAATCGAATTGATGATCGAATTAATTAGATAATTGATTCTCAAATTGATCAATTTGTTCAATTCAATTAAATAATTAATTAAAAAATAGAAAAAATATTTCAATTGATTCGCAAGTCAACTAGTTTGCCCCTTATTTCGGACTAAGTATCTTAACTAGTTCTTAGTCTAACTGACTAATCCAATTTAGCTATAAAAACAATGAAGTAAACAGTTATAATTGGTATTAAAACATGTTCCACTTTTGTCCAATACCCAATAATCACATAAAAAAGCAAATACCTCACGATTTATATACAACTAGACCTTTTTTTAACAGTCGCCCTTTATAATAACATTGTATTATAGCAACCATTGTTATTGTAGAACCAATTTTTATTTTTATATTTTGTTTTTACCTTCTATAACAAGTGGGTTTGTTGTATTTTACTAAAATTAGTTTTATTTTTAAGTGAAATAAAAGTAATAAAATGTTATTTGAATAACATGTTCAAATTTAATATAAAAAATATTAATAATAATTTATTAAATAAAAACAATATTTTAAAAAATGAAATTATTTTATAAATTTTATTAAATATATAAACTAAATCTCAATAATTAATATATTAAAAAAAATTAATTAAAAAATTCAAATATATTCAAAGGAAGGTTGATTGTATGTCAAACTCAGAGGAAAAAGAAAGAAGTTAATGGTATGGAAGCATGGCTTTTAAGACAAAACTATTTATTTCTGGATCTCTCTCTCAACTCCTACAATGAAAACCTTCATACCTGTGTACAGCTTTCTTCTCTAAGGAAAGTTAAGATAAGGGTATGCCAATGCTGGGATACGAATCATCATTCCATAAATGGAAACTAGATTGGCGTATAAGAAACTAAACATTCATTTTCAGTCCTAAAACTATATAACATATAGTGTTTTGTAAGCTAAGATATTGAATGACTGTCAAATGATTTGTTCTTTTCTAATCACAGGGAAAACCTTGTTCAACTTATTGCTTCAATTTTCCCATTTCTGCTATCTTCATTTCATATGGTGTTATTTTGTTTTTTAATTTAGGTTTGGCTTGATCTGAAATATATACTCCCAAAAAACATTAAAAAAAATCTGAATTTGCACGATTTACCTATATTTAATTTATAAAATTATTTTTTTTATAATTTGAATAAAATAATATTAACATAAAATTTAACATAATCTACTAATAAAAGCTTGAAATTTTAACATGATCCAAGAAAATATGTTTAGTATAGTATGTCACTTGTTTTCACATAGAAATTAGAAAGCTTACAGTATATTTTCATCAGAAAGGAAAATAAGGAAGGTAACAGTCAATGAATTACTGTTTAGTGTTTGATTGTAGCTCAGTTTTGAATGGTTGGATTGCTCTTATTTGGTTTTAGCTCTAATTTGGACATACTGTTTCGGGTATGATTCCATTTCATTTAATTAAATATTAAAAAAGTATTTGTTTGTATAATAAATAAAATAAAATAATATATGACTTGAAACTACTACTATTAATAATGTCAGTAAAATCTTTTTGTCTAATAATATTAAAATGAAATATATATATACATACAAAATAAAGCATTAGTTGTGGTGATAAAGCTGTGATTTTATGCATGTAGATGGCATGAGTTTAAATATCATCATTATAATATTTTTATTGATCTTATTTTAAATGTAAAAAGACAAAATTACCCTTGTAAGAATATAACTTATTGTCATGTGTAAGGGTAATTTAGTAATTTCTCCAATTGAGTTTCCCAACGCAGTTGAGGTTGATGTCTAGTTGACCCATAACTCTAATTTAATTAGGGGTTTAAATAATAGTATAGATATTAATGGTTTTTTTTTTAAAAGTTTGTCCTAGGAGAAATGTAATGGAGGAGTAATTCAAGGGTAAAAGCACTACGAAAGTCATTGTATGATGTTTTATGCATTTTGGTCCTACTGAAAAATAGACAAATTGATCCATGTATGTTAGATGAATGAGCAAAACAATCCATCTACATAAATGTAATAGAGGAGCAATTCAAGAGTGAAAGTACCATAAAAGTCCTCATATGATCTATATCCCTATATGTTATTTTTATTAGGGGTATGCATTCGGTTTCAGTTTTTACATTGTTATAACTAAATAAATCGTTTTTAACTGCTTCTTTTTCTTCATTTTTTACTTTATGTGTATGCATTGCGTGGATTTTGTCCAATTTTATGTTAAAAACAACCATAAATGTTTAATACATAAAATCTCAAATTTTATCAACAATATCAAAACCTTACTAAAAATTTATTACATATTGTAGATTATCAATTTCAAAATTCCATAAATATAATATTGTAAACAATAAGCAATACCACAATATTAACATTTTCCCTTTTGAAAATGGCAAAGACAATAATTTCGATAGACAATTAAGTATGGAGCTTTTTAGATGATTTTCAGATTTGTACAAATAATAATAATTATGTGTTCGGATTCAATTTCTTTGAGGATTTTACATTAGATAAAAAAAATTATCTATTAAAACTTAATTCTAAAAGTATATAAATTTTATAATAATAAAATTAATTATATAAATGATAATTTGGGTTTAGGTTTAGTTTTCAGCTTTTTTAATTTTTAATTTTATTTTTATTTTTTAGATTAAATTTTTTAGGGTTTATAATTTAATTTTATAAATAAATTAATTATTAAGTTGGGTTTATAATTATATTTGGTTTGGGTTTAGTTTAAATTTAATTTTTTAAGTTGGGTCCTTGGGTTGGGCTTCTATTATGATTTGAGTTGGGTTTAATATAATGATATTTGGCTGAGTATAAAATTATTTATTAATTAAAAATCAAAATAGGTTTATTGGGCTTGGATCCTCAATATCGAAACTGAACTGATTTAACCATTTAATCCGAATTAGCTACCTAAAATAATAAAAAAATTTTGATTTTTTGGGTTCAGGTTGTTTGGTTTCATCGGTTTAATTGAATTTTTGTTCACCCCTAATTTTAAGTGTTATATATGTAATATAATAATAAATTTAACCCTCAATATTTACATGTTTATTTAATCAGCCGCTACTATTTTATTTGGAGCAAATTGTGTCTAAATATTTTTATTGTTTGATGTATTACTATTTTATCTTATATGTCACCCAATAAATAATTTTAAAATTATAAAAAGTTAAATATCCAAAATACATGACAAATGGTTTTTTACTTTTTTTTTTTATTTTACTTAAATAATCATTATTATTTGATTTAAAATTAAATAATTCTTTCAAATAAAAAATCAATTGTTTTAAAGCCAATTAAAAATAATTATTTATTTACATAAAAATTATTAAAAGATGCATATTTCTTATACCATTTTTTTTGAAGGCTAATTTTTTATACCATAATAAAAGTGAAGGATAAATGAATTATTTATGAGATACATCTGAATAAGGCGTGTGAAGGTATGTTATTCTTATATTGTTAAGTACTATTTAAATTTAATTTCAAAAAGAGGCAGACCTAACATGTAAATAGATTAAAAGTTTAAAAGCATTTGACTGGTGCCATCAGGAAGAATGGCGTCACCCCTTTTTTATCCAAAGGGTAATAATTGCTTCATATGGTCTTTAAACGTTTTATATAATATACTTCAATTCGGTACCGTTAATCGTAACAACGACACCATTTTTTTTTATTTTTAAACTAGAGGTGGTAATATTAATGAAAATGGCATTACTGACGTTTATTGTTCAAAACGAGTTATTTACATACATAATTTTCAAAGTGAATCATTTTTATAAATAATCAGAAAATTAGATTATTTTTTTTAATAAAAAAGCCCATGTTTAGATATGCATTTGATACATATGTTAAACATGAATAGAGAGCATGCATGTAAATACGTACCTTCCAAATTGGTGACTGGTTTCAATGTAGGCTGCATTCTCATAGGATATTTTCGAAGCCATCATAGGCAGAGAGGCTTTGTATTTTTGGTCACCTGGTTTAATGGCTTCGTCTAATTCAACCCGAGTGTCTGTATTTCCTATCACCGTTGTATACGTCGCCTATCATTTCATCAGACTCTGATTGTTCGGTTCATTAAATTAGAGTTTTAAGAAAAAAGCTTGGAAGAATGAAATCTCTACGTTTCATTCATCTCATAATCTTAACTGAAATATTTATTTGATGACATAATAAAGTAGCAGGTAACGAAACATTTGTTACCTATCCTCACTCTTCAACTGCAATTTTAACTTTTCCCTTTACAACTCCTCAGCGTGAACCTAAATTCTCAACAATGGTGGACCCAGAAACGCGGCAAAAAATTCCTACCTGAAATTTATTAGATTTTTTGTTTACCTCTGTGTTGATGATTGGGTTCGGTTTCAAAAAATAAAAATAAAAAAATTCCCAGTTTTAGTCCGTTTTCGGCTTTACCCGCTTAAAAAGTCTGTTTTATTATTTAAAAATTAATAAATTATTAATTATATATATTTTTATAATTAAATTTATTTTTTAAAAAATAATTATTTAAATTAAATTCGGGTTCCAAATTATAAAAATACTTGTCAAAGTTCAACCCAAGTTGAGTTGGATTTACCATACCACGTGAGCTACTCAACCTATGAACATGTTTAATATTAAAGTATTAGAATTACATTATAAAATCAAAACAAAGTCTTATATTACAATATGGTGGATAAAATTATTATAGAAACTTTTGTAGTAAGAGTCAATTTGTACTTTGCCCTCTCTATTTAAAAAATAGATCATTTAGTATTTATATATTAGATTAAAGGATAAATGATCCTTTATGTTAAAAATTTCATCCATTTTTACTATTAAAAATTGGTATGGTTGATAAAATAAATAAAAAATGACACATGTTGTGTCACGGGTACCTCATGCTGACGTACATGGACCAACTTTTAACAATAAAAATAAATGTACTTTTTAATAAAAAAATAAATTTACTTTTTAATCTAACATATAAAAATTATAATAATAAAAAACAAAATGTAATTTCCCGCATAATACTTTTATTGAATTCGATTATCAATGATAATATCTCTTTAGTCTCCCATATGCATACATCAAAATTAGTAGTCTTTTTCTTAATTTGAATCAAAGAGTTGTTGCATATAAGAACTTTTTTATGAATGGAATTAGTATATTAAAAAAAAATTGTTTCATTAAAACATAAAACTATTTATATTTATTTAAAATTAACGATCTCATTAAAGTATAGTGTCCCAAATGTTGTTAAATTTTTATCATTATGATTTCTAAAGCTTTGGGTCGATATTGAATTGTCCCAAACGTTAAGGTATTGAAAGAAGGTAGAAAACAAAGAATTTTATAGAAAATACCCCACAATTTTATGTTAGGTTGGGTCCAATGACTACATAGGCTAACAGTGTCAAATCAGACCATCCAACAGTCTTAAAGAAGTCACTAATCATAACAACAATCTTAATTATTTTTAGTTGCACAAATTTTCACTCTTCCTAGCTTTTTGTTTTGTGTGCTTTTTCTTCTTTCTTTTAAACACGATTGTCAAAATAGCCATGCATGGAATAGGATAACATAAAATAAACGACCTCCAGACAAGCAACTAACTAACACCCACTTGATTATTACTATTAATTATTGTCACCAAAGTCTTGATTTTAATTGGTTCCAGTTTTTTGTTTTTGTCTGAAGTTTCTACTCTTGGGTCTTTCTTTTCCTCCTTTGATAAACATCATATAAATTATTAAAGCTGTAACAGTCTAAAATTGTTTAACGACAGTAAAAATTACTAAATTGAACCAAACAGATATCTTACAAATATATAAAAGATTTTTTTAAAAAATTAAATAGATTTAGTATATAGAATTTGTAGTCAAGACCATGATTGAAAACGACTTTGTCATTTGTCGATCTTGTAGCTTGTGGCAACAATGGGACTTCTAACAACATGTTTTCGTTGGCTGTCTTCCCAAATGAGATAACCAAAAGACACAGTCTTATCAAGCTGTCTTGGACCTTCAATGCTCAACTTGAAGCTTTTCTTCTCGTTTATTTCCTTGAAGACCAACGTGTCTGGCTCCACATTTACCTTAACTCCCTTCATTGCTGTCAAAATTGCTTTGTAGATGAAGCTTCCTTCTCCAACATTAGTCACTGTTCTTTGAAATTCCTTCACTGTGTTGGAATCCGGTTTCACATTCCTGTCATTGAAATATGCTATAAAAGAAGGGTAATTGAGATCTAAAGAAGGGTTGGAACAGTTGCTTGAAGATGATTTTGTGATGGTTTTTATTTGTTGTGGTGTAAAGTTTAGACCGCAAAGAAAGTCGATGTAATCTTGGACTGTAGCATCGTATACGAGCCCGGGGTGAAGCGCTTTGTTGGGATTGATATGGCCAGCTCCCATTGCTAGTGGAGTGGCCGGTTGGAGATTAGTACCGATATCCTCGATAGGATTGCCGGTGTTATCGATGGGATCCGACGTAGTCATCAAGGCTGATCGGATCGCTGTGGGGCTCCAATCCGGATGTGCCCCTTTCAGGAGTGCTGCAATTCCTGCTACATGGGGGCATGCCATGGATGTTCCCGAAAGTAAATTGAAGCTACTAAACAACATATCGTCATTCAAACGAGCCTTCATTTCCTGCAGATGTAGAAACGAAAATGTTCTTCTCTATAGCAGCAAATGTGGCTATTGCTATGGGGTCTTCATACAATTCAAGCTCATCCAAGTCAAATGACAAGGAAAGAACATCAACACCGTCATTAATCGCTTGATCAATGGCAGCAATTACATCGGTCGTATATGAGCCTTCATCCCAAAGAGCTTTATACATGGCAACTCGAGCCCCTGGAGCCATTCCTCTAGCAGTTCCCTGGGCATATCCAAAGTATGAAGCATCTCCCACATATGTTCCAGCCGCAGTTGATGATGTATGAGTCCCATGTCCTGCAGTGTCCCGTGGAGAATTCATTGCGATGGTGATACTAGGATTGTTGGCAATCAAGCCTTTATTGAAAGACCTTGCACCTATGAGCTTTTTGTTGCAGAGTGAAGAGTTGAATTGGGTACCACTCTCACATTTCCCTTTCCATCTCAATGGAACATCATTCATTCCATCATCATTAAAGCTCTCACTTTCCGGCCAAACCCCGTATCAATCAGCCCAATAATAACATCTTTGCCGAAACCCGACGCCGGCCACAAACCGGCATCGGAACTCAAGCCAAGAAACTTGAAAGAATAAGTAGTATCGAGCTTCACAGTTTTGTCTCTAATGGACGAAACATACCCCCGAGAGTTTTTCAAGGCCTCAAGCTGAGCCAGAGTGAGACTCGCACTGAAACCTTGAATAACATGGTTATAACTATAGAGAAGTTCAGCAGTGGGGATGGTTGAATTGGTGTTAGCTCTCAAGTTAGCAGATAAAGATGAAAGTGTAGCCAAGTACCAGCTTTGGCGGCCGGCAAAAGCTTTGGGCATGGCAGAGTGGTCCATGTGAATGATATAGTTATCGGCTTGTACCTGCTTTGTAAAGATGAATGATAGACTAAAATAAAGGCAAATAAACAGGAGATTGATATGATGAGCTGCCATGGTAGAGATTGGAATTTGGGAAGATGATGATGATGATGAATTTTGTAAAGCTTATATAGGGAAATAGGATGCGTGGGAACTTGTGAATTGTCTGAAAGATATCCAAACAAGAAAATTTTGTAAAGGCCTTATCTATCAAAATCGATCTTGCTTGTGGTGGGGCAGAGCTAAGATAGAACAAGTTCTGTGTTATTTCTAATTTCATGGTCCTTACAACTTGCAAGTCAATGAAAAAGTGAAACAGGGGGAAATACGGGCCAATTAATTCAGAATTTAGAAGCAAAGTGTCTTCATAGTTGGTGGCAATCCAAGTATTTGAATAATTGGTACAATATGGGGTCGTTTTGGAGACCAAAACTTGCAAGAAAGCAACAGCAATTTGGCCCATATTTTTGGGCGTTTCTGAAACTTGAAAGATATTGAAGATTGAGAATGGTGTTAAAGAAAGGGGTTGTCGACAAAATGTAATCCTGGGGAATGGTCGGCATTTCCATGAGAAGTTTGGGAATGGTTGGCCTTAATTTTTCTTTTATAATTCTCTCCTTCCTCGTTGTGTATTGGTAAAGCTTTGATGGTCATTAAAATCTTATACCTCAATAATATTTGTGACTGAAAGTTGTTTAATCTCATTACAATTTCAGAATCTTATATTTTTTCATCGTTAATATTGTCTTCTTTTTTTACCTTATTTTACATGTGTTATAGCAAAATAGAGATCTCCCATCCCTTTCACTAGGCATGAGATTTTATGAACAACAAAGCTTTATCAAGGTATGAATCCTCAATGTATCAAATATAATTCTTTTTTTTTAAATAATAAAATTTCCTTAATTATTTTACTTTTTTTAGTCAAAAGTAGATATCCATCGTCAATAGACATACCAAAAAATGTTTAATGTCACACTTTGTTAGTTTTTTAGAAGCATAACTTACAAATAAATAAATAAACATTTTAACTATTTTACCCTTGAATAAGATATAAAGTATTTAAGATAAACTGCACAGTTAGTCACTCAACTTTTATAAATTTTTATTTTGAACATTAAAAAAAAATTACAAATTGAGCACTGCGGTTAACAACCGTTTTCAATTTTTAAAAAATCAACAAGTGATCAAAAAGAAAACTTATTACAATCAAGTGACTAAAATGAGTGTACAATAACATTAAATTAACAGGGTAACCAAAATGAAAACTTCTTAAACTCGGGTAACTAAAATGAAAACAGTTATTAATGGCAGTGCCCAATTTGCAAATTTTTATTTCTAGTGTCCAAAATGAAAACTTATGAAAGTTATGTGTCCAATTGTGTAGTTTAGCCAAGTATTCAATACACGAAATGTTAACTGTTCTCTATGTAAACCGTCTTAAAATCAAGGACTATATTTTGAGCAAGTACAACTTCACATAATCAAGCTAGGCGCAAGCTACATACATATTACGAATAATAAGCTCTTCTTTTTTCTAAAGGAAAAAAGTGCAAAGTGGTCACAACTTGGTCACGGTTTCATTGCAACATTAATTCTATGTACCTATACACCCTGTATTGCATGGATGTGAGCCATATTTTCTAAATCCGCCTTAAATTGCAATTATTAAAGCCTGATTACCACTAAAATTATAAGATATTTGCATCATTGCATGCATCTTACCGTTAGTAGATTTTGAAGCTGTAATACTCACTCTGTTAAAAAAGTTGATCTACTCCACTTTGTAACTCAGAGTTCAAACAGCTTTCCGTTGTTGGAATGCTAGGATTTAAGCCTCAATTATTACAAGAACTGGGTCATAAACAAAATAATAGAAAAGAAGAGTAAATTTACGTTAAGCAAACACAATACGATGGATTGTGACACACACGTCATATTCAAGTAACATTATAGCACATCTAACTATTATGAAGGAAAGCGCCAATGTTTCCACCTCCCTTTTTAGTTGTCAAGGTTTGCTCCCGTCGCAAGCAAAGTCCCCACACCCTTTAAAACGCGGATGGTCATGCAATGCAGATAGATGCGAGTTGTAGGACCCCTATGTTACAATTCATCACCCTCTGACCTCCCAATATGTTAGCAACTGACATTTGTATACTCTGATATTTTTACTACGACCTTCGATTCTAATAATTCAAGCATCCCAGCTTCAATACTAGATTATATGACATATAATTATCATTGTCAAAGCTCGAGGAACATGAGACGGGTTTTGTTTATCTAACAACTAATGAACCAAATTATAGACCTGAAAGAAGCAACATGGCAGCATGGCCAAGAACATGATTAATCATATTACCAGCTGAAACTATATAGCAAGAAACGGTAATGCATACATCGATTATATACCAATTGAAGATACTGAGCTTTGAAAAATAAAAACAAAAAAATATTGCATTTAAAGATGACATGTATTGTATATACACAGAGGTTGAAGTGGTGTTTACCTATGCTGGCTCTCCATGGAAACAAATAGCTAAAGACGATGTGTGAATTCACCTTAACCTGAGTTTGAATGGCTATTTATTGCTCTTAGGATTCTTGTTTTCTCCATAACGATCTATTAGTTTGGGCACCACTTTCATACCCACTACTATCACCGGATTCGTTTACACATTTGTCAGTCAATCTATTCTTTACATCATCTCGTAGTGAGCGCATGTTCTCCCGTCCATCTTTGCGTTCCTGAAATTTAAATGTAGAAAGAAAAGTGACATGTGGCAGAATAACGTCGGCAAGTTTAGGCACAATTAATATGTTCGATAAATTTTGACTTTGCAAAAGCATTTTTCTTAAACACATCTGGACCAAAATATCATCCAATGGATTCCAGCGGAACATGAATGTTCCTAGTAAAAAAATGTTTCATTTAGCAATTAAACTTGAGCATCATTGAAAATTGCTAATCTTCTCTTGATTTTCTCATCAATAATGAAACTAATAATGATGTTGCATTATACATGATGAAATATGCACTCTTGTCAACCCAAGCAATTTGAACATGCGAAACAAATTGCTTAACAAAAGAAACATCTAGTAAAACACATGGAACAAAATATTGTACAAAATAATCTACCAGAAACAAGTTAAAATTCAGAACTGATGTTACGTCAACTTACATCTCTAAACGGGAACTCATTGGCTTCTAGCATATGAATTACATGCCCCATTTTAGGCCTTTTCTGAGCATTTGGGTCCACGCAGCGTAAAGCAACTAAAAGGGCTCGCTTCAGTGCTCTGGAAGAAGGCTTCTCTGGTAACCTTGGATCCAAAACACTCTCTGCATTCCTGTTGCTAACCATTGATTTAATCCACTCGACTAGATTTACCTGAAAGTTGGAACAAATTGCATACTTATTACAAGAATAAAAGACCAAGAAAGCCATCAAGCTTTGAATCATAGGATAATATTATCAATTGACTTAATTAAGGCCTACAAACCTCTCCTTGAGGCCGGCTGTAATCCACCGGAGTTCTTCCTGAAATTATTTCCATAAGAAGAATGCCAAAGCTGTATACATCACTTCTCTCGTTTAGCATGCCTGTGCTAGCATATTCAGGAGCCACATATCTACAAAACAGAAGCAGTACTAGTATATCAGATGACCATATGAAAACATTAGATAACCATGAATATGTTCGCTAACAGAAGTTCGACCAACCCAAATGTTCCCATCACACGAGTGGCCACATAACTCCTCCCAGACCCCAAGAGCTTGGCAAGGCCAAAGTCGGATACTTTTGGATTCCACTGCTTATCAAGCAAAATGTTGCTTGACTTGATATCACGATGAACAACCTTAGGTTCAAGTCCCTCATGCAGATATGCCAACCTAAATTTCAGTTTTTGCAAACAACAACATTCTCAACAAACATGGGGAAGAACACGAAGGACAATTCAAGTTCGGTTACCATTTTCTGTTAACTGAAAATTTACCCTTTCGCAGTTCCAAGCACTATATTCATACGGATCTCCCATGTCAAAGGGCTGCAAGGTCCCACATCTCCATGAAGCCATTGTTCTAAATTCCCATTGTCAACATACTCATAAACAAGCATCCTATGACCACCAAATTAAGTATGTTAGCAAATCCTAGCATGATGCTGAAGTTTCACAATTGTAAAAGTTGCAAGTTTTAACATAAAATCCAAACTTCCAATGCAGCAAATTAAGATCAAAATGCAACAAAAAACAGAGAGTACGTACGTACCTGTGAGCTCCTTCAGCACAATAACCAAGTAATCTCACCAAGTTCTTATGCCGTACACGCCCAATTGCTTCCACTTCAACCTTAAACTCCTTTTCAGCTTGACCCCTAAAAGAAAATACAAGAAGAAAATCGAAAACAAAAGTCAAGTTTCCCCCAACACAGAACTCCATGCTTTTCTCAAAAAGTTACACTAATACAACAAATGCATTAAAGAGCTTAAATTTAACCTCAAAAAAGGGTAGCCTTTTTACCTATTATTTAGCAGATTCTTGACAGCAACTTTGCTATTGTCTTCCAAAACTCCACGGTAAACAATTCCATAGCCCCCTTCACCAATCACATTATCCGCCGCAAAATCATTTGTAGACTCCTCAAGCTCTCTCAATGTATGCCAATGTCCCCACCCCAAGTGGGAAACTTCCGGAACCGCCCTAACTGTCATCCCTTGATCACTACACCGGGCCTCACCTGACCCGTGACCCGACCCGGATCCACGCTCTGGAGACGCTACCTTATGATCCTTCCCTATCTCAATGTGAATGCCGTTGCACCTAGAAACATCGCCGCTGCCTTCTTCCGGATGAAGAATCAATACAGGGTCGGATTCCGGAAGTAGGACAGGGTTAGAATGATGGGACGGTTCGACGCGGATTTCTTGAATCTCCTTAGAAGCGATGGGGATACTGGAGTTAAGAATAGGCTTAACAACGTTGTTGCTGCTGCGGGTTGCTTTGTTTTGGCGTTTACAAGTGATACAAAGGGAAATAAGGAAGAGAACGATGACTATAGCAGTTCCAACGCAGATTCCAAGAACAACCCATAATTGCAAACTGAAAATAGAGGTGCGTTTCGACAGCTGATCGTTTAAGAAGGAATAACCAGACATTATCACGAGTTACTTAGTTTCCTAAAAGAAGAGCCAATTTCAAGATATCTTTTGTTTGCTCAAGAAATGAAGTGAGAAGAGGAAATGTTGAGGTAAAGATGATTTAAACGTGGCCATGGAAGAGGGAGAAAAGAGTGAAAACAGTGGAAGCAGACTGCAGAAGACAAAGAGAAGGCTGCAGCTGGCCTGATGTAGACGTAGCAATTTTGTCACGACAGCATTGGAAGACATAAATATGATACTAAAAAAATCATTTAAAACTTATCTTTACATAAAAACAATATATTAATGTCGAAAACATATATAATTAATGTATTTAAATTTATTTAAATATAATTACAATACATAGAAAAGGATAAATATCAATTTTATACATTATTTTCATGTGTAATTTAATACATAAACTTTGATTTAGTGTAATTATATACATAAAACTTGGATTACGATTTATAGGTATAGGCATGGAGGCTTTTTTACCACAATAATGTGAAAAAATAATTAATTATCAAAAAGGCACACCAAAAAATATTTACGAAAATAGGCATATGTTACAGTGTCTCGTCAACGCTACCTAATAAACCGACGACACTACCCATTTTTCTTCCCAATCATTCTGCCATCATTACTTTAAAAAAAAAAATTAGTGCCGCCACTATGTCAAGCGACACCAATATGTATTTTTTAAAAATACCTAAAAAATACAAGTATACCAGATTTAAAAAAAGAAAAATATATATTTTATAATAGTGTCACCGTCATGTCAGGTGGCATCGCTATTTACCCGACGATCGAAAATAAAGTTGAAATCTGAAAAAAAAAACAAAAATAAAAAATGAAAAAAAGAAAGGACATGGGAACCCGTGATCGTCCAGGCGGTATCAGCCTGATGACCTGCTGCGAATGTATGCGGACATGGCTCATATGCCTTTTCTTTTCAATTTCAACTTTTTTATTCTATTTTTTTTTAGATTTTAGCTTTTTTTTCTCTTTATTTTTCCTTTGACTACCAGGTAAGTAGCGGTGTCGCTTGACACGACAGTGACACCATTAGAAAATATATTTTTTTATTTTTTTTAAACTTGATATACCCGTATTTTTTAAATATTTTTAAAAAATATATACCGATGCCGCTAAACACAATAACGACACAAAAAAATTTGTTTTTTTAAGTAATGATGACAAAATGATTGGAGGGAAATGGGTGTTGTTGCCAGTGTGTCAAGCAACACTGACGAAACACTATAGCAGATGCCTATTTCCGTAAATAAATCTAGTGTGCCTATTTTGGTAATTAATTTTTCTAGATTATTGGGTAAAAAAGCCATACATGAAACTTTGAGTTTGATTCAATTGTACACATTTAAAAAAAATAAATACATATATTTATTTTCATATTGGATTAATATAATAGTTTGTTATGCAATATGTTAACGTAAAAAAGTGCTAATTTGATCATATTATTAGTAATTTCTAAAAATTTAATCAAATCAAAATTTAATATATAAAATCACACAAAATCAAAATTCATGTATAACATTGCACATTAAATCAAAGTTCATGTATAGTTTAATATTTCTCCCTACATAAAATATATACAACTTTGAAGATTTTAGGATATAGTCTGATTCTTAAAGTTATAAGAAGGAAGAGATTTTTAGAATATTTTGTTTTTGCATAAATTTTCATATATTTGTAATTTATGCTATATAAATTTAATAGTTTTTGCTTCTTCTTTTTGATAAATTACAAAATAGTCATTTATGTTTGGTTAATATTATGCTTTTGTTATTGAACTTTCACTTATTACAATTTAGTCACTAACATTATCATGTTATAACATTTTAGTCATTGTCCCTGCCATGAGTTGTGGATCAAAGCCCGTGACTAATTCACAAAGAGCGTCCAATGAAGGTCAATTGATTAAATGAGGCTCATTCGACCCACTTGAACTGTCTCAATTTGTGGAACATATGGAGAAGTCTATCTATTTGAAGCATTGGTGACCGAGTGAAGCACTTAAGGAAAATTAAAGCTACATTAGTGAATATGGAAAGTAATCTTTCAATATATGTAATCTAATAAGATTTGATTTTGTAATTTTAAGGGATCATGTAAATCTCTTAAGAATCTCAATTATAGATAAGCTTTAATCTCAAACATCGATGTAAAGTAAGTTGTATTGTTAGATCTGGAGGAGCACAATTATAAATAGAGGCATTCCCCCTCATTTGTAATCATCCCATACTTGAGTTGTAACAGCTCCTTCGAAACCATAATTTTGACAAGCGAGCCAGTAAATATTATTTATTTAATATTTGTGAGTATTTCATAGAGTCGTATTTAAACATGGTTAAGAAATTTCAATGTTTAGACAATTAATTTAGTAAAAAGGACTAAATTGTAAAAGATGTAAAAGTTAGTTTCTATTAAGTAAATGTGTTAAATAGTAATGGAATGTAAAATGTAAATTAATGGACTAAGTGTGTAAAGAAACTATATAATTAGATAGTGGACAATTATGGACAAGGTTTTGTTGAATTTAAGTATATTTAATAAGGGTAAAATGGTAAAAGGGTAATTATTATGAGAAAAACAATTAGGAAAAGAGCTATCATCTTCTTCCTTTATTTTTCCCATAGCTTAATCCTCTATTAGAGAATTTAGAAAGCTTCAGTCAACATTTGTTCATGCATGGTAAGTGATTTTGATTCCATTTTTAATGATTTTTATGGGTTTTTAAGTCATTTTAGTTTAATCTAGCTAACACGGGGGTTCAATTATAAAATTATTAAAATTTTGAATAATGTAGGTGTGTTTGTGAACTTATTTGATCAATTCATGAATTTGATAGCTAATTATAGTTATTTTGTTAACTGATTTTTAGTAATTTTAATGTTTAAGGATTTATTTTTTAAAATAGTAAAACTCTATAGAAATATTTTGAAATGGTGATAAATATGGGTTGATTAGAAACCCTAGGAAATTCAGCTAGCATGAATGGTGGTTAAATGTGGTTAATTTGCAAGTTTCGAGTTTAAGGACTAAATTGCATAAAAGGTAAAATATTGGGGTAATTTTTTAAATTGATAATAAAAGGACTTATAAGTATGAATCAAATCGCAAAAAAGTCAAAGTAGCAAAGTAGTCGTCAGTTTGTGTTAGTAATTATTTTTGTATAGGTAAGTTCTTATATTGATTAATTTTTTTAATTGTTATATTAATTAAATTGTTTATTAATGTTGTGCTTTATATAGCTCTAGTTGATTGTTAAATGTTAACTAGTGACTTGGATTAAATTATAATGTTAATTAATTTGATGATTGTGTTTGAAAACGTGAATTTCATAGATGTATATTTGACAAGGTATAATAGATTGAATATAAAGGATTTGGATATGTAATGTGTCCCGTTTAAACCTCGTGAATACTTAGGATACAAATGACATTCCATTAGGGGTTATATAGCTTCAGGTGCTAGTTTTGGATGACCTACCGATGGCTGAGGTCTTGCATTTGTTGCGGATTCTCCATAGCTCGTGTGAACAGCATTGTGTAGCTTTACATCCTGACCCACAACTCGTGTAAGCATTATAGCTATGGTTACAGTTATAGATACAAGCAAACTTTGTGTGAGCATGGTTCCCGTGTATCCGACATTGTTTCATTTGGTTCAATGGTAATAAAGGCTTAAACGAGTGAGCTAAATTATATGAAATGTTATGAGATCATGATAGATGAAATGGAAAACGTTGGCATAAATGCTTTGGTTGGAATGAGTAATTCAAATTGGAAATGTGATGAATGGAATGTATATTTGAGTTGTTACTAATACATGTTTTATAAAATGATAAGATTATATGTTACATTGTTGAGTTCACTAACTTGTGGGACTTGTGATGTGTATAGGATTTTAATGAGTTCATGAGCATATTAATGGAATTATGCATGAATTAGATAAATTGAGTATATATGGTAAGTTTACGTTTAAGATTAATACGAGCTTATTAAGCATTAGTTGCTTACGTTAGTTGTTTTTCTTTTCTTGTAGATCATCGGAAAGTTCGATCGGTTGGAACCTAGTTGGAGTACAAACACACTATTCGTCCATCATTTTGGTAGATGTTTTGGTTATTTTGTTGATTGTTGTAAATGACATATAATTGGAGCTATTATGTTATTTTTCCAATATGATATGGGTTGAGCTTACTTCTAGCTTACTTGTATATATTACTTGGTTTTGGCTTGTAAGTGTTTATGTATATGTGTTTGTGGTCACTTTGTTTATGGCACATGAAAGTAAATAGATTATGGTGAAATGGATTGTAAATGGAATGGTTAAATTGGTATGTTTGATATATGTTTATGATATGAACTTGTAGCATTGAAATTGAATTAATTTAGTCTGTGAATTACGGTGTCAAATGATGACATATTGGTTAGGCACTTAGGTTGAATGTTTTAGTGTAATGACCCGATAGCCACGGGTATCGGAAAGTGTATTTTCGGGTCTTCGTTTTCGAAAAACGGATTCGTAAATATTTTTAATAAATATTTACGAAGTTAGTTGTGTGGTTAATTAGGTTTTGGATAGGTGAATTTGTTTAAATTAGGAGTAATTGAGTATAAGGACTAGATTGAATATAGGGTAAAGTTGAATTATAGAGTAGAAAAAATTTAAGGGTCTAAATAAAATTAAACCATAAATTGACATGTGTGTGGTAAAAATAATTTCCATGTGTATAAATAATATACATATATTAGTAATTATTATATATTTACTTATAATTTAAGTAAATATTATTTTATTATTATTTTATTATTATATTATATTAGTTAAATAAAGTAAATAAAATTAATTAATTAAATTATGACAATTGTGTGGTAATAATAATGTAAATGTGTAATAAATACATATATACATTTGTAATATATATGTATTTACTTATTATTTAAGGAAATATTAATTATTATATTATATTATTATAAAATATAAAACAAAACATAAAAGAAAAAGGAAAGAAATAGAGAATTTGAAACGAAACAGGGGAGAAAGAAAGGAGAAAAAAAAGAGAAAGAAAAAGGGAAAATTAAGGTTTTCAAGGTTCCAAGCTTAATTGGTAAGTCAATTTAATCTCTTTTCTTGTAATTTTTTAGTTTTTGGAATCTTAGAGACAAATACTACTTGATTTATGTTGAAAATTTGAAAGTTAATAGATTTTTGGATGTTGTTCATGTTGAATAATTTGAAGAATTAGGGGTTAAAATTGATAGAATTTTAAGTTAGAAGTGGAAAAGGGATTGAATTGTAAAATAATTCATAAGTTTTGAATAGTAGGGACTAAATTAAAAAAAATTTGAAATTAGGGTTTTATGGTGAAATTAGGGAGTTGAATTTGATTAAAGTGGAAAATTGAATTGAGAAATAGAATTAGTTGTAAGAAAAAAAATTAATTTGATTAAAGGATTAAATTGGAATTTTGGCAAAAATTGTGTAAAATTGAAATATTTAATGTGAAATTGTATATATTGATAGTTTTAAATTATTTTAATTTCCGTAGCTAACGTTGTAACACCCCAAACCCGGCCTAGATGTTATGGCCGAATCTGGCGATGTCACCTGAAATGGAAGTTAAAAATGAGTTTGTTGAGTTAAAATCGTTCCAGTTAATTAACTTTACCTTAGAACAAAGTAAAACACATATTCTCCATTATATCTGAAATCATATTTTTTTAACGGAAGCTTTTGGAAACATTATTTTTAGAAAACTGTTCGTGTTGAAAGAGCCCTTTGTTTTTAGCGAAATCGAGTTTTTACCATATAACCGTTCTAAAACCATAAAGCAGTTAAAAATCCAAAGTAAAAATCTAGAATAGTCCAAAGTCCCAAAATTTACATCAAACCCCAAATAAGTAATAAAATCTAAAAATTTACGGAAATAGTCTAGAATTTACGTGTGGCCACCGTCGAGTCCTCCGCTGCGTTGATCCGTCAAGTCTGGGCCCTTTACATCAGATATACATCAGGATACAGTCATTTACCGATTGGACATGAGCCCATTATAGAATCAGTTTGGGCTTTAGCCCATACAAATTACAGTCTCGGATATAAATTAGGGTATTGACCCGTACCAGATACAGAATGCAGTTATAGTAAATCAGAATCCTACCCACCAGCCTCTACACATCATCTCCGTCCAGCCCTACACACCAGGTGGGGATTAAATCAACCCACCCAACCCTACACACCATTCTGTACCGAAATGCGGCACATAATCAGAATTTTGCAGCTGAACTGACAGATAACAGGCTTAAGAGCCTTTCAAATACTTCCTCCAAATATCATCAACCCACCCCGATGCAATGCAACATACCATAAATGACATGCAATTATGCTAATAACAGAACATACATTCAGTTCAATACAAATATCATACTTAGTTAGATACCATACAATCAGATCACATAATTAGGGTCTAAGTAAAGCTTACCGACCCTACAGTAGGTCCACAATCGACTTGGGCGACTGTAACCTTACAGAATACTTTAGAAAAATGGGCTCACATGACCTAAATTGGCCTTGGCCTTGGCCATGTGGATCACACGGCCTGGCCCAAAGTCTTACACTCCCGTATGGCTCACACGGCCCAAATTAGTCTAGCCCATGTGTCGTACACGGCCGGCTTGGCCATCACACGGTCGTGTCATGAGCGCACGGCCTGTCTCGTCGATTACACACCCATGTTTTGTCACACGGTTTACCACACAGCCGTGTGGCTTCAACAGAATGGTTTTTGACTTTTGTCAAAACCTCGTTTTCTGCATTTTCAGGTACACACCTGGTACGATTTCGATGCTACTGCAACTACGAACACTCCAGAACCTAAAAATTGACACTTTAAAGCCCAATTTAGTACACTAGCGAAAACTCAAAATCGAAACTTGTCTCAATCAAAGTCGAAAGTGAACCCAAGCATTTACTGACAACGAACCGAACCCTAAGCTCAAATATTTCTAGGAATATTGACCGATTATTGACCTCCACCTAATCCAAAAGAACTACAACAACCTCCTTTTAGAAACTATCTACGAAATAAAAAGATATCGACAAAACAATCACTTACCGAACCCGCGAAAACCATGTAGAACAATCGAATGCAAATTGAAAACAAAATCGAACAGAAAATAGGGAGAGGAAGATGGGAATTTCGATAGAGAGGGAGAAGAGAAAATAGACTTTTTACAAAAATAAATCCAAAAAGAAAAATCCTGATAACCCCCTTATCCCAACTCCCTTTATTTTTCTCCATCAACCTACCCACTACTGTAACAGTCCGGTTTTGACCTTAGTTAGAATAGTGGCTTTTGGACCACAAATCTGAGTTAGAAAAATATTTTTAATATTAATTTCTGTGTCTATGATACATAAATTCATATGTGTGAAAGTTTTGTGTGAAAATTTAACTATTTGTGTGCTTAATTTGCAAAAAGGACCTAATCGCATAAAATGTAAAAGCTGTGTACTAGATGTTGAAGTGCTTATTTGATTTGGCTTTAAATTTGAAAGGTCCTTATGTGGTTATTTGAACATTGGAAGTTTGAATGGACATAAAAGGACATGTGTTAAGTGAAATTATAATAGTTTAATAAAGGTTATAATGGCTAAATGTTTAATAAAGTAATATATGTTATAACAAAACATGAAAATAGGCATTATATGCCTTGTTTTTACCAAAAGTTCAAGAAAAAAAAGAAAAGATCAAGAATTCTAGGGTTCGGCTAGTTAGAAGCTTAAATCGGGTATGTTTTTGCTTTAGTTTTTGATAATTTCTATGTTTTTGTGATCGTTGCTAAGTTTACTATAAAGACCATGTCTCAATTTTTGATTTTGTGATGATTTGAAAATGTGTCATGGATGAATTCATGAGTTTTGTGTTGCTAAATAGTGAAATATGAAAGCTTGATGTTGAGTTTACATGTTTTGTCTTTTGATTTTAGTTGGATTTGAGCAAATTTGGGCTAAATTGTGAAAATATTATTTTGAGAGACTAAAATATGAAATATATGAAATGTGTGGACTAGCATGAGTACTAGGAGAATTCGGCCAAGCATAAGTTTATGCAAATTATGTGTATTTTGTGATTTTGTGAATTAGTGACTAAAGTGTCAAAATGTGAAAATATAAGGGTTAAATTGTAAAATGCCCTAAATATGTGTTTATAGATTGAATTGAATTAATTGGTGAATAAAAGAGTTAATTTTGAAAACATATAGATCAAGAAATGAGGAATTCGGACTTAGATCGAGGAAAGTCGAAGGTTATCGAATAGATAGTCCGAGTCGACAAATTTCGAGTACGAGGTAAGTTCGTACTTAAAATATGATGTTAAGTATGTTTTGATGTCTTTATTATATATAGGTTGTATATAATTAAATTAGATAATATGGTGATGAAAAGGGAGTTGGAAGTTTTGGCACTAAGTGTGCGATTTAAACTAGCTTTGGCACTAAGTGTGCGATTTAACTAGCTTCGGCTACTTGAGGCACTAAGTGTGTGATACCGAATTAGTCTCTGTTATTTGAGATGGCACTAAGTGTGCGGAAATATTTAACTTCGGCTAACCTTATAGCACTAAGTGTACTGATGTATAAAATACAAATAACTTATGGATATCCTCATAACATTCAACATGAGGTAAGTAAAAAAGTGAATAAGTACGAGAAGCTTCAGGTATGTATAATGCCTAAGTGGTAGATTATGTTATGTATATGAATCTCTTTAAGATGATATAGTTATATGGGTTGAAACTTTTCAAATACCCATAGGATATCATTATATGTTCATTTACTATGAATGTTTTGAGTACGAGCTTACTAAGCTTTTGAAAGCTTACTTTGTGTGATTACTGTCTGTTTTACAGTTATCGTAGCTACTGAAGGCTCGAGGATAGTCGAGGAACTATTGATCTTATTTGGTACTTTTAAAATGTAAATATTTGTAAGTATGACATGTATAGGCTAGTTGTTGTGAAGTATGTTTTGTAATGTATATAGTTAGCCATAAGATTTGGCTAATTTGTGTTTGAAATCATATTTGATAATGGCTTATGATATGTGATGTTAATTTGCAATTATGGCATGTCTTAATTGGATAAAGGAGAAGGTAAGGTTTATAAGTATTTAAATGATTGATAATATTATGGCATGAATGATGTATGTTTTAACATAAAGAATGGTTGAATGGGTTGTACATATATGCTTGATTCCTTGTTTGTAGGGTGACCCATAATGGGGTGGCAAGTTGGCTAAAACCAAGCCTGCATTATGCCACACGGTCAAAGGCTACGGGCGTGCTTTGTGGCCCGTGTTTGTTTGGCAGTAACCTCTTAAAAATCACATGGCTTTGACACACGGGCGTGTCATATGGCCGTAGGCATAAGTCAGTAGTTAGCTAAGTATCACATGGCTATACCACACAGGCGTGTCTATTGGCCGTGGGTGAAAGTCAGCATGCCTGCTCTGTTTTGGCACGGCTGGTTCACATGGGTGTGTTTGATGCCCGTGTAAGTCACACAACCTGGTCACACGGGCGTGTAATCTTAACAGAATAGAAAAATTTCCTAAGTGTTGAAAGTTTTGAATATGTTTGGTTTAGTTCTGACCTCTCCCTAATGCATGTTTAAGGTCTTATTAACCTAAGAAAGAGACTTCTGTTGATGTTTGACTATGATGCTATGATGTTTGTGAAATGAATGCGAAGTGTTTCGATATGTTTGGTAATGTCGTTTAACCCTAGTCCGACTATGGATACGGGTTATGGGTGTTACATTTGGTTGGTATCAGAGCTATGGTTTAGTCGGTTCTAGGACTACCATAGCATATATGAGTCTAGCTATACATGCCACATATCTAAAACTGCGATAGTGTGATGAATCCTGACATTGAAATGTCCTATTGTATAGCAATGAATCCTGATAGAGCTGTAGCTGACGATGTTGAAAGTAATGCACCTGTTCCCGCTCAAGGGACGGTGCAAGCTGATTATCGACCTGTTACGAGTAGCCGTGATGGTGAGGCTAAGTAAGCCTTCTATCAGATGATGAATGATTGGTTCACCCAATATATTAGAACCAATCCGACTGTACAACAACCTCCACCCCCGGTTAATCCTCCTCAAACTTCGGATATGCCATGAGTGAGTCCAGTACAGTTGAGTAGACCACCAGTTGACAAGATTAGAAAATATGGAGCTTAAGAATTCCAAGCTACAACAAGTGATGATGATGCAAAAAAAAGCTGAGTTCTGGTTAGAGAACACAATAAGAGTGTTTGATGAATTATCCTTGAGTCCCGAAGAATGTATAAAATACGCTGTTTCACTTTTGAGAGACACGACGTATCATTGGTGGAAGACTTTAATATCTATAGTTCCGAGTGGACGGGTTACATGGGATTTTTTCCAAGCTAAATTCCGGAAGAAATATATCAGCCAAAGATTCATTGATCAGAAACGCAAAGAGTTCCTTGAACTTAAATAAGGTCGTATGTCTGTTACAAAATACGAGCGGGAATTTGTAAGGTTGAGTCAGTATGCCCGTGCATGTGTATCTTTAGAAGTAATAATGTGTAAGAGATTTGAAGATGGCTTGAACGAAGATATTCGCTTGTTAGTTGGGATTCTGGAAATCAAAGAATTCGTGGTGCTTGTTGAACGAGCATGTTAAGCGAAAGATCTTGAGAAAGAGAAAAGAAAGGCTGAGTTTGAAGCTAGAGATGTACGAAAGAGATCATCAGGAAAATCATTTCAATCTAGATCCAAGAAGTTTAGAGATAATAGCAGTCATTCAGGGACTAGTGTGGGATATTCAAATAGAGACCGTGTTAGATTGCAATTGAATTACAAATCTTCAGCCACGTCTGTTGCTAGTATTGATAATGCAAAGAATAAAAGGCCTGAATGTGAGCAATGTGGAAGATGACACTTTTGTGAATGCTGGGGAAAAAGTAATAATCGAGCTTGTTATAGTTGTGGTTCGAGAAACCATTTTATTAAAGATTGCCTAGATTTAGCTGGAAAAGATAATGTTCAGAATCTGAGACAAAGTGGTAATGTTTCTCGAGGTAGACCTCCCAAAAATTCAGGAAATGTAAGTGGTAGTCAGATAGGGACAAAAGACACAGCTGTTAGATCTGAGGCTCGTACACCTGCTAGAGCGTATGCTATCCGAGCTCGAAAAAAGCTTTATCACCAGATGTGATTATGGGTACATTTACTCTCTATGATACTTCTGTGATTACTTTGATAGATCCTAGATCAACACATTCGTATATATGCATGAACTTAGTGAACAATAAAATTTTTCCTGTAGAGTTTACTGAATTTGTGATTAGAGTTTCGAACCCCCTAGGCAGATGTGCTCTAGTTGATAAAGTTTGCAAGAATTGTCCGTTAATGTTTCGAGACAATTGTTTTTTGGCTGGTATGATGTTATTACCTTTTGATGAGTTTGGTATAATTTTGGGTATGGATTTGTTAACCTTACATGATGCTATGGTGAACTATAAACAGAAAACTATTGATTTGAGATGCTTGAATGATGAGATAGTTAGAATTGAATCTATTGATTTGAATGGATTGCCTGCTGTAATATCTTTGATGAAAGCATTGAGTATTGTGAGAAAGGGTTGTGAAGCCTACTTTTCTTATGTGATTGATTCGAAAGTGTCAGAAAAGAAAGTTGAATATGTACCCGTTATCTGTGAGTTTATTTATGTGTTTCTTGAAAAACTTCCGAGATTACCTCCAGTTAGAGAGGTAGAATTTGGCATAGAATTGATACCTGGTACTTTCGATAGCTCCGTATAAAATGGCTCTGACCGAGTTAAAAGAATTAAAGTCTCAGTTACAAGAATTGACCAATCGAGGATTTGCTAGACCGATTTTCTCACCTTGGGGTGCTCCAGTTTTATTTGTGAAAAAGAAATACGGTACGATGAGAATGTGTATAAATTATCGTCAATTGAATAAAGTGACTGTCAAGAATAAGTATCCTTTGCCCCGAATTGATGATTTGTTTGATCAGTTGAAGGGAACTACTGTGTTTTCGAAAATAGATTTGAAATCGGGCTACTATCAGCTACGAGTGAAAGATTTAGATATTCCGAAGACTGCTTTCAGAACAAGGTACGACCACTATGAATTTTTAGTTATGCCTTTCGGATTGACTAATACGCCTGCTATTTTTATGGATCTGATGAATAGAATTTTTAGACCGTATTTAGATCAATTTGTTGTAGCATTCATTGATGATATATTGATTTATTCACCTGATGAATATGAACACGTCGAGCATTTGAGAATAGTGCTACAGACTCTGCGAGATAAACAATTGTATGTAAAGTTTAGTAAATGTGAATTCTGGTTGCGAGAAGTTAGTTTTCTGGGTCATATTGTATCAGCTTTTGGTATCCGAGTTGATCCAAGCAAGATTTAAGCTCTGTTTCCTGGATTGGAAGCCTCCGAGGAATGTATCTGAAGTCCGCAGTTTTCTGGGACTTGCCTGTTACTACAGACAATTTGTAAAAGATTTCTCTATGATAGCAACTCCATTGACAAAATTGCTTCAGAAAGATGTGAAATTTGAATGGTCTAAGCAATGTCAGAAAAGTTTTAATCGGTTAAAAGCTCTGTTAACTGAAGCTCCGGTGTTAGTACAACCTGAGTCGGGTAAAGAATTCGTTGTTTACAGCGATGCTTTGTTAAATGGACTCAGTTGTGTTTTAATGCAAGAAGGAAAAGTTGTTGCTTATGCTTCGATACAATTGAAGCTATATGAGAAGAATTATCCTACTCACGACCTCGAGTTAGCTGCTATTGTGTTTGCCTTGAAGATTTGGCGTCGCTATCTGTTTGGTGGGCAATGCATGTGTTTTCTGATCATAAGAGTTTAAAGTATTTGATGACTTAGAATGATTTGAATTTGCGATAGAGAAGATGGTTAGAGCTGCTAAAAGACTACGAACTAGAGATTGACTATCACCTGGGAAAAGCAAATGTTGTTGCAGATGCTTTGAGTTAGAAATCATTATTTGCTTTGTAAGCGAAGAATGCTCATTTAGATCTGTCTGACGATGGTTCAGTTTTAGTTGAATTAAAAACGAGACCCTTGTTCTTACAGCAGATTATCGAAGCTTAGAAGATTGGTAATGAGATTTTGGCTAAACGAGCTAAGTGTAATGTAAAGATTGATTCAGAATTCAGAGTTGATAAAGATAATTGTTTAAGATTTAGAGATCGGATTTGTATTTCGAGAAATCCAGAGTTAATTCAAATGATTCTGAGTGAAGCCCATAGTAGTCGGTTATCTGTGCATCCGGGTAGTACAAAAATGTATAATGACTTGAAACAACACTATTGGTGGTCTGGAATGAAAAGAGATATTTCTGACTATATTTCGAGATGTTAATCTGTCAGCAAGTTAAAGCTGAGCATCAGGTGCCATCTGGGTTGTTACAACCGATTATGGTTCCGGAGTGGAAATGGGATCGAGTGACCATGGACTTTGTGTCAGATTTACCTCTATCTTCGAGAAAGAAAGATGCCATTTGGGTTGTAGTTGATCGTTTGACAAAATCAGCTCATTTTATTTTGATTCGATCTGATTATTCACTTGATAAATTAGTTGAGTTATACATTTATGATATAGTGAGATTGCATGGTGTGCCCATGTCTATAGTGTCAGACAGAGATTCGAGATTCACATCACAATTTTGGAAGAAGTTACAAGATGCTCTGGGTTCTAAACTGTATTTTAGTACTGCTTTTCATCAGCAAACGGACTGTCAATCCGAGCGGATTATTCAGATACTCGAGGATATGTGGAGATGTTGCATTCTTGAGTTTGAAGGTACGTGGGAACAATACTTACTTTTGATTGAATTTACTTATAATAGCAGTTTTCAATTGAGCATCAAAATGACACCATACGAAGCTTTATAAGGTCGTAAATGTCGTACACTTTTATATTGGACAGAGCTCAGCGAAAATAAGATTCATGGGGTTGATTTGATAAAGGAAACTGAACAGAAAGTGAAAGTGATCCGAGATAGTTTGAAAGCAGCTTCTGATCTTCAGAAATCATATGCAGATTTGAAAAGAAAAGATATTGAGTTTGATATCGATGAAAAATTATTTTTGAAAGTGTCTCTGTGGAAGAAAGTGCTACGATTTGGTAGAAAAGGCAAATTGAATCCAAGATTTATCGGGCCGTATGAAATTATCGAGCGTATTGGGCCGGTTGCATATAGATTGTTGTTGCCACCAGAGCTAGAAAAGATTCATAATGTATTTCATGTACCGATGCTTCAACAATACAGATCTGATCCTTCGCATGTATTTCCTACGTCTGAGATCAAAATTCAGTCTGATATAACTTATGAAGAAAAGCCGATCCGAATCTTAGCTCAAGAGATTAAAGAGTTACGTAATAAGAAGATTCCATTAGTTAAAGTAATGTGGCATCGGCACGGTATAGAAGTGGCCACTGGGAGCCTGAAAATATCATGAAACAACAATATCTAAATCTGTTTAACGATAAGATTTTCGGGGACGAAAATCCCTACGGGGGGAGAATTGTAACAGTCCAGTTTTGACCTTAATCGGAATAGTGGTTTTGAGACCACAAATCTGAGTTAAAAAAATATTTTTAATATTAATTTGTGTCTATGATACGTAAATTGATATGTGTGAAAGTTTTGTGCGAAAATTTAACAGCTTGTGTGCTTAATTTGCAAAAAGGACCTAATCGCATAAAATGTAAAAGCTGTGTGCTAGATGTTAAAGTGCTTATTTGAGTTGACTTTAAATTTGAAAGGTCCTTATGTGTTTATTTGACCATTGCAAGTTTGAATGGACATAAAAGGACATGTGTTAGGTGAAATTTTAATAGTTTAATAAAGGTTATAATGGTCAAATGTTTAATAAAGTAATATATGTTATAACAAAACATGAATGTAACACCCCTTAACCCTAAACCATCACCAGATCAGGGTTACGGAGCATTATCGGACACATTGGACAACTTAGAAATAATTCATAAATAAATAACATTCATAGCATAGTTTAACTTTTAAGTCTTTATAATAGACCCTCGAGGACCAAAATACGTATTAGGAGTGGAACCAATTTTTTTTTTTCAAAATTTCGGCAGCATTTCTGCTTATTTTGTATAAAACCCCCTGCAAGTTCAAACCAAAAACAACCAATACCATATATACTATATAAACTTTTGTACCATTTCATTAGTATAAACATTAAAAATACTAATTACCATTTTTTTTACAACAAAAGTCTTGTAACGTTCTGATGTGATCAAAATAACACCTTTGTACATGCCACTTTTAATTCAAAATATGGTACCTACTTATGAAGCTCTTGAGGATGTGATGAGATGAGAGATCTTCTAGTCGACGCTACCTCTTCGAGTCTAACTGTACCTACGCGTTAAAATTAAACGCGTTAAGCCGGTGAAGGCTTAGTAAGCACTACAAGAATAAATAGGCAAATAAATCCCATTTAAAATATTATAATCCATTTTGATCAATATATATTTATATGCATATAAGTTTTTTTAGCTGTATCTTATAATAACAAAATTTAATTTATTATTAATAAGTTATAAAACTTACCTTAGTACATTGATAATTCGCTTTGATTCACAACTTATAACTTTAGCCCAAAGTAGACTTAATAGAACACACTGGATATACGGAACAAATACAGAAGTGCATTATTATGCACAAACGAACAGAGAGCACTAAAGTGCTATACAGAGAGCACAGATGTGCTAAACAGGGAGCACTTAACGTGCTAATAATAGTACAGAGAGCACTAATGTGCTAATAATCAGAGAGCGCGCTAGAGTTCCTTAATGGCATGCCACTAATATCCAAGTAGTTCTAGATTCATCTACTTGGGCATTAAAACTGAATTTGATACATTTAAATACTTTACATAAATATCTCGAAAAAGATTTTTCATTTCTTCATCATTACAATTTAGTACATATTACACAATTCACAAATATCACATCTTTTTCACACATATACTTTTGTCACAACATTATTACTTAATGTTCAAACAATATAATTTCTTATATTCTCCAATTATAATTTTCTCTTCAAGTTTCATAAAATTCCATAATCTATTATTATTATTATTATTTATTTACTTATAAATTTAAATATATACATATATATTACATTTTTATTTCTAAATAATTCTATACTACAATATAAACATCTAAATAAAATTAATTTAAAAAAAATCTTGTAGTACTTACAACAAAAAGATTGAGATGATGTCTTCCTTCACTCCTTAGCCTTCCCTTTTCCTTTTTCTTCAATTAGGTCTTCTCCTTTCTTTTCTTTCTCTTCAATTTCATATAAAACATATAACATTTATATGTTAGAGAAAATAATTAAATGACTTTCCTATGCTATTAAAAAAATAAACATGTATGATATAATAAATTTATCATTTCTTACATTAACTTACATTTCAATTTATTCCATAACTAAAATTATTTCCATTTCTATTATAATCTATGCTTTATTTTTATTTAAATTCTACTTATAACTTAGTTTAACTCCCAAATTTTCACTAATAAACCCCAATTTCAAACTTCTTATAATTTACTCCTTATTGCAATCTATTCACAATTCAATCTTTTCTTTTCTCAATTCTAATTTGAATTTTTCATAAGTTCAATCTCTAATTTATCCATAAACTCAACAATAACTATATATAAAAAAATCTAATAACTCTCAAAATTTCAACATATACCTAATAGTATTTTGTTCTAGGATCATAAAAACTCAATAATTACAAGAAAATGAATTAAATTGACTTACCAAATTGAATTTGAACCCTTGAAATCTCAAATT
Organism: Gossypium hirsutum; assembly: GCF_007990345.1. NCBI lineage: Eukaryota > Viridiplantae > Streptophyta > Magnoliopsida > Malvales > Malvaceae > Gossypium > Gossypium hirsutum. The sequence goes on from NC_053428.1 coordinate 29,335,512, forward strand.
TTCTTTTTTTCTTTTTTCTTTCTCCCTTTTTCTCTATTTCGTCCCTGCGATTCTGTTTGTTTCTTTTTTTCTATTCTGTTTCTTTACTTTTCTTATGTTTTATATATTATATTATATATAATATAATAATATAATATAATATATTATATTATATATTAATACTTAAATATTAAGTTAATATAATATATAATATATAATTTTATATAAAAAATATCTTAGATTTTTTTTTCTTTCAACATTAAACCGACTCATTTAATAATAAGGGCATATTTACCTATTTAGTCCTTTTTATTTTCTTTAATCTATAATTAAACTTTCACACTTATTTCAATCTAATCCTTTTTCCTAATTACTTCTAATTAAGTCAAATTCACCTAATCAAAACCTAATTAGACACACAACTAACTTCATAAAATTTGTAATAAATATTTACGAATCCGATTTATCGAAACGGAGTCCCGAGAATGCATTTTTTTCTTTCTAGATTAGATTTGTGGTCACGAAACCACTATTCTGATTTTTACTAAAAATGGGCCATTAAACTCTTCCCCCCTTAAGGATTTTCGTCCTCGAAAATCTTACCAGTAAAGAGATTTGGGTATTGTTTCCTCATTGCCTCCTCCAGTTCCCAGGTAGCCTCTTCAATTCCGTGTCGTTGCCAAAGAACTTTCACCAGATCTATCTTTTTGTTTCTTAATTCTTTTGTCTCCCGTGCCAAAATTTTGACTGGTTCTTCACCATAAGTCATATCAGGTTGAATCTCAATTTCTGTCGGAGAAATAACATGTGAAGGATCTGACCGATACCGCCGTAACATAGACACATGAAAAACATTATGAATTCTACCAAGTTCCAGAGGCAAAGCTAACCGGTATGCAACAGGTCCGATTCGTTCAGTAACCTCATATGGCCCAATAAAACGTGGACTCAATTTACCTTTACGACCGAATCGAAGGACCCTTTTCCAAGGTGATACTTTCAAGAATACCTTGTCCCCGACCTGAAATTCTATCTCTTTCCTTTTAAGATCGGCATATGACTTTTGTCGATCAGAAGCTGCTTTCAAGCTATCTCGAATCACCTTTACTTTGTCTTCGGTTTCCCGAATCAAATCAACTCCATGTATCTTTTTCTCACTCAATTCAGTCCAATATAATGGTGTTTTACATTTCCGACCATACAAAGCTTCATACGGTGCCATTTTAATACTATACTGATAACTATTGTTGTAGGGAAACTCAATCAAAGGCAAATACCTTTCCCAACTACCTTCAAACTCTAGTACACAACATCGAAGCATGTCCTCTAATACCTGAATTACACGTTGGGATTGGCCATCTGTCTAAGGATGAAATGTAGTACTGAAATGCAACTGAGTCCCTAATGCTTTTTGCAACTTGTCCCAGAAACGAGACGTGAACCGAGGATCTCTATCCGAAATAATAGAGACTGGTACCCCATGTAATTTGACAATCTCAGATACATATAATTCAGCCAACTTATTTAAAGAAAAATCCATACGTACCGGTATAAAGTGTGCTGACTTTGTCAACCGGTCAACGATTACCCAAATAGCATCTTTCTTTTTCGAAGACAAAGGTAATCCCGACACAAAGTCCATTGTGATCCTTTCCCATTTCCATTCCGGTATCGTAATTGGCTGTAGTAATCCCGAAGGTACCTGATGTTCAGCTTTAACCTGTTGACATATCAAACATCTCGATACAAACTCAGAAATATCACGTTTCATCCCCGGCCACCAATACATCCTTTTTAGATCATTATACATTTTATTACTCCCCGGATGTATAGACATAATACCACTGTGAGCTTCGTGCAAAATCTTTTGTGTAAGCTCTGAATTCTTTGGTACACATACCCTGCCTCTAAATAGTAAACAACCATCAGATCTGATCTGAAATTCCGAATCAGTACCCGATTCACACTGTACCCGTTTAGCTTGTAATTCATTATCACTTTTCTGAGCTTCACAAATTTGCTGTAGAAACATTGGTTTAGCTTTCAATTCAGCTATAAGTGTACCATCATCAGACAATGACAACTGAGTATTCATAGCTCGTAAAGCAAATAGAGATTTTCGGCTCAAAGTATCAGCAACTATATTAGCCTTACCCGGATGATAGTCAATAACTAAATCATAATCCTTTAGCAACTCAAGCCACCTACGCTGTCGCAAATTCAAATCTTTCTGTGTCATCAAATACTTTAAACTTTTATGATCGGTATAGATATGACATTTTTCACCATACAAGTAATGACGCCATATTTTCAATGCAAACACAATGGCTGCTAATTCAAGATCATGTACCGGGTAATTCTTTTCATGTGGTTTTAGTTGTCTTGAAGCATAGGCTATTACTTTACCTTTTTGCATTAAAACACAACCTAAACCATTTAATGAAGCATCACTATAAATAATAAATTCCTTACCCGGTTCAGGCTGTACTAAAACAGGTGCTTTCGTCAATAGATTTTTCAATCTGTCAAAACTCTGCTGGCATTCTTCAGTCCACTCGAACTTTACATCTTTCTGCAATAGACGTGTCATCGAAGAAGCTATCGTAGAAAATCCCTGTACAAATCTCCTATAATATCCAGCTAATCCCAGGAAACTTCTAACTTCAGACACATTCTTCGGCAGATTCCAATTGACAATAGCTGAAATCTTACTCGGGTCTACCCTGATGCCTTCAGCAGATACAATATGTCCAAGAAACCCAACTTTCCGAAACCAAAAATCACATTTACTAAATTTAGCATACAACCGCTTTTCACGCAAAGTTTGTAGTACAATTCTTAAATGATCTGCATGCTCATTTTCATCTCGAGAATAAATCAGAATATCATCAATAAATACTACCACAAATCTGTCTAAGTATGATCTGAATATTCTATTCATCAGGTCCATGAATACAGCAGGTGCATTTGTCAATCCTAACGGCATCACGAGGAACTCATAGTGCCCATACCTGGTTCTAAAAGTAGTCTTCGGTACATCAGACTCCTTTACTCGTAACTGATAGTAACCCGATCGAAGATCAATCTTTGAAAATACAGTGGCACCCTTTAGTTGATCAAACAAGTCTTCAATCTGAGGCAATGGATACTTATTCTTTACTGTAACTTTATTGTGCTGCCTGTAATCGATACTAGTCTCAAAGACCCGTCTTTCTTTTTCACAAACAAAACCGGAGCACCCCAAGGTGAATGATTAGGTCGAGCAAAACCCCTGTCAGTAAGCTCTTGCAACTGTGCTTTCAACTCTTTCAACTCGGTAGGAGCCATTCTATAAGGTGCTATAGAGATCGGAGTGGTTCCTGGAACTAAATCTATAGAAAATTCTACCTCCCTTTCTGGTGGTAACCCGGGTAATTCTTCTGGAAACACATCAGGAAATTCACATAAAACCGGAATTGATTGAACTTTTGACTCAGATACTTTAGTGTCCAATACATAAGCAATATATGCATTACACCCTTTTCTGACATACCTCAATGCTGTCATAACTGAAATTACATCAGGCAACTTATTTAATTCATCATATTCAACCCGGAGTAATTCACCATTCTGACATTTTATTACAATGTACTTCTGTTTACAATTCACTACTACATCATGTTGAGTTAGCCAATCCATTCCCAAAATCACATCAAATTCGTCAAAAGGCAATAGCATTAAGTCAGTTAGAAAACAATAACCCTTTACCATCAGTGGACAATTTTTACAAATTTTATCCACTATAACATGTTGGCCCAGGGGATTTGAAACTTTAACCGCAAATCCAGTGTATTCAACAGGTAAATTTTTAACAGACGCCAACTTTGTACATATGTATGAATGTGTAGAACCAGGATCAATCAAAGCGATAACATCAGTATCGAGTAAAGAAAATGTACCAGTAATGACGTCTAGAGCAGAAGCATCTTCTCTGGCTCGAATGGCATACGTCCTGGCAGGTGCCCGTGCTTCAGATTTAATTGTTTCTCTCACCGATCTTGTACCACTATTAGTGCCACCAGCAATTCCAATTCCAGGTCATCTACCTCTTTGTGAAACCGAGCTACCTTTTTCAGACTGTTCTGCAACGTTTTTTTGACATTTTTGGACAATCTCTGATTAAATGATCTTTCGATCCACATCGAAAACAAGCTCGGGAATGCAGTCGACATTCTCCCCAATGATATCTTCCACAATATTCACATGATGACAACATTGGTTTTCTTCTGAAACTCCCAGTACTAACCTTAGAGGTCGCCTGCTGAATTTGTTTTGTCTGACTTCTAGATCTTTGCCCAACAGTAGTAGAAGTGTATTTAGAATCTTTAAAATCCCTCACTCTTTTTGAAGACGGTGGTGGTGCGAAACTAGTTGCTAATCTCTTTCCAAAACTCTTCTCTTTCGAACGAGCTAACCCTTCTTCCAATCGCTGTGCTCTATCGACCAACACAAGAAATTCTTGTAGATGTAATGGTATGAGAGGAACATAAATTTCTTCATTTAATCCCCACTCAAATCTCCTGCACATATTTGCTTCACTTGTTACTAGTTCCTTAACATATTTGCTTAATCTGATAAATTCACGTTCGTACTCAGCAACAGACATGTTATTCTGCTTCAGATCCAGAAATTCTATTTTCTTCGTCTCAAGATAAAGTTGACTCACATATTTCTTTCTGAATTCAGACACAAAGAAATTCCAATTAATTTTCTCTGCAGGATGAATGTTCACGACAGTGGTCCACCATTGGTAAGCCTCACCCTTTAGTAAAGATACTGCACACCTCAACTTTTCATCTCCGGTACACTGCAATTCTTCAAATATTCTTTGACTATTCTCTAGCCATTCTTCGGCCTCAGCTGGGTCATCATCTTTCTTTCCTTTAAACTCTTCAGCTCCATATTTTCTTATTCTTTCCAAGGGAGATCGATGACTAGTTACAGATGGTTGTAGATGTGGAACAGCAGGAAGAGAAGATGGTGGTGGAATAGATGGAGCATTATTAGTTCTTACAACTTGCTGCAACAACTGATTCATTGTCTGTAACAAGGCTGTAATTGGAATTTCTTCTCTAGGCGGTATCGGCTCAGTTTCAGATTGAGTTCTTTCTTCAAATTCAAGCTCCCTATCATCCCGCAAGTTTATCGATTCACTTCGAGCTTGGGTTCTACGTTGATCTCTTTCCCTATCAAAGCTTGGCGCCCTACTCTGCACTTCATTTTCCGACTCTTCATGAGATCTATTTGACATCTTTAAGTTTCTATAATATTCACAAATTATACAATTAAATAATTAAATAAATAAACCTCATCTCATCTCATAACATCAATATATAAATTGGCATGTACAAATAGACTCATTCTCGGCCCAAGAATTCAAAAAACCTAGGCTCTGATACCAATAAATGTAACACCCCTTAACCCTAAACCATCACCAGATCAGGGTTACGGAGCATTATCGGACACATTGGACAACTTAGAAATAATTCATAAATAAATAACATTCATAGCATAGTTTAACTTTTAAGTCTTTATAATAGACCCTCGAGGCCCAAAATACGTATTAAGAGTGGAACCAATTTTTTTTTTCAAAATTTCGGCAGCATTTCTGCTTATTTTGTATAAAACCCCCTGCAAGTTCAAACCAAAAACAACCAATACCATATATACTATATAAACTTTTGTACCATTTCATTAGTATAAACATTAAAAATACTAATTACCATTTTTTTTACAACAAAAGTCTTGTAACGTTCTGATGTGATCAAAATAACACCTTTGTACATGCCACTTTTAATTCAAAATATGGTACCTACTTATGAAGCTCTTGAGGATGTGATGAGATGAGAGATCTTCTAGTCGACGCTACCTCTTCGAGTCTAACTGTACCTACGCGTTAAAATTAAACGCGTTAAGCCGGTGAAGGCTTAGTAAGCACTACAAGAATAAATAGGCAAATAAATCCCATTTAAAATATTATAAACCATTTTGATCAATATATATTTATATGCATATAAGTTTCTTTAGTTGTATCTTATAATAACAAAATTTAATTTATTATTAATAAGTTATAAAACTTACCTTAGTACATTGATAATTCGCTTTGATTCACAACTTATAACTTTAGCCCAAAGTAGACTTAATAGAACACACTGGATATACGGAACAAATACAGAAGTGCATTATTATGCACAAACGAACAGAGAGGACTAAAGTGCTATACAGAGAGCACAGATGTGCTAAACAGGGAGCACTTAACGTGCTAATAATAGTACAGAGAGCACTAATGTGCTAATAATCAGAGAGCGCGCTAGAGTTCCTTAATGGCATGCCACTAATATCCAAGTAGTTCTAGATTCATCTACTTGGGCATTAAAACTGAATTTGATACATTTAAATACTTTACATAAATATCTCGAAAAAGATTTTTCATTTCTTCATCATTACAATTTAATACATATTACACAATTCACAAATATCACATCTTTTTCACACATATACTTTTGTCACAACATTATTACTTAATGTTCAAACAATATAATTTCTTATATTCTCCAATTATAATTTTCTCTTCAAGTTTCATAATTCCATAATATATTATTATTATTTATTTACTTATAAATTTAAATATATACATATATATTACATTTTTATTTCTAAATAATTCTATACTACAATATAAACATCTAAATAAAATTAATTTAAAAAAAATCTTGTAGTACTTACAACAAAAAGATTGAGATGATGTCTTCCTTCACTCCTTAGCCTTCCCTTTTCCTTTTTCTTCAATTAGGTCTTCTCCTTTCTTTTCTTTCTCTTCAATTTCATATAAAACATATAACATTTATATGTTAGAGAAAATAATTAAATGACTTTCCTATGCTATTAAAAAAAATAAACATGTATGATATAATAAATTTATCATTTCTTACATTAACTTACATTTCAATTTATTCCATAACTAAAATTATTTCCATTTCTATTATAATCTATGCTTTATTTTTATTTAAATTCTACTTATAACTTAGTTTAACTCCCAAATTTTCACTAATAAACCCCAATTTCAAACTTCTTATAATTTACTCCTTATTGCAATCTATTCACAATTCAATCTTTTTTTTCTCAATTCTAATTTGAATTTTTCATAAGTTCAATCTCTAATTTATCCATAAATTCAACAATAACTATATATAAAAAAAATCTAATAACTCTCCCAATTTCAACATATACCTAATAGTATTTTGTTCTAGGATCATAAAAACTCAATAATTACAAGAAAATGAATTAAATTGACTTACCAAATTGAATTTGAACCCTTGAAATCTCAAATTTTCTTTTTTCTTTCTCCCTTTTTCTCTATTTCGTCTCTGCGATTCTGTTTGTTTCTTTTTTTCTATTCTGTTTCTTTACTTTTCTTATATTTTATATATTATATTATATATAATATAATATAATAATATAATATATTATATTATATATTAATACTTAAATATTAAGTTAATATAATATATAATATATATTTTTATATAAAAAATATCTTAGATTTTTTTTTCTTTCAACATTAAACCGACTCATTTAATAATAAGAGCATATTTACCTATTTAGTCCTTTTTATTTTCTTTAATCTATAATTAAACTTTCACACTTATTTCAATCTAATCCTTTTTCCTAATTACTTCTAATTAAGTCAAATTCACCTAATCAAAACCTAATTAGACACACAACTAACTTCATAAAATTTGTAATAAATATTTACGAATCTGATTTATCGGAACGGAGTCCCGAGAATGCATTTTTTTCTTTCTAGATCAGATTTGTGGTCACGAAACCACTATTCTGATTTTTACTGAAAATGGGCCATTACACTGAAAATAGGCATTATATGCCTTGTTTTTACCGAAAATTGAAAAACAAAAAGAAAAGATCAAGAATTCTAGGGTTCAGCTAGTTAGAAGCTTAAATCGGGTATGTTTTTGCTTCGATTTTTGATAATTTCTATGTTTTTTTGTGATCGTTGCTAAGTGTACTATAAAGCCCATGTCTCAATTTTTTATTTTGTGATGATTTGAAAATGTGTCATGGATGAATTCATGAGTTTTTTGTTGCTAAATGGTGAAATATGAAAGCTTGATGTTGAGTTTACATGTTTTATCTTTGGATTTTAGTTGGATTTGAGCAAATTTGGGCTAAATTGTGAAAATGTTATTTTGAGGGACTAAAATATGAAATAAATGAAATGTTTGGACTAGTATGAGTACTAGGAGAATTCAGCCAAGCATAAGTTTATGCAAATTATGTGTATTTTGTGATTTTGTGAATTAGGGACTAAAGTGACAAAATGTGAAAATATGAGGGTTAAATTGTAAAATTCCCTAAATATGTGTTTATAGATTGAATTGAATTAATTGGTGAATAAAAGAGTGAATTTTGAAAACATATAGTTCAAGAAAGGAGGAATTCGAACTTAGATCGAGGAAAGTCGAAGGTTATCGAGTAGATAGTCTAAGTCGACAAATTCTGAGTACAAGGTAAGTTCGCACTTAATATATGATGTTAAGTATGTTTTGATGCCTTTATTATACATAGGTTGTATATAATTGAATTGGATAATATGGTGATGAAAAGGAAGTAGGAAGTTTTGGCACTAAGTGTGCGATTTAAACTAGCTTTGGCACTAAGTGTGCAATTTAACTAGCTTCGACTACTTGAGGCACTAAGTGTACGATACCGAATTAATCTCAGTTATTTGAGATGGCACTAAGTGTGCAAAAATATTTAGCTTTGGCTAACCTTATAGCACTAAGTATGCTGATGTATAAAATACGAATAAGTTATGGATAGCCTCATAACATTCAACATGAGGTAAGTAAATGTTGAGGTAAGTAAAAAAGTGAATAAGTACGGGAAGCTTCAGGTATGTATAATGCCTAAGTGGTAGATGATGTTATGTATATGAATCTCTTTGAGATGATATAGTTATATGGGTTGAAACTTTGCAAATACTCATAAGTTATCATTATATGTTCATTTACTATGAATGTTTTGAGTACGAGCTTACTAAGCTTTTGAAAGCATACTCTGCGTGATCACTGTCTATTTTACAGTTATCGTAGCTACTGAAGGCTTGGGGATAGTCGAGGAACTATTGATCTTATTTTGGTACTTTTGATATGTAAATATTTGAAGTATGGCATGTATAGGCTAGTTGTTGTGAAGTATGTTTTGTGATGTATATAGTGAGCCATGAGATTTGGCTAATTTGTATTTGAAATCATATTTGATAATGGCTTATGATATGTGATGTTAATTTGCAATTATGACATGTCTTAATTGGATAAAAAAGAAGGTAAGGTTTATAAGTATGTAAATGATTGATAATATTATGGCATGAATGATGTATGTTTTAACATAAAGAATGGTTGAATGGGTTGTACATATATGCTTGATTCCTTGTTTGTAGGGTGACCCATAATGGGGTTGCAAGTTGGCTAAAACCAAGCCTGCATTGTGCCACACGATCAAAGGCCACAGGCGTGCTTTGTGGCCGTGTTTGTTTGGCAGTAACCTTTTAAAAATCACACGGCTTTGACACACGGGCATGTCATATGGCCGTAGGCATAAGTCAGTAGTTAGCTAAGTATCACACAGCCATAGCACATGGGCGTGTCTATTGGCCGTGGGTGAAAGTGAGTATGTCTGCTTTGTTTTGGCACGGTTGGTTCACATGGGTGTGTTTGATGCCCGTGTAAGTCACACGGTCTGGTCACACGGGCGTGTAACCTTAACAGAATAGAAAAATTTCCTAAGTGTTGAAAGTTGTGAATATGTTCGGTTTAGTTCCGACCTCTCCCTAATGCATGTTTAAGGTCTCATTGACCTAAGAAAGGGACTTATGTTGATGTTTGGCTATGATGCTATGATGTTTGTGAAATGAATGCGAAGTGTTTCAATATGTTTGGTAATGCCGCTTAACCCTAGTCCGGCGATGGATACGGGTTAGGAGTGTTACAACCACTCAGAATTCTTGTTTGACCGAAACTCTCTCGGTCATACGAGTAAAAATAAAACTCTCATGCTCTCGCAGGGATTCGAACACCAAACCTCTAGCATATTAACACTCCACTTAACCACCAAACCGGTAGGCCTATACTGATATGGTTTACTTAATAATTAAATATAACCCCACTGCTCAAGTATTAGGCTTAGTTCAGAAAAATATCAAAATTTTCCAAAGGCATGGCTTGAACTTGGGACCTCTCACACACACCTTGAACACTTAACCACTGAAGCATTTCCGGATTTATGTCAAATAATTGCAGAAGCAAAAATATAAAATTCGGGGCGTTACAACTCTACCCCCTAAAAAAAATTTCGTCCTTCAAATTTACCTGATCGGAATAGATGGGGATACTGCTGACGCATCGCATCCTCAGGCTCCCACGCAGCCTCCTCAGTGCTATGATTCCGCCACAGCACCTTCACTAAAGGAATAGATTTCCTTATTAGAACCTTCATGCCACGATTCAGAATCTGAACCGATTCCTCTTCGAAGGTCAGATCTGGCCTAACCTCAATTTCCTCAACAGGGACGATATGCGTGGGATCAGAGTGGTAGCGCCTCAATGTCGAGACATGGAACACATGTGAATACAGTCTAACTCTGGAGGTAGCTCCAACTGATAAGCAATCGGTCCCACTCGCTTTTAAATTTGGTAAGGCCCAATAAACCTAGGGCTCGACTTGCCATTACGACCAAACCTCAGAACCTTCTTCCAAGGCGAGACTGTAACAGCCTTCGCTCGTATCCCTCGCCGGAACAGGGTTCGAGGTGCTACCAGATTTAAACTCAACCATTTATATAAAACCAGGCCGTAAAATTTTTTAATCAATTTTAAACTTTTCATACACGCATATATTATCCTTTAATTAGGCTTACAAGGCCGTAAAACATTCATGAGGTATTATTAAATATTTACCAATATCTTAGTCTTGTATCATTTACTTACTCAACGATGAATCACAATTCAAATTCTAAATATACATGCTATAAACCACATCACGGGAGATAATAACATACAGGCATATGAATAATCAAACTACCTTAATAACAAGCCAAAGTCTTTGGCTTAATCATAATATTACATACTCAACTTTACAACCCTATACATGCCATAGACTCGAAACACTAAGATTTACTTACGCCGATAGCGTAGACTCGACTATGTGATAATATCTCTGACGGCCTCCAACCCGAGCTAACCTGGCAACCCTAGGGAATATGGGAAAGAAAAGGAAAGTAAGCTTTACGCTTAGTAAGTTCATAAGAAAACAATAAGCAACTCATTAACAAGTTTTATCAATGTTTACTACATTATCACAAATTCACTACAAGTTGTCTTCCTGAGAAACAGTCACTAAACTATTTATAACTGGAGCTACGAAACTCCAAACCAATTTCCATTAATTTTTCTAAAAATAGACTCATATATCTTCTATCCATAAAATTTTCAAAATTTTTGGTTTGGCCAATCAATACCATATTTTTCTTAAAGCTTCCACTGTTTCACTGTTTGACTAATCTGACCACTCTTTACTACGAATCAAATTTCTCATTGTACAGAATTCAAAATATGCTCTCGTTGATTTCATTTGAAACTAGACTCATTAAGGAGTATAAGAATATAAATTTTATATTATAACCATTTTTGTACAAATTATAATGATTTTTTAAAACTAGAACAGGGGACCCCGAAGTCATTTGACTCTGTCCCACGCCATATCTCATTATCAGAAATTCTTTTGCTTACACAGTTTCTTTTATAAGAAACTAGACTCATTAAGCTTTAATTACATAATTTATTCAGCTTCTAACTCAACTCCTGTAATGGCCCAAATTTGAGGTTATCGGAACAGTGGTTTCGGGACCACAAATCCGATGATGAGAAAAATTTTATTTTTCTTATATTTTTATGGTCTACAATTTCACAAAATGATTTCGTGAAAATTTCGTTCGAAAATTTCGACGTTTGGGCACTCAATTTAGTCAAAAGGACTAAATTGTAAAAAGTGCAAAAGTTGAGTTCTAGATGTTAGAGGTGTCCAATTGTTATGAAACTTTAAATTGGAGGTCCTTATATGGTAATTATACCATTGGTAACTTGGTAGACAAAAATGGACATGAGATAAGTGAAATAGAAAATTTTTAAGTTAGGGGCAATTTGGTAATCTAGTAATTAAAATGAATTAAAAGGGAAAAAGATGGCAAAAATCATCATCTTCTTCATTAGGACGAAATCAGCAAGGGGCGAAGCCATAGTTAGGGTTTTCAAGCTTCCAAGCTCCATAGTAAGTGATCCCAAGTCCCGTTTTTAATGTTTTTTTACGTTTTTGGAGTCCCGGTAGCTTAATTTAGCTTATTCTAGCAATAATTTAACCTAGGGTTTATATTTGGAAAAATACCCATAGGTGAAAAGTGTTTATTTTGATGTTTTATGATAGAATATGAGGCTAGAAATTATGTTAAACAACTTTTGCTAAGCGATTTTAAGTGAAAACGAGTAAAACGACATAATCGGTAAAAATACCTAATGTTCATAAGTACATGTTAGAGTGGGAATTTGATGTTTCCATAGAAGGGAAAAATGTTCAGAATGTTATAAAACATAAGAATAAGAGATGAAGTTTAATTTCCGAGCCTTGGGGCAAAAATGTAATTATGTAAAAGTTTAGGGGCAAAATTGTAATTTTGAAAAAGTTAGAGTCGAGGGCTGTTTTGATGAATGTGATTATTAAATAAGTTAAATTTACTATTTTAGATCAAGAAGTACGAAACTCGAGGTTAGACAAAGGGAAGAATAAAGTTGAAGACTAAGTTAGTGAATTTGGCTAAATTGGTACCGAGGTAAGTTTACGGTAAATAAATGCAATATTTCAATATTTATTATCAATGCTGTTATTTTCCAGCAACTATGAATTTATTTTATGAATTTATTTGATGATGATCTAAGCATGAAATGATAGAGAATTAAAATTAAAAAGTCTCGTTGATACATAAGGATGGTACTGGATACGAATGTCATGACATTTGGGTAAAGAGGTCCCATGTAAGACCATGTCTGGGACATGGCATTGGCACCGAGATGAGAGGTCCCATGTAAGACCATGTCTGGGACATGGCATTGGCACTGAGATGAGAGGTCCCATGTAAGACCATGTTTGGGACATGGCGTTGGCACCGAGATGAGAGGTCCCCTATAAGACCATGTCTGGGACATGGCATGGGCACCAACATGAGAACATCCCATGTAAGACCATGTCTGGGACATGGCTTTGGCATGTTATTATCAGAAGAGACCCGAGTATCCTTATTATTCCAATGTAGCTCAACGGGCTTGTAAATGAATCATGTTCATGAAAGTTCAGTTTAAAGCATAAATGGCAAGCTCAGGTAAGTTGTGAGACTTAAGAACTTATTGTACTATCAATTGATGTTCAACGATGCAGCAAGGATTGAGTAAGTTATGCACACAAGTATTCTAAGTAAACAAGTAAGAGAACTAGTATGAGATTAACTAAAGAGTAAACTACAGATATAGACATTGAGTTTAATTATTTAAGTTAAATATTGTTATTTATTTGCTAGTAAACTTACTAAGCTTTATGCTTACTTCTTTTATTTCTCTTTCTCTTATAGTATTGCAAAGCTACTTCAAGGATCCTAAAGAAGTCGGAGATCGTCCACACTATCAACTACAACTGCTCGGTATTTTATATCGAAACACGTTTGAGTTATGGCATGTATAGGGATTTAGTTATTTTGTATGTTTGTAATGATGATTTTGCTAATGAGTGATGTGTAAGTATTTGATGATGTATGGTCATTAAAATGGTTAAGGATGAAAGGTGTTTGTTGTTATGAAAGATTAGGTGATAAATTATGCATGGAAATCATGAAAGGATAAAATTTTGCAAAGAAACAGAATTCAGGCAGCACAGTGACGTGAATTTGAAAAATCACCCAAGATAGTATAAAATGAATTAGAGGGTGAATGATATATGGAATTAAATCTTGTTGAGTCTATTTTCATGGAAAAATAACGGTGTAGAAAAAGGAAATTTATATTTTAAGATATGTGAATTTTAGTAAGATAGGGTCAGAACTGTTTTTGGAGTCCCCTGTTCTGAGTTTAGAAAATAATTAAAAATTGTAAAAAAATGGTTATGAATTGAAATTTACATTATTAGATTCCTTAATGAGTCTATTTTCTGTAGAAACAAGTAAGAACTTCATATGAAAATCCTACAGTGAGAAAACTTATTTTTAGTAACAAGAGGTCAGAATAGTCGAATGGTGAAACAGGGGAGACTTTAACTAATAAACTGTACTAATTGGCTGAACCAAAAATTCAAAAATTTTATGGTGAGTAGATATATGAGTCTAGTTTCAGGGAAAATTTATGGAATTAAATTTCGAGTTCTGTAGCTCAAGTTATAATTAATTTAGTAACTGCTGCGCGATTGGACAGATTTGCTGTAAATAGTGAAATAAATTTTCAAACCTAGTTTTTATGCTCCGAATTGGTAAGATAAGCTAAGTAATGCCTTGTGCTCGACTCCGGAAACGGTCTCGGGTAAGGGGTGTTACAACTCCCACAATTTATGGTGATTTTCCAAAATCACGTTACTGCTGCTGTCCCAAGCAGATTTATTACAAATTTACTCTTTTACACATTCTTTGCATTCATATTATTTAAACATGTATATCACCAATCAATTTCATCACATATCTATAATTTCACTTAAACATAATCTCAATACAATACATCATGCTCAATGATTCGCACACAACCGTTCAAATTAGTAATTATAATATGGTTCCGCACATAGCCCACCCTTATCGATAATTTACGATGGTTTTACCCTTACTCAGATATATGACATAGGTATTTAAATACTTTAGTGTCAACTTTAATTCAACCGAATTCAACCATTGTACCATTTCATAACCACAGTTACTTTGTCATTCATATCTAAATGGTATTTCACATAATTCATATAACCTTCCACCATGACCGAATACACACATACACATATGACATCTTCACCTATGCTTCTCATTTCACATTCATGATTCAATTCCAATCGATCTAACATGTATAAGTATATATCACATACCTGGCCAACTTAATGTATTGAACGAATTCATTTGCCGATTTAACACAAGGTCTCATAGTCTTAGACTTTTATCAAATCACCGGCATTTAGCCTGCTAGGTTCTAAACCCGAATTCATCACTGGCACGAAGCCTGCTAGACTTTAAATCTGAACTCATTCACCGGCATTTCGCCTGCTAGGCTTGAAGCCCGATA
The DNA here is from genome assembly GCF_007990345.1 of Gossypium hirsutum. Classification (NCBI taxonomy): domain Eukaryota; kingdom Viridiplantae; phylum Streptophyta; class Magnoliopsida; order Malvales; family Malvaceae; genus Gossypium; species Gossypium hirsutum. Next base: position 29,350,898 of record NC_053428.1, read on the forward strand.
TCATTTCACCGCCATTGTAGCCTGCTAGGCCCGAAGCCTAATATTATCTCATCGGCATTATAGCCTGCTAGGCTCGAAGCCCGATAATATTATTCACCAGCTTAAAGCTTGCTAGGCCGAGGCCCGAATATCAAATTTCGATAAATAATTCACCTGTTCTTTCATACTTTCATAACTTATACTTCAATTGGATATACCAAATCAATATCATTTAAATCATAGCCATCATTCAATCATAAATTACATACAAAAATTCTTATAACTATTCACATGCGTACCTTATTACGAATTAATAACAATTTAACTCATACTTGGCTTTACACTCATTTTTAACTTGTTCAATAACACATCAATTCTTAGTCACGAAAAATCATACCAGCATGTAGCCTGCTAGAATTATAACCTAAATCATATCACCGGAAATATGCCTGCTAGGCTTTTAGCCCGATGTTACAATCATTCACTACTTAGCTCATTGCTAAGATTACACATAGTATGAGTCATAACACAACTACTTTGGTACACATCAATTTCATCAATCCTTTCATTTGAAAATGCCTTCGACACCTTGTCTCAATGTCTATTTCAATTCAAAAAGTATAGCCACATTTGGCTCAATTTATTTATTCAAACACACATGCAGCACATTATATTTCTATGTCTATTTCGGATTAATAATTTAGCCACATTCGACTCTAATCATTTCTCCAAACATATATCCATCACATTATATTTATACATCTATATAATCAAGCATTTTACCTTACTATGTTTATTTAAATTCTAAGCATACCGAATTGAATTGAAATTACTTAAGAACTTACCTCGGCAACTTCGTACAATAGTGTCGACTACTTGGCTAACTTCGCCTTTCCCGATCCAAATCTCGGTTCTTTGGGTCTTGAGCTTGAATTAAAGTAAAACAACTATTTAATCGATCAATTGATCCACTTAACATTACCCTATAGATTATATTATATATATATATAAAATAACACAACTTAAAATTAATTCACATAACAGCCCCCTTTATAGAATTCGGACATTAACAATTAAGCCTTAACATCCTTAACATGTAATTACTCAATATTCTATCTATTTCTCTTCATCCAAATATTCCTTAGTATTTTCAAGTCATTACAAATTAATCTAAGTTCATGCAAAATAACAAGAACCAAATTTGTCAAATATACTCTTAACCGAATGCCATCTCTTTACATACAAGTCCCTCCAACTCATTATTTTACCATTTAGTCACTTATAATTATAGATTCATAAATTTCTCTCCTTAATTAAGACAAACAACCAAATTTGATTCAATTTCCTCTATGACCGAATGCACATACCTCAACTGAAATCAAAATTTCAACATGGGCTTTAATACTAATTAAACAAGGATCACACATCTATTAAAAATTAACAAAAACTACATGAAATTTACCTTAAATTTTTAGCTTGCTACATTGCCGAAATCCTCAAAGCATATTTCTTCTTTCTTTCTCAAACATTCGGCAAGAACAAGGCAAGGATGTATGGCTTTCTTTTCTTTTATTAATTTCTTATGTTTATTATAAAACATTTAATAATTATATTTCTTATATATATAAAATGCATATATTACAAATCATCACCATCATGGCCGACCACTAACTTTAAATTGGACAATTTGACATGCAAGTACTCCCTTTTAATAAGCCATGCATTATTCGATCACCTCATTTCTTCCTAACACATTCTTTAATTTTATCACATAAGTCATTTTTCATAATTTCACATTCAAATGACAAAATTTAGACATGATACTTTAACACATGATACTTCATATATAATAAACATAGAAAAGAGTATTTAAATAATTTTGTGACTCAGTTTTGTGGTCCCAAAACCATTTCCCGATTAGGGTTAAATTAGAGCTGTCCCTTACAAAATACTCAATCTGACGTCTCTTCAGATTAGCATAAGACTTCTGTCTATCCGAAGCTGCCTTCAGTCAATCCCTGATCAGTCGAACCTTATCTTCAGTATCGAAAACCAACTCCGGACCTAGAACACGTCGCTCGCCCAACTCAGTCTAACATAACAGAGTGCAACATTTACGACTATACAGTGCCTCGTAAGGTGCCATCTGGATGCTAAACTAGAAGCTATTAATATAGGCAAACTCAATTACTGGCAAATAATGCTCCCAACTGCCACAGAAGTCAATAACACAGCTCCTTAACATATCCTCTAGTATGTGAATCACCCTCCCAGATTGACCATCAGCCTGAGGATGGAATGCAGTACTGAAGTCCAATCTCGAACCCAAAGCCTCATGCAACTTCCTTCAAAATCGAGACGTGAAGCAAGGATCCCTATCGGAGATAATCGAAACTGGTTCCCCATGCAGTCTCACTATCTCAGAAATGTATAACTTCTCTAACTTCTAAAGAGAATAATCAGTACAAACTGGTATGAAATGAGCAGACTTGGTCAATCGATCCACGATGACCCAGACAGAATTCTTCTTAGCGGGTGTTAGAGGTAACCCATTAACAATGTCCATCGTTACTCACTCCAATTTCCATAACGGTATCTTAACAGGCTGCAGTAACCCCGAAGGCAATTGATGCTCAGTGTAACACCCCAAACCCGACCTAGACTTTATGACCGGATCTGATGCGCCACATCGAAGCGTTCAAAACATTCCGTATTACTTAGCTTGAAAAATCTTAGTTGGTGTTGTAATAGACACTTTTAAAAATAGGTTGAAGTGAATGAAAGCTGTGCACCAGGTAGGAAACCAGGAAGAAGAGGAGGTGAGTCCGTCGGACTGCTTAAGTACCAAGCTCCCTTCGGATCCAATCCTAGACATGCACACCGCCATTGCCACACTCTAACATCTCGTATAATTTTGAGAAAACCGTTTAGTTAGGTCCATCTTAAGAAAATGATTAAGGTTGAAAACGTTTGCTTAGCGGAAGTCTTACTCGTATTCGTGTTATTTTGAAATTACTTAATGTTTTTGAAAACGCGTCCTAGAGCTAATCTATTTCGTTAGTTATCATAGATCAGTTTTATCATAATTATACGAGATGTTAGAGTGTGGCAATGGCGGTGTGCATATCTAGGATTGGATCCGAAGGGAGCTTGGTACTTAAGCAGTCTGACGGACTCACCTCCTCTTCTTCCTGGTTTTCTACCTGGTGCACAGCTTCCATTCACTTTAACCTATTTTTAAAAGTGTCTATTACAACACCAACTAAGCTTTTCCAAGCTAAGTAATACGGAATGTTTTGAACGCTTCGATATGGCGCATCAGATTCGGTCATAACGTCTAGGCCGGGTTTGGGATGTTACATTTAGTGGTATCAGAGCCAGGTTGCAACAACTCGACTGTGGATCGGGTCCGAATATCTTTTCAAAAAAAAAGAGGGGGTTTTCTATAAGTTTTCGAAGATGTTCAAAGTTTTTCTATTGAATGAGGTTAAATCAATAGTTTTAAAATAAGTGTTTTCAAATGAAATCTTTTTATTTTTGGTAAATAAAAACATGGGTTTTTATGAACTGATAAAGAAGTGGCACGCTGAATCCCCGGCACCAAGTCTGTAAGTGTTCTTTTTCTGCTTTAAATATTTATATGGAACTGGACTGGAAATAATACTATAGATAGTACTGAGCCTTAGAGATAGTGCTATTGATAAGGTAGTATTAGGGCTACAAAACTGGGACCGTAGCTAAATTGTGATTGCGCGAAAATAACTCTGAAACTCTATCTGTTCATAAGACATTCTGTAATAAACAGTGGAACCAGTAAACTAATGTCATAAAATTCGTAATCAGATAAATCGTTATGAGTACAAGGGTTACTCGGGGAAGAGGCCGTGGTCGAGGCCGAGGTAGCACTCAAGCTGGATCTGCGTCATCTGAACACATACCAGCTGGCGAGGTACGTCCACCACCGGTTAATGAAAATGGGCCGTATGACCGAGCCGCAGGGGATGACGCTCTGTCTCAGGCCATGTTGAGGGTTTTGGAAAGGGTGGCCGGAGCTAACATCGGGCCCATGAATAGGAGGTCTATTTCTGAATGCCTTCGGGCCAACGGAGCTGAGATTTTTAGGGGCGTATCTGGAGTGGCCCCAAATGTGGCTGAGTACTGGTTGAAAGCTACAGAGCGGATCATGGATGACCTGGACTGCTCAGTAGAACAGAAGTTGAAAGGGGCGGTGTCGTTGCTGCGGGATGAAGCATATCAGTGGTGGATTACTGTGAGAGAGGGTACCCCAACTGAGAGGGTAACATGGGAGCTGTTTAAACAGACCTTTAAGGCAAAATATGTTGGAGCTAGCTATGTGGATGCACACAGAAAGGAGTTCTTGAATCTGACTCAGGGAAATAAGACCATTGCTGAATATGAGGCGGAGTTTCTACGATTGAGTCGGTATGCTAATGGCATCGTTTCCACCGAATACGAGTGCAGCGTTCATTTTGAGGATGGCCTCAGAGATGAGTTAAGGGTGCTCATAGCTCCGCAGAGAGAGCGAGATTTTGCTGCACTAGTAGAGAAGGCTAAGATAGCCGAGGAGGTGAAACAAACCAAATGGAGGAATCGGGATAAGGATCGGAATCGGTTCAGGAGGGATGCTGGACTAGCGGGTGCTGCAAATCGAAATGTTAAGAGAGCTAGGATGGAGGAACCGGTTCGAGCAGTTCCGGTGAACACAGGTAGACCGCAAGCTTGTGGGGATTACGGCAGAATGCATCAAGGAGAGTGCTGGAAGCGTTCTGGGGCTTGTCTTCGTTGTGGGTCTAAGGAGCATAGGATTAAGGATTGTCCTAGGAGGGCCACTCAGGCTCAGGGGGCCGAACAAAGGGATGTGCGACCGGCTCAACCTGTGAGGGATGGACCGCCGCTGCCAAGAGGTCATGGACAAGGTCGCGGGGGTAATGGCCATGGACGTGGGGCACCTGGCAGGGGTATTGGTAACGCGGATGCTCGTCAGCCAGCTTTGGTGTATGCTGCTCGTCGCCGCGAGGAGGGTGACGCACCTGATGTCATAACTGGTACGTTTTTTATCTATGGTGTACCTTATACTGCTCTGATTGATGTGGGATCAACCCATTCATATGTGGCATATAACATTTCTAGGGCACTGGGTGTGCACTTCGAGGAGACTGTGTGTGGGGTGTCTGTGATAAGTCCTTTAGGCCATTCGGTTAAGGTAGAGAAACTCTTCAAGGAGGTGCCTTTGGAGATTCAAGGCGGGGTTTTCTGTGGGGATTTGATGGAGTTACCGCTTGAAGAATTCGATTTGATACTAGGGATGGATTGGATGACCAAGGATAAGGCAACTTTGGATTGTGCAGCTAAGAGGATGGTGTTAAGGACTGTCAATGATGAAGAGGTAATGATTATTGGAGAACGGAGGGATTACTTATCCAATGTAGTATCGGCGTTGAGGGCCGAGAAACTGATGCGCAAGGGGTGCGAGGCATATCTGGCTTTGGTAAGCCAAGCTGAAACGGAGGATCTGACTGTGGAGACCATCAGAACTGTTAGGGAATTCTGGGATGTTTTTCCGAGAAGAGCTTCCTGGATTACCTCCGAATTGGGAAGTTGAGTTTGGAATCGATTTGTTGCCTGGAATAGCTCCAGTATCTATTGCACCCTATAGGATGGCACTGAAGGAGTTAGTGGAACTGAAGGCTCAAATTCAAGAGTTGTTAGATAGAGGCTTCATTAGGCCTAGTGTGTCTTCTTGGGGAGCACCGGTCCTGTTTGTGAAGAAAAAGGACGGAACGATGCGCATGTGCATCGATTATCGCCAGTTGAACAAACTGACGATTAAGAATAAGTATCCACTACCAAGGATTGATGATCTGTTCGATCAACTTAGGGGAGCTTCGGTATTCTCCAAAATTGATATTCGTTCTGGATACCATCAGCTAAGGGTAAAAGAAGGGGATATTCATAAAACAGCATTTCAAACTCGATATGGACATTATGAGTTTGTGGTTATACCGTTTGGGCTGACGAACGCACCTGCAGCTTTTATGGATCTGATGAACCGAGTTTTACAGCCTTACTTGGATCGGTTCGTAGTCGTCTTTATCGACGATATCCTGGTATACTCTGAAACAGAGGCGAAGCATGATGAGCATCTCCGTATTGTGCTGCAAGTGTTAAGAGAAAAGGAGCTCTACGCGAAATTCAGCAAGTGTGAATTCTGGTTGAGGGAGGTAACTTTCTTAGGGCATGTGGTCTCTGCTGGGGGGGTTAAGGTGGATCCTCGTAAAATTGAAGCAATTCTAGAATGGAAGCCACCTAGGTCAGTATCGGAAATTCGAAGTTTCCTAGGGTTGGCAGGTTACTACAAAAGGTTTGTGGAGGGTTTCTCAGTAATGGCGGCACCCTTGACAAAACTCATAAGGAAAGGAGTACCAATTGTCTGGACTGAGAAACAGCAAAAAGCTTTTGATCGGTTGAAAAAGGTATTGACCGAAGAGCCAGTGTTGATTCAACCGGTGTCTGGGAAGGACTTTACTGTATACAGCGATGCATCACATGTGGGGTTAGGTTGCGTACTGATGCAAGAGGGCAAGGTGGTCGCTTATGCATCGTGACAGCTTAAGGCTCATGAGGTGGATTACCCTGCGCATGATTTGGACCTAGCAGTGGTGATTTTTGCGTTAAAAATTTGGAGACACTACTTATATGGGGAAAAGTGCATCATATACACAGATCATAAGAGCCTAAAGTATTTGTTGACTCAGAAGGAGTTGAACCTTAGGCAACGAAGATGGGTGGAGTTGCTTAAAGACTACGACTGTTCGATAGAGTACCACCCAGGAAAGGCTAATGTGGTGGCGGATGCGTTGGGTCGAAGGGTTGTTACTGATTTGAGAGCCTTGTTCACACGATTAAGTCTGTACGACGATGGAAGCTTGTTGGCAGAACTGCAGGTAAGGCCTACTTGGATTGAGCAGATTAAGGAAAAACAGTTGAAGGACGATTCATTAGCTCTCCGGTTCCAGCAAGTTAAGAGTGGTTAGAACGAGGATTTTGGGTTGAACACTGAAGGAGTTCTGGGCTTTCGTGAAAGGGTTTATATTCCAAAGGACCCTGAATTGAGGCAGTTAATTCTAAAAGAGGCTCATGGTGGACTCTGTGCCATGCATCCTGGAGGGAATAAGTTATATCGAGACTTGCGAGAAGTGTACTGGTGGCCCGGATTAAAACGAGAGGTGACTGAATTTGTTGGGAAATGTCTGACGTGCCAGCAGGTTAAGGCTGAGCACCAATTGCCTTCGGGATTACTGCAACCTGTGAAAATTCCGTTATGGAAGTGGGAAAGAGTAACAATAGACTTTGTGAGTGGGTTACCTTTGACACCCACCAAGAAAGATTCTGTGTGGGTGGTTGTGGATAGGTTAACAAAATCTGCTCATTTCATACCTGTTTGTACCGACTACTCACTGCAAAAGTTGGCCAAGTTATATGTGGCGGAGGTAGTGCGACTGCATGGGGTGCCAGTGTCGATAATTTCTGATCGAGACCCTAGGTTTACATCTCGATTTTGGCGGAAGTTGCAGGAAGCGTTGGGTACACGATTGGATTTTAGCACTGCTTTTCACCCACAAACAGATGGACAGTCAAAAAGGGTTATTCAGGTTCTGGAGGATATGTTGAGAGGTTGTATCATTGATTTTCGTGGAAGTTGGGAGGACTACTTGCTATTGGAGGATTTTGCCTACAATAACAGCTATCAAGCAAGTATTCAGATGGCACCATATGAAGCACTTTATGGGCGAAGATGTCGTACGCCGACGTGTTGGACAGAGTTGGGTGAACGACGAGTACTTGGATCGGAATTGGTGGCAGACACTGAAAGCAAGGTTAGGCTGATAAGGGATTGGTTAAAGGAGGCATCCGATAGACAGAAGTCGTATGCGGATCTGAAGTGCAAGGAGATTGAGTTCGCTGTTGGGGATATGGTTTTCTTGAAGGTTTCCCCTTGGAAGAAAATTTTGAGATTTGGTAAGAAGGGTAAGTTGAGCCCACGGTTTATTGGGCCTTACCGAATTGTTAAGCGGGTTGGACCAGTGGCTTATCAGCTAGAGTTACCACCAGAACTGCATCGTATCCATGACATTTTTCATGTATCCATGCTGAGGCGGTATCGATCTGACCCAACTCATATCATACCAGTTGCAGAAATCGAAGTACAGTCAGATTTAACCTTCGAAAAGGAACTTGTGCAAATACTTGATCGTGACGTCAAGGTGTTGAGAAGGAAATCAGTTCACTAGTGAAAGTACTTTGGAGGAACCATGGCAAGGAAGAAGCTACTTGGGAGACTGAGGAGGCTATGCGTCAACAGTACCCTCAATTGTTCGAATAAGGTAAAATTTCGGATTTATTCGCGATTTTCAATATTTTGTAAAGATTTTAAAATTTTGTATTTGGATGTGAAATTAATATTTTTGAGTAGGTAAATGGGCTTATAGAAGGCCCACATGTTGGCCAAAACCCGGTTGGATTTTTGAATTTTGGACTTAAAAAGGGTAGGGGGTTCTGGCTAAGTGGCACTTAAGTGGAGTGATGGGTAAATTACATCACAAATGAGCCTCTGGTAAAGTGGCAAGGGTGACGCCACTAGGCTCCTAGAAAAGTGGCGTGTGGAGCATTGGGGAAGGCATGGGAGATATTCCCTGTGTTGACAAATAGATGCATTTATTTTTAAGTGCAAGAGGGGTAGTGTTGGAGTCCAGGTGGATTCTGCTAAAGGAGAGTTTGGATCAGTCCAAACGCTTGGATTAAGGAGTGATAAGGGGAGAGATTTAAGGGATTGGGTGAGAGACTGGGAGTTGGCTGAATTTAGGGAATTGAAGAGGGAAAATTTGGCAGAGGGTTTAGGTTAATATTTCGGCACCTAGGGCTTTGTGAGATGCCGTTTTCTTCTGCTCAGGCACCACAAGGGTTTTCTTTTTCTCTCTTTTCCTCTCTAGCCAAAACTTTCACCTATCCTATTCTTCTTTCTCTACTTCCTTCTCCAAAGCCGTCCATCAAACCTGCTATTCATCAGCACCTTTGCCGAAGTAAAAAAAGTCGAAATCCTGTGATCACTGCTTGTGCCGATTTCTTCAAAGCCAGGTCCTTCTATGTTCTTTTGTTTTTATTAATCTACGATTATCTTTTCTTAATCCTAGATACCTGACGGCAATTCTACTTCAAGGTCATAGCCTCATATCGTCATCTCCTTCACCACCCAAAAGCCGAAAGTACCATTGGTTTAGGGGCTTATAGCCGAAACTTCTTCAACCCTTGGATTCGGGTTTTACCATTGTTCTAAGGATAAATCTGCACCGGATTGCGTGGAAATCAAGTAGGAGTGAGGGGTAAGTACTTATCATCTCAGATCTGTTCTTATTTTACGATGTTAGGAAAAGCCGAAATCCCTAAAAATTAGGGAGGCTGTCGATTTGAGCATAAGGCTTTAAGGGTTTGTAACTGATGTTTTCTTTCGATGATTAGAGTCTTCTTAAGCGTTGGATCAAAAGCGTGAATCATTGGAACAATCGGATTCGGAGCTAGCTATCGATTTTGGCAAAAAGGTAAGGGTTCAAAGGCTTTTTAGGAACATGGTTCGACTTTGGTTGAGCAAGTTTTGGGTTTAGTGATTACGGTTTGTAAATAAGAACTGTACTAATCAATTGTAGGCCATCGAAAGGGATCTCGGTAGCAGTCGTCGCGAATCAAGTGTGTACCGAACACCCTTTCTTAGTTCAATTCGGCAAAAGTCGAAATGCCGAAATTCTGGTATTTCATGGGCTTGTGAGTATGCGAATGCTCTCAAAGACGTAGAGTAATTGTTAGATCTAGCACCGCAAGGTGGTAAGTAAGTTTGTGTGATGTCTTAACGTACTTCGGAAAAAGAGGGCCTCGATGGGCCAAAACTGGGCCCAATGGGCTTACGGACCAATATGGGTAAGAGATGGGCAAGTAGCATGTTAGTTAGATGGTGGAACCAAATTGCATAAAACGGCTAAAAATTTCTGAAATAACTTGTGTAGTTGCGTAAGTACGAAATTACCCCTAAAGAGCATAATTACCGAAATACCTCTAGGGTTTAAATTAGCTAAACTGCATGATTGATTAATACTGTATTGTACATGATATGCTTTATTAATATCTGTTGCATGGGATTGGGGTATTGATGGAGGAAGTATTGAAAGTGGTTCGTCCACGTACTGGAGGCTTTGCCTCAACTTACTGATATTTGAGCAGCGTTGCTGCAACTGTGGAGTGTAGGGCTGGGTGGGTTGAGATATTCCCCACATGGAGTGTAGGGCTGGTACGGGGCAGTGTAGCGGTTGGTGGGTTGAGTAGTCTCCCCAGATGGGTTTGCATGCATTACTACTATTGTTACCTATGTTACTGAACTGGGCCTATGGGCCACACTGTTATGTAAAAAGGGGCTAAGGCCTTGCTACTGTATTCTGAAAAGGGCTTCGGTCCACTGTGTACTGTTATCTGAATGGGGCTTAGGCCCAATAGGCTCGAGCTAATTTGGGATTTGGATGAGTTTCTGTATACACTGAGTTTTCCCGAACTCACCCCTTTTTTCTTCCATCCTTGCAGGTGAGCCCTAGTTGGTGGACTTGGAGCTGGGCGGGATTCGGAGTGGCCACATGTTTTCTGCAAATTCGTTTTCTTCTGGTGAACTAGATTTTCCATATTTTCGTTTATGGTCATGGGTTTTTCTTTTTGTAATAAGGCCGCTAATTATTTTTATGGTTTGGGTTGTTTCTTTATTATTTAATTCTATTATGATAAAATTGATCTATGATAACTAACAAAATAGATTAGCTCTAGGACGCGTTTTCAAAAACATTAAGTAATTTCAAAATAACACTAATACGAGTAAGACTTCCGCTAAGCAAACGTTTTCAACCTTAATCATTTTCTTAAGATGGACCTAACCAAACGGTTTTCTCAAAATTATACGAGATGTTAGAGTGTGGCAATGGCGGTGTACATGTCTAGGATTGGATCCGAAGGGAGCTTGGTACTTAAGCTGTCCGACGGACTCTCCTCCTCTTCTTCCTGGTTTCCTACCTGGTACACAGCTTCCATTCACTTTAACCTATTTTTAAAAGTGTCTATTACAACACCAACTAAGCTTTTCCAAGCTAAGTAATACGGAATGTTTTGAACGCTTCGATGTGGCGCATCAGATCCGGTCATAACGTCTAGGCCGAGTTTGGGGTGTTACACTCAGCCTTAACCTGTTGACAAGTCAAACAGCAAGCAACGAAGTCACTGTTTATCCCTGCCACCAATACAACTTACGGAGATCTCGGTACATCTTATTCCCGCCGGGATGCATAGTATAGGGACTACTATGTACCTCCCTCAGAATCGATTGCCTTAAATCTTAATCATTCGGTACACAAAATCCGACCGCGAAAATAAAGTACCCCATCACTGTTTATCCTAAAATCAGTAGGGTCACCATTCTCAACCTGATGGAAACGCAACTCAAGAGACTTATCCCCTATCTGTTTACCTCTGATCTGCTCGATCCATGTCGGTTTCACTTGAAGTTTAGCCAATAGACTCCCATCGTCGAAAAGGCTAAGTCAAGCGAACATCGCTCTCAGATCGGTCACAGCCCTATGGCTCAACGCATCAGCCACCACATTTACTTTGCCAAGATGGTACTCAATGGTACAATAATAGTCCTTAAGCAGCTCAATCCATCTACGCTGCGTAAGAATTAGCTCTTTCTGGGTGAGGAGATACTTAAAGCTCTTATGATCAGTGTAAATAATACACTTCTCACTGTACAAATAATGTCTCTAGATTTTTAGTGCAAAAAACCACCACAACCAACTCCAAGTCATGCGTCAGATAATTCGCCTCATGAGTCTTAAGCTGACGAGACGCATATGCAACCACCTTTCCATCCTGCATCAACATACATCCCAAACCGACATGCTCTGCATCACTATAAATGATAAACTCCTTTCCAGACTCCAGTTGTATCAGAACAGCTGTCTGAGTCAGAACAGTCTTAAGCTTCTCGAAGCTCTCTTGCTGTGCATTAGTCTACACAAAAGGAACTCCCTTATGCAGAAGCTTAGTCAACGGAGCTGCGATCATGGAGAACCCTTCTACAAAATGCCGGTAGTAACTCGCCAACCCCAGAAAAGTGCAGATCTCACACATATTCTTCAACCGTTTCCTATCCAACACTGCCTCAATCTTACGATGATCCACTCGTATCGCCTCAGCAGAAACTACATGTCCCAAAAAGGTTACTTCCCGGAACCAAAACTCACACTTACTAAACTTCGCATACAATTGTTTCTCTCAAAGAATTTGTAGTACCACCCTCAGATGCTTATCATGTTCGTCCTTAGACTTAGAATACATCAAAATATCATTGATGAACACCACCACAAACTGATCCAGATAGGGATGAAATACTCGGTTAATCAAATCTATAAATGTCGCTGGTGCATTAGTCAAACCAGATGGCATAACTAGGAACTCGTAATGACTATAACAAGTATTAAATGTCGTCTTATACACATCAGCCTTCTTAACCCTCAATTGATGATAACCCGAACGTAGATCAATCTTGGAGAATACAGAAGCCCCTCTGAACTGGTTGAACAAATCATCAATTCTCGGAAGTGGGTACTTATTCTTAATCGTCAGCTTGTTCAACTGTTGATAATCGATACACATCCTCATTGATCCATCCTTTTTCTTTACAAAAAAAACTGGTGCTCCCCATGGAGACACACTCAGACAGATGAACCCACGATCCAACATATCCTGAATCTGAGCCTTGAGCTCCGTAAGTTTCTTCGGTGCCATTCGATATGGGGCGATAGACACTGGAACTGTACCTGAAATAAGTTCAATCCTAAATTTTATTTCTTGACTCGGAGGCAAACTCGGTAGTTCCTCAAGAAAGACATTTGAAAAATTCCTGACAGTTCTGATGTCTTTAACCGAAGAGTCTCCAGAATTCAAAACACTTATATAGGCCAGAAATGCCTCACATCCTTTCCGAACCAACTTTTTCGCCACCAATGTAGAAATCACATTAGTTAAAAAATTCGATGTTCCTCAATCACAACTACCTCGGCGTCCTCCTCGGTTCTTAAAACGACCCTCTTGGTCACACAATCCAGACTTACTTAGTGTTTGACCAACCAGTCTATCCTCAGAATTAAGTCGAACTCCCCAAATAGAAGCTCCATCAGATCAGCCAAAAATATTGTCCCTTAAACCTCTAACGGGACGTCTTTATACAGTCTATTAACCTGGACAGATTGCCATAAAGGACTCACAATAGTCACTTCACTAGAAGTATCCTCAACTGGAATCCCTAAAGTTTCAGACACAATGCTAGCTACATAGGAGTGTGTAGAGCCTATGTCTATCAATGCAAGATAAGGCACATTATAAATTAAAAACATATCCGTAATGACGTCTGGAGCATCTTTGTCCTTTCGTCGACGAGTAGCATACACAAGACCAGGCTGCCTCGCCTTAGTCTGTCCAGCTCCTCTACCCGGTGCTCTCTGCCTACAGCCCATACTGTTACCACCCCTAGCATGACCACTGCTCCTAGATGGCTGCAAAACTACCCTCGGTGGCTATGCAGTACTAGAACTCGGAGCTTGTATTTGATCGGCCCTTAGCGAATACTCATGAATGCTGTTCTCAGTAGACCCACATCTTAAGTATATCACAGTCATCCTCTAACATTCACCTGGATGACATCTACCACAATGCTCACAACGCAAGTTCCCAGTAAGTACAACAGGAGGCCCAACTTTAACTGGGTTCATCAGATTTGACCCTTAGTCTGTCCAGCACCTCTACCCGGTGCTCTCTGCCTACAGCCCATATTGTTACCACCCCTAGCATGTCCACGGCTCCTAGATGGCTGCAAAACTACCCTCGGTGGCTGTGCAGTACTAAAACTCGGAGCTTGTATTTGATCGGCCCTCAACGGATACTCATGAATGCTGTGCTCAGTAGACCCACATCTTAAGCATATCCCAGTCATCCTCTAACATTCGCCTGGATGACGTCTACCACAATGCCCACAAGGCAAGTTCCTAGTAAGTACAACAGGAGGCCCAACTTTAACTGGGCTCATCAGATTTGACCTTTTTCTTAGGCTTCAGTGTAAAACTCGAGGGCTCCGAATCCCTCTTGTTTTTACCCCATCTATCTCTGTTTTGGCACTCAGTGTGCTTCACCTCATCGGCAATCTTAGCCTTTTCTATCAATAATGAAAAGTCACACTCCCTCTGTAGAGCTATCAGAACCCTCAAACTGTCCCTGAGTCCATCCTCGAATCGAACACAATGCTCATATTCAGTCGTAATCATGCCTCGCACATAGCAGCTCAATATCAGAAACTAGGCCTCGTACTCGGCCACTTAACGATCCCTTTGCGTGAGATTCAGAAACTCACATCTCCTAACGTGGATGTAGCTTGCCCCAATATATTTACCTTGGAAAACAACCTTAAAGAAATCCCATGTCAGTCGTTCGGGCTGAGAGCCCTCTTTAACAGTCAGCCACCATTGGTATGCTTCATCGCGAAGCAATGAAATAGCCCCTTTCAGTTTCTGCTCGGGGGTAAAATCCATGTCATCCATGATTCTTTCAGTGGCCTCCATCCGGTACTCGGCCACATCAGGGGCAACTCTACTGACACCCCTGAATATCTCAGCCCCGTTGGACTGGAGTCGTTCCGTAACCGACCCTCGGCCCTCAGATCTAGCATTGGGCCCAGCGACCCTCTCCAATATTCTCAGCATAGCTTGGGACAATGCGTCGTTCCCAGCCATCCGATCTTGAGACCTAGTCTCAACCGCGGGTGACACCGGTGTCTCACTAGTATCTAAATTGGGCATGCTGTCAGATGCCAATGACTCAGCTCGAGCCCCTCTACGACCTCTACCTTGGCCTCTCGTACCCCATCCACGGATACCTCATGCAATCATCGTAGGTTCAAAGTTTATCTACATTAACAGTTTTATGAATCAGTTACAATTTCGATATTTATTAGCAAATATTTTATGCAAAACAGTATCAGAAGTTTAAAGTTTGTTATCACGAATCGCAATCTCTATCAGTTTACCTTACAGTCTTAAAGCACACTAACTATAATATTTCCATAGTATACTGATAGTATTTTCAAATAAATCTCATCAAAGTTTCAGAACACTTACAGAATCAGCGCTGGAGACTCGATGTACCACACATTCAGTCAAATCATTTAAAATCATTTGTAAATCAATTCTTTGAAACCAAATTATTTTTTAAAACCCAAAATTCATAGCCGAGTTTTGTAACCTAACTCTGATACCACTAAATGTAACACCCCAAACCCAGCCTAAACGTTATGGCCGAATCTGACGATGTCACATGGAATGAAAGTCGAAAATGAGTTTGTTGATTTAAAATCATTCCAGTTAATTAACTTTATCTTAGAACAAAATATAACGCATATTCTCCGTCATATCTGAAATCATATCTTTTTAGTGAAAGCTTTTGGAAACATTATTTTTAGAAAACTGTTCGTGTTGAAAGAACCCTTTGTTTTTAGCGAAATCGAGTTTTTGCTGTCCAGCCGTTCTAAAGTTGTAAAGTAGTTAAAAATCTAAAGTAAAAATCCAGAATAGTCCAAAGTCTCAAAATTTACATCAAACCTCAAATAAGTAATAAAATCTAAAAATTTATAGGAATAGTCTAGATTTACATGTGGCCACTGTCGAGTTTTCCGTTGCGCTCATCCATCAAGTTTGGTGATTACCTATACAGATTAAACAGAAAGGGTGAGTTTTCACAAACTCAGTGTGTAGTCCCCTCAAAAGTCATGCACACAGATATACATCAGAATACAATCATTTACTGATTGGACCTAAGCCCATTACAGAATCAGTTTGGGCCTTAGCCCATACAAATTACAGTCTTAAATATAAATTAGGGCCTGGGCCCATACCAGATACAGAATGCAGATACAGTAAATTAGAATCCTACCCACCAACCTCTACACACCATGTGGGGATTAAATCAACTCACTTATCCCTACACACCATGCTTTACCAAAATGTAGCACATAATCAGAAGTTTGTAGCTGAGCTACCAGATAACAGGCTTAAGAGCCTTTCAGATACTTCCTCCAAATATCATCAACCCACCCCGATGCAATGCAACATACCATAAATGACATGAACTTATGCTAATAACAGAACATACATTTAGTGCAGTACAGATATCATGCTCAGTCAGACACCATACAATCAGATCATATAATTAGGGTCTAAGTAAAGCTTATTAACCCTACAATAGGTCTACAGTCGACTTGGGTGACCCGTGCAACCTTACAGAATACTTTAGAAAAATGGGCTCACCTGCCCATGTGGCTTGCCCGTGTGGGCCCCCACGGCCCAAATTAGTCCAGCTCGTGTGTCGCATATGGCCTGCCTAGCCATCACATGGCCATGCCATGTGCGCACAGCCTGACTCGTCGATTACACACCCGTGTTCTATCACACGGCCTACCACACGGTCGTGTGGCGTTGACAGAATGGTTTTTGACATTTGCTGAAACCTCATTTTCTGCGTTTTCGGGTACACACCTGATACGATTTCGATGCTATTGCAACTACGAACACTCTAGAACCTAAAAATTGATATTTTAAAGCCCAATTTAGTACACTAGTTAAAAATCAAAATCCAAACTTATCTCAATCAAAGTCGAAAGTGAACCCAAGCACTTACCGATAATGAAACAACCCTACGCTCAGATATTTGTAGGAATACTGACTGATTATTGACCTCTATCTAATCTAAAAGAACCACAACAATCTCCTTTTAGAAACTATCCACGAAATAAAAAAATGTCAGCAAAATAGTCACTTACCAAACCCGCGAAAACCACGTAGAACAACCGAATACAAATTGAAAATAAAATCGAATAGAAAATAGGGAGAGGGAGAGGGAGATGGAAATGGGAATTTCGGTAGAAAGGGAGAAGAGAGAACAAAATTTTTACAAAAAGAAGTCCAAAAAGAAAAATCCTGATAACGCCCTATCCCAACTCCCCTTATTTTTCTCCATCAACCTACCCATTACTCAGAATTCCAATTTGGCGGAAACTCTCTCGGTCAAACGAGCAAAAATAAAACTCTCATTCTCGCGCAGGGATTCGAACACCAGACCTCCAACATATTAACACTCCACTTAACCACTAGACCGGTAGGCCCATACTGATATGGTTTAATAAATAATTAATTATAAGCCCACTGCTCAAGTATCAAGCTTAATTCAGAAAAATACTAAAATTTGCCAAAGGCATAGCTTAAACTTAGGACCTCACACACACACCCAAAACACTTAACCACTGAAGTAGATACAGATTTATTCCAAATAATTACAGAAGCAGAAATATAAAATTCGGGGCGTTACAAACATTGTGTCGGAAACATCGACTAAGAAAGGGAAAGAAAAAGTTGACGAGAAGTAACTCGAGAAATTACGGTTTGTATTTCTATAATCTGAATTTAATTATTAATTGTTATATTTAATTTAAATATTTATGGTAAAAAAATTAAGGTAAGTTGAGTATATTTGATATTGAATTGAGTGTTTGTGAAATTATGATTTATGTGATATTTGAGCATTGGTATTGAATTTAAATTGAATTGGTATTTAATCCAAATTTTAATTAATAATTGTTATATTTTGGTTTATATATTATGGTAAGTAATTAAGGTAAGTATTAGTAATTGTTATTGAATTGAATTTATATGGATATATGTGATTGATGTGAAAATTGATTATTGGATGTATGTTATATTTGAAAAAATATTGATTGGGAATGTGATGAAATTGATATGAATATGTGATTATTTTGAAATTTGAATATTTTTTATTGAAAAGTAAAGTGAATTGTATTGAATTGAGAATATATGTGATTAATTGAAATGTGTATTGGTGGAAAAACTGAAAGTAAATTGAATACCCTATTAACTATATCGGGTTAAGTCGAATATAGTTGGCATGCCATAGGATTGGAAGTGTTCAAGGTTACTTCGACTTCGAGTCGATAAGACACTGGGTGTCATTATATTACTTCGGATAGATTTGATGAGGTACTGGGTACCAACTTACTTCGGCATGGCCGATGAGACACTAGGTGTCAACTTATTGCTTCGAACTATCCAATGAGGCACTGGGTGCCATATTGGTGTGTTTGGTTGGATCCGTGTATCCGTCAGAGTCTGAGTCATGTTAATAGGGGTTATTAAATATAACAGCGATATGATTGATACTTAATGACGAATTGAAATGTGGACTGAGTCACATGAATCGTATTTACACAGTGAAAGTTATTTGAGATAGCAAGTTGATATGATATGAATGATAATGAATGATTTTGATATGGATTGAAATGAGATATTGAGTTGAGATATGAAAATGAAATATGTGAACCATGGGTTCATGAAATGGGTATTGATATTGTGAGAAGTTTTGTGAATCAAAGTGTAGAAAAGCTATTTGAAATAACCATTGATGAGAAATGAATATTAAGTGTGTGAATTGATTTATTGATTGTTTAATGTTTTTGAAGAATTAAATATGTTTGATTGTTTATTTTTTTTAAATATTCGGATTATAGAAATACCACTGAGTTTATACTCACATACGGTTTGTTTCTGTGCGTAGACTAGGTAAAGTCAGATCGTCGAATCAGCATCCAAAGCCGATCCTGAACTCAAAGTGGTGATGTACTTTTCTTTTGGGTAATGGCATGTACCTAGAAAGTCATATGTATGTCATTTTGAGTAGTGAATGTAAATGGCATGTTTAAGTTAAAGTATTTATAAGTATGAAATAGGTAAACTTTGTGTGTAATTGGTATAAATTTTGGAAATGGTTTGAATGATGATATGTTAGATTGTTTTAGCATTATAAGTATGATAATTGTGAGAAATCATTGATTAGGCACTTAGGTTATCTAATTTAATATGTTTTAGAGGTATTTAAACTGTAATGACTGGTAATGCTCCATAATCCTGTTCCGGTGAAGGAAAAAGGGTTAAGGGGTGTTACATTTGGTATGTTTTAGACTTGATTATATGTA
The DNA here is from genome assembly GCF_007990345.1 of Gossypium hirsutum. NCBI lineage: Eukaryota > Viridiplantae > Streptophyta > Magnoliopsida > Malvales > Malvaceae > Gossypium > Gossypium hirsutum. The sequence goes on from NC_053428.1 coordinate 29,370,069, forward strand.
TTTTGAAAGCATGTTTGTGGTTGATTTGGTTTTGGATTGGTACTTAAGGAATTGGTGTTGTTTTGCCTTATTTTGAAAGCAATTTTAGGAGCACACGGCCTGGGACACGAGCTATCACACAACTGTGTGCCACACACGCTCACATCATAGGACTATGTGTGATTTTGATTTTAAGTGCAGGATTTTCCACATAGAAACAGGTTGTTACACGATCGTGTAACCTTATTTCGAATGCTCACATAATATGCGACACGACCGTGTGGCCTTATTACGAATTATACACGAGTTGAGACATGACCGTGTAACCTATATTTTGAATTGTACATAGTTTGGCCACACGGCTGTGTGACCCCTATTTTCAAAATTTTCAAGTTTTTCCATATTTTTCTGATTTGATTCAAATTGGTTCCTAATTGTTCCCAAACTATTTTTAAAGCCTCGTAAGCTTGATTTAAGGTTCGTAAATGTAAATATGCTATGAATGATATGTAGTTTGAATATTTGGTATTTAAATTAATATTTGAAAGGTTTTATGTTGTCATTTGTTTTGTTATGTGTCGTAATACTTTGAAACCCTAATTCGACTACGGAAACGGGTTCGGGGTGTTACATGAGTAATAGGATACTTTGAGAGCATTTACTCAATCATTTGGCGCAATTTTGCTTTCTTGTGTCTTTTCTATTCTTTCGTTGCTCTTTTATCTTTGAGTTACTTCCGCTTTATTTTCGGTGTCTTAGAGAATTTCTATAAAAAATTCTCACTTTGCGAGAGTTAAGTTGACTTAGACGAATTTGAACTTAAGAAATTGCCTAAGGCTGCACGGATTGTGAGACTAAAATTTTAGCCCCGTGACATACCTTTACCCACTGTCAGAGGTGTAATGGAAATCACGTGTGGCACGAATTGTGTCGTTAAATGCTGACATATCATCCACATTAGTGCTGTATAATTAAATACTTTTTTATTATTTTAACCTTTTTTATTAACTTTATTCCCTATTCCAACTCAATTATTTTCTTCTTCGTTAGTCAAAATGAAACCCAGAGAACCAATCTCAACTCCATCCTCACCACCATTCAAAACTCCACTCTCAACCTTGACAAATCTACACCATAACTCGACGTAAACTGAACCCTAATCTCAACTCTAACCATACCTATTCCTATTGTCAACTAAATTGAACCTATAAACAAACATCACCACCTCATTTGTTGTTCATTAGCAACACCATTTAAGCCATCGCATCCTATCACCCCACCCTTTAAAAGGATTGACACTCATTTAACTAACCAGAAGAGAAGGAAAAAAATCAAAGAAAGGAATTTGCCATGCAAGTTTGTGTTACAAAAAATCTCAGCTTTCTCATCATGTCAGCATTTAAGGGCACAATTTGTGCTACGTGTGATTTCCATTACACCTTTAACGGTGGATAATGGCACAATGACTAAAACGTTACAAAATAATAATGTTAGTGATCAAATTGTAACAAATTAAAAACGTAGTATTAACCAAACATGAATGACTATTTTTGTACTTTACCCTTCTTTTATATGTTATATCTTGTAGTCTTATTTAATTATTTTTATATTATATATTTATTCTTATTTAATTATTTTAATCTTTCAACTTTACTATTTATATTTAATTTATACTTAAATGTTTCTTTGGTCTTAATAGATACTTAAATTTGAATATTATTAATTGGTATTTTTTTTAGGAATTTAGTTGACATTATTAACTTTTGTACTTATGGTCAATAGTGACACAACTTAAACAGTCATTTCTACATATCCATTACATTTTTTATTAAATTTATTTTTCATAATTAAAAAATAATATTTAAAACTTGATATTTATAAAATAGGTATCTTTAGAAAGTTTTAGAAAATTTCCAGTTTTTTTAACCTTTCTGATATTTTTAGAATTTTTTTTTTATATTTTAATTTTTTTATTTTCAAATAATACTTATTACATGTCTTAATTGGCTGTCATGTGATATCATGTCATTGGTTACTAATGTCAAATTATCAAAAAATTGACAGAATTAACTAGATATTCTAATTGAAACTATTAACAAATTTGACATTTTCTTAGATATATGATTAACTCCATCAAACTTTTTTATAGTTTGGCACTCGCAATCAACAACAAAATTCAAAAAGACCTGACAAGAATTATTTAAAAATAAATAATAATAGTATTTTAAAAAATATATTGTAAAAAAAATTAAAATTATAAAAATTCAAAAATTATTATTAGTATTAATCTATTTTATAATTAAATGTAAATGAAAATATTTAATTTTAAAATCAGACAAGATGAAACCGATTGGGAATTAGAAAATGATTATTGAGAGTTGAGAGCCAAGCCGTGATTAATTGAACGAAATAGGTATAATCAAGGAATTTTATTTTCCCTATTGTTTTACTTTAGTGGCTAATTTAATAACCTACCCTTAATGTTGGCAGAGTCAAGCTTATACTCATGTGATGTTATTACATTCTAATTATTGTGGGTTCATCATGATATACACATTTTTTATCACTACAATAAAATTGAGAAAATAAGGGAAAAAAAACTTAGAAATGACGTGGTACAATATAATTTAATATTTTCTTTTTTAATCCTTTTTAACTTATATGGCTAGCTTAATAATAATATTACATGTAGATTATTGTCGCACCAATATCGTTAAAAATAAAAATGGTAAAAAAAGATTAACCGTATATATATATTGCATAACTCCTATTTAGAGTGACTAAATAAGTTTTGATCATATCTACTTTTTTTTTACACAATGTTTAGAACTACCCATAGACTAATCGTACATTTTTAAATACTTTTTTGCACAACTCCTATTTAGAGTGACTAATCGTACATAATGTTTATAACTACCTATAGACAAGAGGATAATACACTTCAACGCACTTGAATTCACATTCTTGTGCATTGACAACAGTACCCATGCCAATCGAGCTAAGACTCAATTAACATGGACAAAATAAAACTTATTTATTTTGCACATGTTGTATGAGATGTATTATACGAATTTCGATTAGATATAATTATACCTACGATATCTTGAACTTTATTGAATTTTACTTATGAAGTATTTACTTTAAGTACAAATTTAAGATGAAATAAATAAATCTAATTATTTTAATATTTAATAAATATAATTGTATGTACACTCAATAAGTATACATATTCAATAATAATGTTAGTTGTTTGTAAAACTAAATTAAAATAAAATATTCATGTATCTAATTAAATAATATAAAAGTTTTTTTGGTGAAAATAACTCAAAAAGCTAATAAAAACCTCCTAAAAAATCCTAAAAGCTTGGTCTTGCTCAATAGCCGAAACCACCAAATCAGGCGGAGTTTCAAGAAGCTGTAAGGATGACTTCCAAGAAAGATTAGTTTTTGCCAATTGATCTGCAATTAAATTACACTCCCTGGGAACATACTTGATTTCCCATTGTCCTTCAGAACGCAAAAGTCTTTTAACTCTTCTGAGGACGGTTGTGCCTGAGTCCACTGTTACTTCCATAGACAAAGCCTTTACCACATCAAGGTTGTCAGACTAGATTCGGGATTTTTTATAACCCTTACTTAATAAAATAAGAATACCATCGAGAATGCCCTAAAGTTCTGTCTCCAAGGGGGAGCATCTACCCAAGTAGTGAGTAAACCCCAGAATCCAATTACCACTCCTATCTCTGATCACGCCTCCTGCTGTTGCATTTCTTGAATCTCTAGCGACAGCTCCATCCGAAAACAAGTGAACCCAATTATCAGCCAAATGATGATGAACTCCAGGATTAGTTGCAGTAGATTTAGCTTCAATGAGAAACGATTCAAAGTGTTGAGCCTAGCTGAAGGAAGACTTAATGGTTTTAGAAGCCGACCAATTGATGTTTTGGAAAATGAAAAGATTCTTATTCTTCCACAGTCTCCAAGCGACTAACCCAAAGAGGCATGACCAAGTAATTCCCTTATCCTGCAACTTATCATAACAACAAAGATTAGTTAAAAACCAAATTAGAAAAGGGTTAGAAAATAACCTGAACCCTCTCTCTGTTGGAACAATAAGCATCCAAGATTCCTTAGCCATCTGACAATCATGGAGAACATGCAGAATATCCTCAGAATCATGCCCACAAAGAGAGCACACACTACTATGCCCAATCCCTCTCCTAAATCTCTCAGCATTAGTAAGAATCCTCTGTTTGACTACAAGCCAAAGAAAAAGATAAACTCTCTGCGGCCCTTGGTAATTTCAAACAGGTTTCTAGGCATCATCTGAAAGGCCCCAAGAACTTTCTTTTAAGGTCCAATCAGCACTTCGGACAGAAAAAGACCCTGAACCAGAACGAGCCCAAATGATTCTGTCAATTCCCTCGTCAGGGTACGGAGGGGGAATACTAACAATGCGTATAATAATATCTTCAAGCAACCATAAATGAACCAAGTCCAAATTCCAAATACCCTCAGGTAGAGCCCAATTGTAGACACTCAATTTTGCCCGGGCCCATAAACAAGTCCAAAAACAAAAATAATAAACCCAAAAAAAAACGAAGTCCAAGTTCAGTCCAAAATTACAAATATAATTTGGCCCGATCGGAATGACCCATTACTAGAAAAGATTTAAGGTCCATCTACAAGCTTGACACATATGGAAATATAATTTTCAATAATATGCAATCTTAGATATGATACAATCTTAGATATGATTGCAATCTTAGATATGATATGCAATCTTAGAAGATATGATTTTGTAATCTTAGAGATTTAATTTGTAGATACATTTTAATCTTAACTATTGATGTAATTGATCTGTACCGTTGGATTTGAGGAGGTTCAACTATAAATAGAGGCCTTTCCCTTCATTGTAAACACATTGGAGTTTTGGGAAACAATAAAAATTTTTGAGAGCTTTCACTCAAATTTTTCTCCCTCTTACGTTCTTATCTTCTACGGTTTGTTCTTATTTTATTCTTTGTTCATCTTCGTTTTTCAACCCTTTTTATTTTGATTTAATCCATGTTTCCCTGATTTTTTTATATTTTTTAATTTTTTTAATAATTTTAGTATCATATCAAACTCTTTCATTTTTTAATAATTTTTTTTAGTATTACTCTGAGTAAATTTTTTTAAATTTTATTCAAATCATTATTTTAAAAAAAATATATTTCATTTAATTGTTATATTTTATCCAAAAGTTTTTCCAAAATGAGGCAATCTTTTTCGTATTTAGGAATTCGAGAAATAGTGCCCTAACATGCTGGGTTGCGATTTCCCGTTTGTCTAAATGCCTAAAGTATCCTTCTAAATAGATTTTGTAAATCACAAGATGATTTCAGTTACGAGAGTTTAAGAATATCATGTCCTATCATGCTGGATGAGATGTTTGTATTCTTTCAGAGCTAAGGAATCTCGATTTTTCAACTTAAATAATTCCGGTTTTAAAAAAGGGATCCTATTTTTAAATCCTTTCAAATTTTTGACATTAAGACAGAAAACTATTCAATTTGGTACCAATTTTGGGTGTTGCGAGGGTGCTAATCCTTCCCCGTACGTAACCGACTCTCGAACCTGTTTTCTTAATTTTCGTAGACCAAAACATTTTATAAGGTGATCCAATCACACCTAAAAAGGTTGGTGGCGACTCCTGTTTTCGTTTTTCAAAAGTTGATCCCTATTTTTCAAACATCCCTTTAAAAAATGGTTTCGACACCAATCTCTCAGGTTACACTCCAAATTAAGACTAGAATGGACTGAAGCATAAGGCAAAAGGGGACCAACCTCAGGGATCCAAGTGTCTTTCCAGTTACGGATAGAAGATCCATCCCCAATAGACCAAATGAGGTTCTCACGAAAGAGTGACCACACTTTAGAGAGGGAATGCCAAAGACGAGAACAATTAGTTCTGTGAATAGAGTCAAGAAGTTGATTCTTCCATCCATATTTCAAACGAAGGACACAAACCCATAAGGCTTCTTTTTGAGTGATGAGATTAAACGCGATTTTTATAATGAAAGAGTTGTTCTGATCATAAAGATGCCTTAACCCAAGTCCTCCGCGGGATCTAAGTTTGCAAATGGACTCCCATCGCACCAACGCACTTTTCGAATGCCCCGTATAGCTTCCCCAAATGAACTGTCTTGTAATCTTTTCGATCTCATCACACACTCCATTCGGAACTACAACGGTCTGCATAAAATAGTTAGGAATAGCGAGAAGGACAGATTGAGCAAGCATGACCCTCCCTGCAAAGGAAAGTTTCCTGACTTCCCAATTTTGAAATTTGCATCTCACTTTATCAACAATAAAATTTAGGGTACTTTTAGTAACCCGATCATGAAAAAGAGGTACTCTCAAATAACTTCCCAGATTCTCAACCTTCTGGAAGCCAAAGAAATAGGTAATCTGGTCACATAAGCTATCATCGACACCTTTGGAGAAATACATATTGCTCTTCCTTACGCTAACCTTATGACCAGAAAAGTCACAAAACCTTTTAAGAATTTCCTTTAGCAAGATAGCTTGGTCCATCTCCGCTTTGCCAAAAATAACAAGGTCATCAGCGAAGAAAATGTGGGATAAGAACAGCCCTGACCTAGAAAGCTGAATTGGATACCACTTTCCTGCTAATATCTCAGAACGAATAATATGTCCTAACCATTCCATGCAAAGGACGAAAAGGTAGGGAGATAGAGGACAACCCTGTCTGATCCCCCGCACGGGCTTGAAGGATTGAAACGGAACCCTATTCCATAATATTTGCATAGACAATGTAGATATAGCACTCATAATTACCTTTCTAAGGAACTCGGGAACCTCAGCAGCTACAAGAGTCATGTCAATAAAGCCCCAGCTAATCCTGTCATAAGCTTTCTCCAAATCCAACTTAATGACCATCCAATTTCTGTCAATTTTCCTACTACGCATCGAGTGTATAACTTCTTGTGCAATTATAATATTATCAGAAATGTTACGACTTGCAATAAACGTAGCTTGCTCGGATGAAATATAATTCGAAAACACCTGTTTGAATCTATTGGCGATCACCTTCATCACCAATTTATACATAACCGAACACAGACTGATTGGTCGAAATTGACTGAATTCCTCTGGACACTCCTTAGGAATAAGCACAATTAAAGTATTGTTAAGATCCTCCTCAATCTTATTACCAGCAAAGATTCCCTGAAAATCATTCACAAACCCCTCTCAAATGGAATCCCATTGACTCTGAAAAAAGTGTGCATGAAACCCATAACTTCCCGAAGCCTTCAACGGAGCCATGTCAAATAGGGTCTTATTTATCTTCTCATTCGAAATCAGCTTATTAAGGAAATCAATGTCTTCTTCCTTGAGTCGAGGAAAAAATCCAAAGGAAGAGTAGTCATGGGGATAGGAGTTTCTCCATATAGCCTCTCGAAAAACCTAACTGCCTCATTTCTGAGAACACTCTGGTCCGAACTCCACTCCCCGCTACTTAAGCGTAAAGCCAAAATGCTGTGAAGTTTCCTCCTTTGCATGGTACGACTATGAAAATACTTAGTATTACGATCTCTGAAGTGAAGCCAATCACATCTGGCCTTCTGTCTCTAAAGAAGCTCTTCATGATTAAGTACATTTTCTAGTTCATCTCGAACCCCTATCTCCAAGTCAACGAGTCTACTAGAGGAAGACCAATCCATGGCCTTCTGGACATTCCCAAACGACTTCATAAGATATCTCTTGTGCGTGCCTAAAAATCCATAGACGGACCTGTTCCACTCTTTGACATGTAAGGTAAAATCAGATAAGAAGTCAGCCATATTACCTGTAAACCTCCATTTAGTAGAAACCAGCTCTTTGAAATTTGCATGCCTTGTCCACCCTACAAGAAAACCAAAAGGTCTCTCTTTTGGAAGGCTACGATCAGGGTTAGTAGAAATAAAAATGGGTCTATGGTCCGATTTAATCCCCGAGAGATGATAGACTAAGGTATACGGGAAAACAGATATCTAAGAATCATTTGCTAAGGCCCGATCAATCCGTTCATAGATATTACCTCTTTGCCAAGTAAAAGCTAGCCCTATGAATCCAAGATCCTGCAGGTTACACGATTCAACAAAATTTCCAAAAAGCTTGCATCTCTTACCCTTTTCCCAATCACTTTTTTTATCCTTAGGAGAGAGAATGGCATTAAAATCCCCGAAGATAAGCCAAGGTAGTGGGTCAGGAGGTAATACTTCTAATAAATCAGTCCAAAGAGTCTTCATCTTAACCTTGTCAGGACTACCATACACAACAAAAATATAAAAAAGAGTTAAAAACAGTATTGCCTTGCACACGTAGAAGCATAAATTGAGGATGATTATGAATAATATTGATGCGAATATTATCCTTCCATCCAACCCAAATTCCACCAGCAAAACCAATAGACTCAATGCGATGAGAGAAATCAAAACCCAATTTATCAATAATAGCGTTAGCTTTCTTACCACTAACTCTCAGCTCCAAAAGGCAAACAATATCTGGCTTATGCTCGAGATTATACTCACGGAAAGCTCGCAGGAATTTACTACTAGCACAACCTTTACAATTCCAAGAGAAAATAGATAGATTTAAATCTATAAACAATAGATAAAAAAAAAGAAAAATATAGAATAACTCAAAAAATTAAAACTAAAATATCCAAAAAATAATGAATCATTTCTGGATACTTTAACCAGAAGCTGGACCAACCACCTCTGAAACATCACCGCACAAAGTGGAAACTGACTGAGCTAACCTAGACATAGAATTACTAAAAGGAATTTTAGAAGAAATTTTATTTTTAAAATTAATCCCTTTCCCATGCGTAAATTTATTAATCTTTTTATAGCCCCAAACCCTCCATCTTTATTTCCCACTGATTTTCCTAAGGTACGTAACTTATTACCCCCAGAATTTGGTGTATTCTTTTTCCTTAATTGATCCCCTCCCACTGATTTCTTCTTATTGGATGAGACAGCAAAATGTCTCTGAGGATTTAAACCGCCAATGGAATCAGTGACTTGAATTTCAACTAATTCTGGCACCATCGAATCAGCCTTAGTCTGTATGTCTGAAACATCACCATCGCTGTTCTCCTACCCAAAAAAAACAAGATTAAAACAAGAAATATTCATATTCGAAGAATTAGCAAGACTAGTATTTGAATTAAAACATTTTGCATCAATCGACTTATTAATAACAGGGCCACTTAAAGGCTTAGAGAAACCCTCTGGTACGTCAACTTGAGAACCAGACTTGGTGCTTGGGCGGTCCATCACACCATTGACCTGACTCTGCCTATCGCAGGAAGTGGCCATATTTGATTTTGTATCATCTGGGCCTAAAGCGCCATTGGCCTCAGCAATAGCAGCAATATATGGGCCTATTGCACCGTCCACAGCAGGTTTGCACACTTTAGAATTCTCAAGCCCGAAGTTCTTTTTATTTCCCCTATCTGATTCTTTCCCTTATTATTTTTCCTCATCTATTCAATAGATTTTTCAGTTTTTAAAGAATCCCCAAAATCCACCGCTTGACCCTCTGTTCCTTTCTTTGTTTCATCATTCAAATTCAAATTTTCTATATTTGTTAGGGCGTCAAAACGAGATTCTGATTTTTCTCGATCCCGAAGATTCTCTTTATTGAGATTGCTGTTCTTAGAATTACGCCTATTTTTTTCTCCACAACCATCCATGGCCCGTACACAGCACTATCTCCTCCGTTCATCACCTTTGCCGGAATATCACCGTTCTGCTCCTTTCCTGATGATGATCCCGGTTGAATCGCGACACACAGCTCTTTAGTATGGCCATACTTCCCACAGGTAAAGCAAATGTGGGTAATGCTTCATATTCGACCTTTTGATGTAAACTGTTCACAAGTACTTGAGCAATCAGGGGTTTGTCTAGATTGATATAAACCGCCATCCAGGCAAATCGTCCTATAGTTCTACTGTCTGTGTTGAAGTCCAATCGGACTACTTTGCTTTATCCCTCCTATTTCTTCGAGTATTCTTGTTTTATACAGAAACCCTAGAAGACTCGGTAGTCTTATCCAAGCAAGCACCATGCTTGGATATGCTTGAGATGGTGTAAAATCCTTTGTCCAAGGTTGGATAGTCAAATATTGTCCATAGATCTTCTAAGGCCCCTGCAACAAAACCTTAGCATAGTCATCTGGTGATTGAAACTTAGCGAGGAAATATTCATTCTCAATGTCCATGAGATGGAAAGGCATGGAAGGGTTCCCTAAGCTACTTATACGGGTGTTTAAAGCCCCATAACCAATATTTGTAACACCCCTCGCCCATATCCAACGCCAGAACAGGCTTCAAGGTGTTACCTGAATTAAACAATAATAAACGTATAAAACCGAGTCTTAAATTTGTATTTCAGTTTAAAAATTTCTCAAATTTCATCTTTAAGTCCTTAATATGGACCTACGAGGCCCAAAATATGCTTAGGAAGTGATTTGGGACTAAACTGGGAACTTTAGAAAATTTTCCTTGAAAATAGGGGCACACGCCTGTGTGGCCTGGGGCATGCCCGTATGGCCTAGGGCATGCCAATGTGACCTGCCCATGGGCGATTCTGACTTTACCACATGACCTGGGCACATGCCCATGTGACTTGGCCGTGTGAAAACCTCATTTTTCACTATTTTTAAGCTATTTTCACATATCAAACATACTTAATTTATGCCCAAAACATTTACTTATAAATCCTAATCAAATAACATTCTTTTATCCATTTCTTGTACCTAAACACAATTATACACTAATAGAACCCAACCAATCAATTATTTCAATCCAAAATATGTATGTTTCATTTTCAAACACAAAACATCACATTTAACATACTTTACATATTTAATCATTCATACAATTACATTATCAAATCAACTCCTATACATGCCATATAAATCAAAAGGTTGTTTAAGAAAATCTACCTAAGTAAATCTAGATAGTGTGACCCTTGATGTAGATTCGATCCTCCGTATGTATATAAGTTAATATACAAAACAAGTAACATAACAATAAGCTTATAAAAGCTTAGTAAGCTCATAGGCATAATTACACAAATTTTACCGAAAATTGTACACAATCTTATATCTATTAGCTTATCTAATTCATCTTGTAAATCACAATTTCATTAATAAACTCATTTGGATAATTTCCAAGTTGCTATTCACAAATTTAACTCTCTTGGGCCCATTTCTCATTTGCTTCCATTGTCAAATTAAGGAACAATAAAGGAATTGAGTGCTTCATTATCACATTATCATAGTAAACTATGGACTTTCACATTGTCACACATCATACAACGAAGCCATAGCCCTGCCATGGTCTTACACGGATCACATAACATGCCAATGCCATATCCCAGATATGGTCTTATACGGAATCACATTATCACATCACACCGATGCCATAACCCAGCTACGGTCTTATACAGAAACTCGAATCACATTGTACCGATGCCATAGCCCATCTATGGTCTTATATGGAAGCACATATCACATCTTTTCCGTCAATTCATTATGGTCACAGAATGGAAGCACTCAAATCCATTGTTCCAAATAATATGTATTTTTACTTAAATACTATTTCATACTTTTTACAATTTAATAGTATTCATCTGCAATAATATACTTAAAAACCATAATATTTTCATAACAAAACATTAAATTTGTCATATGAACTTACTTGGGCTAATTTGCAAAAGTCGTAGAAAGTCAAGGACTATTCTTGAATTTTCTCCTTTCCACGATTCACTTCGTTTTCTTGATCTATAATTATAAAATCATTCCTTCATTAGCATTTATTTCGATTCTATTCTATTTCACAACTTATGCCCTTAAATTTTTCAAATTACACTATTACCCTAAACTTTTCAATTTTTACAATTTAGTCCCTGTTCAATTCATTCATCAATTAAACTAATTCCTTTCAAGTATCATTTTATCTAAACACTAAAAACTACTTCACAGCCTTTAACATTCCAAGCTTCAACACAAAACCCTAATTCCAACAACTTTCACAATTAGGTCTTAAAATAAATTTCTATGCAAATCTTTTCATAAAATCATCATATAATGAAATCCACTCCCACTAATTTCGATTCACTTAATTTTGACCAATACAACGGAGTTTTACATTTTCTTCCATACAGAGCTTCAAACGGTGCCATTTTGATACTAGCTTGATAACTATTATTATAAGCAAATTCAGCTAAAGGTAAATACCTTTCCTAGCTACCACTGAACTCGAGTATAGAACACCTCAACATATCTTCCAAAATCTGAATCACTCGTTCTGATTGCCCGTCAGTCTGAGGATGAAAAGATGTACTAAATTTTAATTTGGTACCTAAAGCTTCCTGCAGTTTACTCCAAAATCTCGAAGTAAACCTCAGATCTCGATCTGAAATAATTGATGTCGGCACCCTGTTTAATCTCACAATTTCTGACACATATAATTTCATTAATTTTTCAAGCGAAAAATCTGTTCTGACCGGAATAAAATGCGCTGACTTAGTTAATCTGTCTACTATCACCCAAATTGAATCTTTCTTCTTCGGAGTCACAGGCAATCCAGATACAAAATCTATAGTCACATGTTCCCACTTCCATTCTGGAATCATTACAGGTTGTAACAAACCCTTGGGTACTTAATCTTCTGCTTTTACCTGTTGACAAATCAAACATTTCGCTACAAATTCACAAATTTCTCGTTTCATCCCTAGCCACCAATACATTTTCTTCAAATCACAATACACCTTTGTACTACCCGGATGAATCGAGTACATGATACTATGAGCCTCTGATAATATATCATTATTAAATTCTTGATTATTCGAGACACAAATTCTATTGCGATAGTATAACATACCACCATTATCAATAGAGTACTTTAAGTTCATGTTGTCTTGAACCATTTGTTGTTTCAGCACCAACTTCAGATCTTTATCTTGTAACTTCTGAATTCCTTGAAAGAATATTGGTTTTTCTTTTAATTCGACTAACACAGAACCATCTTCATTAATAGACAAATGAGCATTGAACGTCCGAAGAGCAAATAATGACGATTTCTGACTAAGTGCATCTGCCACTACATTTGTCTTACCCGGATGATAATCAATGACAAGATCGTAATCTTTTAATAGCTCTAACCATCGCCTTTGTCTCAAGTTCAGCTCTTTCTGTGACATTAAATATTTCAAACTTTTATGGTCTGTATACAGATAACATTTCTCCCCATATAGATAGTGTCTCTAAATTTTTAGAGCAAATACTATAACAGCTAGCTCAAGATCATGTGTAGGGTAGTTCCTCTCATGTGGTTTCAACTGCCGAGAAGCATATGCTACAACTTTTCCTGATTGCATCAGTACACAACCTAAACCATTTAGAGAGGCATCACTATATACTATATACGACGCACCTGATTCAGGATGAGTCAACACTGGGGCCTCTGTCAACCTTTTCTTTAACTGATTAAAACTTCGTTGGCATTCTTCCGACCATACAAATTCAACATTCTTCTGTAGTAATCAGGTCATCGGTGAAGCAATCATTGAAAAATTCTTCACAAATCGACGGTAGTAACTAGCTAACCCCCGTAACATTCTTTGGAGTTTTCCAATTAATCACTGCTAACACCTTGTTCGGATCTACTCATATACCATTAGCTGACACAATGTGACCCAAGAATCCCACTTCATAAAGCCAAAATTCACATTTGCTGAATTTTGCATATAACTATTTTTCTCTCAAAATCTGTAGTACAATTCTTAAGTGTTGAGCATGCTCAGATTCTGTCCTTGAATAGATCAGTATATCATCAATAAACACAACCACAAATTTATCCAGGTAAGACTGAAAAATTCGATTCATTAAATCCATAAAAGCAGCAGGAGCATTTGTCAAATCGAATGGCATAACTAAGAACTCATAGTGACCATACCGAGTTCTAAAAGTTGTTTTCGGTACATCACATTCATTTACCTTTAACTAATAATACCCAGATTTGAGATCTATCTTTGAAAACACCGTAGCATCTTTAAGCTGATTAAATAAATCATCAATACGAGGTAAAGGATATTTATTTTTAATTGTTACCTTATTCAACTGTCTGTAATCTATACACAGCCTCAATGAACCGTCTTTCTTTTTCACAAATAAGACAGGTGCACCCTATGGCGACATACTCAGTCTGGTAAACCCTTTGTCCAACAACTCTTGCAACTGTGTCTTCAATTTTTTTAATTCAGCTGGAGCCATTTTATACAATGCCATTGATATGGGAGCTGTTCCCGGAAGCACATCTATCACAAACTCAACCTCTCTATCGGGTGGTAAACCTGGTAATTCTTCAGAAAATACATCCATGAATTCATTCACAACAGATAATTGCTCTAATTTTGATTCAGAACTTTGAGTATCAAGAATATAGGCTAAATAAGCCTCATTTCCTTTACGCAACAATTTTTGAGCAAAAATAGATGAAATCATTCTAACAGTATCATCCAAATTTCCAAACTCAACCAAAATAATATCTTCTGTCTTTTATTTCAAACTAATTTGTTTTTCTCGACAATTCACTACTGTATCATGTTTCATTAACCAGTCCATGCCCAAGATAATATCAAATTCCTGAAAGGGTAGCAGCATCAAATCAGCGGAGAAATCACAGCCCTTAACTTTCAGTGGACAGTTATGACATATTAAATTAATTACCACACTTTGGCCTAACAGATTTGTAACTTGTACATCATAATCAGTAGTCTCAACAAACAAATTCTTTTCAGATGCTAACATAGTACAAATATATGAATGTGTGGACTCAGTGTCGATTAAAGTATACACGGGATCATCATAAAGATAGAAAGTACCAGTAATTACATCCAGAGCTGTTGCTTCTTCTCTTTCTCGAATGGCATAAGTACAAGCAGGGGCCCTAACTTCTGATCGACTAGCAGTATCCTTCATACCCGAGTGAGTAGCCTGGTAGCACTGCTTTAACTAGAGCATCTTCCTTTTTGGGGAGGAGTTTTCTGTTTCTCCTTTTGTTCCACTTCTTCTACTTGTAATTGGGGACAATCATGAATAAAGTGATCCGTGGCCCCACATTTATAACAAGCTCCTAACTTACTTCTATATTCACCGGGGTGACTTCTTCCACAATGTTGGCACTTAGGCCTTTGGGTACTTTGTACACTACCCACGTTAATAGCAGGTCTGTAGATGCCTTATAATCATATTGCCTTGGTCTAATCTTTCCCGATCTTTCCAGTGTTGACGTGGCTCGACTAAATTCCTCTTTAGATTTCTTCATTGGTAAAGCTGAAAATGACTTAGATGCACTTCTTTTGAAAGATTCTTTACTTCTTCTATCTTGTTGCATCTTTCTATTATATATTTCTTCAAGTTTCTAAGCACGATCTGATAGAACAATAAATTCTCGTATCTCCGTGCCCCCTATCATCATTATGATCTCATCATTTAGCCCTTCTTCGAATCTGATACACATTTCTTCCTCAGTGGGTACGATATCTCGAGCATATTTGCTCAGATAAACAAATTCTCTTTCATATTCAGCCACTGACTTGTTTCCTTGTCGCAAGTCAAGAAACTCTCTTTTCTTCTTATCCAGATATCTCCTACCGACATATTTCTTCTTAAATTCATTTTGGAAAAAATTCCAAGTGATCTTCTCAGCCGGTACCACAGCTTCTATTGTTTCCCACCAGTTATAAGCTTCTTCTTTCAGTAATGACACATCACATACTAAGTAATCATCTGGTGAGCACGCCATTTGCTTAAACACCCTCATTATACTTTGTAGCCAATACTCAACTTTGACGGGGTCATCATCTGTTCTTCTCTGAATTTATTCAGCCCCATGTTTTCTAAGCTTTTCAAATGGAGAACGTTTATCAGATTCAGTTGTCGAAGGAGATGGAGGAGCAACCGGGGGTACTACCGATGTTGAAATAGGGGGAGGAGGTTGCTGAGTCTGATTTCTTTCTCGCACATTCTCATTATACCACTGATTCATGAATCCATAAATCATATTTTTGAGTTCTTGTTTCCGTATCAATGAAATTGGAACTTCACTACTTGTTCCTTGTTCTGAGGTTTGTACTCTGCTGTTACCCTCTTCTTGCTCAATTTGTTCTGGTCTATCTGATATCTTTTTAAATCGAAGATAATCTATAATAAAAACAAGGATTAAATCGGATCATACACATCACACTATCATAGATTTATATGGCATGTAACTCTAGACACTTTTCACATCATATATATTCTAAGAATCAACTAAATCGAAGCTCTAATACCAATAAATGTAACACCCCTCGCCCATATCCGACTCAAAAATAGCGTTCGCGGTGTTACATGAATTAAACAATAATAAACGTATAAAACCGAGTCATAAATCTGTATTTCAATTTAAAAATTTCTCAAATTTCATCTTTAAGTCCTTAATATGGACCTACGAGGCCCAAAATATGCTTAGAAAGTGATTTGGGACTAAACCGAGAACTTTAGAAAATTTTCTTTGAAAATAGGGGCACACACCCGTATAGCTTGGGACATGCTCGTGTGGCCTGCCCATGGGCGATTCTAACTTTACCACATGGCCTAGGCACAAGCCCATGTGACTTGGCCGTGTGAAAACCTCATTTTTCACTATTTGTAAGATATTTTCACATATCAAACATACTTAATTTATGCCCAAAACATTGACTTATAAATCTTGATAAAATAGCATTGACTTATAAATCTTGATAAAATAGCATTCTTTTATCCATTCTTATACCAAAACACAATTATACACTAATAGAACCCAACCAATCAATTATTTCAATCCAAAAATGTATGTTTCATTTTCAAACACAAAACATCACATTTAACATATTTTACATATTTAATCATTCACACAATTACATTATCAAATCAACTCCTATACATGCCATATAAATCAAAAACTTGTTTAACAAAATCTACCGGAGTAAATCTAGATAGTGTGACCCTTGATGTAGATCCGATCCTCCGTATGTATATAAGTCAATATACAAAACAAGTAACATACACAAGTAAGCTTATAGAAGCTTAGTAAGCTCATAGGCATAATTACACAAATCTTACCAAAAATTGTACACAATATTATATCTATTAGCTTATCTAATTCATCCTGCAAATCAAAATTTCATTAATAAACTCATTTGGATAATTTCCAGGTTACTATTCACAAATTTAACTCCCTTGGGCCCATTTCTCATTTGCTTCCATTGTCAAATTAAGGAACAATAAAGGAATTGAATGCTTCATTATCACATTGCCATAGTAAACTATGGACTTTCACATTATCACACATTACACACCGAAGCCATAGCCCTGCCATGGTCTTACACGGATCACATAACATGCCGATGCCATATCCCAAATATGGTCTTATACGGAATCACATTATCACATCACACCGATGCCATAGCCCAGCTATGGTCTTATATGGGAACTCGAATCACATTGTACCGATGCCATAGCCCAGCTATGGTCTTATACGGAAGCACATATCACATCTTTTCTGTCAATTCATTATGGTCACAGAATGGAAGCACTCAAATCCATTGTTCCAAATAATATGTATTTTTACTTAAATACTATTTCATACTTTTTACGATTTAATAGTATTCATCTACAATAATATACTTAAAAAATATTTTCATAACAAAACATTAAATTTTCCATATGAACTTACCTGGGCTAATTTGCAAAAGTCGTAGAAAGTCAGGGACTATTCTTGAATTTTCTCCTTTCCAAGATTCACTTCGTTTTCGTGATCTATAATTATAAAATCATTCCTTCATTAGCATCTATTTCGATTCTATTCTATTCTATTTCACAACTTATGCCCTTAAATTTTTGAAATTACACTATTACCCCAAACTTTTTAGTTTTTACAATTTAGTCCTTGCTCAATTCATTTATCAATTAAACTAATTCCTTTCAAATATCATTTTATCTAAACACTACAAACTACTTCACAGCCTTTTACATTCCAAGCTTCAACACAAAACCCTAATTCCAACAACTTTCACAATTAAGTCCTAAAATAAATTTATACGCAAATCTCTTCATAAAATCATCATATAATGAAATTAAAACCTTAATTCCATGATAAATCATCATAAAATTTTAGCACTTATTCATGAAAACTTTCAAAATTACCCATGAAATCAAAAATTAATGAATTAAACAAGTGGACCTAGTTGTAAAAGTCTCAAAAACACAAAGTTTACAAGAAATAACCAAGAATTGATCTTACATGTAGTAAAAATATGAGAGACCAGCTTAAAAGTACCCTTCAATGGTGTTTTTTTGCTGGAGAGGATGAAGAAAAATGAAGAAAACTCTAGATTTTACCTAATATATCATATTTTACAATTTAATTTTTACCCTATTTCTAATTTTGCCCCTTGTTCACACTTGATTTTTATTTTTCCTGCACACTCATGCCATCCAGCCCAATAATAGGTGTTTAATTGCCTTTGAGTTCTCCTTTAATTATTACTAGAGCTATTTAATCACATTTCACAATTTTGCACTTAATTCAATTTAGTCATTTTTACCCAATTGGCTACTGAAACCTTAAAATTTCTTAACGAAACTTTAATACTAACTTACTAACACTCCATAAATATTTATAAAAATATTTATGGCTTGGTTTATGAATTCAAGGTCTTTATACCTCATTTTTATCTTATTTAATCTACAAATTTATTTTAATTCATAATTTCACTAATTCGAAATTATTTCTAAAACCACACTTAACTTTTACTTACTAATATCTAAACTCACATGTCGGATTTAGTGATCTCAAATCACTATTCCGATATCACTGAAATTTGGGCCGTTACAATATTCCTCCCAAGCAATTTTATAACAACTGTTCGCTCTATTTCTTTATATAAAATTTGTTGAATCCTCTCAGAAAAATCAATGGCAGGGATTCCATTGACCATAGACCTATGTATACGTCCCTCCAAAATTTCTAAATCTTCATCAGCACTGGAACCAGAAGGAACCAATCCTTTCTTATCCAGATCTCCAGAATTAATCCCCAACAGTTTGTCCTTCCAGGTGATTGAAGGGCTAGATCTAGTTTCCACCAACATATCAGTGATTTCCCCATTATTATCGTCTTTGAAACTAACTTTCTTTGTATTACGATCGTCGTCCGCCCGCAATCCGTCACCATCTTCAACTTTCGGTAGAGAACAGATACCATCTACATCCAAAGAGTTTTTCATAAATTCATATGAAATATAATTATGTGGCCGGGACTTCGATCCTTGCTCATAGGAATGAAATATATTTTGTAGTCAGTTGTTTACTTTTTTGAAAAACACTTGTGGCGAGAAGATTAGTCACTAGTATCGATGATGAATCACTTGAATTTAACAAAAAAAAAATTTATGAATCACAATATTTTACATAGAACTAAAATTTACTTATAATTTTGAGAGTTTCTTCTTGGTTTTCAAAGATGAAGATGAATCACAATATGTAATATCCCGAAAAGTTTTACAGTAAAATATTATCCGTGATATAGTAAAATAAGGAAATAAAGTGACAAAAAGGGAAATTTTGAGTTATGTCAATATTGGGAAGTATATTATGATATATTAATTCAAGAAAGGACTAAATTGTAAAAGTGAGAAAAGTTTTGTTGCACAAGAGTAAATACTCAAAATTGAAGGACCAATAGTGTAAATATTTTAAGGGTGGGATGATCTAGAAACTAAGTAAAATGAATGAATTAGGACCAAATTGAATAGATGAAGAACTATGAGGGACTAAATTGCAATTTTACCAAATTAAATGATGATTCAAGGATGAAATTTTAAAAGATAATGAAGGGAAAAATGGTCAATTGGAAGAGAGAGAAATCTAGAAAGTAATAATAATGCTAGAGATATTTTGATATTTTATAATTATTTAATTAGATAAATATTATTTTATTAATATTTCAATAAGATATTTTATTATTATTTTTTTAGTATATAAAGAAATAAAGATGAGAAATTCTCATCCATCTTTCCCATGCAAAACCAACGTGAGAAGAAGAAGAAGATAAAATTTTTTCATTTTTTTACAATTTGGTCCTTCTACCAAAAATTCACCATTTTCACCCAAAAATCAAAAGAATTTCCATAGCTACCAAGAGAGAAAAATGTTAAGGAGACTATGGGAAGTTAGAATATCAAGTTGGATTCAAGAAATGGAAGCTGAAGGAGAGAGAAAATCAAGATGAAGATTGAAATCAATAAAACAAGGTAAGAACAAGGTAAGAACATCATGATTTCAATATATTTTTAAGTTTAATATTATTGAAAAAGCATGGGATTAATGTTAATGTAGAGTTTCCTTACATATGGTCATATATTCTTGATATGTTAATAAAGAGAAAACAAGAGAAAGTAAAGAGAAATAGTGTAGAGAAAGAAAATAAGGGTGTTATAAACATGGTAAATAATAGCTTGCACTAAAACAGTTTTGGACAGCAGCAGTAGTCTAATTTTGAAAAATCACAAAAAAAATTATAAATTTAATTATAGGATGAATAAAACATGAAATTAAATCTTATTGAGTTTAGTTTCTTATAGAAGAAATTATGTAAGCAATGGAATTGTAAATCATGAGATATAATAAATTTTGTGAGATAAGGTCAGAATGATTTCGGGTTCCCCTGTTCTAAATTTGGAAAATCATAAAAAAATTGGATAAAAATAATTATGGGCTTAAATTTATATGTTTAGAATCCTGAATGAGTCTATTTTCAATAGAAACAAACAAAAACATCATTAAAATCATGTACGAGGAGATAATTAATTTTTAGTGAAGAAGGGTCAGAACTATCAGACAACAGAATAGGGGTAACTTTAAAGAATAAACTGTACTTATTGGCTAAACCAAAAATTCTGAAAATTTTATGGTAAGAATATATGTGAGTCTAGTTTCAGATAAAATTAACGGATATTAATTTTGAGTTCTGTAGCTAAATATATAAATAATTTAGTGACTATGACTCAAATGGACATCTTTGAATATACATATAAGTAAATAGTGAAATTATTGATAATGTTACTTATAAGCATATTATATAAATTTAAGGATGTGGAATGGAGAGGAGGAGGAGGAAAATATGTATGAATATTCATCTAGCATGGCTAATTTGCATGTTTTAGGCTTAGGGACTAAATTGAATAAAAGTAAAACTTCAGGGGCAATTTTGTAAAAATGTCAAAAATGACCAAATTGAAAGGAATGAATTGTTTTATTATCTAGATTAATAAATTGAATGAAATTATCAATTTAAGATCAGGTGGAAATTGGGAAATGGTAAATTACCAAAATGCCCCTGAATCTTGATATTTCTGCAATTTCGCCATGTAAGTTCATATAACTTTAATTATATTCTTAAATACTTGAAATGTATGTTATTGATGTGAATATGATTTAAATATCCCTTGTATGAAAATTGATAAAACATTGATATATTTGATAAAAAGGGGAAGAAATCCCAGTTAAACGAAAAAGAATTGATAGTAAAAAGGATCTAGCCCGGACGGGTGATCCTATCCTAATATAGCCCTCCCAAAGGATACTTGTAAAATGGATTTAGCCCGGACGGGTAATCCGAATTAGGGTCTGAATTTAACATGGACTGGAAATTCAGATCCAAGCTCATTAGAGTAATTGTCGTTGTAGGGGATTTAGCCTAGACTGGTAATCCCGACAATACTCTATGAGTTTATATTACAGGGGATTTAGCCTGGACTGGTAATCCCGTTGTAAGGATGAGGTTCGCGGGAGTGTGCTTTCTGAAATGAAATGTGTAAGACCATGGTTGAAAGATACCATGGCAACATGATATGAAATGTGTAAGACCATGGTTGAAAGATACCATGGCAACATGATATGAAATGTGTAAGACCATGGTTGAAAGATATCATGGCAACATGACGGGAAATGAATAAAACCATGGTTGAAGATACCATGGTAGCGTGACATGAAATGAATAAGACCATGGTTGAAAGATACCATGGCAACGTGACATGAGAAGAATAAGACCATGGTTGAAAGATACCATGGCAACGTGACATGAGAAGAATAAGACCATGGTTGAAAGATACCATGGCAACGTGACATGAAAAGAATAAGACAATGGCTGAAAGATACCATGGCAACATGACAGAAAATGAGTAAAACTATAGTTGAAAGACACTATGGCATCATGTCAAAGATAAATAAGATACCATGGCAACATGACAGAAAATGAGTAAAACCATAGTTGAAAGACACTATGGCATCATGTCAAAGATAAATAAGACCGTGGATAGGAGACGCTATGACATCTATTGAACAATTGATATTCAGGTAATATGTATCAAATGACGAATGGTTATATGAAATGGTTGTGTGAAATGTTTACAAGAACTGGTCATATGGAAATATATGTACAAAATAGTTGTATGAAATAATTATGAAGATAGATAAACGAAATAAGAATAAGTACATGGAATATAATTTATGTTAAGTTTGATATAAACTTTACCGGAATAAATATACATAAAATATATGGAAATGATGGAGCATGAAATATTGATATAATGAAATGATTGACATATACTTATGAAGAAACGGTAAGAGAATGATATGTTTCATGACATGTACATATATAATTATCTTTGATATGTTGATACAAGGAAACTATGTAAGTAAAGACAATTATTAAACTCAAGTGTGGCTTGTCGAGAAAATAAGTATATCAATGTTGAATTTAGATGAAATATGTGCAAGTATACTAACAATGATGTTGTTTGACGCTTAGACAAGTGTCAAGCTATTGATTGAATGGTAACATGTTTAATTATAAGGAGCATTGAAATGGTAAGTACTTAGATGAAAATAAAATTTAAGATTTTGCGAAATTTTTTTTTCTATGATCCCGATTTAATTCCAGTTGGTTTCTAATGTATGTTTGGGCCCTCGAGGACCCAATAAAGAGATGTTATGATTAGTTTTAAAATATGAATAATAAATGACTCAGAATTATCTGAAAATATTCAATAAACTCCAGTAATGTCTCGTACCCTATTCCGGTAATGGATACGGGTAGGGGGTGTTACACAATATTTTACATAGAACTAAAATTCACTTATAATTTTGAGAATTTCTTCTTGGTTTTCAAAGATGAAGCTGGTTGTTTAGGTTGATGAATGTTTGTTGTCCAAATTATGAAGTGAAAAAGGGCAAAGCAATCCTTCGCTTATCCCATTGCGATGTTGAATGCGGAATAGATTTATCACATGGAAGAGAAGTCTCAATTCCCTACCTTAAATGTCTTTTAATCAGATAGATGCCTTTCAGTGGCAAAGCAACAAAGGCCATTTAAAGGTGCAAGTGATAGGCTGAAGATGACAAAAATTTCGTTTGAGTAAGTAATCCAAGTTCTAACTTTGAACCATATTAACGTGAGAAGAGCAATAGCAGCAGTTAATTTAAATGTCTCCTCCACCGACAGTGCCACCGGAAATTGGTCAGACTCTCCACCAGCCTTTGAATCCATGCAAAAATAAATTAAAATAAAATCCCCCAGATTGCCAGGGAAATTTATATAGTTTTATATAGCAGACAAGATTCTTACAAAGGCATCAATTACACCTCCTTTGAAGAGCACCTACTGGATTTGGAAGTAAACCATTGAATCTTGCACCAACTTTTTAATTTAATTATGGCGATTCGTATTCCAACATTGACCTGTTAAATGCCGGTGGATGAATGTTCAGTTAGGTTACTTTCTAAGTTGCCATGGACCATGGTTTTCTTTCTATCGTCTTCACTGTTCTTCGCATTCAATTAATTTACCTCTATATTCTACCACCAAGTAATGAAAGAGCATAGGCTGTGGTCCTTGGAGGCTTGATTCTTATAATCAACAAAATGTAAAAGTCAATACTAACATCTGCAATCATTTTCTTATTCTGAACATATTACTTTAAAAAAAAATCAGGGGTTAATCGATTTAGTTTATATACAAATTTAGATGAAGAAATTGATTTTGAGTCTAGCTTGCAACAAGTTTATATGAATTCAACATGTAAAGTTTTTGATTGTTGTCGAAGGAGATCTTCCGTAGGAAAAAAGGGAAGGTTGAACGAGTTAAATCAATTTTACAAAAGAAGAATGGTGTTGCTAAGTCATAGGATATTGTTAAAATTAAGTGAACGTTCATGCATGGCCAACTTTGAGAAAATTGTGCGTTTTTTACTTTACAACGATGGCGATGGCGATGGCCAGCAAGCGACATTACTAAAGAATTAAAACGCATGAAAATGATAAACCATTGTTCTCCACATTACCAAGCATGCATAAAACTAATGAAGTGTTTTTCTAGCTTTTAATGGGAACTTCAGATAAATAAAGAAAAAAAGAAAAATAGAGTGTTTTCTCTTTTTTTGATAAAGAGATTTTATTCTCTTTTAATTTTTAAAATGACTAATAAATTCAAAACCGGGGGTCAACCATCAAACACCCACTTTTTTTTTCTTTTTTTTTGGCCTTGAATTATAAATTTATATATCAAAATTCAGAGGTTTAGTGGACAATGGAACAAATTAATGTAAAGTAAAAGCATCCTGGATGAGATCCATCAACATATAATATAATATTAAAGTTGTGATAATTGGGTATAAGAACATTTAAAAAAAATGAAAGAAACCCCCCACTAGAAATCCCACTAAATCCACTAATCTCCTATTCTATGCCCGTTTTCCCTCTTTTTAACTAACCAAAGTACAGAATAAGGAAGCCTATATTGTCTTTTTCAAGAGCTAACATACCAACTAATGAAAGCCCTTGGTTGAATTTGGAGACCATTAAGATGATTCCAGGATCAAAGCAGGTGAGACATCGGTGCTGTTATGGCTATGATTGTGGTCAGCTTCATATGTTACAATCAGCATCATCGGTTCATCTAGAGCTCGCTCTACATGTTTCCTGGCAGGGCAGCCTTTGACGCTGCTGCATCTGTAATACCCCCTGAAAATTGCCCCAAACAAACGTGTTAGGAAAAGTCGGGTTTGGTCCGAGTTAAGTGGACTCGCGCAAGCTTTACAGATGAATTTAACTCAGTAGACGATTCAATCTAAAATACATAATAAAGCCAATGACAATTGCTGTTGAAAACAAATTTCTTTAAATATGCAAACTTGAATTATTGTCCTTTTGAGGCGTTTAATCAAACAGGTAACGGGTGGATTGACTGGTAAAGAGACGCACATGAAAGGCAAAAACCAAGCTAATAATCTTTACGAACCTTGGATGAGGGGACCCCTTGATTGGTTTCTGCCCATATTTTCTCCATGAATATTCATCAGGAGGAATATCAGCCGTCTTGTTGCTAATAGCTGGAACTCTAATGACCTTCTTCAATTTTGATTTCCTAATAAAAGTTCAATCAAAAGGTTCAGACTTTCAGAATAAAATCAATTAAACGATCCAAATTGTATGAATGACCCAGAAAATCTAAGAAACCAACCTTTTCTTGGAGCAATGGCAACGGCGAGAGAATGAACCATATTTAAGAGCAGCACCATCCAATGAATTGCACTTCCTTTTCAAAGAGGAAAACAATGGAGGTTTGCCAGAAGAAGGGACGTGAGAAGGACTAGTAAATTGGAAACCGGATGGCTGAAAGCTATCAGTATTTCCTGTTGAGGAAGAAATAAATGAATTCCCAGCAGACAAAGTACGCGAAGATGAGAAATTTATGGTACTAGGCGATTCGTTTCTTTCCAAAACACCAATCTTTGCTATCAAAGGAGGACTTCTTTTACTCTGGGGGCGACTATGAGGCAAAGGAGGCAACCTATAACTTGGGGTCAAACAAAAAGGCTTAAAAGCAGACACTTGATCTTTGGTTACTTGAAAAGAAGAAGACGCTGTCTCTGGCTCTTGAATCTTCTTCGAAGCTTGTTCTGTATCTTGGTTTGGGTGAAGAACAGGGGCTCGTCTAAATCGAGCATGGCCGATTCTCGGTCGATCCAATAAAGAAATAACCTCTTTGAAAGAGTTAACAGTCTTATCTGTAACAGCTTGGATATCCATGGCTGACTCTGCTGAACCTGATGGAGCAGCAGTTTTAATAGAAACATCTGGATTGAAAAGCTCTTGATTTTTAGACATCAACGTTATCAATTCTTCAACACCCTGAATCCCAGAATTTGCAGCTTCTTTCAAAGCAGTTTCCGCCACTTTTCTTGCAAAACTACCACCACCATCACCGCCGTATACCATCTTCAATTCCACGGTCATCTTTGTTCATCAAACGAAAAAAGAAAACCCAAACCCACCAAAAGTCTGATAACCCGAAGAAGAATCAAACCAGTTTTATAGATTTACAGAAAACCAAGGTTTGATATATTTAGGATAGGAGAGGGAAAATGAATTGAAATAATAATGTCAAAATGATGAAAGTAATAAGAAGAAAAGCTCAAAAGAGAAGAGAGTCAAACTTAATGCCTTCCGTTACATATTACCGTCGAACTCATCACCCAATCATTTCATTCCACGTATTAAAATTGCTGTCGGCACCTTGACCAACTTGGGTCCCATCACAACGGGAATTTTAATTTTAAAAGTCAAAGGGCGATGAATGACCGTTGGATGAGATGACCAGGTGAAATTGGGAATTCTATTTTGGTTGGAGACAGTGAGGCAGTGGAGTTGACTTTTAACAGCTTTAATTAAAGAACTAACATAAAAAGTCGTTCGTGGGACCATTTTTACCGGAAACTGGAAGAAACGTCAAACTTTCGTCCCACAAAGTCATATGGGATTCTTTCAAAGTGGGGCCATTGCTGCCCTTCGATTTAGCATCATATAACTGTTTATAAAGATTGGTCTTTTTCTTTTCTCATCATCATTTGAGCTCAACTTTGACAAATGATTTTTTTTTTCTGGAATATATCTTTTGGAAAGTCCTAATCAAATTTAAATAAATATAACACGTTTAGCAATTAAATTAAGTCAATGTTGACAGGCACGTCCATTGGAAAAACCTTTCTTTTTCTAAAATTAAAATAAAATCATATCAATGGCTGAAAAAAAAGTTCATTTTGAATAAGGTATTCTCAAACTTTATTAAAAAAATTATTTTAGCTTTTTATTTAATTTTTCATCTCTTTTAATTCTTTAATTTGCGTTTTTATCAAATCATCTTAAAATAGATGAAAAAATTGAGATTCTTTAATTTTGTTGACGTGATATATATATGGATTGTCAAGTAAATGATATGTCAACATCTAATTAATTTTTTTAAAATATTAAAATATATTTTTTGTAATTCTTAGACTTTTTAAATAATTTTAATGATTTTTATTTTTTAAAAATAGTTTATATTTTTTTGAATTTTTAAATTTTAAAAAATTAATTAAATATTGACGTGTCAACCATATGGAAACCAACGTCAACAAAGTTAAAAAAAACCTTAACTTCTCCATTCATTTTGGGGTGTTTTGAAAAAAAAAAACAAGTTTAAGGACTAAAAAAGAAGAAAATTTTAATGAAGGGTTAAAATAATTTTTTTATAAACCAAATAAATCATTATGCTTTTGAATAATGATATGCTAAGATGTTCATGAGAACTTTTGTTCTTAAATTAAATAAAGTTTAATTTACACAATTAGTAAAAAGTATCATGGTTAACACAATTTTTGTTAACACCCCACATCTGACCCAGTCACTATATACAAATTTATAACGTCACATTACATTATCGAAGCAACTCAAGATAACTTTCTTCTTAATCACATTATTCAATGCACAAATATCGTTCAAATAGATTCAATCATCCATTTTAACCACAAACTTACATTTATAGTGTTTAATAATCTAATTCATCAAGTTATGAGTGTAACAATTCGATTTTCAATGATATCGAAAATGGTAGTTTTAAAATCTCATTTTCGATACCAGAGTTTGTAAATATAATCATTTAATTTTTACGAGGTTAGTATAAATGTTAATTAAAGTTTAGCTCCTCGATTTTGTCAAATTAATAGTTAACTAAGGTATAAATATTAAATTATAAAAATAGTAAAAATTAATCACTATAAATTTTTAATTAACCGAATGACCAATTAAGTAATTGAATCATTAATGTATAGCCAAATGGTGGTGGAGGCCAGTTATAATCCACCAAATTGGTTAATTACGCTTAATGTTAATTAAGTAAAGGTTAATTAAATTAATTAAAGATTAATCTAATTATATTAAAAGACAAAATTTAATGAAAACAAAACATTTTTCCTATTCATCTTCTTAGCAAAAAGAGAGAATATGGTTTGGAAGCTTCAATCTTTCGGTCTTGATTTGGTATGTTAAATTTAGTCTTTTCTTTATAATTTTTATATTTCTGAGATCGTGGGAACTTGATTTAACTAGTCTATGTACCAATTTATAAAACTGTTAAAGTTTATGAAATTTTTCATTGATGAATGCTTGAAGAAATTGATACTAAATTGTTGGATTTTAAACTTAGAAGTGAAAATGGTTAGTTTGTAAAGTTTAATTACTAGTTTTTGAATATAGAGACTATTTTGTATGAATTTCGAAATTGGTGTAAAATTTCTGTAATTATAGATAGTAGAGAGTCTTAAAAGGATGTAATTGTGATCGGTTTCAAAATTTAAGCTCAAATTTGAAAAATATTACAATTTCAAATTTAGGAACTAAATTAAAAAAATGTAAAACTTTAGGGGCACTCAAATAAGCGAAATTAAATTGATTCATGCGTATAATAGGATATTGCAAGATGTTTGGAATTGATAACTTGAACTAAATTATTATATAGATGGGGGATTGAGCCAAACCGAAGATAATCAAGGAAACGCAAAAATTGTTGATTAGTCCTTAAAAATTCGGTTGTTTATTGATTTTGTCAGGTAAGTTCATATGGTATGATTGTATTAAAATTGTTATATATTTGAATTATGAATTTGCGTAAGATTGATAGTAAATTGAATTGTTTGCAATTTGATACAAAATGTGAGATATGAACTAAATCGTAAAGAAATGATTATATGTGTTAAAGATGTCTAGATGATCTTAATAAAGGATAAGATACACAATTGACTTGTCAATATAATTATTTACACGCTGATACGGGATATATGTGATGGTACGGAGTTTATTAACATACAAAATGAATGCACATATAATAAAACTCTAATGAAGGTAGCTAGATTACTATCCAAAAAGATTCTAGTATAAAAAAGAACAAACAAGATTTCTTGCCTACCTCCTAGAGTGGATGAACCAAAAAAAAAAAGCAGCAGCTGAAATTGGGAGGGAGGATTTAAAACCACAAATCATCCACAATTTAACAGGTGCATAGGGATACTTATGGAATAAGCCCATAAACACAAAATAGAAGGCCCCTTGACCCCAATTTGCAACATAAGAGCCTGAAATCGGCTCATTTGTTGTGGCCTGGTAACAAGGTCCACAGGGTCTTTTTTTTATTAATCAAAGTAAAATGAAACAGACAAAAAAAAAAGCTTGTTGTAAACATAAACTTGTAATGAAAAGAAAATATACTCCTCAATAAAAATATAATTTTTAATTTTATAAAAAACTTATAGAACATTAGAAATTTAAATTTACTAAAAGTACAGATAAAAATGAAAGAGTAAAATATTTAAAATTAATAGAACAACTTTATGAAAAACATAAAGACTTATTTACTTTATTTAATTACCATTATATGTTAAATTATGACACTACAGACAGTAGTAGTTCTAGTAATTCTGATAATTAAGAAGATTTAAAGGTTACTAGTTATATAAGAATCAAGATGAAAGAAATAAAACCCCTTACAAAACAATCTAGGAAAAGAAAATATAGAATTCCAGAACCAATGATACTGAAAAAACAAATTTATGAAAAAGAAAAATAGAGTCAGATATTCAAAACGATGATTATCTAAGAATTTAAATAAATAGAATTTACAATAATCAGAATATTAAAAAAAATTTAAAAAAAAAAAATATTCAATATCAGAATATGAAAAAAATTATAGATGATTAGGCACACTCAATGACAATTGTTGTAAACAACAACAATACTTGGTCAAAAGATAAATTTTTAAATTATTTTGTTGGAACATTCCAAGAGGATGTTTTACAATTTTTAAAACGTTAGCAGGAATCTGAAAAAGGAAAACAATAAAAAAGTCAGTTAATTAATTAGATAGGAACTCCTAAAGATCTTTTAAATGATTAATTTTTATTCTAAAAATAGAATTTTGGGCCTATTTTGATAAAAAAGATTAGGATAGTATATCTAGTTATATATTATCAAAGATTAAATTATGTGATATTAGATATTTAGAAGAATTTTCTAAAAAATTTCTTCATGAATATCAAAAATTAAAAGATGAAAATATAGAATTTTGGAAAAACCAATATTTTCATAAATTACCACCACCATAGGATGAAATTTGCATACAAAAATATGTAAATTATCTAGAAAAACATAGCAAAAAGGCTGGAGAAGAACAGAAAATATAGATTCTATAGGTAATAGAATAAGTTTTGGAAAAGAAAGAATAACTTTACATTGCTTACAAACTAAAGCTTCTAAACAAGTCAAAAATAAATAAAGTGCTAAACATTGTACAAAAATTTTAGAAAATGAGTGGAAATTTGGATGTAAATCAATACGTAATAAAACTTATAAAAAACATAGAAAGAAAAATAGAAGATATAAATTAGTTAGATGGAAACCAGACAATAAAAAATATACTAGTTATAATAATAAAAAGAAAAAATTTGTTAGAAGAAAAACTTCTAACAAATTTAAAAAACAAATATGTAAATGTTTCATATGTAATGAGGAATGTCATATAGCAACAAATTGTCCTAATAAAGGAAATGCAAAGAAAATGATTAAAACTCTTGAAGAACAAGATTTAGAAATATGTTTAGAAGAGGAAATAAATCCTGAAGAAATATTATATGAATTAATATCATAAACAGACTCTGATTCAGATGATGAAGAATATATATTTATGTTTAATGTAGGAAGTAGTTCTAAAAATCAATTAGAATAAATTCCTAACTTTGAACGACATGATATAAAATTAGGAAATTTAATCGGATAAGAAAAAGACTTTTCTAATGAAATGATAGAAAAAAATAAATAAAAATCATATTTCTAAAGAAGAAATATATAAAATTTCTAAATTCAAGATATGGAGTCAAAGACATACAGAAAAAATTAGTGGCAATACAGTCACTAAAGATACTATAGGTGGATTAACAGAGATTCCATTATTTACTAAAGATAAAATTAAAAGAATTAGGAAAAAATATACTCAAGTTAGATATATACATTTAGGTATAATTATGATAACAATTAGAGCTTTATTTAAAAAAGGTCATGATATACCTATAATAGCAGTTTTATTAGATAAAAGATTTGAAAATCCAATAAAAGCACTTATTGGAGGTATTGAATCTAATTTACATACTGGTGTAACAGGATTTAAAGTTAAACCAAATTACTTTACATCTATTACAAATCCTCTAATAGAAGAATGTTTATGTTTAAGAATTCAGACAAAAAATTCTGAAATAAATGATTTAGCAGAAGATCTAGCAATAAGTTAGACTTCTATTAATGAATATATTAATACTGCAGAAGTCGAAATTAAAGAAATAAATAATAAAATTATTGAGCTTTTTAAACCTAATAAATTTACTACAGAAATTCAACCAAAATTATTACATTTAAGGGATCTATTAATACCAAGAAACTGGATGATAGTTAGAATAAGTAGTGCTAGTACTTCAAAATCTGTAAGTACTATAGAATATATGTCGTCAGGAGATAGATTATTTTTTAAAAATAATGCTATAACAAATACATAAACATTATTGAGCTTTTTAAACCTAATAAATTTACTACAGAAATTCAACCAAAATTATTACATTTAAGGGATCTATTGATACCAAGAAACTGGATGATAGTTAGAATAAGTGGTGCTAGTACTTCAAAACCTGTAAGTACTATAGAATATATGTCGTCAGGAGATAGATTATTTTTTAAAAATAATGCTATAACAAATACATAAACATTATTGAGCTTTTTAAACCTAATAAATTTACTACAGAAATTCAACCAAAATTATTGCATTTAAGGGATCTATTAATACCAAGAAACTGGATGATAGTTAGAATAAGTGGTGCTAGTACTTCAAAACCTGTAAGTACTATAGAATATATGTCGTCAGGAGATAGATTATTTTTTAAAAATAATGTTATAACAAATACAAATGATAATTTAGTTTTACCTTCAAATACTCAAACAGAGAAAGACGAGGATAATATAAGTACAAGTTCAACACCAATAGGAATGAAAACAGTTAAAATACCTATTTTTCCAACTGAACCTAGTAGAAATTCTAGAAACACTAGAATGGAAGAAATTTAAACATCAACAATTATTCAATAGATGAAAATTGGAAATAGTGATGTTATTACATTTTCAAATTTTTAACGAAGAAAATATTATATATATTGAAATTACATTCCAATTTAGAGAATATAAAACATATTCTTTACATGCTTTATTAGACACTGGAGCTACCACCAGTAGTTGTAAAAAAAATACCATTCCTGTAGAAAAATGGGAACCAATGAAAAATCCAATTAGAGCCATAGGAATAGATGGTAATGAAACCATAATAGGATTTAAGGCTAGAAAAATACCAATCTACGTAAATACCATTCCTAAAATATTATGTTTTCCTGAAATGCGTGGAGATATATTATTAGGAAATAATTTTATATATCAACATTTACCATTTTCTATAGATAAAAATTTAATAATATTGTTTGCAGAAAAGATTTTTGTAGAAATACCTTTAGTAGAAAATTATAAATTTGTGTGTGATAAAAATTTTACACCCCCAAGAAAAGAACAGATTAAACAACTAGAAACAGATCATTGGTTGTTTAAAATTCTAGAAGATAATTTTAGTGAAGAACCATTAAATTATGGCAGAATAGTCCTAGATATTGTGAAATAAAATTGGAAAATCCCAATAAAATCATTAGATTACACCTATGATCTATACTAAACAAGATATAGATGAATTTGATATACAAATCAAAGAATTATTAGAAAAAGGATTAATAAAAAAAACTAATAGTCCACATTCTAGTCCTGCTTTTATGGTAAGAAACTATGCTGAAATAAAAAGAGGAAAAGCTAGAATGGTAATTAATTATAAAAGATTAAATCAAAATATTATTTTTGACGGATATTTTATTCCAAGAAAGGATGTTTTAATTAATCAAGCTAAATAAGCAAAATATTTTAATCCACAATTTGTTGTTTTCAATCATATCCTAAACAATGGACCATATTCAAATATTTTTCTATAATAACAACTAATTTGTATTTTTATACGATGCATAGGCCGGTTGTATATATATAATATTTTAAAAAATTAAAAGGTCATAAACTTTTGTGATGCAAGGAATTTAAATTTCAATGAGACACCAAATTTGTCAAAAGCGTATCCAAAAAAATTATTTTTTTTTATTTTTTATTATTAATGTTATGAGATTTAAAAACATGTTAAATTATGTATACTTCTTTGAGAAAAAAAAAATAATTGAGTTTGATGTACTTTTATATATATATTATGCATATATGATGTACTTATATTAACTTTTTAATTGTTGTTCATATTTGGTAAAGGATTATTTGTAGAAACATTCGTGGTATAAACTATTCATTAATTAATTAAGCATAAGAATAATTTTCAAAAATATATTATAATCATTTTCATATTTTAATTGAAAATATTTAATATAGAAAACCATATATGCATATGCATTATCGTAAAGTACTATACGATTAAATTTTTTTTATATTAGTTGTGCTATTTATAATAATTGTATCTATATTTAAGTTTATTATATCTAAGTAATTAGCTTAACATTATTAATAATTTATAATTATTTCATTAGAATAGCTAAATTAAATATACATTAAAAAGATATGTGTTTAAGGAATTAAAATATAGTGAGCGTAAAAATAAAAGTTATCAAAAAATATGGAAAACAGAGAGACTTCTGGTGCCGGAAAAGCCATGCAGAGGAGTTGATCCCGAAGAAAGTTCACTTTAGACAGGAAGACGGAGATTCTAACAACGATATGATGATCGATCTGACCTCGGAGCAGCCCGTTTCGTGGAAAGATAAACTTATCAGTCAATCATCAAAGAATGAGAGTACTGGTTCGGAAGGAAGAGAGGATTTTGTTATTATGGATGGCGACATTCAAAAATCTTTTGTGAATGGAATGCCTTCTATAACTTTCTCGGACAGGGTTCATCAATTTTTAATACAAGGTATGGAGAATACCGTGATTTTAAAATTGCTTGGTTGTAACATAGGTTTTTCAGTTTTGCAGAATAAATTATACAATCTGTGGAGACCTTCAGTAACCCTACATAT
Source organism: Gossypium hirsutum (assembly GCF_007990345.1). Taxonomy (NCBI): domain Eukaryota; kingdom Viridiplantae; phylum Streptophyta; class Magnoliopsida; order Malvales; family Malvaceae; genus Gossypium; species Gossypium hirsutum. The sequence continues at coordinate 29,404,703 of NC_053428.1, forward strand.
GATGGATATTGAGAATGAATATTTTCTGGTTAAATTTCAAAATAAGTTGGACTATGAAATGGCTCTTTCTGAAGGCCCTTGGATTATCTTTGGACAATACTTGACGGTTCAGCCTTGGACGGTATCTTTTGATCCCTCTCAGGCATACCCAAGCATTGTGAAGGCGTGGATCAGGTTTCCTGGTTTACCGGGGTACTTATACAACCATAAAATTATTTTTGAGATAGGAGGGATGGTTGGAAAAGTGGTTAAGCTCGACATGAACATTGACAGTAGAGCTAGAGGGCGTTTTGCTAGAATGGCGGTTTATGTTGACTTGGATAAGCCTTTGGTTTCCCAAATCTTGATTAATGGACGAAAACAGAACGTGTAATATATGTCTCTCTATCCACAATCTATTTTAGCTGTGGAAGATATGGTCACGTGGAAAACTCTTGTATGTTCAGGAATTCAGGTGTCACCGGAGAAAAGAGTCTTACTGCACATGAAGAGTCGTCGGGGATTCGGGAAATGATTAGAGATAGCTCGGGGAAGAAGGACAAAAATTACAGGCCATGGATGATCGTTGAAAGGAAATCAATGCGGAATTTTAGAGAGAATGTGCAGGCTCCGGTAGCAAATCAAGGGACTGAACAAGAAGGCTCACGATTTAGACTCCTTAATAATAGGGATTATCATAAAAATGGTAATGAAGGTGTTCTGTCACGTAATAAAGGGAAAGAAATATTTAATGGAAAATATACCAGGAAAGAGGTTGGCTCTCTTCAAAAAGAAAGTCTTGATTTAAGCAAGAATAATAATAATAACGGTCAGGATAAAGAGGTAGGCCGTTTCAATAATATAGGCTCGAATATTAATGGGGAAAATGGGCCAATATCTGGGTCTAGCTTGAATAAAAAACAGACTAAAGAAAACTTACCGGATTCTAAGAAGCAGACCAGCTATTTGGGCCTTGGAGACAGCTCAAATGCTCAAGCCCGAGATACCTTGGACCTACCTGGATCTGTCACTGTGGCCCAACAGAAAGCTGTGGTTGCTGGCTGCAGTAGCAGCTCTATGGCGGTGGTAGACGAGCGATTGCCTTCTACTGGTGAGATGGATCTTCTCCTTGAATTCAATTCTGGTTCGGCTCAAGGGTATCCGGTTCTGGAAGGGTGTATCAGAAAGGAAGAGAGACTGGCAGTGGGAAACCTTGATCCTGGAAGACATACGGCTGTGGTTTTCCACGATAACTTGAACCCTAACAAGACTAACTCTCTTCCAAACAGCAGTAAAGGGCTAATCCTGGTGAGTAACTCCAGCCTAAGGAAGGGATTCGGTACTAGAGGGAAAGGTATTTCTAAGAAACGAAACAAAGTTGCCCATGGGAGCAATACCCGTTTCAAATTCGCTGGCTCACAACGGGTCCCTTTGAAGTAGTCGATAGAGCAGATTGCTGAAAGCCTTTCGGCCTTATCCAAATCCAATCTTGAATTGGTGGAAGCCAATGTGCACGGACAAATTGTAGGGAGTTATATCCCTGGACAGTAAGCTTTAAGGATTTATTTTGGTTTTTATTGTTTTCTAATTTTCTTTTGTTTTTAATTGTTTTTTGGATTTCTGGTGTTGTTACATTTTATTTTGGTTTATTTATCTTTTTATGATTATGGGTTCAAATTTTAAAATATTTACATGGAATTGTCAAGGTTGTGTTAGCAGGAATTTTATTCGTGCTTTTCGTGAATATAACGAGGAGCACAAGCCGGATATTGTCTGTTTGGTTGAACCGAGAGTGAATGGCAAAAAGGCCAATGATATTATTGTGAAATTAGGGTTCAATTTTTCGCATCGGGTTGAAACAATTGGGTTTCAGGTGGTATCTGAATGGGGTGGAATGATTCTATTCATATTAGAATCATTCAGAACCATCCACAATTTATTTTTTTATGTGTTGATAACCTTATTCCTGATAAATCCATTCTCATTTCTTTTGTGTATGGTAGTCCAGATAGGTCCAAACTGAAGCTCTTCTGGGAAGATTTACAATCCATAGCTCCTCATAACTTCACCCCTTGGCTTATGATGGGAGATTTTAATGACATCTTATCTCCTTCTGATAAAAGGAGCCATTTTACTGTCGGTAAGCGTTGTAATTTTTTTGGCAATTTTGTTGAATCTTGTGAGCTGCAGGACTTAGGTTATAGCGGCCCCCCTTTCACTTGGCAAAGAGGTGGTACTTTAGTCAGATTGGATAGGGCCTTAGCAAACGATGCTTGGTTGACTACTTTTCCCCAATGTTTAGTACACCATCTCACCCGTATCAAGTTGGATCATCGACCTCTCTTATTGTTTACTAGACCGAATCTTTGCACTCCTAAAGGCAGACCGTTCAGATTTTTAGCAGGGTGGACGAAGCATAATGACTTTTCCAATTTTGTCAAAAGCAAATGAAATTTTGCAGGTAATATGAGCGACTCCTTAAATAATTTTACTTTCTCTGTTAAAGATTGGAACAGGAATGTGTATGGCTTTTTGGGTACTCGCAAGCGGACTCTTATGAGATCACTTAAAAATATTCAAAGGGCTTTAGAATAGTCTGGCTCTATTCATTTAGCCACAAAAGAAATGGAAGTTCGAGATGAGTTGGAAAACATTCTGGATCATGAGGATCTTCTTTGGAGACAGAAGGCTCGTTGTGATTGGCTGCAATTGGGGGATCGGAATACCAATTTTTTTCATAGTCGTACTATTAAAAGAAGGAAATTTAACTGAGTCACATCTCTGCGCATAGAGAATGACGAATGGTGCTCTAACCAAGATAATCTGAGTATTAAAGCGGTGGAATTCTTTGAAAATCTTTATGATGAGGCCCCTCTCGTTTTGAGAGATACCCCTAGTAGTGGATTCCCTTCTCTTAATCTTTTAGAAATTTCTTTTCTGGAGTCAGCCATCACAAATGAAGAGATTAAAGTGGCGTTGTTCGACATGGCCCCTTTGAAAGCCCCTAGAAGTGATGGTTTTCATGCCCATTTCTTTCAAAGTCAGTGGAATATTCTTGGAAAGGATGTCTGTCAATGGGTTAAAGATGTCTTTGATGGAAAGTAGATTGAGCCGGATTTAAACAATACGTTGATTGTGCTCATACCTAAAAAGGATAATCCTGAGGATTTTAGTCACTTCCGGCCTATCAGCTTATGTTCTGTTCTGTATAAGCTCATAATGAAAGTGATTGCGAATAGATTCAAGGTAATCTTTCCTAAACTGATTTCTCAAGAACAAGCTGGTTTCATTGCTGGAAGAAATATTTCTGACAACATCATCATAGCGTAAGAAGTCATTCATTCTATGAGATGTAATCGGAAGGAGAGGAAGTGGATGGCCATTAAGCTGGATTTGGAGAAGGCCTATGATAGAGTTAGTTGGAAGTTTATTAGTGCGTCTCTTTCTGCAGTTGAAATTTCTTTGTTTTTACGGAGGGTGATTATGTCAGCCATTTCTATGTCCACCATGCAAATCCTTTGGAATGGAGTTCCAACACAAAAATTCAAACCTGCTAGGGGTATCTGTCAGGGATGTTCTTTTTCGCCCTACCTTTTTGTGCTTTACATGGATTGGTTGAGCCATCTTATTCATACTGAAATGGAAGTTGGCAATTGGGATCCAATACGACTCTCCCGGGCTGGACCTGAGATTTCTCATTTGTTCTTCGCTGACGATTTGGTGATTTTTTGCAAAGCTCAGGTTAACCAAGCTCGATTATTGGATAGTATCCTCTCTCAATTTTGCAGGATTTCGGGGCATAAAATTAGTGTAAGGAAAAGCAGTATCTTCTTTTCCAAGTGCACTGAAGTTGACACTCGTAATCAAATTAGCCAGTTGTTCGGTTTTCAGGAAGTTCAGAACCTCGGTACTCTATTTAGGTGTTCCTCTTCTGCATGATAGGGTTTCCAAGAATACTTTGAATTTTGTGGTTGATAAGATCAGAAACAAATTGCAAAGTTGGATGCTAGGAGGTTATCTTTTGCTGGTAGAGTCACTTTAGCTCAATCGGTACTTCTCTTCATTCCTAACTACTTTATACAATCGTTAATGATTCCGAAAGGTGTTTGCGTTGATATAGAAAGACTGGTTAGGCAGTTTATCTGGGGTTGCACTGAGGGGCAATCTAAAATGGCCTTAGTGGGATGGGATTCTATTTGTCAGCCACGGGCTCGGGGTGGTCGTGGCTTTAAACATTTGAATGACAAAAACTGGTCATTCCTGATGAAGATTGGGTTTAGCCTTGTGTCTAAATGTGAGGTGTTTTGGGTGCGCGTTTTCCGATCCAAGTATGGTTGGAAAGATCAGCTTTCTGACTCTATCAGTAGGAATCAATGCTCTCACCTTTGGAGGTCGCTCTCTAAAATTTGGTCTCTTTTTCACGAGAATTTATTATGATCTATTGGGGATAGGGCCAATGTTCGCTGTTGGAAAGACCGTTGGATTCCATGTATGGGCCCTTTATTCCTAAAAATTCTATTCTTTACTAATTGATTTGAATTGCAGTATTAGGGATATGGTTAAGTTGGATGGGAGTTGAAACCTGGACTTGTTTTGTATTTGGGTTTCTGAAGAAGTGATTAGCCGAATCACTAGTATTCCTCCTCCACATCTGGATTCTGGACCTGATAGAGTTGTATGGGCTTGGTCAGTGTCAGGAGCTTTCTCAGTTCGTAGTACTTACTGGGCATTGAAAGAAGATACGTGGAACACTCAAGAGGAGCATTGGAAGATCTCTTGGAAGTATCAAGGACCTCAGCGAGTTAGAGTTTTTCTTTGGTTGGCCTTTCAGCAGAGACTTCTTACTAATTCTGAACGAACCAGAAGGGGAATTAGTCATAGTAGTTCCTGTACTGTTTGTGGAAATGATTTGGAAGATTTGATACATGTTCTTCGAGATTGCCCCATTGCATATGAAGTATGGAAGATAGTGATTCTGGACCAGCTAAAACAAAGGTTTTTCTCTATTCCTTTTCAAAATTGGCTTATTCTTAATCTTTGTTTTCATGAAAGGTTGCAGGAAAGCAGTGTCACGTGGTCATGCCTATTTGGGTTGATTGTATGGAGAATCTAGAAGAATAGAAACTTGTTTATCTTCCAGAACATTTCCTGGACAACAACTGAAGTAGTGAAAGCCTCTAGTTGTTGGGCCCGTCAATATGAATCATTTCATGGTGGCTATAAGAATAATTCTCAAAATTCAAATTCCATTAATAATTTAGAAGGAAGCTGGGTGTACTTGTCCACTGATGGAGCAGTGAGCAGAGATTCTGGGTATGCTGCTACAGTGGGGTAGCTCTAGATCATGAAGGAAATTGGATTGTGGGTTTCAATCGTTTTTTAGGTGTTTGCTCTCCGTTTGAGGCTGAAGTGTGGGGTATCCTGGATGGAATCCTTATTTTGTTAAGTAAAGCATTCAGACGGATCATCATTCTGACTGATAACCTTGAAGTCGCTCAAAATTTGTCTGCTTTAAATTTGGAATACTTAGGGATTGCGGTCCTTCGAAGAACTCAGCGCGTCATGCAATCAGAAGGGGAGTGGAAGATCGAGTACATTTCAAGAAATCTGAATTCGGTAGCTGATCACCTTGCTAAACTTAGTTTGAATTGAAAGTCCAATCTTCAAATAATTGTTGAGGCTCTTAAGGAAATTTTAGATTTACTTCAAGCTGATAAAGCTAGTGGCTATTTCATGTAGTTGATGTATTACATTCTTTATCACCAAAAAAAAAGATATGTGTTTAAAATTCAGCATTAATATTTAAGAAAAAAAATGTTAGCAACCAAAATTTCGTCACTACTTTAGGCATAAGTAAAAGGGAGAACTCAAATCTAGGAATTAAAAATTTTGTTAGAGTTGGTATAAAAATTTTGTTGTTAGAGTAAAAATTATTAGGATTAAAAAATCGAAGTAATAATATTTATTACAAATAAAAATATAAGAAAAACCCTAGATAATTATTAATTAAAAATGTGTTTTTATTATTAATATTTTTTCGAAATTAATTTCATGAACAGTAATGATGCAAAACACTTTAATTATCATTATATGATTATAAATATTTGTTTCCTAAATTTAGTTAGTTGATTGTAGTAATTTTTTTTTGGTAAAGAAAATAAACATAATAAGTTAATTACATAATAACTCTCTGGGTAATATTGCCACTAGTTTGACCAGTAGAAGAAAGTGGTAGCACCTCTTTTAGAATATCCGCAAATAGCTTCAGCCTAAAGCTTGTATCAATGGCTATTTTGGCTAGGTAATCTACAACCTTATTAAAATCTCTAGGGGAATGTTCTATGGTCCAAGATCCTAGGTTCTCCAGAATATGATGAATACGTCTAATAGTGGTAGAGTTCAAACTCGTCAAGAAAAGACCCTGAATGGCCTTGATTGCCTCCAAGCTATTTGTTTGAATCTTTACGCTTGCATATTACATATCTTGAATGATGGTCAATCTGTCAAGCATACCCCACAATTCAGCATCAAAGATTGAGCAATTGCCCAAGTATCAATTATATCCCTTAATCCACTCCTCATTTTCATCCCTTACTGCAGTATTTCCAGTAGTGACCTGAATCGCGCTATCTGTGTGAAGGCTGATCCAACTTTTTGGTACCTGTAAATCTGAACTCGACTCATATTGTTTAGATGTGTGGTCCTTGTGAAAAGAAACAAATTGTTTTGCCCATATATATGATATCTTAACTGTCTCACTTGTATTCCGTAAAACACTCTGAAAAATAAAAAGGTTTTAATTCTTCCAGATTCGCCAGGTAAGTAAACCAAATAAACAAGACCAATTCACCTTTTCAGCTATGAATTGAGTAGGTTTCCTGCAAATTAGACTTTAACCATTGAAAGAGGTCACCTGCAAAGAAATGCTCACTAATATCATTAGAAAGTACATGCATCCAAATTATTCCACTTCACATCTTTAGGGTTCCACGGTCTTTCTTAGATGTGCCAATAAGCATGTTTTAGAGAGAAAATACCATTCAAAGTACAAACCCAAATAATCCTGTCATCACCTGCAAACAGATGAGGTGGGGGTATACCCACAATATGTCTAATTATATCATCTAAAAACCAAATACGAAAAAGCTCCAAATTCTAATAACCCTTCTCAGTGATCATTTTACTGAGTAAATAGTCCAAATTATGACTTCCCCATTCCTTTTGTTGATTGCATATATATATATACTTGGATCCTTGCCAACAATGCATTGTGCTGGTGAATCGAAATGTGAGTGTTGGAATCAAGATAATATTCGCAATCCAACTAGCCAAGGGTATTCTCAATGACAAAAATATTGACTTAGTAGTTCTAAATGTTGATGAGACCCATTAAAAGTGCTAAAGGTGTAGTAGTCTTTTGACAATATAAAGCTTGTTGAGCAACTGGTGGGACTACAACCTAAAAGAGAGGTGGATTATGTATTAAACTTTATGGTAAAGAAGTGTCGATGCAACATGGGTAGTCAATGCTCTATGGTGTGATTTGTCTAAATTGTTGAACGTAGGTTATAGACAACCAATCATAATAGTTTGTTGGTTTATTATGGCTTAGCATAGATGCAAAGGTCCTTTTAGAGTTCTATGATGAGTAGGCAAAGTAAACAGTTAGGATTCTATCTTTTAGATAGGTTTGAATGTGAGTCATTAATGTAATTCAATCTATATCATTTATGTAAATTGATATCAACTATAAATAGAGGCCTTCTCCAACCTCATTTGTACCATTCACCATTGAGTTAATCAAATATAAAGAGTATTTACTCTAAGCTTTTGTGCTTGTTTCGATTAGTTGTTTTCTCAACTTCAAGGGTTAAGGTTGACTTAAGACAATTTGAAACAAATTCTCATCCTAAAGTTGCATGGTTTACTTGGTTAAAGTTTGAGCCCATAACACTTGCATAATGCATTTGATTTTACGAGAAAAGAAGGTATGAAATAGTTATGTGATCATGTTAATATTTAATTATATTTAAAAAAATCAAGTATTTATTAATTTAATCATTATTGAATTAATTTTTATCCTTTAATTATCAAATGTGATATTTAGTAATTGAATGTTATTTTTAATGTAATTACGTGGCATGATTTGAGTGAAAGTAATATATGCTAACATAGCATTATTGTTTCATACAATTCTCTTTCTTTGGTACAAACATATATTAGATTATAGCACATATCACTGATATGGGTGGAGAAAAATCAGTTAATAAATACATTTATTCAAAATTTATATAAAAATTAATTGAAATTATTGTTGAAATAATAAAGTTAAAGTATTTAATATTCATTGTGCCACCGATTTAATTTGAGTTTTTATTGATTTTGGTATAAAAAAACAAAATACCCTCTTATGAATCATTTTAATATATCAATCTTTAACGATACAAATTTGTACACTTATTTAAGTTGTATATCCATGCCGATGCAGTCCTAGAATTTGTTGTAACGTAAGGCAGTGTTGTTAATCCACAGAAGTGCAAAAACAAAGAGAAAAGCCAAAATTGGGAAAAGTAATGCTATGCTGATATTTCAATGGATCTTTAACAAATAAGTGATAATATAATAAGATTCTTCACCACCTTTGGAGAAAAGCTGAAATGCTAATCCCTTTTGACAGCGACATACTTCCATATAGTAAAAATAATAAAAAGAAAGAAATATGTCTACCATTAAGCACCTTTTCATTCAAAGAAGATCCTCCTGTACCTGACCTCCCCTCCTTTGCTCTCCTCTCTTTTTTAAATCATGCTTGTAATATCTTTTTCTCATTATAAATTCATTAAAGGAGTCATTTTATATCATTTTTAAAAATTTTATGGCAAACAATATTATTTTCTATAAAAAAATTTTGAATTAATAAATTGAATTCGCATAATAATTTATTTGGACCTTGACTTTACAAAAAAAAATCAGTTTAGCCCTTTATTTAATTTTTTAGTCTTTAAATTAGTATTTTCTTTTGTCAAATTACTCCAAAATGAATAAAGAAGTTAACATTTGTTAACTTTGCTGACATGACATATACGTGTATACTATATTAGTAATTAATTAATATTTTTAAATATAAAAAATTTAAAAAGTAGAAATTATTTAAAAATATATATTAAAAAGTGCTAAAAATTTTTAAAAAATAATTTTAATTTTTAAAAAATTGATCAATCCCTGACGTGGCTTGCACGTGGATGCCACGTCAGCAAAGTTAGCAAACGTTAATTTTTTCATCTATTTTTTGGGTGATTTGACAAATAATGCAAGTTTAAGGGCTAAAAGGTGAAAAATTAAATACAAGGCTAAAATGATTTTTTTTGTAGAGTTGAGGGCAAAATAAGTCGTTATGCCAATTGAATTTGCATATTATTAATAATTCATACTCCAATTATGATCATTTTTGTTGATAAAAGGCATAACAAAGGAGGAGATAGTGATGGTTCTGTGGAGGTCAGTCCACCTAGAGGGGCGAAGACTCGAAAAAGAACAAGAGAACAGATTGAGAGAGAAAGGGGAGAGAAAGGGGAGAGAATTACTCAGAATAACTTTAGGGTTTCAAAAGATTATTCTTTTCTTCATCATTATAAGAGTATCTATAGGTAAAGTCATTTTGTTCACAAGTGTGACGTGACAGAATAAATGCTCAATCCCACAAAATGCATAAAGGATATTCATGGCGTGAAGAACATACATCGTGAGATCCATCTTACTATGTATTAAACCAATACAAGGTTGTTATGCTTAAATGAGACCATTATTGTGGTGAGAGTATGTTCACACTTGAGTAATGTTCATACCTAAAAGTGGGTGGTCTGGTTCATGAAAGGGTGTCACTCTTCAAGTTTGGAAATGTGATCAACTAGGATATACTACCTCACATGAAATCAAAAGAGAATTTAACATCTTCTGCTCTGCTAACATGGGTCTATATAGCGGAGGAGTATAACAATTTTAATGAAGAAAAAGCGAAAACTAAAAGTAATCAATAAATTAGGATAGTCATTTAAATCAGGTTGAAATCAATACGTGAGATTTTTCTTTAAGGTCTGATTTGTATATATTTGGATTTCAAGCGAATGTTGAATTTGAATGCTATATCTTATGTATGTATGTACGGTTCATGAACACATCGGATGTCCCAATAGCATAGCCATCAATTTAATCATCTTTATCCAAGTGTGAGTATCCAGTAAAAAAAATATATTTGACAAATATATGACCATATTTTTATAATTTGTTCATGTAGTTAAAAAAAAATTATGGATTTTAATCAAGTTTGTGTGATATAATAAAAGCCTTTCATTGGAATTATAATTGGCATCAAATGATTTTTTTTTTGGGGGGGCGGCGCTTTGAAATAGAAGGACAAATCGGAGGATGCAACGGAGAAGGTGGTGAGTGGTCCGCAGCCATTAACCTTACAATATTTTAATGGTCGTCCGCCGTCTATAAGCAAGCAGGTGCCACCAAGAATCTAGTTAGGTTGGGTTGAATATAATTGGCGAAGGGCGGGGTCAGCATCAGTCACCCCCAGATGGAAACTTTAAACCCCTAAACCCATGGATGGGTCCATAGCTTTTCATTTTTTTCTGCTTGTTGTTGGCCACTGTTTTTAAACTGCGATACTGACCGCACAGCGCGCGCTCCTGATAAAGCCGAATGGCCGCCTATTTTCCATTTTTTTTTATCTTTTTTAATTATTACTTTTTCTATTTTCTAATAATCTTACGAGTCAAATTTATTCAATTATGTAAGAAAAATAAAATCAAATTCAAAGAGGTTTTCTAATAACCTGTCCGCCATTGACGTTGTTGAGCTTGTTGTATGTTCCCTCTGCCCCTTCCTTTCCCTTTAATCCCTTAAAATAGAATGGAGATTATACATATAGCAAGTAAAATGGAAAAACCATCAGATTCCACATTTTATTATCTCTGAATTTGGATTTGTTTTGGTATAGGTGAGAGAATTGGAAACCGATCCTCTGTTTAACTCCGGGCGTGGATCTGCCCTTACGGAGAATGGAAAGGTGGAAATGGAAGCCAGTATTATGGATGGTCCGAAAAGGCGGTGCGGTGCCGTTTCCGGGTTAACCACCGTTAAGAACCCAGTTTCCCTTGCCCGACTTGTAATGGAAAAATCACCACATTCGTATCTGGCCTTTTCAGGTGCCGAAGAGTTTGCCAAGAAACAGGTTCGTAGTTTGGTCCAAATTCCACGTTTTTTTTAAATGCTTTTCGAATCTTAGGTTCAGCAACACACGTGTTGAAGTCTGACACCTGGCAGTGTCAAGGACAAGTTTGGGTCTTCTTAGATTAATGGTTTGGATTTGTTGCAGGGCGTAGAGATGGTGGACAATGAATACTTTATTACCGAAGATAATGTCGGGATGCTCAAGTTGGCAAAAGAGGCCAACTCTATCCTGGTATACATTTAAGATTTTACACTACTTTCCCTCTGAAAAAACGACATTCATGCAGTGGGACGATGGCTAACGTTTCCTAGTTTTGTCTTCTGGTCAGTTTGATTATCGTATCCCAGCTGTTGGCACCTGTGGAGCCAGTGCCGCCATGGACAGCCCTTTGCAGATGAATGGGCTGCCAATCAGTGTCTACGCTCCGGAGACAGTCGGATGCGTGGTGGTTGACAAGCAAGGCCGATGTGCTGCCGCCACCTCCACAGGTGGGCTCATGAACAAGATGAGTGGAAGGATCGGTGACTCACCACTAATAGGATCGGGGACCTACGCATCTGAGTTATGCGGAGTGTCGTGCACCGGCGAAGGGGAAGCAATCATCCGGAGCACACTGGCGAGGGAAGTGTCTGCAGTGATGGAATACAAAAGGTTGAATCTGCATGAGGCGGTGGATTATGTGATAAAGAGCAAGTTAGATGAAGGCAAAGCGGGGCTGATCGCGGTGTCCAAGGACGGTGAAGTGGCATGTGGGTTTAACACCACCGGGATGTTTAGGGGCTGTGCCACTGAGGATGGGTTCATGGAGGTGGGTGTCTGGTGAAACGTCATTGGGTTGCCCTAAGAGAGATTTGCTTTTTATGTCTTTAGGTTTTAACCATGTGCTTCACAGTATCCTTGGTTTGGTCGGTCAATGTGTAATTGAAATGCCCCCATTAATAAAATTAGGATCTTCCGTATCAATATTCAATCATGGCAAGTTTGATGCTATAGATTCTTATTCTATGGGATTAAAATCATGTGGGCTGCTGCTATTTAACATGATGAATCCAAGAAAAAGACATGAATCTTAGACCGAAATATACTGTGTTGGGTCTACTTGTTCCTTTAAATTACCCCTGTTTTACCGAATTTTCTAAACAAGATTCATGACAGAATCTTGCACCAAATCTAACCTCTCCAATCAATGTCCTTCAAACTTTCAAAGCTAGCATGCCCTTTTCTATGACTTTTCTTCTCTTTCGCTTTTCACCTTTAATTTAATAATTAAAGAGGGTATCTAAAAAAATACATCATGGGCAAAATCTAGGAAATTGTATATTCAAGGTTGATACCAAAATCTGACGCCGGATCCAAATAATTTAATCACCTTATTGTTTTCAAACTGAACTCCCCTCGTTTTCACTCTCTTATACCCTTCATTGCTAAAATTCAATATTTTCCTAGGATTTTTATTATAGGCAGGATGGTGAGTGTTTTCGGGGTGGTGAATTAAGCTCCACTTGATTAAATTATAAATATTCTTGAGTCGAGTTGGGTTATGTTTAAGAGAAATTATTTTATGATATTAATATAATTTATGTTTATTTAAGCATAGTTCAACCTTAAATATAATACTTAAATTTTGGTCATGTTCGTTCATATTTGTAAATAGTTAATTCAAGTCCATTTTAAATTTACATATATTTCTTTTAAAAAAAATATTAAGAATAAATTTATATTATTTTAAATTTAATATAATAAATTTAAATTTTTTATTTTATTATAAGTTTAAATGTAGATAACATATTGTTTAATTTATAATATTATATGTTATTTTTTTGTAAGTCAACTTTATTCAATTATGTAAGAAAAATAAATAGCTGGTACACACACTAATCATAAAATCGCAGTATGTACAAGTAGCAAACTTGCTTTAACACTATCGAGTTTCAACTGTCCTCTCCAGTAATTATGTTATGTTTTGTATTATCTGGTATATTTTATTTTTTATGTTTTAATAATCTGTATCATACAGATATATATATTTAAGAGATAAATACAAACGGGTATAATTCTTTTAATTACTAAATTTTCATTCTATATACCATTCAGACTTGAATAGAGATGATGTAGCACTGCTTCCTAAGAGCAACGTGTCTACCAATTTCACTATAGCGGCTTGCTCGAAATCATAATAACTCATTTTTAGTCAAGTATTGAGATTGAAGGTGTAAAAGTATCAAGAAGATTTTTATATTAGGAGATAGGTTTCATTTGTCCATCTACTAAAAAACAAAAAGAGCAAATTATTCCTTCTTGTTAAATTTTTTATCTATCTGTAGTATTAAAAACTGGCGAGTCTTGTGCTGGTATATAAAACCAATTTTTAACAGTAGAAATGAGTGAATTCTTAATAGAGGATTAATTTGCTTTTTGACATAACGTACAGAGGAAAATGGATTATATGAAATTGTGATTCTACATCATCCCTATCATTTTCCAATATGAGCAATTTTCCTCTTGATTTTTAACATTTTTAGTTGGATTTGAATTCTTTTAGTAGGAAAAAGCTGAAAATAAGGAGAAAAAATCTGATTTGTCATGCTCCTATTGAAAAGGGATAGGAATAATGTAGAATTATAGTTTTGTATAATCATTTCTCACGTAAAGAGATTAATTCACCACTTTTTTGAATAAAAAAATACAATCAGATAATTTTACCTTAATTCTACTTTATCTAAACCCTTTATTATAGATAATCTGTCACCTTGATATTAACCCTTTCTTTAATTCCATCAAAACTATACAATATCATTTTAATAAATTATACTTTCCCTTTCTCATTAACAAAACCAATACAATATTTCATTTTAAAAAATCATATACAGAATAATAGAAAATCAAAGTTTCCATATCATTCTATACATTAAACCAAAAATATGCACATCTTTAAATTCAAATAAAATCCTTGAATATTAAGTTTGGTAAATTACAAAAATAGTCATTTTTGTTTGACTCAGGTTACATTTTAGTCACTTATGTTTGAAATGTTACGTTTTAGTCACTTATGTTATTATTTTGTTACGAAGTGATTACTCTTCCGTTAAGTTCTATTATCTCCCTAACAGTAATCCTATGTGGCAATCCAACTAGATTTTAAGTGCCAACTTGGATTTTCAAATGGGATGAGAATAGATTTTTTATTAAATAAATTTAATTAACTAAAAATTTTAAACCCTAAATATTAGTTGTAAAAACCGTTCATCTCTTCTATTTTTTTTAGCTTTCTTTTTCATTTGACTAAAAAAAGCTATTATCATCAGAATTTTTTATTCATGTACAAAAACAAAACAGGATTTAATGGAGGGTCCAGGTATGTTTTCTTTATCGACAAATTTATGTTCTAAGACTTAAAATCAAGTGGTTTGTTTGTTCAATCCGATTTTTGTTTGTTTGTTTGTTTGTTCTAAGAAAAATTTATGTTTTCTTCACATCCTTGAATAATTGGTTTCTCAATCCAACTTTTTCTGATCTGAATCGGCTTGTATGTTCACAACCCCTTTGTGGGTATTCTATATGTTTCTTTTCTACTGTTAATTTTGTGCTAATATGGAACTAATATAAAAAAATTACATTCTCAATCAACTGTTTTGCATCTGTTTTGGCTTTCTTTGATTAATTTCATTTTAGATGGAATTGTTTCACTTATTTTGCTTTTTTTGTATGCGCGAAATCTTGTATAGAAACTCGTAATCTATCACTCTATCATTTGTACTATCGTTGTTGTTGATATAGAATGGATTCATGTTGTATACTTTATTCAGAAAATGAAAATCTTTCTTATTAATGAATACAAGGACAGACATCCCAGCAGCCACAACAACAGCAGCAACTGATGTCTCAAATGCAATCACAGCCTTCTCAGTTGCAGCAACAATTGGGTTTGGAAAAGCAACCCAATCAAGTACAATAAAATATGCAGCAGAGACTTCAAGCATCAGGTCAAACATCAAGTTCCTTGCTTCAATTGTATCAATCACAGAGAGCTGTTCCGGAGACATCATCAAGTATGTTTTTGAATTTTTACAGTTACATACTGTTACCCTTTGCCTGATTTCTTTGTTGCTTTTATGATAATGTGTTATTTAGAATAGTTTGGAATTTCTAGCAGTTTGTTTGATTATGTCAGGTTGGTTCCACTCAATTCCTTTGACCAACGTTTGTATCTTTATTCTTCCTAGTAATCTAACTTTCAAGATATTCCCAATATAGAGCTCAACGTGAAATATATGATTAGGAGATTGCAGTCCTTGAAATCGGCTTGTTACTGTTTTTGCATCAAACTAGAGGGTAAACATGCTTACAAATGTTAGGAGTTTTGTTTGGAGAAGGATACACAAAGAATGTCCAGATACGCAAGTGATTATAGTGAGTTATTTCTTTCCTGCATGAAATGGTCTAAAGGGTGTCAAAACTCGATTGTTTTAGTGGCGTCTTGGCTCAGTTTCACTGCTTCTGCTGAGACATGAGATTTGTGTTGTAGATTTAGTTAAGTTTTATATTTGAACTGTACATCCCTTGTGTCTAATTTGTTCCACAAATCATTTTAATGCTTTAGTCTCATTCACCTTTATTAGCTGTATTATGATCCTTACGTCTCCCCTTCTATGCTATGTGTACCTTAATTTTCTTTGAGAATTGATCATATTTTGCTCAAATTTACCCCTATACCATAAGTTATTTATTTAATGTTCTTTTAGACATGCAACAAAATCATGTTGATTGATATTAAGTTTTTGAAATCTGCAATCTTCTCAGGCTTGCAATTTGATATTAAGAATTGTGATTGCTTGTAAATGCTCCCTCGATCATGTTGATGATCAAGCTACTGCAGTCCCATCTACAAATACTTTTTTGCTGATGCGTTGTCGATCCACTCCTACTAAGAGCTGGTTAGAAGAAGCTAACAGGGTCGAAAAGGACGAAGAAGAAATCATGGGTGTCAATAAAATATGAAACAAACATGTAAATTTGAAATTAATTACCAAATAATATGAGCAATTTCATGCTACAAAAATCAGAATCTTTTGTCTCATAATTAACAATTATTTTCACTCAATTGGCATTGTAAAAAGGAGAGAAGGAAATAAACATGCATTGCTTTACTTTGATCCTGTATTTATACAATTTTTTTTACTTCAACTGGTTGCTGATTTGGTCTGCAAAATGAAAGTAATCAATTTTAATTTCACATGTGGTTGTCTTTACCATGAATACCTCACGCATAATTTATGAAAATTTTACTCTATAAGTTTGCTTCACAAGATATATATTTTAGTTTATCTATATATATATTAGTGCGAGGATGAACATTCCATATGGCTTGTTATAAATCTAAGTATTAATAACAACTGTACGATATTAAAAAGTTTCATTGATGTATATTACAAAGGATAGTCACCTTCCCCCGGTTGAAGAACGTAATTATAATAGTAAATCAAATGCATAATTTAGCCGGATGAAGTATGTATTAACAGATATACTCATAAGTCCTCCGGTTTACGAATGTAAATTGTATAAGGAATTACATGCAAAAATGTACAAACGTTGTGGGGCGAATTTTGGACTTTCTTGTTCCGGTGTTTGCTTGTTATAAAACTGAGTATTAAAAACAACTTTACAATATTACCAACATTTATTGACTATATAATTCACGAGTTTGCCTTAAATATTAATGTCGACATCGTTCATGTGTTATTAAAATAAAACAGAACTGAACATTCATATGGCTTGTTATAAATCTGAGTATTAATAACAACATTGACGTATATTACAAAAGATAGTCATCCTTTGCAACAAAGAAATAAGGCGAAGAGCAACAATATGTAACTGTAAAAATTCAAAAACATACTTGATGATGTATCCGGAACAGCTCTATGTGATTGATACAATTGAAGCAAGGAACTTGATGTTTGACCTGATGCTTGAAGTCTCTGCTGCATATTTTGCTGTACTTGATTGGGCTGTTTTTGCAAACCCAACTGTTGCTGCAACTGAGTAGGCTATGATTTCATCTGAGACATCAGTTGTTGTTGTTGTGGCTGCTGGGATGTCTGACCTCGTATCCATTAATAAGGAAGATTTTCATTTTTTGAATAAAGTATACAACCTGAATCCATTCTATATCAGCAACAACGATAATACAAGCGATAGAGTGATAGATTACAAGTTTCCATACAAGATTTCGCACATACAAGAAAAGCAAAATAAGTGAAATAATTCCATTTAAATGAAATTAATCAAAGAAAGCCAAAATAGATGCAGAACATATGATTGAGAATGTAATTTTTTTTATATTAGTTCCATATCAGCACAAAATCAGTAGTAAGAAAGAAAAATATGGAATACCCACAAAGCTATTGTGAACAAACAAGCCGGTTCAGATAAAAAAAGTCAGATTGAGAAATCAATTATTCAAGAACGTGAAGAAGACATAAATTTGTCTTAGAACAAACAAACAAACAAACAAAAATCAGATTAAACAAACAAACCACTTGATTTCAAGTCTTAGAACATAAATTTGTCGGTAAAGAAGACATATCTGAACCCTCCATTGAATCATGTTTTGTTTTTGTACGTGAATAAAAAATTCTGATGATAATAGCTTTTTTTAGTCAAATGAAAATAAAAGCTAAAAAAAATAGAGGAGATGAACGGTTTTTTCAACTAATATTTAGGGTTTAAAATTTTTAATTAATTAAATTTATTTAATTAAAATTCTATTTTCATCCCATTTGGAAATCCAAGTTGGCACTTAAAATCTAGTTGGACTGCTATGTAGGATTACCGTTAGGAAGATAACAGAACTTAACTGAATAATGATCACTTCGTAACAAAATAATAACATAAGTGACTAAAACATAATATTTCAAACAGAAGTGACTAAAATGTAACCTGAGACAAACAAAAGTGACTATTTTTATAGTTTACCCTATTAAGTTTGATAACATTTACTTCCCAATTCCGATATTTGGTTGCTGAAAACTAGATATTCTCTATCATATAAAATTTGGTTCCAACCTATAATTAATTAAACACTTTAGTCCTTGCACATAGGAGTGGCTTTCAAATTTTCAATTCCTCTAATTTCATTTGGCTACCAATAATCATTTATTAGCCTAAAAATGTGGCCAAAAATAGTGAGGAACTCGAGACACTAATTTATTTAACTTCCCTACTATCAGTGCAGGAATCTCTTAAGAGAAAATCCAAAATCCTACATTTAATACATTATCTCCTTAATTAGCATTTTCTATTGGGGGTTAGGTGTGAAATTGTTTATTACCTTGTCTTATTTGCTTCAATACAAAGAAACAAAACACAAATTTCAATCTCTTACTAAATAAAGCACATATTATTAAATATTTTCATTTTTTATTGAAACTTGCATTTTTATTTTTTTATTTATTTACAAACTAAATATTGTTATATTTAATTCTATTTTTTTCTATTTTAAGAAATTTTTCTAATAAAATTAAAGGCAGAAAATACTCGAATAGAAATTAGGCATAATAATTTTTTTGTCCACCAATTTTATAAAAAAAATTATTTTAATCTTTTATTTATTTTTTTTATTTTTTTAATCATTAAAATTTTATTCTTTTTTAAATCATCTAAAAATTGATAAAAAAATGTAATATTTTTAATTTTATTAATATGGCGACCCGTTAAATGCTAATGTGACAATTTACTTATGTACCACTTTAATACACTTAACAAATCTTAATTTTTCACTTATTTTAGGATAATTTAATAAAAATAAAAATTTAAGAAGTGAAAAAATAAATAAAATATTAAAATAAATTTTTTTAGTTGGAGGGCTGAAAGAAATTGTTTGTCGCGCTTTTCGTAATTTATGATTACAGGCAAAGCCTAGTAAATGACGTGTAATATTCTAAAAGTAACAACAAGTGGGAGTGAGAGAGAAAGAACACAAAAAGGAGATAGATTCCTCTAACCTGATTCTACCTAGATTTTTTTCCTTGAATGAATAAAAAAAACCAGATTTGAATCAAATTCAAAGAGGTTTTCAAGTCCACGAAAGTCTATAAAAGGGGCTTCGAGGTTTTAGTTTTTAAGTAGCAAAGCAAAGAGTGCTTAGACGAAAGGTTAGAGAGGCAGAGAAAAGGCAGTGTTGAGAAGGGAGAGAAATGGGAGCCTGGGCAATCGCAGTGCATGGTGGTGCTGGCGTCGACCCTAATCTCCCTAAAGAAAGACAAGAGGAGGCTAAAAGACTCCTCACTCGTTGCCTTGATATTGGAATCTCTGCTCTCCGCTCTAACCTCCCCGCCATTGACGTTGTTGAGCTTGTCGTATGTTCCCTCCGCCGCTTCTTTCCCTTTAATCCCTTAAAATAGAATGGAGATTATACATATAGCAAGAAAAATGGAAAAACCATCAGATTCCACATTTTATTATCTCTGAATTTGGATTTTGTTTTGGTATAGGTGAGAGAATTGGAAACCGATCCTCTGTTTAACTCCGGGCGTGGATCTGCCCTGACGGAGAATGGAACGGTGGAAATGGAAGCCAGTATTATGGATGGTCCGAAAAGGCGGTGCGGTGCCGTTTCCGGGTTAACCACCGTTAAGAACCCAGTTTCCCTTGCCCGACTTGTAATGGAAAAATCACCACATTCGTATCTGGCCTTTTCAGGTGCCGAAGAGTTTGCCAAGAAACAGGTTTGTAGTTTGGTCCAAATTCCTCTTTTTTTTTTAAAATGCTTTTCGAATCTTAGGTTCAGCAACACACGTGTTGAAGTCTGAAACCTGACACTGTTAGGGACAAGTTTGGGTCTTCTTAGATTAATGGTTTGGATTTGTTACAGGGCGTGGAGATGGTGGACAATGAATACTTTATTACCGAAGATAATGTCGGGATGCTCAAGTTGGCAAAAGAGGCCAACTCTATCCTGGTATACGTTTAAGATTTTACATTACTTTCCCTCTAAAAAAACGACATTCATTCAATGGGACGATGGCTAACATTTCCTAGTTTTGTCTTCTGGTCAGTTTGATTATCGTATCCCGGCTGTTGGCACCTGTGGAGCCAGTGCCGCCATGGACAGCCCTTTGCAGATGAATGGGCTGCCAATCAGTGTCTACGCTCCGGAGACAGTCGGATGCGTGGTGGTTGACAAGCAAGGCCGATGTGCTGCCGCCACCTCCACAGGTGGGCTCATGAACAAGATGAGTGGAAGGATCGGTGACTCACCACTAATAGGATCGGGGACCTACGCATCTGAGTTATGCGGAGTGTCGTGCACCGGCGAAGGGGAAGCAATCATCCGGAGCACACTGGCGAGGGAAGTGTCTGCAGTGATGGAATACAAAAGGTTGAATCTGCATGAGGCGGTGGATTATGTGATAAAGAATAGGTTAGATGAAGGCAAAGCGGGGCTGATCGCGGTGTCCAAGGACGGTGAAGTGGCATGTGGGTTTAACACCACCGGGATGTTTAGGGGCTGTGCCACTGAGGATGGGTTCATGGAGGTGGGTGTCTGGTGAAACATCATTGGGTTGCCCTAAGAGAGATTTGCTTTTTATGTCTTTAAGTTTTAACCATGTGCTTCACAGTATCCCTGGTTAGGTCGTTCAATGTGTAATTGAAATGCCCCCATTAATAAAATTAGGAGCTTCCGTATCAATATTGAATCATGGCAAGTTTGATGCTTTAGATTCTTAATTCGCGTTGCCATTATCAATTATGTTTCTGTCAGCATTGGCCCCCCATTGAAAGCTGCTACTATTAAACACACATTTGCCTTCCAATGACAAAATCTTACGTGGTTATGCATATTTTAGACACCCCCATCCCGTCTGCAGGATTTGAATGAAATGTTCATTGTTTTATCTCACAAAAAACTCACCACAATGTTGAATCTCTAATATTAGTGTTGTATCCAAAACAAAGTTATGGTTTGGTGGGATCGAGTTTTACACGTTTTATTAAAAGAAGTTAGTATATTATTTTTAATTATATTAGAATTTAAATTAAATTAAACTTGTAAGTAAAAGAATATTTGTTTATCGAACTTGAGCCTGATATGGAACTCAATCCATTGGCGGGATCGAGTGTTAGAGGTTGAAACTTATTTTGGCACCTTTTGGCGGCTCCCATTTCCAATGGCTGGAATCCATCAAACGAAACAATAGAAAATTATAATTTTAAACAAAGATTCAAACTTGTGACTAGATTCCAAGCCCTAAAATGACAGCTACCAAATGGGACTTGAGGTTCAGAACACGAGATTCCAATTTCATGGGTAACACACCACATCTGCTTGGAACCACTCCACTTTTTATTTTATTTTTTCCAACTATTGAGAAAGTGGGTTGACTAATATAAAGGAATGACAAAATGCATGTATCTTGATAATTTAGTACAATCCATTACACACACTGTGCTTAACATTGCTTCCAATTACATATCAAAATATTTATATAAAAATAATGACTATCAAAATACCTCTCGAAGTCATATTTATTATTTTACAAAGTAAAGAGTTTTTAATTAAGTGAAATCTAACCCATCGATGACAGCATGCCTTGGCTGTAACATGCCACTTTTTTCTAAGTTTGTGTAGTTAATGCTACCAAAAAACTTAATTTAATTGATCTATGTAAAACAAGTATGATATTTGCAACTCTTGTTCTGTCTTGAACTTATGTCGTCTCAAATTCATTAAGTAGGAAAGTGGAAAGTCCCACGTTACCTACTTTTTTGTATCAGTATGACTTACAAACCCTATCAGAATCTCCAGTTTATGATCAGGTTAAAGTTTATTGAACTAGCACAACATTTTCCTGGAAAAGACACAATTTGAGTTTGCATCATTATGAATATCCAAGGTCCAAGGAGTCAATACCTAACACAGAATTTCACTTCCAATGCTGCCAAATTTTTTTTTTTTAAAAAAAGATACTTTAGTTCTTGGTAGAATTTTCTACCAAATCATGTGGGCTGCTGCTATTTAACATGATGAATCCAAGAAAAAGACATGAATCTTAGACCAAAATATACTGTGTTGGGTCTCCTTGTTCCTTTAAATTACCCCTGTTTTACCGAATTTTCTAATCAAGATTCATGACAGAATCTTGCACCAAATCTACCCTCTCCAATCAATGTCCTTTAAGTTTTCAAAGCTAGCATGCCCTTTTCTATGACTTTTCCTCTCTTTTGCTTTTCACCTTTAATTTAATAATTAAAGGGGGTATCTAAAAAAAATACATCATGGGCCTGCAATTTCAAAATCTATGAAATTGTATATTCGAGGTTGATACCAAAATCTCACGCCGGATCCAAATAATTTAATCACCTTACTGTTTTCAAACTGAACTCCCCTCGTTTTCACTCTCTTATACCCTTCATTGCTAAAATTCAATATTTTACTAGGATTTTTATTATAGGCAGGATGGCGAGTGTTTTCGGGTGGTGAATTAAGCTTCACTTGATTTTAAATTAGAAATGTTTATGAGTCGAGTTGGGTTATATTTAAGAGAAATTATTTTATAATATTAATATAATTTATATTTTTCTAAGCGTAGTTCAACCCTAAATATAAGACTTAAATTCTGATCATGTTCGTTCATATTTGTAAATAGTTAATTCAAGCCCATTTTAAGCTTGCATATATATTTTTTTAAAAAAATATTAAGAATAAATTTATATTATTTTAAATTTAATATTTAATAAATTTAAATTTTTTATTTTATTATAAGTTTAAACATAGATAACATATTGTTTAATTTATAATATTATATGTTATTTTTTTGTAAGTAAACTTTATTCAATTATGTAAGAAAAATAAAATAGCTGGTACACACACTAATTATAAAATCGCATTACGTACAAGTAGTAAACTTGCTTAACACTTTCAAGTTTCAACCGTCCTCTCCAATAATTATGTTATGTTTTGTATTATTTGGTATATTTTATTTTTTATGTTTTAATAATATGTATCATACAAATATATATATTTAAGAGATAAATGTAAACGGGTATAATTCTTTTATTTACTAAATTTTCATTCTATATACCATTCAGATTCGAATAGAGATGCTGTAGCACTGCTTCTTAAGAGCAACGTGTCTACCAATTTCACTATAGCGGCTTGCTCAAAATCATAATAACTCATTTTTTAGTCAATAATTGAGATTGAAGGTGTAAAAGTATCAAGAAGATTTTTATATTAGGAGATAGGTTTCATTTGTCCATCTACTAAAAAAACAAAAAGAGCAAATTATTCCTTCATGTTAAATTTTTTATCTATCTGTAGTATTAAAAATTGGCGAGTCTTGTGCTGGCATATAAAACCAATTTTTAGCAGTAGAAATGAATGAATTCTTAATAGAGGATTAATTTACTTTTTGATATAACGTACTGAGGAAAAGGGATTATTTGAGATTGTGATTCTACATCATCCCTATAATTTTCTAATATAAGCAATTTTCCTCTTGATTTTTACCTTTTTTAGTTGGATTTGAATTCTTTCAGGAGGAAAAAGCTGAAAATAAGGAGGAAAAATCTGATTTGTCATGCTCCTATTGAAAAGGGATAGGGATAATGTAGAATTATAGTTTCGTATAATCATTTCTCACATAAAGAGATTAATTCACCACTTTTTTGAATAAAAAAAATACAATCTGATAATTTTACCTTAATTCTACTTAATCTAAACCCTTTATTATAGATATATAATCTGTCACCTTGATATTAACCCTTTCTTTAATTCCATCAAAACTATACAATATCATTTTAATAAATTATACTTCCCCTTCTCATTAACAAAACCAATACAATATTTCATTTTAAAAAATCATATACAGAATAATAGAAAATCAAAGTTTCCATATCATTCTATACATTAAACCAAAAATATGCACATCTTTAAATTCAAATAAAATCCTTGAATATTAAGTTTGGTAAACTACAAAAATAGTCACTTTTATTTGACTCAGGTTACATTTTAGTCACTTATGTTTGAAATGTTACGTTTTAGTCACTTATGTTATTATTTTGTTACGAAGTGATCACTCTTCCGTTAAGTTTCGTTATCTCCCTAACAGTAATCCTATGTGGCAGTCAAACTAGATTTTAAGTGGCAACTTGGATTTCCAAATGGGATGAGAATAGATTTTTAATTAAATAAATTTAATTAATTAAAAATTTTAAAACCTAAATATCAGTTGAAAAAACCATTCATCTCTTCTATTTTTTTTAGCTTTCTTTTTCATTTGACCAAAAAAAGCTATTATCATCAGAATTTTTTATTCACGTACAAAAACAAAACAGGATTTAATGGAGGGTTCAGGTATGTCTTCTTTATCGACAAATTTATGTTCTAAGACTTAAAATCAAGTGGTTTGTTTGTTTGTTTGTTTGTTCTAAGACAAATTTATGTCTTCTTCACGTTCTTTAATAATTAGTTTCTCAATCCGACTTTTTCTGATCTGAATCGGCTTGTTTGTTCACAATCGCTTTGTGGGTATTTCATATTTTTCTTTCTTACTGTTGATTTTGTGTTGATATGGAACTAATATAAAAAAAATTTACATTCTCAATCATCTGTTCTACATCTGTTTTGGCTTTCTTTGATTAATTTCATTTTAGATGGAATTGTTTCACTTATTTTGCTTTTCTTGTATATGCGAAATCTTGTATGGAAACTCGTAATTTATCACTTTATCGTTTGTACTATAGTTGTTGTTGATATAGAATGGATTCAGGTTGTATACTTTATTCAGAAAATGAAAATCTTTCTTATTAATGAATATGATGATAGACATTCCAGCAGCCACAACAACAGTAGCAACTGATGTTTCAGATGCAATCACAGCCTACTCAGTTGCAGCAACAATTGAGTTTGTAAAAGCAACCCAATCAAGTACAACAAAAAATTCAGCAGAGACTTCAAGCATTAGGTCAAACATCAAGTTCCTTGCTTCAATTGTATCAATCACATAGAGCTGTTCCGGATACATCATCAAGTATGTTTTTGAATTTTACAGTTACATACTGTTGCCCTTTGCCTTATTTCTTTATTGTTTTATGATAATGTGTTATTTAGAATAGTTTGGAATTTCTAGCAGTTTGTTTGATTAGGTCAGGTTGGTTCCACTCAATTCCTTTGTCCAATGTTTGTATCTTTTTTCTTCCTAGTAATCTAACTTTCAAGATATTCCAAACATGGAGCTCAACGTGAAATATATGATTAGGAGATTGTAGTCCTTGAAATCGGTTTGTTACTGTTTTTGCATCAAACTAGAGGGTAAACATGCTTACAAATATTAGGAGTTTTGTTTGGAGAAGGATGCACAAAGAATGTCCGGATAAGCAAGTGATTATAGCGAGTCATTTCTATCCTACATGAAATGGTCTAAAGGGTGTCAAAACTCGATTGTTTTAGTGGCGTCTTGGCTCAGTTTCACTGCTTCTGCTGAGACATGAGATTTGTGCTGTAGATTTAGTTAAGTTTTATATCTGAACTGTACATCCCTTGTGTCTAATTTGTTCCACAAATCATTTTAATGCTTTAGTCTGATTCACCCTTATTAGTTGTATTATGATTCTTACGTCTCCCTTTCTATGCTATGTGAACCTTAATTTTCTTTGAGAACTGGTCATATTTTGCTCAAATTTACCCCTATTCCATAAGTTATTTATTTTAATGTTATTTTAGACATGCAACAAAATCATGTTGATTGATATTAAGTTTTTGAAATCTGCAATCTTCTCAGGCTTGTAGATTGATATTAAGAATTGTGATTGCTGGTAAATACTCTCTCGATCATGTTGATGATCAAGCTGCTACAGTCCCACCTACATATACTTTTTTGCTTATGTGTTGTCAATCCACTCCTATTAAGAGCTGGTTAGAAGAAGCTAACAGGGTCGAAGAGGACGAGGAAGAAATCATGGGTGTAAATAAAATATGAAACAGACATGTAAATTTGAAATTAATTACCAAATAATATGAGCAATTTCATGCTAAAAAAATCAGAATCTTTTGTCTCATAATTAACAATTATTTTCACTCAATTGGCATTGTAAAAAGGAGAGAAAGAAATAAACAGGCATTGCATTACTTTGATCTTGTACTTAAAAAAAAATTGCTTCAACTGGTTGCTAATTTGGTCTGCAAAATGAAAGTAATCAATTTTAATTTCACATGTGGTTGTCTTTACCATGAATACCTCACGCATAATTTATGAAAATTTTACTCTATAAGTTTGCTTCATAAGATATATATTTTAGTTTATCTATATATATATATTAGTGTGAGGATGAACATTCCATATGGCTTGTTATAAATCCGAGTATTAATAACAACTGTACGATATTAAAAAGTTTCATTGATGTATATTACAAAGGATAGTCATCCTTCCCCCTGTTGAAGAACGTAATTATAATAGTAAATCAAATGCATAATTTAGCCGGATGAAGTATGTATTAACAGATATACTCATACGTCCTCCGGGTTACGAATGTAAATTGTGTAAGGAATTACATGCAAAAATGTGCAAACGTTGGGGGGCGAATTTTGGACTTTCTTGTTCCGAGTGTTTGCTTGTTATAAAACTGAGTATTAAAAACAACTTTACAATATTACCAACTTTCATTGACTATATAATCCATGAGTTTGCCTTAAATATTAATGTCGACATTGTTCATGTTTTATTAAAATAAAACAGAATTGAACATTCCATATGACTTGTTATAAATCTGAGTATTAATAACAACTGTACGATATTAAAAAGTTTTGTCGAAACCATTTTTTAAATGGATGTTTGAAAAATGGGGATCGACTTTTGAAAAACGAAAACGGGAGTCGCCACCAACCTTTTTAGGTGTGATTGGATCACCTTATAAAACGTTTTAGTCTACAAAAATTAAGAAAACAGGTTCGAGAGTCGGTTACGTACGAGGAAGGATTAGCACCCTCGCAACGCCCAAAATTGGTACCAAATTGAATAGTTTTCTGTCTTAATGTCAAAAATTTGAAAGGATTTAAAAATAGGATCCCTTTTTTAAAACCAAAATTATTTAAGTTGAAAAATCGAGATTCCTTAGCTCCGAAAGAATACAAACATCACATCCAGCATGATAGGACACGATATTCTTAAACTCTCGTAACTGAAATAATCTCGTGATTTACAAAATCTATTTAGAAGGATACTTTAG
Organism: Gossypium hirsutum; assembly: GCF_007990345.1. Taxonomy (NCBI): domain Eukaryota; kingdom Viridiplantae; phylum Streptophyta; class Magnoliopsida; order Malvales; family Malvaceae; genus Gossypium; species Gossypium hirsutum. The sequence continues at coordinate 29,432,145 of NC_053428.1, forward strand.
GCATTTAGACAAACGGGAAATCGCAACCCAGCATGTTAGGGCACTATTTCCCGAATTCCTAAATACGAAAAATATTTCCTCATTTTAGAAAAACTTTTGGATAAAATATGAAAATTAAAAATGAAATAGATTTTTTTAAAATATTGATTTGAATAAAATTTTAAAAAATAATTTACTAAGAGTAATACTAAAAAAATTATTAAAAATGAAAGAGTTTGATATGATACTAAAATTATTAAAAAAATTAAAAAATATAAAAAAAATCAGGGAAACATGGATTAAATCAAAATAAAAAGGGTTGAAAAACGAAGATGAACAAAGAATAAAATAAGAACAAACCGTAGAAAATAAGAATGTAAGAGGGAGAGAAATTTGAGTGAAAGCTCTCAAAAATTTTTATTGTTTCCCCAAACTCCAGTGTGTTTACAATGAAGGGAGAGGCCTCTATTTATAGTTGAACCTCCTCAAATCCAACGGTACAGATCAATTACATCAACAGTTAAGATTAAAAGGTATCTACAAATTAAATCTCTAAGATTACAAAATCATATATTCTAAGATTGCAATCATATCTAAGATTGTATCATATCTAAGATTGCATATCATTGAAGATTATATTTCCATATGAGTCAAGCTTGTAGATGGACTTTAAATCTTTTCAAGTAATGGGCCATTCTGATCGGGCCAAATTATATTTGTAATTCTGGACTGAACTTGGACTTCATTTTTTTTGGGTTTATTATTTTTGTTTTTGGACTTATTTCTGGACCCGGGCTAAATTGAGTGTCTACAGCTGCCCCTCTTTGCTCATTGCTGTGTAACAGGAATAGAGCAAAGACTATAAAAGGACCAATTTTGCCCGGGCTCGCTGAGTCTTGAGTTCTTGATCCTTGATCTTCTTTAAATGGCCTCTTGACGGCTTCAATCTGCTTCACTGCAACTCAGGAAGGCGATATCTGCTATCTTTGATCTGCTTCTTATCTAATACAGAGGCGCCAAATCTGTTATCTTCGATCTGCTCCCCGTCTAATACAGAGACGCCAAATTTGCTTCTTCAGTTTGCTCCCCGTCTAATACAGAGATGCCAAATCTATTATCTCCGATTTGTTCCCTGTATAATACAGAGATGCCAAATCTGTCATCTTGGATCTGCCTCGATGTAAACACATGAAGGTCAGATCTGCTATGTCTTCGATCTGCTCCCCGTCTAATACATAGATGCCAAATCATCTTAGATCTGCTTCAATGAAGGTCCAATCTGTTATGTCTTTGATCTGCTCCCCGTCTAATACAGAGATGCCAAATAATATTGGATCTACTTCAATGAAGGTCAGATCTGCTGTGTCTTCGATCTGCTCCTCGTCTAATACAGAGATGCCAAATCATCTTGGATCTGCTTCAATGAAGGTCAGATCTGCTATGTCTTCGATCTGCTCTTCGTCGAATATGGAGATGCCAAATCTGTTTCTTCGATTTGTTCTCTAACAGTACAGAGATGCCAAATCATCTTAGATTTGCTTCAGTGTAAACACGTGAAAGCCAAATCTGCTATGTCTTCGATCTGCTCCTTGTAAACGCAAGGATGCCTAATCATCTTGGATCTACTTCGATGTGAAAACATCCGAAGGTTAGATCTGCTATGTCTTCGATCTACTCTCCGTCGAATATGGAGATGCCAAATCTACTATCTCTGATTTGCTCTCTGACCATACAGAGATGTCAAATCTGCTATCTTCGATCTGCTCCCTGACAATACAGGGATGTCAAATCTGCTTCTTGGATTTGCCCCTCGTCAAATACGAAGATGCCAAATCATCTTGGATCTGCTCCCCGTCGAATACGGAGATGCCAAATATCATCTTCGATCTGCTCTCTGACAATACAGAGACACCAAATCTGCTATCTTTGATCTGCTCTCTGACAATACAGAGATGCCAAATCATCTTGGATCTGCTTTAGCGTAAACACCTGAAGATCAGATCTGCTATGTCTTCGATCTACTCCTTGTAAACGCAAGGATGCCAAATCATCTTGGATCTACTTCGATGTGAAAACATCTGAAGGTTAAATCTTCTATGCTTTAGCCTGTTACCCTACTGCTTAGGGGGTTAAGGCGCATTAATCTTCATTGTCCCTTGAATGACATAACATGTATAATGTGTATGAGTTCATGCCTAATGATTAGGATGCTATGATCGAAGTTAGTCAAATGCTCCTAATTAAACCTGTTATAATGCAAAATGTTTATGAATATGACCTTTATTCCAGACGTCACCACTCATTCTTTCGTCGAAGTTTATCCTTATTTTTCTCGAAGTATCATTCCTACTCAGCTTGTGGGTTTGTACCATTCTTCAAACGCTATGACCTACCAAAAATGTCTGTAAGATGATCCTCTCTTAGGATCGAAGCGTTTGATTTGTCCAATCATCATTTTGGACTAAAGAAATAATTTCCTCGAGTTCTTTCAAACCTCACTTACGCGAATTCTTCGAACAATTGTTCTGTTTTAGTTTCTTGTATTATCTAGAAATTTCCAGAGTAATGAGCAAAACTTCATTTGTGAAAATTATTTAGTTCATCTATCATTATTTTAATGCAACATACTTTAAGAATAATGGAAGATGAATTTAATCTTGAGAATAATTAGATTTGAATAAATTTGTCAAAAATACAAAGGAAATTAATCTGAAAGCCTATCTTTGAGAAGAAAAAGAATCTAAAGATAGCAAACAGGACAAAAGTTAGATGCCCTAGATATCGCAGCTTGAGCGTTTATATGCCAGCTCCATGAAGACTTTCTTGAATTCAACATGTGTTTAAAAGATCCAAAGTACTTTGTTGATGCCCCGATATGCAACGCGCTTCACTCTTCTTTGAATCAGATATAGCAAGATTACCGTGTGCTCTTCAAAATTTGAGCTGCCCTTTCGGGTTTTCAACTCAAAACCCCTTTGGTCACAAGGTGCCCTTTGCGGGTTTTCACCTTGGCCTCTCTAATTTTTTTTTCGAAAACTCAAGGCGCCCTTTGCGGGTTTTCACCCTGAATTCTTCTCTCCTTTAGAAAAAGTACTTTTTTACTGAGCCTGAATTCACCGGATTGGGTAAACTCTTCCCATCTATTTTCGTTAAGATCAATGCACCCCCAGAGAAGGCCTTCTTCACGACATACGGCCCTTCCCAATTCGGCATCTATTTTCCTCTAAAGTCCTTCTAAATGGGAAGGATCTTTTTCAGCACAAGATCCCCCTCGTGGAATTCTCTTGGTCGCACTTTCTTGTCGTAAACTCGCATCATTCGCTTCTGATACATATGATCATGACGAATGGCCCTTAGCCTCTTTTCCTAAATCAAGTTCAACTGATCATATCTCAATTGTACCTATTCAGCTTCCTTCAACTTTATCTCTGACAAGACTCGGAGAGACGATATTTCCACTTCAATGGATAACACTGCTTCCATCCCATAAACCAACGAGAAATGAGTTGCCCTAGTAGAGGTTCTGACAGATATTCGATAGGTAAAGAGTGCAAACGGTAGTTTCTCATGTCAATCTCTATAAGTCTCAGTCATCTTCCCCACTATCCTCTTGATGTTCTTGTTGGCTGCTTCTACTGCCCCATTCATTTTTGGGCGATACGGAGAAGAGTTATGATGCTTAATCTTGAACTGACTGAAAACTTCTGCTATCATTCTATTGTTCAAGTTCAATGCATTGTATGATATGATCCTTTCAGGCATCCCATATCGACAAATGATCTCTTTCTTCAAGAATCGACTCACAGTCGACTTAGTAACATTCGTATAAGAAGCAGCCTCTACCCATTTCGTGAAGTAATCAATTACCACAAAAATAAAGCGATGCCCATTTGAAGCTTTTGGTGATATTGGCCCAATGACATCCATGCCCCACATGGAAAAAGGCCATGGAAAAGTCATAATATGTAGAGGTGAAGGTGGTACATGAATTTTATCTCCATAAATATGATGTAATAGCCAAATTTTTCAGTGGTGTCGGAAACAGTGATTTGAGATCATTAAATCTGACGAGTAAGTTTAGAAATTTTAACAAATAATAATTATAGGCCAAGCGTGAACTTAAAAGAATTATTTTTAATTTGTGAATTTTGCGATTTTAAAAGAATTAATCAGGTAAATTGGGTTGAAAACTAGGTATCGAGACCTCAGATTCATAAACCGAGCCATAAATATTTTTATAAATACTTATGGAGTGTTATTAAGTTAGTATTAAAGTTTCGTTAGAAAATTTTAACGTTTGGTTAGTCAATTAATTAAAAAGGACTAAATTGAAAATAGTGCAAAATTTATTAAATTGTGATTAAATAGTTTAAGTGATTAAAAAGGAGGGATTTAAAAGGCAATTGGACCCAAATTGTATGGTCTGGACGGTTGGGCAAGAAAATCAGCAAAAAAAGACAAGGAGAAACAAGGGCAAAATGGGAAATTTTGTAAATTAAACATATAAAACAAGACAAATTTGAAAAATCTAGAGATATTATCATTTTTCTTCAGCCAAAACGCCATGGGAGGTCTGAAAGCTGCTGTTTTTTCATACTTTGACATATGTGAGTTAAATTCTTTCCCTTTTCTTTGAGATTTTTATGTTTTTGTGACTTTTACAATTAGGCCCAAGTGTTTAATTCATTAGTTTTTGATTTTATGAACAAAATTAAAAGCTATCATTGATAAGTGTTGGCTGTTTATGATGAAATAAAATGAATTTGAAGCTTTGATTTTGTTTTTTTGATGATTTTATCAAGTAATTTCAATAGAAATTGATTTTAGGACCTAATTGTGAGAAAGTTGTGAATTAAGGTTTAGTGTTAGAATTCTGATTTTCAAAGGTTGTGTAATAGTTTAGAATGATGGAATAAAATGTTAATTGAGAATAATTAGCTTAATAGATGGGCTAATTGAGCAATGACTGAATTGTATGACCTGTGAAATTTAGAGGAAAAATGGTAATAACCATCTTGAACTAAAACAGATTTGAACAGCAGCAGTAGGTTGACTTTGAAAAATCACCATAAATTGTAAAAATCGAATTAGAGGATGAATAATATATAAAATTAAAGCTTGTTGAGTCTAGTTTCTCATAAAAGAAACCATGTAATCAATTGAATTTTAAATTATGAGATATAATGAATTTTTGAGACAAGGTTAGGATGAATTCGGGTTCCCCTGTTTTGACTTTGGAAAATCACAAAAAATTGGAGAAAATTAATTAGAGGCTCAAATATATATTATTAGAATCTTTAATGAGTCTATTTTCAATATAAATCAACAGGAACATTATCTGAGTTCTGTATTGTGATATAATTAATTTTTAGTGAAGAGAGGTCAGAACTGTCGGATAGTGAAATAGGGGAAATTTAAATGAATAAACTGTACTAATTGGCTAAACCAAAAATTCTAAAAATTTTATGGTGGAATGATATGTGAGTCTAGTTTTAGGGAAAATTTATGGATCTTAATTTGGAGCTCTGTAGCTCGAATTATAAATAATTGAGTGACTATGACTCGTGTGAACAACTTGATGTGAGCATTAATAAGTAAATTGTGAGATTGTACTCACAAGAATGTTATATACATTAAGGATGTGGAATGGAGAGGAGGAGGAGGAAAACAAATGATATATGTTTATAAGAAAACAATATGAGAATGATACATATCATGACATGTATATATATGACTAGTTTCAATATGATGCTTCTTGGGTATGAAGTTGGATTGAAATGTCTAAGGCAAGTATTTTATTCCGCGTATCTGAAATATGGTATTTTATAAAGATATAATCTAGCTTTAAATATAAATGCTTGATGATTAAGCTGAAAATATTTGGTAAGATGATAATCATGGTATAAAAGTATAAGTGGTACCATAATAGACAAGGTAAAATGAGTATGAGAGACACATGTATGATGACATACAAATGCTATGTTTGTAGTTTAATTGAGAATGTTTAATCATTAAATGAATACCATGTTATATGCTTTTGATTTTGTATAAGTGTGTAAGAGATTAAGATTGACCAAGGCTTGGAAATAGCTTAGATATTGACCACACAAGCAGAGACACGGCCGTGTGTCTCAGCCGTATATGGAACACGACTTTAGGACACGAGCGTGCGATGTGGCCGTGTGCCCCTAAATTGATGATGATGTCATAAACAGAAAGCTCCATGGACAAGGGACACGGGTGTGTCCCAAGCCACATGGGCGTGTGGAATCCACACGGCTTAATCACACGGGCGTGTGGGTATTGTTCACAAGTAAAATTTTTTAAAAAAAATTAAGCGAAAAATTTTATGAGAAATCAGTTGAGCTCCGACTTGATTTTAATGTTCATGTTAGGCTTCGAGGGCCCAAATAAAGGTCGTTATATATATATGATCTCAGAAAGTGAATAGTAATATTTCGATTAATCTGTAAATGTTCTGTATGTACTGGTAACACTCTGTAACCCTGTTTCGGCGACGAATACGGGTTAGGGGTGTTACATCTGACATTTATGGCATTTCTTGGCGTAGTTGATACAATCCCCTTCCATGGTAGACCAATAATATCCAAACCTCATGATTTTTCTAGCCATCATGAAACCATTAGCGTGCGTCCCACAAACACCCTCGTGAATTTCTTCCAAGATTAACTTAGCTTCCTCGGCGTCAACACATCTCAACAGTACTTGGTCCTTTTTTCTTTTGTATAAGATGTCCCCATCCAAAACGTAGTCGCAGGGTAATCTCCTTAAAGTTCGCTTATCATTTTTAGTTGCCTGTTCTAGGTATTTACGATCTCTTACATATCGCAATATATCCTGATACCAAGGGTTATCATCCATTTTCTTCTTCCTCAATGTTGTAACAGCGAGCTGGAGCCTTAAAGATACTTATCTGAATGGGTCTCATCTCCTCCTCTTTATTCGCTTTAATCATTGAAGCCAAGGTTTCTAGAGCATCTACCATCTGGTTTTCGTCTCATGAGATATAATTGAAAGTGATGTCATCGAACTCCTTAAGTAACCCTAAAACTACCTTTCGATAATTGATCAATTTAGGATTCCTTGTCTCCCATTCACCTTTAAGCTGGTAAATTACCAACGCAGAGTCTCCATATACTTCCAAGGTTCTTATTCCTCACTCTATAGCCGCTCGGAGTCCCATGATGCACGCTTCATACTCTGCCATATTGTTTGTGCAATCAAAATCCAATTTACATGTGAATGGATAATGATCCCCATTTGGGGATAACAAGACTGCCCCAATTCCATTTCCTACCGCATTGGATGCGCCATCAAAGTTCATTTTCTATGGACGTTCTTCAATAGTTGCCACATACAACAACTCCTCATTAGGGAAATCAAAGTTTAATGGCTCATAATCTTCTAGAGCTCTGCTTGCCAGAAATTCTGCTATCGCACTCCCTTTTATAGCCTTTTGACTCACATAGACTATGTCAAATTCTGAAAGTAGTATTTGCCACCTTGCCATTCTTCCATTTAGTGCTGTTGACTCCATCATGTACTTTAACGGATCAAGTTTTGAAATTAGCCAAGTTGTATGATATAACATATAATGCCTCAATCTTCGAGTCGTCCAGATTAAAGCACAACACAATTTCTCAATTGGCGAATATCTCATCTCACACTCTGTGAATTTCTTGCTGAGGTAGTATATTGCCTTCTCTTTTCTTCCCGATTCGTTATGTTGACCAAGCACACATCTCATAGAATTACTAAACACTGATAAGTACAGAATTAATGGTTTATCCGGACTAGGTGGGGATAGTATTGGAGCGTTTAGCAAGTATTGCTTAACTTTATCAACGGCATTCTAGCATTCCTCATTCCAAGTACCTTGGTTGTGTTTTCTAAGGAGGTGAAATATAGGATCACATTTCTCAGTTAATTGTGAAATAAACCGAGCAATATAATTCAACCTTCCAAGAAAACCCTGAACTTCCTTCTGAGTACGTGGTGGAGGCAAATCTCATATGGCTCTAACTTTGTCTGAGTCAACCTCTATTCCCTTTTCGCTGACCACAAAGCCTAATAACTTCCCTGACCTAGCTCCAAAAGTGCACTTTGCTGGATTAAGTTTTAACTCAAACTTCCGTAATCTCAGGAATAGCTTCCTCAAAACTTCAATATGTTCCTTTTCTGTTCGAGATTTAGCAATCATGTCATCAATATACACTTCGATCTCCTTGTGCATCATATCATGGAATAAGTTCACCATAGCCCGTTGGTATGTTGCCCCTGCATTCTTCAATCCAAACGGTATTACTTTGTAACAAAAAGTGTCCCACAATGTTATGAAAGTGGTTTTATCCATGTCTTTCGGATGCATCTTTATCTGGTTGTACCCCGAGAAACCATCCATGAAGGAGAACAATGAATATCCCGCTGTGTTGTCTACCAAAGTGTCTATGTGTGGCAGAGGGAAATTATCTTTTGGGCTAGCTTTTTTCAGATCTCTGTAATCAACGCACATTCGTACCTTCCCATCCTTCCTAGGGACTGGTACAATGTTAGCTACCCATTCAGAGTACTTCACCTCTTGTAAGAATCCTGCATCGAACTGCTTTTTGACTTCGTCCTTTATCTTCAATACGATATCTGGCCTCATTCTTTGCAACTTCTGTTGGACTGGCTTACAATCCTGTCCTATTGGAAGACGATGCACCACAATATCAGTATTTAACCTTGGCATATCTTGATAAGACCATACGAAGATATCCTTGAACTCACGTAGCAACTCAATCAGTCCTTGCCTTGTGTCCTCGGTAATATGCGTGCCGATTTTCACCTCTTTCCCTTCCTCTAGGGCTACATTCTCTATTGCCTCTTTCTCATGGGGCATGATTTATTTCTCTTCCTGTTTTACCATCCTCAACAGATCCGGAGACACATCACAATCCTGGACATCTTCAAAATCCTAAGATTCCTTTAAACACATGTCTTGCTCACAAGAGAAATTAGGATTTGTAATATCAATGCTCATGTCATTGATATCTAGGGACCTGTGAAGTATAAAGAATATACAAAGAATGAATGAATTTAAGAATGATTATTTATGTGCTACGAATGAAATAATAAGAATTGCAAAAGTTTAACGGAATATTGATTGATAAAAATGAAACAATACTCGTTCTAATTGATAAAGTTATGTTTTATTAAAAAATAATAGATGATTGTAAGCCCATTCCACAAATGTAATCCTATTACTCCTAGGCCCTAGAGTAACAAGAATGTTTTAAGAATTATTCTGAAAAATTCCTAAAGACTACAGGAAGTTCCTCCGCAGTCCAATTGTTCAGAGAGCTTCCCGGTTCGTAAGGGCGAATGCCCTCAAGGTTTTCTTAATCAGTCTCTTTTTCATATATGGCATTGATGGGATGATTTTCATTTCCAAACACCCCCATCTCTAGGTAAGCTATCCCTCCTGATACAAAAGTCTAGGATATGTAAGGGAACGTTTTCTTTTCGCTCAGCCGTGACCCTCTTCTCTCTTTCTCTCTTTTTTTCTCTTTTTGACCTTAATTAGGGTCTTTTTATGGATTTAAATGCATGTGATGTGATGCAATGAAAATGCATGAATGCAAAAGAAAAGGAGATGTTGATCTTGAATTCAATTCCATTAGAATAACTTTTCTTGAAAACAAATTTCTTTACATGAAAATAGATTACATATGCGGTCTTGCCCTTCATAGTCCAAGTAAACGCTGATCTTTTCTTCATGGTCGAATCCTATAAATTCTCCAAAAGATGCCTTTGCTAGCTCCTTGCTGCTTAATCTGAGCCTCGATCTCTTGCTTGCTTATCGCTATGATACTCATCAAAAAGTGCCGGCTCTTAGATAATCTTCGTTGGTAATTAAATCAAGTCATATATTCCTTCGTGGACTTCTGGCTTTCTCTCATCATGCCTTTGTTGGCTTGAATCTCTGGCAATTACATCATGTATTCCTCCGTGGACTACCAGCTTTCTCTCGTCGTGTTTACTTGGACTATATTCAGATTACCTCACTATAATCCACTTTATCAAGAAATTATTTCCTTATGACAAACTATTCTATTTAGGAATCGAATTTCGAATCAACATCTACTTTTCTTTGATGTAATGTAATGCAAATGCATGAATGCAAAAAGGTATCGATCTCGATTCAGTTTCATTTTAGAAAACGTTATTTAAGGAACAAAAGTCTTTTCATAAAACAGATTACAAATACGCTTTCGCTCGTAGGCCTAGAGTCTTAACCTTATCTAATAACAAAGCTAACTCTTGACCTCTATCTGAACTGCCCCGCTTTATATTGCTTTAGGATGAGTAACGGTGCATAGCCAACGACTCCTCAAATCCCAGGAAGAGGTACCCAATCAAAACTGCCGCAGCGATAAAAGACTTCATTAGGAGTCATCCAAGGTGTTTTCCACAAAACCTCCTCCTCTTGAAGATTCTGAATAATATCCATCCACCTTTCTTCTGTAATATCGTCCCTCCTTGGTGTAGTTGCTGCTTCCTTTAAGGGGGAATAACCCTCAAAGAACACTCAGCAAGGAACCTTCTCAAGCTTTCAAAAGTGACTATGGAACCATACTAACAACAACTGTGCGCATCCAATGAATCTACTTCACTGGCTCTCCGACATGTACTTCAAAGATCTAAACGTTTCAGCTAGGATTGTTAGCAGTGGTGTGTTCTGTTTACCAATACGATCAAACAAATCTGAGACTGCCTCATCTATGTGCCCTATCGCCTTCGGGAAAATCACCAAGCCGTAAATACTTAAGGTGAAAACGTTGACCTTCTTCGTCACATCTGGGTGTGTCAATATCAGATCCCTCAAAATGGCCCACGGAATGCACTTACTATCGCCCTTTTGCTACACTTGAGCTACAGCCCACTGCTCACTCATCCCTGTGATCATCACTAATTTCCTCACGAAAATTGGAAGACTAGCAGGCCTAACATAAGCTTTGTTACCTTGAATTCTCAGACAGCGAAGCAAGGTTGTATACTCCTCCAAAGTAGGCACTACATCTACCTCTCCAAATGTAAAGCAACTATAAGCAAGGTTCCAGAACTGTACCATAGCTTGAAACAGATGCTTATCTACCTTAATGTCTAGCAAATAAGAAAGACTTCCATAAGTCTGAAAGAAAAGCTATCTAGCCTCGTCATCCCATTGGGCCCAAATGTCCTTTATCTCCCGAAAATATTCTGTGTCGAACTGATACGAGTAAAGTCCCACAACTCTGATGTATATCCCTTGGTGACACTATCTCCTTTCTCTAACTGGGTTTTCTCTGACCACGCACAAAGGGAAGAGTTGTCCTTTACTTTAAGATATTCGTTCCTTATTACAAAACTTCCTAACTCAAAAATCGAACCTTGAATCGACACCTTTTAATGATGAATGATATGCGATGATGACAAAATAAAAAAACAAGGCAGTGTCATATAAAAAGATGTAATAAACAAGCACTTATAAAGGTAGGTACTAAAGGTCATTACCATACTACCTAGAGCAAGCACTTAAAGTTTACTATATGTAGTTCAGTTCTAAAGCAAGGGTACCTAAACCAGCAGATTCCTTGATCCTCACCCATTATAGGCTCATATGGACCAAGTTCGGTTTAGGAGGATACATTTCCCTATGACCATGCGGAGATGAAAATCTCACGAAGACATAGGTACAGATATATCCCGGAAGTAATCCACTAACTCATGCGGAGGTGAAAACCTCACGAAAGCTTAGCTTCTCACTCCCACTTAAGGGTGCGACCACAACGGTCATGCAAATGCAATGTGTGCAAGAAAAATAACAAACATATGCAGCAAACACATGAAAAAAAAGATCATAGTTTTCAAATCGAGTTTTTAAATTTAGATAAAAGGATAGAAATCAATCAATTTTACGACTTGACTCTCTTATTGGTTCCCAGCGGAGTCGCCAAGCTGTCGAAACCATTTTTTAAAGGGATGTTTGAAAAATGGGGATCGACTTTTGAAAAACGAAAACGGGAGTCGCCACCAACCTTTTTAGGTGTGATTGGATCACCTTATAAAACGTTTTGGTCTATGAAAATTAAGAAAACAGGTTCTGGAGTCGGTTACGTACGAGGAAGGATTAGCACCCTCGCAACGCCCAAAATTGGTACCAAATTGAATAGTTTTCTGTCTTAATGTGAAAAATTTGAAAGGATTTAAAAATAGGATCCCTTTTTTAAAACCAGAATTATTTAAGATGAAAAATCGAGATTCCTTAGCTCCGAAAGAATACAAACATCACATCCAGTAAGATAGGACACGATATTCTTAAAATCTCGTAACTGAAATCATCTCGTGATTTACAAAATCTATTTAGAAGGATACTTTAGGCATTAGACAAACGGGAAATCACAACCCAGCATGTTAGGGCACTATTTCTCGAATTCCTAAATACGAAAAACATTGCCTCATTTTAAAAAAACTTTTGGATAAAATATGACAATTAAATGAAATATATTTTTTTAAAATAATGATTGGAATAAAATTTTAAAAAATAATTTACTAAGAGTAATACTAAAAAAAATTATTAAAAATGAAAGAGTTTGATATGATACTAAAATTATTAAAAAAAATTAAAATATATAAAAAAAAATCAGGGTAACATGGATTAAATCAAAATAAAAATGGTTGAAAAATGAAGATGAACAAAGAATAAAATAAGAACAAACCGTAGAAAATAAGAACGTAAGAGGGAGAGAAATTTGAGTGAAAGCTCTCAAAAATTTTTATTGTTTCCCAAAACTCCAGTGTGTTTACAATGAAGGGAGAGGCCTCTATTTATAGTTGAACCTCCTCAAATCCAACGGTACAGATCAATTACACCAACAGTTAAGATTAAAAGGTATCTTCTACAAATTAAATCTCTAAGATTACAAAATCATATCTTCTAAGATTGCATATCATATCTAATATTGCAATCATATCTAAGATTGCATATCATTCAAGATTATATTTCCATATGAGTCAAGCTTGTAGATGGACCTTAAATCTTTTCAAGTAATGGGCCATTCCGATCGGGCCAAATTATATTTGTAATTCTGGACTGAACTTGGACTTCGTTTTTTTTTGGGGTTTATTATTTTTATTTTTGGACTTATTTCTGGGTCCGGACTAAATTGAGTGTCTACAAGTTTCATTGACGTATATTACAAAGGATAGTCATCCTTCACTTGCTAGAAATTTCAGACTTTTCTAAATAACATAATATCAGAAAGCAACAAAGAAATAAGGCAAAGAGCAACAATATGTAATTGTAAAAATTCAAAAACATACTTGATGATGTCTCCGTAACAACTCTATTTGATTGATACAATTGAAGCAAGGAACTTGATGTTTGACCTGATGCTTGAAGTCTCTGCTGCATATTTTGCTGTACTTGATTGGGCTGCTTCTGCAAACCCAGCTGTTGTTGCAACTGAGTAGGCTATGATTGCATCTGAGACATCAGTTGTTGCTACTGTTGTGGTTGCTGGGATGTCTGTCTTCGTATTCATTAATAAGAAAGATTTTCATTTTCTGAATAAAGTATACAACCTGAATCCATTCTATATCAACAACAACGATAGTACAAACGATAGAGTGATAGATTACGAGTTTCCATACAAGATTTCACAAATACAAGAAAAGCAAAATAAGTGAAATAATTCCATCTAAAATGAAATTAATCAAAGAAAGCCAAAAAAGATGCAGAACATATGATTGAAAATGTAAACTTTTTTTATATTAGTTCTATATCAGTACAAAATCAGCAGTAAGAAAGAAAAATATGGAATACCCACAAAGGGATTGTGAACAAACAAGTCGATTCAGATAAGAAAAAGTCGGATTGAGAAACCAATTATTAAAGAGCGTGAAGAAGACATAAATTTGTCTTAGAACAAACAAACAAACAAACAAAAATCGGATTGAACAAACAAACCACTTGATTTTGAGTCTTAGAACATAAATCTGTCGGTAAAGAAAACATACCTGAACCCTCCATTGAATCCTGTTTTGTTTTTGTACGTGAATAAAAAATTCTGATGATAATAGCTTTTTTTAGTCAAATGAAAGTGAAAGCCAAAAAAAATAGAGGAGATGAACTATTTTTCAACTAATATTTAGGGTTTGAAATTTTTAATTAATTAAATTTATTTAATTAAACTCTATTCTCATCCCATTTGGAAATCCAAGTTGGCACTTAAAATCTAGTTGGACTGCCATGTAGAGTTACCATTAGAGAGATAACATAACTTAACAGAAGAATGATCACTTCATAACAAAATAATAACATAAGTGACTAAAACGTAACATTTCAAACATAAGTGACTAAAATGTCACCTGAGACAAACAAAAGTGACTATTTTTGTAGTTTACCCTATTAAGTTTGATAACATTTACTTCCCAATTCCGATATTTGGTTGCTGAAAACTAGGTATTCTCTGTCATATCAAATTTGGTTCCAACCTATAAAAGATGCAAAACCCACATAAAGAAACAAAAAAACAAATAATTAATTAAACACTTTGGTCCTTACACATAGGAGTGGCTTTCAAATTTTCAATTCCTCTAATTTCATTTGGCTACCAATAATTATTTATTAGCCTAAAAAAGTGGCCAAAAATAGTGAGGAACTCGAGACACTAATTTATTTAACTTCCCTACTATCAATGCAGGAATCTCTTAAGTGAAAATCCAAAATCCTATATTTAATATATTATCTCCTTAATTAGCATTTTCTATTAGGGGTTAGGTGTGAAGTTGTTTATTACCTTGTCTTATTTGCTTCACATACAAATAAACAAAACACAAATTTCAATCTCTTACTAAATAAAGCACATATGACTAAATATTTTCATTTTTTATTAAAACTTGCATTTTTATTTTTTTTATTTACAAACTAAATATTGTTATATTTAATTCTATTTTTTTCCATTTTAAGAAAATTTTCTAGTAAAATTACAGGCAGAAAGTACTCGAATAGAAATTAGACATAATAATGTTTTTGTCCACCAATTTTATAAAAAAAATCATTTTAACCTTTCATTTATTTTCTTATTTTTTTAATCATTAAAATTTTATTCTTTGTTAAATCATCCAAAAATTGATGAAAAATGTAATATTTTTAATTTTATTCCGTGTCACACGCTCATGTGGTACCTATTCAGCCCGTGTGCGTTTAAAAAATTTCAGCCTAGTCTTCACATGGCCTAGGACACGCCCGTGTGTCCAGGTCGTGTGGTTCACATGGCCGTGTGCACTCTCGTTAGCTTCTTCAACACCAGTGTGACCTTCCACACGCCTGTGTAGCTCGGCTGAGTCTCTATAGATTTTTGGGGCTTTAAGCTTCAGGGCTCACATGGCCTAGGACACGCATGTGTGTCCTGGCCGTATGGGTTACACGGTCGTGTCGTTTGGCTGTATAACTCTCTGTTGATTTCCTTTGGAAATAAAAACTAAGTCCCAAGATCCACACGGCCAAGGACATGCTCATGTGTCCAGGTCGTGTGGGACACACAGCCATATCGTACGGCCATATAACTCATTATCGCGCCCATGTTGAGTCACACGGCCTAGGACACACCCGTGTGTCCAGGCTGTGTGGGTCAAAAACATGTATTTTAATGTTTAGTTAATTTTAAAGAAATAATATGAAACAAAAATGAGCAAATTAGCAATGTTAGTACTCGGATTGCCTACCGAGAAGCTATTATTTAAAGTCTAAGCTCGACTTACCTCGTATTCGCACCGTCACGGTGGTTCGCGGAGTTGAGACTTCTCTTTCTCATTCTCAATTTTTTTATTCAAATAAGGTTTAAGTCTAGTAATATTTACCTTAAAAGTACCGAAATTAGAATAAGTTATCTCGACTATATTGTATGGAAAAATTCAGTACCGTAAGAGGAGTTGCTCCGTTTGGAATAAGCTCTAAAGTGGCAATTCAAGGGCCCTTTTCATTTAACAATACCTGGTCGCCGATCTTAAATTTACTCTTTCTGTCCTTATGTTCGTCATGATTTTGTTTCGATTCTGCATCATGTATTTTTGGTTTCTCCTTCACATGTGTCTGCCATTCGTCTAGTTCATCGATCTGAAGGTTTCGTTCCCCGTGACTCATTCTGTTTTTATCACATGGACTAGAACGTGGCTCCATCTCGCTCTTCCTAGGGGTTTCCTATAAAGAAGTTTGAGCCATAATGTCATTCATATTAATAGAACTCATAATATCATTTCGATCACTATAAATCTTAGCAGAATCATGAGCTCATCACCTCCACGAAGTATCAATTCACCTGTACCAACATCAATGATGGTTCTAGAAGTTGCTAAAAAGGACAGACCTAAAATTAATGGTACGTCACTATCTTTATCCATGTCTAAAACAACAAAATCAACTGGGAATATAAATTTATCAATTTTCAGAAACACGTCCTCAACAATACCCCTAGGAAATCTAATAGTTTTATCTACCAATTGGATACTCATCCTAGTTTGTTTGGGTTTCCTAAAACCTAGTTGTTTAAACATTTTATAGGGCATTAATACTTGCCACTAAATCAGCCAAAGCATTTTTAATAGTTAAACTACCAATTAATCAAGGAATAATAAAACTCCGTGGATCTTTCAATTTATTGGGTAGTTTATTCTGTAGAATGGCTGAGCAGACTGTATTTAGCTCCACGTGCAACACATCATCTAAATTCTATTTGTTTGCTAAAAGCTCTTTTAAAAATTTAATTGAGTTGGGCATCTGTGAAAGAGCTTCAATAAACGGTAAGTTAATATGTAATTTTATCAAGAGTTTAAGAAATTTACCAAATTGCTCATTGGTATGGTCTTTCTTCGTCGCGTTGGGGTATGGCACACGAGGTCTACATTCTTTACTTACTGGTTTCTTTTCACTGTGGCTCACCTCAACCTTACCTTTACTTACCACAATTTTTTGCCTCGGTTCAGTTTCAGGTTCAACTAACCCTTCTTCACCTCTTATAGTAATTGCATGAAGTTGTTCTCTTGGGTTAGTTTCGGTATTACTTGGCAAGTTACCTTGTGGTCTTTCTGAAATCATCTTAGCCAGCTAGCCTATTTGATTCTCGAGCCCTTGAATCGACACTTGTTAATTTTTAAGTGCTGTTTTGGTGCTTTGGAATCGAGTTTCTGACACCGAAATAAAATTCGTCATCATCTCATCAAGGTTCGGCTTTTTCTCTTGCTGGTAAGGTTATTGTTGAAAGCCTAGAGGGGGTTGTGGTATCTCATTTCCTTGACTACCCAAAGAAAAGTTGGGATGATTCCTCCAACCTACATTGTAAGTGTTATTATAGGGATTATTCTGAAGTCTAAAATTGTTACCCATATAGTTGACTTGTTCGTTCGTTATGCCAGAGTTGTAGGCTAGGCATTCTGGATTATTCATCCCTCATCCACTTGTGTCGCATTGCATCACCGGATGTATCTACGTAAAACCATACAAACCATTAATTTTATTGCTTAAAAGTTCTACCTGGTTTGCTAACATGGTGACCGTGTCTACGTTAAAAACACCGGCTACTTTTGTTGGCTTTGTTCTCATGACTTGTCACTGATAATTTTTCAGTGACATCTCCTCTATTAACTCAGAAGCCTCATCAGGTGTTTTATTATTCAGAATGCCGATGGGCTCAACTTAGAAGTAGAATCTCCTTCAAGACTGAAGAATAATAAAACACCTGATGAGGCTTATGAGTTTATAGAGGAGATGTCATTGAATAATTATTAGTGGCAAGTCATGAGAACAAAGCCAACAAAAGCGGCCAGTGTTTTTAATATAGACGCAGTCACCATGTTAGCAAACCAGGTAAACTTTTAAGCAAGAAAATTAATGGTTTGTATGGTTCTACGCAGGTACATCCAGTGATGCAGTGCGATACAAGTGGAGGAGGGATGAATAATCCAAAATGCCTAGCTTACAACCCTAGCACAACGAATAAACATGTCAACTATATGGGTAACAATTCTAGACCTCAAAATAATCCTATAGTAACACTTACAATGCAGGTTGGAAGAATCATCCCAACTTTTCTTTGGGTAGTCAAGGAAATCAGAGACCACAACCCCCTCCAAGCTTTCAACAATAACCTTACCAGTAAGAGAAAAAGTCGAACCTTGAGGAAACGATGACGAATTTTATTTCGGTGTCAGAAACTCGCTTCTAAAACACTGAAACAACATTTAAAAATCAACAAACGTTGGTTCAAGGGCTCGAGAATCAAATAGGCCAGCTGGATAAGATGATTTTAGAAAGACCACAAGGTAGCTTGCGAAGTAATACCGAAACTAACCCAAGAGAACAACTTCATGCAATTACTGTAAGAGATGAAGAAGGGTTAGTTAAACCTGAACCAGAACCGAGGCAAGAAATTGTGGTAAGTAAAGGTAAGGTTGTGGTGAGTAAAGGTAAGATTGTGGTGAGCCACAGTGAAAAGAAACCGAAAAGTAAAGAATGTAGACCTTTTGTGCCATACCCCAACACGACGAAGAAAGACCATACCAATGGGTAATTTGGTAAATTTCTTAAACTCTTGAAAAAAATACATATTAACTTACCATTTATTGAAGCTCTTTCGCAGATGCCCAACTCAGTTAAATTTTTAAAGGAGCTTTTAGCAAAAAATGGAAGTTAGATGATGCATCGCACGTGGAGCTAAGTACAATCTGTTCGGCTATTGTACAGAATAAACTACCCAATAAATTGAAAGATCCAGAAAGTTTTATTAATCCTTATTTAATTGGTAGTTTAAATGCTAAAAATGCTTTGGCTGATTTAGGGGCAAGTATTAATGCCCTATAAAATGTTTAAACAACTAGGTCTTGGGAAACCCAAACAAACTAGGATGAGTATCCAATTGACAAATAAAACTATTAGATCCAAACTTATCCCTAACAGTGCCAGGTGTCAGACTTCAACACGTGTGTTGCTGAACCTAAGATTCGAAAAGCATTTTAAAAAAAATGGAATTTGGACCAAACTACAAACCTGTTTCTTTGGCAAACTCTTCGGCACCTGAAAAGGCTAGATACGAATGTGGTGATTTTTCTATTACAAGTCGGGCAAGGGAAACTGGGTTCTTAACGGTGGTTAACTCAGAAACGACAGCGCACCTCCTTTTTAGGCCATCTATAATACTGGCTTCCATTTCGACCGTTTCATTCTCTGTAAGGGCAGATCCACTACCGGAGTTAAACAAAGGATCAGTTTTCAATTCTCTCACCTATACCAAAACAAAATCCAAATTCAGAGATACTAAAATGTGGAATCTGATGGTTTTTCCATTTTACTTGCAATATGTATAATCTCCATTGTATTTTGAGGGATTAAAGGGAAAAAAAGGGGCGGAGGGAACATACGACAAGCTCAACAAAATCAACGGCGGAGAGGTTAGAATGGAGAGAAGATATTCCAATGTCAAAGGAATAAGTGAGGAGTCTTTTAGCTTCCTCTTCTCATTCTTTAGGGACATTAGGGTCGACACCAGTACCACCATGCACTGCGATTGCCCAGGCTCCCATTTCTCTTCCTTCTCAACACTGCCTTTTCTCTGCCTCTCTAACTTTTCGCCTAAGCACTCTTTGCTTTGCTACGTGATAAACCATAAAAGTAACACATTTTAATCACATGCTTAGGATGTTTTTTGGATGATTTATTATAGAATTTAGT
Organism: Gossypium hirsutum; assembly: GCF_007990345.1. NCBI lineage: Eukaryota > Viridiplantae > Streptophyta > Magnoliopsida > Malvales > Malvaceae > Gossypium > Gossypium hirsutum. The sequence goes on from NC_053428.1 coordinate 29,451,892, forward strand.
GAATTTGATGCTCCTAGTCTTTTAATTTCATGTTTCTATACTTAGGTGAGCATAGGGGAACAAAATGAGTGGAAAACATGCGAGAAATGGACAAAACGGGCTGATTTAAAGATCTATACAGCCAAGACCATTTCCACAAGCCACACGAGCGTGGCCACATGAGCGTGGCCACACGCCTATGTTGCAGCCCGTGTCGATATTGCTCCCTATTTCCCAAACACACAGAAAAAGCCAAATTTTAGGGTTTCTAAGCATTCTAAAGTCTATAAATACATACTAGAAGAGGACCTAAAGGGATACACAGAGTAGAATGCAGAAAATTACTCGAAGAATACTGATGGGCTCAACTCAGAAGTAGGATCTCTTTCAAGACTGAAGATCTCCATTCAATTTCTATAGTAGTTTTTAGGTTTCTTTATGTTTTGTTGTTTTCTTATTTTTTGAGATGTTTTCCTTTCCAAGTATGAACTAAATTCCCTAAATACCTAGGGAAGATGAAACCTATGACAGATCTTATTATTTGATTTTTCTGAATTACATGATAAATATTTGTTCTTGATCTCAATTATGTTTACTTACCTTCATGTTTAATGTTTTCAGGATATTAATTCATGATTGATGTGTTTATTTAGCGAAGCAAAAGTCCTTGTTTAAGAGTAGATCTGGCATAATTGAGTGGAGTTGCATGTAATCCTAGAAATACGATGACATAAATCTACCGGATTAGAGTCAAATCTAATAGGGGAATCCATAGATTGAGTTAATGCGACAATAGGGGTTTTAATTAGAAAGAGATTTCAATTAATCAACCTAGTATTCGATAGTAAGATCAAAAGTACAGCTCGTAGAAACCGTAGAGAAGAGAGGCAAAGTCGACAAAGTACAAGAAAAGAGCAAGAGGATATTATTATTAATACTGAGGAGATGGCAGAAAATAATAATAATCAGCTACCTCCTGTGGTTGTGGTAAATCCTGTAAATTCGAATCTTACTCCTCGTACTATGTACGATTATGCCAAGCCCAATTTAACTGGGGCTGAATCAAGAATGGTTAGACCTGCTGTTGCTATAAATAATTTTGAACTGAAACCTAACTCTATTCAAATGATTTGATGAAATAATTTTCCACTATTAAACAACCATTTGCCTTCCAATGGAAAAATCTTGTGTGGTTATGCATATTTTGGACACCCTCATCCAATTTACAGGATTTGAATGAAATGTTCATTGTTTTATCTCACAAAAAACTTACCATAATGTTGAATCTCTAATACTAGTGTTGTATCCAAAACAAAGTTATGGTTTGGTGGGATCGAGTTTTACACGTTTTATTAAAAGAAGTTAGTATATTATTTTTAATTATATTCAAATTTAAATTAAATTAAACTTGTAAGTAAAAGAATATTTGTTTATCGAACTTGAGCCTGATATGGAACTCAATCCATTAGCGGGATCGAGTGTTAAAGGGTGAAACTTATTTTGGCACCTTTTGATGGCTCCCAGTTCCAATGGCTGGAATCCATCAAACGAAACAACAGAAAAATTATAATTTTAAAGAAAGATTCAAACTTGTGACTAGATTTCGAACCCTAAAAGAATAGCTACTGAATGGGGCTTGGGCTCAGACACGAGATTCTAATTTCATGGGTAACACACCACATCTGCTTGGAACCACTCTACTTTTTATTTTATTTTTTCCAACTATTGAGAAAGTTGGTTGACTAATATAAAGGTATGGCAAGATGCATGTATCTTGATAATTTAGTAAAATTTGTTGCACACTTTATGCTTAACATTGCTTTCAATTACATATCAAAATATTTATATAAAAATAATGATTATCAAAATACCTCTCAAAGTTATATTAATTTATATTAATTTAATTTAATTTATATTATCAAAATACCTCTCAAAGTTATATCAAAATATTTATATAAAAATAATGATTATAAAAATAATAAATTTATACTAATTTTAATTTAATATTGTAACAGTCCAGCTTAGACCCTAGTCGGAATAGTAGTTTTGAGACCACAAATTCGAGTCATAAAAATATTTTAATATTATTTTCTGTGTTTATAATATATGAATTAGCATGTGTAAAAGTTTCGTATGAAAATTTAATTGTATGTGTGTTTAATTTGATAAAAGGACCTAATCGCGTAAAATGTAAAAGTTGCTTGCCATATGTTAAGTGTGTCTATTTGTTATGTCTTTGTAAATGAGAAGTCCTTATGTTGAGAATAGACCATTTGAATAATGGATGGACATAAATGCCTATGGTTAATGAAATTTTATATGTTATTAATGAAGGGTAAAATGGTAAATGATGAATTAATGGTTATTAATTAAACAAAACATGAAAAATTAAGCCATTGGTGACTGATGTATGATTTTTTATCGATTTTGATAATTTCTACGTTTTTGTAATCGTTGCTTAGTAACCTATCAAGCCCATGCCCTAATTTCTGATTTTATTGATGATTTTGAATTGATCTATTGATGAAATTATGAGTTTTGTGAAGTTATTTGATAGAAAATGAAAGATATATGTTGGGTTAGTATATTTTGTCTTTGAATTTTTGATGAATTTGAGTAATTTGGGCTAAATTGTAAAAAAGAAATTTTAAAAGACTAAAATGTAAAATAAATGAAATATGTGGACTTATATGAACACTAGGAATATTCAGCTAAATATGTGTTTAAAGAAATTTAGTGTATTTTGTGATTTTCTGAATTAGGGACTAAAATTTCAAAATGTGAGGGCTAATTTGTAAAATGCCCTAAATATGTATATATAGATTGATTTGAATAAATGTGTGATTGAATAAGTCAAATTTGAAATTATATAGATCAAGAACAAAAGAAAACGGAATTAGATCAAGGGAAATCGAAAGTCGTTGAATAGTCGCCTCCATTCGTTCAAATCTGAACGAGGTAAGTCGATATATAAATAAATGTATTTTGAATTCAATTACTATTGATTATATGCTTTTGAAAAATGTTGAATGATTATATGTGTTGAGAAGGAGATATCTAAGAAAGTATCAACAAAATTTGGACATCTGAAAAGCCCTGTACGAAGCTTAGGAATAGTTAGGATATATATGTCATGACATAGGATCTGATATGTGTTATCGTGTAAAACCATGGTTGGGACGTTGGCATCGACTTATGATTTACGTGTAAGAGCACATCTGGGATGTTGGCATCGTATTTGATTTCGTGTAAGATCCTGTATGGGACAGTGGTATCAATATTTGATTACATGTAAGACCCCGTTTGGGACGTTGGCATTGTAGAAGCTTTCTGAGCTATCCGCGTATCCTTATGATTCCAAACGGTTCAACAGGCATTCCGAGAAAATGAATTATTATGTGAACATGTATCCGATTCAGGAACGTTTGGAATGAGAATCATATTTGATGTTGAAAGATAAGTATATGTACTTTAGTGAACAAATGATGATATGTGATAAAAGCATGAGAAAATATGTTATATGTGTTAAAGAATTTGGAATATATGAAATGTATATGAACATTGAGGTTTGTGATAGTATTTGACTATGAAATATATGTAATTTGAAGATGCATTTATGCTTAAAGTGTTAAGTTTATTTGTATATGGCTTACTAAGCTTTTGAAAGCTTAGGTTTTGTATTTCTCAACTGTTTTATAGATATCGTAGCTACCGAGAGGTCGAGGATCATAGAGGATCATCACCACACTATCGAACTTCTTTTTGGTACCTTTTGAAAATGTATATATTAAAGTATAGCATGTATAGGCTAGAAGTACTTTGAAGTATGTTTTGTAATTTGTATATCATGCCATGTGATATGGCTAGATTATGGTTGAACTTATGGTTTGATTTTGGTGTAACACCCCTTACCCGAGCCCGACGCCGGGACAGGATAGGAGGCATTACCAGACTTAAGTATAAACAAACATACAAAACCGGGCCATAAAATTTCTTTTAATCCAAAACTTTTCATACACATACACATCGTCCCTTATTTGGGTCTATGAAGCCCAAAACATACTTTAGAGAGGGTTCGAGACTAAACTGGGAACTTTGGAAAGTTTTAGGAAAACTTAGAAAAATTTTCCAAGAAAAAGAGTCACACTCCCGTGTGGGAACTGGGACACACCCGTGTCCTCAGGCTGTGTAACTCTCTGACTATGACGTCAGCAAAACAAATTGATCCACACGGCCAAGCCACACGCCTGTGTGCTAGGCCGTGTCTTCCACACGGCTAAGACACATGGTCGTGTCTCTGCCCGTGTAGCCAACACTTAGGCTATTTTCCAATACTTAGTTGACCTTAATTCTCTCTTATACTTATACACGTCATAGACTCAAATTATAACATCCATTTAATGTTTAATCAACCTTTAGTGAAATTTAATTAAATAGTTTGCATGTTGTGTGTTTATTACCCAACACTTTATCTCTACACATTCTACAATTTTCCATGTTCAATCATTATCATCTTACTACATGCCACACTTTCACTCCATGGCCACGACCATTTCGAAAGGTCCTGGGGCATTTATTATGTACATGTGTCATATACTTCTCATACATATTGAACAAGCATAATAAAATAACCACATCACAAGACAGTAACACATACCATGGATAAATAGGCTTACAAGCCAAAATCATTATAAGCCATATCTCATGGCTATATACAATGAATCGATATAAGCCATTAACTTTGGCTAAGTCATAAGAACACATATCAATAACTAAGTTCCTATACATGCCACTCACTTGAAACTTCTCAACCTATATATCAATATCCCAAGGTGATAGCTTGGTAGTGTGATGTTGCCTCCGACGTCCTCCAACCCCGAGCTGACCTGGCAACACTAAAAGAAATGGAAAGGAGGGAGTAAGCTTTATGCTTAGTAAGTCCATATGAAAATAATAAGCAAATTATCAACATGATTTCATGAAAATATGATCATAAATACACATTTGCTGATTTTCTGGTTATACTGTTTTCTCGAGTCATAGTTACTAATTTATTTATATTTGGAGCTACGGGACACCAAATTAAGATCCGTAAATTTTAAATAACTAGACTCATATTTTTTTACCATAAAATTTCCAGAATTTTTGGTCTAGCCAATAAGTACAGTTTATTCTTTAAACTCTCTCTTGTTTCGCTATCTGATAGCTTCGACCTTTATCTACTAAAAATGAAATATCTCATAGTACGGGACTCAGATAATGTTTCCGTCTCTTTATATTGAAAATAGACTCATTAAATATTTCATTAATATAAATTATAACCCATAATTATTTTTGTACAATTTTTTGTAATTTTCCAAATTTTCGACAGGGGAGCCCGGAATCACTCCGACTCTGTCTCACAAGAACTTAAATATCTCATTATACAAAATTCTTTTGCTTACACCATTTCCTTTATCTGAAACTAGACTAAATAAGATTTAGTTTCATAAATTATTAAGCTTATAATTCAATTTCTAAAATTTTTGGTGGATTTTCAAAGTCGGTCTACTGTTGCTATCCAAAACTGCTTTAATGTAAAATAACGATATTAAGGTTATATCACCTTTACAACCATTTCAATTATCATGGTAAAAATGTTTATTATCATAGACATAATCCCATAATCAAAAAGTCATTATGCAACAATCTCATAGGCATGATTTACTATCACATATGCATTCTTGCCATAATCCATCATACTTTCATCAAATCATATAAACTTACCGTTCATATCTATTGGCACATGCTCACACAAATACATACCTGTGCCCTCTTGCACACACATGGTTTACTTGGATTACTTTCAGAATTCATAATATGTTACCCGTTGAACACTTGGAATATGATTCGGACACACGGAAGAAATGCACCGAAGTGCCTCATAATACAAAATTACATGCCGCTCTCAACGGGGCTACTCAAAGAGCTAAAGCGTATCCGAACACTACTTAGGATACCCAGCACCCGAACCCTAGAATGTATCACATATCAAATGAGCTCATAAAACACATAGCTATCCTAGTGACCTGTCACTTGTATCCTCAACTATTCATAAGGTTCAAACGAGATTTTAGACTTCTAAACCTTTATCGGACGTACTCGAATTGTAGCTTCATTCACATAGCCAATATCTCATAATCACATGGCATTGCAACATTTTCATCATAACAGCAAAGCATCAAGAACATGTTATACCATCAAAATAATCACATAAACATTTTAATTATACAATTACCAAGACAACTACAACATATAATAATGTCACATTATTTACATAATATCAAATTATTCACATATATATATGCTTACAACTCATGTAATATCGAAGAAGTAACATTTAAATACAATATTGCATTATTAAAATCACATGAACTTACCTCGAATACGAAAACGACCATTTTTACCATTTTAGCCCTTAATCTTGTATTTTCCAATTTTAAGCCCGAATCTCGATCTCCTTGATCTAAAATTAAAAATATAGCTCATTTATTACTCACATTATTCAAATGGGTCCATAAATCATACTTTTACAAAATTTTATTTTGACCCCTAAACTTTCACATATTTGTACTTTTGCCCCAAGGCTCGTAAAATGATTTTTATTCAATTTCCTCATTCTATAAGCCTAGTCGAACCATTTTCATGACTATAGAAAACTTCAATTCTCATCACAACACCCTTTTATACCATTTTGACAACTTATGCAAAACGGTCCTTTCGAACGTTTTCAACGAAAATCACTTAGTAAAAGTCATTTATCTAACACCCAACACTCATTTTCTACCATTATACATCAAAATGCATGCATGTCACATATGGGTCAATTTTTAAACATGAACCTGAGCTCAAATTAGTGGTAGAAATAAGTAGATCATGTTACCGGGACTTTAAAAATGCATAGAACATTAAAAACGGGGCTCGAGATCACTTACAAATGAGCTTGGAAGCTTCAACCAAACCCTAGCCATGGATTCCATGGGGGTTTCGGCTGTTACATGGAGAAGATGACAAAATTTTGGCTATTTTGGCTTTTTAATTCTTTTAATTATTAGTTTACCAAAATGCCCTTAACTTAAAAATACTTTATTTCACCCAATTCATGTCTATTTTTGTCCATAACTAACTAATGGTCTAATTACCATTTAAGGACCTTTAATTTAAAAACTCATAACAATTTGACACTTCTAACATGTGGAACTCAACTTTTGTACTTTTTACAATTTAGTCCTTTTGACTAAATTGAGTGCCCAAACGTCAAAATTTTCGAACGAAATTTTCACGAAATCATTTCGTGAAATCATAGACCATAAAAATATAATAAAAATGAAATTTTTAATCATCAAATTTGTGGTCCCGAAACTACTGTTCTGACTAGGCCCAAAATCGAAATGTTACAATTCTCCCCCCTTTAGGGATTTTCGTCCCCGAAAATCTTACTAGGAAAGTGGTTTTAGTTTTCACTTAGATTCCTCAATCTCATAATCGATGTCAAAGAACGTTTACTCAGGCTGTGTCTCCAATACATCTATTTAATTCCTCATACGGTCTGAAAGCTTGCGGACTCAACACCCAATTATTCTTAAAATTTCAAAGCCTTCTCAGTTTCCCATGATATCATGATATAAAACCCGGATCTCATTTTGATTAATAGAGACTAGAATTCCAAGAAATCCAACAATCAAACAGACCTGAAATTCCATGAATCTAATGAGCAGAAATTCAGTACATACCGGTCATGATTTACAGATCTTGTCAAACATTTATCAATAAGATACATCATATTTTCCTCTTTCCATGACGGGAATAATTCTAATATGGCTTCGAGAATAATCCCTTTCTCGTTGCTATTCTAATATCAACACTGAAGCAGATAGCTCCAGTAAAACTTGATGCTCGGCACAATTCCTATTAACGAATCAGATCATTCTGTGGCATCAAAAACTCTAAATTATCACATCATCTTATTGTCTTTAAACACATCACAATTCATACTACAGTACATTATTGAAAATCAAAAAGTCTCTGCTTAATGCAAACTAGTCAAGTCCAAATGCTTCGGTTAACACTATTCTTATCTGTCTGAACTTTGCTGACATATAATAACTTTTCAACTTTCACAAGACAAAAATTTATAATTCATAGTAGCTTTAAATCATATCAAAGTTTTCTAAGAAATATACACTTCTAATTCAGAAAATTTATCTTTTATCCATAAAGAAATGAAGTTCTATTATCAGACTTGATAAGAATGATTCCGACATAATTGTCACATGAAATCTTTCAAATAAATAATTCACACAGATTGAACAGCCAAATCGGTCTAAATCATCAATAAATGACATTACAAGAAATCCTCTCTTCTAGTCAACGAAACAATTCATCATGCAATCCTTTACTATTCATTCATTATGCAAATAAAAAACCATCTCAATTGTATCAGCACAATTAACCAAGATATCTCAATTGAAGACACTAACTTGGATCAACTTACTTGAGAAAAGAATTCCACCATACAATCTGAAACTCAAAATTTCTCCACCTCTGTCAAAGTCAAATTCTTACACAGAAATTTGAGAAATCCAAATACTAGAATCATCACATCACTATGATCAAGTCAAAAACATAGTCATACTTGATATATATATTATGCTTTAAATATAAGCCATGCTCGACAAGTTACCAGATAAGGATAACAACAAAACCAAGATAAAGAAACCCAGAATAAAGAAACCCAACATAAAGAAATCCAACATAAGGAAATCCAAATTACAATACCGTATCGAAAGACCGTGAACAAAGCTCATGAGAAAATATAAATGGTCTCAATGATTTTTTTGAGAAAAGAAATCCAGAAAGACATCTTTTGAACCCACTGGAAACAAATACGTCAAGAACAATATACTTCCCGCATATATATAATCAGACAAAGTAATGATTAGTAGTGACAGAATCATGACACCACACACAATTTCTCATCAATTCCCAACAGATGAAAAGTAACGGAATACTAGAAAGAAAGAAAATAAGATCATGTAGATCATAAATCAATAAGACTGACAATATCTTCGTCTATGATTAAGATCAGTCAATATTCCCATATTACAAGAATTCATCAGAGAATATATATATATATAACCACTATAGCAATTTCTGAGGATAAATGGACTCATAGAGTGCCTTGAGAGAGAAATCCATCATCAGTTCACTAAAATTTCCATGCTCAGACATCTCACATTTTGAACACTATTCCTTTAACTATTTCTGCATCAAAATTCTATATTATTCTCTTCACTAAAGGAGATCTGCTTATGAATGAATTTCAATTAGTACATTTCACGACATCATTTCAGAACAAACCAATTTCCAAACTTGACATTTCATTGACTGTGATATTATGCAAAATCAATCAATCTTTCAGTCAATCCGATATTTCTCTAGTTCTGTCTTTTTATATTTACTCATTCTCAAACTCTAATCATGTTTATGATTATTCTATCATTAAGCTCTCTGGTTTCTCAACCGGAAACTTATTTGGTACAAATCTCATAAAATTCCATTATAAACACCACTTCGGTAAGGGGGAGGGGTTGTAGGGCCTTTGACTTGACTTTTTTATACATATGCATATGATACAACTTTCATCATCATAGCAACATCATTAAAATCATGTCATTCATTTCAGGCAAATTAACATTCATGTTGGTTTACACCGACTTTCTAGTTATCCCATTTAGACCAGTATACTTATACATGCATTCTATGTTTTTTGGATAACTTTACTTATCCATTCATTTAATCAAACAAGTCATGCTCATAACATCATAAAAGGGCTAAATAAATATGGATATTTGCATCACAATCGCAACTTTCATTTCGTGCATCATCACATACATATCATTACAATCATATAATTCAATCCAAACAATTTAACATATTTATTCCAGCTATATCTTTGGTAAGTTATTTAACCACATGCATTTATTCGAGCAATTCAGTCACATACATCATGGAATTACCAATCAATCATAGATAAGCTCACTAGGTCATATAAACATTCTATTTCATGTTTCTCGTGTCTCATATATATACGTACATAGCATGAATTTTTATTCATACCTTTCCAAATTTTAACTTATTCAAGTTGCACTTTATTCAAATACTATAATATCACTATCTACGTGATCGGGTGTAACTCGGTTGGAGAGTACCTTTATCTAAACAAAATGGCTCTCATTCGCATCGGGAGACATCACACTATCACAGATCCGTGGCATGTATAGCTAGACTCTTACACATGCTAGGTTAGTTCGAGAACCGATTAAACCATAGCTCTGATACCACTAAATGTAACGCCCCTTACCCGAGCTCGAAGCTGGGACAAGATAGGAGGCATTATCGGACTTAAGTATAAACAAACATGCAAAATCGGGCCATAAAATTTCTTTTAATTAAAAACTTTTCAAACACATACACATACACATTGTGTCTTATTTGGGTCTATGAAGCCCAAAACATACTTTATAGAGGGTTCGAGACTAAACCGGGAACTTTGGAAAGTTTTAGGAAAACTTAGAAAATTTTTCAAAGAAACAGTCACACGCCCATATGGGAACTGGGACACGCCTGTTTACCCTAGACACGCCCGTGTCCTCAGGCCGTGTAACTCTCTGACTATGACGTCAGCAAAACAAATTGATCAACACATTTAAGCCACACGCCCGTGTGCTAGGCCGTGCCTTCCACAAGACTGAGACACATGGTCGTGTTTCTGCCCATGTAGCCAACACTTAGGCTATTTGCCAAGCCTTATGTTGACCTTAATTCTCTCCCATACTTATACACGTCATAGACTCAAATTATAACATCCATTTAATGTTTAAGCAACCTTTAGTGAAATTCAATTAAATAGTATGCATGTTGTCATACATGTGTTTATTATCTAACACTTTATCTTTACACATTCTATAATTGTCGATGTTCAATCATTATCATCTTACTACCATGCCACACTTTCACTCCATAGCCACGACCATTTCGAATGGTCCTGGGGCATTTATCATGTACATGTGCCATATACTTCTCATACATATTGAACAAGCATAATCACATAACCACATCACAAGACATTAACACATACCATGGATAAATAGGCTTACAAGCCAAAATCATTATAAGCCACATCTCTTGGCTATATACAATGAATCGATATAAGCCATTATGTTTGGCTAAGTCATAAGAACACATATCAATAACTAAGCTCCTATACATGCCACGCACTTGAAACTTCTCAACCTATGTATCAATATCCCAAGGTGATAGCTTGGTAGTGTGTTGTTGCCTCCGACGTCCTCCAACCCCGAGCTGACCTGACAACACTAAAAGAAATGGAAAGGAGGGAGTAAGCTTTATGCTTAGTAAGTCCATACGAAAATAATAACAAATTATCAACATGATTTCATGGAAATATAATTATAAATACACATTTGCAGATTTTCTGGTTATGCTGTTTTCTCGAGTCATAGTTACTAATTTATTTATATCTAGAGCTACGGGACTCCAGATTAAGTTCCGTAAATTTTAACTGAAACTAGACTCATATATCTTTTTACCATAAAATTTCTAGAATTTTTGGTCTAGCAAATAAGTACAGTTTATTCTTCAAACTCTCACCTGTTTCGCTATCTGATAGCTTCAACCTTTATCTACTAAAAATCAAATATCTCATAGTACAAGACTCTGATAATGTTTCCATCTCTTTCTCTTGAAGATTTCAATAATATAAATTATAACCCATAATTATTTTTGTTCAATTTCTAGTAATTTTCCAAAGTTAGGACAGGGGAGTCCGGAATCACTCCGACTCTGTCTCACAAGAACTTAAATATCTCATAATACAAAATTCTTTTGCTTACATCGTTACTTTTATGTGAAACTAGACTAAATAAGATTTAGTTTCATATATTGTTAAGCTTCTAATTCAATTTCAAAATTTTTGGTGGATTTTCAAAGTCGGTCTACTACTGCTGTCCAAAATTGCTTTAATGTAAAATAATGGTATTAAGGTTATATCACCTTTACAACTATTTCAATTATCATGGTAAAAATATTTATTATATATCATAGACATAATCCCATAATCAAAAAGTCATTATGCAATAATCTCCTAGGCATGATTTACTATCACATATGCATTCTTGCCATAATCCATCAAACTTTCATCAAATCATATAAACTTATCGTTCATATCTATTGGCACATGCTCACACAAATACATACATGTGCCCTCTTGCACACACATGGTTTACTTGGATTACTTTCGAAATTCATAATACGTTACCCGTTGAACACTTGGAATATGATTCGGACACACGGAAGAAATGCACCGAAGTGCCTAAATGTAGCCTTGGCTACCTGACAGAATATGCACCGAAGTGCCTCATAATATAGAATTACATGTTGCTCTTAACGGGGCTACTAAAAGAGCTAAAGAGTATCTGAACACTACTCACGATACCCAACACCCAGACCCTGGCGTGTGTCACATATCAAATGAGCTCCAAAAACACATATTTATCCTAGTGACATGTCACTTGTATCCTCAACTATTCCTAAGGTTCAAACGGGATTTTAGACTTCCAAACCTTTACCGGACGTACTCGAATTGTGGCTTCACTCAAATAGCCAATATCTCATAATCACGTGGCATTGCAACATTTTCATCATAACAGCAAAGCATCAAGAACATGTTATATAATCAAAATAATCACATAAGCGTTTTAATCATACAATTACCAAGATAACTACAACATATAATAATGTCACATTTTTTACATAATATCAAATTATTCACATATATATATACTTACAACTCATGTAATATCGAAGCATTAATATTTAAATAAAATATTGCATTATTAAAATCACTTGTACTTACCTCGAATACGAAAACGACCATTTTTACCATTTTAGCCCTTAACCTTGTATTTTTCAAATTTAAGCCCGAATCTCGATCTCCTTGATCTAACCAAATATAGCTCAGTTATTACTCACATTATTCAAATGGGTCCATAAATCATACTTTTACAAATTTTTATTTTGACCCCTAGACTTTCATATATTTGCACTTTTTCCCCAAAGCTCGTAAAATACTTTTTATCTAATTTCCTCACTCTATAGGCCTAACCGAACCATTTTCATAATTATAGCAAACTTCAATTCTCATCACAACACCGTTTTATACCATTTTGACAACTTATGCAAAACGGTCCATTCGGACGTTTTCAACGAAAATCGCTTAGTCAAAGTCGTTTATCTAACACCCAACACTCATTTTCTCCCATTAGACATCAAAATGCATGCATGTGACATATGGGTCAATTTTTAAACATGAACCCTAGCTCAAATTAGTGGTAGAAATAAGTAGATCATGTTACCGTGACTTAAAAAATACATAGAACATTAAAAACGGGGCTCGAGATCAATTACAAATAAGCTTGGAAGCTTGAACCAAACCCTAGCCATGGCTTTCATGGGGGTTTTGGCGGGTACATGGAGAAGATGACCAAATTTGGCATTTTTGGCTTTTTAATTCTTTTAATTATTAGTTTACCAAAATGCCCTTAACTTGAAAATACTTTATTTCACCCAATTCATGTCTATTTTTGTCCATGACTAACTAATGGTCTAATTACCATTTAAGGACCTTTAATTTAAAAACTCATAACAATTTGACACTTCTAACATGTGGAACTCAACTTTTGCACTTTTTACAATTTAGTCCTTTTGACTAAATTGAGTGCCCAAACTTCAAAATTTTCGAATGAAATTTACACGAAATCATTTCGTGAAATCGTAGACCATAAAAATATAATAAAAATGAATTTTATTCTCGTCAAATTTGTGTTCTCGAAACCACTGTTCCGACTAGGCCCAAAATCAGAATTTTACAATTCTCTCCTCTTAAGGGATTTTCGTCCCCGAAAATATTACCAAGAAAGTGGTTTTAGTTTTCACTTAGATTCCTCAATCTCATAATCAATGTCAAAGAACTTTCACTCGGGCTGTGCCTCCAATACATCTCTTTAATTCTTCATACAGTTTGAAAGCTTGCGGACTCAACTCCCAATTATTCTTAAAATTTCAATGTCTTCTCAGTTTCCCATGATATCATGATATAAAACTTGGATCTCATTTTGATTAATGGAGACTAAAATTCCAACAAATCCAACAATCAAAGAGACCTCAAATTCCATGAATCTGATGAGTAGAAATTCAGTACATACTGGTCATGATTTATAGATCTTGTCAAACATTTATCAATAAGATACATCATATTTTCCTCTTTCCATGATGGGAATAATTCTTATATAGCTTCGAGAATAATCCATTTCTCGTTGCTATTCTAATATCAACACTGAAGCAGATAGCTCCGGTAAAACTTGATGCTCGGCACAATTCCTATTAACAAATCAGATCTTTCTGTGGCATCGAAAACTCTAAACTACCACATCATCTTATTGTCTTAAAACACATCACAATTCATACTATAGTACATTATTGAAAATCTGGAAGTCTCTGCTCAATACAGACTACTCCAGTCCAAATGCTTCAGTTAACACTATTCTTATCTGTCCGAACTTTGCTGACATATAATAACTTTTCAACTTTCACAAGATGAAAATTTATCATTCGTGGTAAATTTAAATCATATCAAAGTTTTCTAAGAAATATACACTTCTCATTCAGACAATTTATCTTTTATCCATAAAGAAATGAAGTTCGATTATCAAACTTAAGAAGAATGATCCCGACATAATTGTCACATGAAATCTTTCAAATAAATAATTCACACAGATTGAACAGCCAAATCGGCCTAAATCATCAATAAATGACATTACAAGAAATCCTCTCTTCTAGTTAACAAAACAATTCATTATGCAATCCTTTACTATTCATTCATTATGCAAATCAAAAACCGTCTCAATTGTATCAGCTCAATTAAACAAGATATCTCAATTGAAGACATTAACTTGGATCAACCTACTTGAGAAAAGAATTCCACCATACAATCTAAAACTCAAAATTTCTCCACCTCTGTCAAAGTCAAATTCTTACACAGAAATTTGAGAAATCCAAATACTAGAATCATCACATCACTATGATCAAGTCAAAAACATAGTCATACTTGATATATATATATTATGCTTTAAATATAAGCCATGCTCGACAAGTTACCAGATAAGGATAACAACAAAACCAAGATAAAGAAACCCAGAATAAAGAAACCCAACATAAAGAAATCCAACATAAAGAAATCCAAGATAAGGAAATCCAAATTACAATATCGTATCGAAAGACCGTGAACAAAGCTCATGAGAAAATATAAATGGTCTCAATGATTTTTATAAGAAAAGAAATCCAGAAAGACATCTTTTGAACCCACTGGAAACAAATACGTCAAGAACAATATACTTCCCGCATATATATATAATCAGACAGAGTAACGATTAGTAGTGACAGAATCATGGCACCACACATAATTTCTCATCAATTCCCAACAGACGAAAAGTAACGGAATACCAGAAAGAAAGAAAATAAGATCATGTAAATCAGAAATCAATCAGACTAACAATATCTTCGTCTAACATTAAGATCAGTCAATATTCCCATTTTACAAAAATTCATCAGAGAATATATATATAACCACTATAGCAATTTCTGAGGATAAACGGACTCATAGAGTGTCTTGAGAGAGATATCCATCATCGGTTCACTAAAATTTCCATGCTCAGACATCTCACATTTCGAATATTATTCCTTTAACTATTTCTGCATCAAAATTCTATATTATTCTCTTCACTAAAGGAGATCTTCTTATGAATGAATTTCAACTAGTACATTTCACGGATCATTTCAAAACAAACCAATTTCCAAACTTGACCTTTCACTGACTGTGATATTACGAAAATCAATCAATCTTTCGATCAATCCGATATTTCTCTAGTTCTGTCTTTTCATATCTACTCATTCTCAAACTCTAATCATGTTTATGATTATTCTATCATTAAGCTCTCTGGTTTCTCAACCGGAAACTTATTCGGTACAAATATTATGAAATTCCATTATAAACACCACTTTGGTAAGGGGGAGGGGTTGTAGGGCCTTTGACTCGACTTTCTTATACATATGCATATGACACAACTTTCTTCATCATAGCAACATCATCAAAATCATGTCATTCATTTTAGGCAAATTAACATTCATTTTGGTTTACACCAACTTTTCAGTTATCCCATTTAGACCAGTATACTTATACATGCATTCTATGTTTTTTGGATAACTTTACTTATCCATTCATTTAATCAAACAAGTCATGCTCATGACATCATATAAGGGCCAAACAAATATCGATATTTCCATCACAATCGCAACTTTCATTTCGTGCATCATCACATACATAACATTACAATCATATAATTCAATCCAAACAATTTAACATATTTATTCCTGTTATATCTTTGGTAAGTTATTTAACCACATGCATTTATTTGAGCAATTCAATCACATACATCATGGAATTACCAATCAATCATAGATAAGCTCACTAGGTCATATACACATTCTATTTCATGTTTCTCGTGTCTCATATATGTACATACATATCATTAATTTTTATTCATACCTTTCTAAATTTTAACTCATCGAAGTTGCACTTTATTCAAATATATTAATATCACTATCTACGTGATCGAGTGTAGCTCGATTGGAGAGGACCTTTATCTAAACAAAATGGCCCTCATTCGCGTCGGGAGACATCACACTATCACAGATCCGTGGCATATATAGCTAGACTCTTACACATGTTAGGTTAGTCTGAGAACCGACTAAATCATAGCTCTCATACCACTAAATATAACACCCCTTACCCGAGCCTGACACCGGGACAGGATAAGAGGCATTACCAGACTTAAGTATAAACAAACATGCAAAACCGGGCCATAAAATTTCTTTTAATCCAAAAATTTTCATACACAAACACATCATCCCTTATTTGGGCCTATGAAGCCCAAAACATATTTTAGAGAGGGTTCGGGACTAAACCGGGAACTTTGGAAAGTTTTAGGAAAACTTAGAAAATTTTTCCAAGAAACAGAGTCACACGCCCATGTGGAAACAGGGACATGCCCATGTCCTCAGGCCTTGTAACTCTCTGACTATGACGTCAGCAAAAAAATTGATCCACACGGCCAAGCCATGCACCCGTGTGCTAGGCCGTGTCTTCCACATGGCTGAGACACATGGCAGTGTCTCTGCCCTTGTAGCTAACACTTAGGCTATTTTCCAAGCCTTATGTTGACCTTAATTCTCTCCCATACTTATACACGTCATAGACTCAAATTATAACATCCATTTAATGTTTAATCAACCTTTAGTGAAATTCAATTAAATAGTTTGCATGTTGTCATACATGTGTTTGTTACCCAACACTTTATCTCTACACATTCTTCAATTGTCCTTGTTCAATCATTATCATCTTACTACCATGCCACACTTTCACTCCATGGTACATGTGCTATATAATTCTCATACATATTAAACAAGCATAATCACATAACCACATCACAAGACATTAAAACATACCATGGATAAATAGGCCTACAAGCCAAAATCATTATAAGCCACATCTCATGGCTATATACAATGAATCGATATAAGCCATTACGTTTGGCTAAGTCATAAGAACACATATCATTAACTAAGCTCCTATACATTCCATTCACTTGAAACTTCTCAGCCTATCAATATCCCAAGGTGATAGCTTGGTACTGTGATGTTACCTTCGACGTCCTCCAACCCCGAGCTGACCTGACAACACTAAAAGAAATGGAAAGGGGGAGTAAGCTTTATGCTTAGTAAGTCCATATGAAAATAATAAGCAAATTATCAACATGATTTCATAGAAATATAGTCATAAATACACCTTTGCTGATTTTCTGGTTATGTTATTTTCTCGAGTCATAGTTAGTAATTTATTTATATCTAGAGCTACGGGACTCCAAATTAAGATCCGTAAATTTTAACTGAAACTAGAATCATATATCTTTTTACCATAAAATTTCCAGAATTTTTAGTCTAGCCAATAAGTACAGTTTATTCTTTAAACTCTCCCCTATTTCGGTATCTGATAGCTTCAACCTTTATTTACTAAAAAACAAATACCTCATAGTACAGGACTTGGATAATGTTTCCATATCTTTATCTTGAAAATAGACTCAAATTTCATTCATATAAATTATAATCCATAATTATTTTTTTACAATTTCTAGTAATTTTCCAAAGTTAGGACAGAGGAGTCCGGAATCACTCCGACTCTGTCTCACAAGAACTTAAATATCTCATAATACAAAATTCTTTTCCTTACACTATTTCCTTTATGTGAAACTAGACTAAATAAGATTTATTTTCATATATTATTAAGCTTCTAATTAAATTTCCAAAATTTTTGGTGGATTTTCAAAGTCGGTCTACTGCTGCTGTCCAAAACCGCTTTAATGTAAAATAATGGTATTAAGGTTATATCACATTTACAACCATTTCAATTATCATCGTAAAAATGTTTATTATATATCATAGACATAATCCTATAATCACAAAGTCATTATGCAATAATCTCATAGGCATGATTTACTATCACATATGCATTCTTGCCATAATCCATCATACTTTCATCAAATCATATAAACTTACCGTTCATATCTATTGGCACATGTTCAAACAAATACATACCTGTGCCCTCTTGCACACTCATGGTTTACTTGGATTACTTTCGGAATTCATAATATGTTACCCGTTGAACACTTAGAATATGATTCGGACACACGGAAGAAATGCACCGAAGTGCCTAAATGTAGCCTTGGCTACCTGACAGAATATGCACCGAAGTGCATCATAATACAGAATTACATGCCGCTTTTAACGGGGCTACTCAAAGAGCTAAAGTGTATCCGAACACTACTCAGGATACCCAACACCCGGACCCTAGCATGTATCACATATCAAATGAGCTCAAAAAACACATAGATATCCTAGTGACATGTCACTTGTATCCTCAACTATTCTTAAGGTTCAAACGGGATTTTAGACTTCCAAACCTTTACCGGACGTACTCGAATTGTGGCTTCATTCACATAACCAATATCTCATAATCACATGGCATTGCAACATTTTCATCATAACAGCAAAGCATCAAGAACATGTTATATCATCAAAATAATCACATAAGCATTTTAATCATACAATTACCAGGACAACTACAACATATAATAATGTAACATTATTTACAGAATATAAAATTATTCACATATATATATACTTACAACTCATGTAATATCGAAGCATTAATATTTAAATACAATATTGCATTATTAAAATCACATGAACTTACCTCGAATGTGAAAACGACCATTTTTATCATTTTAGCCCTTAACCTTGTATTTTCCAAATATAAGCCCGGATCTCGATCTCATTGATCTAAAATTACAAATATAGCTCATTTATTACTCACATTATTCAAATGGGTCCATAAATCATACTTTTACAAATTTTTATTTTGACCCCTAAACTTTCACATATTTGTACTTTTGCCTCAAGGCTCGTAATGATTTTTATTCAATTTCCTCACTCTATAAGCCTAGCCGAACCATTTTCATAACTATAGCAAACTTCAATTCTCATCACAACACCCTTTTATACCATTTTGACAACTTATGCAAAACGGTCCTTTCGGACGTTTTCAACGAAAATCGCTTAGTAAAAGTCGTTTATCTAACACCCAACACTCATTTTCTACCATTATGGCATAATTGCAAAAAAAGCCCTCAACCTTTAGGGGCATTTGGATATATGCCCCTAACCTTTTTATTTTCTAAAATCGGCCCTTAACGTAACGGATTTTTCAGACACCAACCCAGTTCAAACGGTAACCGTCAGCTGGCCGTTAGTCAACAGCCGGTCAAAAAAATTGGTCTATGTGGCATTCCATTTGACTGATGACATGGCAGACATTAAAATAAAAATGCTGACGTGGCAAAAAAAATTAAACAAATTAAATAAACATAAAAAAAAAACCCAAAATCTCCAAATTCAATAAACCCTCAAATCCATAACCTTTGAAATCATCATTGAATCCCTAAATCCCCAAATCGTGAATTCCCAATTTTTTTTCTTATTCACAAGCTGCTTAAGGATTAAAGCAATTTGAATTTGGTTCTGTTGTTTTATCTATTTGGGATTTTGGGTTTTTTTCTTTGTTCTTCCTTTCCCCCATTTGTTCATAACTGTAAGTTATCTCATGCCTTTGTTTTTCTTTTAAATTTTTTTCCTTCTTTTAGTAAGCGTTTGATTTTCTTACTGGGTTTTTTTCCTTCTCTTTTTCACCCCATTTGTTTTTTCTGCTACTTTTATATAGCTTGGATAGTTTATTTTTATAAATTTCTCTTATTAGATTTGATGAAATATTAAATTTTTGAATACTGGAAGAAACGCTAATTAGATCCAATCTTAAAGGTTTGGAAAGCTCATATCTTATCTCAACAGTTACAGTTATCAACAGAATGATCTATTTTACTTGTTCACTATCATCTTCATCTTCTTTTATTATTATTTTTATTTTCTTCCTTACATTCGTTTAATACTGTGATTTTCACTTAGATATTATGTAATATGATGTTAAAATAATGAATATGTTTGGCCATTGCAGGGTTCTTAAATAGGTTGTTTTAGAAGAAAAAGGGAAGTGTGGCTATTTTCATTGAAGAAAGAACAGTATGCGGTGGTGGTTTTTGTAGGGATAGTTTTTGTAGTGACATTTGAGTTTTTTATTGACCTAAATTGTGGATTTTGGAGCGTGCGTGCGTGAGATTCTTATAGATAAAATGAGCCAACCATATGTTTTGAAAAAGAAAATTGGTGTTTGGCATAAGAGAAATAAAATGGCAGCAACCATGTGTTTTAAAGGAAAAAAAGTGGTGTTTGGCAAGAGAGAAAATGAGAGAAATTTTTTCTTTAAATAGATGACGTCATCTATGACGTCGTGCACTTATGTGGCACGCCACATAGGCTATTATGTTGACTTACAGTTTTATTAACGGTCAACTCACGTTGACCATTAAAATTGGACTGATTTCTTAAAAAATCGTAACGTTAAGGGTGTCAATCAAAAAATAAAAAGGTCAAGGGCACAAAACAAAAAGCCCCCAAACGTTGAGGGTTTTTTTGTAATTATGCCTTAGACATTAAAATGCATGCATGTCACATATGGGTCAAGTTTTAAACATGAACCCTAGCTCAAATTAGTGGTAGAAATAACTAGATCATGTTACCGTGACTTAAAAAATGCATAGAACATTAAAAACAGGGCTCGGGATCAATTACAAATAAGCTTGGAAGCTTGAACCAAACCCTAGCCATGGCTTTCATCGGGTTTCGGAGGGTACATGGAGAAGATGACCAAATTTTGGCTATTTTGGCTTTTTAATTCTTTTAATTATTAGTTTACCAAAATGCCCTTAACTTGAAATTACTTTATTTCACCCAATTCATGTCTATTTTTGTCCATCACTAACTAATGGTCTAATTACCATTTAAGGACCTTTAATTTAAAAACTCATAAAATTTGACACTTCTAACATGTGGAACTCAACTTTTGCACTTTTTACAATTTAGTCCTTTTGACTGAATTGAGTGCCCAAACTTCAAAATTTTCGAACGAAATTTACACAAAATCATTTCGTGAAATCGTAGACCATAAAAATATAATAAAAATGAATTTTATTCTCGTCGAATTTGTGGTCTCAAAACCACTGTTCCGACTAGGCCCAAAATCGGGATGTTACAATTCTCTCCCCTTAAGGGATTGAACCCAAGCTCTAATACCACAATACACTTAAAACTAGGCTAGGCTGAGAGATTGTTGGAATATATTATAGTATTATATAACATTTAAGATTTAATTTTTTCAAGGATAATCTAGTTGTTACTTTATTAATTAAACCCCTTTGAAACAACAAAAGTCAGATGAAAAGAATGGAAACAAAAATTAGAAAGCTAAAATCAAGGGCTCTATAACACCCCTATACTATGTTTGACTCAAGGAACCTGATATAGGAATATTACATTTGGTGCCAAAGTAATTCTTGGTAATCACCAATATATTAGAACATAAAAACGGACACTTGGAACGTACTTAATATTTTTCCTAAGTACATGTCATTCTATTTAAAATTTTAAAACATACCATGTTGTAGCTTGAAAATGTGATGAGATGAAAGCTTGCAATCTCAAAATTCAACTCTTCAAAAATTCCTAAACCTAATCTGCGCATAGAAACAAACCGTATGCTAAGTATACACCCAGTGGTATTACTATAATTCAAATACTTAAGGTAAAATAAATATATATACATTAAATCTTACCACTATTTTACCTTTAATAAATCTTTCATGCATTTAAATTTAAAATTTTAATTTAATAATATGTATTTTAAATAGCTTTTCTTCATTTTAATTTATATATCTTCTTACTACATCAATATCCATATCATGCATTTCATCAATAACCATTTCATAAATCATTATTTCATAAATTTCATTTCTATATCTCAATTCAATAACTTATTCTCAAGAAAATATTCATTTCTATTCATAATCAATCAATAACAATCAGTTGTTCAGTACTTTAATATAATCATTCAGTAATCATCAGTTATTCAGTAACATTAGTCTTTCAATAATTATTTAAATCAAAATTTTTCAATAAAAATAATTATAATTAATTCATATGATTATATTCAATTAACTCATAAACTATTTCATTATTTCCTATTCATACTATTTTCACTTCTTATTTCGATATCTCAATTTCAATTTATAATTTCACTTTCTCATACTTTCAATAGTTCAATCAATCAAATTCATTCAATTTTCTCATTTCATTTATTCAACTGATTTCAATATCAATAATCCGATATTTTAGCAAATTCATAAACCTTAAGTTCATGCTTCAAATCTCACATCTTAATTCCATTCGCAATTCAACTCATAATTTCTTTCTCATATTTTTAATAGTACGATCAATCAAATTTATTTAATTTTCTCAATTCAGTTATTCACCCTATTAACAAACCTGGACCTTGGCGGATACACGGATTCCAACCAAACACACTAGTACAGCACATTGTGCCTAAAATAGTACTTAGTACTTGATCAATATATCAGAAGCAGTTACGACACATAAAGTGCCCGAAACGACACACGGGGTGCCTGAAATACAATACATAAAGTGCCTAATATACAACACATAGAGTGCCTGATCGGCAAAGCCGATATATCCCGTACTCTTCCAAAACCTATGGCATGCCAATTATATCCGACTCAACCCGACTAGTTAATAGGGTATTTTAATTCTCAATTCACTTTCATTTCCAATTCAAGACCACTTTTCAATTACAATTTCACATTCAAATTAATATACAGTTCAATTATACATACACATTCATCATTCAATTCAATTATCATTCAATTCAAATTCAGTTTTCCACTTTCTAATCAATAAACAATTCAATACCAATGCATATTTTAGATAATCACATATAATCATATTTCGATTCAATTCAAACCACTTTTCAATTAATACACAATTCACATATTCAAACATATTCATAAATTAATTCACTTTTATTTAATTCATATTTTTAATTCATTTTCCAATCAAATTCAAATCACTAATTACTTTTCAATCAATATACATTTCAAATACTCACATATTTTTTTCATTCAATTCAATTTATTCAATTCAAATCACTTTTAGTTTCTAATCAATATACTTTCAAATATTCACATAATTCATAATCCAATTACTTAATTGAAATCACTATCATCATTTCAATTGCTTACCTAATTTTACTTGCTATGCATTTTAATTAAAATATAACAACTAATAATAAATAGATTTGAATTATAATAATACAAACCCGGATTTATTCGATTACTTCTCGACAACTTTTTCTTTTCCTTTCGGTGCCGATGCCTCAGGTTCTTTGCTAGCTACGAAAATTAAAATAAATATACTATTAATTACAGCACTAATTATAATAAATAATTAAATTTCTAATCAATTCCTACCTTATTCCCAATTGAATCCTAACTAATTTTACTTACTTTTTAAATTCAATTCACACTTTATTTCTATTCAAATTTCATCCATACTCAAATTTAACTATTAATTTTTCAGCATATTTTCTTAATTTCGAATTTTCCTCAATTTAATCCCTACAACATAAAACTTATAGCTTACTTCACAATTTAATCCCTAATTCCATAATTTTCCAACATGAACCCTACTTGAAAACCTATGAACTCTCAAAATATCAACTTAATTTCATCAAAACCTTATTTTAAAACTTTTAAAACATCAAATTTAAGTAAAAAGGATTTAATTGACTTACCAATTTAAACTTCAAGCTTCAAATCCCTAGTTTTTCCTTTTTCTTTTCTTTCTTTCTTTCCTTCCCCTTATTTCGAATACTCTCTGTTCTTTCTCCTTTCTTTTTCTTTTGTTTTATTGTTTTATACCTTATATATATACATATATATATAAACTTTATTTTATTTATTTACTTAACATATATTATAATATATTTATTCTAAATATCTATTAAGTATTTAATCATATATATACAAATGTACACCATCAATACCATACAATTGTCATCATTTATTTTATTTTTCACATAACAATCTTATAATTTAATTATTTAATTAAAAATAATATAATTTAATCTAATTATCTATTACTTTAATATTAAGTAAATATATCTATTTATTACAAATGTACCAATATTTTTATTACAATTGTCATTATTCAATTTGTTTATTATACAAAAATCTCATAATTTAATTATTTATCTAATAAATATCTTTTATTTAATAATAATAAATAAATATCTATTTAATTACTAATATTTGTATTACAAATGTTTTTATTTTAATTAATACACATGGACTTTATCTCAGCCATATATTTGTCATAAGTCTAATTTATTTATCAACTAAAAATCTCATATTGTAATTGCTTAATTAATAATTATCTTTTACTTAATAAATATAAATACTAAATATTTATTTACTAATTAATTATTTGTATTACAATTGTATACATATATTTTCCTACATTTGTCTATTTTTATCACCTTACACTTGTCATATTCTAATTTATTTTTCTAATATAATAAGATTAAATAATAATAATAATAATAAAACAACAAAATTTCTAGACATTTCCTTATATGCCGCCTCAACCTCCAAATGTGGCTTAGTTGCCTATTTGGTCCCTACTATTTTCTTTTAATCTATAATTAAACTTTTACCATTTACTTAATTTAGTCCTTTTTACTAATTACTCTAAATTAAGCTAAATTCACCTAATTAGAACCTAATTAGGCACACCACTAGTTTCATAAATGATTCTAATAATTATTTACGAACTCATTTCACTAAAACGGAGGCCTAATGCACTTTTCCGATACTTGTGAATTTTGGGTCATTACAGGCTCTTATTGAAAACCACCCCTATACAAAAACAACTAGCAAAAACAATCATATTATCTCTCTTAGAAGCTCAAACATCCATAGCTGAAGACCAAAGAGAAAAAGGTAAGCTCCACAACGTGAATGTGTTGGATCTAGTGGCCTAAATATAGTATATTTGTTTTGTATACCTGTAATTTTTTAAAATATTGGTTTATTAAAAATATTCATTAATAACTTTTGTATAATGTCCTCGATGTTTTTGCATGTAAAGCAAAATGAAAGAAAATATTGGCTTATTTGTTATCTAACATTTAACTAATACTGAGTGTTATTACATAGTACTTTTCAGTAAAAGTTTACTGCTATAACTATAAAAAATCGACTTGGTTCAGAAAAAAAAAAAGTTAAACTTCTATTGTTACAATAAACCATCTTCTTAACTAAAATTTTCCAATAGAATGATGCTAAGCCAAACATATCAGCTCGTTGCTAGTTGCTCAGTCAAATGGGTCGACCCATCACCTTTCCTCCGTTGCTAATAGCTCCAAATTAGCAAGTAATTCCTAAATCTAGTACTGGTTGCCATCATTGTTCCTCCCTTCCTTCGCTAGGTGATGAGCTAAAACATTTCCTTCCCTATGTGTGAAAGCAAAACTACAAGTGTGGAGCCGACCCACAAGCCCTTTACCATTTTGGATAAGGCCACTTATTGCTGAAAAATCAACTCCCTAAGATCGAAGTTTACTGATGACTGCTTCATAATCCCCTTCAAGAATGATATTAAACAAGCCCAAATTAGATGCAAATTCGAGGCCATAAGAACTTGCAAGAGCCTTCGTCGTAGCTAGGTTAGATACAAACCTCTTCTTTTTTGTGCATGCTCTAAGAAAGAGACCATTATGATATCGAATTACAACACCAACCATTGATTTATGGGTTTTGTCTTTACATGGTGCATCAACATTAAACTTAACCTTTAGAAATGTTAAAGGGTTATGCCTCACATGACTCCTATCTACACTCCCATTCAATGCAACCCTGGATGCATCCACCTCCATATCATACACCTAAGCCTAGGTAACAATATTTCGGCTTGATTGTACCAAAAATTCATACACTAGTTGATTTCTAGAGTACCATAAGCTCCAGATAATTATTGAGATTAGTCGTTGTTTTGGCGAGTCAAAATAGTCTAAAAGATTTACAATCCATTTATTCCACGACATTTGATTTCAATCAAAAGGCCAACTAAACCCCCCTCACATCACTTGTAAATGGACAATCCCTAAAAACGTGATAAACATCTTTGACACCAGAATAATACTTGTTAGCTCAATTGATCAAATTGAAAATGCCAAGAGGGGGTGAATTGACTTTTAAAAAATATTTGTGGATGGTAGAGAGAAAGGATAGAAAATGAACATAAGAATTTAGAGTGGTTCTGTAACACCCCTAACCGGTATCCGTCACCGAAATAGGGTTACGAGACATTACCAAACTTATACATTAGCATTGTACAAAACCGAGTCATAAATTTGAATTTCAAATCAAACATTTTCAAATTTCACCATAAAGTCCCTAATATAGGCCTACGGGGACCAATACATGCTTTAGAAGTGATTCGAAACTAAACCGGTAACTTTGGAAAACTTTAAAAAAAAATTCTTGAAGTTAGGGGCACATGCCTGTGTGGCCAGCTCGTGTGGCCAGCCCGTGGGCAATTCTGACTTACAATTTCTTAAGCATTAAAGGGGCATATGGCCTGGGCACACACCTATATGGCTAGGCCGTGTGGTAAACTGATTTTTCACCATTTTAAGCTATTTTCACACGATTTTGACGCACGACCATGCTTGAAACCCGTGTCCTTCACAAGACCAAGACACATGGCCGTGTCTTTAGCCCATGTACTATCCTGACTTCACATTTAAGGATGCAGAGGACACACGATCTTATCACACGCCCGTGGGCTTACCATGTGTCACACACGCCTGTGTGTCTAACCATGTAGACGAAAATAGGCCGTTTTAGGCCACTTTTCTCACTCTTTCATCCATTACCAGCATTTAAACACAATTATATACAAATTATAACCAACCAACCCACCAATTTATGCCCATAATATGCATTTCACATAAACACACTACTACTTAACCATTAAACTAAGTTTCATACACATATGCCATCCCTTTTACATACTTTAACCATCTATAACTTTATCCAACCAAATACTTATACATGCCATATAAATCAAAAGATATTAACCCAAAAACTACCGGAGAATGTCTGGATAGTGTGATTCTTGTGATGATCCGATCCTCCGACTCCACGTTAATCTACAAGACATGACAATCACATTCAAGTAAGTTTGTGAAAGCTTAGTAAGTTCATAGGCTTAGAACATAAACTTACCAAATATGGCAAAGCATTCGTATATTATACAATTCACTAATTTCTCTTGTCATTCATAAACCAAGTCAATTTCACTTAATATTATTCACACTTAAACTTCATCCTTTTGGGCCCATTTATCGCTTACCATCTCAAATTAAGAAACTATACGAAATTGAGTACTTCGTTTTCACTTTTCTATAGTAAAACTATGGACTTGCACATGATCGCGTTTTACTTTCTAAAGCATGGCCCAGCCATGGTCTTACACGAATCATATATCATACTGATGCCATATCCCGGATATGGTCTTACACGGAAGCACATATCATTTTTCTCTGACGCCATAGCCCAGCTGTGGTCTTATACGGATCGTTTGTATCACTTTAATCTGAAGCCATAGCCTAGCTATGGTCTTATATAGGAATCACTTATCACTTGTTTTCTGATGCCATAACGCAGCTATGGTCTTATACAGATATCACTTATCACTTGTTGCCATGGTCTAACCATGGCCTTTTTCCTTCAATTCATCGTTTGTCACTGGATAGAAGTACTCAATCCGATGTTTCATTCAATTTGATCATTTCTGCGATTTCATATTTTTACATTATTCATGGTTTTATCATAATCATATAGTATAACTCATTATAAAATTCATAAGAATAACAATGATCACTAAAATTTAGCCACATGAACTTACCTGGGGTAATTCGCAATAGTTGTAGAATTTCGAGAAAATTATTCGATTATTTTCTCCTTTCCACGATTTACTTCAATTTCTTGATCTATAATTGAAAAATCATTCATTAATTAGCAAGCATTTCAATTTTATTTTATCTCACAATTTATACCCTTTAAATTCACAAAATTACACTTTTACCCCAAATTTCATAATTTTCACAACTTGGTCCCTGATCAATTAACTCATCAATAGAACCTTTTCTTCTCAATTAACACTTTCTTTAGACATTTTAAATTACTTCACAACCATTGAAATTTATAATTTCTATATAAAATCCTAATTTCAAGCTCTTTTACAATTAGGTCCCAAATATTCACTTTCTATATATTCTTTCAATAAAATCAGCATATAAACAAATTAAAGCTTTAATTCCATGCTAAATAATCATAAACTTCCAGTACTTATTCATGGAAACTTTCAAAATCAACCATGAAA
Organism: Gossypium hirsutum; assembly: GCF_007990345.1. Classification (NCBI taxonomy): domain Eukaryota; kingdom Viridiplantae; phylum Streptophyta; class Magnoliopsida; order Malvales; family Malvaceae; genus Gossypium; species Gossypium hirsutum. The sequence continues at coordinate 29,481,070 of NC_053428.1, forward strand.
TCAAAAACTAATGAATTCGATGATAGGACCTAGTTGTAAAAGCCCCAAGAACACAAAAAAATTCAAGAAATAATCGAGATTTGAACTTACTTGAAGTAAAAATATGAAAAACCAGCTCTAAGGTTTCTTCAATGGCTGTTTCAGCTTAAGAGGATGAAGAAAATTGAAGAAATCTCTAAATTTCCAATTACATCACATTTTTAACTATTCAATTTTTACTTCTTTTCCAATTTTACCCCTTGTTCACACCTAATTTCAATATTTCCTGCACACACATGCCGTCCAGCCCAATAATAGGCGTTTAATTGCCTATTTAGTCCTCCTTTAATTATCACTAGAGCTATTTAATCACATTTTATAATTTTACACTTGATTCAATTTAGTCCTTTTTACCCAATTGACTACCGAAACCTTAAAATTTCTTGACGAAACTTTTATACTAACTTAATAATATTCCATAAATATTTATAAAAATATTTATGACTCAGTTTAATATTCCGAGGTCTCGATACCTCGTTTTCACTTCCAAATTATTTAGTATTTATTATAAAATACTATTCACTATTTCAATCATTTTCCTAACTTCACATCTAACTTATTTTCATTAAATTAATAATATTTTTTACTCATTTTTCGGATTTAGTGATCTCGAATTACTATTTCGACGCCACTGGAATTTTGGCCGTTACAAGTTCGGCCCAATTACCTACTCCACTACCTTAGCTTTCCACAACTAAATATTTTCCCAAATTCACTAATTTGTTCAACCTTTGAGGACAATGTTTAATCTTACACTCCCTTAAGGTTTCTACCCAAACCTTAAGACACAACTCCTCTCAAAGAGATATAAATAAGCAAACAAAGAAATAATCTTTACAAGATTGATGTGTTTGCAAATTAAGTTCAATTACAATGAAAAACACTTGAGCAAAAGAATACAAATAAGGCTCACAAGTGTTTGAAAGAAATGTATGGAAATCTATAGCACAAAGGTTGTTTTGATTGATCTTTAAGCTTGAATATTCTTTCTTCTTGTTGTAGGACCCTTAGAAGCTGGTATTTATACCCTCTAATTCATTTTTAACTGTTGTGGTTGTTGAGAAAATAAATGGATTCGTTGGGATGAAAATATCAGATCATTAAATTCACCTGCAATAAAAAGTATCGATACTTTTTGTATGGGTATCGGTACCAGAGGCATTTAATGCCTGATTTAGTGACCGTTAATGTTAGTTTCCAACTGTACCAAAAATGATTTATCGATAACTGGTAAAAGGTAATCGATATAATTTTATAGGTATAGATACTTGTTGACATTTTTGAAAGATCATTAAAAAATAGAATGCAAAAATAGTATCAATATAAAGTTTAGGTATCGATAAAATTCAATAGGTATCAATACATATTGTTTGTGTTTAATTTTTTATTCAAAACAGAGAGCAGATTTGGTATTGATAAAATTGTACAAGTATCGATACATTTTGGAAAACATCGATACTTTTTGTAGGGAGCAGTTTTAAAGCTGATTTGAAATCGTTTTAATTGAGTTGAAGAGTCATTAATTCTAATAAAAAAAAAGACACCATAGTAACGCAACGCAAAATCAGTTGAACCCATATTCGACATCATTGTTTCCAAAAAAATTTACTCAACACGATTGCAGGTCTTGCTCATATCCAGTTTCAAGGTAAAAGAACCTTTCATCCTCGTTCTTCGATTCTTAAATGAATACAATGATTCATAAGCCTGTTTGTCATTGGTTTACATTATTGGTCTCTTGGCGATAAGCTCTTATGCTTATTTATTGTGGTTTGCATTTGACAAACAATTTTGATATACTTGACAAAGAAAATTATCAATATTTTAGCGTAACAAGACTGATCCGAGTTGACTTGGTGAACAAAAATAAATTTTTTGAGCTTGGGCCTAACAAGGTTATAACAAATAAGAAAGGTAAAATCCATTCACAATAAGTTTTTAGCTTCAGTTAATTAATTAGATAATAATATAATTCAAATTGAATTTTTTTCCAAATAAAATATGAATCTCTTTGAGATTTTGATATCATATAAACCCCCTTCTTTTTCACTATTATCCCATATACCTATAACCTGTCACTAACTGAAACTAATGACCATCCAAAAAACTTGAGCAATTATGAAAAAAAAAGGAACAAAAATGGGTGGAGAATGGTTGGTGTTGAGTGGGTTGGGCTGGAAGTGAAGGAAAGCATGGGCTAACATGTCCCCCAGTCTGACCTGTGCAGGAGTGGTGAGATGCAGCCCATCTGGCTCCAGTGGAAGTCCCTTGGCATCCACGTTTTCCACATACGGAAGCTCTAACTTTAACTGGGCTTCTCTCACTTCCTCTATGTAACGTCCCTGTCCTGATGCTAGAACCACCTGCCAATCATTTAAAGCTATTTATTAGAAAATTTTCAACTTTTTTATTAGAATTTTAATTCTACACGAGCTAAAACTTATATATTTTGGTAACTTTTTTATTGTTTAATTTAAGTTTTAGAATTGATTTGACTAAAGTTAATTATTAATATTTTTTTATGTTTTCGTTAATAGAATCAATTTAGTGTTAATTTTTAATTACAATGGTTAACCAAGCATGCTGTTTTTATGTAATTACAAGTAAAATTATACTTAAATTTAATTATTAGGTGACTTTTCAAATACTATTTTAATTTTGCATTTAATTTGTCAAATTTGTGATTTCATTTGATGAAAATTAATTGCTAATGTTATTAGTTAATTACGAATTTTCATCAAATACTCTAAAACTTTAATTAAATACAAAAAAATTAACTTTGTTAAAAAATATATAATTTTTATCAAATATAAATGTCAAATTAAACTAAAAAATAGCACAAGTACTACTAAGACTTGTTTGTAGGATCCAAATTAATGTTGATTGCATTCTCTTATTATTTAATTTAATGAAAATTTAATCTAAAATATATAATTTATTTAAAACTAACTATAAATTAATTTCTTAGCTCAAAATTCAGATTGAGTTATCCACAATTTGAAAAAAGATAAGTGAAATTACAATTCAAAGTTTTTAAGCAATTTCCGATTCTCAATGCTCCTAGAATGAACAAATACGTAAGTTTTAAGTTATTTGCCAACTTGGATTATATTAAACTCCACCGACATCAGCCAACATGAAAGCCTGTTTTTAATCATCTAAACCAGTGGATTGGTGGGTTTCATGAGTTACATCCTGACCCAAAGGTCAAATTCAAGTCAATAACGAGTCAAACCTAATTCTAAACCAGGGTAAAGATATGCTACCGATTAAGTTGAATGAATCAAAATCCATATCTAGTGGTTAAAAGAATCAGTATAACCATATTGAATTAACAGTGATCAATAATATGAGGTTTGCAAAGTGCCCTAAAATATCTGCAATTATTGAGTAAAAAGAAACAATCAAACAGATGGTATTAATTACCTGGAAAATTGGGAGCCTAGGAGCCTGCAGATCAGAACGCAAATCATTGAAAAATCTCTTCAATCTACCTTGATACAATTCAACATCTTGTTTATATATTGTATCAGTCTCCCCTTGATACCAAAGCATCGCTTTATATGCTCCCCCACTCCGCAACGCCATTTGAGCCCTCTTCACCAGCTGTTCGTAAAGGAACCCCCCTTTCTGCCATTGGCTTATATTGGTCCCTCCAATGGCGCAAGGCACCAATCCCACCAACCCAAAGTTTGGGTCCTTTCTCAACACAGCATTGGCAAATGCCATCCCGGGTCCAATCCCATTTGTTTTCTTGGCATCAATGTCAGCATGGATTGGCTCACGGGCTTCAACCCATGCCATGTCCGCACTTAGCTTGAAGATCCAAGGGTTAGGTTGGCATTGTGGAGGAACGTCGCCATCCCATGTGGGAATCCCCCTGACACTGTGATTAGCGACGCCTCCACGACCGGCCATGTTGCTTTGTCCGGCCAGGATAATTATATTCAACCTTTGTTCAAGTATATTTTGACATGATATAGAGGTGGCGTGAGCCAGAAGAGCCAAGAGAATGAGTGAAAGCATATATCCCGTAGAGGCACTTTGCAAAAGCGAGATCTCTTAGAAGCCTGAAACCAAATATGTTGGCTTCTCATATGGTTATGCGAGTCGCATGCATGAAAATAAGAGCCCCATCACAATCAAATTTGTTAGATCATCCACTTTAACTATAATTCATTATCACATCTAATAGTTAAACTTTTAATTAATTTTGTTAGATGGTAGAGTTTAATTAAAATTAAGTAACTTCTTCCCATACTTTCCTAACCAATTATCGTATTTTAATTTAATTGATATATTATTTACACAAATATTTATGTTAATTCGATATATTACTTACACAAACTATATATATACACGAAGATAATATCCACATCATCGCATGGCATACCAGTCATCACGTGTATTTTATTCCAAATGTTGGCTTGGTTGGTGGGGGTTATCAGCCTCGTCCCTCGTCCCTTTTAGGTTAACTGGAATGCCCCAAAAATTTGTACCTATACAGGCTGGCACCCTTACTTTAGCTCTTTTGTTTTTCTTTCAAATCATTTAGGCTTATATCTTTTTAATTTGTTTTTTTTTTAATAATTGAGTTTTATGGTTTTAATTCTTAAAAGTATATATTAATATAGATAATTTTAGATCAATAAAATAATAACTTTGATATATTATTGTTTGTATTTTCATATCACGTGATATAATATGAAATAGTGCCAGGGTCTAACTGGGCAGCACTGACCTCTGTCTTCCCACCCAATGTTCCTTTCATAATCTTATATTATAATAACCTGTAATCGACCAAATCGCGTACTAAAAGGAGATTCAAATCAAACAAACTGAATCCCATATCATCATTACTCTCTTCCTCTAGTTCCTCCTTTTCCTCTGCAGGAGGAGGAGGAGCAACACTGCCTCTACCGCCAGCTACAATAGGTGCAGCTGTCATGACTGGGGTACCAACACCAGCAGCTCTGACATTGATTCTCAATGTCGCACTTCTCAAAAAGTTTAACAAACACGTTTGGTCCATAAGACTCAACAAACACATTTGCAATTTTAACTAGCGTGGGAATTCTTAGCTGTAATGAGTATCTCATCAAGGATGACAACATATTATAGATTCGACTTTCTATATTTTATTTTTATTTTCTATAATAATAATTATAAAATTTGAAATTTATTATTTATTAAATTAGTTCTCTCTAATAATTTATTATCTTAAATATTAGCAAAATTATTTTCATTCTTAAATGAAATAAAAATAATAAAATTTAGTAATATATTGTTTCAATAAAATATTTAAGTTTTATATAAATTTAATATAGTTTTCTATCCATGTTTCATGTTGAGTAATATGCTTCAATTTTCTATACTCTTTATATTTTTAGAATTTAGTCTTTATATTTTTATTTTTAAGAATTTAGTCTTTTTATTTTTTAAATTAAAAAATTCAAGTCCAGTTATTATTATCATTAAAATTCATCAATTAAATTTATTAGTGTAACATTCTAAAATTTAAAAAAAAATACTCATTCGATAATCATGTCACAAAAATGACTTTCTAAAGGACTTGAATTTAACAAAAAAAATTAAAAATGTTAACAATTCTTTTAATTATGTCAGCATTTTAATTAGGAAAAATATTTAGATTAACTAATGACATTATAAACGTTGATGTATCAAATTATGTCCAAAATTAAAGTATAAAGATCAAATTTCAAATTTAAGCATAACTAGAGTTTGAAATTAAAATATAATTATTTTTATATAAAATAAAGGGATCAAAATTGAAATAAACCCATTATTATTAATGATGTAAAAAAGGAGCAAATTAAGACGTGTCAAAGAAGGAAGGTGTCTTTCTTTTTATATATAGTAGTATAGATAATAATAATAATATTTTATTAAATAAAAATAATATTACATTTGTAAATTTTGTTAAATATGTAATCTAAATCTCAGTAATTAATATTATTAATATATTTTAGTTTTTAATTTAAAAATTTTAAGAAAAAAAATCTAAATATGATATGAATCTTAAACATTGTTATAGATGTATAATAACCACTTAAATACTAAAAAATTGATAAATAAATAGGATTGTTATAGAAAATATTAATTGTATAAAACTGACTAAATACTGAAAAAAAAGTTGACTAAATGCTTTTATCTCGTAAAAAAGTCTAAAAAAAGATTACATTAGAATTTTGCATGGTTGTTTGAATAAGACCAAGTTAGCTGGTCAGACCAGTTGGATTGAGAATCGACTGGAATTTCATTTCGAAAAAAGACATCAAATTAATTGATTTGTGAATTAATACAAATTGATTAAATCGAGTTAAGAAACGGATTGAATCAACATTTGAATTGATTGAACAAAGTTTTATTAGTATTTATTATTTCTATAATCTATTTAATCAAACCATATAAAATAATCGAACCAACAATCAATAACCTAATTGATTTAATCAATTTTGAAAACCTTCAAATTTTCAATATAAAATCTTGTTAAAATCCTACAATTGAAAGATGCATGCAACGGAAAAGCAGGGCCTGATTTTTGTTACATCTCACCACATCAGTATCCATTCTCCTTATGTGTTACATTAAGCTTTATGTGATCTTTGTTCCTTCCTATTGTTGTTTATGATGGGCAAAATATTTTTTTTCAAGTAATATTTTTAGAGATTAATTTGTTGTCATCCTCTTTAATTTGATGAATTGTTGATTCTACTTAACGCTTTAATTTTTTAAAGTTAATTTTTTTATTGTGAAAAATACTTGCAATATTTAGAATATATCGTATTTGAAATGTGAAAAAACTAATTATTAATATATTATAATATTTAAAATTTGATCCAGTAGTGATATATATCTAAAATTAAAAGATGGTAGGTTAGATTTATTTATCAACTTTTATTGTTAATCATCAAGTTGTTAAAATTGACCACCAATAATTCAAGGGAGAGATAAGAAAGCTGAAAACCCACTTTTATTTATGTTTTGTGGTGGTTTAAAGAAGACAAAAATTGTTGGCAGATTAAGTTAATTAATCAAACACTAAGCATGGTAGCTAATTTACTTTAGCCCAAATGATGTGATGTTTATGAAGCTTAGCTTTAAGTGATGGATAGCCTAACTTTAGTTTTATAGGCTAAGCCATCATTTGTCTTTAAATACTTCGTAATTGTTTTATTTCATCATAATAACAGGCATGAAGCGACAATCATATTTCATCATATTTTTGTTATGATATCAACTTTTTCACATTTTTTGACTTTATATCCACACTAATAGTTAATTCAATTTTTTAATAAAATTTTTAAGTTTAAATTTGTTAAACTGTTTATCTATAGAAATGTAATAAAAGAATAATATGGAATGGCATATAAATGTATATTTATATATGATATTGATACTATATATATAGATTTGACTTGAATTTAATTTCATTCCAACTATATATGAACATATGTGAATTTAAATAGGGAAAAATATTAAATCTATACATGAACTTTGATTCGATGTACAATTTGATATTTGAACTTTGATTTGGTGCAATTATACATATGAAACTTAAATTTGTGCTTTATAAGTATACATAAAACTTTAATTATGATTCAATTGTACATATTTAAAGAAATGAATATATATACATTAATTTTCATATTGAATTAATACAATTGTTTGTGTAAGTAATATATCAGTGTAAAAATGGTGTTAATTTGATAATGTTGTTAGTGATTTATGAAAATTAAATCAAATCAAAATTTCATGTATAAAATCGTTAAAAAAAATCAAATTTCATGTATGACATTACCCATTAGATCAAGTCTATGTATAATTTTTATTTGATAAATAATTGAAAATTTTAATTTCATTGAGTTTCAACATTTAATTTTATTTTCAGCAAAAAAAAGTATGGAATGAAATAAGCAGGTATATGATTATTTATCAGTTAAAAAATAAAATTATTTTATTTTATTTTTAAAATTTTACATTAAAATGAAATGAATCTTTACTTTTGTTAAATTTCGCAATTTATTATATATATATATATATATATTTGGTACAAAAAGAATAAATAAAAGATACTAAGGCTTTGGTTGATAAAGTGTAAAAGATATCCAATCAATTGAAAATTAATATTTTCATCAATTTAATTTTTTTAAACACGTTTGATAATTCATAGTTAAAATTATCGAATAAATTTTTTTCCAAAAAAAATAAAAAATGATAGGTAGATAGATTATATTATCTTTTATCAAACAATATAATCATATTTAGTATTAATATTAGGTAATACACCAAACATATTTTATAATATTTAAATTTTCAGTTTATCAAACATAGTCTAACTAAAATCTAAGACATCCATACCCATCGACATCAACTTATAACAACAGTATGATTAATTTTCAAAAAATAAAATTTATTATTATTAAATAACATAAAAATTATATTTCGTACTTAATATTAATTAAGATTACAAACAATTCTATAATATAAATTCAATACTTATAATATTTTGTGCTATAAATTCTAGCACTTAATTTTTCAGTTTGTCAAAAAACATTTATTAATGTATCCAATTTTATTAATAATTTTAAAATAATAAATAAAAACAAATAGTAAAATAATTAATTAAATTTACACATTTTTTAAACAATTTTATTAAAGAAATTGTTGGAGTTTACTTTCTTATCTAGTACAAACACTTGATGGTAAGAAAATATCTTTTGCAAGAGGGTTGGCTAGAAATTTCTTGTAAAAACAATAGTCCCAAGTTCATAATGACAATATTTCAATTTTTTTTAAAAAATTCCATGGATCATATCTCTTCTTTTTGATACAATGTTTAGAACTAACCATAACCCTTCCTTAACTCATAAATAAGAAGATAATGCGCTTCAATGCATTCAAACTCACATCCTTCTACATTAGCAACAATATTCATACCAATCAAATTAAAACTCAATTTGTAATTAAAATAACGTATTTAAAATTAGATCATTATTTAGATCCACATAATGTAACGGTAATAAAATATTATTGTTTAAAATTAGAAGAATATCTTAATCCAGGAAATATTCAAATTATCTACTCAAATTTATATAAAATCCAAATAAAATTTTGAGTGATAAAGTGGGAACAAGAAGTACTCCAAAATTTGGATGATTGATAATAATACGTGTCAGCTCAAGAGAAACCACTATATGACACGTTTCATATTGACAGCTGTATAATAGTAACTGTCTTCAGCCTGGAACAATCCTCTACGGCTATCGCCGGTTACCACTCACTCTTACCGTTTTGACAAGTCATTCTTATCCCCTTTCACATAATACCTATATATAATGCCCCCTTTTCACCTTAAACAAAAGAGGGGCGCCGCCTCCACCACCGTCGTAACATTTCCTCCGCTACCCTCTCCTAAAAACTATCAGTCTCTTATCAATGGCTTGTACAAGGAAAGATGTTGATAGGATTAAAGGTCCATGGAGTCCAGAAGAAGATGAGGCTTTAAAGCGTCTGGTTCAAACCTACGGTTCCAGGAACTGGTCTTTGGTAAGTAAATCGATACCGGGTCGATCCGGAAAGTCTTGTAGGCTACGGTGGTGCAACCAGCTTTCCCCTGAGGTTGAACACCGACCCTTCACTCCCGAGGAAGACGATACCATAGTCCGAGCCCATACTCGATTCGGTAACAAATGGGCTACCATCGCTCGACTCCTTAATGGTCGAACCGATAACGCGATTAAGAACCACTGGAACTCTACGCTCAAGCGAAAATGCTCTTCGATGACCGATGATTTGAACGACGATTCACCTCAGCCGCTTAAAAGGTCAGCCAGTCTCAATACTGGTAATGGCGGATCGGGTCTCTACTTGAACCCGAGTAGTCCTTCAGGATCCGATTTGAGTGATTCGAGTTTGCCCGTTGCCTCACCGATAACAATAACGGGGTCTTTGGTGCCTTCAACTCAAACGGCATCCTCGGCTACTGATCCTCCTACTTTACTCACCCTCTCGTTACCCGGATCGGATACTAGTGAAACCACTGACTTAGGACCCGTATCCCCACCCGGATCCAACTCTTTCCCAAGTTCTACCTTGGTGGCAGAACCAGCAACTGTTCCGGCTCTGAAATTGCATATGGAGAAGCAGTTTTTGAACGCTGAGTTATTGGCAGTGATGCAAGAGATGATAAGAAAAGAAGTACGGAAGTACATGAGTGGGAGTGAATCCAATGGGCTTTGTTTTCGAACGGAGGCCATTAGAAACGCCGTCGTTAAGCGTATCGGGATTAGTAAGATCGAGTGAACAACAAAAATCAGCAGGAAAAGAAGTGTTTAGCATCCGTTTCTGAGCATTTTAGTTTTTACCGTTCGTTTAGGTATGTTTAGAGATAATAATTTTGTTAGTGTACAGAGGGATAAATGTGGGGAAATCGAGAACCCTAAAATTGGAAATTAAGGGAAAAGAAGAAAGGAAAAACTCTTTTTGTTTTGGATCAGCAGATATTTATATTTTAATTTCCAAAGAATGGGTTAAAAAGAAATTATTAAATTATATTTAAGATGTTGGCAAACTAAAAAAGAAAAGAAAAGAATGCAAAACGGGAAAGTGTTTGATTGGTTAACAATTTGCGGAGGGTCGGACAGAAATCGGTTTTGCTTTGATGCCAGGACTTCTGTCGGAAACCGTAACCAATAATCCCATATGAGTTTAATGTTTCTGTTTTGTTCTGCGGGTTTTTTACCTACATGGTATAAAAAAATTAAAAAAAACTAAAATAATACAGTCTTAAAATTATATACGAAAATGGTATAGGGCAGGGTGGTGCCGCTTATGGCAAAGGCAAGATCACCCTGCCACCTAATACAGACAGTTGAAGAAAGAAAAAAAATGAATCTGAAAAAAAAATTGAAAAAAAAATAAAATATTAGTCTTGCCTCTGTCAGAGGCAACATTGCCTCTGTTAGAGGCGGCACCAGTTGGTGACGTGGCAGAGGTGGCACCAACACGCCAATCCCCTATTTAAATCCTGATTTTATCTCTTTGTTTGTATTTTTAAAATATTCAGATTTTAATTTTTAAAATATATTATTTTTGTATTTTATTTTTATCTTATTTTAGTACATAATGTTTCAAATATATTATCTTAGTGTTTTTAAAATAACCCTAATTTTGTCCCATTGTTTATATTTTTAAAATTTTTGGATTTTATTTTTTAAAATATACTATTTTCGTATTTTATTTTTTATCTTATTTAGAACATAATGTTTCAAATGTATTACTTTAGTGTTTTTTATATAACTCTAATTTTGTCCCTTTATTATTTGTATCTAAAATATTCGGATTTTATTTTTTAAAATATACTATTTTTGTATTTTATTTTTTATCTTATTTTAGTAAATAATATTTCAAATGTATTACTTTAGTGTTTTTTATATAACCCTAATTTTGTCCTTTTATTATTTGTATTTCTAAAATATTCGGATTTTAATTTTTAAAATATACTGTTTTCATATTTTATTTTTATCTTATTTTAGTACATAATGTTTCAAATGTATTATTTTAGTGTTTTTTAAATAACCCTAATTTTGTCCCATCGTTTATATTTTTAAAATTTTTGGATTTTATTTTTTAAAATATACTATTTTCGTATTTTATTATATTTTTTTCATATTCTATTTCTTTTTGTATTTTATTTTTCATTAAAAAATAGTATAAAAATAATATAAAAAATAAAATACGAAAATAGTATATTTTTAAAAATAAAATCCAAAAATTTTAAAAATATAAACAATGGGATAAAATTAGGGTTATTTTAAAAACACTAAAATAATATATTTGAAACATTATGTACTAAAATAAGATAAAAATAAAATACGAAAATAGTATATTTTAAAAATTAAAATCTGAATATTTTAGAATACAAAGAAAGAGATAAAATCAGGGTTTAAATAGGGGATTGGGGTGTCGGTGCCACCTCTGCCACGTCACCAACTGGTGCCGCCTCTGACAGAGGCAAGACTAGTGTTGCCTCTGACAGAGGCAATAGTAATATTTTATTATTTTTTTCAATTTGTTTTTTCGGATTCAATTTTTTTTTCTTTCTTCAACTGTTTGTGTTAGGTGGCAGGGTGGTCTTGCTTCTGCCATAGGCGGCACCACCCTGCCCTATACCATTTTCGTATATAATTTTAAAGCTGTATTATTTTAGTTTTTTTTATTTTTTTTAATCCCATGTAGGTAAAAAAACCCTTGTTCTGCACTTACCTCTTACTTAGTGATTGCCGTTGACGGAATCTTATTTCTGAAATTGCTGCTCACCTACTTTTTTACCTTAAAATTACTATTGAGGACTTATTATATTAATTAAAAAAGATACTTTGTTATTAATTTATCGATGGATTACCTGAACAAGGACAAATTCAAACTCCAACATTAGTGCTCAAGTTGAAACAAGCTCTTTTTTTTTATAAGAATAGTATAAAAATAAATAAATACCAGGATAAGGGAAATAATATTGACGAAATTAGGTAAAAGGTATAGTGAATATTTGGTGTCGTCTAATCAAAGTTATTATTTATTATTTGGGTGTAGTATCGGCGGAATCAGACTAAAATGTGATGATTTAAAATATTTAGGGATATGATATTGAAATTTTTCATTTTTTTATTGAAAAGCTTCTAAGGGTGCTTAAAGTTCAAAAGGCTAAATTTCTTCGTAAGCATTTCTTGTTTATTATTTCTTTTTATTTTCTTTCAACACAAAAAATAGAGAGGCCTCTTATCAATTAGTCCAAAATATTTATTTTACTAAAAAAATATTTTTGTAAAAAAATTCATTCCAATTGGAAATAAATAAAAATTTATTTTTAAATAATTTTTGTAAAATTATTTTTTGAAAATTTATTCGAAGTGAAATAAAATATTTTGAAAAAGAATAATTTTCGAAAAATAAATGAAATTTATTTCTTGAAATAGCTTTTTTACAAAAAGAACTTTTTAGTAGAAAAACTTTTTGGACTAATTCATAATAGGCCTCTCTATTTTTTATGTTGAAAGGAAATAAAAGAAAAATAAAAAAGAAGGGCTTATGAAAGAATTTATCCTTTTGAACTTTGGTGCAGTCAAGTTGTCCGCAGCACCCTTAAAAGCTTTTCAATCAAAATGAAAAATTTACATATCAAGTTCCTATATCTTTTAGGTCATCACATTTCAGTCTAGTGCTGTCGACTGGTCAAACAATGCCAAATGTTCACTGTACATTTTGCCTAGTTTTGCCAATATTATTCCCCTTATCCTATTATGGTATTTATTTTATATTATTCATGTAAAAAAACCACTAAAATAGGAACGCAAATATAGTTAGGTAACCATTTGTATAGTTCGCTCTTATTTTAATATATTTTTTTGATCTATCAAAATATAAGAAGATATAAATACCTTCAAAATTATACTTGTTTTGCTTTGTATTTACTAATTGAATTGAGACCCGATCAGCAACTCAATCAGTCTTTGCACACCCACAATGCGATGAAAACAATCATGCAACAAATTTATTAAAAATTGATATAAAAGTGAAATGTGGCTTGGTTGAAATGATATAATCGAGATAGCAAAAACTATAGTATCTTAATTTTTTTAACTGAGTCAGGATTTGAATCTAAATTGACTTAATATTTATAAAAGGATGTTTACACTTTATAAGGAAAAAAAAGAAACATCTTTGTTTTATACAATCATAGTGAGATTTTTAGAGAGAGTTTTCGTTTTAACAATGTTAAATTTGAACAATCTAACAAAATAAAATTAAAATGGAATCGAACGGGATAAAGTTCAAAACTATACATTAAATTTGATTTAATGTGCAATGATATATTTATTAATATTATATTTGGTAGGAGTATTATTTATTCACCTTGTTTTATTTTTTCACAAGTGTTTTTGTAATACCCCCTACCCGTATTCATCGCCGGAATAGGGTACAAGGCATTACCGGAGTTTACCGAATTAATTTTTCATTATTACGAGTTAAATACTATTTATTTATCGAAACATGTCATGACGTCCCTTAGATGGGCCTCCGAAGCCCAAAACATACATCGAGACTAAACCGGGATTAAATTGAAACCATAAGAAATTTTTTACAAAATCTCAAAGTTTTTTTTAACTCAATATAACCCCTTTATAAATATCTAACATTTCCTGCAATTTTAAACCGAGACCAATCTAAACCAACCAATCCATTTCAACATATTTTCAAGATAGATTCAAGCATATCTATAAGATAACCTCATCACATACCAAAACCAAGATTTGTTAGCCATACCAATGGCTAACCTTACATTCATTTCACATTAACATATACTTTATTAGCTTATACATGCCATTGATTTCCAAAATAAAGTTTCTCTATATACTGAAATCTTGAGGTTGATAGTGTGATGTATCTCCGACCGAATCCGACCTCTGAGCTCTTAACACTACAAAACAGAGGAAAAGGAAACAGGATAAGCACTTTGTGCTTAGTACACTCATGTAACAAGAATTATACTTACCTAATTACAATGCAATACACATTCATACATCCATTCAATGCATTATTACCATAACATGCACAAACTCAACATTCAAGTTAGTCCAATAATTTCCATGTATCAATAATATATACCATGATTGATTTGCTCATCAATACCATGATTTCCATTCTCTTGTTATTTTTCCATATTTATTCCGTTGAATTTCTCGAAATTTCGATGGATTTTCAGGTGTACACTTTAGTGTACAAATTCAGATCCATCAAGTCATATTCATGTGCGTTGATAATACTCTAGAACGACATATTTTTATGTGCTAATTGCATGTTTATTTTGAGTATGACCCTACTAATTTGAACTATTTATGGTCTTTTATCTTTCAGGGACTAAATTAGAGACAAAAGGAAATTTAAGGGTAAAAAGTGCAAATTTGAAGATACAATGGGCCAACATGCGACATAAGGAAAAAGATGGTGCCAAAAATGTAAGTATGGAAGACATAAGGGCAAAAGTGCAAAAAAAGAGATTTTATAGCACAAGACTCTATTTAATGTTTAATTATATTAGGATAATTATTAAGGATTATTGTTTAGATTTAATTTTAGGATTTATCTTTAATTATCTTTAATTATTTGTATTTATCTTTTAGAATTTAATTAGAAATAGGCTAGGTTTCTTAGTACTATAAATAGGGGATGAAGTGACACAAATTTCGTCCATCTTTTGCTGTAACACTCTCTCCACCATAAATTTAGTCTTTTTGTTCTTTTCATATTTCAATAAAAAATTCCATTTCCGTTATTTTTATTTGTTTTTCCTCAAAAAATCATGAGCCATTAAATCTATCTAGCCGAAGGTTGTCAAAATTCCCCAAAAAGGGTTCATGAGGCTTAGGATCTGTACTTAGCCTTCTAGATGAATATTCATCGCTTCTCCGCATTACGGGGCTGACGTTTCTGTCCATGTCCCTTCAAAGGTGATCTTTTCAACGTGTGTAAAGGCAACCACTTTGTATGTTTTGGGAAGGTTGCACAGTCGGTTCGTTAGCTTACTGCGTCAGAAGTTGGCGAGCTCAATAGACAAAATGGCTTGGGATTCGCCATTAAGAAGTAATGATCTAGCATAAGATAATCCCATATAAGCGATTGTTGGCTAGAGTCAGGTTTCGCTAAATTGTAAGTCTAAATTCTTGTAGTTAGTGGTCGTAGACGTCCTCTTCTACTATAACTGGCTTATTCTGTTTGAGAATGATCACCTAAAAGCCAATGATTGAACCCAAGACGGATTGAGATAACCAGAGGCTAGAATCTTTCTATAAGAACACTTTTTCCTCAACTTTATTTATTTCAATTATTTTTAATTTTCGAAATCCCAATCAAAACTTTTAACTCTGTTTTTATTTTATTTTTTTAGATCAAAACTTTTAATTCAGTTTTTTTTATTTCTTTTTCAGGTATGCATGTTTTCATGGGCACGATTCTGACTAAGATTCCAAGGAACAAGCAATTGTGTAAATCCGGTTCCTGAGGATTTGACCTTACTTCCCTTATACTATTATTTTTTATTTTTAATATTTTATAAGAATAAGATATTTTTTGTGCTCTCAACGACCGCATCAAATTTTGGCGCTGTTACCGGTGATCAGTAATACTAATCTTTTTTTTTGTTTCTTATGACCAGATCTGCTCTAGGTACTCTTGCGTTTGATTCGAAAATAGAGAAGACTACGAGAGCCAATCGCAAGAAGACAAAGTTACGAAAAAAGCAGTTAGGAGTGGTTGGGACTCAGAGTAACCCACCACCAGAAATCGAAATCGATGACAAAGTAAAGTCTAGGGTTAATGAAAACCCTACTCAAACATTTGAAAGTGAAAAAGTAGAAGTTGATTCCCTAGAATAACTGCTTAACGCTAGGGTTAACGAAAACCCGAATCTAGCACATCAACTAATGGCTCAAACAATTAGACAACTGGTCGAAGCTCCTGCAGAACAACTGCCATTGTGCATTGCGTATCTTGCTATGGATATTGATTTTGAATTAAAGTCAGGCTTAATCCAGCTACTGCCAACTTTTCGTAGGTTGCAAAACGAGAATCCCTACAAACATCTGAAAGAGTTCTATTTGGTTTGCCTTAGTATAAAACCTTAAGGGGTAACTGAGGATCAAATTAAACTACGTGTTTTCCCTTTTTCCCTAGCAGATTCAGCTAGGAAATGACTATTTTATTTACCTCCTGGATCTATTACAACTTGGGTTGATCTTTCTCGTTTATTTTTCAACAGGTTTTTTCCAGCATCACGAGCAGCAGAGTTAAGAAGGGAGATAGTTGGAATAAGGAAAAAAGAAATAGAGTCTCCTTACGACTACTGGGAGCGATTTAAGAAGCTGTGTGCGAGCTACCCACAACACGGTATAACGGAACAATCTTTTTTCCAATATTTTTATAAAAGCTTAGAACTCATAAAGATGAACATGGTAGATGCCGCGAGTAGAGGAGCGTTGGTCAACATGACTCCCCAACAAGCAAGAGACTTGATATCCATAATGGCTGTAAATACTCAGTAATTTCGAGCCAATCCTGAGCCCCCTAGAAGGGTTCACCAACTAAGTAATTTGACATTAAAAGATAAAGTTGATAGACTTGCTAATATTTTGAATTCTCTTATTGTAAAAAAGCAAAATCAACCCGGCTATGCGGAATCTGTGCTACACTTGAACATACAACGGATGCATGCCCTAGTCTGTATGATGATACTATGGCTCATTTGGATGTTGTGGGAAACTTTCCTAGAGCACTACAAAGGCGATATGACCTCTATGCTAATACCTATAACCCAGGATGGAGGGACCATCCTAACTTGAGTTATGGGGCCAACCCACGGTATAATCAGCTATACCAAAATTAGTTTCCACAACAGCCACGAGATTCAGATACTTCTCTAAAAACTATGGCCAAGAAATTAGTAACTAATGTCTTTGATTTCCAACAGCAAACTCTTAATTTCCAAAAAGAAACGAAGGCATCTATAAGAGAATTGACCATATCAATTGAGAAATTGAACTATCAAGGAAAGCTGTCGTCACAAACAGAACTTAATCCAAGAAAACGCGCAAATACAATGACGTTGTGAAGTGGAAAGGTACTGGAACCAATTCCTAATAGAAATCTTAGCCAAGATTCCACCCAAGAAAAGCCCGAGAATGATGAACAGTTCCGAATGAAACCTCTATTGCCTAAAATTCAACCTCTATTTCTAGGAAGGTTATACCAGTGTCGTAAAGGTAAAGAGGACAAGGAGATTCTCGAAACATTCAGAAATGTCGAGATTAACATACCACTGTTGGATGCCATCAAACAAATTTCGCGATATGCCAAGTTTCTTAAAAAGCTCTGCACCAACAAGCGAAAATTAACATGTAATGAAAGGGTAAACGCTGATAAGAATGTATCCACAGTGTTATAGTGGAAGATGCCAGCGAAATGCAAAGATAAGGACACGTTCGTAATACCATGCAAAATAGAGCACTTGGGAATAAAAAAGGCTATGTGTGATTTAAGGGCCTCCATAAATGTCATGTTTTTTTCTATTTATAAATCACTGAACGCGGGTGTTTTGACGAAAATAGGTGTTATCATACAGTTGGCAAACAGGTCTGTTGTGCATCCCGAAGGAGTCCTCGAGGACGTATTAGTGAAAGTTAACGAACTTATTTTCCCTACAGATTTTTATGTGATAAAAATGGAAGAGGATAAAGCTCTCCGGGTCTTTAGACATCTTGTTAGGGCGACCTTTCCTTAATACTGCAAATACTAAGATTGACGTGCGTAGTGAAACTCTCATGATGAAGTTTGAATGAGAGATCGTGAAGTTTAATGTTTACGATGTTATTAGTCACACAAGCGAAATCGTGAACATAAACCCTGTCGACATAATTGACTCATTAGTAGAAAAACTTTTGAGTCATCTTATAAAGATAAATCTAAAATAATGTTTGATAATTTTTCTATTAATAAATTGTTGGCTCGTATGGATACTAAACTTTTACCTTCTGTTATACAGGCACCAGATTTGAAATTAAAATCACTTCCTGAGCATTTCAAACACACATTTTTGAAGAATGATGAAACCATTACCGATTTAAAAGAGATTAACCCCTTTGACAAGCACACATTAGATTTTATTTAAGGAAAACACGAAGCCAAGGCGAGAGGCGCAAATACGGTTGAATCTGAATATGGTGGATGTAGTAAAAAAAAAGAATTTCCAAGCTCATACAGACAAAAAAATTCAGCTAGAATAGCCCCAATACTAGTTGAGGCGTCAAGCTAGCGACGTTAAACAAGCGCTTGTTGAGAGGCAACCCAATTTTTATTTTTTATTTTATTTTTTATTATTACTCTTTCTTTTTATTATTATTTTATTATTTTATTTTTTGGATATTAATAAATTTCTTTTCTTCTATCTAGATAAACCGACATAAAAAAACTCAAGAATTGACATACTTTAACAAACAGCCTTTATCCTATCCTTATTCCAATCAGGAATAGTGCGTCCCTGTCCCATGACTACCTAAAACCTGCCTCCAAACACTCACCCTGCAGCTAAACAACCATCCTATACACCCCCAAACCCTAACAATTTATCCCATTTATCACACAAACCCTTACCAGCAGCTACACCTTCTTCCTTACCCCATCCACCATTGATTTTTCAAGCGCCATGGTAAGGATCCGCAGCTGAGCTCCCGCCGAACCACCCTTCACTATCAACAACCGCTTCTCGATGCCCCAACATGTCAACTTAGCCAACGAACGCCTTCCCCTCCTTCCTCTCCTCTATGTGATGTTGAACCTTCTCCTCCTTTTAGCTATGCATGAACGACAGTGACTACATGGGGATTTTTCCTAAAATCTTTTTTTCTTTCAAATATTTGTTTTCCTTTTTCTTTCACATCGAGGACAATGTGTTTAAAGTAGGGGGAGGCATTCCTCATTATTTCTATCATTTATCTACTATTTTTAGTGTTTTGTTGCTGTTGCTGCTACCTTATGCTCGTTTCTGCCCACATTTAATTTTTTAGAATATTCTGCCTCTTTTCATGCCCAAGATTTTTACCAAGAATTGCTCACTGTTTAACCTGTCTTCTGATAAAACTATGATTTTGCTATAATTGATTTCATCTCCACTATTTTTTATTTATATTATGTTAAAATAATTATGATTAATAGAGTTAACCCTATTTTGCTTTTAGTAAATTTGATTAAGTCTAAATGAAAAGAGGACACTTAATATAATTGCATGTTTAAAATATGTTCATGATTATTAAGGTGACAACTGAAACTTATTTTTGACACTTGATTGTTGCTCCTAAGTCCTCCAAAATTAAAATTTCATTTAATAATAATGTTTCTGTGGTTATGAGTGCAGCTTAAGACGTGTCTAGCTAAGTAACAGGGGTAGGGTGCTTGGGTTGTCATCCTATTTCACGTCAAAAGGTTGTGTGACGTGTTAGGTAAAACTCGGCTAACCAGAATTAATTTTTAAGAATGTGTTGGGCTGAGTGACCGGGGTGAGGTGCTTGGCTGTCATCTCTCTTCGCGTCAAAAGGTTCGATATGTTCTTAAGAAAAATAAAAATTAGGAGCATGTTGGGCTGAATAACCAGGGTGGGGTGCTTGACTGTCATCTCTCTTCGCGTCAAAAGATTCAATATATTCTTAAGCAACAATAAATAAATAAATAAATTAATTTAAATTTTTTAAAAAAATAAATAGAAAAAAATATGTATTAATAAAATGTGGGGACTAAAGGTAGAAATAAATAGGGTGTCTTTATAAGTTTGATAAATTACCTAATTCTCATGAAATAATCCAAATCGATCTTCATTTTTGTGTGTGTTAATTTGAATTTTTTTCAATTTTACTTAAAACAAGCTAAGGGTTCTCTTTATTTTTCATATGCATTTTGACTAATTTTTATAAAACTTTGGAGTGGTACTTCTTTCATGGCAATTTCTAAACTTCACATTGGATAGGAACCATACTTGAGGGCAAGCATGACCTTAGTAGGGAGAATTTGATAATACTTTAGAACGACATATTTTTATGTGTTAATTGCATGTTTATTTTGAGTATGACCCTACTAATTTGAGCTATTTATGGTCTTTTATCTTTCAGGGACTAAATTGGAGGTAAAAGGAAATTTAATGGCAAAAAGTGCAAATTTGAAGATACAATGGGCCAACATGCGACATAGGGAAAAAGGTGGTGCCAAAAATGCAAGTATGGAACATAAGGGCAAAAGTGCAAAAGAAGAGATTTTATAGTACAAGACTCTATTTAATGTTTAATTATATTAGGATAATTATTAAGAATTATTATTTAGATTTAATTTTAGGATTTATTTTCATTTATCTTTAATTATATTTAATTATCTTTATTTATTTGTATTTATCTTTTAGAATTTAATTAGGAATAGGCTAGGTTTCTTAGTACTATAAATAGGGGATGAAGTGACACAAATGTCGTCCATCTTTTGCTGTAACACTCTCTTAGTCTTTTTGTTCTTTCTATATTTCAATAAAAAATTCTATTTCCATTATTTTTATTTGTTTTTCCCCATTGAGAAGTAATGATTTAGCATAAGATAATCTCACAGAAGGGATTGTTGGCTAGAGTCATGTTTCGCTAATTTGTAGTCTAAATTCTTGGAGCTAGTGGTCATAGGCGTCCTCTTTCACTATAACTGGCTTATTTTGTTTGAGAAGGATCACCTAAAAGTTGAGGATTGAATCCAAGGCGGATCGAGACAACCGGAGGCTGGAATCTCTCCATAAGAACACCTTTTCCTCAACTTTATTTATTTCTATTATTTTTAATTTTCGAAATCTCAATCAAAACTTTTAATTCTGTTTTTATTTTATTTTTCTAGATCAAAACTTTTAATTTTGTTTTTTTTTATTTCTTTTCCAGGTACGCAGGTTTTCTTGGGCACGATTCTGACTAGGATTCCGAGGATAAGCAATTGTGCAAATCCGGTCCCTGAGGATTTGACCCTACTTCCCTTATACTATTATTTTTTATTTTCAATATTTTATAAGGATAGGATATTTTTGATGCTCTCCACGACCGCATCATGCGCACATTTCTATTTCAGAGAGAACAGTCCAGGCTAAATCCCCTGTAATATAAACTCATAGAGTATTGTCGGGATTACTAGTTCAGGCTAAATCCCCTACAACGACAATTACTCTAATGAGCTTGGATCTGAATTACCAGTCCAGGATAAATTCAGACCCTAATTCGGATTACCCGTCTGGGCTAAATCCATTTTACACATATTTTTTGGGAGGGCTATATCAGGATAGGATCACCCGTCCGAGCTAGATCTTTTTTACTATCAATTCCTTTTCAGAGATCCATCGAATTTTCCTTTCATTTAACCAGGATTTCTTCCCATTTTTATCAAATATATCAATGTTTTATCAATTTTCATAAAATGAACATTCAAATCATATTCACATTAATAACATACATTTAAAGCATTTAAGAATATAATTCAAGTTACACGAACTTACCTCGATACTTGTTCGTACATAAAAATTTATTGATCCCCGAACTTTTTCTTTTCCTCAATCTAGCTTTGTATTTGAATTTTCCTGATCTAAATAAATAAATTTAATCATCAATTTAATACATTTCATATTCATATGTAACATTCTCTATATTTCCACTATTATTTATAGTTCATTCAAATCTGTCTACTTGAGTCATAGTCACTAAATTATTTATATCTCAAGCTACAAAATTCCAAATTAAAAACCACTTGATGTTTCTGAAACTAGACTCAAATACCTTTCTGTCATAAAATTTTCAGAATTTTTGGTACAGCCAATAAGTTTAGTAAAATCTTCAAACTTACCCCTGTTCAGCTATCTAACAGCTTCGACATTTCTTTACTAAAAATTAATTATCTCTTAGTAAAAAATTTTGGATGATGTTTCCGTTTGTTTCTATAGAAAATAGACTCATTAATAATTTATACATGTAAATTTCAGCCATAATTATTTTTTTACAATTTTTTATGATTTTACAAATTCAGAACAGGGAATCCGAATTCATTCCGACCTTGTCTCACAAAATTTATTATATATCATGATTTACAATTCCATTTCTTATATCGTTTCTTCTATGAGAAACTAGACTCAATAAGATTTAATTCCATATTTTGTTTATCCTTTAATTCGATTTCCACAATTTATGATGATTTTTCAAATTTAGTCTACTGCTGCTGTCCAAAACTATTTTAGTGCAAGATATTTATTACCATTTTCCCCTAAGCTTTTAATAAATGATAATTTCGTCCCTACTTGATTAACCTCTCAATTGAGATGATTTTCTCAATTAACACTTTATTCTATCACTTCAAACTACATTATAATCTTTGGGAATCAGAATTTCAGCACTAGATTTTAATTCTAAACTTTTTTACAATTAGGTTCTAAAAATCAATTTCTATTGAAATTACCTAATAAAATCATCTCATAAACAAATTAAAGCTTCAATTTCATGCTATTTCATCATAAGATTACAGAAATCAATGATGGTGACTTTCAATTTCATCCATGAAATCAAAAACTACTGAATTTAATAGTAGGACCTAGTTGTAAAAGTCTTAAAAACACAAAAATTATAAGAAAGAGGCAAGAATTAACTCACTTGGTACAATAATTATAAAATAACAGCTTGAATAAACCCTTATGACCTTTTTTTATGATGATAATGATGAAAATATGGAGAGAATTCTAAATATTCCAATTTGGTCCCAATTTTATTTTAGTAAATTTTATTATTTTCCCATCTTGCCATTATTTCACTAATTCTCCTGATATGCCACCCAAAATATCTTCTTTTGGGCTTATTTGCAAATTATTCCCTCCTCATTTAACAATTGAGCTATTTAATCCTTATAGTAACTTTTACACCCTTTTCGATTTAGTTCTTTTCACTTAATTACTATCCAAACGTAAAAATTTTCTAACGAAATTTTAATATCATATTACTAACATTTCATAAATATTTATAAAAATATTTTCGACTTATTTTTACTAGATCGAGGTCTCGATACCTTGTTTTTACCCAATTTTCTTCAATAATTTCTCTTTTTTTTATCTAACCACTAAATTGGTAAAAAAAAATTCTATCGATATTTTCATACAAATTTTCTATCATATCAATATTCATGCAAAAAAATTAAAATAAATTTCTCTTTAAATCGAATTTGTGGTTATGAAACAACTGTTCTGATAACCCTGAATTTAGGCCATTACAGTTTTTCCTAATCTTTTTAGTTCCAAGTTTAAATTTGTTCTAATTATTTTTTATATATCTAACTATTGTAATACATATGTAATAAATATTTTTTTCTTATGTTATTATACAAGTAACCAAACAAGATATAAATGTTAATTTTAATTGAATTTAATGTTCACAAATTGCTAACATAATTACCGACATAACATTATTTTACATTAACATGTTCTATATACAAATAACTACATTTATTCAATATAAAAATAAGTTGATGTATTTATTTTTTATTTTTTTTAAATATACATAACTGAATCAAAATCAAATGATATATATATTTGAACTGCAACCAAAGTTTTATGTGTATAATTGCACTAAATTAAAGTTCATATATCAAGTTGTATATTAGACCAAAGTTCATATATAGTTTTAAAATCAATTGAGACAATTTCACAAATCCAAAAATGTTAGATCTCGTATTTTCAAAAATGTTAAAATATGTTATTAGTCCTCATACTTTTATAGAATTTGAAATTTGGTCATTGTATTTTAAAAGTTAATATTTTATTCCTCCTACTTTTTCAATTTAAAAATCCTATTCTAATCAATACTGTCGTTAGTAGTTTTTGTTAAAATTTGTTAATATATTTATTTTCCATCAATTATACAACATGTAGACAAAGCAGCTTAATCAACATGTTAAATTGACAGATTTTAACAAAAAAAAATATTTATGATATTAGTGATTGAGTTAAGATTTTTAAATAAAAAAATTACAAAACTTAATTTCTAACTCTTTTTTTTTATATATAGAAAGTAAATCTCAAATTTTATAGCAACATATTTTAATCTTTCAAAAGTAATTGAAACTTTAACTGTAATAATTTTGCTTCTTATTTTCGAAAAACCACAGCTTCTTAAGTAGGTAGATATATGGAGTCGTCAAGGGATTTACCTGGGATGAGAACAGAATACATCAGTTTGACTAAAGTCATAATTTCACGTCAAAATAGAATCATTGAATAATAAACCAATCGACACTGAAAAAGAGGTAATATGTTGAAAGATTATTGAAAAGATGCTGAGGCCTATCTGTCAGGGTCTCCTGGCAGTCATGTTATTGCGTTGCTTAGCATCAATTTCGTCCCCTCACAAGCATTTGAACTACTTGGCTCATTGATGGTCTTCCATGTCTATCGGCTTCTGTACATTTGATTGCCACCTCCAGTAGATTTTCCAGTTCATTTCTGTCATAATCGTAGCCCATGGCAGGGTCCAGTACCTCTTCAACCCAACATGTTGCAGAAGCACCCATCTTCTTCCCTTTCACCCAAGTTTCTAATCTTTGGTGCCATTTCTCTCCATTGGTTCCAACAACAGGGACACCTACACTTGGGCTCTTCCCTGTCATCATTTCCAACAACACAATCCCATAGCTATAGATGTCGACTTTGGCAGTGATGGGAAGATTGTAAACCCACTCAGGCGCCATGTAACCTCTTGTTCCTCTAATCTTGGAGAAGCCTGAACCTTTAGGACTGTCTTGATTCAGTAGTTTGGATAATCCAAAATCTGACACTTTAGGATGATAGTTGGAATCCAAGAGTATGTTGTGAGGCTTTACATCACAGTGCAGAACCCATTCCAAGCACTCTTCATGCAAATAAGCCAGGCCTTTGGCGGTGCCCACCGCAATATCCAACCTTCTCTTCCAATCAAGTGAATTAGACATGAGGTTATTTGCTAACGATCCATTTTCCATGTATTCATACACTAAAAGCCTATGCTTCCCCTCTGCACAGTATCCCCACATCTCAATCAAGTTCATGTGATTAAGCCTGCCGATTGTGCTTACTTCTGCGAGGAATTCATCCTCTCCTTGATGTGCTTCAATATTAAGTCGTTTAATGGCTGCAATTTGTTGATCCGGTAAAACTCCCTTGTAAACCACCCCACTTCCTCCCCGTCCAATCTCTTCATGAAAACCGCGTGTTGCCTTTTTCAACTCACTGTATGTGAATCTTTTGAATCCAGTTGCAGCCACAAGGTACCCTGATGTCATCGTCGATGCATCGGGACTTTCCCCTGTTCTGTACAAGAAAACGAACACCAGAAAGACGCACATCAACTCAAGCAATCCAATTATAGAAGCGCACCAAATCAAAATATTTAATGTTTCATATCCTGTTTTCTTAAGATAAAGTCTGTCTAATTGTCTTGTCTGCTTGTTGGAGCAATTTAATTTGAATTCCCGAACAGGTTTGTTGTTGTAAGGGAATGATTTGGGGAGTTTCAAGTAAAGGGTTCCACTGTAGCTATTGTAACGATGACCATTGCGCAATTCCCATTTTGAATAACAGCGATAGGCACCATCTTCTGGGAAATATCTATATTGAAAAGCTTTACAACATGAATCCAAGCAAACTCGGAGGCACTCCTGGAAGGTGTAATTCCGGAGGTTGTCGTAATGGTAGCCAAAAAAGTTAACATGACGAAGTTGAACAAAGTTGACATCATCATTACATGAAAGCTCAAATTCTGGTTCGCACCCATCGTTCCAATCCGCATGGTTTTTCATCTTGAACCCTGGGGGACAACCACACTTCGGACCCCAACCTGGATCATAGCTACATATACTATTTGGTCCACAGGCTCCATGAATCCTACAGGAGTTAGACATAGCTTGCCATGTCACAAACCAAACCCCCTGTTCTTCGAGACTGTATAATCTAAGGTTACCATCAAAATCAAGGGTTAATCTTCTCCAAGGTCCAATACCAAAATCAGTTGATCTGAACTCCATTTTGTCAGAAGATGTAAAATAGCCTGAAGAATCCAACACTGCGGTTCTGCTATAATTGTATCTAGTTCTACCTTGGTGGTAGTCCAAGATGGTTGAATCCGGCCAGTAGATGCTGGATGTGTCGGAACCATTCAAGACAAGACGAAGAACATTATCATCGTCAAACAACAACCTGTATTTTCCTGAAGAATGGTTAGTTCGGCTTCGTGCTGATACTAGCCTTTTGTGTTGATTGAGGGGTTGTCCAGGGAGAAGCGTATCAGTTGGTGAATCAAAGCTTTGCCAAAGAGTAAGATTGTCTCGAGTTTGGAGAACGAGATTACCTGAATCAAGGAGATTCAACTGCGACCAAGAGCCATCTTTAACTGACTTATTGATCGTCCAGATTACGGGTTCGGCATCGGTTATGATGATTTCATTGGTTTCGAGTATGGACAGCTTTGATCGCTTTCCATTAACAGGCACATCCCGGTTTGCCATCCAAACTAGAGTGTGACTACCGTCATGGCAAGGCTTGGTGAACCAGATGGAGAAGCAATAAGCGTTTTGGCCGACGGGGTAAAAGCCAGCGGAGAACATGCCGTTAGACGATATCAAAACATCACCTGGATTCTCCACAGACAGAGACGAACCTTGGCTTAGATATGGAACGGCTGACGATGTTAACCCGAGGAACAGGAACAATATGATAAGCATGGATTTAAAACACTTGGTGGCCATGAATATTTCTTGGGCTGCAAAATTCATGTCATGGACCCAATATTCTCTTCACCAACTTCAGCTCTTTGCACCAATTTACCTGCATCTTCTCAACTTTACCATCGGGAAATCAACTTGTTTGTACCATTTCATTCTCTTCCAAATTCGATCACTAGCAGTGTTTCTTATCAATTCAAAGCCGCGTGTTTTAGGAAAGCTTGGTAGTTGCCCTTTGACATTTCTTGATAACTTTTTAGCTGTGGAAATTTCACATAATTTGTTGTAAAAACGTGAATGCAAGAACTTTCAAGTGTCATTAGTCAATGTCAGAATGTTTCTCATTTTTACGTTTGGTACTGACGATGTTATGTGTTGTTTTCCGGTATTTGGCACTTAAATTTATTTATTACCTTTTTAGAAAATAATACGTGAAATTGAGTGGAGACGAATAACCATACGCACCCACCCCTTTTCCATCCCCTTAAGACAAAGAGAATAGAGTGTGTTTCATTGAAAATCAATCATCCTGACTTTTACACTTCCAAAAGTCTTCATGCACCATTCACAATGTCTTGCAAAATTACCACGCCGACAGGTCTCTGCTATCTGTACCCATACTTCACTCAATTCTCAATTTAACTGGTTCAAATAATTTTGTTTATATATAAAATATATTATTTAATTAGAGGTAATCATTTGATCGAATCAAGTAAAAAGTTTTCGAGTTAATCGAGTTTAAAAATCTTATTTTATCATTCTAGTTCAATTTGACATTTTTTCGAATTGAGTCAAATTTAATGAAATTCGAGTCAAGTCGAATCGAATCGAGTTAAATTATTTGAGTTAAATTAAAAAACTAAACATGCCAAATTAAAATATTGTTACAGTATAACTAATTCCATATTAGAGTACATAAATTTAAAATTATATATATTTGAAAACATTTTTCAAAGCAAAATAACAAGAAATTAAGATACTTTAATCTTATAAACTTGTACAATTAATTAATTAATTAATTAATTAATTTAGATCTCTAAAATTATTATTTTAATTTTTTTATAAATTTTCTAGAATTCTTATAATTTTATAAAAAATATATATATATTTTGAAAATTTTACAAATATTTTGAATTTTTTTTTTGTAATTTTTGTTGAGAGATAGACTAATTTGTTCATTTTTAAATTTGACTGAGACCAAAAGAGTATTTACACCAATTTGTTATTCGAATTATTTGAACTGTAAATTTCAACTCGACTTGAACTCGAAACTCGAATCGAGTTATTCAAATTGACTCAAATAATTTGAATAACTCGATTCAATTAACTTGAAATCCAATTTTTTTTCGAATTAAATCAAGTTTTTCCTACATCTACATTTAACTGATGTCACAAATTAACATAACAGTTGATAAAGAGTTGAATATTAAGATAATGGTGTTTTGGTCTTTATTAGTTTTATATGAAATATTTAAATAAAATAACTAAACATACAATTTTTAAGGATTAAACCCAAGCTTAAAGAATGTTTAACCATAAACACTTTGCCATTTCACGTATAACTCAATTATTTATTTTTATATAAATCTAGTATAAATATATTTAAGATTTTAACTAAATTAGTGTTACTTATCAACCGGTCTCAATCAAGTCTAAAATTATTAAAACTTCATTTATTTTAATAAAATTTCATATAAAATATAAAAAAATATTAAGATTGGAAATATTTGACATTTCAATTTTATCATTTCAATAAAAATTATATTTAATTATTATATTAATTCTTTAAAAATTATAATAAACAAATCTCACCTACATAATGGACGTACTACAGTACCATAATCTAGTATATTCAAGTTTTATCTATTTTTTATTTACCATACAACCACTTGTTATAATCTCAATCATGCTCGTAAACATTTTAAATTGTTGTGTAGTTTTTCATATGTATATATATAATTATTTTGTTCCCTACAAAGAAAAAAAAACTACATAGAGAGATTAAGACATTGATACGTGTCCTTATAACATATTTATGATTTTTTTTTTATTTCATTAATGATAGAAGAATTAATAATATTTATATTTATATAGTTAACATATATCCTTTTATGTTAAAAAAAGACCAATTAAGACATTTAACTAATCACAAATTGTTACGTATGATGTAATAACATCACAATATGTCATTATTAGAAATAAAAATAATTTTTTAAAAAGAAAAAAATACAAAAAGAAAAAGTAATTATAAAAACCAAATACATTTAGAAAAATCATTAATTTTTTTAAAAATTTATTAAAATCTTCTAAAATGATAGAAAGTTAATTATAAACAATATTACAATATTTTAAAATAGTTGCAAGCTTCTTAGAATTGTTATCTTTATAATGTTATCTATACATAAAATCCAAAAAGAAATTGGGCAAAAATCAATCCCACTGTTGTTGGGCTTTGTTATATTAATTTTTTTTATTTTTAATAATTGCTAATAATTGATTGAACACAGTTTATGATTGGTTAGAAGTTTCAATCAATTTTTTTTTATGTCCAAAACATTTCATCAATAAAAAAGTTAGGAATTAAAAAAAATTAATGACTAAAATGAGAGAACGACATATTTTTTTATTTAAGATTATAAAATATCATGTAATTAAATTGAATCTTGATTATTTTTAAGTTGAGTTGAATGAGATATCAAAAGAAGAAATAAGTATTTAAGATATCAAATTCTTTACCACTTTTCTCATTGGATGGTTTAATTTGAATGACAGAATGTTTATGTTTTGATTAAAATAACAACTACCAACAAGTATTGAAAGTAATGGTTTGCTACATTATATTTTCAAGAAAATAATTCATAAATAAAATTTGAAGATAACATGGTTAAATTGAGCAATCACAAATCTCGACAGAATTAATCTCTATAAACTCAAATAAAAAAGAAAACTCAAAATTATTTTTCAGCTAGGAAGTCAACATGCCATTGTGTTGAATGGCAGTTAGTTGAGAATTATTGTTATGATATTTACTAATGTCAACCTATTGACCCGCTAGCCTGTCAGTATTCGTACATCTATAGCATAGGCGAGCTCAATATGAGGACACATAATACGTAATATGAGTTTGCGCCCAATATGAAGAGACATAATACGTAATATGAGTTTACCTACACATAATGCGAACCTTATGTATGTGAATCCACTTCAAATATACGCATATTAACTCTAAAATAAAGTATGTATCATTATACATGAAGATCTACTTAGCATGTCATATTTATAAATAATAATTGTAATATATAAATAGACGGAAATTAACCGGTAAAATAAACACTCAACAATTTATATAAATTATTGGCGTCATTTTTAGTTGGTGAAATGTGAGAACTTAATAATATTGACACAAACATCTTTGGAAACCACAACATTATATGTAATAATCAGAAATTCAAGAAACAATTTTTTCAATTTTCATACTTGAAATTACAACAGAATCACACAGCTACTTCACCAGCTTAAATACAAATGAAAAATCCCAAGCTAAATATAAGAAAATAAGAACCAATCCAAACGTAAAACAAAAGCCCAATAATACAATTATCTGCGCCTGCTTGTGAAATGCATCTTCTCATAATACTGTATAGAGATCAGAAGAGACAAAAAAAGGTGAACCTCATCTTTTCCCCACCGAGCAGACGGCTTGGAGTTTATAATCTTGGGCGGAGCCCAAGGCAAAGGTGAAGCAGCTTGGGGTTTGGAAAGCGGCCAAAGGTAACGGGAGTGGAGACGGCGGAAACCACCGAGAGGTAAAACCACGTATCTAAGCTTTTGGGTTCCACAACCGATGTTAGCCCAGTGCCCGGTACAGATCAACTCCCAAAGACGCTCGTCTCTGGCAGTTTTGAGGCACAGCTTACTAACGCAGGAGGCCATTGCTAAGGTCCTGGCATCAACGTGTTTCAGAACCTCGTACAAAAGGTTTTCATCCAAATTCATGAACCCCTCAGTTTCGGGTACGGGATCTTCCTTTACTCTCTTCAATTTGGGTTGGGGGGAGGGAGAATCTGGGGAAATTCGTTTCATTGAAAGAAGCTGGAGCCTTCACAGTTGGGGGTAAGTTGTTGTTGAGATTTAATGTGAAAAAAGGAAAGGGCATTGGGTGGGGTGGGTGAGGGTTATTGGGGCCGCTTTGTTGGGTATCAATGAGGACAAACAAGATAAATGGATGTGCTGCTGTACGGTTCCTCTGTTTTCTTTTTCATCTTCGGATAATGAATTCACAACTTTGTCTATTCTGCTTTTTTTTTTTCAAATCTATTCTTCATTTATGAGTTTTTTTTTTCAAAAAAATTATTTAATTATTTAATTTAAAATGTTTAAATTAAAAATAAAAAAATTATGTTTGGTCAAATTTAAATTTGAAAAATATAAAGCATGAATATTTCAATTAATAAAAATATAAAAAGAAGTTTAAAAGTACAAAAAGCACTCAAATTTAAATAAAAAAAAACCAATGAAGCCTGTTTTATTTTTATACTTATTTGAGTACTTAAACTTTTAAGATGTATAAAAAAATCCTTAAAATTTTTTTAAAAAATAATTAAATAATTAATAAATTTATAAAAAATTAAAATCAATAAAAGCTATAAATAGTATTCAATTTTAATAAAAAATTCAGTATTAAAAATTAGAAAAAATATTAAAAAATTAAAAAATATATAGAATTATAAATTTATAAAGTCGTAAGAAAATCATAAAAAATGTAAAGAAATATAAATTTCGTAAAGAATATTTATAAAAATTATCGTACCAAAAAATTCATTTTATAAATTTTCTATAATTTTTATTGATTTTTATTTTTTATTATTTTTCGCCACATGCCATGCTGTGTTGCGTCACATGATATCTTTAATTGAAAAAAACTAAGAGTCATTAATTTTGTTTATAAGGTTGGGCCTTTTATTTGTTTATTTATATAAAACATGCTTTGGATATGTTTTAAAAAAACAATCTTAAAATAAAATTTGATAAAAAGATGATGATTAGGGGTGTTCATGAATCAGATCAGACCGGGTTCAAGTTAGACTTATGCATAATATTAATATTCTTTATGTCTATTCAAGCTCGGCCCAGCTCAGCTCAAAATATAAGCTTAAAATTTTACACAAGTTCGTCTATATTTGTAAATGGTTAATTTGAGCCCGTTTTAGGACTACTCATTATTTTTTAATTTTTTAAAAAATATATATTTATATTATTTTAATTTAATATTTAATAATTTAATATATTATTTCTTTATTAAACTTTATATATAATCATCTTTAACATTTTTTTAATATTTAAATTATAGTATATATATAAAAAACATAATATAAAATTACTAATTTAAAAACAAGTCAGGTGGGGCCGAGCTTGGGCCTAAAAAGTTCAAACTTGAGTTAAGTCTATATTTTAAACATGTCTAATTTCTTTTTTGCCTAAGCCCATTTTTCAAGCCTAATAATTTTGTCAAAATCCTCTTAAATTTTATAGAGACCCTTGAGCTTGAACAATTAACCTGACCCATCAACGGGTCTAGCAATGGTGAACATTAATTTAAATACTTATATATATTAAAATTTAAATTTTATTTAATTATACATTAAAAAATTATATATAAATATATTTATTTTTATATTGTGCGAATATTCATGATTAATAGTTGGTATTTAACTTCACAACCAATGTTTAAATATTATCATTTATCTCATTTTTTTTATTAGATTTTAAAAGAGTATGTATCACCCTACTCATAATTCATAAATAATTCATTCAAGTCTAAAATTTTCAATCAAAAAGAATTTAATTTGATTCAAATATTTTCAAATTCAATGAGTGAGATAAGATAATACCATTTTTGTGGTTAGTTTTTTTGGTAAACTACAAAATTAATCATTTAATTATTAGTTTATAATGTTATAGAAAATTTAAAATTTTAGTATTAATTCTTAAATTTTCAAAAATTAAAAAAAATTTAAAATAAAAAAATTAAAAGTACATTTTTAATAAAAATATTTTTATATTTATAAATAAATTAATACTCATTTTTCCCTTTTTCTTTGTTTCTTCAATAGAATCCCATGCATGCTTAAATTGCTTCGTGTCAGAAGTTTTTAAAAGAGAGTTTCAGTTCGACTGTTCTGTATTCCAAATGTTGAGAAGAGAAACTAATTCAAGTAAAACTAGTGACTGAAATTGCATGAAACAGATCATTGAAGAACATGTAATGAAACTGAACCCTAGTGAGTTTCCTGGAAAATAAATCATCAATGAACACAATTTCTCCCACCTTCATTCTCTAAATTGCATTGTGCCAATGAATTGAGCAGCAAAAAGACAATCAACCCATGATAATCAAGCACATTTAGAAGCAGACCTCAAGAAAAACCCAAGATACCAATTACTAAGTTGAACAAAAATGACCCTGAATGATAAAATAGAGAAACTCAAGCGTCGGCCTTAGTGGACGAAGATATGAACTCTTCACCGCCCGCACTTACTGCGTTATTCGAGTCTACTTGAGCCGAATCTGATGGATCGGCGGTCGACGTAGTGGAAGCAGCTCGAGCTTTGACAGTGTCCAGCATACGTTTGCTCATCTCCTTGGAATACACCTGGAGGTCTCCATGCCGCTGTCGTCTTCGCCGGAGAACGATGCCCCGGCGAGCGAGAAAGCCTCCTGTTCGATCAACATGGCAGCGGCGGACGCTTCCTCTTTGGGGAAAAATTTATCATTATACTTATTTATAATTATACTAGATTTATAGTTGTAAGCTTAATATATATAGATATATGTATATAACAAATTCAACAATTCAATGATTCGACCAATGGTTTTTTTTTTTTAATTCTCTATGCCTGTTTTATGATCTATGATCAGAGTTTGTGGTTGCCCTTCTCAATAATGTATTCTCTAAGGATCAAACATACATCTTCCATTGAAAATGCAATCTGTTTACCATTACATCCAACACTTATTCATCGCAAAAATAAATAATATTTTAGAGAAAATATTACATATAGTGAAATTTGAACCTATAATATATTTTTTATACAAATAATTACATTACAATAAAAAAAAGAAAGAAATTTACAAACACAAAAATTGAATCTTAAAACTCAAAAATTTACAAATCTAAATTTATATTAGGAACATTTTTACTCCCAATGCTTGAAGATATATAAAAATAAATATAAAATATTAGCAAAAGTAATTTAATTAACACGTTTAAATTTTGAATGAAATCATAAAAAAAAAATTTGATCCTATAAATAAATATTGAGAATGGATTAAAATAGAAATTATAAGTCAAAACCCATAAGTTCGGCATTAAAATATTTAGAGAAACCTACCTTCAAATGATTAAGCTTTTATGGCAAACTGTAAAATATTAGTGCTATCTGAAAATTTTATTTAACTCTTATATATACTATATTTTGTGATGAAAAAACATTAATATTATATTTATATTTATAAAAAAAAAATTCAACAAGATGATACATTAATATATATATATTTTACACTCCCATTCAATCTTTAAACATCGTTTTTATTTAAACATTTCATATAAAATTTAATATTGAGTTAACACGTAACATAAATTTAATTTGTTATACAAAATGAATTTTTTAACTTAATATTTTCTGTTATATCCGAATAACAAATATCCAATATAATGCTCAACAAAGAGGTCATCAAACTCGAGTAACATAGTACATGAAAATTAGATAAAATAAAATGAGGCAACATAATTATAAACCATGAAAGGACCCATATTTTTTTTCATTAACATATACTAGGTAAAAACTTGACTTAAATAAACCTTAATTAAATAGCCTAATGGAAACCTTAAATGGGTCCTGATGTTTAGGAAAAGTGATTTAAATACAAAATATAAAGCAAAAAGAATCTAAGGGCACTTGGGCTTGCCCTTGGAGTTCTTCAGGTCCCTGTAACAAGGGCATTCATGCTTGTTCCCATATGTCCCTGATGGAACACATTTGCATTTCGCACAGCAAATTCCACAGTACTTCAAGCATCTAGCTCTAATCCCTGCCTTTGAGCACCTTATCTTACACTTGGAATTGCAGAAACCTGCCCATTCATGAAAATCACAAACTCAATCATTAGCTTTTACAAATACTTGGGAAAAAGAAAAACAAAGTTTGAGATTTTTCCGTTTGTTTTAGCTTTGTTTGTTCATGTCCAACCTGCCATTGACACCTCGAAGAGAGAGGAGCTTAGAATAATAGAAACAAGCAGGAATGTCACAAAGACAAGCTTCATTTTCTTTGCTTTGTAGGAAAAGAAAAAAAAACCAAAGGAAGTGTAATTTA
The DNA here is from genome assembly GCF_007990345.1 of Gossypium hirsutum. NCBI lineage: Eukaryota > Viridiplantae > Streptophyta > Magnoliopsida > Malvales > Malvaceae > Gossypium > Gossypium hirsutum. The sequence goes on from NC_053428.1 coordinate 29,516,848, forward strand.
GCTAATGTTTTCTTACGAGGGTTGGCGATAAAATGAGCCCCCGAAGGGGATTTATTTATAACATAGCGACAAGTCCTGCTAGGGATAGGTAAAAAAAGTTAGGAAATTGCTTATAATTACCTAGGAAAAATAAGTAACATACATCAACAGAAAATTCCAGGCTGTCTTGGACTTGGAGGACCAAGATATGTTTCTGGTATGGTGGGGTGACATATCGTATTAATTTATTGCTTTATGTAGAGTGTAAATATCGGATATAAGAATATGTGACGTATTAATATAAAATGAATATATTTTCATATGTTTGTCAAATATATTTGAAATGCGGATATATTTTTTAAAGAATAAAATCGAGTTAATATAAAAGATGTACATGAAATATATATAAATATAAAATATAAATATATTAATCTCTTAAAAATACAAAACTACAATTTAAATCTCTCTCTGTATTGGAGCAAAGCCAAAGAGTGGACACATGAGGTTGTTTAACATTCTCATACTTCAAAAATGGTAAAAAGCTTATTCTAATCTCCAAAAATTTATAATGAGATATATAATTTGATAGGGATGGGTTACATTTGGCAATCAATAGAGACATCGAGAAACTTCAAGCTAAAGTTGATGCTACCCCACTGATTAACCTTATTTTAAACATGAATAATAATGTCTTGGTTGATGATTGCAGTCTGTTCTTGACTACTATTCAAAACATATCGATTAAACACATATTAAGAGAAAGACTATGGAGTGCTTATGCTGTGGTTGTACTAGGAAGTGGTTTTATGCCGTTGGATCTGCTGTTAACTATTTTACTCTGTAATGAACCTCCTACCAGTACTTTGCCTGTTATCATGGCTGAGGCCATTGGAACTGTCCTCTTTGCATGTTGTTGAGACTCAGGAACAATGCAAAGACCAAAAGTAACTATTTTTTAATTCAGGATCGTGAACTTATTTACCTCGAAGGTAATCTCGAGGCTCAACCCATTTTGTGAACATGAATTTGACTTTTGATAAAATGAAAAATTAAAAGGACATCAAAAATGATCTCAAGGCTCAACCCATTTTTGAAAACAGATTTGAGTTTTAATAAAATGAAAAACTGAAAAAGACTTCAACAGAAACCTCGAGGCTAAACTCATTTTTGAAAATAGATTCGACTTTTGGTAAAATGAAAAGAAAATACCTCTACAACAATCTTGAGGCTTGACTCATTTTTTAAAACGGATCCGGCTAGTAATAAAATGAAAATGTAAAAAGACCTCAACAAAAGTCCCAATACTTGACTCATTTTTTTAAATTGAATTCAACTTTTGATGAAAATGAAAACTAAATGGAAAGGCTCGATCCCTTTTTGAAAACAAATTCGAGTTTGATAAAAGATAATTAAAAGGACCTCGACAAAAATCTCAAGGCTTGACCCATTTTTAGAAAACAAATTCGATTTTTAATAAAAAGAAAATTGAAAAGATCTCGACAACAATCTAGAGGCTCAACACTCTTTGAAAGCTAAAACAAGAAAATAGACCTTAAGAGAAGTCCAAACATGCTACTAGGTAACTTTGCCTCATGTGAGAAATTTAAAACATTTTGGTGAGATTTAAAAATATCCTTGAGAGAGGTTTGAAAATATCTCTAGGGAAAGTCAAAAGCATCCTCAAGATAGAGTTTGAAAATATCTCAATAGAGATCTAAAAGCATCCTTAATAGAGGGTTTGAAAATATATCTCATAAGAGATTTGAAAGCATCTTAGAGATAAGGTTTGAAAATATCTCAACATAGATCTAAAAGCATCCTCAAGAGAGGGCTTGAAAATAAATCTCATAGGAGATCTGGAAGCATCCTCGAGATAGGATTTGAAAATATCTCAAGAGAGATCAAAAAGCATCCTTGAGAGAGGGTTTGAAAATATATATCAAGGGAGATATAAAAGCATCCTTGAGGGAGGATTTGAAAATATCTCAAGGGAGATCTAAAAGTATCCTCAAAGAGAGGGTTTGAAAATATATTTCATAGGATATCTGAAAGCATCCTCGAGAAGGGACTCGAAAGTATCTCAAGGGAGATCTACAAATATCCTCAAGTGAGGGTTTGAAAATATATCTCAAGAGTGATATGAAAGCATTCTCGAGGGAGGATTTATAAGCATCTCAAGGGAGATCTAAAAGTATCCTTAAGAGAGGGTTTGAAAATATATCTCAAGGGTGATATGAAAGCATCCTTAAGAGAGGATTCAAAAGTATCTCAAGATAGATCTAAAAGTATCATCAAGAGAGGGTTTGAAAATATATCTAAAAGCATCTTTGAGAGATTTGGGAACGGACATCTCAAGGGAGATCTAGTAACATCCTCAAGAAAGGGGGAACATAACCTCGTGACAGGCCTGAAAACTTTTCAATTGAATTTCCTAAACAAGAAACTCTATTATTTCAAAATATTTCTCTAGAGAGATTTGATAAAGCATTTCATGAGATAAGAGTTTAATCATTATTTTAAAAAAGCTCTTACTTGAAAAGTTTCATTCAAAAATTCCAGACAATAGAAGTTTAACCAAAATGTCATACCAAGATACCTCCAAGCGAGAACAAAGCTCAATTCCTTGCTATAAACATTCTTGGTATGAATGAATTTATGCAATGAATGTCATGCAAGTCATGGATGCTAAACTATACAATCAAATGTAATGAATGTCACAAGTATCATTTGATCATTATTTTTCACAATGAAAAACAAATTCTCCAACCCTTCACCCAATACTCAAAAGCACATAATTATAGTTTCAAATTGGCACTTCTTGTAATCTTTCTAATGCAATCTTTAATTGTAACAGCCTAATTTTCAGTGGTGTCGGAACAGTGATTCGAGATCACTAAATCTGACAAATGAGTAGGAAATATTATTAATTTAGTGAGTATAAGTTAAATGTGAAGTTAGGAAAATTTTTGAAATAGTGAAATGTACTAAAAATAAATATATATATTAAAATAATTAAAATTGAAAATGAGGTATCGAGACCTCGGGAATTTTAAATCGAGCCATAAATATTTTTATAAATATTTATGGAGTGTTAATAAGTTAGTATTAAAGTTTCGTCAATAAATTTTAAAGTACTGATAGCTAATTGAACAAAAAGGACTAAATTGTATCAAATGCAAAATTATGAGAAATGATTAAATAGCTTAAATGATAAAAGAAAGAGGGTTTAAAAGGAAAATAGACACAAGGTCTATTTGGGCTGGACGGCAAGAGCATGAAATCACCAAGAAAATAAGGGGAATTAAGGGAAAAAATAGAAAATTGCAAAATTTACTTAATAAAGCTAGGATTAAAGTGGAATTATCTAGATTTCTCTTTATTTTTCTGCATTCTCATCAGAAAAAACACCACGGAAGAGTTCCCTTAAGCTGGTTTTTTATATTTTTACTGCAAGTAAGTTCAATTCTTGATTATTTCTTGAAATTTTTGTGTTTTTGTGACTTTTACAACTAGGTCCATTTGTTGAATTCATTAGTTCTTGATTCTATGAAAGAAATTGAAAGTTTCTATGAATATGTGCTGGAAGTATATGATGATTTGACATAGAATTAGAGCTTTAAATTGTTTATATGCTGATTTTATTGAAAGAATTGAATAGAAAGTGAATGTTTGGGACCTAAATTGTAAAAGAGTTTGAAGTTAGAGTTTTATGTGGAAATTATGAATTTAAATAGTTATGAAATAACTTATAATGTCTAGGAAAAGTATTAATTGAGAAAATTAGTTTAATTGTGGGGTTAATTAAGTAAGGACTGAATTGTATGAACTGTGAAATTTGGGACAAAAATGAAAATCAACATTTTGCACTAAAACAGTTTTGGACAGCAGCAATAGGCTAACTTTGAAAAATCTCAAAAAATTTTAAAAATCTAATTAGAGGATGAATAAAATATGAAATTAAAGCTTATTGAGTCTAGTTTCTTATAGAAGAAACGGTGTAAGCAATGGAATTGTAAATCATAAGATATAATAAGTTTTGTGAGACAATGTCAGAATGATTTCGAGTTCCCCTGTTCTGACTTTGGAAAATCATCAAAAATTGGAGAAAAATAATTAAGGGATTAAATTTATATGTTTAAAATTATTAAAGAGTCTATTTTCAATAGAAATAAGCAGAAACATCATCTGAATCTCGTACGATGAGATAATTAATTCTTAGTGAAGAAGGGTCGGAACTGTCAGACATCAGAACAGGGGCAACTTTAAAGAATAAACTGTACTTATTGACTAGACCAAAAATTCTGAAAATTTTATGGTAATAAGATAAGTAAGTGTAGTTTCAGGAAAAATTAGCGGATCTTAATTTCGAGTTCTGTAGCTTAAGATATAAATAATTTAGTGACTATGACGCAAATGGACCGTTTTGAATATACATAAGTAAATAATGAAATTATTGATAATGTTACTTGTTGCATGTTATATAAATTAAGGATGTGGAATGGAGAGGAGGAGGAGGAAAATATGTATGAATATTCAGCTAGCATGGCTAATTTGAATGTTTTAGGCTCATGGACTAAATTGAATAAAAGTAAAATTTTATGGGCAATTTTGTAAAAAAAATGTTAGAAATGACCAATTTGCATGAAATGGATTATTTTATTATTTAAATTACAAAATTGAATGAAATTATTAATTTAGCTCAAGATCAGGGAAAAACATGTTTTAAGGATTAAATTGAAAAGTGTTGAAATTATGGAAAATTCTGACATTTTATCGAATTCATAGGTTGTTATCAATTTGTGTGAGAATAACGGCTGGAAATAAAGATTAAATTGCAATAATTTTATTTTATTTTAACCTAAGGATGAAATCGTCATTAATTAAAAGTTTAGGGGTAAAATGATAATTTTGTTTAGAGCATTAGTTGAATGTATTATAACATGAAATAAATGAAAACGACGATCAAATTTCTTTATAAAGATCCGGATAACTTGAATACGAGACTTGAACGTGGAAAAGAAAAGATATCGGATTAATGAAATATCTGATAAATGAATCGGTAACTCCGGTAATGCTCCGTAACTCTATTCCGGTGAAGGATTCGGGTTAGGGGCGTTACATTAATCTTTTCCGAGGTGACACTCTAGCTTAGAAGCTTCCAAAACTTCAACTTCCTTCAAGTGGTTCATATATCAACATGTTACCCTAGTCATCGCTTAGAATCCCTGAGAGTTTAGACCATTTCAGGTGGCTCTCATATCACATATTGTCTTAGTCATTACTCACAAGTCTTGAGAGTCTATATTTACTACTAAAACCTCATGTTACTTTCTTGTTGCCTTCATCACTATAACGATCCAATTTTTAGTGTACCTAAAATGTGATTTTGGAATCTCATTTTCGTAAACCGGGTTCGTAAATATTAAATATGAACATTTACGGAGATAATAAAAAAATATGTTGAAGATTGGTCAAGTAATTTTGTCGAATTAATAGTCAATTAAGACTTAGGGACTAAATTATAAAGTCCAATCACTGTAGAGTTTTAATTGACAAAAAGAATTGAAGACCTAAATAGCAATTGGCCAAATCAAAAGTCCAAATCAAGTGATAGTGGAAGATGATCGCATGGTCATTAAGCATTTTTAATGATCGGTTTAGTTAAATTAAACATGATTATTAAGTTAAGTAAGTTTTAATTAAGATATAAATACCCAAATAAGTGGAAAGAAAGAGAGAGATGTCATATTCTTCATCCTTTCTTACTTGGTTCCAACCTAGGAAGAAAAGAAGAAAACTATTTTTGAAGCTAAATCATTTAACCATTAAATTGGTAAGTTCAAGTTTTTTTCTTATAATTTTTATAGATTTGAGGTCATAAGAGCTTGTTTTAGCTAGCCCATGCACCAATTTGATAAACTGTTAAAGTTTTAGAAAGTTTCCATTGTTGATTTATTAAAAAAGTAGGCTTGAAATTGATAGATTTTAAGCATAGATTATAAAAAGGATTAGACTGTAATGTAAATTTAACTTATTTGTTAACTTTGTTTTATTAAGGATCAAATTAAATAAATGTAAAACTTATCATAAAATAAATAACATAATAATAAAAATGAAACACTAAAAAGAAAAAGAGAAAACATATTAATTAAAGAAAATATGTACACAAAGATGCATGAATGCATGATGAACATGAAAATTTTTATTTTTAAAAATGAAGGGGTTATATTTGAATATCAATTGAACCAATAAATTGAAAATTTAAACAACACATAATTAACTTCAATCTCAACTCTTAAAAATGTTTATAATGGAGTTACCAAGTTGTCAACAATTTTTTGAACAAAAGTTAGTCTGACCATATTTGAAAGAACATGAAACTTTCAATTTTAAAACGCTAGAGTTTTATTAAAAAATTAAAAGTCGCCATCGATTATTTTTACTAGGTGATTGGTCACCCATAAATTGCCGTGAAATTCGTCTTTTTTTTTAAGATTATTTTCAATGTACGTTGAAGCTGAGAGAAAAGTTAGATGTATGAATCAATTACATACGAGGAAAATTATAGCACTCTTATATCATCTAGAAATTAGTACCTTATTTCATTGTGGTTTGAATTTAATATTTAATCATGATGCCATAAATTTTTAGATTGTGCCCAAAATTTATAATTGAGTGAATCGAATGTTGAAAGCTGGGAAGATTTTCAAAGCTCGTAAATTTTTTTATTGTAAAAGAATTGTTTTATTCACTTGTATTTGAGGAGGGCATTCGAACATTAAGAGCAATAAAGGAAATTGCGTCCGATAATTTTGAGAAACCTCATCAATTTCCCTAATGCTACAATATTGCCTTAATTCTGAAAAATCAGAATTCCTTTTGGTGATTATGCATGTCTTAAAAACATACGTATACGTAGATGATAGAGTAGATTCTATATTAGTATTGAGATTTATACAAATTAACCCAACTTAAGTCGGACAAAATATGATTACCACAGTTATCATGACAACAGTTTAACTTTATTAATACCATGCTCCCTTTTTCAAAAAAAAAGAAATTCTACATATATGTGGTAACTCAGCAGTTGGCGTACCGTAATTAGTATGTTTAAGATTTATAATGAATTTACAGTCCCTATTTCCTTTTTCTTTACAATTTGCCATCTGAAGGGTAGCAGAAGAGTTTGGAAGGGAGAGAAAGAGGGGAAATAATGAATGAATGAATGCAGTGGCCATGAAAGAGGAAATGGTCGGCCCTGTATTTTGCCCACCTAAAGCATCCTGTGTCATGTGATCTGTTGGGATTCCCTGGGAAACGTACGCCAATGCCCAATCTATTTTTGTCACTCCTAATACAAGTATTCTAAAATAGATACGTGTATTCAATTCGATATATTCGATCATTTTTTTTAAAAAAAAAATTATAGACATGGAGGATTATATTTTTTTAGTCCATGATTTTTTTTATAAAAATAACAGCATGATTGGATGAAATAAATTATGTCACTGCATGTATTGCAGCTGAGAAATGGGCAGTTTGGCAACTTAATTGTAATTAAAGAATTAAAATCAGCTTGATCTGGGTTGTGGTGTAGGTTAAGAGGTGACCAATACCCAGATCTTATTTCTTTCACCCTTTCATTATTTGTCCCCATAACCCAGCATTGCAATCCTAATTCCTTAATCTTCAATGGCTTCCAACATGGTCCTCTTCCATCAGCATGTCCAACATATAAGATGTTTGAAATCTGAAGCAGTGGATGATATTGATAATCAAAGAAGCTAACGGCCATTACATATTACTAACTTCATTTAGTTATCGTAAAACTCCACTCTCGCATTAAAGAATATTAAGGATCCGCATATACGTATAGAAATTTACGTTTATACTAGTGAAACAAAACAATAAAGCTGTCAAGTTTGGTGTGAATGTGACTTGAGAGTTATTTGTCATTTTAGAACTTAACTTTAGCTTTCAATCCATTAGTTGGGTCGGGTTTCAAAAATTTCAAGTCTATATCCGTTTTTGTCTAATCTGGTCCGTTCATTTTACTATTCAAAAATTAATAATATATTAAAAAATATTTGTATTTGATATTTTATATATTTTTAATTAAATTAAATTTTTTAAAATTATTATTTAAATTAGATTAAGTGTAAAAATTATTGCCAAGACAAGTTACTTGACCCTTAGAAAGATCTAAATTTTTAAGTCCGGCATTTTTAAGTCCGTCTTTAATAGATTATATGAATTATTATTTATATTTTAATTATTTTATACATTATTATTGTTAGTTCAACTCATTTTAAATTATTTTTTAAATTATTTTAAATTATATGAATGATGGTAAAAAGCTTAATTTAAGCAAGAAAGGTGTCTTTTCGCTCCAACAGATCTTATTTAGGGATGGCAATAGGGTGGTCTATCTTTTGCAGCTTCAATATAAAATGACTCACCCTGAATTTAACCCAAAAATAAATGATACACTCGACTTTGATTCTGAATTTGACCCAACCCCATTTTAAATATCAAACTTAATTTATTCCTTTTTTTTTTCCTAGTTTTAAAACATAGATACAAATGGCAGAAAAAAAATTTCTACGCAGTTTAATTTTTAAAAAAAATTAATACCACGTCATCGTCAAACGGTTATTAACAAAAATTATTAATCAAAGTTCTTAATCGATGCAATTCTAAAATAATCTTACATTTTATCAGTTAAATAATAATATTTTACATGTCAATAAAATGAATCAAATAAAATAATATAATATATAGTTTGGAGATCTTATATTATGCCATATTAATTACGAAAGAAGTAAAATTAAAAAACAAAAATTTTAGCAATAAGTTAGAAACAAAAAATTAAATTAATCCATCATAATATTTTTAATTTATACATCATAAAATTACGAATAGTTGAAGCTTTATGTATATTAATTTAGTGGATAAAAACACACTTATTCATAGTTGTGTAACTAAAAATATAATTTACTTAAATAAAAATAATTTTTAAAAAAAATCTTAAAATTTATTTTTTTAATGTATTAAAATTGGCAATGAATGTTGATCAACAAGTGGCCAACCATTCAAGAAAGCTAGTTAATATCAATTAACGATTAATGGTCACATCATCAAACATTTGACATATTCTCATTAGTTGAAACATTATTAACTTTTTTATACCAAAATTTTTTATGTTGAATTATGGGACATCCTGGATGGCTTGACTCTTCTTTATGAGCATGGTTTTGGTAGCATTTTAATTGAGACCGATAATCTTAAGATAGCAAAAAACTTTACAAGAGAGGACAAGAAATGGCTCCAATTCTGTTTTAATCAGGAGAATTCACCAATTGTTGTTATGATTTGAACAATAAAACATTCGACATATACCCAGATGATAATACTCTAGAACGTCATATTTTTATGTGTTAATTGCATGTTTATTTTGAGTATGATCCTACTAATTTGGGCTATTTATAGTCTTTTCTTTTTTAGGGATTAAATTGAAGACAAAAGTAAATTTAAGGGAGAAAAATGTGAAATTAATGATGAATTGGGCCAATTTGCCAAGTAGGAGAAAAGGTGGTGCCGAAAATGCAAACATGGAAGACCTAAGGACAAATATGCAAAAGAAGAGATTTTATAGCACAAGACTCTATTTTAATTTCAATTATATTAGGATAATTATTAAGGATTTTTATTTAGATTTAATTTAGGATTTATTTTCATTTATCTTTAATTATCTTTATTTATTTGTATTTATCTTTTAGAATTTAATTAGGAATAGACTAGGTTTTCTAGTACTATAAATAGGGGATGGAGTGACATATATTGAACATCTATTTTTTCTGTAAACACTCCCTCTCCCAAAAATTCTATCTTTTGTTCTCTCCATATTTTTTTCAATAAAAATCCAATTTTTATTATATTTATTTCTTTCCCAAAAATCATGAGCCACTAAACCAATTTAGCCGAAGGTTGTCAAAATTCCCCAAAAAGGCTCATGAGGCTTAGAACCCGCGCTTAGCCTTCTCAACAGGGTGTTGTAGGCCAATTTTAACCCATTTACATCAAAACCCAATTTAATCTTACCTAACCCACCAAAATTAAACCCAAAACCCAAAATCTTAACTACCCAAAGCCCAATTTACATCAAAACCCCAATGGCCCAAATCCTAAGCCCAAATCAAAATAAAAAAACCCTAGCCCACAACCTAAACTTTTCTCAACTAAATCCTAGCCTTTGCCACCACCAACTTCACTAGCCACACTTGCTCCACCACCAACTCCACTAGCCACACTTGTTCCACCACCACTTGTACCTACAAATGAAGACAAACAATAAAAAATATTTTGTAAATGGCTATATAAGCATTCTCATATTTTGTATTTAGGGGAGGAAGAAGTTTTGGGGGAGAAAGTTATTGTAAAGGATTTTTGAGAGGTTTTTTGAGAGTAATCAAGGAGAAGAGTTATTGTAAAGGCTAGTTTTTGGAGAGACTAGTTTTTTTTTTGAAGATTAATCAAATATCAAAGCAAAAGAGGTTTCTTGGTCTATTCTCGTTTCAGGTTCTTTGTTTGGTTATTGTTTTCCTTTCAGTTTTATTTTGTTTCTTCTATACGAAAGTAAAAATAAAAGGAGCAAGCTTTCCTATTTTTACCGAAAAAGTTTTTTTTGAGGTCTGGCTGCAGTGTACGGTGGCACCGACGGTGGCCGGCGGCAGTCCGGTGGCCGGCCTTGTGGCCGGAAATCACCCACTCTCTCCCTCTCTTTTTTTTGTTATTATTATATTTCTTAATATTATATTATATGTATTCTTTTAATATATTAGGTATATTCTAAATTCTATATTACGTATATATATTATACTATTTTATGTATATATCTTTAATACTATATTATTTATATATTTTTTTTCTACATGTTATCTTATGTATATATTTTAATTATATTATGTATGTATTTTTTACACTATATTATGTACATATTTTTTTTATATCTATTTTATACATATGTATATATTATATATATCTTAACATTACTAGTTATATTTTCACTATTTTATGTATATACTTCAAACACTATATATAGTATATTTCTAACACTATTACTATTTATAAATATATATATTTTACGTACATACTCTTAATATCTTTATTATGTATATATTTGTTGTTTTTATTTCACATTGGATACTATTATTACGTTTAATATATCGCATACATTGTTATTGTTTTAATATTGTTGTCATATTTATTATTTGTTTCAATGTATTTCCAACTCGTTTATTTTTATCTCCCGCCTATTTTATATCATTTTGTTGTTCATTACTTTAAAGATTTTTATTCATGTTTTTACTAATTTCAATAAATAAGGCAATGTTTCGCATTTTGGAACATCGAAGAATTGTGCCCTAACTTACGGGGTTTCGGTTCTCTTGTTGGTTCTAAATAGCTAAATATCTTTTTGAGTTTTGAAATGCACGGATTTCCAATTTAAATTAAAAGACGACCTTGTGCTCGGGAATTCATGGTATTGTGTCCTAACTTACGGGATGTGATACTCCGATATCTCGAGATAAGGAAATCTTTAAACAAATCGATTTAAGCTAATTCAAGAATTTTAAAATCAGTATTAATAGAAAAGATCGTATTTCAAGTCCCTTCCCGATTTTTAATTTTCGACATTAAGACACTGACTAATCAATTCAGTACCAATTTTTTGGGCGTGTCGAGGGTGCTAATCCTTCCTCACACGTAACCGACTCCTGAACTCATTCTCTCAAGTTTCGTAGACCAAAGGCCCTATTTTAGTAAACTAAAATTGATTAATTAAAACAAATGTGATCCGATCACACCTGATAAAAGATTGGTGGCGACTCCCGTTTTAATTTTTACTTTCAAACAAAGTTGATCCCCGTTTTCAAAAGAATGGTTTCGACAGCTTGGCGACTCCACTGGGGACCTCGAGAGTCGAGCCTTAAATTGATTATTTTTTGTCTTTTGTCAAAAATCGAAAATCGATTTTAAATTTACTGCATTGCTTGTTGTCTGTTATTTTCGCGACTCTCTTCATAATATGCTTGCTTTAAGTGGTTTAATTCTTTGAGGTATCTTTGCATATCGCATCGCATTATTGGTCAATTTCACCCTCTTAAGTAGAAGTGAAAAACTACTCCTTCGTGAGGTCTTCACCTCCGTATAGGATAGTGGATCGCTTTCGGGATACATCCGTACCTGCGTCTTCGTGAGGTTTTCACCTCCGTATAGCCGTAGGGAAATGTATTCCCTTGAATTGAACTCGGTGTGTATGAACCTATAATGGGTGAGGATCGAGGAATCTGCTGGTTCAGGTACCTTTACTTTAGAACCAAACTACATGTAATGAGCCCTAGGAGCCTACCCTAGGTAGAACCACACCAAACCCTAGTGGTTACCTGATTAGGTGCTTATTTACTCACTATTTGCTTTGAATTCTATTCTTTGTATATAATACTAACTTGTTGTATTTTGATCATTTTTGCATGACATTTCATCATAAAAGGGTGTTGATTTACGTTCGGTTACTAATTAGAAGAGTTTAGCATGAAAAAGGATTTCTTGATAGAATGGAGGATAATACGGCCATCCGATGTAGTCTGAGAAAATGCAACAAGAGAAAGGAGATAGTTTGACCGAGGGATATGAATCGGAGTTGTGGGATTTCACTCGCATCAGTGTAACTCAGAACGACCTGCAAGAGTTAAAGGATATATGGAATAGTTAGAATGGCAAAGTCAAACAACTCTTTTACTGTAACTACGGCGACCTACCCTATTTGCTCGATGTAAAGGTGGACAAGTACTTGTTCTGGGCCCTCGCGCAATTTTAGAACCCCGCTTACAGTTGCTTCACTTTCGGAGGAGTTGATTTAGTACCTACGGTGGAGGAATACATGACGTTACTTAATTGCCCGAAGATTCAGGCCGATAGGGCCTATTCAAGGCCTGTTAATGTCCCTCCCTTTTTGAAGAAATTGATGAATATCACGGGGATGAGCGAGCAATGGGTTGCGGCCTGCATCAAGCAAAAGGGGATAGTAAATGTATTCTTTGGAGGAATTTGAGGGATTTTATTCTTGCGCACCCGGATTCGAAGAAAAGGGTTGATGTTTTTGCCTTAAGTCTCTACGGTTTGATCGTCTTTCCTAAAGCACTTGGACACATAGATGAAAGCGTCTCAGATTTATTCGATTGACTTGATAAAGGTACCACACCCGTCCCGGCAATCCTAGCAGAAACTTTCCGATCCTTGAATATATGCCGGAGAGCGGGCGAGGGAAGATTTATTGGTTGTGCACAACTTCTTTTGGCTTGGTTCCACAGTCATTTTTGGAAGGTGGAGAAGGTCTCCTATTGGGTATTCTCTAAGGATTATTCCCCATTAAGAGAATTAGTGGCCACATCGAGGCGGGACGACATCTCCGAAGAGAGGTGGATAACTATTCTCCAAAATTTACAGACTGAAGACGTTGAATGGAGGGCTCCGTGGTTGATTCCTGACGAGATCTTATATAGGTGCGGTGATTTTGACTGGGTCTCTCTGGCTGAAATATGGGGAGCCATTAAATACGCTCCACTGATGGTGTTAAGGCAGTATCGATCAAGGCAGTTTATACCGGTGACACAAGGGTTGGCACAATGTGAGTTCCCCTATAAAGACAACAATTATAAAAAGAGGGTTCGCGAGATATCACATGCATGGAACCAAACTTGAAGAATGAAAGGATTCACTGCAGGCCCGATGACGACCCCCGAGTAAGAATGGTGGTGGGGAAGGAGAGTCAACGACAACATCCCTAGGTAGAATCAAAGGAACACAACTGATAGAGGAGCATTTACGGGTCATCCCATCCGAGTTAGAGATCATTAAGCAAGATTTTGAGAAAAGAAACTCAGAGTTGGGGAAGAAGATAGAGCAGCTAGAAGAAGATAAAATGAAGTTGGGGTTAGACGTCGATATCCACAAGCTAGAGGCCGAGAAGTTAAGGAAAGGAAAGAACAAGGCCGAGGAAGATTTAGATAGTCTGAAAGCCGATTACAAGAAGCTTCGTATAACGATAAAAACTGTCGGATTAGGCAAAACGTCGGAGCAATGGCGTCAAGAGATTAAAGAGGAAAAGACTAGAGCTGACCATTGGGAGAAAAGATTTCAAGATGCCCGAGTACGAGAGGACACTCTGAAGAAGAGTTTGTTAGAAACCCAAAACGAAAAGGAGAAGTTACGAGCTCGGGTGGCTGAATTGGAAAGATTACTTCAGCAACATCGTAGCCATAATTCGATAATTAAGCTAAAGGCTAGTCTGAGCAGGATCAAAGAGTTGAAAGGGAAAATAGAAGAACTCGAGACCGCACTGCGAGATAGCAAAATTCGAGTGGAACTTCTTGAGACAAACAACGACCATTACAGAGAACAGCTTCACCACTCTCAAAACCAGATTAGAGATAGAGACTATGTCATGGGCGAAGCTATAGCTCAGGTTCGGGAGATAGCTGATCACTTGCAAACCTTGGCAGTTCAAGCTGATATATTGAGCTTAAAGTACGAGTCGGAATCAGACCGAGGCCGAAGCTTAGCTTGGCTTTTTAGGAAAGTTAAGACTTTGGGCATTAGGGCAAAGTCGTATATGTAATCATCCGTTCTATGTAAAGAAATTTTTCTTCTAGTAAAGTTCTTCTAATGAAATTGAATTGGAATCAACGCCTCTTTTTGCATTCATTCATCCATTCATTGCATATACATATCCCACAATCATTCGCTAAGGTTAGAATCATATAATTCGCAGTTGCAACACTTCAATTCTGGAACCACGCCATTCGTATAAAACGTGTCGACAAGCTAGAGTAATAGAGGCTGAGTTCAATGAAAGAATCGAAAGGATGGAAAGAGTTTAGAAGGAATTACAAGAATAATTGGCTAAGTCACAGCAAGAAACGAGGGATTTGATAGTAAGATCTCGAGAGGAATCACTTGAACAAAAGGATCAAATGGCTAGAATGATGGAGATGATATCAGTTTTGGTCAAAGGAAAAGGACCCATGCAGAACCCCGACAGTATGGAACCTCAATCAAGAATTAATCATGACCAGGATCCACTCTATCCCCTAGGATTCACTCCACCACATGCCCATGCAGCACAAAGAGGGTATACTCAAGGGGAATCCACAGGCTTAGAACAACGACCTATGCCATTTGCCCATCTAGGGCAAGAAACATTTATGTCAAATCCCGGAGCAACCCTTGCCAATCCTGTAGTTCCAGATTTAGATAATCCAGTCGAAATAGCCAAGTTGAAAATAGATGATCACGAGGCTCAAGAGAAGTATAGGAATTTGGAAGAAAGACTCAAGGCAATAGAAGGCACTGAAGTCTTCTCGGTACTAGGTGCTAAAGAACTCAGTTTGGTACCTGACCTAATCCTGCCTCCGAAGTTCAAGGTGCCTGATTTCGAAAAGTACGATGGGATAAGATGTCCAAAAGCACATCTTGTCATGTTTTGCCGAAAAATGACCGGTTATGTGAACGAAGATAAGTTACTTGTACATTGTTTTCAAGATAGTCTAGTAGGATCGGCTCTTCGGTGGTACAACCAGCTCAGTAAGGAAAGGATTCAATCTTGGAAAGACTTGGCGTCGGCATTCTGTGAGCAGTATAAGCATGTATCAAATATGGTGCCTGATCGGATGACTTTACAAATGATGGAGAAAAAGCCGTCAGAAACTTTTAGACAGTATGTGCAGAGATGGAGGGACGTCTCAGCCCAAGTGGAACCCTCACTAACGAAAACGGGGATAACCGTCCTTTTTATCAACACCTTAAAGACGCCGTTTTATGACAAACTAGTAGGAAACGCCACGAAGGACTTCGCGGATATTGTAATATCCGGTGAGCTTATAGAGAACGCCGTCAAGAGCGGTAGAATGGAAGGTCAAGAAAGTTCAAGAAGGGTAGCACCCATGAAGAAGAAAGAACCAGAAGCCCACATGGTGGGAATGGGAAGCCGTTATGCCCCTAATCCATATCCAAACCAACCCCGACCTCGAAGTTATTCACCTTCAAATTTCTATTATCCCCCTCAAACCCCTTACTACCAAGCACCACCTCCTTCCTACCCCGCATACGCCACGAACAACCAAAGACCCGTCACCACATTCCCACAAAACACGGTACCCGCTCAAAGCCAGCCCAGAAATGAACCAAGACCAGCAAGGCCTAATCTTGAGAGATCGCAATTTACTCCTATCCCTGTGTCGTATGGGGAATTGTACCAAAAACTTTTGGAGAAACAGCTGATTTCTCCCCATTACATGGCACCCCTTAAACCTCTATACCCAAAGTGGTACGATCCAAACGCTAGTTGTGCATACCACGCTGAGAACCAAGGGCATTCCACGGAGAATTGCCTAGCCTTTAAGAGGAGAATTCAATGACTCATTGACACGGGTATCCTACGGTTTGATAGTGCCAGTAACAGAATTAGAAACCCGTTCCCTAACCATGCTGAAGGGAATGTGAGCACAGTGGGGAAAGAGGACGAATGGAAAGTCAGAAGATGTGTTTCAGAAATAAGGACGCCTCTGCAGAAAATCTGGGAGGTACTGGTTAAGAAAGGATTGCTTTGTCACCCTGATAGAATTCTCGGAGAAGAATGTCAAAGTTTTTACAATTTCTATGCAATTGTAGGATACGACATTCAGTCGTGTGAGGAATTTAAAAGGTTGCTTCAAGACTGGATGGATAATAAGGAGATTAAGGTCCTTAACAAGAGGGAAGAGACCAACGAAAGAGAAGTATGCACCTCTGACAACCAGTCATCAAGTCTCCCTTATAGCGTGGATCAACCGTTAATAATTTATTACGACGCGACGAAAGAGCCGGTGAAACCAAAAATGATAATCGAAGTACCGTCTCCTTTCTCGTACAAGGACGACAAAGCCGTACCATAGAAATATGACATCAATATCGTCACACCGGAAGATGAAAAGCTCAAAGCCATAACTGGAGATGTTGGAGAGGCAGGTCATTTTACCCGAAGTGGAAGATGTTATTCGAAAGAGGTCGAACCAGTGAAGAAGAATAGTGACTGGAAGCAAAAAGGGAAAGCAGTGATGCATGAGGCCGAAGTCGAGCAAGAAATTCCACCCGTGCAAGAAACTAAAAAGCCTGCGGATGAGGAGGAAGCACAGGAATTCTTGAAATTTATCAAACACAGTGAATACAATGTGGTGGAACAATTGAATAAGCAACCAGCACGAATCTCAGTTTTATCTCTGCTGCTAAATTTGGAGCCACACCGGAACGCTTTGCTAAAGGTGTTGAATCAAGCTTACGTGGCAAACAATATATCCGTGGAGAAGCTGGACAGATGGGTGAACAACTTGAATACGGATAATTTCATTTCTTTTAGTGATGACGAAATACTACCTAATGGTAGAGGCTCCGTGAAAGCACTATATGTTACGACTCGTTGCAAGGACTACATAATACCGAATGTGCTTATCGATAATGGCTCGACACTCAATGTTATGCCTTTGGCCACGCTTTCCAGAATTTCAATAGATCTGTCCTATTTAAGGCCCTGTCATTCCACGGTAAGGGCATTCGATAGGACAAAGCGTGAAGTTATGGGAAAGATTGATATCCCTTTAGAAGTGGGCCCTTACATTTACAATGTCGAGTTCCAAGTCATGGACATCACACCCTCGTATAACTGCCTTCTGGGAAGGCCCTGGATCCATTCTGCTGGAGCAGTTCCATCCTCTCTCCATTAAAAAGTAAAGTTCATCATAGATGGTTGTTTGGTCACTGTCGAGGGAGAAGAAGACATTATCGCATCTATCTCTGCTGATACGCCATATCTTGAAGTAAGCAAAGACGCAGTGGAATGTTCCTTCCGATCCCTTGAATTTGTCAATGCCACTTTTGTCGCTGAGGGAAATAGAATTTCGGTGCCAAAACTGTCGAAAAATACCAAAATGGGTGTCAAGTTGACTGTAGGAATGGGAGCTCGAGCGAGAAGAGGTTTAGGGAGATATCTGCAAAGAATAGTCAGGGATCGATACGGTTTAGGGTTCCAGCCGGACATGCGTCAAAGAAGAAAGCAGTGGAAGAAAGATCAAGAAAGAAGGATCGCGAGAACATTAGGCCGAGAACCAGAATGGGAGCCCATGGAATTCCCTCATTTGTCAAGAACATTTACGTCTGCGGGAATGATATACCCAGGGCAGTATTGTGCACAAAGCAAAATGTTAATGATCGAAGAGGGTTTTTAGAATATCAGTATAAATGTCATTGACAAAAGAGCTGACGCGAATAAAGACGTCTCAAAGATACGCCCTTGTCCCCAGGGTTTCATGTTGAACAATTGGACTACCGAGGATTTTCTTGTAGTTTATAAGTCTTCAGAGTAATGCTCAAACGTTAACATTCTGTTATGTCCTTAGATATAATAGAATTCTTTTGTAAGAGCTTGCATTCGCTCTTTATCATTTAAATGAATATTAATGAAGATGCATTTTGTCACGATTTTTCGCATTATCACTAATTCCATAATCATTTCATAGCCTATCTTTACATTTGCCTCATGCCATACCATAACATTCAGTTTGTTGGTTTCGATACTTGGATGCCCCTCTATAGTTTCCTTTTCCATTCAACTTTCAGGTGCTCAGATATCAATTGTATGAACAAACCCGTTATGAGTCCTGAAATCGATTTTAAGAAGGCTGTTTGTTTAGGAGAATTCGAAGCTGAAGAAAATGCTGAAGACTATGTCTCGTCTCCTGACTTGCTAAGAATGGTGGAACAAGAGGATAAACAGATTTTGCCTCATCAAGAATTTGTTGAAACAATAAACTTGGGAGCTGAAGAAAGGAAGCAAGAAGTGAAGCTTGGGACCTCTATTTCAGGGGGCACCAGGCATAATTTGATTGCTTTGCTCCGTGAGAACAAAGATGCATTCGTATGGTCATATCAGGATATGCCAGGATTGGATGAAGATGTAGTGGTCCATAAGCTCCCATTGAAGCTAGGATGCAAACCCATTCAACAAAAGTTAAGACGGATGAGACTTGAGATGTTGTTGAAAGTAAAAGAGGAAGTCAATAAGCAATTTGATGCTGGCTTCCTACAAAACTCCAAATATCCAGAGTGGGTGGCCAACATAGTTTCGGTACTAAAGAAAGACGGCAAAGTACGAATGTGCATGGATTATCGTGACCTGAATCGAGCAAGCCCCAAAAATAATTTTCCTTTACCACACATTGATACGTTGGTGGATAATACAGCAAAACATTCATTGTTTTCTTTCATGGATGGATTCTCGGGGTATAATCAGATCAAGATGGCCCCTGAGGATATAGAGAAAACTACCTTCGTAACAATGTGGGGAATATTCTACTACAAGGTGATGCCATTTGGTTAAAGAATGCTGGGGCAACATATCAGAGGGCTATGGTGACGCTATTCCATGACATGATGGATAAAGAAATAGAGGTCTATGTCGACGATATGATTGCTAAATCCCGAGGGGAAGAAGAGCATGTAGTGAACCTGAAGAAGTTGTTCGACAGACTGAGAAAGTTCCAGCTAAAGCTCAATCCGACCAAATGTACGTTTGGGGCTACCTCAGGAAAATTGCTTGGCTTCATTGTCAATGAGAGAGGCATTGAAGTTGATCCAGATAAAATAAAAGCCATTCAAGAGTTACCACTTCCGCGCATGCAAAAGGAAGTCAGAGGATTTTTAGAGAGATTAAACTACATCGCTCGATTTATCGCTCAACTTACCAACCAATGCGACCCAATCTTTCGACTCCTTCGAAAACATAATCTCGGAGAATGGAACGAGGAGTGCCAAGTGGCTTTTAACAAGATAAAACAGTATTTTTCTAGTCCTCCAGTGCTAGTACCACCAATGCCGGGAAGACCATTGATATTGTATTTGATTGTGTTCGAGAATTCAATGGGTTGCGTACTGGGGCAACATGACGAGTCTGGAAAGAAAGAAAAGGCGATCTACTACCTCAGCAAAAAGTTCACTGAATATGAGGCAAAGTATTTGTCCATAGAAAAATACTGTTGCGCTCTGGTTTGGGTAGCTCGAAGACTCAGGCAATATATGCTGTATCATACGACATGGCTAATTTCAAAGTTGGACCCAATAAAGTACATGATGAAATCACCTGCACTCTCAGGAAGAATGGCACGATGGCAGATCTTACTATCAGAATATGATATTGTCTATGTGAGCCAAAAGTCGATAAAAGGGAGCGCAATAGCTGACTTCTTAGCAACTCGAACAACAGAGGAATACGAGCCATTGAGATTTGATTTCCCAGATGAAGACTTGATGTGCATTACAGAAAAAGAATGTGAGTCATCAAAAGAAAAGTCATGGAAGATGAGCTTTGATGGTGTATCGAATGCATTGGGGCATAGGATTGGAGCAGTCTTAGTATCACCAGAAGGAAACCATTACCCACTCACTGCTAGGCTGAACTTTTTCTGTACCAATAACATAGCAGAATATGAGGCTTGTATCATGGGACTTCGTGCAGAAATTGGATGAAACATCAAAACTTTAAAGGTATACGGAGACTCAGCCTTGGTGATATACCAAATCTGTGGAGATTGGGAAGTGAGAGATTCGAAACTGGTCAAATACAGTGATCTAGTGGCAGAGCTGATTAAAGAATTCGAAGAAATAACTTTTAATTACCTCCTACGAGAAGAAAACCAATTGGCTGATGCCCTGGCCACTTTGGCTTCAATGTTCAAAGTAAACAGAGAAACAGAAATAATGCCTCTTCAAATGAGCATATATGAAGTCCCTGCACATTGTTTCAGCATTGAAAAAGAGCCAGATGGACGGCCATGGTTCCATGATATCTTAGAATATGTCAAGAACCAAAAGTATCCCGAACAAGCAAATGAGAATGACAAATGAACAATCAGAAGAATGGCAGTGGGATTTGTTCTTGATGGGAACATCCTGTACAAAAGAGGAAAAGATCAAGTGCTCTTGAGATGCGTAGATGCTGTTGAAGCCAGAAAAATACTTTAAGATGTCCACGAGGGAATTTGTGGGACACATGCCAATGGTTTCACTATGGCCAGGAAGATTATGAGACTCGGTTACTACTGGCTGACGATGGAAAGCGACTGCATTAGTTTTGCAAGAAAATGCCACAAATGTCAAATTTATGGCGATAAGATAAATATAGCCCATTCGCCCCTTCATGTCATGACTTCTCCGTGGCCCTTTTCTATGTGGGGCATAGATGTTATAGGGCCAATTTTCCCAAAAGCTTCTAATGGACACCGGTTCATTTTTGTGATTATTGATTACTTCACAAAATGGATAGAAGCTGCTTCGTTTGCCAATGTGACAAAGACTGCAGTTTGCAGATTTTTGAAAAAGGAAATCATTTGTCGATATAGTTTGCCTGAGAGAATCATTTCAGATAACGCCTTGAATCTGAACAACAAAATGATGAAGGAAGTGTGTGAGCAGTTTCAAATAAAGCATCATAACTCGTCACCCTATCGCCCAAAAATAAACGGAGCTGTTGAAGCAGCCAACAAGAATATTAAGAAGATTATTGGGAAAATGACTGAGATATATAAAGATTGGCACGAGAAGCTAACATTTGCTTTGTATGCATATCGCACATCTGTACGGACATCTACGGGGGCAACTCCTTTCTCTCTGGTCTATGGAATAGAAGTTGTGCTACCTATCGAAGTTGAGATCCCCTCTTTACGAGTCTTAATGGATTCGAAACTAGAGGAGACAGAATGGGTTCGAGCTCGATATGACCAGTTAAACCTCATCGAAGAAAAACGTTTAAAGGCAATTTGTCACGGACAGATGTACCAGAAGAGAATGATCGCGGCCCATGACAAGAAAATACGGCCAAGAGAATTCCATGAAGGAGAACTCGTGCTGAGAAAGATTCTTCCAATACAGAATGACTTACGAGAAAAATGGGCACCAAATTGGGAAGGACCATATGTCGTAAAGAAGGCATTCTCGGGCAGAGCTTTGATTCTCACTGATATGGATGGGAAGGAATATTATGCTTAAAAAAAAGAAAATCAAGATGAAAACCCGAAAAATGGCATCTTAAAAAAAAGAGAAATAAAAAAGAAAAAAGAAAAAGAGAGAGGGATCAAGGTGAAAACCCGAAAAGGGCGTCTTGATTAACACAAAAGATTAGGATGAAAACTCTAAAGGGCGTTCTAATGAAGCAAGCACTGGCTTAAAAAGCAAGGCGTTTTGAACGGTGGGTCAAACATAGAGACTACAGTATTTGAAGCATTTCTGAAAACTCGAAATCTCTTACGCAAGAAAGCCATGCTCGAAAAGATTCTTGATTGAGGAATGTGGAAGAGTTCATGCGTTGAATATCTAGACCATTTGTATTTGTTGAAATGCGATCCCCTTTCTTTTTATGACACTTTTTTTTACTATCATTGATTAACTTTCTTTGTTTGCTACATTTAAAATGAATAAATGTGAGGTATCCTTTTGTCCCTACCTGACCATTTTCATTCATCTCATTATGTGGTTCATTTACATGATAAATAGTGAAATGACATACTCTAAACAAAAGAAGTGCTAAGCATTACCCGGATAAGAATTTGATAAGTACAAGAGCCTCAAAGCAATGACAAAGTTCAACCAGGGGCAAAAGAGCGATATCTGAGAAACGCAGATTAGTCGTGAAGCTAGAGGATGGGTACAGGGCCTGAAGAGAAAGTTAAGAGTCAAAGCAATGAACACAGATCATCAAAAATCATGACGGAAAGGGACATATGACAAGCAAGCCCAAGGCACATAGTATGATCATGTAGGCATAAAGGCATTTAAGGCAAACATGTGCATTTCATGATAAAATCATGCATGACATATACATGTATTTCAGCAGAACAAGAGATTTCGATGATAGCTGTACTGAATCAAAGGAAAGGACACCTGAGTTCTACCAGATGACATCTTTTGGTATTTTGATGTTTTTATTTCTATCTTTCAAAAAAAATCAACTCATATTGCGAGAAGTGAGTTGGGCCTCAGGTCACACGCTGAGGTATTTTCAATTTCCGTTTTTTCAATTTATGCTTTTCAAAAATCAACTCATATTGCGAGAGGTGAGCTGAGCCTCGGGGCACGCCGAGGTATTTTTAATTTCTGTTTTTCAATTCTGCTTTTAATTTCTATTTTTCAAAAATCAACTCATATTGCGAGAGGTGAGTTGAGCTTCAGGGCACGCTGAGGTATTTTCAATTTTTGTTTTTCAATTTTTGCCTTACAAATTCTGCTTTTCAAATCAACTCATATTGCGAGAAGTGAGTTAACCCTCAGGACACGCTGAGGTATTTTCAATTTTCGTTTTTTTAATTTATGTTTCTAAAAAAATCAACTCATATTGCGAGAAGTGAGTTGAGCCTCAGGACATGCTGAGGTAATTTAAATTTTTGTCAAAACTCAACTCATATTGCAAGAGGTGAGTTGAGCCTCAAGACACGTTGAGGTATTTTCAATTTCAGTTTTTCAAAAAAATCAACTCATATTGCGATAGGTGAGTTGAGCCTCAGGACACGCTGTGGTAATTTCAATTTTTGTTTGTCAAAAATCAACTCATATTGCGAGAGGTGAGTTGAGCCTCAAGACACGTTGAGGTATTTTCAATTTCTATCTTTTAAAAAAATCAGCTCATATTGCGAGAGGTGAGTTGAACCTCAAGACACGTTGAGGTATTTCAATTTCTGTTTTTCAAAAAAATCAACTCATATTGCGATAGGTGAGTTGAACCTCAAGACGCTGAGGTAATTTCAATTTTTGTTTGTCAAAAATCAACTCATATTGCGAGAGGTGAGTTGAGCCTCAAGACACACTGAGGTATTTTCAATTTCTGTCTTTAAAAAAATCAGCTCATATTGCAAGAGGTGAGTTGAACCTCAAGACACGTTGAGGTATTTTCAATTTCTGTTTTTCAAAAAAATCAACTCATATTGCGATAGGTGAGTTGAACCTCAAGACGCTGAGGTAATTTCAATTTTTGTTTGTCAAAAATCAACTCATATTGCGAAAGGTGAGTTGAGCCTCAAGACACGTTGAGGTATTTTCAATTTCTGTCTTTCAAAAAAAATCAGCTCATATTGCGAGAGGTGAGTTGAACCTCAAGACGCTGAGGTGTTTTCCATTTCTGTTCTTCAATTTCTATGTTTCAAAAAAATCAGGTCATATTGCGAGTGGTGAGTTGAGCCTTGACTCACACGCTGAGGTATTTTCAAATTCTGTTTTTCAAATTTTTTTTTTCCAAAAAATCAACTCATATTACAAGAGGTGAGTTCAGCCTCAGGACACGCTGAGATATTTTCAATTTCATTTTTTTTTCAATTTATGTTTGTCAAAAAAATCAACTCATATTGCAAGAGGTGAGTTGAGCCTCAGATCATACGCCGAGGTATTTTCAATTGATTTTTATTTTTATTTTTTTTCAATTTATGCTTTGCAAAAATCAGCTCATATTACGAGAGGTGAGTTGAGCCTCGGGTCACATATCGAGGTATTTTCAAAATCTGTTTTACAAATTTTGTTTTAAAAATCAACTCATATTGCGAGAAGTGAGTTGAGCATTGGCTCACGTGCTGAGCTATTTTCTATTTCTGTTTTTAATGTTTAGTTTTAAAGAGTCAATTCATATTGCGAGAAATAAGTTAAGCTTAGGATCACATGCCGAGTAAAGAATAAAGATTGGAATTAATCGAAGACACAGATTTTATATCCCTAAAGTTACAGTGAAGCTAATTGAAGTTGCAGTGGAGCTGATCGATGATATCAGATATTACCTTTCTAAAAGTTGCAGAAGAGAAGACCACAAATTTTATCTGACTAAAGCGATGGAAGAGCAGATTGAAGCTGTAGATCTTATCTTTTTGAAGTCACCTTGGAGTAAATCGAAGCTACAAGGCATATATCAGAAGATGCAGTGGATTTGATCAAGACAACAAGATACAGTGGTTTGGAAAGAGACTACCTCGATGAGAAGAGCACCAAAGAAGTCCATACTTAGTAAGATCGGGCAAAATTGGCCTTTCTTTGTGTCTTTGCTTTATTCCCGTTACACGATAATAAGCAAAGAGGGGCAGCTGTTGTAGGCCAATTTTAACTCATTTACATCAAAACCCAATTAACCTTACCTAACCCACCAAAATTAAACCCAAAACCCAAAATCTTAACTACCCAAAGCCCAATTTACATCAAAACCCCAATGGCCCAAACCCTAAGCCCAAATCAATATAAAAAAAACCCTAGCCTACAACCTAAACTTTTCTCAACTAAATCCTAGCCTTTGCCACTACCAACTCCACTAGCCACACTTGCTCCACCACCAACTCCACTAGCCACACTAGCTCCACCACCTACTCCACTAGCCACACTTATTCCACCACCACTTGTACCTACAAATGAAGACATAAACAATAAAAAATATTTTGTAAATGGCTATATAAGCCTTCTCATATTTTGTATTTAGGGGAGGAAGAAGTTTTGGGGGAGAAAGTTATTGTAAAGGATTTTTGAGAGGTTTTTTGAGAGTAATCAAGGAGAAGAGTTATTGTAAAGACTAGATTTTGGAGAGGCTAGTTTTTTTTTTTAAGATTAATCAAATATCAAAGCAAAAGAGGTTTCTTGGTCTATTCTCGTTTCAAGTTCTTTGTTTGCTTATTGTTTTCCTTTCAGTTTTATTTTGTTTCTTTTATACGAAAGTAAAAATAAAAGGAGGAAGCTTTCCCATTTTTACCAAAAAAGTTTTTTTTGAGGTTCGGCTGCCGTGTACTGTGGCACCGACGATGGCCGGCGGCGGTCCAGTGACCGGACGGTGGCCGGCCTTGTGGCTGAAAATCACCCACTCTCTCCCTCTCTTTTTTTGTTATTATTATATTTCTTAATATTATATTATATATATATTCTTTTAATATATTAGGTATATTCTAAATTCTATATTACGTATATATATTATACTATTTTATGTATATATCTTTAAGACTATATTATTTATATACTTTTTTTCTACATGTTATCTTATGTATATATTTTAATTATATTATGTATGTATTTTTTACACTATATTATGTACATATTTTTTTATATCTATTTTATACATATGTATATATTATATATATCTTAACATTACTAGTTATATTTTCACTATTTTATGTATATACTTCAAACACTATATATAGTATATTTCTAACACTATTACTATTTATAAATATATATATATGTTTTACGTACATACTCTTAATATCTTTATTATGTATATATTCGTTGTTTTTATTTCACATTGGATACTATTATTACGTTTAATATATCGCATGCATTGTTATTGTTTTAATATTGTTGTCATATTTATTATTTGTTTCAATGTATTTCCAACTCGTTTATTTTTGTCTCCCGCCTATTTTATATCATTCTGTTGTTCATTACTTTAAATATTTTTATTCATGTTTTTACTAATTTCAATAAATAAGGCAATGTTTCGCATTTTGGAACATCGAAGAGTTATGCCCTAACTTACGGGGTTTCGGTTCTCTTGTTGGTTCTAAATAGCTAAATATCCTTTTGAGTTTTGAAATGCACGGATTTCCAATTTAAATTAAAAGACGACCTTGTGCTCGGGAATTCATGGTATTGTGTCCTAACTTACGGGATGTGATACTCCGATATCTCGAGATAAGGAAATCTTTAAACAAATCGATTTAAGCTAATTCAAGAATTTTAAAATCAGTATTAATAGAAAAGATCGTATTTCAAGTACTTTCCCGATTTTTAATTTTCGACATTAAGATACTAACTAATCAATTCGGTACCAATTTTTTGGGCGTGTCGAGGGTGCTAATCCTTCCTCGCACGTAACTGACTCCCGAACTCATTCTCTCAAGTTTCGTAGACCAAAGGCCCTGTTTTAGTAAACTAAAATTGATTTATTAAAACAAAGGTGATCCGATCACACCTGATAAAAGATTGGTGACGACTCCGTTTTAATTTTCACTTTCAAACAAAGTCGATCCCCATTTTTAAAAGAATGGTTTCGACACAGGGTATTCAACGCTTCTCCGCATTACGGGGCTAACGCTTCTGTCTATGTCCCTTTATAGATGACATTTTCAACTTGTGCAAGGAACGACCGCTTTGTACGTTTTGGGAAGGTTGCACAATCGGCTCGTTGGCTTTCTGCGTTAGAGGTTGGCGAATCCAAGAGACAAAACGGCGTGGTACTCGCCATTGGGAAGTGATGATCTAGCAGAAGATAGTCCCACAAAAGCGATTATTGGCTAGAGTTAGGTTCTGCCAAATTTTAAGTCTAAATCCTTGGAGTTGGTGGTCGTAGGCGTCCTCTTCTACTATAACTGGCTTATCCTACTCGAGAAGGGTTACTTAAAAGCTAAGGATTGAACCCAAGGCAGATTGAGACAACTGGAGGCTGGAATCTCGCCACATAAGAAACTCTCTTTTTTCCCTAACTTTGTTTATTTTTATATTCTTCATTTTAATTTTCGTAATTTATTTAATTTCGAAATTTCAATTCAACTTTAATTTCTGTTTTTATTTTATTTTTCTAGATCGAAATTCTTAATTCTGTTTTTTTTTATTTTTCAGGAACGCAAGTTTTCTTGGCCAAAAAATTGTCCAGGATTTCAAGAAACGAGCATTCGTACAATCTGGTCCCTGAGGATTCGACCCTACTTCCCCTTTACTGTTATTTTTACTATTTTACAAGAAATAGGATATTTTTGGTACTCTCAACGACGCATCAAATTTTGGCGCCATTACCGGGGATCCGTAACGTACTAATCTTGTTTTTTGTTTCTTATGACCAGATCTGCTCCAGGTACTCTTGCATTTGATTCAGAGATTGAAAAGACTGCGAGAGCTAATCACAAGGAAATAAAGCTAAGAAAAAAGCAGCCAGCGGTGGTTGAGACACAAAGTAATCCACCACCAGAAATCAGAATCGACGACGAAGCAGGGTCTAGGGTTAACAAAAACCCTACTAAAACTTTTGAAAGCGAAAAAGTAGAAGTCGATTCCCCAGAAGAAGTGCTTAATGCTAGGGTTAACAAAAACCCTAATCTAACACTACAACCTATGACTCAAACAATTCTGCAATTGGCCGAAGCTCCGGCAGAACAACTGCCACTATGCATCGCGTATCCTACTATGGATACTGATTTTGAATTAAAGTCAGGCTTAATCCAGCTACTGCCAACTTTTCGGGTTGCAGAAAAAAAATCCCCACAAGCATTTGAAAGAGTTCCATATGGTTTGCCTTAGTATGATACTTCAGGGGGTAACTGAAGATCAAATTAAATTGCGTGCTCTTTTTCCTTAGTAGATTATGCTAGGGAATGGTTATTTTATTTACCTCCTGAATCTGTAACGACTTGGGTTGATCTTTTTCGTTTGTTTCTCGACATATTTTTTCCAGCGTCGATTGCAGCTAAGTTAAGAAGAGAAATCGTGGGAATAAGGCAAAAAGACGCAGAGTCTCTATACGACTACTGGAGTGATTTAAAAAGTTATGTGCAAGTTACCCACAACACGGTATAATGGAATAGTTTTTGTTCCAGTACTTTTATGAAGGCCTGAAACCTATGGAAATGAATATGGTAGACGCTGCTAGTGGAGGAGCGTTGGTTAACATGACTCCCCAACAAGCAAGAGATTTGACCTCCACAATGGCTGCAAATACTCAACAATTCTGAGCCAATCCTGAACCCCCTAGAAGGGTTCTTCAGCTAAATAATTCAACCTTAGAAGATAAAATTGATAGACTTATTAATATTATGAGCTCTCTTGTTGCAGAAAAAGCCAAACCAGCCTGAGTATGCGGAATATGTGTGCTACACCTGAACATACAACTAATGCATGTCCCAGTTTGTATGATGATACTATGGCTCATTTAGATACTGCGAGAAATTTCCCTGGGCCACCACAAAGGCGATACGACCCTTACGCTAACACCTACACAGGATGGAGGGACCGCCTTAACTTAAGTTATAGGGTCAATCCACGATATAACCTGCCATACCAAAATCGGGTTCTACAGTAGCCACAAGATTCAGGTAATTCTCTAGAAACTTTGGTTAATAAATTAGCAGGTAATATGCTTGATTTTCAACAGAAAACCAAGGCATATATAACAGAATTGATCATATCAATTGAGAAATTGAACTCTCAAGGGAAGCTTCCATCACAAACAGAATCAAACCCAAAACAACACGCAAATACAATGACGTTGCAAAGTGGAAAGATATTGGAACCAATTCCTGGCAGGAATCTTGGCCAAGAAATCGCCCAGGAAAAGCCCGAAAATAATGAACAGGTTCGAGCGAAGCCTCCATTACCGAAAGTCAAACATTCATTCCCAAGCCAATTAAATTAGTGTCGAAAAGGTAAAGAAGATAAGGGGATCCTTGAAACGTTTAGAAATGTCGATATCAATTTACCACTGTTGGATGTCATCATACAAATTCTGAGCTATGCCAAGTTCCTTAAAGAACCCTGCTCCAACAAACAAAAATTAATAGGTAATGAAAAGGTAAGTGTTGGTAAGAATGTATCAGCAGCGTTACAGCGAAAAATGCCAGCGAAATGCAAAGATAGGGGTATGTTTGCAATACCATACAAAATAGAGCATTTGGGAATTAAGAAGGCTATGTGTGATTTAGGGGCCTCAATAAATGTAATGTCTTTTTCTGTTTATGAATCACTTAACGCGGGTTTTTTTTGACAAAAACAAGTGTTACCATTCAATTAGCAAACAGGTCCATTATGCATCCCTGATAAGTCGTAATTTATACATCTTTTTATCCCATACTTAGCACATTTTTGGATGAATTATCATTATATTTGTGGAATTTAATGCTCCTAATCTTTTAATTTCATGTCTTACACTTAGGTGAGCATAGGAGAGTAAAAAGAGCGAGAAATGGGCCAAAATCGAAGAAAATGGGTCAACGTGGGAAATCAACATGGCCTGGACTTCCTCACACGGGTAGACCACACGCCCGTGTCTATTTAACAGACTCTAACACGGCCTAAGCGACACTGCACACGGGCGTGGCACACGGCCATGTCCCTGTCGAGCCCAAGCCTAGTTCTATTCGGAAAAGGGTACCTTTGAGGGTTTGAAAGCATTTTAAAGCCTATATTAACACCCTAAGATAGGAGGAGAAAGGACACACAGAGTGGGAAGTAAGGAATTACTCGAAGAAAGCCGATTGATCCATCTTAGAAGCCGGATTCTCCTTCAAGACTGAAGATCTCCCTTCAATTTCCTTCAAGAGTTTTTGGGTTTCTTTATGTTTTGTTATTATTATTCTTCTGAGATGTTTTCTTTTACACATATGAACTAAATCCCCTAAATACCTAAGGGGGAGGAAACCTAAGGTGGATCTTGTTATTATTTTCTGAATTATATGATAAATACTTGATTTGTTCTTAATTATGTGTTCTTAATTCTTGCTTTAATATTCCAAGATATTGATTCAAGTATTGATGTGCTTATTTAGAGGAGCAAAAGTCCCTGTCTAAGAGTAGATCTAGCATAATTAAACGGAGTTGATTGCACCCCTAGACATAGGGCGACATAAATCTGCCAGATTAGGGTCAAACCTAATAAGGGAATCCATAGATCGAGTTAATGTAACACAAGGGGTTTTAATTAGAAAGAGATTTCAATTAATCAACCTAGGGTTAGACGTTGTTAGTCTCGAGAGAGATAATAATATAAATTAGGGATTTCTACGGATCGAGTGAAGTGAATAAATCGTCTAGTTCAGAGTCAAATAACAAGTGAAATTTAAGTGGATTCTTCCTTGGGTATTGTCTAAATCAATCAGTTTTCCCAAAAGTATTTCCCCAATTTACTTTTTGTGAATTCTTAGTTTAGTTAGTTAGTTTAAATAAAGCAAACACCCTTATTCTTAGGCTAGATAATAAAAAGAGGTTAATACTAGTACTTTTAGTTCCTGTGGGTTCGACATCCCGGTCTTGCTATAAACTATACTACTGTTCGATAGGTGCGCTTGCCTTTATTGTGATAATAGTTAGTTTTCAAGTACGATCAATCATAAATATAAAACTTATCACGAGCACATCAATCCTGAAGGAATCCTCGAGGACGTATTAGTCAAAGTCAATGGGCTTATCTTCCCAGCAGATTTCTATGTGATAAAAATGGAGGATGGTAACGCTCCTGGGTCTTCAGACATCTTATTGGGGCGATATTTCCTTAGTACTGCAAATACTAAGATTGATGTATGAAGTGGAACCCTTACGATGGAGTTTGACGGGGAGATCGTGAAGTTTAATGTTTATGGCATTATTAGTCACTCAAGTGAAGTCTTGGACGTAAACCGTGTCAACATAATTTACTCATCCGTAGAAAAAACTTTTGAGTCATCTTATGGAGATAAATCTAAAATGATGTTTGATGATTTTGAATCTGTTAATAAATTATTGGCTCCTATGGATACTAAACTTCTATCTTCTGTTGTGCAGGCACCAGATCCGAAATTAAAATGACTTCTCGAGCATCTCAAATTCACATTTTTGGAGAATGATGAGACCATTGCGACTTAAAAGGGATCAACCCCTTGGAGGAAAATATGAAACAAAAGAAAAAGGCGCAAGGACGATTAAACCGAAATATGGTGGATGTGATAAAAAAAAGGGGAATTTCCAAACTCATACGAACAAAAGAATTCAGTTGGAACAGCCCCAATACTAGTTGAGGCGTCAAGCTAGCGACATTAAAAAAGCGCTTGTTGGTAGGCAACCCAACCTTTATTTTTTACTTTTCTTAATTTTTATTATTTATTATTTATTATTTTATTTTATTAGTATTTATTATTTTATTTCATTTTATTAGTATTTATTATTTTATTTTGTTATTTATTACTTTATTTTTGGATATTGATAAAATCCTCTTCTTCTGTCTAGGTAAATTGAAGCGAAAATAGGGAAAAAAAGGAGAGAAACAAAATATTTGCATGCAAACAAGCCCTTTTCCTACCTCTATTCCAACCAGGAATAACCTATCCCTACTTTATGACTACCCTAATCCTGCAGCCAAACAACCACCTTTCAGCCTAATATAACCCAAGACCTTAATTTTTTTTACCCTTTTTTTTCCCAAATCCCCCTAGTCGCCGAAACTTCTCCACCACCCCTCCCATCATCGATTTTTAGCAACCATGGTGAGAACCAGAAGCCGAGCCACCGCCGCATGCATCACCTACCCCATCACCGCCCCTCGGCGCTTCGTCTTCTTCTTCCCTTTCGCACGAAACCACCGTGCCATCGCCCTCTTCTCTACGATCGCCGTCCTCTCTTTCAATAATTACATGGGTCGTTCTTCTAAACTTTTCTTCCACCTATTTATTAATTTATTCCACATCGAGGACTATGTGTTTTAAGTAGGGGGAGATATTTCTCATTATTTCTGTCGTTTTAGATGTTTTTTTGCTGCTGCTATTTTGGTCGTTGCTGCCCATATAATTTTTTTTAAGAATATTCTGCCTCTTTTCATGCCCAAGAATTTGACCATGACTTGGCCACTGTTTGACCTCCATGCATGATTCTTATCTACTGAGTTAATTATGATTTTGCTTGATAGATTTCATCTCCACTGTTTTATTTCTTTTAGTTAAAATAATTATGATTAATAGAGTTAATCCTATTTTGCTTTTAGTAAATTTGATTAAATCTAAATACAAAGAGGACACTTAATACAATTGCATGCTTAAAATATGTTCATGACTATTAAGGTGGTTACTGAAACTTATTTTTGACACTTGATTGTTTTTCCTAAGTCCTCCAAAATTAAATTTTCGTTTAATAATAATGTTTTCGGGGTTATGAGTGCAGCTTAAGACATGACTAGCTGAGTAACCGGGGTAGGGTGTTTGGGTTGTCATCCTATTTCTCGTCAAAAGATTGTGTGACTTGTTAGGTAAAACTCACTAACCGAAATTAATTTTTAAGAATGTGTTGGGCTGAGTAACTGAGTTGGGGTGCTTGGCTGTAATACCCCCTTTCCTGAGACTGTCGTCGGAGTCGAGCTTGAGGCGTTAACAGACTTAATTTATCACTTAAACAATTTCAAACAATTTATTTCATCTTTCGTAATAAACTGCTCATCTGCATCATAGTCGCTAAAAAAATCATATCTCGAGTTACGAA
Source organism: Gossypium hirsutum (assembly GCF_007990345.1). Classification (NCBI taxonomy): domain Eukaryota; kingdom Viridiplantae; phylum Streptophyta; class Magnoliopsida; order Malvales; family Malvaceae; genus Gossypium; species Gossypium hirsutum. The sequence goes on from NC_053428.1 coordinate 29,550,130, forward strand.
ACTCAAAATTTAAATCTATAAATTTTCCCTGAAACTATACTCATATATCTATTTATTAATTTTTTTCTAGAATTTTTGGTCAAGCCAATTAGTACAGTTTATTAGTTAAAGTTTCCCCTATTTCAGTGTTCAACTACTTTGACCTCTGTTCACTACGAATCACTTTTCTCTCTGTATAGAATTCAGATGACTATTACATTTGTTTTTCTTAAAAGTAGACTCAATAAAAATCTATACATATAAATTATTACTCCTAATTATTTTTGTACAATTTTTAGTGAATTTCTAAATTCGGAATAGGGGATTCAGAAATTGCTCTGACCCTATTCCACCAAAACTCAAATATCTTATAAAATACAACTCATTTACCTATTTTGTTTCTTCCATATGAAATTAGGCTCAATAAGCTTCAATTTCAAATTCTGTCTCTACTATTTTTAGTGATTTTTTAAACTCACGTTATTGCTACTGTATGATACTATTTTATAGAAAATTTCACCTTTTTATGAATTTCCATAGATTAAATAGCACATTAAACATACATAACACCAAATATGATCTTGATTAGCTATTTCAAATGGCTAATCATTACCAAGCATTTCTTTACCACTCAATAGCCATATCTTAAGACCATATACACAAATGATTATAATGCTATACATGCCATACCTAAAATATACAAGCTACTATACCAAAATGGTCCACGGATAGTGTGAGCGAGCCTCCGACCGTTCTCGATTTCCAAGTTGGCTTGTCAAAACTACAAAGAATGGAAAGGAGGTAGTAAGCATAAATGCTTAGTAAGTTCACATGCAAATAGCAAGTAACATAATCATGCAATCCAACATAAAACATCATTTGCATAAATATCACCAAGACATTCATGTTACATGTGTATTTACTATCTTACCACGATTTCATCTTACCAAGTTCTCAACTCGAGGGTTTAAGAACATACCTGTCCAATTTTCTCATTCACTACACTTACCAACATGTCAATTTCATCTTAGGTATTCTCCTTATTCACTTAAGATTCACCCGTTGAACACATCGGAATGTAATTCGGATACACAAATTGCATGCACGTAATTGCCATACCCGCAGCTAGACAAACTCAATAGCCTGCAGAATTTATGTGGCCAAGCTACCATGTAACCCGCCCATAAGCAAACTTAGACTCAACTCAACGAGCTCAGGCGTTCTCATCCATAAGTGAACTCAGGCTCAACTCAACGAGCTCGGATGCCTAGTTACATCTCACAAACTCGGACTCAACTCAACGAGTTCGGAACTCAACTATCTTAGTGACTTGTCACTTGTATCCTAATCTATTCCCAAGGTTCAAACGAGATTTTCCTTGATCACACATCTTTGCCATCTTCCTCGGAATGTCGAAACCGATACTGGGTAACATTTCATATTTATCAAGTAGCTCACATAATTTACATATTACTAAATAATAATTCACAAAGCATAATATTTCATGATAATAATCATCATATCAAATAAATAACATTAAATTACTTAAAATGACAATTATGTTACCACATTTACACATGAACTTACCTCGGTACAAAATATTAAAAATCGAGCCTATTCCTCGTAAACTTTATTTTTCCCTCGATTGCGACTCGAATCTCGTTTCTCTTGATCTAAAAGGCCAAATTAATTTATTCAATATACACATTCATCAAAACGGCCCCTAATACGGGCTTGGATAAAAATTACCATTTTACCCCTAGCTTTTCAATTATTTACAATTGAGTCCTTAAGTTTGTACAATGAGTTACATGCATTTCCCATGACATCTAGCATAGCCGAATTTCCTAGTGTCCATAACAGCCCATATTTCTCCTCAAAAATCAAATTTTTACCATCAATTTTACCCTTTTTACAATTAAGTTCCTTTTTAGGTGTTTTCACATAAAACTACTAGGTAAAAGTTGTTAAACACACATCAAACCATCATATTCCTTCATTATTCATCAAAATACAATTATGCCACACATGGGTAAATTTTCATACATGCATCCTAGCTCAAAATATTGCTAAAAAATGATAGAACATGCTTTCTAGATTTTAAAATTGAAAAGAGCATTAAAAACGGGCATGGAAATCACTTACAACCAAGGCTTGAAAATGTTGAAAACCCTAGCTATGGTGACAAGCAAAATTCAGCAGCCCTTATGGAGAATATGAGTCCATTTTTGTGTTATTTTTCCCTTTTTAATGACTATATTTACCAAATGACAAAAATGCCCTTAATGCCTTTCTTTGTAATTTTTCATGTACAAGCCCATTTTTGTCCAAAATTTTAGAAATTGGTTAAATTCTATTTAAGACCTCCTAATTAATATTCCAAAGCAATTTCATACTAAAAGCTTCTAGAATGCAAGTTTTTCAACTTATTCAATTTAGTCCCTAATTTCAAATTAAGCACTTTATGCATAGAATTTCTTCACGAAATTTTCACACAATCATGCATTCATATCATAGACCTCAAAATAATTATAAAATAATTATTTCTATCTCATATTTGTGGTCCTAAAACCACTATTCTGATTAGGCCCTAATTCGAGATATTACAACTAAACCCTCGGGTTGAGAACTTGGTATGATGAAATTGTGATAAGATAGTAAATACACATGTAACATGAATGTCTTGGTGATATTTATGCAAATGATGTTTTATGTTGGATTGCATGATTATGTTACTTGCTATTTCCATGTGAACTTACAAAGCATTTATGCTTACTCCCTCCTTTCCATTCTTTGTAGTTTTGACAAGCTAGCTCAGAAATTGGAAAAGATCGAAGGCTCACTCACACTATCCGTGGACCATTTTGGTATAGTGGCTTGTATATTTTGGGTATGGCATGTATAGCATTATAATCATATGTGCATATGATCTTAAGATATGGCTATTGAGTGGTAAAAAAATGCTTGGTAATGATTAGCCATTTGGCTAATCAAGATCATATTTGGTGTTATGTATGTTTAATGTGCTATTTAATATATGGAAATTCATAAAAAGGTGAAATTTGCTATAAAACAGTACCATACAGTAGTAATGATGTGAGTTTAAAAAATCACTAAAAATAGTAGAGACAGAATTAGATAGTGAATAAAATATGAAATTGAAGCTTACTGAGCCTATTTTCATATGGAAGAAACAAAACAGGTAAATGAGTTGTATTTTATAAGATATTTGAGTTCTGGTAAAACAGGGTCAGAGCGATTTCTGAATCCTCTGTTCTGACTTTAGAAATTCACTAAAAATTGTACAAAAATAATTAGGAGTCATACTTTATATGTACAGATTCCTTATTGAGTATAATTTTAAGAAAAATAAGCGGCATAATTATCTGAATTCTATACAGAGAGAAAAGTAATTCTTAGTTAACAGAGGTCAAAGTAGTCGAACACTGAAATAGGGGAAATTTTAACTAATAAACTGTACTAATTGGCCCGACCAAAAATTCTGGAAAAAAATTAGTAAATAGATATATGAGTCTAATTTTAGGAAAATTTACGGATTTAAATTTTGAGTTTCCTAACTCGAGATATGATTTTTTTAGCGACTGTGACGTAGATTAGCAGTTTATTACGAAAGGTGAAATAAATTGTTTGAAATTGTTTAAGTGATAAATTAACTCTGTTAACGCCTCAAGCTCTACTCCGGTGACGGTCTCGGGAAAGGGGGTGTTACATTGGCTGTCATCTCTCTTCGAGTCAAAAGGTTCGATATGTTCTTAATAAAAATAAAAATTAGGAATGTGTTGGGCTGAGTAATCAGAGTGAGGTGATTGGCTGTCATCTCTCTTCGCGTCAAAAGGTTCAATATATTTTTAAGTAAAAATAAATAAAAGAAAAAAATTAAAAGTAAAAAAGAAAAAAATTAAAAAAAAAAAGAAAAAGAAAAAGAAGAATGAGGTATTAATAAAATGTGGGGACTAAAGGTAGAAACAAATAGGGTATCTTGATAGGTTTGGTAAATTACCTAATTTTCATGAAATAATCCAAGTTGATCTTATTTATTTTTTTGTGTTAATGGAAATACTTTTTTCAATTTTACTTAAAGCAAGCTAAGGGTTCTCTTTATTTTTGTATGCATTTGGACTAATTTTTATAAAACTTTAGAGTAGTATTTCTTTCATGGCAGAATCTAATTTTCACAGTGGACAGGAACCATACTTGAGGGTAAGTATGGGCTAAGTAGGGGGAATTTGATAATACTCTAGAATGTCATATTTTTATGTGTTCATTGCATGTTTATTTTGAATATGATCCTACTAATTTGGGCTATTTATGGTCTTTTCTCTTTTAGGGACTAAATTGAAGGCAAAAGTAAATTTAAGGGAAAAAAGTGTGAAATTAAAGATGAATTGGGCCAATATGCGAAGTAGGAGAAAAGGTGGTGCCAAAAGTGCAAACATGGAAGACCCAAGGACAAATATGCAAAAGAAGAGATTTTATAGCACAAGACTCTTTTTTAATTTCAATTATATTAGGATAATTATTAAAGATTTTTATTTAGATTTAATTTAGGATTTATTTTCATTTATCTTTAATTATCTTTATTTATTTGTATTTATCTTTTAGAATTTAATTAGGAATAGACTAGGTTTTCTAGTACTATCAATAAGGGATGGAGTGGCATATATTGAACATCTATTTTTTCTGTAAACACTCCCTCTCACAAAAACTCTGTCTTTTGTTCTCTTCATATTTTCTTTAATAAAAATCCTATTTCTATTATATTTATTTCTTTCCCAAAAATCAGGAGCCACTAAACCAATCTAGCAGAAGGTTGTCAAAATTCCCCAAAAAGGCTCATGAGGCTTAGAACCCGTGCTTAGCCTTCTCAACAGGGTATTCATCACTTCTCCGCATTACGGGGCTGACGCTTCCGTCCATGTCCCTTAATAGGTGACCTTTTCAACTTGTGTAAGGAACGACCGCTTTGTACATTTTGGGAAGGTTGCATAGTCTGTTCGTTAGCTTTCTACGTCAGAGGTTGGCGAATCCAAGAGACAAAACGGCGTGGTATTCGCCGTTGGGAAGTGATGATTTAGCAGAAGATAGTCCCACAAAAGCGATTATTGGCTAAAGTCAGGTTCCGCCAAATTTTAAGTCTAAATCCTTGGAGATGGTGATCGTAGGCGTCTTCTTCCACTATAACTGACTTATCCTGCTCGAGAAGGGTTACTTAAAAGCCAAATATTGAACCCAAGGCGGATCGAGACAACCGGAGGCTGGAATCTCGCCACATAAGAAACTTTTTTTTCCCAAACTTTGTTTATTTTTATATTCTTCATTTTAATTTTCGCAATTTCAATTCAAATTTAATTTCTGTTTTTATTTTATTTTTCTAGATCAAAATTCTTAATTCTGTTTTTTTTTATTTTTCAGGAACGCGAGTTTTCTTGGCCAAGAAATTGCCCAGGATTTCAAAAAACGAGCATTCGTACAATCCGGTCCCTGAGGATTCGACCCTACTTCCCATTTCCTGTTATTTTTACTATTTTACAGGGAATAGGATATTTTTAGTGCTCTCAACAACGCATCACCAGAGAAGATAATCAGGATGCTGATAGAATGGTTAAACTAGTGCATTATAAATCTTATGATTTATGCTTGTATGAGACATCCTCGTTGGGGGAGATGATGTAGGCTTTATAATTAGTTTAAGTACTCTTTTTGGCACTAAAAAATATAGTTTAAGTACTAAAAAAATTAAGGATCAAAATAGGAAAAGAATTATAATTCAATGACCAAAGTTGTTTTTTTAATTTTGAACGTTTTAAAGCATGGTGAGCATTGAGATTACAGCATGAGCTTTGGAGGATGGGGGTAAAAGGTCACAATGTAAAGAAGTAAGGAAGTCAGGGTAGTAATAAAGGCGGAAGTGTATAGATCATGACAAATGTAAGAGATACCCATGTTAGGGTAGTAATTGGTTGGTCGTCTAACCGTGTTAGCAGTGTACTTGATCTTAAGCACCTACTGGTCATGCTCAAAAATTCAATGAAAGAAGAAAGAGATAATGCTAGTAAAAGATGTATACAATTATTAAATATTAAATAATTATATTTAAAAATAAAAATTAATATGTACAGGCTTAAACAAGCATATGTATCCAAACAGAAAGCTCTTCATCTTAGTACTAGTTAATACTCGAAACAAAGGGTTTATATTTGGGAAAGCAAGAGAATGAAGGGTTGGCGTGGTCGACACTTAGCCTGCAAAGGTTGAGCCTTGGGCATGGTAAGTCCTGGCCCTTCGTTCATATCCACAATCTCTTCACCTTTTCTCTCCCACTCAAAGCATTGAATCAGTGACCCCAAAGTTAATCCAACCATCCGCATGGCTAACCCTTCTCCGGGACACCGCTGCCTCCCATTCCCGAATGGCATTAACCTGAACGCGAACTTCGACGGATCTAAACCCTCGAATCTCTCTGGCCTGAACACATTAGGCTCCTCCCAATTGTTGGGATCGTTTTGTATAGCCCATGCATTCACCAACAACATGGTTCCATGCGGTATACGGTACCCTCCCACTAAACATTCTTTTGATGACTCGTGAGGTACTAACAATGGAGCGGTGGGCTTGATTCGGAAAGTCTCGTTAATTATGCAATGAAGATAAGGAAGATTGGGAAAATCTGATTCTTCGATTAACCGATTTTGTCCGACCACTGTATCGATTTCAATTCGGGCTTTGTTAAAGACTTGGGGATGGTTCAAAAGGAAAGACATTGCCCACTCTACTGTCCCTGATGACGTATCAGTTCCAGCCAAAAGTAAAACCTGTTTAACATTTTCAATAACCGAGTTAGGATACTATTTAATGAGAGTAGACATTAAGAACAAGAAAGCAAGAAAAACAAAAGCTTACCATCATGAGACTTCTAATAGTTTCATCCTTGTAATTTTCAGGCTCTTGTTCTTGCAAAGACAACATGACTTCAATCATGTTCTTTTTTTCGTCTGTGGATAAACTACTTTTTTCCTAATTTTCATATTATGTCGACATTCATCAATCAATTCTTGTGTAAATGCTTCTCTTCTTTTGAACAAATTGATCATCCTTTTCTCAGTTTTCTCGAACCACTTCACCATCGGTAGAAAATCACCCATGTTCGTTGCACCAGCCAAAAGAAAGGATTCCCTCATTATTTCACGAAACCGAGTGCCTTCCTCGACGACAGCCACATCGTCGCCATAATATCTTTTCCCGGCTATCATCCGCATCATCAAATTCAGCATCAGCTCGAAAAGTCTGGATTTCAAGTCCACCATTCTATCATGATCCTTGAACAGCTTCCGTAAGAGCAAACGGACTTCATCGAGGCGTGTGGCGTAAAGCAATTGGAGACAGTGCCCCGAAAGAAGTTGAATCGACGATATACGCCTCAAGTTCTGCCAGTTATCGCCGTAGGAATCCCAGATAAGGCTAGTGTAATTATAACCTAGATGCTTTTCGTATAAAAGTAAAGGGCGGTTGGCAAAGATGATGTCGTTTTTGGTAAAACATTCCTCGGCAGACGATGCTGATGAGATAACCACAATGGGGCGTGACCCAAAATGGAGGAGAAGGACACGGCCATGCTTGGCAGAGGTCTTGGCGAGGGAACGATGGAGAGGCTTCTTGAGAAGTAAATAGAAGTGGCCAATTAATGGTAAAGAGGGAAAAGGGGTGGGAGGATGGTTTTGGAACTTATGGTATAAGTGGACAGTGATGGAATAAAGAGCTACAAAGAGGAGGATTTGCATAAACACGGCTTGGCTGGCGACCAATTTCAATTCTCAGGATTGTCCTAACTATAATTTAAATATATTTATTTATAAATTGGAGGATTGTTCTTCTGCGTCAATTTAATTAGACAGTTGGATTTGCACGCTTCCTTCCCCTCCTTGACTGCTCAATAGTGGAAAATTCAACCACACAACAATAAATGAGATAAGATTTGGTAGCTTTCCATATTTTCTCTCTGAATGAAACTTCAACGCAATTGCTCAATTTTCAACAAATGATAACTATTACAAATTTATCATAAAATTCATATACTAAATTTCTATTAAATAAAGAAAAGCATAGTTATAAAAAACATAAAACATATATATGCATTATTGTTTTTTTTTACATTCTTTTTTATGATTAACTTTGAAGATTATAAATTTAACAAATTTAATTAATTAATATAAGTTATCAAATTAAATTGATCAATTTAACAAGTTTATTTGATTAATTATGAAGTTTATGATGTTCTGAATTCATATTAAAATATGTATTGAATTGATATCTTTTATTTCAATCATTGGAATGTTATTTTAATTAAATAAAATATGATTAAAATATCTTTTGATGTTAATTTTAAATATTTTATTGAAATAATATTTTAATTAAGATCATTTTATTTAATAAGTTATAATTAATAGGTTTTCTTATATAAAATAGTTATAATTTTACTTAAAATTTTAGATAATATGTTCTTATAGAAATTTGTCGATTGAATCCTAGCTCAGTTGGTATTGACATTGTTGTCTATATAGGAAGATGTGAGTTTGAGTATATTAAAACCTAGTTTCCTATTTCTTTTAGGTTCTTAACGTTCTTACCCTTTTTTTTTGGCAATTTTAGAAAAGGATCTATTATGCTTTAATTTCTATTATAATTTGGTCCTTGTATTTTTATAATATTATTAAATAGTTAAAATAATTAATATAATTAATTTTTAGATTAAATTAAATATAATTTTTTCTAAATAAAATAAAATTATATTTTAATCTTTAAATTTTAACTTCGTAATCTAACAAAAATAAATTCTAATGTGGTGATGGAAGAGGCCTGAAAGTAAAGTCAGGAATACTGTAGCTGTACTAGGAACGCTTTAGTCTACGATTGACTTTATCATAATTAGTTCCTACACTTGCATATAATCTAGAATTGCTTTTCAAAAATATTTTTAAGATCAAAAGTATTTTTCGAGTCATAAATAATATTAAATAGATAATTTTTGAAGTTAGAAACACTTTCAAACTTAAAAACAAAAGTAATTTTTTTTCTATTGTTGACAAAAATATTTTTAGGAATAAAGAATAATTTTAACTCTTATAAAGTATTTTATATAATATTTAAATTGACTATGTAATTATTTTCATATTAAAATTTATTTTAAATATATAATATTATATATTTAAATTAAATTTTATAAATAATTAGTAAATTACTTAAAAATATTTAAAATTTATATTTCATATATTAAAATATTAACAAAAAATTAAAATTTTATTTTTTACTAAAATATTATAATATTAATTAATTTAAACATTATTTAGATGCATATATATTATTTTATAATATCAGGTCTAAAATAAATATTTTATTTCTCAAACTTATTTTTTAACAGTAATACTAAACACTTAAATCTTAAATTAAAATTTTCAAAAATACAATTTTCCAATTTATTTTTACAGAAAAGAAACCGATGAAAAAACATAATATTATTTTATTGTAAATTCTTTTTAATTGATTTGAACCAATTAAGTCATTAGAATTTTATGTTGTAAACTAGATTTGTCCCCGTTGGTACTGTCCCATCACAATGAAATTTTGCTACTCATAATTTTGACTTTTTTATAAAAGTAACTCTAAAAAATAAATTAATTATCAAAATAATCCACCCTTTTAATTATGTACAAAAATAACTTATTTTCTACAGTAAAAAGTGGTGGAGCCATATGATATGGCGCCACCACTTTGCCACATTAGCCAGGGGTATTAAAAAATTATTTTTTGGTGGAGCCATGTTGAATGGCGCCACCAGTATAAAATATTAGGAAAATACTAAAAAATCTAGAAAAATGGGGGACTTAAAAAAAATTTCCATTTTTGGGTGGAGCCATTTTAAATGGTGCCACCACTTTTCAGATTTGTTAAGTTCTTTTTTTTTTTTACTTATTTATTTTTTTTCTTATATTTTGTCTCTTTCTTAGATTTTTTTCTTTTTTAAGTTTTATATTATTTTCTTAATTTATTTTGCTTATTTAATTTATATTATTAATTTTAAAAAATTTGTAATATATATTTAAAATGTTTTATAATACTTTTTTTAAAATTTTAATTATTATTTTTAAAAATATTTTTTAACTTTATATATATATTTGTGAAATTAATTTTTTTATAAATTTTAAAAATGTATTTTTCAAATTAGTTTTGAAATTATTAGTTTTATAATATTTGAAATGTATGTTTAATATTTTATTAATTTTACATACAATTTTAAATATTATTTTTAAATTCTTTTTTTATCATTAGGTATATATATTTAAAGTTTAAAGTTTAAATTAAAATATATATATATTTATTATAACTAGTCACATCATGTCAGTGATGTGACTATTAATAAATTCAAATATAAATATAAATTTTAAAAAATATATATTAAATATTATTTTATAAATATTAAATATATATTTTTCTTTTTTTGACTCTTTTTATTGTTTTGTTTTTTCTTTTATTTATTATTATTAACTTTAAAAAATTTGAAATACTTTATTAATATATATATTTGTAAATTTTAGATATGTATTTTGAGATTATTTTTTAAAATTTTATATATAATTTTTAAATACATTTAAAAATTATAATTTTTTAATAATATAAGAAATCATAATCTTTTAAATATTTTTTTAAAATTTTTTCTTTTTCCTTTTTTTTACTTTTTTGAAATTTTATGTTTTTTTTCTTCTTTTATTTTGTTTATTTATTTTATTATCAATTTTAAAAATTTTGTAATGTATATTTAAAATGTTTTATAATATATTTTTTACAATTTTAAATATTATTTTTAAATTCTTTTTTATATTTAAATTTTAAAGTTTAAATTAAAATATATATTTATTATAACTTGTCACATCATGTCAGTGATGTGACTATTAATAAATTTAAATATAAATTTAAATTTAAATATATATATTAAATATATTTTTTATTATTTTGACTCTTTTTATTGTTTTGTTTTAAAAAAAAAGATTTTGTTATATATATGGGTGGCTTGGTCCCCCTTTATAGATGAAAAAGTTAAGTGAGGAAAAAAAAAGGTACCTTTGTTAAAATTTTATTTTTTTATTTTTATATTTTATAGTTAATGTAATATAATAAATAATTGTATTGTATGTTTGTTTTTTTTATATTATACAGATTTGAAGATGTCTTCTAGAGCAAATACGGATCACACTTCATCGATGATCGACGAAACAGTAAAATTTATTATAAATTAAAAAAATTCAGTTTAGTTTCCCAAATTTTTTTGTTAATCGCTACTCTGTTGAACATGTTTTGACTGCTTTAAAATACTTATCTCTAATTAGTTGTTATTTAGCTTCTGTTGAACATTTTAGATTATTAATTTGATTATACTTTGTAATACTTTATTTTTGTTATAATTGACTTAGATATACATTATTTGTAATTGTATTTGTATACTTTTAAAAAAAAGTTAGTAGCACTCACCTCCAAACATCTAATTTAATCACACAAATTATAATAGAATAGATATATTATAAAAATAAATTAGGATATTTTCATTTTTTTAAATAACTACCCCTTAAAATCGACTTACTTAAAACTTTACTCTATTTTTACTAATTTCATACTTAATTTATTAGACGGTATGTAGGGATTAATACGCAAAACTATTACTTGACGAGCTCGATTTATGAAAAAAATTCTTTTAAATTTAATATATATATTATTAAAACAATAATAATAAAAGTGAATATATTTGATTATTTACTAGTCAATTTATAAATAACTAGAAAACATAAGTATTTGTTTAAAAAATACTTTATGTTTTTAAATTTTATAATATAAAAAAATATTAGTATTCCTTGAAAAATAATTTTTCGCTATTACTCACTTTAAATTTTGAATAAGATATCATAAAATTTTAAAATTAGAAATATATACGTATTGTAGCCATTGGTGTCAAATTGAACTTGCTTGAACCAATCATCTTCTCTTGAGTTGCTTTTTGGTTTGGACTTATTTTTTACACTGGTGGAGTTTGAGTTGCTGCTCAATGAATTTCTCTTTTCTTGTAATTTTACTAGTTCCCAGTTCATATTCCTGTAATTTCTCCCATTCTTTTATTATTAATATATTTATTTTAATTAATTTAATGCTTAACTATGGTTAGGATATAATAATCACATTTAATTTCTACGTGTTATTATTAATATTTTATGACAAATTTTCATTCTATTATTAATATATTATTACTTATTTAATTTAACTTAAATAAAAAAAATACTTAGAATGGTTACGTTGGTATAATATAAGTGTGATGTTTTTGTTTTCTCAACCTTTCAATTTTACTCTTCAATATATTTTTTTATGTTTAAATTATATAGATAATTGATTTATCATATTTTTATAAAAAATTTACCATACAGGATGGTTATCGGGTTTTGAGGTTACGGTGTCATTTTCCCAAGTACGATCCGGACGAGCGGATCATGCCATACTTACGGTTGGCCGGATTTGGGGACGTCGCATTGATCCGGAGGTTTGACTTGAGGCCAAACTTACTATTCGCCTTGGTTGAGCGGTGGTGTACGGAGACCCACACGTTCATTATGTCGTGCGGGGAGTGCACTATCACATTAGAAGACGTCGCTATGCAACTTGGGTTACTAGTTGACGGTACTGTGGTCACGGGTCGAAGCAAAGTGTTAGAACCTTCTGTAGTATGCCACAGATTGCTTGGACGGTCCCCTCGTGATAGGGAACAGAATTTCACATGCTTGACATTAGCATGGTTGAGAGCAAATTTTAAGAAGTTATCGAGCACTGCCACTAAGCAGAAGGTAATGTATGCTGCTTGAGCCTATATTATGCAGCTGATTGGGGGGGTACTTCTGCCGAACAACACGTCTAATAGAGTCCACTTAAAGTACTTGCCTCTATTGGAGGATTTTTTTCATATCGGTAGTTACAGCTAGGGATCTGCAGTGTTGGCTGCATTATACTATGAGCTCTGTCGTGCAACAAAACATGGGGTTAGTAATATGGCTGGTTGTCTGGGTCTACTGAAGTCTTGGGCTCTATACAGGATGCCGTTTCTAGCGGCTGTTAGGCACCAACCATATTCGTGGCACTTATAAATAGGTAAAAACAAAATTATACTTAACATTTAACGACTCATAAGTGTGGGTAATATTTTTCAAAGTTTAACTGCCAACGTGTTTGTTTCGATTTCAGATGGGCGACGTCTCCGGGAATTGGTGCGAGCCAGACATTAATCATTTACCGTCAAATGATAGAGGCGTACGCCGGAGAGAAAGTAATATATATATTAATATAGTTTAAGTAACGTTTATTTAACTTATCCACTTACAGTATGTGATGTGAATTGACTCATTATGTTATATTGTGCAGTTATTGTGGATGTCGTATTCTGCAGTAAACATTGCAACCCTTATTCCTCAGAGGGTTCACGCTGAAGCTCGTATGTGGTGCATTAACACGCCGGTGCTCAACTTCTCAACCGTTGAGTGGTACAACGGTGATCGAGTTATGCGACAATTTGGGTGTAAACAATTTGTGCCAGTCGAGCCACAACAGTTTGCTGATGTCCACGGTAAGACCATGCAGGGGAGACATACATTAGATTGGAGCGTGGAACATCAATGTTAAGTAGCACTATGGAATACCCAGTACAACAGGCGGCCTGAGATGCACTCCTGCATGTTTGACTTCAGTCCCTCGACTGAATATATGTGGTACATGAATCGATGGCGAGTTTATTTATATGATCGACAACTTATGATAGTACCAGGTCACGACTACAGACATGGAAATCAACCTACGGTGGAGGTAGAGGATCAACATATGGCAGAGCCCGACTCGGAGGACCAAGTTTTAAACACATCGAAGCAATGGGTTGACACTTTTTGTGATTTGTCCCAGAATAGTTCATATAACCCGGACATAGGTGGTTCGAGTTCATATCACCCGGATATATGCGGTTCGAGTCCATTTAACCTAGAGCAACCACCGACATCAGTTGATATGTTTGGTAATAACATGTACTCCACCCCGCCTCAGGCCACGATCGACCCAGTTGCCAATCCTTCAGATGTGTACAATACACCTCAACGTCCACCCCGTCAACGAAGGCCCGTAAATCGTTATACCCCGAACAATGATACCACTCCTGGTTCTTTCCAATTTTAAGTTATGTAAATTTCAAGTATTATGTGATATTTGTTGTATTGGTTTAAGGTTTCACAACTTATATATTAGTGTTTTTTATTTAATTTATTATAAAATCTTTTAAAGTATTAAAAGTTGCAACTATTAATTATAAATATAATTTTAACACTAAATAATACAAACTTTATTTCTAAAAGATCATAATATAGACAGACCTCAGTTACAACATTTAATTTCTTTCAGACCGTGAAGATTGGCCAGTGTAGACGTTTCTATGGGGACATTTGCTCCGATTGTGGCCAATTGTTCTACATATGGTGCAACGCTTTGGATCGACTTGTTCTCTTACATCCATGTCGTTTCGAATCCTCGTTATTGTTAGTTTAGCTTTGACTCTACTACGTAGTGACCGATCAGGCAACATCTCGAATGCAGGCGATTGCGCTTCCCATGTCGATATATCCCTTAATACAGGGAAATCGTTACCCCAAATACGCAACGTACGTTCAAGTGTGTATACATCATCGATATATTGTTTAACATTCAAACTATAGGTAGCACAAGCTGCAACCACATGCGCACACGGGTACCGTAGTGCTTGGAACATCCCGCACTCACACCGCCTGTTTCAGAGATCAACTCCATAGGATCGTGGCCGGATCCCTGACCGACGACTGATATACTTTGTCACTCGAAAAGTTTCCAAATTTCGAGAATATAGTTCTACATTCATAAACCTAGCCCTTTGAGTGTTATCTTTCATGGCATCTCTGATTTTTTCGATGTACACGTGTCCGACCTCTAACTGTTTTGCTTGTTTCAACCCCATTTTTGGTATTAAGGTTGCTAACCTGTAAAATGTAGCTGAAAAAACAGCTGAAATTGGCAAGTGACGCGTATGCCTTAAGACGGAGTTAACGGCCTCAACAAGGTTAGTTGTCATATGGCCATAATGGTACCCCTCATCAAAACATTGAGCCCATTGCCACGGCTCCATGCTACTCAACCACTGTGTAAGAGAAGGTTTGCAGCCCGCCATATCAGTCTCTAAGCTCGCCAACTTATGTCTAAATCGGTGTGGTTCCAGCTCGTACCCTATGTATATATTCCGATAAAATACGTTAAAATTAGGAAATGGACTAGAAATAATTACAAATACGAATTTAAATACGATATTTTTACCCATATTGACAATTCTTTTACGCCAGTCTTTGTTCTTATACTCATTGTGGAAGGTCACAGTGAAGTGACGAATACAATAGACAGACCTCCACGGAACCTTCGATTGCCGAATTGCAGCAACAAGACCCTTTGATCTGTCAGATATAATGCAAATCTGTCAGATATAATGCAAATGTTATCTTGCCTGACAACATGTTTCCGTAAGTTTCGAATGAAATATGCCCATGATTTAGAGTTCTCCGACTCTACGATGGCAAAAGCGATTGGTAGTACATTTCCATTACCGTCTTGTGCAACCGCAATCAGAAGTATCTGCGTGTATTTTCCATAAAGCCATGTTCCATCAACTTGCACTACCAGTTTGCAGTGGGAGAAGGCCCTAACACATAGATCGAAAGTCTAGAACAATCGACGAAACACTCTTTTTCCCAGTTCCAATTCTCCATTAGGGCCTCTATAAGGCAACGTTTGCAAGTCCACGACAGTTCCTGGGACATACTCTACCATTGCTGAAATCCAACTCTGAAGTTCATTGTATGACTTATCCCAGTCGTCGTACAATTGTTGCATGGCCATTTGTTTCGCCCACCACGCTTTCCTGTATGACACTCTGCACTGAAATCGAGCTTGCATGTCTGCAATCAATGTCGACACAAGAATGATTGGGCTATCTTTCACTAGTGGCATGATGCAGTTACAAATACTTTTGGCATCCAATTTTCGGTGGTCATGAGACATGCGTGCGACAGTACATGTATGACGCCCTTCTAATTTTCGTATTTGCCATTGTTGAATCCTCTGTATAAATGCAGCACGAACTGACAACCACACCCATCGTCGGCTCTCCAACATTCCCCAACGTATAATGTCGGTGTAGATTTGGCAACCTTGTAATCAATCGACAACTTCATGCTGTATTGTTTGATGGAAAACACACAATCCGTCTTGTTCTTGAACTGTTGCCTAACGAACAACTCGTCGAACTGTGAACTTGATGCCAATTTATGAGCAGGTACTATATCAGCATACTCAGGGAACTTGGATGCATGTGCTACATCTGGATCTACGTTCAACATGTTGCCCCCAGGTTCATTTCGTAAAATAATACTATGACTCGGGTTACAGAATGAAGGGCCGTGAACATCTTCAACCTCCTTCGGGCCTTCATCATTGATATCGTTCGGAATCTCATCAACATCGGGGTCACTAAAATCTTCAACGTCTTGATCAGAATCTTCACCATTATTGGTCATTTCTCTGACATTTGTCTCAGTACTTATTATCACCTCCGGATGTATTTGTAGACGGGGACCGAGGGTTGGGTTATTGTACGAACTCCCACTATAATTAGGAATTTTGGGTATCTGCGACGTTCCACCGCATTCTAATTGGCCTGTCCATCCAACATTAAGATCAAGATCAAATTCGCAATGTTGACTTATTGGGCTAACATTCTCAACAGGCTCTAAATCTGCTAACTTAGCAAATAATTCAACTGGTTGGGGGTTCACACTCCCAGTGGACCACCATATTTTCATCATAGTGCCCAAGTCATCATCATCTAACAGTTTCATCGCACAAAATTTGAACGGATCTGTAGAGATTGGAAAATTGTAAAATAATTTGGACATCGCCCTTCCACAACGGATAGTTATTTTCGCACTGATCTTCCTTTTCATTTCTGCTAGCTTCACATTTTTTTAATCGCAAACCTACTCTTTGCTGGCCTTGAAATACACAACCAATATCACCTTCTACAATTTCACCATAAAAAATAACATACACCAAAAACACCTCATTATTCATTTTTAACAAATTTTTTAAACTTTTCCACTTAACACAACAACTACACCATTCTATACATAGAAGAGAACCAAGAGGTGGAGCCATAAAGAATGGCTCCACCAAAATATTGTGATTTTTTAGAGTATAGGGGGCCCCGTAGCAATTTTGCCATTTCCTGGTGAAGCCAAATAATTTGGCGCCACTAGTTTTCAAGTCTGACAGCTAACTTATTTGTTTCAGCCTTTTTTTTTAAAAAAGTTCTGACTTTCTTTTTTCTTTTTTAAGTCCTTATTTATTTTATTTATTTCGAAAAACTTGAAATGTATTTTTTAAAAATGTTTTATAATATATTTTTTATAAATATTAAAAATATATTTTCAAATTATTTTTTAAATATTAAATATATTTAATATTATAAAACATTTTTAAATCATTTTAAATGATTTTAAATATTTTTAAAATTTTACATAGAATTTTTAAATTTATAATTTTTATTTATTTTTAAAAATATTTAACATTTTTTTAATTTTTTATACAAATTTTATTTAAAAATTTAAATGTTTAAATGTTTTATATTATTAAAAAATAAAAACAAAAAATAAATTTGAAAGATCATATCTTTAAATTATTTTAATATTTTATATTATTAAAAATATGGTTAATATTTAAAAAATAATATTTATAATTTTCAAAAATTAATTTGAGAAATATACATTTAAATTTAAAAAAAATGTAAAACTGATATTTAAAATTTTAACAAATATATATTATAGAACATTTCAAATATACATTACAAACTTTTAAAAATTAATAATAAGAAATAAATAAATTAAATTAACTAAAATAAAATAACAAAAAATTATAAAATCTTAATTTAAAAATTCTATGTAAAATTAATAATATATTAAACATACATTTCAAATATTATAAAACTAATAAACAAAATACAATAAGAAAATAATATAAAACTTAAAAAAAGAAAAAAAATTAAAGAAAAAGACAAAATCTATGAAAAACTAATCTAAAATTTAATTTGAAATGTATAATAAAAATAAATAAAATAGATAAACAAAATAAAATAAGAAAAAAATTAGACTTCAAAAAACTAAAAAAAAGAAAAAATAATTATTTTTTTAAAATTTTAAAAAATTAATTTGAAAAATACATTTTTAAAATTTATAAATAATTAATTTCACAAATATATATATATAAAGTTAAAAAATATTTTTAAAAATAATAATTAAAATTTTAAAAAAATATTATAAAACATTTTAAATATATATTACAAATTTTTTAAAATTAATAATATAAATTAAATAAGTAAAATAAATTAAGAAAATAATATAAAACTTAAAAAAATCTAAGAAAGAGACAAAATATAAGAAAAAAAAGTAAAAAAGTTAAAAAAGTAAAAAAAGTAAAAAAAAATATAAGAACCTGACAAATCAGAAAAGTGGTGGCGCCATTTAAAATAGCTCCACCCAAAAATAAATTTTTTTTTAAGTCCCCCATTTTTCCATATTTTTTAGTATTTTCTTAGTATTTTATACTGGTGGTGCCATTCAATATGGCTCCACCAAAAAATAATTTTTTAATACCCGTGGCTGACGTGGCAAAGTGATGGCGCCATATCATATGGCTCCACCACTTTTTACTGTAGAAAATGGGTTATTTTTGTACATAATTAAAAAAATAGATTATTTTGATAATTAATTTATTTTTTAGGGTTACTTTTATAAAAAAGCCCATAATTTTCTATTTATGACTTCATCCTATCACTACTATTAGAGGTGTTCATAATTTTATTGCTTTATTTTTGTTTAAATTTGGTCTTGTTTAAAATACGAGTTTAGAATTTTATTTAATTTTAATTTAAGCTCATTCTTATTATTTTTAAAAAAATATTTATATTATTTTTATTTAACATTTAATTTTTTTATATATTTTTTATTTATTAAAATTTTTTATATAATCATATTAACATTATTTTAATATTTACATTAGAGTAGTATTATATATTCAGTATATATTTATTTTTTACTGTGCTGTAAATTACATAATATATAAAAATAGCATAATATAAAATATTATAAACTTAAAAACGAGATGAATTGGACTCGGACCTTAATGTTCAAGCCTAGCCCATTTTTTAAATTGGCTTAATTTTTTACCCAAATTTATTTTTCGAACTTAATATTTTTATACAAACTATCTCAAATTTCGAACTAAATTTCAACCGTAAAAAAATAACAGTTGATCCTCCCTTTTATTTTTTTACGGTTGATAAAAACAATTTAATTATGATATAACCAAGAAAATATTAAATGAGTTGTTGATGGGGTTATTATTATATTACTTAAAAATCGTGCACTTAATTATTAAATTAATACTAAAGTCATTAAATAGGGGTGAAACATAAAAGTCTAGAAATGTGGAGGTTGAATATTAGGCATTCTAGAAGATTATTGACTTCCAAGTTCAAACATGATAAGGTCAGGAAAAACAAGACCTGTTTGTAGAAAATATAAAAAAGTAAAGCGTAAAAGATAGAAATGGAGAAAAGTAGTGTGAAGGTCCCTTATTCCACAATTTTCATTTCAAACAGGGCCCGCCCAACCCCTGACTTTCATTTTGGTGCCCATTGGCTAACAAGTTACCCACTATCTTAAATAGCTATATTGCTAAATTTAGCACTTAATATTTATCTTCTTTTATCAATTTCATCCTTATATTTTTGTTAAATTTAACTTTCGATTTATATAAATGGTCAACTTTGATCATCAATTTTTTATAATAGATTCAAAACTGTTTTTTTTTAATGAAAATAATGACTTAAACGTTTAATTTTTAAACATTACAATCATGGGCAGGAGTCCTCGTAAGGGCTCTAATCCCATAAATTTCATAAAATTTTATTTAAACCCTTTTAATTTTTAAAATTTTAATTTGAACTTATAATTCATGTCGAAAAATAGATTGAATTTGCGCTTGGCCCCTGAAGTATTCCAATGTTTTTTTTTTGACATAAAGATAAATTTAGCCTCTAATGTTTCCTTATTTTGTCATTTTGACTCCAATTCTCTTTTTTGGGTCATTTTGGCTCTCAACCTTTAAACTGACTAAAATGTTAAATTTTAAATGGAATTGACATGGTAGCTCATGTGACCTTTTACGTGTACTTCACTGCTAACATGGATAAATTTTCTAAAAGTTTTTATAAACTTTCTTTGAAATTAGTTGATTTTTTAAATATTTTTCAATTCAACTTTAATTTCTGTTTTTATTTTATTTTTCCAAATCGAAATTCTTAATTCTGTTTTTTATTTTTCAGGAACGCAAGTTTTCTTGGCCAAGAAATTGTCCAAGATTTCAAGAAACGAGCATTCGTACAATCCGGTCCCTGAGGATTCTACCCTACTTCCCATTTACTGTTATTTTTACTATTTTACAGAGAAGAGGATATTTTTGGTGCTCTCAACCACGCATCACCAGAGAAGATAATCAGGATGCTGATAGAATGGTTAAACTAGTGCATTATAAATCTTATGATTTGTGCTTGTATGAGACCTCCTCGTTGGGGGAGATGATTTAAGCTTTATAATTAGTTTAAGTACTCTTTTTGTCACTAAAAATATATAGTTGAAGTACTAAAATAAAAAAAAATGTAACACCTCATACCCGTACCCGAGACCGGGATAGGATACGAGGCATTACCGAGATTTTCAGAATAATTTCAATTAATTTATATTATTTTGCATTCATTTTCATGTTCATGTAACATCTTTTTCATATATTCAATTCAAACATCATATAAAATACAATATAATATTTAAATTGTCATATTTACATGCTCATTCAAGTTATACGGACCTACCTGACTAAATTGCAGAAATACCAAGATTTAGGGGCATTTTGGTAATTTACCTTTTTTTCAATTTTCACCCAATCTTAAATTGATAATTTCATTCAATTTATTAATTTAGATAATAAAACAACTCATTCCCTTCAATCTTGTCATTTTTGACATTTTTATAAAATTACCCCCTAAAGTTTTACTTTTATTCAATTTAGTACCTGAGCCTAAAACATGCAAATTAGCCATGCTAGCTGAATATTCGTATATATTTTTCTCCTCCTCCTCTCTACTTAATGTATATATCATGCTTATAAGTAACATTATCAATAATTTCACTACTGACTTATTTATATATTCAAAACTATCCATCCGTGTCATAGTCACTAAATCATTTATATCTAGAGCTATGGTACTTCAAATTAAGATCCGCTAATTTTCTCTGAAACTAGACTCATATATCTTCTTACCATAAATTTTTCAGAATTTTTGGTTTAGCCAATAAGTACAGTTTATTCTTTAAATTTACCCCTATTCTGCTGTCTGACAGTTCCAACCCTTCTTCACTAAGAATTAATTATCTCATCGTACAGGATTCGGATGATGTTCTCGCTTATTTCTCTTGAAAATAAACTCATTAAGTATTTTAAAAATATAAATTTAATCCCTTAATTATTTTTCTCCAATTTTTTATGATTTTTCAAAGTCAGAACAGGGGAACCTGAAATCATTCTGACATTGTCTCACTAAATTTATTATATCTCACAATTCACAATTTCATTGCCTACACCGTTTCTTCTATAAGAAACTAGACTCAATAAGATTTAATTTCATATTTTTTTCATACTCTAGTTCGATTTTCAAAATTTATGGTGATTTTTCAAAATTAGCCTACTGCTGTTGTCCAAAACTATTTTAGTGCAAGATGCTTATTTACCATAAAAAATGTAAGGGATACCCATGTTAGGGTAGTAATTGGTTGGTCGTCTAACCGTGTTAGCAGTGTACTTGATCTTAGGCACCTACTGGTCATGCTCAAAAAACCAATGAAAGAAGAAAGAGATAATGCTAGTAAAAGATGTATACAATTATTAAATATTAAATAATTATATTTAAAAATAAAAACTAATATGTACGGCTTAAACAAGCATATGTATCCAAACAGGAAGCTCTTCATCTTAGTACTAGTTAATACTCGAAACAAAGGGTTTATATTTGGGAAAGCAAGGGAACAAATGGTTGGCGTGGTCGACACTTAGCCTGTAAAGGTTGAGCCTTGGGCATGGTAAGGCCTGGCCCTTCGCTCATATCCACCATCTCTTCACCTTTTCTCTCCCACTCAAAGCATTGAATCAGTGACCCCAAAGTTAATCCAACCATCCGCATGGCTAACCCTTCTCCGGGACACCGCCGCCTCCCGTTCCCGAATGGCATTAACCTGAACGCGAAGTTCGACGGATCTAAACCCTCGAATCTCTCTGGCTTGAACACATTAGGCTCCTCCCAATTGTTGGGATCGTTTTGTATAGCCCATGCATTCACCAACAACATGGTTCCACGCGGTATACGGTACCCTCCCACTAAACATTCTTTTGATGACTCGTGAGGTACTAACAATGGACCGGTGGGCTTGATTCGAAAAGTCTCGTTAATTATACAATGAAGATAAAGAAGATTGGGCAAATCTGATTCTTCGATCAACCGATTTTGTCCGACCACTGTATCAATTTCAATTCGGGCTTTGTTCAAGACTTGGGGATGGTTCAAAAGGAAAGACATTGCCCACTCTATTGTCCCTGATGACGTATCAGTTCCAGCCAAAAGTAAAACCTGTTTAACATTTTCAATAACCGAGTTAGGATACTATTTAATAAGAGTAGACATTAAGAACAAGAAAGCAAGAAAAGCAAAAGCTTACCATCATGAGACTTCTAATAGTTTCATCCTTGTAATTTTCAGGCTCTTGTTCTTGCAAAGACAACATGACTTCAATCATGTTCTTTTTTTCGTCTGTGGATAAACTACTTTTCTTACCAATTTTCATATTATGTCGACATTCATCAATCAATTCTTGTGTAAATGCCTCTCTTCTTTTGAACAAGTTGATCATCCTTTTCTCAGTTTTCTCGAACCACTTCATCATCGGCAGGAAATCACCCATGTTCGTTGCGCCGGCCAAAAGAAAGGATTCCCTCATTATTTCACGAAACCGGGTGCCTTCCTCGACGACAGCCACATCGTCACCGTAATATCTTTTCCCGGATATCATCCGCATCATCAAGTTCAGCATCAGCTCGAAAAGTTTGGATTTCAAGTCCACCGTTCGATCATGATCCTTGAACAGCTTCCGTAAGAGCAAACGGACTTCATCGAGGCGTGTGGCGTAAAGCAATTGGAGACAGTGCCCGGAAAGAAGTTGAATCGATGATATACGCCTCAAGTTTCGCCAGTTATCACCGTAGGAATCCCAGATAAGGCTAGTGTAATTATAACCTAGATGCTTTCCGTATAAAAGTAAAGGGCGGTTGGCAAAGATGATGTCGTTTTTGGTAAAGCATTCCTCAGCAGCCAATGCCGATGAGATAACCACAACGGGGCGTGACCCAAAATGGAGGAGAAGGACACGGCCATGCTTGGCAGAGATCTTGGCGAGGGAACGATGGAGAGGCTTCTTGAGAAGTAAATAGAAGTGGCCAATTAATGGTAAAGAGGGAAAATGGGTGGGAGGATGCTTTTGGAACTTGTGGTATAAGTGGACAGTGATGGAATAAAGAGCTACAAAGAGGAGGATTTGCATAAACATGGCTTGGCTGGCGACCAACTTCAATTCTCAAGATTGTCCTAACTATAATTTAAATATATTTATTTATAAATTGGAGGATTGTTCTTCTGCGTCAATTTAATTAGATAGTTGGATTTGCACGCTTCCTTCCCCTCCTTGACTACTCAATAGTGGAAAATTCAACCACGCAAGTTCAAACATAAAAGTGAACATGATGAGGTTGAATAGGGGTGAAACATAAAAGCCTAGAAATATGGAGGTTGAATATTAGGCATTCTGGAAGGTTATTGACTTCCAAGTTCAAACATGATGAGGTCAGGAAAAACAAGACATGTTTGTAGAAAATATAAAAAAGTGAAGCGTAAAAGATAGAAATGGAGAAAAGTAGTGTGAAGGTCCCTTATTCCACAATTTCCATTTCAACCAGGGCCCGCCCAACCCCTGACTTTCATTTTGGTGCCCATTGGCTAACAAGTTACCCACTATCTTAAATAGCTATATTGCTAAATTTAGCACTTAATATTTATCTTCTTTTATCAATTTCATCCTTATATTTTTGTTAAATTTGACTTTCGATTTATATAAATGGTCAACTTTGATCATCAATTTTTTATAATAGATTCAAAACTGTTTTTTTTAATGAAAATAATGACTTAAACGTTTAATTTTTAAACATTACAATCATGGGCAGGAGTGCTAGTAAGGGCTCTAATCCAATAAATTTCATAAAATTTTATTTAAACCCTTTTAAGTTTTTAAAATTTTAATTTGAACTTATAATTCATGTCGAAAAATAGATTGAATTTGTGCTTGGCCCCTGAAGTATTCCAAAGTTTTTTTTTAACATAAAGATAAATTTAGCCTCTAATGTTTCCTTATTTTGTCATTTTGGCTCCAATTCTCTTTTTTGAGTCATTTTGGCTCTCAACCTTTAAATTTTAGTGAAATTGCTTACTTTTTTACGAAAAAACTGACTAAAATGTTAAATTTTAAATGGAATTGACATAGTAGCTCATGTGACCTTTTACGTCTACTTCACTGCTAACATGGATAAATTTTCCAAAAGTTTTTATGAACTTTTTTTGAAATTTTTTGAAATTCTACGTGGGCTACCATGCTAGTGACCACTTTAATGCTATTAAAATTTTAACAGTTCAATCAATTTTTTTGTCAAAAAGTAAGTAATTTGACGAATATTTGAAAGTCAAGTGTCAAAATGACAAAATGAGTAAATGTTAGAGGCTAAATTTATCTTTATGCCCTTTTAATTTGAATTGTTTATAGTTTTTATGATAAATTTAATAACATTCTTAGTTGATTAGGAAAACTAATAGAATGTAGTATGTAAATATTAATTTGGTAAAAAAAATAAAGTAAAATAAATAAATCACGTTGGTATTAGGTGCAAATTCCGTTGATTAAGGAGGCAAAGACAGAGGGAGACAACATGTGTATAGAAAAGGAACTTATGTTTATAATAAAATATCATGAAAGCCCAATTTGTTGACCAACTTCATGTGGCGTTGCTTTACTTTCTTATAAATTATTCCTCAATTCCTAAAATGGTGGTCTTAAACCCAATCTAAACATGCCTCACCCCTTTCGTAATTAGAGTTGGATTTCGTTTTCCACAAGAAATTGTGACCTTTAGCCTACTTTCTTTCTCCGTTTCTCACTCAAACAAACAATCTTGGGTATCAAGAAATAGCTCTTATTTGCTGTCAACTTTGACTAAGTCAACTATTTTTAACCAACATAATTAGTTTAATTCATTAATTACAAAAATGACTTTAAAAGGTAAAAAATTATATATGTAAATGATTTGCTCTCTACTGTAATCACCGATGTTGCCTGGCACATTGATAGTATCGCCTCCTATTGATGACCCAATCATACACTTTTAAAAAAAATAAATTTAAGTGCTGTCAATGTGTTAGGTGGTATCCAGAAATTTTTAAAAATAAATTTTGTGTCATCGATATGTCAAGCAGCATTGGTAAATATTTTAAAAAATAATTTTTTTGTCATCCATTCTCTAAAACAAAGACTTGGATCCAATGTAGCAGCAAAGTTGATGTAAATGAGGAAGTATCCGGTAAGATGATCATAGAAATCAAATGGTGGAAAACAACACAGTAGCTTATCTCCTTAATGATTTCAATTCTCAAACACATTGTATCAAGCTTATGAGTAACATTATAGACTAAAATTTTCAAGAACATTAAAAAAATTGGTACATTCATCGTTGAGTGAAGAAGCATGAGAACAAAAAATGAAGAAATATCATCGCCATTACTAAAATCCCATAATAAAGTTCCTCCCTTTTTCTTCTTTATCTTATCCAACAACATCCCTTTCTCCATTTCTCAAAACCCACCGGAAAAAAGAATAGACTTTTACTAGCGTGACTATGAAAGGCTTAATTTAAAAGAAAAAAAGTGATTGTTATAAAAAAAAAGTTGATGAAAGGTCTAAAAATAATTGTCAGAAAAATAAATAAAAATGTTAGTTGAATTTTATTGATGTACAGAGGTCTAAAAATAAATAAATTTAAAATATATTTTTTAGATGTAATTAAGGCACTATCAACCTTTGAATAACGTTGTAACAACCACCTTAATAATAAAGTTGTAATAGCCACCAAAAATACTGAGGTATTTAAAATTAAATTAATGTGGTTGGTGTGTCAAGTGACACCCATAAAATATTATTATTTTTTCGTATTTTCTTATGTACATTTAGAAATAGGAAAAAAAATTTAAAAATTAACTCACGTCACCTGACAAATCAATGGCACCTATTAAAAAATATTTTTTTTACCTTGAATACTCATATTTCTCATGGGTATTTTGAAAAATACATTCACGATGACACCCAAAAATAATATATATTTTTTTAAAAAGTTTATGATTGGGTCATCATTGAGGGGCGGTGCCACTAGTGTATTAGGCGGCACCGATGGACACTGTGAACTTTAGGTCATTTTCGTGTTTAATTTTTCCTTAGTTCATTGTCTTAATAATTAATTATTTTGGGCTATTTTTAAAAAAAAGTCAACATAATTGCGTAAAGCTAAGATGACATGGCCTCAGTTTATGTTAATCGGTTTTTTTAGAAATAACCCAATTTAATTAATTAATTACGAAAATGACTCCAGTAAAAATTATATACGAAAATGACTTAAAATTCAATGTTTGTCGGAGTCGTCTAACACACCGGTGGCACTGCCCCCCAATGTTGAGCCAACGATAAACTTTTTTTTTTTTTAAAAAAAGAATTTTTTTGGTGTTGTCACTATGTCAAGCGCACCAGTATGTATTTTTCGTAATACTCGTGAAAAATACGAGTATTCATGGTGGAAAAAGAAAGATTAAAAAAATATTTTTTAATGGGTGGCATTTGTATGTCAGGCGACACCCATTAAAAATTTTAAAATATATATGTTTTTTAGGTGTCACCGTCGTGTTAGGCGGCACCGGTAATATTTAAAAATACTATTATAGAAAGAGTGTTTCAAAGTTTTGGTCATTATTTTAGAAGATTTAGAATCGACTATTAAGATATCTGAATTGTAAAAGTCAACGAGAAAGATGAAATCTCTTCTTTGGTATCGAAATCGGCACGAAAGGCCACTTTAATTGGCTACATGGTTCATATTCCCACTAAAATTCACTTAACTTTCCTTTGTATTATTCTTTTCATTCATTCTTTCTTTCTTTCTTTTCATGTTGTCCTTACTGTTTTTTATTTTATTTCTTTTCTTTAACTAAATTACCTAAAAAGGCCCTTTTCCATTCATATTTACGAAAATGGGTTGATTACACCATTATTTACCGGAAATGGCCGATTTTTACAAAACGCGCCTATGTGGCCGCGTTTTAGGGGGAAAAGCCAGAAAATTGCTCCCTTAGGGGAGCGCTTTTCGCCACGTCAGCAAAACGCTTCCATGGGGGAGCAATTTTCTGGCTTTTTAAAATTCCAGCTGGCATTTTTTTTTTTACCGTTGGGGGGGTTCCAACGGTAAAAAAAAGGAGTATAAACCCCCTATTCCTATTATTTCACACATAAATTCTTAACAATTTAGCAAAAAATCTTTACAATTTCTCCCTAAAGTTCTCAAATTTCTCATTAAACTTAGAAAAGCTCTTTATAATTAGTTATTTACTTTAATTTTTTTTCTAAATTAGTATTATATTTTTTTATAATTTTAAAAATATCTGATCATGTTAGCAATGGCAAGGAAATTAATTCATCTCGATCATAAATATATCTTCATCGAACAAATGAAAATGGTAACGATTTATTTTAAACTTTGAATATTTTTTAATTTTTTTTCATTTATGTAATTTTAATTAATTTGTATTTTATAATTTTTTATAACAATCTGTAGATCAGGTGTTACAATGTTATATTCTTAACATATCTGGTTCGCCATCACCGTTGATAGAAAATAACTTGAGGAAAATAGGTTTTTGGCACGCGGCCATTATAGGCCAAGGGTGCAAGTTGGATCCGAAACTCATAAGCGCGTTAATAGAGAGGTGGAGACTGGAGACGCACACATTCCATCTTCCATGCGGAGAGTGTACTACCACTTTGGAAGACGTCCAGTTACAATTAGGATTGCCAGTGGATGGGTTCGCAGTCACCGGGTCCGTTCAACCTGTTGATTGGGGAGCAATATGCTACGATATTTTGGGTGTGATTCCGGATAATATTTACTGAGGCCGGATCGAGATGGGCTGGTTACGAGACACATTTTCGGAGCCGGGGATTGATCTGACTAAATTAGAAAGAATACGATATGCTCGGGCATACATTCTTAAAATGATTGGAGGTTATCTGATGCCGGATTTGTCACGAAACCTCGTACTTCTAATGTGGCTGCTGAAACTCGTTGATTTTAAAGCAGCTAGTGAACTTAGTTGGGGGTATACCATGTTGGAAACATTGTACAGGAAGATGTGCGGGGCGACGCCACCGAATAAAGCCAAAATTAGAGGTTGCATATCACTACTATAATCATGGGCTCGGTTTCGCTTTTCATTTTTACGTCCTCGAATGAACCACCTATATATATTCCTACTTATAACAAGGTAAAATTTTTATTTGATTTTACAATTATTTCATAGATTTAAAATAAAATTGTATGCTAAAAATTTATTTAATTAGGTGGAACCAATTATGTTGGAATACCTACCGCTCTTGAAGATATACGGTTTCTATTAGACCAACGGTCGGAAGCGCAAGTAAGTATTAAATAAAATATATATACATAAAATAGTTGTTTCATATTTAGTATTTAGTATTATGTATATAATTAATATTTTTATCCCGTTCATATAGTTTCAATGGACACCATATGAGGATCCGGCAATACGGGTAGTAATTTCGAAAGAATTCTTTCAAAATTCAAACATTTGACATGTTAAGGTCCCATTGGTAAACTATTCTATTGTCGAGATGCACTAGACAGATAGAGTGTTGCGACAATTTAGATTCAAACAACTGATTCCTAAGGAACCTGAAGTGCTCGATGAGCAGCACAAAATTAACTTACAGTTAATGAATACGAATTGATCATTATTTTGGTCGGAATATATCAAAATTTAGGAAAATCGGTACGATCATATACCTGATCGCAACCGATCATCGTCCTAGAGTTAGTGTGCACCCCGGATTACATGTCATGATTTAGGATTCATGACAAGCCATATTTACTGTCGGAAGAGTAGAGGCGTCAGCAAATTCGTGTAGAAAGGGAACAACGGGGCCCTTTAAATCCAATGAGAAGGGATGATGGGACGGGCCCATCAACAACGCCCATACAATCACCGGGCCCAATGCCTCAACCGAAAACACCCATATCACAGCCCCTTCAGATTATGTCAGGTGCGTATCCTAGCCCTTATATGTATCCTAACTTTTATATGTTTCCTTTTCTCAGTCCTATGCTAGGTTAGAATGCATAGCCCGGTACATCTCCTTTCCCAATGACTTCGACTCAACCGATGATATATAGGCCATCATTGCTGGAGGGAAAGCATGAGGCACCGTCAGTGAGCTCATCTCATTATTATTCCCTATCACCTTATAGGATTCAAACACCTCCACCGTGAGTGATGCAAACACCTCAATATTCTTTATTCTACCAAGGTGGATTATCCTCCCAACATCCACAACCAGAGCAACCACAACCCTTTCCTGAGCAACCAAGGAGGAATCCAGCGCGTAATCATCATCCACCTTCATGTAGCACTGATTCCAATCGGCACATACATTTATTTTTTTAAAATATATTTGTAGAAGTTGTTTCTATATTGTTTCATTTAATAAAAAATAGTTATTTTTTATATTTTAATAGTAAATTAATTTTATAATTTTAATAAAATATAAGTTCTTTTGAATAAGGCGGAATAGAAATAATGTAACATCGTTTCATTTCAGCAATTATCAACTATTTCTATTTGGACATGATCGAATTGTATGACCTGGGTTCCTACATCATCCACACAACTTCTGTTGGTTTGTTTTTTCCTAGATATCCATAACATTACGTATTCTACTCGAGCAAGGTCGACCTTTTGGTTTGCGATGTAATTCTCTATCTGGTAGCAACTTAAACAGACCAAGCGATATAGACGACCACTTACGTTCATCTGGGATCGATAGGAATACGTGTCTCCACACATTGTACATGTTTTCTACTTTATACACTTCGTTGACATATCTTATGGGATCCAAATGGAGATCTTGACAAGTTGCAATTGCATGAGCACATGGATAACGAAGTGCGTCAAATGTCCCACAGTTGCAGGTCCTATTTATCAGGTGTATACGATATTGCCCGCCGGTAATACATTGGGTGGGTCAGTCAAACTCAGTCACATGAAACCATAAGTTGTCACGATCGTGACATACAATGTGCATAGTATTAGCCTGCACCTTCGTCTTGTTAATGTTTTGCAATACCTTCCATAACCATACATGGCATCCCTGCATTTGGCCTTTATAACTCGCTGCTCGCTTTGAAAATAGTGTCGCCATAGGAAAATATGTCTCTCGCACAATCGAGATTATCGGTAAATTGCGTGTTCCTTTTAGAATAGAATTTATGCATTCAGCCAGGTTTGTGGTCATATAACCATATCGTACGTCACCGTCATATGTTTATGTCCACTGTTCTAAGGGTATGTTACAGAGGTAGTCTGCACCTTAATCGTTAATTGAATGCAAAATCCCCAACATTTTATGAAAACGGTTCTTATTGGTCTCGTACCCTACCAATATAAGTTGATAGCGAAAATTACATAACAATATTCCATTCAGAATAAATTGAATATTACAACCGAAAGTATATTAATAAAGATTAAATACCCGTGTTAGTCACTTGCTTTCATTCAATCGTAGACTGATATTGCCCTTAGTAGTTGGACGCAACGTGCCTTAGACAATACCGATGGTGTGTGAGATCCCATAGGCTTCCATGTCAATCAATTGCAGTTAGTATTCTAGTTTCCCGATCCAATATAACGCAGATATCAGATTGGGGGCATACATGCCTCATTAACCTAGAAAGAATGAAATCTCAATCATCAGCTGACTCCCCCAATGTTATTGCAAATGCAACTGGAAAGATTCTTCCACCACCATCTTGTGCCACAGCTAGCAATAACTGATGGGTATATCTACCATACATAAATGTATCGTCAATTTGTACCAATGGTTTGCAGTACATAAATACGTCCCAACATTGCTTAAAGCTTCACAATAGACGCTTGAACATTTGGCATCCACAGAGCAATCGATTGTTGTAGTACGCAGGGACCATTTCAAGGTCTGTTATGCAACCTGGGACGTACCTCTTCAACACCTGACACCACTGCCAAACCTCATTATATGAAGCGTCCCACCCACTATACATCTTTTCCAACGCCTTTTGCTTAGTTATCCAAGCCTTGCGGTAAGATGGCATGTACCTCATTTGGCTACGAATACTAGCATCATGCCTGAATCCATCTTGGGATGATCTTGTGAAACACCTGTCAATGAAGTACGTTAAATAATGCAACATTAAGTAATAACATTATTATTCAAAACCCTAAACACCCAGTGATACTGTACTGGCAATACAGGTATGTGGACCTTTGTACTTTTTTATCTCCAATAAGCATGTCTTTTTCCTTAAAGAAGCCATTATTTTCCATGCACGTGTACCATCTTGCACTGCATACTTGGCCTCGAATTTCTCAGATTTGGATTTAACCATGTTGTAATTAACCCCGTAATTGATGCTATATTGTTTCAAAGCACCAAGAAAACTATCCTTACTGGAAACTCCTTACCAACTTCCAAATCACTTGAATTCAATGTCGAACTTGTACGGTCACGCATTCTGTATGGTAGATTTGGAAACTCTAACGTATCATCTGACGATATATCAACATTATGCATGTGGGCTGGAGGCGAGTACGCCCTGAATCGTAGATCTTCTTCTTTTTCATCTGAACCGCTTTCAACGTCTTTAGGTTCGGATGGAATAGGCTTTAACTTAAAAAATAATGCCACTTCTGCACCATAGGGGCAGGGCTCTCGAGGTGGATCCACATCGGACTCATCATCCAACCCACCATCATTTGCAATGTACGAGGTCCCCTTGCTGGTGGACGTCTTAGGGAGTACATCATCCCTTCTTGTGGATGTTTCGTAACGTCCCCAATCATATGTGGATTGCCAACCACTAAAATTTGATGTTGTTCCCAATATGTATTTCCAGTATCGAACATCGGCCCACCGATGTGCATGTCCTATCCACTAACCGAGTATCATGCAGGAGTTGTGTTTTCTATACTACCACCAAACACGGGCGCTTTTGTGTTATGCCTCTCACTAACGGAGTGTCGGCTAGGGGTCGTATATTCCTGTTGAACAACAATTGATGTTGAAGTCGCAAATATTTTATTTGGTGATGAAAATTGAACATATAACTCAAGATAGAATGATCCACTAGCGAGATGAGTCTGCACCATCGCCTCAAAGCTACGAACACATTTGATATCAAATGAGTCATATGTCACGGGATCAATCAAAGCACAAAATCGATACTTAGTAGAAGAAACCCTACTTGGCATCATTTCAAAAATTTTGCGCCTAATTTTTTTACGAAATTCTATAAAATCTATACTCTGGTTAAAAGCCATTCAAGTTGTGTTCTGTAATAAAAAAACAACATCGTTCTCGGTGTCACGGACTTTACCATTATAGTAAATAACAACACTAATACGTTCACTCATCTTCAATTTCTATTCTGCTTAGCCTCTCTAATTTTTTTTGCTGAAACTTATGCAACCTAAGAATGATATTTGCCTCGTTTATAGCCTAAGGCCAAGTATGAACTACGGTAGAAAAAGAGCGTCTACGTGGGAGCTTTTTTTAGAAATTTTGCTGACATTGCATCTTGGTTGAAGCATTTTTGACATTATTTGTTCAGAAACGCCTTCTCAAAATTATTTTTTCAAGAACTACTGTAGCAAAAGAGCATCCACATGGGAGCTTTTGTAACACTCCTAACTCGTATCCGTTGCCGGAATAAGGTTATGAGGTATTACTTGACTGAACAAAACTTCTATAAGGTCAAAGATACTTACCAAACATAAATTATCAATAATGCAAACATGTCTAATTGATTTTCCATAAGAGCTCTTATAAATTTCCAAAATGACTCACTATCAAAACATAACTGAATATTTAATAACAAATTAACTACTGTCAAGTTATAACTAAAACATTTCACCGCATTAGTTCAATTATAAGGCTTCTCTAAACAAAATGAGCAAGCCATCTTCGCATGGCTATAATGTATACAAAGTCGAGATATCATTCTACCTATAGTCTATCCTATACATGCCTTAAACCATGATGATATACAATCTTCTCAACTCACATAATGACTCGATAGTGTGATGATATCTCCGGCCCTTCCAACTTGAGCTAAAGTATAAACCTATAAGAAATGGAAAAGAGAACACGGAGTAAGCTTCAATGCTTAGTAAGTTTTAAGCAATGCAAACAATTAATTTACTTATAGATCGATTATTTCAAATTTTCAAGAAATCATTCCTAGATAATTGCCATTTTGGCCAAGTATCCATGAACATAATGCATATTTAGCAAATTCACCTCACTTGAATCTGAACTCAATTAAAACCAAATATTGAAATCACAAATAAGATCATAAGAACTCGAAAAGCATCTCATTAACAAGTTTTAACCATGTTTGCAACAAAATCACAAATTCACTACAAGCTGTCTTCCTGAGCAACAGTCACTAAATTATTTATAACTGGAGATAAGAAACTCCAAATCAAGTGCCGTTAATTTTCCATGAAAATAGACTCATATATCTTCCATCCATCAAATTTTCAATTTTTGGTTTGACCAATCAATACCATATTTTTATTGAAGTTTCCCCTGTTTCACTGTTTGACTATTCTGACCACTCTTCACTACAAATCAATTTTCTCATTATACAGAATTCGAAATATGTTATCGTTTATTTCATTTGAAATTAGACTCATTAAGGAGTCTAAGAATATAAATTTTATCTTATAACTATTTTTGTACCATTTATAATGATTTTCTGAAAACAGAACAGGGGACCTCGAAGTCATTTTGACTCTATTCCACGCCACTTCAAATATCTCATTATTGGAAATTCTTTTGCTTACATGGTTTCTTTTATAAGAAACTAGACTCATTAAGATTTCGTGACATAATTTATTCAGCCTCTAACTCAACTCCCAAAATTTATGGTGATTTTCCGAAATCACGTTACTGCTGCTGTTCCAAGCAGATTTATTACCCATTCTTTGCATTCATATTATTTAACATGTATATCACCAAATCAATCTCATATAACCTTTCACCATAACCGAATACACACATACACATATGAGATTTTCACATATACTTCTCATTTCGCATTCATGATTCAATTCTGATCAATCTAACATATAAAAGTATATAATACATACCTGACCAACTTAATGTATTGAACATATTCAATGGTAGTTTACTACGAACATTCGAAATCAAAATCTTACTCCAATCATCGGCATTAAGTCTGCCAGGTTTAAAACCCAAATCCAATCACCACCACAAAGCATGTGGGACTTTAAGCCCGAATATAATGCCAGCATAAAGCCTGTGGGACTTTAGCCCGGATATAACACCAGCACGATTGCCTTCGGGGCTTAACCCGGATATAACACCAGCACAAATGCCTTCGGGACTTAGCCCGGATATAACACCAGTACGAATACCTTCAGGATTTAGCCCGGATATAACACCAGCACGAATGCTTTCAGGACTTAGCCCGAATATAATTCTCCATTATCATGCACATATATATATCATAACACATTAGCATTTCATTTACATTACTTGAACACAAGCACAACATGCTTATCAACCATTCCACTTTCGGCTCAATAGCCACATACAAAGAACACGATTTCGTTTAGCTATCCAACATGATTTCTATAACCATTCGGCTACAAGTCATATGCACAAATTATTTATCCCACTACGTGATTCAAGTAGAACCAATAGGTCACAATTTATTTATTATGCTTATATACCATGATTTTATCAAATCATAAGCTAAGTTTCATTACTCAAAGACTTACCTAGGATATTTTGAACAGTTGTGGATAGGCTACTCGATTGCTTTCTCCTTTCCCCTATCTGATTTAGTTCCTCCTTGCTCTTGAGCTTTAAATTTAAACAAATGAATTTGTTTAATTACTTACTCAACTTTAATTCTATAATAGTCACATTTGACAATCATATAATTTCAATGCTTATTATGTTTTATAAAATATGCCATGACTCGATTTCATGTTTATTATATCAATAGCTAATTCGCATACACAAACAAAGATTCACATAACTTACCATGCTACCTTATACATGAATTCAACCATATATACGAAAATCAACTTATTAAACATTTATCACATTTCCACTTGCTATTTATCAATAATGCCGCACACACACAAATACATACATACTCATATGCATGCAACCCATTTTTGATTAATATATATCCCATTCAACCCTAACTACTCAATTTAACCTTCATATTCAAAATTATAGGTAATGCCGAATGCCTAAACTTAATCAATCTCAAAATTTAGCTTTCATCACTTTAATTAACTACTACTTATTCTTCCAAAACCTCAAATACAAGGTATTTAGCACCTATACACTTATACCGAATTAGCAAGCACATATGATCCTTGGCCGAATGTCATTAAACACAAGTCATCAAAATCTTATTATTTAACATCTTATATATTATTAGATAAATGGATTAATTATACATATATACTACCAAAGCCGAACATTAAAATTTTACCTATGCATAACATTACTCATATTCCAATACTCATATTATTCAAAATCGTACTCTAAAAAAATCATGTACAATGCCGAACACTTAGATGATCAAACATTTAATTTATTCATTTCAAAACACCCCAAATGGCATTTGTTCAAGACATTAAGCAAACCCATGTTCGGCTATTACACATATGAGTATTAGCAATTTATATTTTTAACAAGATCAACTTCTTTCATCAACAATTCTTCATCAAAACTTAAAGGCAATAATCAAATTCCTTCCTTATCTACCATAACCTAATGCTCAATTCATCACTCAAAATTCAAAGTTTTGGCATGGGCTAAATAAGAAACATGATAATTAACTTAAAACAAGCTACAATTTCAAAAATTTAACATAATTTACTAACCTTCCTTATGTTTCAAATGGCCGAATGTCTTGCTCCTCTTTTTCTTTCTTTAAGTTCGGCTAAGAAGAACAAAGATGAGACTTTGTTTTCTTCACCATTATTTCTATTATTATGATTTTATTCATCTATATTATAAAATATAAGGCCACTTAACTAATAAATAATACATATATTTTATATAAACCACTATCATGGCCGGCCACTACTAAAAAAAATGGATATTTGACATGCAAGTCCATCCTCTTTATTACATGCATTAATAGACCACTTTAAAATTAACCTATCACATTTCACAATTGTCTCACATAAGTCCTATTTAATAAATTTCACATACAAATGACAAAATTAAAGCATGAAACTTTTCACACATGCATTATCTCATATAATAGACATGAAATTTAACATTTAATTATTTTCATGACTCAGTTTTGTGGTCCTGAAACCACTTCCCGACTAGGGTCAAATTAGGGCTATTACGACTCTCCCCCCCTTAGGGATTTTCGTCTCCGAAAATCTTATCAACAAAAAAAAAATAGTTTCCATTCTGAAAACGTTTTCAAAAATTTCGGAATCACAAATTTCCATTCATCAGATGTATCTCTTTTTACCAACAATCTCTAAACTTTAATTCACACTGACAGATCACATTGGCGGACTATATTATAAATATCTCAACAACTTTGTCGATCGGAATTTTGTACATACTAAACTGAAGACAAAGATTCTTCCTTGTTAAAAGATCGATCATGACCCAATGACATTTCTTTTTCAGAAGACAAATAAATTTTTTTTATTCGGTTTGGATATCAATTCTGTCTCATAACCACTTTTATAACATCACTTATTGCTTTTATTCCATATACACAAAATTTCAACTCTAACAGATAGCAACTTGTCATCTGAATATAGTTCTGAAATACGCTACAATACACAGTCACTTATACACCTGATCCATATATCTTTATTATTTATTTTAACTCAGATAAACAAGCATTTCACAGTCAGAACTCATATAAAAATCCTTTAACCCATCTGAATACTTATTCCATATAAGAACAATAATAACATTAATAGAAATTTCATATGTCCAGACATCCATAATCGAATAACTGTTACTCTGAACTCATTTTGAACTATCACATCTCAATATACTTTTATACTTCTCAATTTCACTAGAAGAATAGACCTTGCTTAACGTTCAATACTTTTATTCCTTGGTTCAAGAAACACTCAATTTTTTCCCTCGAATACTCGAAACTGTCAGATATGCAACACTGACACAACCATAATCATCTCTAATTATCAGCTGAACAGTTCTTTTTATAATAACTTTAACATTTGTCTCTGAATCTTTAACAAATTCAATCATAAATATAATCCGAGTTAAACCACACAACTGAATCAGTCTTGTCTAACAAATAATAACTTTTCAAGACTACTTTTCTTTGTGCATGTCGTAACTCTTCAAATATACATTCTATTAGATCTCTTCAGATAACTAATCAAAATTCATTATCACTGCATAACTCGAAAGAACATAACACTCAATCTTTAACTCACTGATATATAAGTGAAAACCAATCCATAGGTCTGAGCTGAATTCTCTATCATTCAGACCCTTATTTATGGACATTCCTTTCATAAGAATCAGAGAAATCCAAATATATAATCATTATAAACATAATTGTTTCAGATAAAAATAAATATATATATATACACTTTAGAACTGAGCCATATCTGATTATTCATATAAGAAAAATGAAAAGAAAACCAGAATACAGAAATCCAAAATACAATGTCGTATCAGAAATCCTAGAATAGAATCTCCTAGAACATAGAAATAAAGATCAAAATAAATCCTCAGAGAATTACTAGAAGAAGATTATAATTAATAACCCTGAAATTTCCTCTATAACAGAAATAACACATTCTTCAACATTTTTATAAGATGGAATACCAATCAATAGAAACAGAAGAATAACCTCATATGAATTTATCCCCGAATTCATTCCGATCATACTACAATGAATTCTCAAACAGAGGAATACGATGATACCGATTATAAACCAATCAAAATGGCAATACTTTTATTAAACATAGGAGTCAGATAACATTCTCACTTTATAGCATTTTCATCAGAAAAAGGAACAATCACACATGTGTCTCTGAGAATAAGAAATATACAGAATATTTAAAAGAAATCATCGAAATTCACTTGACTGTAATTATCCAATTCAAACACTCTTACTATTCATTCGTCATTTCGAATTCCATTCTATTTCATTCACTAATGAAAACCACTCAGGAAGAATTTCCAACAGATACATACTTAGACATCATATCTGATTGAATTAAATTACCAGACCAACTTTCTTTTACTAATGACAATATTCAATCTGAAGAACCTTCGGGACATTGTACAAGTCCTTCCAGCCTTAATTCATTGCCAAATCGTTCTGAACTTTGCTTACTTTATCATTATCTCACTATTTAACTCTTTAATCTTTCTTTGCAAACTCGTTCTATTTCGTTCCATTGAAACCTTATAATCATATCACTGGTAAGGGGGTGAGGTCGTTAAGCCTCGAAAGGGAGTTTCATATTCTGCCAAATCCTTGATTCAAACACTTCATTCAAACATTTCAACTTTTCATCTTGTTACAAACACATTTTCACATATCTCAGTTTCACATGCAACTTTATTTCATGTGAGTATTAACAAAACATAAGTGAATTTATCACGATTCAAACTTTCATTTCTATTACTCAAATTACCAAATAATTTCTTATCAAATTTCCACATTTAGTCTTGATCATTTGTCAATATTTATCCCATTGAAAAACGTCTTACGGTTTTGAGTACGTCGCTTACTTGATGCCATAGTCCAACATGGTCTTATACTAACTTTGCTCTGCCCATGTTGATGCCTATTTCCAATAGGTCTTACACTAGCTCATCTGTCTCATGTATTATCATGGTCCAATCATGGTCTTTTTCGTCAATTCATTATTGAACGATCGTACTCATTCCCTGCGTTCTATCCAATTTGATCTTTCATTACCATTTACTTTATACAATCTCATACATCTCTTTACACTGATGCACACATATCATAAAATTCTTTTCATACCTTTTTAATTCCATCATATCACATATATATTACAATCAGTTCAATATCAATTTCAGATCAATTAATAATAACCCGGTTGGAACACATCATTACCTAAGCAAAATAATTTATAAGAGCCGAGAGACCTCACGCTATCACACTTTACTTACGGTATGTATAGCTAGACTCTTACACTTGCTATGTTAGTCCGAGAACCGACTAAACCATAGCTCTGATACCACTAAATGTAACACTCCTAACCCGTATCCATTGCCAGAATAAGGTTATGAGGTATTACTTGACTGAACAAAACTTCTATAAGGTCAAAGATACTTACCAAACATAAATTATCAATAATGCAAACATATCTCATTAATTTTCCATAAGAGCTCTTATAAATTTCTAAAATGACTTACTATCAAAACATAACCGAATATCTAATAACAAATTAACTACTGTCAAGTTATAACTAAAACATTTCACCACATTAGTTCAATTATAAGGCTTCTCTAAACAAAATGAGCAAGCCATCTTCGAATGGCTATAATGTATACAAAGTCGAAATATCATTCTACTTATAGTCGATCCTATACATGCCTTAAACCATGATGATATACAATCTTCTCAACTCACATAATGACTCGATAGTGTGATGATATCTCCGGCCCTTCCAACTCGAGCTAAAGTAT
The DNA here is from genome assembly GCF_007990345.1 of Gossypium hirsutum. NCBI lineage: Eukaryota > Viridiplantae > Streptophyta > Magnoliopsida > Malvales > Malvaceae > Gossypium > Gossypium hirsutum. Next base: position 29,590,566 of record NC_053428.1, read on the forward strand.
AAACCTATAAGAAATGGAAAAGAGAACACGGAGTAAGCTTCAATGCTTAGTAAGTTTTAAGCAATGCAAACAATTAATTTACTTATAGATCGATTATTTCAAATTTTCAAGAAATCATTCCTAGATAATTGCCATTTTGGCCAAGTATCCATGAACATAATGCATATTTAGCAAATTCACCTCACTTGAATCTGAACTCAATTAAAACCAAATATTGAAATCACAAATAAGATCATGAGAACTCGAAAAGCATCTCATTAACAAGTTTTAACCATGTTTGCAACAAAATCACAAATTCACTACAAGCTGTCTTCCTGAGCAACAGTCACTAAATTATTTATAACTGGAGATAAGAAACTCCAAATCAAGTGCCGTTAATTTTCCATGAAAATAGACTCATATATCTTCCATCCATCAAATTTTCAATTTTTGGTTTGACCAATCAATACCATATTTTTATTGAAGTTTCCCCTGTTTCACTGTTTGACTATTCTGACCACTCTTCACTACAAATCAATTTTCTCATTATACAGAATTCGAAATATGTTATCGTTTATTTCATTTGAAATTAGACTCATTAAGGAGTCTAAGAATATAAATTTTATCTTATAACTATTTTTGTACCATTTATAATGATTTTCTGAAAACAGAACAGGGGACCTCGAAGTCATTTTGACTCTATTCCACGCCACTTCAAATATCTCATTATTGGAAATTCTTTTGCTTACATGGTTTCTTTTATAAGAAACTAGACTCATTAAGATTTCGTGACATAATTTATTCAGCCTCTAACTCAACTTCCACAATTTATGGTGATTTTCCGAAATCACGTTACTGTTGCTGTCCCAAGCAGATTTATTACCCATTCTTTGCATTCATATTATTTAACATGTATATCACCAAATCAATCTCATATAACCTTTCACCATAACCGAATACACACATACACATATGAGATTTTCACATATACTTCTCATTTCGCATTCATGATTCAATTTCGATCAATCTAACATATAAAAGTATATAATACATACCTGACCAACTTAATGTATTGAACATATTCAATGGTAGTTTACTACGAACATTCGAAATCAAAATCTTACTCCAATCATCGGCATTAAGTCTGCTAGGTTTAAAACCCAAATCCAATCACCACCACAAAGCATGCGGGACTTTAAGCCCGTATATAATGCCAGCACAAAGCCTGCGGGACTTTAGCCCGGATATAACACCAGCACGAATGCCTTCGGGGCTTAACCCGGATATAACACCAGCACGAATGCCTTTGGGACTTAGCCCGGATATAACACCAGCACGAATGCCTTCAGGACTTAGCCCAGATATAACACCAGCATGAATGCCTTCAGGACTTAGCCCGAATATAATTCTCCATTATCATGCACATATATATATCATAACACATTAGCATTTCATTTACATTACTTGAACACAAGCACAACAAGCTTATCAACCATTTCACTTTCGGCCCAATAGCCACATACAAAGAACACGATTTCGTTTAGCTATCCAACATGATTTCTATAAGCATTCGTCTACAAGTCATATGCACAAATTATTTATCCCACTACGTAATTCAAGTAGAACCAATAGGTCACAATTTATTTATTATGCTTATATACCATGATTTTATCAAATCATAAGCTAAGTTTCATTACTCAAATACCTACCTCGGATATTTTGAACAGTTGTGGATAGGCTACTCGATTGCTTTCTCCTTTCCCCTATCTGATTTAGTTCCTCTTTGCTCTTGAGCTTTAAATTTAAACAAATGAATTTGTTTAATTACTTACTCAACTTTAATTCTATAATAGTCACATTTGACAATCATATAATTTCAATGCATATTATGTTTTATAAAATATGCCATGACTCGATTTCATGTTTATTATATCAATAGCTAATTCGTATACATAAACAAAGATTCACATAACTTACCATGCTACCTTATACATGAATTCAACCATATATACGAATATCAACTTATTAAACATTTATCACATTTCCACTTGCTATTTATCAATAATGCCGCACACACACAAATACATACATACTCATATGCATGCAGCCCATTTTTGATTAATATATATCCCATTCAACCCTAACTACTCAATTTAACCTTCATATTCAAAATTATAGGTAATGCCGAATGCCCAAACTTAATTAATCTCAAAATTTAGCTTTCATCACTTTAATTAACTACTACTTATTCTTCCAAAACCTCAAATACAAGGTATTTAGCACCTATACACTTATACCGAATTAGCAAGCACATATGATCCTTGGCCGAATGTCATTAAACACAAGTCATCAAAATCTTATTATTTAACATCTTATATATTATTAGATAAATGGATTAATTATACATATATACTACCAAAGCCGAACATTAAAATTTTACCTATGCATAACACTACTCATATTCCAATACTCATATTATTCAAAATCATACTCTAAAAAAAATCATGTACAATGCCGAACACTTAGATGATCAAACATTTAATTTATTCATTTCAAAACACCCCAAACAGCATTTGTTCAAGACATTAAGCAAACCCATGTTCGGCTATTACACATATGAGTATTAGCAATTTATATTTTTAACAAGATCAACTTCTTTCATCAACAATTCTTCATCAAAACTTAAAGGCAATAATCAAATTCCTTCCTTATCTACCATAACCTAATGCTCAATTCATCACTCAAAATTCAAAGTTTTGGCATGGGCTAAATAAGAAACATGATAATTAACTTAAAACAAGCTACAATTTCAAAAATTTAACATAATTTACTAACCTTCCTTATGTTTCAAATGGCCGAATGTCTTGCTCCTCTTTTTCTTTCTTTAAGTTCGGCTAAGAAGAACAAAGATGAGACTTTGTTTTCTTCACCATTATTTCTATTATTATTATGATTTTATTCATCTATATTATAAAATATAAAGCCACTTAACTAATAAATAATACATATATTTTATATAAACCACTATCATGGCCGGCCACTACTAAAAAAATGGATATTTGACATGCAAGTCCATCCTCTTTATGACATGCATTAATAGACCACTTTAAAATTAACCTATCACATTTCACAATTGTCTCACATAAGTCCTATTTAATAAATTTCACATACAAATGACATAATTAAAGCACGAAACTTTTCACACATGCATTATCTCATATAATAGACATGAAATTTAACATTTAATTATTTTCATGACTCAGTTTTGTGGTCCCGAAACCACTTCCCGACTAGGGTCAAATTAGGGCTATTACAGCTTTTTTCTGGATTTTTGCTTACAGTGCATCTTGCTTGAAGCTTTTTGACACTATTTATTCAAAAATGTCTTCTTAAAAAAAATTTTTAAGGGTAAAAATAGTCAATTTTGTTAAAAAGAATAAACACAATGTTATTTTAAAAAACCCTAAACCATAATTTAATTTATTTTAACCCTAAACCCTAATTTAATTTATTTTAAACCCTAACTTAATTTATTTAAAACCCTAGAACCTTAATTTAATTAATTTCAACCTATAAATATAAACCCTAATTTAATAAACCCAAAACCCTAATTTAATTTATTTTAAAACCTAACTTAATTTATTTAAAACCCTAAAACCCTAATTTAATTAATTTTAACCAAAAAATATAACTGCTAATTTAATTTATTTAAAACCCTAACTTAATTTATTTTAAACCTTAAAACCCTAATTTACTTAATCTATTTAAAAACATAAATCCTAATTTAATAAACACTAAACCCTAATTTAATTTATTTTAAACACTAACTTAATTTATTTAAAATCCTAGAACCCTAATTTACTTAACTATTTAAAACCACAAACCCTAAGCCCTAATTTGTTTAAAACCCTAACTTAATTTATTTAAAAACCATTAACCCTAATTTAAATAATTTTTAGAAAATAACACTAAATCGTGATTTATTTTTAAAAAATACTAAAACTCTAAAACCCTAACTTATTTTACCAAAACCCTAACCCTAAAAACAAAAAAAACCATAGGGACTAAACATGCGAATAGCCCTAACATCTAAAAGTAATGAGCAAATTGCACCCTTGAGGAAGCCTTTTTTGCCACGTTTGCACAACGCTTCCACGTAAGAGCATTTTTGGCTGACGTGGCAAAAAACGCTTCCTCAAGGGAGCGATTTCTTGGCTTTTCCCCCCTAAAACGCAGCCATATTTTTCACGAGTATTGTGAAAAATACATACTGATGCCGCTTGACATAGTGGTGCACCCAAAAAAATTCTTTCTAAAAGAAAAAAATCGGTCGTCGGCTTATCATTGGAGGCTGGTGCCATTGGTGTGTTAAGTGGCACAAGTAGATTCTCTGGATTTCAGATTATTTTTGTATATAATTTTTATTTGGATTATTTTCGTAATTAATTAATTAAATTAGTTTTTTTTTAAAATGCCACCTTAATCCCTGTAAATAACAGTCATATAGATTTTACATACATCCATGTTCTACATTCAGGGTGTTTTGGATTTCCAGTTTAATACGACTTTGATCTCTACTCTTTCTTGTTTGTTTATTTGTACTACTCGGAATCAAATTCAAGAAAACTAGACTTCAAGTGTCACAAATGCAGCGAAGATGCACTGAGATGAACCCTCTAACTTAAACTTTGACTTTCTTTGTATAAAAAGGGAACACTGAAAAGCGCTTATGGCTAGATTAGGGAGGGAACACAGAATTCAAAAGAGGCCATTTGGGAGTTACCGTGGAAGTTCCAAGGAACTCAGCATATCCAAGTCTTCATTTGGCTCGTTCTTAAAGCCAAATTACTCACAAATGTGGAAAGGGTAAGGAGAGGCATAGGAAATGATAGCTCCTGTAAATTTTGTGGTTATGATTCTGAAGAGCTACCACATGTACTTAAAGATTGTTTTGGACCAAAGATTTTTGAGATAAACTTCTTCCAGTCGAAAAGAGAACTCGTTTTTTCTCCAGATTCGTTCATGAATGGATGTGTGATAACCTCCAAAATAAGTTATCTCTTGATTTGGATGCAATTGATTGGGCTTGCATTTTTAGGATGATATCTTGGTGCATTTGGAAGAATCAAAATTGCTTTGTGTTCCAAGATATTACCTGGAACGGAGACTATCATCAAGGTTTTCTACAGTTGTACCAGGCGATATGTTACCGCTTCAAAGACACACTCTCATAACTCCCGCACTCCCCTCGCTTCTTCTCCTTTGGCTTGCAATTGGGTTTGTTTGAGTACTGATGAATCGGTTAAAATTGAGGATGATTTTGCCGCAGCTGTGGGCCTACTACGAGACTCTAACTGTGCTTGGATCTTTGGGTTCTACAGATACTTAGGCAATTGTTTTGTTATGTATGTTGAATTGTGGGGTATCTTGAATGGCTCACAACTCTCTTTGGATAGAGATTTTCAATGCAATTTAATTCAAATTAATAATCTCGAAACTATTGTTGCCATTCAAGAAGATCCTGTAAAATGTCACAAGTCAACTTTGATTAGGAGAATCCAACAACTTATAACAAAAGTGTCCCATTATCATATTCAACACATTCCTAAAAAAGAGAATAAGATCACAAATGCTCTAGCCAAGATAGTTTGTAATAGAATAGCTGGTATACACATTTTGGAAGACCCCAATAGAGGGGCTAGCTTAATTAAATTTTATTTGCATAAAAAAAAAGCTCTAACTATTATAGTTTTCAAAGCAACCTTTTCTTTTTTAATTCTTTATAATAAGAGAAAAGTATTAGAACTAATTAAAATTGGTTTATTCATAATGTGAATGAAGATTGTTCATCATGGACAATACCTTCCTCTTTAAAAAAATTGACTACTGTTTTCTTTTTTAAAATATTCATCATTAAAAAAAAGCATAAATCTCTTCATAATTATATATATATTTATATAACACTTTGATTATTTTTATTTAATTCTTTTATGAATAATATCACCAAATTTTATCAAAACTTTAAATTAATACAATATGCTTCCCCCACTTAATGTAAGGTTGTCAAACCAAGGGTAAAAATTTAAATATTAAAATATATTACAAATCTCTATTGTACATTTAACACTTATTCCCTACTTTTAATTTTAAAAATTTAACTCATTTACTTTTTTTTAATTTAAAAATTAGGACATTTTGATTTTTTTTTTTTAAAAAATCACTTTATTTTGAATTCATTCAATAAGAAAGAAAATTGAAACCCGGATGGGATTCAAAAAGAAGACGCATTTTATTCATTAAAAAAGGGGGCGATATTTGTACCCTAATAAAATGAAAACAAGAATTATCTATCGTAGTAAAAATTGGATAAGATGATAATGGACACACTAAAATAAATAAATAAAAGATTCCACAGAATGTAGTAAGATCAGGTTGATACTGCACTTAAAAACCTGAAAATTCAATTATCTACCTGTTTTTTCTTCCATTAATTCTAAAGATACAGTCATGGACATCTCAAATCCCATTTTATGTAATGGCAAACACGAAACACCAAATGTATAAAAGGTGCACTATAATCACTCCGCTTTAGATTCGGAGCAGGTTTTTTTGTACAAGCCATAAATAAGTGTAGACTTTGACATTTGGGGCTCTCTTTCCAGAACTGCAATCACATCCTTAATGGAAATAGTACGAGCCACTCTAGCATGGGCCGTGAGTGTCGTACCTTGGTTCCGGCCAAATTTCTTGCTTGTCCCTGTTGGAAGGAAGTAGAGTGGAAACCAAAGTAAATATACGATAACAACTTGGTAACGGAACATATTCCGCAGAAATTACGAGTTGTGTTATGATACATTTGGAACAAGCAGTGGAGGAACGACTTGATCTGAAAAGAAACCAACTCTGAGCTCTTAAGGCAAGCATATATAATAGTCATAATACACAATTTTTAGGGTTTTGTCAATGCATTAATACCTTACACAACGTTGATATAGCTAGATGTTTGAGCAATTTCATAACAGTACAATTGCTCTACACATGCTCAAAAATAATTTGTACAAATCAACAGTCTAATTTCCTAATTTTTAGTATATGAAAGTGCATAGTACCATCAGGTTCAGGTTTATGACCATGCATTGCTTTCATGGTTCAATACAAGAAACAGTTTCACTGAAAAAACATAATAGGAACCAATTCTGAATTGCTCGGATGCTACAGTACACATGATGAACCTTACAACAATATTAACCAGTTAAATAAAAGCATCAAAATTAAAACAATAATAGATCTAGACAAGAGCCAAGCTTACCAGATCCATGAGGATTGAGAGGGCCCCTCTTTTCAGATTCTTGATTGTCCTTTGTACTTTTCCCAGATGCAGATAAAGGCCTGCGGTTTGCATCTTTACTTGCCTGTGAACCAGATGCCGCATCCGTTCCTCCCTCACGTTTCTGGCGAGCTTGCTCAGCCATAAGCTGCCATTTTGACAGCATGTCATCCCCTCCAACAGCAGCACGAGCAGCAACATTTGCAGCAGTGGTCCTCATCTTGTCATCCTCCTCCTTATTTACCTAAACATAAATGGAAAGTTAGTTACTCCTCTTATTTGGATTACTAAGGCACATATAATGCATGGAAAATCACTCATTCATAATACCTTTACTGCTTTTACTCGACTGTCATCTTTCTCCTTGTCACCATCAAAGGCAGTCTCAGCCTCAGGCTGCATCCACAAAATTGAACATATACAATGTTAAGGAATAAACGGCAGTCTCATTTTCCTCCTTGACACCCTCATTTTTAATGCATTACAGATAATCATATCATGTAAATAAAAACAGCACCCACTTCATTAAGTTTCTGGAGCTTCTCTGCCTCAGCCTGCTTTTTCTCCCATTCTCCCCTAGCATTCTGGTTCATCATCATAATTTGCTGCCGAACATCCGAGGTGATAACTGTCCGGTGCCTAGGCTTCTCAATATCAACACGCTACAAGGGATCCATTCAAATAAGAGAAACTTAAAGAAAATTCATGTTAACTGAGAGGAACAGAGACTGACCTGTTTCGACAGTCTGATTAAATTGCATATGAGCCCACGCATTCTTTCCTCCACGCTCTGGAGATTCAGATACATGAGGAAATGTATAAACTCAATATAAAGGAAAGGGCCAAGAAGTTAGCATCTCACCAGGGACAAGCATCGTTCAACATCATTGCTTATATTCTTCAAACCACTTTTGGCCACTGCAAGAAGACCCGTAAAAGCAGACATGATTATGGCTTATAATGAAATGTAGAATGTAAATGTATGATGCATTAACGAACTTTGGACCAGGGAGATATAAAGAACATTAACTAATTTCAGCCAATTTCTTCTGCAAAGGGGTTTTCTTCAAAAATAGTCTTTCTTCTTCCTCTTGCACAACCCTTCTGGATGCTTCTGAAACTCGACTCTCATCCTTGGGACCAGACAATAGTTGCTCCTCTTCTTCCTATTTAATAGCAGGATGTCAATTAAGGGCTTCTATTTCTTTTCATAACAACTTAATAAGATGACCATAAAGTATCATACCCTGAGATTGACTCCACTGACAGCAGTGACATCATTTAGTTGTTCAATGCTCTGATCTGAAAATGCTCCAGACACTTTTTGCTTCTTACTGTAGGAAACCCCATTGAATATGGGTGAAAAATGATTTAATAAAAGTTAAACATCAAGGAGTCTCAGTTGATCCTAGATAATAATTCCAGGCAATGAAGTGACAGAGAGAGTTATTTAACCTTGATGGTGGTGGTGATGAACCAAGAGCTTCCAGTGGTTTCTTCTGGCCAATAGAAGGCTTTTTTTGAGGAGTTCTTGCATTCATCCCAGTTGGAGCAGGCACAGATGGATTCCTAGAGCCCAACTGATAAAAAACAAGAATGTGAAATTCAACAAAAGAAAAAAAAAGTCATACGCATGCACTTCACTGGGGAAAACACTAAACTATACAAGTGTCAAATATGTTAACTGAATAGAAAGTGAAATCAAGAATAATGGCATTTATATTATTGCATGGTAAACACTGTTTTGTAGCACAGATTTTGGAAAGTTTGCCTACTCTACTATAAAGTTGGAACAACTGAAGAGCTAAATCCAACAAGTCAGCAGGAGAGCAATTGATCCATTTACATAGGTCAAGGGCACTTGTCCTAGAAACAACATGGCCTTGACATCAAATTGATCATACCTAGCAATTCATGTAAAACAAGGTATCGCTCGAAGATGGTAAATGCTTGGTGCAAAAAAAAAAAATCATGTAAACTTTTAAAACGAAGTGGTCGGCATCGGCAAGAGCATCCAAATCATCCATCAAGATATCACAATGAGAAAACATAGAGTAAGATGAGATTACCAGGACATTAGAATCCAATTGTGCTGTGATGGAGGGTGTTGTTGTGAAGGCAACTCTAGAAGACTGCTTCTCTCCAGGCTCATCCTTTGCAGTAGTTGTAACTGCCTTCCCTTGTTCAGCTAGTGTAGTCGAGACTCCCTGGGTTGCAGGCAAATGAGATCTGTGCTGGTCAGCACCTTGATCAGCAGATTCCTGTTTCACATATGTCGCTGATGAAAAAGGGCCAGGATTCAGCTCCTTACTCGGAGAGGCTTGCCAAGGAACTGAACCACTAGAAAAGTGAGAAAGTGATGTGCCCTGCAATCTATTTGGGTCATTACTAGAGTTTTGCCTCTCAAGCTTAGGCCCACTCATCATGTTCATTGCCTGGGTTGATCCTCCTACAGCAGGATTTGATCCCATGCTTTGATGTGCAGTTGGCCTCATTTGTGAATCATGAGGTTGAGGCTTTAAAGAGGAACCCGAAGTATTAACATTTGGCCCAGAATATGTATGATAATTATTACTCCCATACATGGCGAATGAAGTTTGTGGGAAATTCAAATGTTGTTGCTGTTGCTTGTTAATTCCTTGTGCCGGAATTGAAGGACGACCTCTTTCTTGATTCACAGTGGTTGAACCAGTGGAAGAAATTTGACTACCTAGCATTCCAAAGCGAGAATCTGATTGGCAATCCATGTCTTGAGATTTTTGAGCCTTGTTTTCACCAGATAAATAACTTGAATTAGTCTGCATGGGGACTGGTGTAGAGGGGGCATGAGATGAATTGGCAGGAGAATTAGGACCCTTTTGGTGCAGCTGAGCTAATGAATGTGGGCCAGCGAACTGTGTGGCACTGCCAACAGAGGGCATCCGAGGAGTATTCTGCCGTAATCCTGCTGGGGACTGTAATGGGAATTGATTGGAACTCATCTGAAAGTATCAATATGAGCTTTAGCTCGTTTCCAAAATTAACATGCAATCAACTAAAGCATCAGTTTTCACTTTAATAACATGGGACATTTGTGTTCACCTGAACTTGTAACTTGTTAACCGCCAACCTCAGCATCTGATCTCCTACAATATCTCTCATGTGCCTAACAAATCCGTCTTTTGCAATTTCATTTTTCTATCAGATAAATCCAATAGAAAAATCAGAAATAAGGGCAAAAAATTTTCCATTCCTTCTATTTCATCCATTACTAAATAAACAGGAGAATCGTAGCATATTGGTTTATATTAAAAATCGACCTTTAGTTTACCATACAGAGTATGAAGCTGCATGGCTCTATCTTTATCAAGTTGAGGCAGTAAAGCAGGCAACAACACGGCAAATGGAACTTGTTTTCCTCGATTCATAGGACTATTTGGCTGCTCTGCTCCGCTGGCCTGATGATTACTCAGCTTCTGTAATTTCGCATATTGTGATTCACTGTCTTGATTATTGGTTCTCTCAGGTTCACGCGAGATGGGACTTTTTTCAGTAGTCTGGCTCTGAATCCCAGTAGTTTGAGGAACTGGGGCAGGAATTTGTTCGGTCACTCCTTGTGGATGGTCCTCTTGGGGTTGTTTTTGTTGTGGTGGTAGACGACTATGTTCTTTTGGAACATCATTTGGCTGTTGCACTTGTTGCTGACTTCCAGTGACAACAGCTCCGTGCTGCTTTTGCTCTGATTCAGACAAAGTCTGCTGCTGTTGCTGTGCACTTTGAAGGACTTGTTGATTTTGAAAGTTGGAGTTTCCGTCTTGCCCCGAGGCCGGCCATTGCGCAACCGATTGACTGGAAGCTGGATTGCTTCCTTGAGACAGAACTGCTGTATTTTTTAAAACGTAGACACGGATGAAATTCCGAGGAGAACCAATTCATAACCAACAATTAACACAAAAGTAAGCTAATTATACTCTCAATTAAGAAATTTTAACCCTTAATAAACAAAAATTACTAAATTCCACTCTAAAGGTACTATTTATAAAACCAAATCTAGTCTCTTAGTCTGGAAAATTAGAAGCCAAATAAAAACGAAAACCAAAAAAATAAGAAAAGGATGATACCGATATTTGAACCAGACTGCTGAGAATTCGACGCATCGCCTTCAATGTCTCGATTCAACGCCGCCTGGAAAGCCTCAACGTCAGCTCCAGAATGCATAGACTCGTCCTATTAACAGTTTTTTAAGACAGAAATTGGAAAATCAGATTAAATAACCTTCACTTATTACGAATTCTAGAAAAATAGCGGAGAGTAAAAAAAAAATTCCAGAACAAAGAAAAACCTCTTCTTCTTCAAGGAGCTTCACTATGGAAGGGTCCATCACAAGTTATACCTGCAACCGGCTGCCGTTCTGCCTCGCCGGCTGCTCAGCGGGAATCGTTCAGCTTACAGGATTATAATTAAGTACAGTATTTCAAAAAAAAAAAGGATACTGAGAAGAAAAAAATATTTGAGAACTTCACAAAAGGTGAAAGAGTAGTTGTATACAGTGAATCGAGAAACCAAGGAAAGCGTCTACCGACGTTGTTCCTTAGCTTATATAGACTATAGGAGGCCTATACTAAAGCCCATGGCCAGGCCCAAATAAAAATTGATGTCTGTTTACTTTGGACTTCGCCCGAAAAATAAAATTAAAATTTTTCCTAAGTGTGACCTAATTCATCTGTATTAATTTTTTATATAATTTTTAAATATATATAATACATCAAAAATATTAAAAATATGAAAATAAATATTTTTCAATAAATTAGAAATAAATTTTAAAAAATATGTAGACTTAAATAACCCTAAGACAAATGCAACTTAACAAACGAATACCTCTAAAATAATTAAAAAATAACAAATGCCTTTAAAATAATAACAGAATTAACAATAAAATAAGTTTTATACAATATCCAAACAATAACAACAAAATAGTAACAAATAATAGTAAAATAATAGCAAAATAGAGAGAAAATAATATTTAAAAAAATAGCAAATTTTTTTGTCCTTTAGTGAATTCAGACCAAGCCGGGTCTGGCCCGAGTCAAAATGTCTTACTCGAGGACCGGCCCGGCCCGGCCTGTTTTTTAAACGGGTCTTCTTTTTTTTATCTAAGCTCATTTTTCGGACTTATATTTTTACCTAAACCCTCTTACATTTCAAACGAGCTTTCGGGTCGGACCGAGTAACCCGACCCATGATCAAGTCTAATTGTAGGTTTAAACCACAGTAGGAAGTCATTGGGGGTTTAATAAATGAAATTCGAACTCAATTTATCCATATCCACTTCAGTAAGTCAAATTTAAGTATTCGAATGTTTAAATTATATAATTAGGTATGTACTCAATTGGATTCTGGTTATTAAGATCTTTCTTGGAAGAACCTTTACCACCAGCTTCCACGGAGAGGTCTCGAGCTTGATTTAGAATTTTCCCCTTCAGTCCTTGTATATGTGAGAACCTGTCTTTAGTTTTATTTCCTTCTAAAGCTGAACCATCAATGTAACCTTTAGTTTCAGCTACAAACTTCTCTAAGCTTCCCATCTCAAAAATAAGAGACAATACTTCACCAGCAGCGATCCGCATGGATCGGTCATCATTATCTAGCAAACTAGACAAATAGGTAACGGACCTGCATAATTTCCCCAAGGCAGTCAGTCTCTTGGCCATGGGAGTTACTTGTTAGCCAGGTTTGTGTTGGTATATTATTGTAGGACCATAATTCAAATCAACGAAGCTCATTGACTCGCATTTTTGAGGTTTAAATAATTTGTCTACGCTACATATGAACAAAGGGATTGTAAAGAAACTAAATTTCTGGATGAAAAGAATAAACAGCATATGAACTAGAGAGTTAACTCACTCTTGCCAAAGTTTGGGGCTAGGTCTCCAGCCATCCATGGTAGTCAAGAGAAACGACCAGGAAGACACAGCTGTTGTTATTATAGGTGCAGAAGGTTTGATAGCAATAACCTACAAGTCAAGCAAAACTAATTAATCCTCAGTTGTTAGCAATAACTAATACATATATAATATGCTTTTCAATTAGTGAAAATCAAAAATGTATACTTACATTAGAACCTAGTTTTGGATGAATTATTTGCCACATAATTTGCATTGATTTTTCTATTTCCTCAGGACCATTTGCCCCGACAAAAGTGATGACAGCCAAACAGTTCGGTATCTACAATAAGAAACCAAAGCATTTAAAAAACAACTGGAACAATGTACTAGAGGAAGAAAGAATTCCAATCCTTATTCAATTTCTTCATACCGAAATGATCTTAGAAGATTCTGAACCGGAGTTAAAAGCTTGTGAAAGAGAAGTAATTGATTCTTCCAATATTTCCTGCGCATGAACTCCCGGACCAACAGTTAAAGCCAACAAACCTACCAAGAGACATTGTCAGCTTGACCATTGAGGCGTGCATATGTGGGTTGTCAACATTAAGAATTTAAACTAACCAATAGTACGGGATGCTAAAGATATCTCTTTGCTGGACCCTTTCTTGATACAGTTCAAACACTGATGAAGTAATGTGGCAAATCTGAAGAACAAGCCGAATAACAATATGACAGATTCAAGTATTCAACCATATATTATAGATCATTTCTAGCTACGACTGTAAACATGCTAGTAATCCATTCAGCAATTGCTAGAAGGATTTAAAATAGCACGCACTTATTCTCCACAAACTGATGCTACAAGCTAAAATGAAATAACAATATGATAGATTCAAGTATTCAACCATATAGTATGAACCATAAGGAAGTATGCTTGTATATCATAATCCATTCAGCAACTCTTGCAAATCAATATAAATGAAATCGAGCATGCACTTACTTATTCTCCACAAATTGACACTGCAAGTTGAAATTGAATGCAGCATTAATCACTTCCAAAGCCTTTTCCCGGGTCGAACCCCTTAATAATTGCGAGTGTCAATGTTGGTAGATAATAATATGTTGTTATTTAAGAAAGTACCCAGCAAATTATTGATCAAATAGTTGTGTCGTAAAGACATAACTTTTGCATGCAAACTTATCTTATAAAAACACGTTTTTATATAAAATTATCTTGTAAAACATCACAATCTTGTTGAAAGGATATTTTATTAAAAGATATATGTCTATAAAAGATATGGAAAGATACAAATATTAGATGTCTATATAAAAAACCCTTATATGTTAGTAACATTAATTTATTTTTCTTCTTCCAGTTTTTCTATTATTTATTTTTCTAATAATAGTTTAGAAATTGTATAAAAATAAAATCTCCAACATTTTAATGATGTTACATTCACCCTAATAAATGATGAAACCATTCAAGTGCTTCACATTTTAATCAAAAAAATTTATTAAATAAGAAAATAACTAAATTCTAACCTCTTCTCAAATAAAGCATCGATCGCTTCATCTACTAAACTTCCTTATTGAACTCTACTTCTTCGGTACCAAAAACAGACATTTGATCGGAACAAACGATCGACGATGAAGTTTCACTACTATTATCATCGTCGCTATCTAATATCGCCACATTCTTACGTTGGATTTTACCTGCCAGATTCAAATAATTTCTTTTATTTAGCGAAAATAAACAAGTCAAACAAACCCCCAAAACAAATTAAAGGAAAAAGTAACCCAAAAATAAAAAACAAAATAACGGAAGAAGATTCTTACGTCTTCCCATGTTGGTGATAGCTATTTGAAGGATACAATGAAATGGCTTAGAAATTTAGAAGACGACGACGACAACAAAAGTGAATAGAAAAAACAATGTAACCATTGAAATGGATTTCCTTGTTTATATATAAATAAACTAAATAATTTTGTTTGGAGGAGAACAAAGAGGATGCAAAATTTAGAGCATCCTTTTTATTTCTTATCTTTTTTTGTACTTGTTCTAACTACTAAGGAAAAAAAAAGGGGTTAGGTTTGGGTTTAGCGGCATTAACTGATACCATCTATTATAAAAAAAAATTTGTGAATTTGACAAACATAGGAGTCGTTGATTTCAGGCGCCAAGTGGGCTATGAGGCGGGTGTTGCATGTTTGGGGTTTGGCTGGATTCTAGTGGAGGTTTATACATTGGGAGTATGCATGTACAAAGCTTTCTACCAGTACTCCACCTTGATAAGTGTTAGAATTGTGTGACCCAAATTCTAAGAGATTGCTTGCAAGTCAAGTTAAACAAAAATATATTTTCTTTCTAGAAGATTTAGTATTTATTAGTATTAGCATTTATTAGTATAGTTTATTTGACTTACTAATTTAGCCTATAAATAGGCTCCTTTACAATCTTAGAATCAAGAGACACCCATTAGATTAGAACTCATAACACATTCAGAGAATTTTGTGTTTACGTTTGAGGGTTCTTTGTTTTCGGGTTTTCGGGGTTTAGTTTTTATCTCCATCTTTTGTACTCTTCATTCTTTTGCCATTATAGTAAATTTATCTTTGCCCGTGGTTTTTTATCCTCTTTTGAGGGGTTTTTCCACGTTAAATTTGTGTGTTCATCTTCTCAATTTCTTCTACTATTTTTACTTGTTCGTTGCTTATTCGGGACGATCCTAACAAGTGGTATCAGAGCTAGTTTAACTTTCATAGATCAGCCCGATCAGAGATGGCAGCAACAAGGTTTGAAATTGAGAAGTTCGATGGTGAGACAAATTTCAATCTGTGGCAAGTTCGGATGATGGCAATTCTAGTTCAAAATGGCTTGAAAAAGGTTGTTACAGAGAAAAAGCCTGAGAATCTAAATCAAATAGAATGGGAAGAGCTTGATGAAAAGGCCTTATCTGCAATCCAGTTGTGCCTCGCGAATACAGTATTGCAGGAGGTATTGATGGAGAAGACCTCATTCGCCTTGTGGAAAAGGTTAGAAACTCTTTATGCGACTAAGTCTCTGGCTAACCGTTTAGTGTTGAAACAACGTCTATTTACGTTTCGCATGAACGAAGGTGAGCTTCTTAAAGATCACATCAGTCAATTCATTACTCTTTTAAATGATTTAAAGAACGTTGAGGTTCATATTGACGATGAAGATCAAGCTATGCTATTATTGTGCTCTTTACCCTCTTCATACAAGTCTTTCAGGGAGACCCTGATTTATGGCAGAGACAAACTCTCGTTCGAAGATGTGAATGGTCATTTGTTGAGTAGAGACAAACTCGACAATAAGTTTGATTTGAATAGCAAAGCAGATAGACAAGCTTCCGTTTTGGTAGCATCAAAGAAACGAGACAAAAGGTGTCGCTATTGCAAAAAGTTAGGTCACGTCAAAGCAGATTGTTATAAACTGCGAAATAAAAGAGCTGCTGAGAGTAACGAGGAAGATGTAGCTGGTGCTAATTTGGTCGATGAAGGAGGTGATGATTTCTTGTTAGTGTCAACGAGAGATAACTCCAAGCTTACGTCTGAGTGGATCCTAGATTCAGGATGTTCTTTCCACATGTGTCCCAATAGAGAATGGTTCTCCACATACAGTTCAGTTGAAGGTGGAGTTGTGCACATGGGAAACGATTCATCTAGTAAAATAATCGGTATTGGTACTGTTAATATTAGGATACACGATGGGACGATTAGGACACTCTCAGATGTCAGGTATGTACCTGATTTACGAAAGAATCTCATCTCCTTGAGTATTTTAGACTTGAAAGGATGCAGAATCAACATCGAGTCGAGCGACATTAAAGTATCTCGTGGAGCTCTCGTTTTGTTAAAAGGTAAAAGAACCGGCAGTCTTTATATTCTAGAAGGTTCTACAGTGACCGGTGAAATCGGACGTCCCTCGTCCGTTACGGAGTCAAAGTCAACTCATTTGAAGCGGAGGCAACTTGGTCATAGGAGGGAAAAAGGTATGACCGTTTCGTTGAAGAGAGGTTCTCTTTTGGATGCAGGTTTTGAAAAGTTAGGGCACTGTATTCGTGAAAATCAGACCCGGGTTAGTTTTGATTTGGCAGTGCACAAGTCGAAGGCTAGAAGTCTTCCAGCTTCTAAGCATAGATTCGACTCATTTAATTCCCTGCATAGTTCAAGATAGGCCCGTGGCGGGTTTTGGCAAAGATGGCATTGAAAGAATTCGTGTCAAGGTGGAAATTGTTAGAATTGTGTGACCCAAATTCTAAGAGATTGCTTGCAAGTCAAGTTAAACAAAAATATATTTTCTTTCTAGAAGATTTAGTATTTATTAGTATAATATATTTAGCATTTATTAGTATAGTTTATTTGACTTACTAATTTAGCCTATAAATAGGCTCCTTTACAATCTTAGAATCAAGAGACACCCATTAGATTAGAACTCATAACACATTCAGAGAATTTTGTGTTTACGTTTGAGGGTTCTTTGTTTTCGGGTTTTCGGGGTTTAGTTTTTATCTCCATCTTTTGTACTCTTCATTCTTTTGCCATTATAGTAAATTTATCTTTGCCCGTGGTTTTTTATCCTCTTTTGAGGGGTTTTTCCACGTTAAATTTGTGTGTTCATCTTCTCAATTTCTTCTACTATTTTTACTTGTTCGTTGCTTATTCGGGACGATCCTAACAATAAGTGTGTTTCTTAAAGGTATTTAGAGGAGAAAATAGTAAGGGCATTTTTATGTTTATGTATTTAGAGGAGAAAATAGTAAGGGCATTTTTATGTTTACTTTTAGTTTAGGAATGTATGTTATTTAATTGTTATTAAAATTTTAAAATTAAAGTATATGGGCAAACATTATATGAAATGTTAAATTGATTGTCTGTAAATCAATATTATGACATTAAAAGTAAACAAGAGGCATTAGAATGAACTAAAAAAAAATTTAAAAGTAGCAAAAATTAAATAGTTGCAAGAAATCAAAAGTTGTCATTATTTAAAGTGACAGAATTATATCACTTAATTAATAACAAAATATCATAATTATCCAAATAGATATCTGTCGAATAATTATGCTTATTGCTAAAAATACGACTATTCATTTTTTGGTATTTATATCCTTATGAATAAACATGAGACTTTCTTTAAATAGGAATGGGCTTTCATTTGTGTAACACACAAAAGAATAAAAATAAAGTTTCTTTTTATTCTCCCACCATCTTTTATATGTCTAGATTGTTCTATAAAGAATTTCTATACTCTTTATAGAAATCGATATCCTTACTATGTTCCACTCAATGCTCAGTGAATTGTTTCCATCAGTGCAAAACGTAGGTAGTCACTGAGCTTCATTGTATCATCGAGTTTCATTTGCCAATAACTCTTTTGCACACCATAATATAGGTGGGACAAATTGAACTTTAAAGAAAGTGGCATTAATAGGTGTCTTGAAGCATTCGTTAATTTCTCAGAAGTTTATTTTTATCCCCATACACCAACAGTACTAGAGGTGTTCATGGGCCAGGCCGGGCCGGGTTCGGGTCGGGCTCAACTAAAAAATCATGCCTATTTATTAGGCTCGGGCCAGGCCGGGCCTAAAAAATGGGCCTAAAATTTTGCCCAAACCCGACCCAGATAAAAATACTAAAACCCGAGCCCGGCCCGGCCCGCCCGTATTAATTTTTTATATTATTTTATATTATTTTTAAATATATATAATACATCAAAAATACTAAAAATATCAAAATAAATATTTCCCAACAAATTGAAAATAAATTTTTAAATATATATAATACATCAAAAATACTAAAAATATCAAAATAAATATTTCCCAACAAATTGAAAATAAATTTTGAAAAATATGTAGACTTAAATAATACAAAAATAAATGCAACTTAACAAGCAAATGATTCTAAAATAATAAAAAAATTAACAAATGCCTTTAAAATAATAAAAAATTAACAATAAAATAAATTTTATACAATATCCAAACAATAACAACAAAATAATAGTAATATAATAGTAAAATGGTAGCAAAATATGGAGAAAACAACAAGAAAATAACATTTAAAAATAAAAAAAAATATGCAGATTTTTTTGTCCTTTAGTGAATTCGGGCTGGGCCGGGCCCGGCCAGGCCCGGGCTAAAAATACCTTGCCCGAGTCCCAGCCTATTTTTTAAACGGGCCTTATTTTTTTGTTCAAGCCCATTTTTCGAGCCTATATTTTTGCTCAAACCCTCCCACATTTCGGGCGGGCTTTCGAGCCCGGCCAGGTAGCCCGGCCCATGCACACCTCTAAACAGTACTAAGAGTATTTTTTTAAAATATTTATATTATATTATTTTAATATATAATAAATTTATACATTTTTTATTTATTGAACTTTTTTTATATCATTATTTTAATATTTACATTAGAGTTGTATTAACATATTGTATAGGTTTTTTTTAATGTGTTCTAAATTACATAATATATAAAAATAATATAATATAAAGTATTATAAACTTAAAAATAGACTAGGTCGAGCTCGAGCATTGAATGTTCAAGTTCAAGTTCAAGCCTAGCTCATATTTTAAACGGGTCTAATTTTTTTACTTAAGCCCATTTTGTTTGGCCTAATATTTTTACTCAAACCCTCTCAAATTTCGAGTAGACCTTTAAGCCCAGGCGAATAACCCGACTCATGAACAGGTTTAAATATATATAATATTTATAGAAAAGATATATAATATGATCCTAAACATATGCCTAAAAAATATACAATAATATATAATATATTTAAATATTCTTAAAATATAATATATCATAATAATATAAACAAAACTTTTTGAATAGATTTTCTCTTAATAGAGATAATATTAAATTTTAAAAATTAAAAATAATACAATTTATTAATTATTTTTAATTAGGAGTGTAGTCGTTTAAAAAAATATACATTTTTGCTGATTGGTCATCAGCATTGGGCCCAACTAAGCTACTTAGGCCCCAAACAACTGTGGCTATTTCGCAATTAATGAGATGTTTTATCGTCAGTAAGAGTGATGTTCAGGTCTTTTCCTGTCTGATTCAAATCCTCCTGTCTGGTTCTCTTTGTTTATAATTTTCTTCTTCTTTTTTTAATTATTGCTTGAATTTCTTGTTGTTCTTGGGTTGGTTCTTCAATGGAGGTGTCCCAAAAAATCAATGGGAAAAAGAGGTTGCCTTGAATTCCGTCAAATTATGTTACTCTCCTTCAACTACAAGAACGATGGATCAAAGAGAAAGAAGGAAAGCAGAAGGGAAAGGAAGAGAAACAAGAGACTCAGCAGCAACACGAGGAAAAGGAAACAAATTTTGAAGAGCGAGTGAATGACGAGGTTTCTGGAAGAGAGAGCCGTAAGAATAGGCAGATTCCTCGATTTGATCGGGGTAACGGGAAGCATGTAGCGGAAGGGAAGCCCAGGGATGAGAAAACCGCCGCGGCCAAAGATTTCGACAATGAGAATGAAGGCAAGGAATTGAAGAAAAGGTGGAAATCGAAGAACAAGAAAAGGAACGAGATGAAGGAAAAAGCTAGGGCAGCTAACGAGGGGGAGGAACTGACGGGAGGTACTAGTAAGGCGCCGCTACCTACTGGTGTGGAGCATAGTAAAGGGGAGGAGAAGCTGATCGGAGATGAACTCCAGGCTCCGGAGCTGACGAGTGTTGAGGAAGAGAATATTGAGGCGAGAAGTGAGTTAGGACTGAGTTCCATTCCAAGAACCCATGACCGTACGGAGGAGATTGGACGGAAATTTCAAGCAATGTCGATGAACGGTGAGATTAGAAGAGGGGATCATCGTAGATATGGTGGGCAAAATGTTCATCTCAACTATCGTGGTGGCAAGTCGGAGCGGAATAGGAGATATAATGGCGTAAAGTTTGATAGGCGTGGAGAAGGGAATCAGAGGAATGAAGGGATGGCTTGGGTCAGGAAAGGGGAAGTTAAAGATCAAAATGTCAGTGCAATTCAAAGCTCGGGTTGCTCTTCTAAGGATTGACATTGATGGGAGTTTTAATCTGGTAATTACTGATGCAAACTTATTGTATTTTCATTTCTGATGAATGCAAGGTTCTTCCATGCACTAGCTATCTTTTTCATGATGAAACTGTGAAATTGTAGTATATTTTGCTCGGCATTTTGGTTAGTGGAAGCATTGCCATTAAGTTCATACTTTTGAAGTAGATGATTCAGAAACAATGTATTATGAATGGATTTAGCGAAAGATTGTATGAACTATGCAATGTTTTGGTAATGTATGGGATTTTAATCTAGTAATTACTGAGGAAAACTTATTGTATTTTCATTTCTGATGAATGCAAGATTCTTCCGTGCACTAGCTATCTTTTTCATGATGAAACTGTGAAATTTTAGTATGTTTTGCTAGGCATTTTGGTTAGTGGAAGCATTTCCATTAAGTTCATACTTTGAAGTAGATGATTCAGAAAAATGTATCATGAATAGATTTACCGAAAGATTGCACGAACTATGCAATGTTTTGGTAATGTGTTGCTTTCAGCTGATTTAGAATCCAAAGCTCAAGTTGCTGATGAAAATTTCATTCTGGATTTTTCATTTCTGATGAAATGCAAGGTTCTTTCACGCATTTGATACCCTAGTACAATTTATTGAGTATTTTGGGTAGTGGAAGCATTTGGCCGAACGTTTGCCTTTTCTTTATGTATACACACATACATATACATATAAATGAAATCACACCTTACGTTTGTATTTGGACATAGGTTGCTGATGCTGGGATTTGATACGACACTTTCTTTTCATTTCAAAAACAACATCGTTATCTTCAAATACACAAGTCTTGTCTTCATCAATTCTGCCCATGTTCTTTGGCAACCCTCTTGATCTCATCTTCAACCTCAGTTGCTTTGGCGAAAACATGTCCATTTCATTTCCATAACTGGAGCTCCTAACAGATGCGGCCCTAATAAGCTCTGTTTTATCATCATCTTTGTTGACATTACGCATTGGGGATGAGCTTTCGCAAAAGCTCCTCGGCAACTCATAGTATTCCACCGGGAAATGACTGGGGCAATGTCCATGGCCGATTCTTGAAGCACAACTTGTCAAACTTCTAACATAAAAATCCCTGGCTTTCCCCAAAGCTTTGAAAGGAACTTTGAGGTACCGGATGAACTTGTTACGAGTTCCAGGTTTTGGGTTATGCCCCTTGCTCTTCATTGTAATTGTGAAGATGGAAATGCTGGGGATTCGGTGATTGTATGATGGGAAATGGAGCGCATGATGAAAATGGGAGATTGATGAAAACAACGAATATGTTGAAGAAGATTTAGGGTTTTATTGAGGGAAAGAGTTGAGGTTGGTTGAAAATAAGACTATGAATAGGAAGAGATTGGGGTTGGATTTGGATTTGGAGTTGTTTTTCTAAAGCAAGCAGAGGTTTTGGGCAAACAAAATATGTGGAAGCAGCCTCACGGACGTAACTAATTTTACAGTAGTTATTACGATTATTGGAACTGTAATTTTTATTTTATTTTACGTAATTTATAGTAAATTGTTTTTTTAGTATATCAAATTATCGACATGTACCATTAATAAAGGGTTTTATTGATTTTGGTGTCAAAATCATTTGACAATGAATAGAAATATAAAAATCAAATCAAACAAATTTATAAAACTAAAAAGAAAATTTAATATCTTATATAAAACCTTTTTTATAGATTTATATTTAAACAATTTAGTTAATAAACTTGAATATGCAATGATTCATAAATAAAACTTATTTTCAATTTTAATTCAATGTAAAAAAACGTAAATTCGAATCAATAAGTAATTTTAAACATTATGTTAAAACTTATAATAAGATTACTATGGGAAAATAAGCAAACGTTCATTGAATTGTTTTCATATTTATAATATAATATTTTCTTTTCAAAGTTCAAGAGAAAAAGAAAAAAAAGCTAAAACAGGATATGGTGGTGATGGTGAATAAACAGATGTAAGCACGTGCGCGCACAGTCACCAAGGGCCACTACACGTAATTTTATGGTCGAACTCGTATGTTAGTCTCCATATTATGTCTAAATTGCATATTTAATCCATACACATTAAGTTGATCAATTTTAATTATCCTAATTTCAAATTTTAAAATTTCAATTCTAACCCAATAAAATTCAGTGATTCATCATGTAACATGCACGCTTGTTGTAGGTTTAATCATTCTTTTCTAATTTGATAATTTTAATTTTATGTCTTTTCTTTTTTGGAAATTTTACTACTAATTCAACGATTAAATTCATTAATTAAAATAACACAACTTTTTTATGAGCATTATACACTAAATTATTTATGTATTTTTTGTCACTAACCTAGACAATTAAGTCCATTTTAGTACTTGAACTTGTACTTTTGATATTTTGTCATGTTAACATCTAAAAGTTGAAAAAATATATAATATCTAAAAAATAAAAATAAAAAGACAACTATTTAGTAAATTGGTGGTGGAATTTTTTAACTTTGGGATTGAGATTTTATTATATGTTCTTAAATAGTAATTAAAAATCTCATCCATGTAGAGTTAAAAATTCTACCACTAGTGTACTAAATAATTATCTAAAATATTTATTTATTTCTAAAATTTCAAGTGATAATATAACACAAACTCAAAGTGCCAAATCATTACACCTTGATGGAATTTAATTTTAAATATAAAAATAGACATAAATGTGAAATCAAGATAAACAGTAAAAAATACAACTATAAAAATAGATTAATTGCTAAGATAATCACCTAATTGACTCATAATTCATTGTTGCAATGCTTTCCAGACGCATTATTTCCTCTGCTAAAACAAATTCAAAATTCAAAAATATAAGATATAAGATATAAAATTGAAAAATACGAAATCCGCGAGTCACTAATAGCACAATTATCCCAAATTTATTTATTTATTTTTTTATTTTTTGCGCAGTATTAGAGGAGAGGAACTGTGCCATTGTACAAGTTAGATTGTTAAATTCTCCAATAATCTCTTCTTTTCTTTTTATAAACAAATTCCATGTCCTTGTTTTGCTTTTGATTGTTCTTTACCATTTTCTCCTTTTTAGCTGATATGGGTCTGGGATTGTGATGATTTCAGCTCCCTTTTTTGTTTAAGATTCTTGATTTCAGTAGTGATAAAGAGCTATAGTATTAGAAGATTGCATTTTTTGTACTATTATTTCTTTAATGATGGTGATGGTTTTAGTGGTGAAGGAGGAGGTTTCGTTTTTGACCAGACAAAGGGATCAAATAAAGCAAACGACAATGAAAAGTAAAAGAATGGGGAAGAAAATATGTCCCCTTTGATTGGCATTGTGGCTTCTTGTATTACTGGGTGTGGTTTTTGTCTTCTTCAAGGCTAGTTCTCTTGTAAATTAGCTCTCTCTCTCTCTCTCTCTCTCTCTCTCTCTCTCTCTCTTGGAAACAAAAAGAAAAAGGGTCCTTGTTAGATTCTTTAGCATCTCCAAAAGGGTGTTTAAAGAAAGCTAATGTATCAACCTTCCAGTCGAAAAGAAGCTGACATGAGGCTTGATAGCCAAGTTCTAGATCTAGAAACGGCTGTAAAAGATGGGATTTTGGGAGGAAATTGTGGGGTGATATCCACTGGTTTTGGTTTAAAGAAATTGGATCTGAAGTTAATGGTCGAAGAGCTTGAGTCCATTGATATGCCTACGGTTTTCATATGTCCAATTTCTTTGGAGCCAATGCGAGACCCTGTGACCCTTTGCACTGGTCAAACCTACGAGAGATCCAACATTGTTAAATGGTTCTCATTAGGCCATTACACATGTCCCACCACAATGCAAGAGCTTTGGGATGATTCGGTGACTCCAAATAAAACCCTTCAGCAGCTAATTTATAGTTGGTTTTCACGGAAGTATTTGGCTATGAAGAAGAGGTCAGAGGATGTGCAAGGAAGGGTCAAAGAGGTTTTGGAGAATTTGAAGAAAGTTAAGGGTCAAGCTAGAGTTCAAGCACTTAAACAGCTTAGGCAAGTGGTTCAAGCTCATGGGACAGCTTTGAAGACTGTAGCGGAAAATGGAGGCATTGCTTTCATTTCATCTTTGCTTGGTCCTTTTACAACCCATGCTGTTGGCTCAGAGGTGATTGGTATTCTTGTGAACTTCAATCTTGATTTAGATTCCAAGTCTGATTTGTTGCAACCTGCTAAAATATCTTTGATAGTTGATATTTTAAATGAAGGGTCGATTGAGACCAAGATTAACTGTACTAGGTTGATTGGAATGTTGATGGAAGGGAATGATTTTGCATCCCAAAATGTTGCAAGTTTGAGTCTTTTAGTTGGTTTGTTGAGGTTAGTGAAAGATAAAAAGCACCAAAGTGGGGTTTTATCTGGACTCATTTTACTCAAAACAGTTTGTTCTAATGAATCAGTTAGGAACTCTTTTGTCAATGTTGGGGCAGTCCCTCAATTGGTTGAATTGATGCCTGGTTTGAACAATGAATGTTTGGAATTAGTCCTTTGTATATTGGAACTTTTGTCAAGTATTACAGAAGGAAGATTGGCTCTAAAAGATTGTCCAAATACCATACCAAATGTGGTGAAATTATTGATGAAAGCTTCTGAAAACTGTACTCAGCTTGCATTGTCAATACTCTGGTCCATATGCAAGTTTGCACCAGAGGAATGCGCTTCACTTGCTGTTGATGCTGGTCTAGCTGCAAAGCTCCTTCTAGTTATACAGAGTGGTTATGATCCCGTGTTGAAGCAACGGTCGGCCGAGTTATTGAAACTGTGTAGCCTAAATTTCACTGATAACATCTTTATTTCCAAGTGTAAGCTTACACGAACTATTGAATGAACTTTCTGGTTTGGTTCCCTTGTCCAATATAACAAATGGGGTTGATGAGCAACCAGCTTTGGAGAACTTGGATTTGGGTCATTCAGGGTTTCTGAGGTACCCTTTACTCTCTTGTCCATACTAAACTTTTTTTTTCATTTCAAGTAGTAGCATAATGTGAATTTGAGCTAAACTGAAAGTTGTGTAGTTATCAATCTGCTGTTTATAAGCTCAACTTTCTGTCTATAATTTCCAATAATTCCCAGCAAGGTTGTGATTCAATCTGTCTGCGCCATTGGTTGCTTTGTTGCTCAATCCACAAGAGAGAACTCTAACTTCAAACACTTATAATGAGCTTAGTGGGGGAGTTGCTATGTTACTCTGACTCTTTATTTTTCTTGAAAAACCCATATCCGACACTCATGTCTGATACATATTTTGGACATAGCAAATGTCTGACACTTTTGTTTTCATGATTAATCGTGATTCACAAGCGATGCACACTCACCCCTTTGCCATAGAAAAGGAATGTTTGATCATTTGAGTAGGCTTAATATCTCACTTGACTACTCGAGCTTCATTATCCATTTACTTGATTGACCATTTGAGCAAGTACCACATATGGCCGGTTCGACCATTTGAGCAAGCTTAATGTCACATACTTGAATTATCATTAGTCATTGTTGATTGAAATCAAAACCCAATATTTAGATTGCTTAAGGTCACACGAAGCAGACGATACCTATCTTTTTTCTCAAAGGACAAAACCATGGGAATAAGTCACCTCAGAAGCAATTATAGAATAAACAATAGGATAATTCTTGCATCATCATCATTATCTTCTCCATCTGCATGAGTGCAACTGAAAGAAGGTTTTTACTCCATTTCTTACTATGAAAGGGGAAACATGAGCACCTTGGGTTTAGAGTTCAAATCGCACTCGTCAATTTAAAATTGTTTTTATGTTAATGTTGGATAGTTATAAGTTTCTGCTTGATTGAGCTAGGTTCAATATTGTTACCTTCAGTTTATCTAAAGAATTTACAGTTCACTGTATATTGAAATTATAAGCTTGTAAATCATGAACTTAACATAATTTGGTTCATGCAACATGTTCAAAATTCAAAATTCAACATCCACAATCATTTTCTACCTCTCAGGAAATAACATTAAGCAAGTGTAAGATGCAATATCCAGCATCTGCAACCACTTTCTTTTTCCGATATAACCTAGTTTAATCTATAATATTTAGGAACAAACCATGGCTGACAAGTACAAAAGTACGAAAATTAAGAGATTAACATAATAATATAAACTTTCATAACTAATTGGTTACATGTTTGTCGGCAGATGAAACTCGTGCTTCTGTTCCTTCTTCTGCAACAGCCTAGGGGCTTACCAATAGTTGCAATGTCTATGTAGCAGGCAAAGAGGAAGATTCAACAAGGTTTGAACCAAGGAGATCATTGCAATGGCTAACGCCTTCAGGAGTCTTGTTATTCTCTGGACTGCTTCCAGCACTGCTATTCGAAAGGGAAGCAAAGGTTGTCTTTTGTAAGACCCCAGTTGGAGATGATCCGACCAGAGGACTATTTTCCGAGCCCTCAGTCATTAGGTTCAATAGTGATGAGTTCTTTAAGTCCACCATGGTGTTGCCGTTACTGTGCAGAGCCTCACCAAGAGGGCCACCAATAGAAGTCCCCCAAGAGACTGGAATCCAGTTTGCTTGCTTCTGGTTTGATTCATTAACTACATTACCCACTCCCAATCCAATGTTTATTGGGTCAAACTCACGAGATAATCGGAGAGGTGACGAAGTTAAATTTTCGTTGTTGGGAGAGGAAGTTGTGGACGTAAAATCTGAGGCAGCCATGGGGATTGATACGGAAAGTTGAGTCCTGTATGATTGAACATCAAGTTCGGGCCAGGAAATGGCAGAGCAATGAGACTGACTTTTAGGCCGATCATCAATGAACCGACGAAAGGATTGCTGGGAATCAGTTTCTTGGCTAGTAAGATCTTGAGATGAACCAAAATTTCTGCTGTTAATCATGGAAGAGCTTTTATGGGAAGGATTGAGCTCGCCAGAGGAAACAACTCCAAACCCATTTCTCAAGTTCTCTTCGTATGAGATTGGTTGCTTTGGAATCAAGAAAGGGTTTTCTTTAGATTTTAAGTCACCATTGGGGGATATCATGGAGAGTCCTGCTGCAGTATAAGGCATTTTTTCACCTACAGTGTCTTTATTCAGAATCGACCTGCAAGAACAGAATTCATTAATATGAAAGTAATATTATGTAATAACTAACTTCTATCTCGGATATAGTATATCTCCGACACGAATATATGTAGAGGATAGTTCTATCACCTGTTCAGTGAAGCTGCAGCAGAAAGATTAGATGTGCCACCAGGCTGCAAATTCTCATACTTCTGCCGAGCACTGGTGAGGATGTTGGGCTCACCGCTACCACCAACTGGCCCTACCGCTGATGCTGAAGAGGATGAGACATTAGGCATCAGCTTGGAAGTAATGGCGGCAGTGGCTGTGACGGAATGGCCGGGTTGGCCTTCCACAGGCTTTCTTGAACGATGGCGACCTCTGTTCATGTGCCGCTCGCAGTACTTCTGGCCAGCAACAGCATCTCTCGAGCACCGCCATTTCTTTCCATCGGTTCTGCGACACCTTCCTGGCTCTGGATCAGTGTTGTTTGAGAACCCAAATTGAAAAGCTTCCCATCCCATCGCTGGAACATCATAAACAATAACATGAAACACCCATAACATAAAACAGACAACAAATTCCAAATTGTAACTTGAAAAACGAAAACTTAAACTGGTAGATGTTGGCCTAATCATGCATGCCAATGTCTTTTTCAGTCAGCTAATCCATATTTGATACAAGTTTTTAACTTTTCAGCTTTATCATTGCATTGTTTTCACTTAGCTCAACAGTTCTTTTCTTGGTACCCAAACAAGTGAGGAACATACATGTATTGGATCTGAAGTGTCCACCAGAAAAGCTCGAGAAATCGGTAGAATCAAGGGATTTTCTTATAGGGAGGAGAAGATTAGAAGGTACAGGCACATTTGCAAGTATGTACTTTAAGATCAAAGCCTGGTGTTCAAGCTCCATCCATTGACATGGAGTGAATGGACCTTTACACACTCCATGCATGTTTGCACCATTAAATCCTCCGTTGTTGTACCCTGAAAATATAATACCAAGAAAAACTTAGGTGTTTCTCATTTTTACTCTAAATGTAAAAAAGGGGGAAAAGGGGGCACACAAAAGTTGTGGCAGGATAACCCAGAAACCATAACTTGTCTACTAAACTTAGGGAGGATACAACAAGAAAACATAACATAAAAAGGATGTTGGGGAAAATGGTAAACAAGACAAAAAAAAAAGGATAATCTTTTAAGGGGAAGAAAAATAGAAAACTTCACTTTTATTGATATGACTTTAAAGGAAAGACCATTAGATTCTCCAAGAAAAGACCCTAAACCAGGGAACCAATAACCAAAAAAAAAAAAAAACATGTCTAATCTTTCATACAAATTCACAAATAATGTTGGAACCTCTGCATTGCTTCAAATGCCTTCAATATGTAAGTACCTGTGAGGTAAATGTGAGGAAATGTGACATTTTTGGAGCTTCTATCCACTGAAAGAGCATCTGGTTTTGGGGCTGAGAAGCTCAGCATTTGTTGCTCTTCTTGTTCATCAAAGAAGATAGAGGCATTGGATCTCAATGAAGTATTTCTGTGGTGGAACATCAATGGCTTAGAAGAGCCTGAAAAATCATCATGAATTTTGGCCAGTTTTGAACTCCTCAACTCATCTTCATTGTTGCAAGATCTCTCTTGCTTGAACAAACCCCCAGATCCGTACCACTTTTGGCTTGTCTCTTGATGATCTGAACCAAGAGAGGAAAAACCAGTTGCAGTCTCTGAACCTATAAACCCCTCAAAACCCACTACCCCAAAATCCATATGGCCAACAAAGAAAAATCAAACTACCAAAACTCTACACTCAAGAAAATGAAGCATTGGGTTATTTTCATTCATACAAAGCACAGCAGCTTGAAAGTAGTTCATATTAAAACAAGTTCTCTTTCAAAGATTTTATATATTTTAAGAGAAAAAAAAGAAAATATTAAATAATTGGAGATAAAGAGATAGAGAGAGAAAGAGAGGCAATGAGTAGACTGACTGGACAAAGCTAGCAGTAAATACTACCACATGTGTATATATTATATATTTAACTAACAAAATATCAGTCCCTAATATGCCTATATAGATGAGTTATTATTAGCTTCTTAATTTCTTACATCAAAATCTACTTGAAAAGTTAAAAATAAATTTGATTTTGGTTCATGTTTGATTAAAAAATCTGCCATTTGCAAAAGTTTGGAGACTTTCCCATTTCTAACTTCATCTTTTCTTTAATTCTGAGTCTTTGAACTGTGAAAAAAATGGTGGGGTGCATGAAGTCATAATATAGAGATAAACTAGCACGTGATAGTCGCCATAACTAAATTCTCTCCCTCCTTCTGTTCATACTGTACATTCACTACAATCTCTTTCATGGAAATTTAAAGCATGTTTAAATTCAGATAGCAAATGAATTTGTATCACACCTAAAATCAATGTATAATATTTAAACAACATTTCCTTATTTAAAAAAAAAACATAATTCCTTGCCATAAACTATATATTACTACATATATTCCTTGTTCCCATAAACTTATACTGTTCCCCATTGCTTATCGGCTGTCTTGTTGGTTAATACCAGCTTCTGTGCTTGCATTGCACCAAAGATTATTACCACTGACAACATAATAATAACAACCTAAACCCAAATAATTTGAAGTGAATTAAAAAAGTCCAAAATAATCTAAACCGTCTAAATTAAATTGGTGGAGATAGAAAAATATTAGTAGCAAGTAACAAAAACTGTCATTTCGAAACCAAGAATTAAGGGGTGATCTTAGCCTATAATAGATAACCTCTTCTGTTTGGTAATTGCAATAAATTACAGTCATTAAGACATGCGCCTTGTGATTTTTTTCGACAACTATGAAGTTCATTGTATCCGGTAAATTTATTTTTTTTCCAAACATGTTGGGTGAAATATAATAATAAATTTCGTTTTTATACCTTTTTTCATATTTTAAAATTTAGGTCAAATAGTTAATATTGTTAAAATTACTATGAAAAATTCAAGTTTATTATAATTTTTTTTTAATTACGTTGTTACTAAATGAATATTTTTTTATTTTTTATTTTAAAAAGACAGGCTAACAAATTTGACAAAAAAAAGTTTAATAATGTTAACAATTTGACTTAAATTTTGAAATATGAAAGTAAAGAAATTAAATTACTAAAAAATATATATAAAGACTAAATTTTGAATTTAAGAATAGTATAAGGATTTATGATTTATTACCCATAACATTCTTGTCCTTTTTTGGGTACAAATTATTGTCATTCAATATTAATCAAAACTAGTGTTGTTTGGACCGGCGGACCGAGAACCGATCAGGGAATTGATCCAAAATGTGATTTTGAACCGATTAGATAAGGAACCAATGCGAACCAAATAAAAACTCATTGAACCTGATCTTTTAAATTTTTAGGGGGTGTTTGGTAAATAGAGTTTTAAGCCTTTTTTAGCTGATTTTAGCACAAATAGAATACTAGGTAGTCAAACCCTCTAATTATAGTGTTTAGTGAATGGAGGTTTGCAAGAGCTTGTTGAGCTCAAAACCTCCAAAACAAAAAATATTGGGATGGACAACTTTTTTCAATAGTTTATTGGGATGAGATATGTCGAATGACATATCTGACCATACTTGCTCAAAAGTTACTCCATTTGTCACATGTTCTCAAACTTAATAAGGGTGCCAAGATATCAGTAGTCTCTATTCTCCTATTTTCACTTTTACCCCGAAAATTCAAAGTAAATAAAAAAAAAACATTCACTATGAATTTACAAAAATCAACATTGTCGCAAGAAATTTTCAATCGAGCCCTTTCATCATTGAATATTTATGCATTCTTAATTTATTTTAAATTTACTTGTGTAAAATGATTTCTTTATGCAACTTTATATTAATTGAAATATGCTACTTGATAAATTTATTTAGAGTAAGATATAATTATCACTAATTCACATACTAAGAACATGATATAATTATCACTAATAATATAGTTTACAATTATATTGATATACTATTAATATTCATCAATTTCCACATGGTTAATATTTGCAAATAAGGAACTTAAGAAAATTTTTTATTTAAATTTTAAAAAATATGCATTAATTAATTTTCATAATGGATGTTTTAATTCCTTGGTAATAGCATTTTATTTCAATACTTTCACCTAATAAAAACTAAAGTATTATAAACAAATAAATACTTAACAATAAAATATGTCATGTCATTATTTGTCATTTTACGCATATCAACTTTCAACTAGCAACTAAGTTTTTCCAAACACTTCTAAATAAACAAATAGAATCAGTTGGTCAAACCAGCCATACAATCAACAATCAGCTATCAGCCAACTGTTAAATAGGACCTAATAATTTGTAAATTGGATCGGTGAAACTGACGAATCAGTATTTTAACTAGTTCAACTATCGATCTGATTTAGAAAACATTGATAAAAACCAAATTCGAAGGATAATAACCAATGTAATTTAGTAAAAAAATTTGGATCTTGATACTTCCATCAATACATATCAAGTTCCTAAAAAAAAAGGTACAATATAGGCTAATTTAGAATAATGTCATCTTTTTTAATTGGCCTTTTAGGTTTTTTTTTTAATTAGGGAAATAGGTCGTTTTTGGAGAGAGAGCACCAACGGTCATTTCCCCAATGGCTTTTTGAACGTTGGCAACCGTAAAATTTTTTAAGGGCTCCAATAGTAATTTTTTTCTTATAAATACTAGGCCATTTTCCATTCTTTTCACTCAAATCCAACTCTCAATTCTTTCTAAATTCTCAACTCTCTCAATTCTCTCAAGTTTTGCTCTAAATTTTCTAATACCTTTGTTTAAAAATATTATAGTTTTATTTAATTTTTTTGTATATTATTTGTTTCGATTAAATTTTCATGAATGACAACTTCTCTGATTTGTTTCAACGACAAGCACATTTCCGCTGCTGAAGCGATTATGGTAAAACGAAATTTTAAATTTGTTTATTTTCAACTAATTTAAATTTAAAGTTTTTTATTTTTTAAATATTTTAAATGAATTTATTTTGTCGATATAAGTAGGTGGATGATCGTGTTTTGAAGGGGTTCAAATATAACTTGTCAATGAGCTCAAATATCTAAATTTGTGGTTACTTGCAAGATACAAGATTCTTACATGCGTCTCATATGCTCAGGGGCTGCAAACTCGACCCTACACTCATTAGCGCGTTGATAGAAAGATAGAGGCCCAAGACACATACTTTTTATCTTCCATACAGTGAGTTTACAATTACACTCAATGACTTAGCTTTACAACTCAGTTTTCTAGTGGATGGGTCAATCGTTACGAGGTCAGCGATCGTTCTTGGTAAAGAGGACATTTGCGAGACATTTTTGGGTAAGGTGTCGAATAAGTTTTACGATGGTCGGATAGATATGAAGTGGTTGGAAATCAATTTCAAATATCTTTCTAATGATGTGCCTGACAGCATCAAAGAACTATATGCCTGAGCATTCATCCTAAGGTTAATCGGGGGCATTCTAATGCTTGATAAATCTCGAAATTTGGTACACATAAGGTGATTACTACACCTAATCGACTTCAAAGAAAACGGACGACTGAGTCGGGGATCAACTGTGTTGGCCACATTGTACTAGAAGTTGTGTCGAGCAACAAAATTGGATAAGATGTTAATCAGTGATTATTTGCTCCTGTTGTAGTCATAGGCCTGGTGGCAGCTTCCATGTCCTCAAGTGAACGACCCCATATACGTTTCCATTGGTGACAAGGTAAAAATTATTTGATAATAAATATGTAGTTTTTATAGTAAATATTTTTTTTATTTATTATATATTTGAATTAACATATCGCTTGAATAGGTGGAATCATAAGCTGAGTTATATGGGACTACCGGAACAGCTCAAAGATATCCAAATATTGTTAGATCAAAGCTTGGAAGTCAAGGTTAATTACTTATTTTTTTCAAACATATAATAATTAAATAATGGTTTGTAAAATAAAATTCTGTACATAACAAAATTTACAATAGTGCACTACAGTTTGAATGGATGTCATACGCTGAGTCGGATATCATAAAATGTGTCCTGCCAATTTTTTTGGTCATTCGAAATATATGGGACGCGATTATGTCGTTGATAGTGTACGTAGCGGTGGAGATGTATGAATCAGATCAAATGATGCGACAGTTCGAATAAAGGTAACAAATTTCACCACTACAGCGAGACATGGAAGCACTGCACAAATTGGATCTACGAGGGAAAACCGACGAAAATTGTCAAGATTACCATAAGAAGTTCATTGACGTTTGGGATCGTAGGATGGAATTCTTACCCCTCTGCAAACTATTTTTTCTTATCAAACACCGCGGCCAGCTTGGAGTACATTACCTGGTTTAGAGTCACTGGTAAATCATATTTGCTACCGGTGTAGGAGAGGAGTAGGAAACTTCATCAAAAGAAGCCACGCTGAGCGCCCCAACAGCTAGGTCCAAAAGAAGTGTCACAATAGATTCGTTATCGGTTTTAACCCAACAAGCGCATTGATAACTACACCACATCTTAGTCAGTTCACTCCACTTATTATTGTTCATTCCATTAACCTTGTATTTTTCACAAGCAACACACTATGTACCACTGTAGCACCCTATTTCTACCTTTCCTATAAGTACATATTTTGGGACACATCCGTCCCCAGCATTCTACGCCTCCATGCCAAAATTGATGCCGAAGCAAATGCCAAGTCAAATACTGACGCATGTACCGTCATCAATGACGACACTGATGTTGACACCAATGCCATCATTGATGCTAGTATCAATGCCTAGGTTAATATCAACGTATCTAAATTTTACAACATCGTACGGTTATTCACCAATAGTGTCAAAAACACCCACAGCGTCATTATTTTATCAACGTGGGTCATCGGCACAACCAATTCTCTTAAAATGGAAGACACACGATGGGACGCTAGGACGACACCGCATTCAAGCACAAATGAAGGCGATGGAAACGAAGACAAAGCTAAAGATGGAGATGAAGATAAAGACGACAGTGGAAATGAATATAAAGATGACGATGGAGGTAAAGACGAAGAAGATTAGGATGGTTGTCATGATTAAATGGAGGAGCCGACACTACTAGTTGTGCGCAGAAATCCTATGCGTACCCATCAGCCCCCACCTTACGACACACATCCAGCCCAACGACACCGATGATGTACTTTTTATTTACTTATTGCGATCTAAATATAAATGACATCAATAAAAAAAACTATATATAATTTATTTTTTGTATATTTCTATTGCAACTCATATTTGCCTTTGTTAAATTCTAATATAAATTATACATAAATTTTCATATATAATATTTGATATGAAATATATAACTTCGGATAGGAGCATTTATTGAACTAGTAACAATTCCCCGAGAAATTGTAATTGGTACTTAAAGTAGTAATTTTTACATTATGTAAATGATAGTTAATGATGACAAATACAGTTGAAATACAAGTTAAAAAGAAAGAACATTTTTTTACACAAAAAAGGAAGCATTGTAAATGCATGTTTTGAAAATATTCAATGAAAACATTAGTCTTGCGAGACAACATTTTCGACCACTGGGATTTTTTCTTTGCAATCTCACCTTTTGCCCATGCCTATAAAATAGGGCTTCCCCTTCATACTCTATCATTCTTAGAACATCACCTCTCCTGACCTCGATCCCTCCACTTTACAATATTTCTCTCTTTTTTGTTTTCTTCCCCGCTTTAATGTTAAAAATTTTTGTCTTTAATAAAATTCCCAGTTTAAGGTATTTTTAAGTCGTCGATGATGCAATATCACTCCGAGGTACACACATTTCATATATCCTACCGAGATTGGACTATTACCTTCGAAACCTATCTTGTGGAAGTCGAGTTTCAGGGTTATTTTACTTTGTACAATCATAAGTGAAAGTCTATGTAGATGTTTCAATTGACGATCGTCATACGGTCATGAATCGAAGTATACCAAGGCAACCTATTGATGGTTGTTAAGCAGGCACAAGCTCAAACTTTTTGGGTACTCGAAAATGTTGCCTTATAAATATCATATAGAAGTTTGAGAGCATAATCATAAGGAAAAACAGTGGGGCTTCCTGCTATAATCGGCATAATTTTTTTCTCAATTTCCATGCAGTCTGTATCTTTAATCTTTCTTTTTATCCAAATACTGACACCGTCATGGACACAAGTGGACTCTTAAGTAGACAGTGGCGGTTGCGATGCAGTAAATGTGATGCTCCTTTCGGGGTGACAACGGTTGTTGCTATTAAACAACCCATTAATAACTACAACTACTATCGCGCCGACCTGAGTTTGACATCTACTGTGCCGAAACATCCGCTCCCCGCCTGAGAGCTCTCTTGTGTCCACCTCATTTTCAGCCTTTGGATAAGAATGAAAGATTAAAGATACCATCTATAACACCCCAAACCCGGCCTAGACGTTATGGCCGAATCAGGCGATATCACATGGAATGGAATTTGAAATCGAATTTATCAAGTTAAAATCGTTTCCGTTTATTAGTTTTTATTTATCTTTCGTCAATTTCAAAAATATTTTCTCGTTAATTTGATTCGTTTAAAAACATATTCTGTAACGGAAGCTTTTAAAACCATGATATTTAAAGAAAACCGTTCGCGTTTAGAAAAAAACGTTGTATTTAATAAAACCGAGTTTTCATTGCAGTTCTAAAGTTCATGAAAATAGTTAAAATCCAAAACAAAGGCAAATAATCCAACAATACCAAATTACATCAAAAATACCCTAGAAAATAAATAGGAAATAAATAACGTAACTGAAATTAAAACAGTTCAATAATCATGTGGTCACCGTTGAGCCCTCCGCCATACCGATCCATCTAACCTGTGCAGATAAAATAGGAATGGGTGAATTTACGTAAACTCAATGTGTAATCCTCACAGAAGACATACATACAGTCAAACAACAGATATCAGTCAAATGTAGTCTGGGCCTAAGCCCATTACAGATTCAGATACAGTTTAGGTCTTAGCCCATTCATATACAGTTTACATACTGTAACAGAAATCAATATCCTACCCATCAGCCTCTACACATCATCTTTGACCATCCCTACATACCATGTGGAGTTTAAAACACCCACCCACCCCTACACACCAAGTTGTACCAAATGCAACACATATCAGTAATATTGCAGCTGAGCTGCCAGATAATAGGCATGGAAACCTTTTAGTACACTTTCTCCAATAATCAATCATTTCACCCCAATGCAGATGCAACTAAACATTCTCAATCCATATATACAAAAATGCATGCTTACATGTTAATATTCAGTTATTAGTCATACATACAGATCAGTAAACATGCATAAATTTAACATGCTCAATACATACATTGTATGTTTAGATCACACAATTTAGGGTTTACGTAGCGCTTACCGATCCTATAGTAGGTTTATAGTTGACTTGGGCAACCCGTGCAACCCTAGGAAACATTTTAGCTAAATGGGCCTACACGCTCAGATTGACCTTGCCGTGTGGATCACACGGCCTGGCCCAAATTCCACACGCCCATGTGGATTATCCGTATGGACCCATAAGCCCGTGTGGCCCACACAGCCCAATTCGGTCAAGCCCGTGTGTCACACACGACCTACCTGGCCATCACACGGCTGTGTCTAGCACACGACCTGGCCTTCGTCGACCACACAGCCATGTTGTCGCACACGGCCTACCACATGGGTGACCACCGCTCCTGTGGTGTTGACAATTTATAATTTTGGCTTTCGCTGAATCTCGTTTTTTGCATTTTCAGGTACACACATGATATCGAATTGATGTAAAATCACACTCGAGCCTATTAAAACCTAAAAACACGACAAAACCATACTCAATTTCAGTATTTACGTACGATTATACCGAAAACCCCAAACCAACTACAACAGAAAACAAGTACTTACCGCTCCTCCGACACTCTGAAAGATTAACCACTAACCCGCAAGAGTAGAACCATGATTCCCTCAACTCGCTGCTACCCAAAATAAAAGTATAACCTTAATCAACATCACACTTGAACCGTGATCGCATCACAGTTACTGACCGGAACCTCCACTTAGACTTCAACCCTTAACCGTATCAAGCACTGCCATCCAAAAACCTAACTTCCATAAGATGAGTTTCTAATGTAATGATCTAATCCTGACAAGGCATATGAAATGTATGTGTTGTGAGACACATTATCGCATCCCCGGCCTATCAATTCTACCTATAAGTGTTCGAGGTTTCACCCCTAAAATCCTAACCCTAATTCTTAAAAAAACCCTAACCCTAACAAAATTAAAAAAAACTCTAACTCTATTAATTTTTTTTAAAAAAGCCGAGCTGCGCGTGCTTTTACACTTTATCCAAAACTAGCCCATTTCCCTAATTTTAAAAAAGGCCTAAAAAGGCCAATTAAAAAAAACGATGTATATCTTTAATTAGCCTAAATATGCCTATTCGTGCAATAAAATATATTTAAAATAATTTTAAAAAGAATTTAAATTAGAGGATAAATTATCTAGTTGGTCACTTAATATTCAATGCGCTTTAATTTGGTCACTCAAAAAAATCCTTTCAATTTCGTCACCCAAATTTTAAGACATTTTCATTTTAGTCACCCAAACATTAAATCATTAATGGCAGCTTACTATACATGTCAAATCGTGTCCATATCATGTTTATACTTTTATTTTGGTCACTGAAAAAAATCTAATTTTAAGTCTTTATATAGGTAAAAAAATTAAAAATTAAAGTGAAAAAAAGGCAGAAACTAAAATAACTCATTAAAAATTTTGTGGTATTTTACTTGTTTACCCCAATGCTAAAAATTCTATTTTTTTCCAAAATTGAAATTTTAAATTTTAAGACATCAAAATCAATTAAATAAATCATTGAAAATTTTTATCCCTTGCTAGTGTCAAGTGATTTGTTACTATAATGTTAAAATTAATTAAATTAATCTCCTCCTAAAATTTAAAATTTTATTTTATGTTTCCAAAATTAATTAAATTGATTTCCTTCTAAAATTAATCTCCTTTCAAAATGAAAGTATACAGATTATGTGGACATGATTTGGCGTGTACAATCAGCCACCGTCGATAATTTAACGCTTGATGACTAAAATGAAAACGTCCTAAAAGTTTGGTGACAAAATTGCACGAATTTTTTTGAGTGACCAAAACAAAGCGCCCTAAAATTGGATGACCAACTAAATACTTAACCTTAAATTATATTAGGACAATCCTAAAAAATCATTTTTTAAGCTTCCAACAAAGATGTGACACTTCAAATTTTTTTAAAAAAATTTATGATTAATATCATACACTTTCTAATACTAGATTAATTCTACTTAATAACACTTTAACCCTAATTAGTGTTTGATTAATTAAATAAATCAACAAATAATAATAGTAAAACAAGGTTTATGAAATTTTTTATTTAACTAGATTTATGACTTATGGTGTGGTGAGTTATAACTTAGAATTTTATGATTTATGGTCTTAGGGAAAAAATTAAATTAGCATTTATGGGTCTAAAAAAAACTATATGGTTTATAGTTTTAGAGTCTAAGATTTTAGTGGTTAAAGTTTAAAGTTTTAAAAATTTATAAAAAATATAGATTAATTTTGTTAATTTTAGAATAAAAATAGTAACAAGAATTAATTTGATATTTCTTAATGTATTCTATTATTCATGCACTCTAAAAAATTTAGTGGGACATGTTATTATCTTAATTCAAGTTAAACTCTTTTAAAATTACCCAATTCTCCTCCCGAGTTTAAAAAAGAAAATCAAATAAACTATTTAGTAAGCAAATGTTAAATAAATTAAAAAGACAATCATACCTTTGTTATTATTTATCTATTCATTTAACTATTTTTAATCACAATATAATGGAATTTTAGTGTGATAGATTAAGATGGATTCCTTAAATTATTTCATATAAAATTAATTAGTTGTCATTATTAAGCAGTTTTTGATGAAATCTTTTATTTATAAAAGTAAAATTTTATATTAAAGTTAATA
Organism: Gossypium hirsutum; assembly: GCF_007990345.1. Taxonomy (NCBI): domain Eukaryota; kingdom Viridiplantae; phylum Streptophyta; class Magnoliopsida; order Malvales; family Malvaceae; genus Gossypium; species Gossypium hirsutum. The sequence goes on from NC_053428.1 coordinate 29,630,904, forward strand.
TACTTAAATGTATTTGTATAAAAATTATTAAACAATAAATAAAATAAAATAAAAAAAAGTAAAAGAGGTACCATTGCTAGCTTAAGTGGCCATGTGATTGCATGGTTCACTTTTGTTAACCACTTAATACGATGATGTTTTTTTGTGAAATTATCGTCTCTTTGAGCACTTAGATTTTTACTAAAGTCGAGAAATAAATTTTCCAAAAGATGATACTCACTCGTTAAAAGGTATGTGATCTTTTGACAGGCAACATTTCATAGTCTTCTTGTGACGGGGTTAACTTCAAAGTCTTAGATTCGAGTCTCACTCAATGTCTATATTTATTATGATTATATTCTATTGTACGTGGAATTTATATAAATTTATCTTGGTATAAGTTTAGATATATTTTAATTATCAATTTGATTGTGCTTTATAATGATTAATTTTAATTATAGTTAATTAAATTTTTTTATAATTACAAATTATAATTTAATAAAAATTAAAATATTTTTATAACTAATAATTTTTTTAGTAAAAATAATTGGATATACCATAACTTGTGCTATAGATATTTTGTAGTTGATACCACCCTACAAAACGAAAAGACCAATTTTCAAAGTGAATATGACTTTTCAGTTGACTCAATGATTTTTTTTTTATTGGGTATTTGGCTCTTTGCTTTTTTCCTTTTCCCGGAGAAAATATGAAAACAAAATCTTAATTATTGTCTCAAAAGGTGTCCCGCACTGGGTTGATTTGTTTTTGGATTCAACCTACAATTTATTTTATTACTTAAAATATTAATATATTTTTAAAATTAAATTTGGATAAAATAATTTATTAGGGAATAATATTTAAAGTCTTAAACCCCATCACAAATTTATTTACTCTACAAACTTATTTATTTTAAATTAAATGATAACATTACTCTTTATTAACTAATTATTATTTTATTTTTTCTAATGAGTTTTAATTTTTTTAATTATTATTAAATTAAATTATAATTTGTATTTTATTATGGTACAATTCTTTGTTAAATAAAAAATATATATATTTTCAATTAATATATTTGAATTAATTATTATAGAATACAATCATACTGATAACCAAATATTTTTAAACTTAAACTATAATAAATTTATACTTATTTTACATATAATAGGACGAACATAAATCAAAATAAATACAGATTGACAATCTATACATATTTTACCCAAAGTAAAATTTAAACCCTGACATCTTAAAGTTTTCAAAATATTAACCTTGCCATTAAACTAATAACTTGTTGATTGTAAACTTATTTTTTAAAAAATAATTATCGATGGTAATTATATAATGTTGTTTGTTTTTAGTCTTTTGTTTCTTTTTTTAATATTTTTTTACATAAATACATGTCAAATATTTAAGACTTAATTTATAAAATATTTTAATCAATTTCTTTTCATTAAGACATTCTAATTTGTTTTATATAAAAAATAATTTAATGAATTCATCTAAAAAAAAGTTCACATATAAATATAAATGTTAATTTTATATTAAATATTGTTATTAGCTTAAGTTGCTTATTTGCTTAACACAACAAGTGCAATGAAGTGCTAGACTACAATAGCCACTATGGTTTGGCACTATGATAAACTATGCTAACAAAAAATACCAAAATTTGTTTATATAGATCGGTTTTCTCATGTCCACGGAGCCTAACTTGGTGAGAAATTTCAATACCTTTAGTTAATAATATAACAAGCGACCCACACTCCGTCGCTCTCTAAGTATAAATACCTCACCTTTATACCTAAAGACTAGAACTCTTGCATTCAAATCCTCCCCTTGAAAACTTGGGCAATAAACACTCTCAACAGCGTTTACATTTCAACATTAGCACTCTCTAAAAAAAAAAGTTCCTTAATGAACAAGTTCAAATGCTCAAATTTAAGTGATCTCAATAAGCTCTCTTACAAAACCTAGACAAGCCATATAACATATATTTAATTCGGCTTGCTATCATAGAATTTAATTGAACACAAAATAACTACTTGAAATAGCTATTACAATATCAATAATCAAAGTACAATTAATCAAAGATTTGATTTCCAAAACAACTACATAGCCTTCATCGATTCTCCATGTTATAAGGGTTGATTTGATTCACTTGAATCCAATTCAATCTTCAAATTACCAAGGATTGATTTTCATACATAAAGCAAAATATCTTCAATAAAACAACAAACAAGTATTAAAATTGCCTCATTGGCAGTGTGTAGTTGGCACTATTGAGTGCCACACAGCAACTATCGGTACATTTTGCCAACATAAAGTTATTTGATATATTAAGAAAATTAACATCGAATGTAACCATGTTGTTCAATATATAAAAAAGTTTAATACAATAATTTGGATATCTCATTAAAAAAAAAGAAATAATTTATTTTTTAAAATAAAACCAATTTAACATTTAACACATTTAAAAAATTAAATGTTTTCAATTCATTTTTTCAATGATTCATCGAACCCATCAAATTTGCATCATAATTATATTGTTGTTACATTATAATGATATTAGGACATTAGAAATGAGATAAAATAACATTTAATTCTTCAACTTGACAATTTCTCCTATTTTAGTATTTATAATCTTTTTAGTTTACATTAGTTTCGAAAATTAACAGTTTTTTTTTTAAATTTAATCTAAGAACATGGTTTCCATTATGCGACACTTTAAAATTATGTCATATCATCACTTGAAAAATTTTAAAGGTTTAAAAAAAGAATATAATTTTGTTATATTTTTTATACTTATTTAAATTTTTATATAAAAATTATATTTTAAATAGCGATACTGTCACATTAAAAAAATCCCAATATAAAAATAAAAAAAATAAAAAAACTGTAAAATTTGAGCACTCATCTGAACAAATAAATTCAAAGATGAAACTAAAAAAAGTTGTACAGTTTAAAGATGAAAGATTTAGCTGATAAATATTTATATTATATCCATGGAAATTAGGTTGGAAAGATAATTCAATGATTGAATTGAAATAAAAGAGGGAAGAGAAAAGGTTGGGTAAAAGAAAGAAAGAAACAAAAACGAAAAGTTGAGAGGAAAGAAAGCAAAGACTGCAAGAGCAGAGCAAATATTATCCCCATCATATCATCTTGGATTCCACAATTCATTTTAATTTCTTTTCATGTCCACACAAATGGGTGTAGCTAAACTTAGATTTGAAGTTTTATAGAAATCAACTCGCAGCTCAAGTTTGTCACTCCACTCCGCTTATGTTTATAAGATTATATAAATATGTATTGATTTTTAGTAAAAATTCATTTAAGAGTTTTAATTGCTTTAAAAAAGTTTTAATGGTTAGAAATATTTAATTAAATATAATAACTATCTATTTTCAAATTTTAATTTAATTTTATTGGAAAGGTAACTTATCAATTTGCTGGCGTTATGTCTAATCAAATAAAAACGAAAGGCGAAAGACAAGTGGGTAAATGTTGTGCTGTTGGGGTTCGGAGAGGTTCGCCTCCCCATTGCCGACAGCCTTTAACTCAGACCCCCCACCTATTCCCCATTCAAGGATGAGCCCTACCATTTCTTTTTTCAAATTTATTGTTGATGAAAATCCAAATAAATTATACCTTAAGATTTTTAAATTTAATTATTTCAAATATTTAAAATTATTAAGAAATTTATTTTAATATTGGGGTAAAGAAATTATTTTTTTAATACGTAAAATGGATATAATTTGTGAATAAATCAAAATAGAACAAGTAAATCCAAAATCGTGTTTCTTTATTTGTTTTGAATTTGTTCATGACATTTATATTTTTTAAAAAGCATCAAAATTAACTCTCTTGTCACACCTTGATTAGTAAACAGTAAATTTTATACCCTAAACACTAATTAATAAGTAAAAGAAAAAAAAATTAAAATTTAAACACTAATAATTTTGGTTAAATGATATCGATATTAATCAAAGTAAGATTAAATTGATAAATAACATTATTTAATAAGTGTAAAAAGTAATTGTTTAGAAGCATATGAAAAAATTTACACCCTAACTAACATATTATTTATATCCAATTCCCCATGTCATAGTCTTTTCCCATGTACATCTCGATCAACGTAGCTAACCTGCTAAGGCTTTCCATGTGAAGCGCAAACATGAAGCATCAACATAGCCAATGAACACCAAGGGTTTGAAACAGCTTGGTTTCACCCCAACACCACAAATAAAAAATGTATGTAGGATTGATACATTGTAATCCCATTGGAGTTTGGGGGTTCATCATGGGTTCCATTAGCAATTGAATTGGAATAGCTCAAGACCCAAGAAAAAGGGATAAAAAAAAGCTTTTACTAAAATGAATAGGTTATGGTAACGAGAAGATAATCATAATAATAAAGATTTAAGTAGTGCAAATGAGATTGATAAATCCTATAAAGGATTTTAATTCAATAACACCTAGAGATGCAGTGCACATCTTCATCTTCATTTTTTTTTTCTTTTACTCCTAAGGTCTTTTAGCCAATTCCGACTTTACTAAATCCAACCTTATTTAACCAAGGGGTTTATTTCAAAACTTTTGAGAGTTTAAATGAAAATTTTCAATCTTTGGTAAATTTATTTTTCAAATTTTTTTTAAAAACTTTTCTCAAATTTTAAATTTACACCATATTTAATGAAATAACATTCCCCCTTATTCATTGAATGATAAATCATTCATTTGTTTGGTTGAACGTATACTCATTCAATAGAATGAGCATTCCATTTTTATTCATTGTCTTCACATAATAGCTATTTTTTAATATCATTAAAGAATGGTTATTCCATGCAACATTAAATACCAACAAAAAAAATTCCAAATTAGTCCTTTAAAATTTGGATTTAAAAAATAAAAAAATAAAATATTTGAAATATTTTAATATAATTTAATATAAAATATTTAATTTCAAAATATAATTTAAAATAAATTATTTATTTTTATTAAATTATTTTTAATAATTATCCTATTAAAATTTAATAACAATAAAATAATCATCTACTTAAAAAATTATACTAAGGGTACTCTAGTCATTTCAAATTTTTTCCTTGTGCTAATACAACATCATCGTTCCATTCAACCAAACACAATAAGATTATTACGTTCTATTCCATTCCATTCAACCAAATAGTTAAATTACAGATTATAGTCCTATTACATTACAACTCTATTATATTACAGTAAACCAAACGTAGTGTTAATGTTTAATTACAATTTTCAAAATTTTAGGTTTCGAGTAGATTTATTTTTCAAATTTTTTTTGAGAATTTTTTCAGAGCTAAGGCACCTTGACTCTGAATACCCATCCACCTCAGCATATTACGTTAAACTCTTGGGACAGTTTGGTTCATTAAAATTGAATAGGGTTGTAATGGAATAAAATTGTAATTAGTAATTCAATTATTTGGTTGAAGGGAATAGAATAAAATTGTATTAATATTCTTGTGTTTGGTTGAATGAAATAGACAATGTAATAGCATAAGGAAAAAAAAGAAATGACTAGAGTACCCTTAGTAGAATTTTCTTTAGGTAGGTGATTATTGTTATTAAATTTTAATAAGATTATTATTAAATATAATTTAATAAAATAATAAATAATTTAATCATATTTTAATATAATTATTATTAAATATAATTGTTTTTATATTAAATTATATTAAAATATTTCAAATATTTTATTTTTATATTTCCTGAGTCCAAGTTTTAAAGGACTAATCTGAAAATTAATTTTATTTTATTATTCAAGGTTGAATGGAATAATAATTATTTGGTGATAACAAATAATAGGTATTACAAAAAGAGAAGTAATAAGAAAATAATAACATTTTATTAAATGAGTATTACGTCCAACCAAACAAAAGAATGATTTACCATTCAATGAATAAGGGGGAATGCAACCAAACATGGTGTTAGATTCTTTGAATTTTATTCGTATTTATTATGATTTGGATTCAAATGTATTTCAACTATCTCTTTTATCATAATAGTTGATTATGTTTATACTTATAATTTTACTTCAAAATAAATTTATTTTAGAAAATATTTTTATTTTTTAATAATATATTAAAGTATTTTATTTCCGACAATTCCTCGAAAACTCAAACTAATAAATAATAATTGTTGAAGATGGATTAGCATAGAACCTAAAGAATAAAAAAGAAGTTGGTAAAATGGTTAGGTCTACTACAACAAAATTCTACGTGAACAACAGATAACTTTATTTTTCCCCAAGAGCTTGTTCAAAGCTCTATGTCACATGCTAAAGCATTAAGAAAATTGGTAAAATATATAAATGATTAATAAGCATTCTTGTCCTTAATTGAAATAAAAAATAATAATTTTGAACTAGTGGCGCAATTACCGAATATTCGCACGCATAAGACTTTCTTCATTATTTGTTTGCTTTTACATGTGACCAAATCTCGGGATTGAATCCCTCTGCACCAGCATTACCATCTTCATAATTTTCTTTTAAATTATTACTATTTTTATCAAAATGAATTTAGATAATAAATAAGTTGAAATGTGCTATTAGTCCCTACACTTTTATAGAAATTGAGATTTAGTCATTGCATTTTTAAAGTCTGTCTTACTTTTTTTAATTTAAAACTCTTAGTCTATCATTATCATTGTTATTAGTTTCTGCTAAACTTTTTTAAATTATAACATTATTATTTCCTGTCAATTATAGGACATGTCACATGAGGGTAGCTTAACCAAAATGTCAATTTGACCAATTTTAATAAAAAAAATTACAATTTTAATAATTAAAATCTAGACAATTTTAAGATTTAATTTCAAATATTTAAATATAGAGACTAAATCTCAATTTTTTTTCGAAATACACGTACAAACAACATATTTTAATCCCTAATAAATATTCATAAAGCCATTTATGTCCGCTTCAAATCACGAATACAATATGCTAAACTGTCCACAATTGCCATCTTATTTATAAATGATTCTTAAAAAGTCGATGCATTAATTTTTTTTAAAATATTTTGAATAAAACAATTAGTCATGTTCATTTTATTTTGGCCGAAACCACTGTATCTTCATAAAAAAAATAATTTTAGAGACAATATTATTAAAAAAAAACTCCAACATAAATAATAAAATAGAGATAAAAGAATCCAGACTATATATATATTAAAAAAATAATTATAGTGAAAAAAGAAAGTCCAGTTGGAATGTTTCACATCGACATCAGAAGTGACAAAAAGCATCAAGGCATGTGCTAACCCATAAATAACAGTTTTCGTTACCTTCTTTTCCACTTCTTTTTACATTCATTTGTGAACCTTAATTTTATTAAGATTATTACCTCCAATTGGAATAGATTTGCTAAGAAAATCAAATGTAATTTTTTTAAAAAGAAAAAACTTCACTTTTTTGTTATTTAATAAAAGTTAGTGATCTTGAATCAGTAATTTGATTTTAATTATGTATAATTGTAATACATAAATCTTGGGTACCACTATAAATAAATATCTTGTAGAATTTAAAATTATGTGTTGTAATGACAGTTTATATTATTAAATATGATATAATATCTACAAAATTATAATTCTTTATAGTTATACTCACTTTCAATTACTTTATGGCGTCTAAACACATACTTACTATCAAATATTAGATTATGATACAAAGAATATATTAAGTAAAAAAGAAAATTATAAAACACAAATCAGGTTGGGTTTCTTCATATTTATTTTGAATTTTATAGACTTTATATAAAAGTATTAAAAAAATAAAAACAACCCATAATAATATTTATTATATTTTATAAAATAATAATATCATTTTCTAACTGAATTACTCTTACACAATTTATAATTATCAAAATGGAGGAGAGATTACTTCTTGGGGCCAAGCCGAATTCAATGAACAAAAAATCTGCTGTTAAAAGATAAACCCAAAATAAGGAGGAAAAAAAAAAAAAAACATATTCCACGTGCGCCTTTCAACTTAACAGATGAGTTGATGCCTGTCTTAGTTGCAGAACACCATGGATTTCTGATTTCATTTTCGTAGCTTTTTAAGAAAAATGTGCACATATATTGGAATGTGAACCAACTGCATTACATTGCATCCCAAGCCCACCATAAAATTGTGAAAAGCCCACCCCCCAACCCACTCTACTCCACGAAGACTTCAATTTAATCCTTAAAATGGAGGTGTTACAAACATGCAAGCCGAAACGGTATCCGTTCTTCGAGCTGCTTCGCTACCTCCTCATCAACTTATCCCAGACATGACCGGAAATGGTGATTTCTGTTCATGAAATTTGCGGATTTTTTTTACACAGATTCAAAACAACATAACCAAAACACGGATATTTATCACAATGACATTTATCATGTCTCAAACCTACAAGAAGAGATCCAATACGCTACCCTGCATTATAACTGTAACTACCATTATTTCTTTTCTTACAAAAGAATCGACAGAAAACCCAAACAAAAATTCTCACATTTACTGAAAGAGTGTCCCCGTCTCCAAGTAAAGAGGTTTTCATCTTGTGGCTGGAATATGAACCAGTCCAAGGGTAGATGGTGACATAAAAGAATACTTGGGACTTCTTCGAATCTACAGTAAAAAGTCCATTTGGAACGGTACTTGGATTCTGTGTCGTCCAACTGTATCGAGATTTTCCTACTAAAATCTCTAATCTGTCCTTTACATAACCTGCTCACCAATCAAGTCTAAACCAACCAAAAGGAAGGATATACCTTGAAACAGCAAGAAATAGAAATGGATTCCCTGTGCAGACAGTAGGCTCCTAGCTGATGCCGTTAGAAGAAGGAATGCTAGTGCTAATTCCTTTGTATATATCCGATTATGCTTCTTTTTCCTAGCCTTTTGTTCTTGCAGGATTTCGGCTTTAATTTCATCAAGATCAGGTTCTGGTCCCCGAAGCTGATGTTTCGGGTCTTTCTCAATCAACGACACAAGGTCACCCTCCGATGATCGACCCAATTTTTTTGTAACAACCCACTCGTATGCATTACCAAGTTGGAATAGACCAGAGATCATAGCGTTGAACTTGGTCACTGACATGGTGTTCTCAAAAAGAAGGTAAGGTACAATGAATGGGAAGGATTTCGGGGCCGGAAGGATGTTGAGGAATGACATTAAAGCAGGGACGTAACAGACAACCCATGCTGGAAGCTCAGCCTCAGGAATAAACATCGTCATGGGGAGAATTATGCAGAAAAGAGTGAAAGAGTAAAACGGTAGGATCAGTTTTCTTAGCAGAAAGAACAGAAATATCATATTGAATTTCTTCCAGAAGCTAATCTGCATCGGTTAAAATACGGAACAAGAACAAAGTTAGGAATCGGAAACTTGGAATCAACACAGGAACTATTGAATTTGACAAAATAGGATCATTGTTGCATTAACCAAAGAGTGCTTCAAAAATGTATTCACCTTAGCATGGATAATATCAGGCAAACAGAGACGGAATAATTGCATTGGTCCGGAGTGCCATCTATGCTGTTGCTTTCTATAAGCTTCATAAGATTCAGGAAGTTCACACTGACACTGAACAGATAATAAGAAAACAATAAACATTAACTCTCAACAAAGTGAATAACTGCTAAATTCAATTGGCAATATTACATATTAAACTCAAGCTATACCTCGACATCATTGAGAAAAACAAATTTCCATCCTTGAAGATGAGCACGGACGGCGATATCCATGTCCTCAACTGTTGTCCTCTCAAGCCATCCACCGGAATCCTCCAAAGCCTTAATCCTCCAAACCCCGGCAGTTCCGTTAAAACCAAAGAAATTAATCAGAACACCATTCACTTGTTGCTCAACCTCAAAGTGAAATGACAAATTTATGTTTTGCAATCTTGTTAGCAGATTCTCATCCTTATTCACAAAGGACCACCTTGCTTGAACTAACCCTACATCCTCATTGTCCTGTAAGAATACAACCAAAATCCATCACTTCAACTAATCCTAAAACATACTAACTTGTTCTTGACTTAACCAAATTGCACTCAACTCAAGGTAGAGGCAGTTAATTTTAGTTACCTTAAAATGGGGGATGGTTCGTTTGAGGAAATCATGGGCCGGCTGGAAATCGGCATCGAAAATGGCAACAAATTCATAGTCTTTGACATAACTACAACTCATGGCAGACTTAAGATTACCAGCTTTGTAACCATCTCGGATTATTCGATGTCGATACACAATGTTGGCACCTACTTGCTGCCATTTATGCACTTCTTCTTCAATAAGCAGTTGAGTTATTGGATCATCAGAATCATCCAAAACTTGAATCAAAATTTTCGACTTTGGCCAATCCAATTTACACACTGCAGCAATGGAGTGTTGGTAAACCTGCAAAAATCAAAATCAAATCCCAATCATAAACAAAACAATGGGTTGTTTTTAAATGATAAATATTTTTTCATGGTTTTTACCTCTCTTTCATTACACATAGGGATTTGAACGAGAACCATGGGGAAGAAGCCATTTTCGCCGGTTTCAAGATCCGCAACAGCGTCTTCTTTGGGAATTGGCTTGATTTTTTTGACACGGATCCAAAAACAACATAAACAGAGGATTAACCTATCTAAGCTTTGGATTAAGAAAAGGACAATGCAGACATTCACGAGGAACTGAAGCGGGGGAGCAACGAACCCGACCCGAATCAAGACCCAATTAGAATATAGCCAGTCGAAGAAATCTCTAACACCAAATGGGGCCGTGAAAATGTACTGTAATTGAAGATTTGAAGCACGGAAATGCCAGCCTTTATAATACGCAGCAATCTCGAAACCGAGTAACAACAAAGATAACCAAAGGAACACTTTGATGCAATTATAAAACCTGGTTTTAACGGTTTTGTTCTCGAAGGAGGAAGCGCTTTCGGTGTCGGTTCGACCGGAGGCGACTCGACGGCGGATGGCTGGACCGATACTGGCCAATGTGGAGGCAACGGAGGTTAAGCAACCGGCGGCGCGGTGGGCCTTTAAGAGGAGGACCCACGTGAGTTGCTTGGCGTTTTTACCACGCGCTTTGGCTCGCGTATCGGTTGGGTTGTTTCCGATGAGGAAATCGTCTTCCGATGGACCTTCCAGCTCGACCATCGACCATTCTGGGTTGTCCATTTTGACAACCACTGGGGTTCCTTTATGAACACCTTTTGCCCACCAATCAGACGATGGCGCCATTGTTGGTTCTTTCTCGTCCTTGAAACTTGGCTGTTGGTTCGATCTTGACGGCGAACGAATTGAAAAAACAAAATATGGTAAAAAAAAAAAACTAAAAAATTAACAACATTATTAATTTATCAGGGGAAAAAACAGAAGCCCGGGAAGAAATCAAACGAAAAAATAAAAGCTTTGGGTTTTGAAGATGAGCTTCACGGTTCCAAAAAAGCTCTCTTCATTGAATCACGGGTTTAAAAACCCAAAAAATGAAAAAGAGAGAATTGGGGAAATGGTGTAACAGCTCAACATGTCCGTGATTGTGATTTTCTGGAAAAATAAAAGATTTTTTTGAACAATAATTACCATAAAATCGAAATAAGACACAATTTTGACAATAATCTTGGTTTACGTCCTTTTACTCTTTATGGATACAAAATCTTTAACAACAAAATGACATTTGAAGTTCCGACAAGGACAGAATTTCCCTTTTTGATTCTTCTCTTTCCCCCGTTAAATTTTAAATAATAAATCCAGCAACGACCTATAACAACATGAACTGGAACCCTAGTAATAATAAATATCATCGGACGAATGAATTTCAGAGTGCGCCGGCGGTGAAAAATCAAGAGATTTTTCCCGCGTGTGAAAGGAACGGCGACCTTCGATCCTCTTTCTTTGGGTTTGGCGTTGTTATTTTCGCGTGTGATTAAACAACCAATAAAGATTCTGAAATTAAGTTAAATAAATAGATAAATAAATCAAATCTGAGTAAATGATTACGCGCGCAAATGTAGGCGAAGCTCCACAAAGTTTAAAGCAATCTTTAGGTAAATTTTCCAAAATAGTCGCTTTTGTTTACCTTAAATTATATTTTAATAGTTATGTTTGAAATGTTACATTTTAGTTACTGAGCCGTTAATTACTGTTAACGGTAAGTTTACATAACAAGTTAAATCATCATTTCAAATAAAAATTTTAGGTTAATTTATACAATAGTCCCTATATTTTTTTTTTATTTTGAGCAATTTAATTTTTTTCCTCTTATATTCTTTTAATTTTTTATTCTCTTCTGCTTCTCCATCTGTCTTCCTCTCTTCTCCATTTCTTTTAACGTGATTTTCTATATTTTCCATTTGATAAAACTAATCTTTATATTTTTATTTTTTTGAACAATTTAATTTTTTTGAGTAAGATGAGCTTGTGGACTAGTTTTAACAAATGGAAAACATAAAAAAATTACGTTAAAAGAAATGAGGAGGAGGAAAATAGAGGGAGAAGTAGAATATAATAGAAAATAAATAAATAAAAAATTACTCAAAATAAAAAAATATAGGGACTAATTGTAGAATTTAACCTAAAATTTCTGTTAAGGTAACCAAAAATAACTATTGTAATAGTTTATCCCAATCTATTTAACAAAATGGTTCTTCTACTCTATATAAATTGTAAATTTAATATATATATTAATTTCCCTACTAATCAAATTTTTACATTTTAATTTTGACTTAAGTTCATTACTTCAAAATTTGCTATTAATTTCCTTGTAAATTTAATCTTTATTAATATCTATACTCTTCGAATTTTAAAATATCAATCACGACTCAAATGATAGTTAGATCCATGAATTAAAATGACGTGATTTTTTGTGACTACTATATGAAAATAATAAGTTGACATGGGATTATACACATGATAGTATGTTTACCGATTAAAGTACCTAGAAGGTCCTTGTATTATAAGGACTAGATCAAATTAATCCCTTTATTATTCGTGAATCAAATTAGTCCCTATACTATTAAAAAGAATCAAATAAGTCCAAATTGTAATAGAGTTAACATTTACCATATTAAAAATATCTTGAAAATTATTTGTTTTAATCGCAGGTTAATTCCAAACAAAAAAATTTTATTTATAGAACCATAAAAATTTTAAAAATATTAATTCAATTAAAGAGTGAATTATTTTTTAAAATAGTAAATGTTAATTCTATTCTAAATTTTTTAATTCTTTTAAATTTATTTTAATTAATTGTTTCATAAAAATTTCTTCTAGAAGTGTTCTTAACCTAATGGTGTTTAATTGCAAACTCGATTTTCTCAAATATACAACTAATCTCCATGTTCCAATCTCGTTGTCTCTGCTTCAATCCAAAGCTTTTGAATCTGACTTATAATTTCGATTTATGAGAAATATGTGTTTGAGGATTAAAGTGATAGAATTTATAATTGTGGAGAGTTAAATTTGTTAAATTATTTAGAACTAGAATTAAATTGATAGAATGTATAAATGCTAAGGACTAAATGTGTTATTATACTAATTAAAAAAGCCACGTGATATTTTTGTTAACTATTTAATAGATGGTGATTGAAACAAAAACGATAAAAAACTTTAGTGACAAAATTGGAACTTTTTGTTGGGTGGTGACCAAAATAGAAACACGCTAAGGGTGCATCTAGTTTACAGAATCTTAAATTACATTCCGTAATAGGATTACGAGAATGTAAGATTATGACATAATATGAGATTAACTTATTGGTTCATTTGGGTGGAATGTAAAATTCAAGTGTTTGGTTAATGGAATATAAAATTAACTAGAAGTACATTTTACTTAAATGCCTTTGTTATAGAGTTTGTTTTTTTAATCAGTTTAGTTTTAATAATTTTTAGTATCAAATTCCATAAAATCATGATAAAGTATTACAATTTTTACTTTTTATTAAATATTATATATTATTAAATAAATATATGATGTTAGAAATAAATTTATAAATCATAATTATAAGAATTCATAAAAATTGATTGCAACATCAACCATAATTATAATTATAATCATAATTAATATATTAATAAATAAAATCAATAATTTTAATTTTAATTTTAATGCATGACATTTACTGATTCATTATTAAGAATTTTTGTTTTGTTTTTATTTAGTTTTAAACTTTATTTTAGGAAAAAGTTTAAATTGATCTAAATAAAGTGTAAATTGGTCCAAAATTTTAAATTATCTAAGGAATTGACTGACTGTAATCTAAAATAACTTAAGGAATGAGCCGCAAATTGGTCTAAACATTATTTTAGATTACACACGTAATGTGAGATTATGGGATGACTAGAATGTTAATAATCCAAAAACTATAATCTTATTCTAGAATGTAACATTATGGATCGTAATGTTACATTCGATGAACCAAATACTTCTTAATAGTTGGGAGATTAATGGTGTAGTTTACTCTATTATTTTTTTCCTTTTGATATGCGTAAATGAGTTGATATCATAAATCAACTTGACAATAGCTCAATTAAAATAATTATTTAAAAGCCCTTTTTTTTCTTTTACTATTTTTATAAGAAATGTTTAAATAAAAAAATTAAAAATAAAATATTCAATGATTGTGAGATCTCAAATACTTTGAAAATTTCCTTATAATTTAATTATTAATTAATTTTTTTACAAAAATATTATTAATATTACATTTTCTTACTTATATTGAATGTTAATGGGGCAATAAACCTAATTAATGGGGCAATAAACCTAATTAGAAACCAAAAACTTGAAATCCAGACATAAATATTCAATCCATTCACTATTCAAATAAATTGGCCCAAAATGTTGAGTAAAAATGGGCTTAGCCGACATTGAAAACACATTAACTCGACAATTAGGCCTAGTCTACTCGGTATAGGTGGGTTTTGAAATTCGAACTCAAAATTTAGCCCAAAATAACATTTCCCAAAATGTGTATTAGTTTTATTAGTTTTTTTTTCCACGCACGTGTATGTCTTTAATTTTAAAAAAATTGTAATATATATAAATTTTCTAATATTGTAATAAAAATAAAAAAATATTTTCTATGATCATATCTATTTATGAAATCAAACTACAGAACATAACAATAATAAATTATTGTTCTTTGTAATTATTTTCAAAAAGTAAAATTTATAGTTACTTAAATAATTTATTTGATTTTTGATTGAAAGTTGACTTTTTTAGAACAAATAAAAAATGTTAGGATCTAATTTTGTAATTTTAATAAAGGAATTTCTTAGAGGGTTTAAATTGTGATTCAAGAATGTTGAACACCTTTAATTTAAATAATTTAATAAAACATGGATGGGTTTAAAAAGGAATGTACCCATTCACAAAAGTTATAAATCTCTATTTTGTCTTTTTAAGTCCATTTTATACACTATTGATTATTCTAATTGAATGAATGAATTTTTTTTGTTTATTTATTTTTAAAATTATTATTTTAATTAGAAAAAAAAAGGTTAGAAGCAAGTTTGTTCATTTAAATGAGTATTATGTTTGTGATTAAAATAAATAATTTATATATAACCAATAATTTAAAAGAATAATCGTTTAATGATGACAATATGCGTTAACTAAGATTTAATAGTTTTATAAAATTAAATTTTAACCAATATGAAATTTTTAATTGTTAATTTCTTTCAATTTTATAAAACCCATAAGTAATAGAGTGTATAATTTAAGTATTTTAAGTAACACTCTTTGTCCGATTCGATCGTCGGATTCAAGTTACAAGATGTTATAAATATTATCGGAATAATTTTAGACAATCTAGCATAATCCAACCAATCACATATGCAAACAACTGTTGCTCTCATTCTAAATATATATTACAATTATTTCTGAGTTCCATACAAGCTTACGAAAGATCTTTCGTTAACCTAAACATAAAATAGGATTAAATTGTGAAGTTTGAAAAATCTCGGGCCGACATCACGATACCATGTTTTTTCACGTCGCAACGTAGTAATTCAGTAAGTTATGTTATGACATTAAATCTCTCCATGTCACGACATCACTCAAAGTATATGAAAGAAGGAGATCTTTATAATCTTAATGATGTAGATTTAAATTTAGATGATAATAAACTTGGTCAAGAACTAACAAATGATGATAAGAAGTATATGTTAAATATTAAAGATGGAATGAACCAACAACTATGCACTACAACAATTAGATAAAATTGCATATGATGGTTTTTTTTTCTTACTATTTTTATTAGTAATTGTATTATCATCTACTTTTTTTTTACTAACATAATGCATATATTGATTTGATTTTAATTTTTGTTACTAGTTTAGAAATTATTTTTATCATACTAATAGTTTTTCTTATAGTAATTAATATTTTTTAAAAATATAAATTATGTAATTGTGTAATTACAATTTGTACTACCAAACATGACATAGGGAATTACGATATAATTACATTTTGTCAGTCATACATGTCTAGGGAATTATACTTTTTTGTAATTACAAGAGAGTATAATTACTTACTTTGTGCTGTCCAAACAGATCTTATCTGTCTGTATATAAATGTTAAACTTTACTATTAGTCTCGATACTATGAATAAATTATAGATTTAATCAATACACTTTAATTTTATCAATTTTAATTCTTGTATTTTTTTGAATTTTAAAAATTGCAATCCTAGCTAATATATTGTTCAATTATTAAGTTTTGCTATTTCAAAATTTGATGCACTAAACATATTATCACATGTGTAATACCGTGTCAGTTTGTTATTTCTGATTTATTCTAAACTTTATTAGGATATTGGTAGTTCTAGTTTATTGGCAACAAGTCCAATAATGCTTATGTATAAAATATAAACATTTTATATCATGTCAAATTTATTGATGGTTTTAATCTTGGTTGTTTGAATTGAATTGGACTGGCTAGACCAAAAATCAATTGGGGTATCGATTCAGAGAGAGACATCATAATGATTGAATTGGGTTAAAAATTGGTTGAACATGACTTTTTATTTTTTATAAATTTTTAATAATTTTTTAATCTAACCGATTAGACCAGCAAAACAATGATACAATGGATTCAACCACTAATTTGACTCTGAAACCCTAGTTTCAGTACATATATTATCTACTTTCATGCATGGATCAACAAAGAATGTTTTAACCTTAGGTATCACCTCACTTCTTTTGCTTGTTGTCTGCTTGTTGCCGTTGCTTAGTGCAAAACTAGTATGAATGATAATTTTTTTGGTACTTTTTATGTCTATTTTATGGATTTTATAGTTTATATTTAAGGTTAGTGATATCTCTCACAATAATATTATTTTTAAAATTTAAATTTATATTCTTATTTAAAAATACAATATGTTTTATTATTGTGTCCAACCCTTTATTGATGTATGGCGATAATAATGTTATGTAACTTGTATGATGGAAAAATTCTCCCTAGGCCCATTATTGGTCTTAGTTGTGGATGTAATAACAGCTTCATGTCTCCATATTGGACATCAAATGCTACCCTAGATCGACCTATGTACTAGTCATGATGTTGCCCTTCCAGTCAAACTCTTGACAAACATTACGATAATGAAAATATGCAAAATAATTTTGGGTGGAGGGGCTTTCCATAAAGGTATTGTTCCGTAAAGATGTGTGTTTTCGTGATGGTGCTATTTTTTAAAAGGAATTGTCTTAACGAGAGTAGTTATGAACTAAGATATTCGAAACAAATTAGTTGTTTTGAACAGAACATGAATTATTTTGGATAAAAACCATTAGGAATGTGAGTTATTTAAAATTTTAAATAATAATTTGATAGTTATTTTAAATAAAAACATTTCTCTTAAGCATAATTATTGGTGTAGCGGCGTAAAAAAAATTTAGTTTCGCTTGGTCGCTAATTGTGGCGATTTATTAAACATTTGAAAACCAACTTTTGATTTTATTAGCAAAGGGAGTCGTCACCGATCCTTTTTTATAAGTGTGATCGGACACCTAATAAAATTATTTTAAAACAAAAAGAAGGCCAAATTTAGGTCTACGTGAAAGTTCAGAGAAAAATTGGGGTTCGGGAGTCAGTTACGCGCGAGGAAGGTATTAGCAACCTCGCGACGCCCAAAATTGGTATCTCATAAACATTTGTTGACTTGATTTTCAAAAATACGAGTTCAATATAATATTTAATCGTGATCCGATTGAAAAATGAGAATTTTTAGTTTTCGATTTTAGAAAGGGTGTCCCGTTTTTTAACACAAGCCGACGAATTTCACCCAACATAGCGATGAAATCGATGGCTTAATATTAAATCGGTACATTGCCTTATTTTTGAAATTAATTAAAACATGAGAAAAATATTCCTAAAGTGAGAAATTAAAAATAGATAAAGGACGCAAAAAAATGATATCATTAATGAAAAATATTAACATGGAATACTAGAATATTAGAATAACAATAATAATGATATTTACAAAATAAAAACAAATCATGTACTAATAATAAAATAGGAAAAATGATATATTTGATAATAATAATATAAAATAATAATATGTACATAAAAATACATATATATATATGCATATAATAAAAGTATGTAATAATAATATCTACAATAAAAGAAAATATTAGGAAACGTACATAAAAAATATATACATAAAAAATTTACAACAATAATATAAAATAATGATATGTGCAAAAATATATATATATACATATGTACATAAAATATACACCAATATAATAATAGTTATAATAATACTAGCAATAGTAATAATTTGTAATGATAATATATACACAATATGGTATTTAATATATATATGTATATAATAGTATTTAAGAATATATACATAAGAAATATATAACTAATGGCGAGGAAGGTATTAGCAACCTCGCGACGCCCAAAATTGGTATCTCATAAACATTTGTTGATTTGATTTTCAAAAATACGAGTTCAATATAATATTTAATCGTGATCCGATTGAAAAATGAGAATTTTTAGTTTTCGATTTTAGAAAGGGTGTCCCGTTTTTTAACACAAGCCGACGAATTTCACCCAACATAGCGATGAAATCGATGGCTTAATATTAAATCGGTACATTGCCTTATTTTTGAAATTAATTAAAACATGAGAAAAAATATTCCTAAAGTGAGAAATTAAAAATAGATAAAGGACGCAAAAAAATGATATCATTAATGAAAAATATTAACATGGAATACTAGAATATTAGAATAACAATAATAATGATATTTACAAAATAAAAACAAATCATGTACTAATAATAAAATAGGAAAAATGATATATTTGATAATAATAATATAAAATAATAATATGTACATAAAAATACATATATATATATGCATATAATAAAAGTATGTAATAATAATATCTACAATAAAAGAAAATATTAGGAAACGTACATAAAAAATATATACATAAAAATTTACAACAATAATATAAAATAATGATATGTGCAAAAATATATATATATACATATGTACATAAAATATACACCAATATAATAATAGTTATAATAATACTAGCAATAGTAATAATTTGTAATGATAATATATACACAATATGGTATTTAATATATATATGTATATAATAGTATTTAAGAATATATACATAAGAAATATATAACTAATGGCATTAAAAAATATATACATAATATATATAAAATACCTAAAAAAAAGAAGGGGGAAAGAAGAGAGAAAGGAGGGGGGAAAGGAAATCCGGCCAAGGGGGGTCGGTCACCGGTCGATCGTCGGTCGCCGCCCGTCGTCGGCCACAGCCGGCCACCGCCCACGGTGGCCGAAAAAGGTAAAATTTTTTTAACAATATATGTATATATAAAGAAAGAAAAAAATAACACAAAAAAAGAAAAAAAAGATTCGAAAGAAGAGGAAAAAAGAAAAAGATGTAACCTTTTTATTGATGTTTCTTTTGTGTTCAAAATTTGAAGGGATTTTTGTGTTTTTTTTTTCAATCTTTGTAAAATCCCCCTCCTCTTTTACATGATTTTTGAATGGCTTTTTATAGCCATCTTTTACATGATTTTCTATTATTTCTTTTTCTATTTTGTAGGTGGTGGTGGTAGACAATGGATATAAAAAATGGGAGGAAAAATGGGGCAAGTGGGAAAGTGGCTAGGTGGCTAGGGTTTCTTAGTTTTTTTTGGGGGGGGTTAGGTTTTTCTTTTTTTTTTTTTTTTTGGTTAGGTTTTTTTTGGGGGGGCTTAATGGGCTTTTGAATTGGGTTTAATATTTGGGTTTTGTAATGGGTTTGGGTAGATGTAAATGGGTCATGGGTTAAGGGTTTTAGTGGGTTTAGAGGTTCGGTTGGGTTTTGATGAAATCGGGCCCGGGCAATTTGGGCTTCTACAGCTGCCCCTCTTTGCTCATTGTCGTGCAACAGGAATAGAGCAAAGACTTTCAAGGAAGACCAAATTTGCCCGGTCTTGCTAGGTCTTGACTTGCTTTAGAACTCTTCTTGTTTAGTTAGTCCCTTTTCAGTCCACCGTATCTTGTAGCTTTGGTTCACTCCACTGCATCTTATGATATACGCCTTGTAGCTTCAATCTATTCCAATGTAACTTCAAGGATATGAAATTTATGGCTTCGATCTACTTAACTGTAACTTCAGAAAGGTGAGATTTACAACTTCAATCTTCTCTTCTATCGCTTCAGTGAGATAAGGTTTGTGGTCTTTTCTTCTGCGACTTCAGAAAGGCAAGATCTGATGCCCTTGATCAACTCTACTGCAACTTTAAGGAGACAGAATCTGACGTCTTCAATCAGCTTCAATCTTTATTCTCTACTCGGCATGTGATCCTCTCGCAATATGAGTTGATTTTTGAAACTTATCTTGAAAAGCAGATTTTGAAAATACCTCGACATGTGACTCGAGGCTCAACTCACCTCTCGCAGAAATTAAAAAGCTCAACTCACCTTTCGCAATATAAATTGAAAAAAACACCACAGTGTGTGATCTGAAGCTCAACTCACCTCTCGCAATATGAGTTGATTTTTTTTTTCAAAGACAGAAATTGAAAATACCTCAGCATGTGAACCGAGGCTCAACTCACCTCTCGCAATATAAGTTGATTTTTTTTTTGAAAACAGAAATTGAAAATACCTCAACGTGTCTTGAGGCTCAACTCATTTCTCGCAATATAAGTTGAATTTTGAAAACAGAAATTGAAATTACCTCAGCGTGTCCCGAGGCTCAACTCACCTCTCGCAATATGAGTTAATTTTTTTGAAAGACAAAAATTGAAAATACCTTAGCATGTCTTGAGGCTCAACTCATTTCTCGCAATATGAGTTGAATTTTGAAAACAGAAATTGAAATTACCTCAGCGTGTCCTGAGGCTCAACTCATTTCTCACAATATGAGTTGATTTTTTTTAACAACAGAAATTGAAATTACCTCAGCGTGTCCTGAGGCTCAACTCACCTCTCGCAGTATGAGTTGATTTTTTTGAAAGACAAAAATTGAAAATACCTCAACGTGTCTTGAGGCTCAACTCATTTCTTGCAATATGAGTTGAATTTTGAAAACAGAAATTGAAATTACCTCAGCGTGTCCCGAGGCTCAACTCACCTCTCTTAATATGAGTTGATTTTTGAAAACAGAAATTGAAATTACCTCAGCGTGTCCCGAAGCTCAACTCATCTCTCGCAAAGTGAGTTGATTTTTTTGACAACAGAAATTGAAATTACCTCAGCGTGTCCTGAGGCTCAACTCACCTCTCGCAATATGAGTTGATTTTCTTAAAAATACCTCAGCGCGTCCTGAGGCTCAGCTCACCTCTCGCAATATGAGTTGAACATATAGAAAATTGACAATACCTCAGCGTGTCCCGAGGCTCAACTCACCTCTCGCAATATGAGCTGATTTTGAAAAAGTAGAAATTAAAAGGTTCAACCCACCTCTCGCAATATGAGTTGATTCTTGAACAACGTAAATTGAAAACAGAAATTGAAAATACCTCAGCGTGACCTGAGGCTCAACTCACCTCTCGCAATATGAGCTGATTTTGAAAAAGTAGAAATTAAAAGGTTCAACCCACCTCTCGCAATATGAGTTGATTCTTGAACAACGTAAATTGAAAACAAAAATTGAAAATACCTCAGCGTGACCTGAGGCTCAACTCAACTCTCGCAATATGAGCTGATTTTGAAAAAGTAGAAATTAAAAGGTTCAACCCATCTCTCGCAATATGAGTTGATTCTTGAACAACGTAAATTGAAAACAGAAATTGAAAATACCTCAGCGTGACCTGAGGCTCAACTCACCTCTCGGAATATATGTTGAAATTAAAACACAAAAATTGAAAATACCTCAGCGTACCCCGAGGCTCAACTCACCTCTAGCAATATGAGTTGATTTTGAAAAACAAAAATTAAAAGGCTTAACTCACCTCTCGCAATATGAGTCAATTTAAAACATAAACTAAAAATACCTCAGCGTGCCCCGATGCTCAACTCACTTCTCGCAATATGAGTTGATTTTGAAAACAAAAATTAAAAATACCTTAACGTTTCTTAAGGCTCAACTCATCTCTCGCAATATGAGTTGATTTCCCTTGAAAAGCATGAATTAAAAACATCAAAATACCAAAACCTGTCCTTTGGTAGAACTCAGGTGTCTTTTCCTTTGATTCAGTGCGACTCTCATTCAAGATTTCTTGCTCTGCTAGGGTGCCTGTATATGCCATGTATGATGTTATCATGATATGCACATGTTTGTCTTAAATGCTTTTATGCCTACATGATTATGCAGTGCTCCTTAAGCATGTTTGTCGGATGTCCATTTAGCCACGATTGTTGAGGATCTGTGTTCATTGCTTTGATTCTCGACTTTCTCTTCAGGCTTTATACCTGTCTTCAAGCTTCATGAGTAATCGACGTTTCTCAGATATCACTCTTCTGCCCCCGATTGAACTTTGTTCTTACTTTGAGACTCTTGTGCTTATCAAATTTTCATCCAGGTAATGCTTAACATTTCTTTTGTTTAGAGTATGTCATTTCACCATTTATCATGTAAATAAACACAAAATGAGATGCATGAAAAAGGTCAGATAGGGACAAAAATGATATTTCATATTCATCTATTTCAAATGTGGCAAACAAAGCAAGTTAACCAATGAGAGTAAAAAATGTCAAAAAGAAAGAAAGGATCGTATTCAACGGATACAAATGCTCTAGATATTCAACACATGAACTCTTCCTCGTTCCTCAATCAAAAATCTTTTCGAGTGCGGCTTCTTGCGTAGAAGATTTCGAGCTTTCAGAAATGCTTCAAATACTGTAGCCTCATTGCTTGACCTATCGTTCGACCGCCAGGTTTGTTTCATTAGGACGCCCTCTCGGGTTTTCATCCAAATATTTTTGTACTAATCAAGATGCCCTTTTCGGGTTTTCGTCTTGATCCCTTTTTTTTTTAAGATGCCCTTTTCGGGTTTTCATCTTAAACATAATATTTCTTCACAGCACTGAGTTCACTAGATTCGAAAACTCTTTCTCATCCATCTCGGTAAAGATCAAAGCTCCTCCTGAGAATGCCTTCTTTACGATGTACGGTCCTTCCCAGTTTGGTGCCCATTTCCCTCGCAGATCTTTTTGTATTGGGAGAATTTTTACAGCACGAGTTCTCCTTCATGGAATTCTCTTGGTCGTACCTTCTTGTCATGGGCTGCTATCATTCTTTTTTGGTACATCTGCCCGTGACAAATTGCCCTGAGACGCTTTTCTTCAATGAGGTTCAGCTGATCATATCGAGCTTGTACCCATTCTGCTTCTTCTAACTTTGATTCCATTAAGACTCGTAGAGAAGGGATCTCAACCTCGATAGGTAGCACAGCTTCCATTCTATAAACCAGAGAGAAAGGAGTTGCTCCCGTAGATGTTCGTACAGATGTGCGATATGCAAACAAAGCAAATGGAAGCTTCTCGTGCCAATCTTTAAACGTCTCAGTCATTTTCCCAATGATCCTCTTAATATTTTTATTGGCTGCTTCAACAGCCCCATTCATCTTTGGGCGATAGGGCGAGGAGTTATGATGCTTTATTTGGAATTGCTCGCATACTTCCTTCATCATCTTGTTATTCAGATTCATGGCGTTATCTGAAATGATTCTTTCAGGCAAACCATATCGACAAATGATTTCCTTCTTCAAAAACCTGCAAACTGCAGTCTTCGTCACATTGGCAAACGAAGCGGCTTCTATCCATTTTGTGAAGTAATCAATGACCACAAAAATGAATCGATGTCCATTAGAAGCTTTCGGGAAAATAGGCCCTATGACATCCATGCCCCACATAGAAAATGGCCACGGAGAAATCATGACGTGAAGGGGCGAAGAGGCTGCATGAATTTTATCGCCGTAGATTTGACATTTGTGGCATTTTCTGGCAAAACTAATGCAGTCGCTTTCCATCGTCAACCAGTAGTAACCGAGTCTCATAATCTTTCTGGCCATACTGAAACCATTGGCATGTGTCCTACAGATTCCTTCATGGACATCTTCAAGTATCTTTCTGGCTTCAACATCATCCACGCATCTCAAAAGTACTTGATCCTTTCCTCTTTTGTACAGGATATCCCCATCAAGAACAAATCCCGCTGCCATTCTTCTGATTGTTCTTTTATCATTCTCATTTGCTTGTTCGGGATAGCTTTGATTCTTGATATATTCTAAGATATCATGGAACCATGGCCGTCCGTCTGCCTCTTTCTCAATGCTACAACAGTGTGCAGGGACCTCGTATATGCTCATTTTGAGGGGCATTATTTCTGCTTCTTTACTTGCTTTGAACATTGAAGCCAAGGTGGTCAGGGCATCAGCCAATTGGTTTTCTTCTCGCGGGAAGTAATGAAAAGTTATTTCTTTGAATTCTTTGATCAATTCAGCTACTAAATTACTGTACTTAATCAATTTCAAGTCTCTCACTTCCCAATCTCTACGGATTTGGTAAATCACCAAGGCTGAGTCTCCGTATACCTCTAAAGTTTTGACGTTTCGTTCAATAGCTGCACGAAGTCCCATGATACATGCCTCATATTCCACTATGTTATTAGTACAGAAGAAGTTCAACCTGGCAGTGAGTGGGTAATGGTTCCCTTCTAGTGATACTAAGACTGCTCCAACCCCGTGCCCCAATGCGTTTGATGCACCATCAAAGCTCATCTTCCATGACTTCTCTTTTGGTGATTCGCATTCTTTTTCTGTAATGCACATCAAATCTTCGTCCGGGAATCCAAATCTCAATGCCTCATATTCATCCATTGTTCGGGTCGCCAAAAAGTCAGCTATTGCGCTTCCTTTTATTGACTTTTGACTCACATAGACGATGTCGTACTCTGATAGTAAGATCTGCCACCGTGCCATTCTTCCTGAGAGTGCAGGTGATTCCATCATGTACTTTATTGGATCTAGCTTTGAAATTAACCATGTCGTATGATACAACATGTATTGCCTGAGTCTCCGAGCTACCCAAACCAGAGCGCAACAATATTTTTCAATGGATGAATACTTTGCCTCATATTCAGTGAACTTTTTACTGAGGTAGTAGATTGCCTTTTCTTTCTTTCCTGACTCGTCATGTTGCCCCAGTACGCAACCCATTGAATTTTCGAACACTGTCAGATACAAAATTAATGGTCTTCCCGGAGTTGGCGGTACTAGTACTGGAGGACTAGACAAATATTGTTTTATCTTATCAAAGGCCACCTGGCATTCCTCATTCCATTCTCCCGGGTTATGTTTTCAAAGAAGCCAAAAAATTGGGCCGCATCGGTTGGTAAGTTGAGCGATGAATCGGGCGATGTAGTTTAATCTCCCTAAAAATCCTCTGACTTCCTTTTGTGTGCGTGGAGGTGGTAACTCTTGAATAGCTTTTATTTTCTCCGGATCAACCTCGATACCTCTTTCACTGACAATGAAGCCCAGCAATTTTCCCGAGGTAGCCCCAAACGTACATTTGGCCGGATTGAGCTTTAGCTGGAACTTTCTCAGTCTGTCGAACAATTTCTTCAGGTTCATTACATGCTCTTCTTCCCCTCGGGATTTAGCAATCATATCGTCGACGTATACCTCTACTTCTTTATGCATCATGTCATGGAATAACGTCACCATAGCCTTCTGATATGTTGCCCCAGTATTCTTTAACCCAAATGGCATCACCTTGTAGCAGAATATTCCCCACATTGTTACGAAGGTAGTTTTTTCCATATCCTCAGAGGCCATCTTGATCTGATTATACCCCGAGAATTCGTCCATGAAAGAAAACAATGAATGTTTTGCTGTGTTATCCATCAACGTATCAATGTGTGGTAAGGGAAAATTATCTTTAGGACTTGCTCGATTCAGGTCACGATAATCCACGCACATTCGTACTTTACCATCTTTATTTGGCACCGGGACTATGTTAGCCACTCATTCTGGATATTTGGAGGCTTGTAGGAAACCAGCATCAAATTGCTTCTTGACTTCCTCTTTTATCTTCAACAACATCTCAGGCCTCATCCGTCTTAGTTTTTGTTGAATGGGCTTGCATTCTGGCTTTAATGGGAGCTTATGGACCGCTACATCTTCATCCAATCCTGGCATGTCCTGATATGACCATGCGGATACATCTTTTTACTCGCGGAGCAAAGCAATCAAATTATGCCTGGTGCCCCATGAAATAGAAGTCCCAATCTTTACTTCTTGCTTCCTTTCTTCAGTTCCCAGATTTATTGTTTCAACAGATTCTTGATGAGGCAAAATCTGTTTATCCTCTTGTTCCACCATTCTTAGCAAGTCAGGAGACGAGACATAGTCTTCAGCATTTTCTTCGGCTTCGAATTCTCCTAAACAAACAGCCTTCTTAAAATCGATTTCAGGACTCGTAACGGGTTTGTTCATGTCATTGATATCTGAGCACCTAAAAGTTGAATGGAAAAGGAAACTATAGAGGGGCATCCAAGTATTGGAACTAACAAACGAAATGTTATGGCATGGTATGAGGCAAATGTATAGATAGGCTATGAAATGAGGAGATGATTATGAAATTAATGATAATGCGAAAGATCGTGATAAAATGCATCTTCATTGATATTTATTTAAATGATAAATAGTGAATGCAAGCTCTAACAAAAGAGTTCTATTATATCTAATGACATAATAGAGGGTTAATGTTTGAGCATTACTCTGAAGACTTATAAACTACAAGAAAGTCCTCGGTAGTTCAATTGTTCAACATGAAACCAGGAGGACAATGGCGTATCGTTGAAACATCTTTAATAGCCTCACTTCCTTTGTCAATGACATTTATACTGACATTCTGAAGACCTCTTTCAATTAAAAACAGCGTGCTTTGTATATTATCCTGTCTGGGGTATATCATTCCCACAGATGTAAATGTTTTTGACAAATGAGGGTATATTATGGGCTCCCATTCTACTTCTCGGCCCAAAGTTCTCACAATCCTTCTCTCTTGATCTTTTTTTCCACTGCTTTCTTCTTTGACGCATGTCCGGATGTAACCCCAAACCGTATCGGGCCTTGTGATGTACTGGCTTTAGAGCCCTAACTATTCCTTGCAGGTACCTTCCCAAACCTTTCCTTGCTCGGGCTCCATTTCCTATAGTCAACTTGACACCCATCTTGGTATTTCTCGACAGTTTTGGCTCGGGAATTCTGTTTCCCTCAGCGACGAATGTGGCATTGACAAATTCAAGAGATCGAAAGGAACATTCCAGAGCGTCTTTACTCACTTCAATATATGGTGCGTCGGCAGAAATAGATGCTACAATGTCTTCTTCTCCCTTGACAGTGACCAAACAGCCATCCATGATAAATTTCACTTTTTGATGGAGGGATGATGGGACTGCTCCAGCAGAATGGATCCAAGGTCTTCCCAAGAGACAATTTTATGATGGTGTAATGTCCATGACTTGAAACTCAACATCGTATATGTAAGGACCCACTTCTAAAGGGATCTCAATTTTTTCCATAACTTCTCGTCTTGTTCCATCGAATGCCCTTATTGTAGAATGACAAGGCCTTAGATAGGACAAATCCATCGGAATCCTAGAAAGTGTGGCTAAAGGCATGACATTGAGTGTCAATCCATTGTCGATGAGCACATTCGGTATTATATAGCCCTTACAACGGGTTGTGATATGCAATGCTTTCACTGAGCCTCTACCATTGGGCAGTATTTCATCATCATTAAAAGAAATGAAATTATCCACATTTAAGTTGTTCACCCACCTATCCAGTTTTTCAACGGATACATTGTTTGCCACATAAGCTTGATTTAACACTTTCAGCAGAGCGTTCCGGTGTGGTTCTGAATTCAACAGCAAAGATAATACCGAGATTCGCGCTGGCTGCTTACTCAATTGTTCTACCATATTGTACTCACTGTGCTTGATAAATTTTAAAAATTCCTGTGCTTCCTCCTCGTCCACAGGCTTTTTAGCTTCTTGTTCAGGCACAGTTTCATACTCATCTTCAGTCACATGCATCGGTGCTTTTCCTTTCTATTTCAAGTCACTGTTCTTTACTGATTCGACCTCTTTTGAATAACATCTTCCGCTACGAGTGAAATAACCTACTTCCCTGTAACACCCCTTAACCCCGAACCGTCGCTGGAACAGAATTACGAGGCATTACCGGACGTATCGAACGATTTACAACAATTCTTAAATAAATAACCAATATATTAAAATAATTCATAAAATTTATTAATTTGTTTACCAAATGACTTCATTTTTTTTTTATAAAAATTTCGGCAGCATTTCTGCTTATTTTTACATAAAACCCCCTGCAAATTAAAACCATATAGTTCCCAAATATCATCAATTCAACCAATTCATTTCACATTCACATTTTCTATTCTAAATACTTCTAATCAAACTCAATCTACACAATACCAATTTAAAATTTAACAATGTACTAATTAGATAAAATAGATAGACTTCTTTCATTAAAATCCATAAACTTTTAATACTAACATTTTTAACCATTATATAATAAAACATAATAACCTTTATACACAATCTATGTACATGCCACCTTTACCAAAGGAAAAATACATCACCAAGTTTTGCCGAAGCCGGGATTAATCTGGATGCTGAACCGAGACCTTTGACTTCTATTGACCTGCGCACGGAAACAACCGTACGCTGAGTAATTCATACTCAGTGGTATTACCATAATTCAAATTATAACAATAATGTACATGTAAAGCATAAATCGTATATACAATTTAAATTAAATATTTCAACAATAGCAATTCATCAACCAATATCGTATATCCACAATTTGAGTTTGAATAATTCACGAACCTTAGGTTCATTTCTCAATCTCATTTCACATTTCAATTCACAATTCAACTTTTTCATATCATTTCAATAGCTCGTTTGACCAACTCGTTCGGTTTATCATTTCATCATTTACCCTATTAACAAAACTCGGACTTTGGCGGATACACGGATCCAACCAAACACACCAGAATGGCACCCAGTGCCTCATCGGATAGTTCGAAGCAATAGTTGACACCCAGTGTCTCATCGGCAAAGCCGAAGAAAGTTGGTACCCAGTACCTCATCGAATCTATCCGAAGAAATATAGTGACACCCAGTGTCTCATCGACTCGAGGTCGAAGTATCCCTGAACTCTTCCAATCCTATGGCATGCCAACTATATCCGACTCAGCCCGACTAGTTAATAGGGTATTTAAATCACATATAATCCCAATTCAATCACACTTTCTCACACTTTCAATTCAATCATTTTGCCACCTTTCAATCAATAATTAATCCGCAATTAACATATTTTCACAACTCAATACATTTCCATTCAATTTAATATCGGTCACTATTCGATTTAAATTCATTTCCCGCTTTCAATCAACAAACAATTCAAATATTATTTCATATCAACTATTCAATTTAATTCCCACTCATAATAATAATAATAATAATAATAATAATAATAATAATACTTACCTCACATTTCATTTACTAGACACATAAATTAAAATTTAACATTTAATAATAAATAACTTGAATTATAGTAATACAAACCGTAATTTTCTCGAGTTTACTCCTCGATGACTTTCTCCTTTCCTTTTGACGCCGATGCCTCGGGTTCTTTGTTAGCTACGAAAATAATAATTTGTAATATTAATTACAGCACTAATTATAATAAATAATTGAATTTCTATTCAATTTCTTCCTAATTCTCAATTTAATCCTAACTAAATTCACTTACTTTCCTAATTCAATTCACACTCTATTTCTATTCAAATTTCATCCAAACTAAAATTTAACTATCAAAATTTCAGCATATTTTGCTAATTTCGAATTTCCCTCAATTTAATCCCTAAAACATAAAACTTATAGTTTCTTTTACAATTTAATCCCTTTTTCAATTCTAACTTAAAATTCCTTCAAGTTAATCCCTAATTCATCTCTTTTGTTCAACATAAACTATACTTGAAAACCTATGAACTTACAAAATATCAACTTAATTCCATCAAAACTTTGTTTTAAAGCTTTTAAAACATTAGAATTAAGAGAAAATGGCTAATTTGACTTACCAATTTAAATTTCAAGCTTCAAAAACCCTATTTCCCCTTTTTTCTTCTTTTTCTTCTTTCTCCCCTGCTTCTCCCCTGTTTCGTCTCTTCTATTCTGTTTCTTTGTTCTTTCTATTCTGTTTCTTTTCTGTTTTGTTTCTTTTATATATAATAATATAATATTTATAATATAATTAATTTAATAATATACTTTATAATTAATTTATATATTTATATAAATAATAATATAAAAATCTAAGATTTTTACAATGTTATGCCGCCTCAACTTCCAAATGTGGCTTAATTGCCCATTTGGTCCCTATTATTTTCCTTTAATCTATAATTAAACTTTTACTCTTATTCAATTTAATCCTTTTTACTAATTACTCTAAATTAAGCTAAATTTACTTAATTAAAACCTAATTAAACACACTACTAGTCTCGTAAATATTTCTAATAATTATTTTCGGACTCAATTTACTAGGACGGAGGCCCGATATTATACTTTTCCGATGCCCATGAATTTTGGGTCATTACATTTCTCCCCCTCTTAATAAATTTCGTCCTCGAAATTTACCTGAGAAGAGATGAGGATATTGTGCTCTCATTGTCTCTTCCGGTTCCCAAGTTGCTTCTTCCACACTATGGCTTCTCCATAAAACTTTTACTAAAGGAACCCGTTTATTTCTTAATTCTTTCACTTCTCGTGCTAATATTTGAACTGGTTCTTCTTCATAAGTTAAATCAGATCGAAGTTCAATGTCTTCAGTGGGAATAACATGAGAAGGATCCGATCTATATCTCCGAAGCATCGAAACATGAAAAACATCATGAATTTTCTGTAACTCTGGAGGTAAGGATAATCGATAAGCAACAGGCCCAATTCTTTCCACTATCTCATACGGCCCAATAAAGCGCGGACTTAATTTTCCCTTCCGACCAAATCTCAAAATTTTCTTCCACGGCGATACTTTGAGGAATACCTTATCACCAACGGAATATTCAATGTCTCGTCGTTTCAAGTCTGCGTAAGATTTCTGTCTGTCGAAAGCGGCTTTCAGTCTATCTTTAATCTTTTTAACTGTTTCTTCTGTCTCTTGAATCAATTCCGGCCCAATCACTTTTCTTTCTCTTAATTCTGTCCAACATATTGGTGATCGACACCTTCGACCATAAAGTGCTTCATATGGAGCCATTTGAATACTAGATTGGAAACTATTATTATAAACAAACTCGGCCAATGGTAAATAACGTTCCCAACCTGATTCAAAATCAATGACACAAGCTCGAAGCATATCTTCTAATATCTGAATTACTCGTTCAGATTGTCCATCAGTTTGAGGATGAAAAGCTGTACTGAAACTAAGTCGAGTACCCAATGATTCATGCAGCTGCTTCCAAAATCTCGAAGTGAATCGAGGATCTCTGTCTGAAATTATTGATACCGGAATACCATGTAATCTAACAATTTCTCGAATATAAACCTCGGCAAGCTTCTGTAATGACCAGTCGGTTCTAACTGCTATAAAATGAGCTGATTTTGTGAGTCGATCAACAATCACCCAAATAGCATTCTTTTTACTCACTGACAATGGCAACCCCGTAACAAAATCCATGGTAATGCGATCCCATTTCCACTCGGGAATAGTAATAGGCTGTAACAGGCCTGTTGGTACCTGATGTTCTGCTTTTACCCGCTGACAAGTCAAGCATTTACTGACATATTCAACTATATCTTTCTTTATTCCTGGCCACCAATACAGTTCTCGTAGATCACGATACATCTTCGTTCCTCCTGGGTGCAAAGCAAAAATACTATTATGTGCTTCTCGGAGAATCAATTCTTTAATCTCAGAAGTAGATGGAACACAAATTCGATTCTGAAATCTCAAACAATCATGCTCGTCAATACTAAAATTTTCTACCGCACCATACTGTACCATTTCTCTTTTCCTCATCAACTTTTCATCTTTTAACTGTGCTGCTCTGATTTGATCAAACATCACCGGCTTGACTCTTAACTCAGCTAACAAACTTCCATCATCCTTAATACTAAGTCGAGCGAACATTGCTCGTAATTCAATCGCTGCTTTTCTACTCAATGCATCTGCTACCACATTTGCCTTCCCTGGATGATAATCTATAACACAATCATAATCTTTCAGAAGTTCAATCCACCGTCTCTGTCTCAGATTCAACTCCTTTTGTGACAGAAGATATTTTAGACTTTTATGATCAGTGTAAATATAACATTTCTCACCATACAAGTAATGTCTCCAAATCTTCAATGCAAAGATTACAGCAGCTAACTCTAAATCGTGTGTCGGGTAGTTGCGTTCATGTGACTTCAACTGTCGAGATGCATAAGCTATTACTTTTCCTTCTTGCATCAATACACAACCCAAACCATTCAAAGAAGCATCACTGTACACTATGAAATCTTTCCCCGATTCTGGTAAAGTTAAAACTGGTGCCTCTGTCAACATTTGTTTCAATGTTTCAAAGCTCCTCTGACACTGATCATCCCAGATAAATGGAACATTCTTCTGTAGTAATTTGGTCATCGGCAAAGCTATCTTCGAAAACCCATTTACAAATCTTCTGTAATACCCAGCCAAACCAAGAAAACTGCGTACCTCTGATACATTCTTTGGTGCCTTCCATTGAACAATTGCCTCGATCTTCTTCGGATCAACTCTAATCCCATCCGCAGATACAACATGTCCCAAGAATACTACCTCTGATAACCAGAATTCACATTTACTTAGTTTCCCGTACAACTGTTTTTCTCGCAGAATTTGTAGCACGGTTCTGAGATGCTGATCATGCTCTGACTCTGACTTCGAATAAACCAAGATGTCATCAATAAAAACCACCACAAACTGATCTAAATACGGCTGAAAAATACGATTCATCAGATCCATAAAAGCAGCTGGAGCATTAGTCAACCCGAACGGCATCACCAAAAATTCATAATGACCATATCGAGTACGAAATGCAGTCTTCGGAACATCACTTTCTTTTACCTTCAGCTGATAATACCCAGATCTTAAGTCAATCTTTGAAAATACTGAAGCTCCTTTTAGTTGATCAAATAAATCATCTATACGGGGTAATGGATACCGGTTCTTGATCGTCACTTTGTTTAACTGCCGGTAATCAATACAAAGCCGCATCGATCCATCTTTCTTTTTAACAAACAATACTGGAGCTCCCCAAGGTGAGATGCTCGGTCTAATAAATCCACGATCTGACAAGTCCTGTAACTGCACTTTCAACTCTTTCAACTCAGTGGGTGACATTCGATACGGTGGTATAGAGATTGGTGCTGTACCCGGATACACTTCTATAGCAAATTCAACCTCTGTGTCAGGTGGTAAACCCGGTAGCTCTTCAGGAAATACATCTGGAAACTCACATACGGTTCTAATCTTACTGCACTGACTACCAACCAAATCAGAATTAATAACATAGGCTAAATACGCTGTACAACCCCGCTGAAGCAATTTATTAGCCTTTATTGCCGAAATAATACATGCCGGCCCATTAGTACGGATACCATTTACCTCAATTCTGTCCCCGTCTTCTGTCTGAATACTAAACTTCTTTTTATAACAATCCAATACCATTCCGTGCTCAGCCAACCAATCCATCCCCAGTATTATATCAAAATCTCCAAATGGCATAATCAACAGGTCAATAGGAAAAGTTTTATTTTGTATAATTAACGGGCATCTCGGACAGATCTGATTCACTAATACTGTTTGCCCCAACGGACTCGACACTTCTACAGTCACTCTAGATATTTCAGAATTAAATTTTCCCAATTCAACTAATTTTGAATTTATATAAGAATGTGAAGATCCGGGATCAATTAAAGCATAAACAGGCTCAGAATATAGTAAGAATATACCTGTTACTACATCGTGGGCGTCACCTTCTTCCCGTGTTCTGACCACATAAGCTCTGGCAGGTACTTTAGCCTCAGACTGCTGAGTAGCAATATCATTGCTTTTCCTAATACTTCCTCCCCTTGAAACCGAACCACCTCTTCCTAACCCTCTGCCTCTAGCTGTAGATACCGATCTCTGTGATGTCACGGGTACAGTACTATCAACTTTCGGACAGTCTCTGATGAAATGGTCTGTAGAACCACATCGAAAACAGCCTCTAGTTAATTTCCAACATTCCCCTCTGTGTTTCTTTCCGCAGTGTTGGCAGTCTGGAATATCTATTTCTCGGGAAGGACCTCTCACACTGCCAGTAGATGTCATCGTCTGTTTTCCCCTATTTCTACCACCTCTGTCTGACCTGAAACTGGATCTCCAACCACTTTGGAATTCCTTTGGTCTTTTCGGCTGAGGATTCGAACTGGTAGTTCCTGTACGCTTCCCGGTTGGTCTAACAACTTCAGTCTTTTTGTCGAGGCCCAGAACTTGTTCCACCATTTTAGCTCGTTCAATCAAATCTACTAACTCAGTGATCCGATGGGATACTAGCTGCACTTTGATCTCGTCTCGTAAACCCCGTAAAAATCTTTTACAACTATCGGCTTCTGTCGGAATAAACTCGGAGGCATATCTACTGAGTCTCGAGAATTCCCTCTCATAATCTATTACTGACATATCACCCTGTTGTAGCAACAAAAACTCTTGTTTCTTGTCTTCAATATACATCTCTCCGATATATTTCTTTTGAAACTCCTTCTGAAATAGATCCCACGTTATCTGACTCTCTGGTAAATGTCGAACCACTGATTCCCACCATAGATAAGCCTCCCCTTGTAATAACGATACGGCACAGATTAAACACTCTCGGGGGGTACAATCCAATTGCTGCAAAATTCTTTTAGTCGACTCCATCCAATTTTCAGCTGTGGATGGATCAACTCCTTTTAGACCCATAAATTCAGTGGCACCATATTTCCTCAGTTCCATTATCGGAGCCCGTCTAACAGTAGGTACTGAAGTCGTAACAGGAGTAGTTCCTGCTACTCTTTGTAATGCATCAGCTATAATTCTCAGTAATTGGGATTCATCTCTATCTCTGACATTTTCTCGTTCTACATTAGAAGGTTGGTTGCCTAACGGATTCACACTCGGTGCAACAGATTCTATTTCATCTAATTCTCTATCTTCAGTATACATTCTTTCATCAGTATCATTTATTATTTCTTCAGACATCTTTAATCTATAAAACAAAACAAACAAATAGGTCAGCATCCAAAAATCCCGACTCAGTTTAACTCGACAGTGGCATGTACATCTAGACTCAATTCCGAGCTCGATTTAGGCCGAGAATCGGCTAAACCTGATAGCTCTGATACCACAAAATGTAACACCCCTTAACCCCGAACCGTCGCTGGAACAGAATTACGAGGCATTACCGGACGTATCGAACGATTTACAACAATTCTTAAATAAATAACCAATATATTAAAATAATTCATAAAATTTATTAATTTGTTTACCAAATGACTTCATTTTTTTTTTATAAAAATTTCGGCAGCATTTCTGCTTATTTTTACATAAAACCCCCTGCAAATTAAAACCATATAGTTCCCAAATATCATCAATTCAACCAATTCATTTCACATTCACATTTTCTATTCTAAATACTTCTAATCAAACTCAATCTACACAATACCAATTTAAAATTTAACAATGTACTAATTAGATAAAATAGATAGACTTCTTTCATTAAAATCCATAAACTTTTAATACTAACATTTTTAACCATTATATAATAAAACATAATAACCTTTATACACAATCTATGTACATGCCACCTTTACCAAAGGAAAAATACATCACCAAGTTTTGCCGAAGCCGGGATTAATCTGGATGCTGAACCGAGACCTTTGACTTCTATTGACCTGCGCACGGAAACAACCGTACGCTGAGTAATTCATACTCAGTGGTATTACCATAATTCAAATTATAACAATAATGTACATGTAAAGCATAAATCGTATATACAATTTAAATTAAATATTTCAACAATAGCAATTCATCAACCAATATCGTATATCCACAATTTGAGTTTGAATAATTCACGAACCTTAGGTTCATTTCTCAATCTCATTTCACATTTCAATTCACAATTCAACTTTTTCATATCATTTCAATAGCTCGTTTGACCAACTCGTTCGGTTTATCATTTCATCATTTACCCTATTAACAAAACTCGGACTTTGGCGGATACACGGATCCAACCAAACACACCAGAATGGCACCCAGTGCCTCATCGGATAGTTCGAAGCAATAGTTGACACCCAGTGTCTCATCGGCAAAGCCGAAGAAAGTTGGTACCCAGTACCTCATCGAATCTATCCGAAGAAATATAGTGACACCCAGTGTCTCATCGACTCGAGGTCGAAGTATCCCTGAACTCTTCCAATCCTATGGCATGCCAACTATATCCGACTCAGCCCGACTAGTTAATAGGGTATTTAAATCACATATAATCCCAATTCAATCACACTTTCTCACACTTTCAATTCAATCATTTTGCCACCTTTCAATCAATAATTAATCCGCAATTAACATATTTTCACAACTCAATACATTTCCATTCAATTTAATATCGGTCACTATTCGATTTAAATTCATTTCCCGCTTTCAATCAACAAACAATTCAAATATTATTTCATATCAACTATTCAATTTAATTCCCACTCATAATAATAATAATAATAATAATAATAATAATAATACTTACCTCACATTTCATTTACTAGACACATAAATTAAAATTTAACATTTAATAATAAATAACTTGAATTATAGTAATACAAACCGTAATTTTCTCGAGTTTACTCCTCGATGACTTTCTCCTTTCCTTTTGACGCCGATGCCTCGGGTTCTTTGTTAGCTACGAAAATAATAATTTGTAATATTAATTACAGCACTAATTATAATAAATAATTGAATTTCTATTCAATTTCTTCCTAATTCTCAATTTAATCCTAACTAAATTCACTTACTTTCCTAATTCAATTCACACTCTATTTCTATTCAAATTTCATCCAAACTAAAATTTAACTATCAAAATTTCAGCATATTTTGCTAATTTCGAATTTCCCTCAATTTAATCCCTAAAACATAAAACTTATAGTTTCTTTTACAATTTAATCCCTTTTTCAATTCTAACTTAAAATTCCTTCAAGTTAATCCCTAATTCATCTCTTTTGTTCAACATAAACTATACTTGAAAACCTATGAACTTACAAAATATCAACTTAATTCCATCAAAACTTTGTTTTAAAGCTTTTAAAACATTAGAATTAAGAGAAAATGGCTAATTTGACTTACCAATTTAAATTTCAAGCTTCAAAAACCCTATTTCCCCTTTTTTCTTCTTTTTCTTCTTTCTCCCCTGCTTCTCCCCTGTTTCGTCTCTTCTATTCTGTTTCTTTGTTCTTTCTATTCTGTTTCTTTTCTGTTTTGTTTCTTTTATATATAATAATATAATATTTATAATATAATTAATTTAATAATATACTTTATAATTAATTTATATATTTATATAAATAATAATATAAAAATCTAAGATTTTTACAATGTTATGCCGCCTCAACTTCCAAATGTGGCTTAATTGCCCATTTGGTCCCTATTATTTTCCTTTAATCTATAATTAAACTTTTACTCTTATTCAATTTAATCCTTTTTACTAATTACTCTAAATTAAGCTAAATTTACTTAATTAAAACCTAATTAAACACACTACTAGTCTCGTAAATATTTCTAATAATTATTTTCGGACTCAATTTACTAGGACGGAGGCCCGATATTATACTTTTCCGATGCCCATGAATTTTGGGTCATTACATTCCCCAACGCTTCCAGTCATGGCTTTGGGTTTTTCATCTTCAGGTGTGACGATATTAACGTCATATTTCCATGGTACTACTTTATTGTCCTTGTAGGGGAAAGGAGATGGTACCTCGATTATCACTTTTGGTTTCACTGGTTCCTTCTTCGTGTCATAATAAATTATTAACGGTTGGTCGGCGCTATACGGACAATTTGACGATTAATTGTCGGAGGTAAATACTTCTTTCTCATTGGCCTCTTCGCCTTTATAAAAAATCCCAATCTCCTTATTGTCCATCATATTTTGCAGTAATCTCCTGAACTCTTCGCAGGATTGAATATCGTGCCCCTCAATACTATGGAATTCGCAAAAACTTGGATCTTTTGTATTCCTTCCCTCGAATACTCTGTTAAGATGACAAAGCGAACCCTTTTCAACTAGCACCTCCCAGATTTTCTGTAGAGGTGTTCTTATTTCAGAAACCTGTCTTCTACTTTATCGTTTGTCCTCCTCTCCTACTGCGCTCACATTCCTTTCGGCATGGTTTGGGAATGGGTTCCCGGATGTACCACCAGTGCCATCAAATCACAGAATACCCGCATCGATAAGTCCTTGAACTCTCCTTTTGAAGGCCAGGCAATTTTTCGTAGAGTGCCCCTGGTTCCCGGTATGGTATGCACAACTAGCATTTGGATCGTACCATTTCGGGTATGGAGGTTTAAGGGGTGCCATGTAATGGGGAGATATTAATTGTTTCTCTAGAAGTTTTGGGTACAGTTCCCCGTACGACACAGGAATAGGGGTGAATTGCTGTCTCTCAGGATTGAGCCTTGCTGGTTTTGGTTCATTTCTGGGTTGGCTTTGAGCGGGTATAGTGTTTTGTGGGACTGAGGTGATGGGTCTTTGGTTGTTCGTGGCGTAAACGGGATAGGAAGGAGGTGGTGCTTGGTAGTAAGGGTTTTGAGGGGGATAATAGAAATTTAAAGGTGGATAATTTCGAGGTCGGGGTTGGTTCGGATATTGATTAGAGGCATAACGACTTCCTATTCCCACCATGTGGGCTTCTGGTTCTTTCTTCTTCATAGGTGCTGCCCTTTTTGAACCTTCTGAGCTTTCTATTCTACCGCTCTTGACGGCATTCTCTATGAGCTCGCCAGATATTACAATATCCGCAAACTCTTTCGTGGCACTTCCCACTAATTTGTCATAAAATGGCGCCTTTAAGGTGTTGATAAAGAGAACGGTTATCTCCGTTTTTGTTAGTGGGGGTTCCACTTGGGCCGAGACGTCTCTCCATCTCTGCGCATACTGTCTGAAGGTTTCTGATGGCTTTTTCTCCATCATTTGCAAGGTCATCCGGTCTGGCACCATATCCGACACATGCTTGTACTGCTCGCAAAATGCTGACGCCAAGTCCTTCCAGAATCGAATCTTTTCTCTACTGAGTTGGTTGTACCACCGAAAAGCTGACCCTGTTAGACTATCTTGAAAGCAATGTATAAGTAGCTTATCCTCGTTCACATAACCGGTCATTTTTCGACAAAACATGATGAGATGTGCTTTTGGGCACCTTGTCCCATCATACTTTTCAAAATCAGGCGTCTTGAATTTCGGAGGCAAGATTAGATCAGGTACCAAACTGAGTTCTTTGGCACCTAGTGCGGAGAAGACTTCAGTGCCTTCTATTGCTTTGAGTCTTTCCTCTAGACTTCTATATTTTGCATCATGATTATCCAATTTCAACTTGGCTACCTCTGCTGGGTCGTCCAGATCTGGAACTAGTGGATCAACAGGGCTTGCCCCTGGGTTCGACACGAATATTCCTTGCCCCAGATTAGTGGGTGGAGCAGGTGGCATAGGTCGTTGTTCCAAGACTGTGGGTTCCCCTTGAGTATACCCTCTTTGTGTTGTATATGCGGGTGGTGGAGTGAATCCCGGGGGGATAGAGTGGATCCTGATCGTGGTGAATTCTTGATTGAGGTTTCATAACATCGGGGTTCTGCACGGGTCCTTTTCCTATGACCAAAGTTGTCATCATCTCCATCATTTTGGCCATCTGATCTCTTTGCTCGAGTGATTCCTCTCGAGATCTCACTATTAGGTCTCTCGTTTCTTGTTGCGATTTGGCCAGTTGCTCTTGTAATTCCTTTTGAGCCCTTTCCATCCTTTCAATTCTCTCATTGAATTCAGCCTCCATTACTCTAGCTTGTCGGCGCGTTTTATACGGATGACGTGGTTTCAGTCTTGTGGTATTACAACTGCGAATTATATATTTTATCTTCAGCGACCGAGTATGGGATATGCAATGTATGAATGAATGCATGAATGTCAAATGAATGTCAGTCATGAATGAATATGCAAAAATTTGGTGTTAATTTCAAGATAGCCCCTATTTAGACATTTCCTTAATCAAAGGAGTATTACACAATGTTTCGGTCACTCGTATAATTGACTCCTCCATTAGAAACCCGTTTTTGGCAACCAATCTCTAATCAACACCTTCCTAACAAGATGCCTTCGATGCATGATGAAAAATAAAAATACAGACAAACGACCTTGGTTAGCGCAACACATATAAACAGAGAAAAACTGTGAAAAATCTAACAAATTAAGCTACTTGGTCCAGTGGACTCGATTCCTTTGCTTAGAAAGCACAAATGTAAAAAAAATAGAAGGTAAGATGTGCTTTTCCCGTGTACTTATTTCGGTGACTACTAAACGAGCGGAGGTTCAGCATGGCTCTAGTTGGGTGGCTCGTATGGTTCACTATATGCGGTTTTGGTTCTAGACAGGTACTCGAATTGCTCGTACTATCATCTGCTAAGATTAGCACGAAGTCTCGGTCATAACCTATCACAGGCTCACGAGTTCAATTCGAGGGATTACATTTACTTATGCCTATGCGGAGGGACAAGTTAACTCACGAAAGCATAAGTCATATGTAACCCGAAAATATTCACTAGCCTGTGCGGAGGGACGAGTTAACTCACGAAGGCATAGCGTTTACTTTCACTTAAACGGACAGAGCCCGGGTAGAGAGCTTATGTTATGCAAAATGCAAGTGCACGGTGTGTGGGAGAAACTTGCAATCCTTCCATTTATTTTAAAACTACAAAACTAAAACGAACGATAAAACAAATTAGGAGATACGTGTGTATGATTTTTTCGAAAACAAAACTTAAGGATCATGATTAAATATCAATTTGAACACGAAAATTTGAAAATTTTGACAACACGCGTTTAATTCAACTCGACTCTCAAAAATGGAGGTCCCCAGTGGAGTCGCCAGTTGTAGCGACGTAAAAAAAATTTAGTTTCGCTTGGTCGCTAATTGTGGCGATTTATTAAACATTTGAAAACCAACTTTTGATTTTATTAGCAAAGGGAGTCGCCACCGATCCTTTTTTATAGGTGTGGTCGGACACCTAATAAAATTATTTTAAAACAAAAAGAAGGCCAAATTTAGGTCTACGTGAAAGTTCAGAGAAAAATTGGGGTTCGGGAGTCAGTTACGCGCGAGGAAGGTATTAGCACCCTCGCGACGCCCAAAATTGGTATCTCATAAACATTTGTTGACTTGATTTTCAAAAATACGAGTTCAATATAATATTTAATCGTGATCCGATTGAAAAATGAGAATTTTTAGTTTTCGATTTTTTTTTTTAGAAAGGGTGTCCCCGTTTTTTAACACAAGCCGACGAATTTCACCCAACATAGCGATGAAATCGATGGCTTAATATCAAATCGGTACATTGCCTTATTTTTGAAATTAATTAAAACATGAGAAAAAATATTCCTAAAGTGAGAAATTAAAAATAGATAAAGGACGCAAAAAAATGATATCATTAATGAAAAATATTAACATGGAATACTAGAATATTAGAATAACAATAATAATGATATTTACAAAATAAAAACAAATCATGTACTAATAATAAAATAGGAAAAATGATATATTTGGTAATAATAATATAAAATAATATGTACATAAAAATACATATATATATGCATATAATAAAAGTATGTAATAATAATAATATCTACAATAAAAGAAAATATTAGGAAACGTACATAAAAAATATATACATAAAAATTTACAACAATAATATAAAATAATGATATGTGCAAATATATATATATACATATGTACATAAAATATACACTAATATAATAATAGTTATAATAATACTAGCAATAGTAATAATTTGTAATAATAATATATACACAATATGGTATTTAATATATATATGTATATTATAGTATTTAAGAATATATACATAAGAAATATATAACTAATGGCATTAAAAAATATATACATAATATATATAAAATACCTAAAAAAAGAAGGGGAAAGAAGAGAGAAGGGAGGGGGGAAAGGAAATCCGGCCAAGGGGGGTCGGTCACTGGTCGATCGTCGGTCGCCGCCCGTCGTCGGCCACCGCCGGCCACTGCCCACGGTGGCCGAAAAAGGTAAATTTTTTTTAACAATATATGTATATATAAAGAAAGAAAAAACAACACAAAAAAAAGGAAAAAAGATTCGAAAGAAGAGGAAAAAAGAAAAAGATGTAACCTTTTTATTGATGTTTCTTTTGTGTTCAAATTTGAAGAGATTTTTATGTTTTTTTTTTCAATCTTTGTAAAATCCCCCTCCTCTTTTACATGATTTTTGCATGGCTTTTTATAGCTATCTTTTACATGATTTTCTATTATTTCTTTTTCTATTTTGTAGGTGGTGGTGGTAGACAATGGATATCAAAAATGGGAGGAAAAATGGGACAAGTGGAAAAGTGGCTAGGTGGTTAGGGTTTCTTAGTTTTTTTTTTGGGTTAGGTTTTTCTTTTTTTTTTGGTTAGGTTTTTTTTTGGGGGCTTAATGGGCTTTTGAATTGGGTTTAATATTTGGATTTTATAATGGGTTTGGGTAGATGTAAATGGGTCATGGGTTAAGGGTTTTAGTGGATTTAGAGGTTCGGTTGGGTTTTGATGAAATCGGGCCCGGGCAATTTGGGTTTCTACAATTGGTTTACCTTTATTATTGTTTAGAGTCATCTTTGAGTACTGTAAAGAAATG
Organism: Gossypium hirsutum; assembly: GCF_007990345.1. NCBI lineage: Eukaryota > Viridiplantae > Streptophyta > Magnoliopsida > Malvales > Malvaceae > Gossypium > Gossypium hirsutum. The sequence goes on from NC_053428.1 coordinate 29,674,351, forward strand.
TTCACCTTCAAAAGTTTTGTTTCTCAACTCGAAGAGAGTCTAAGAACGCCTGTTACAACCATTGAAACACTGGAGTTATGTTATCGAAGAATTGATGCGTGATGGAAACACACAGCCGGCCATAAAAAGATTTGCGCTTAGGCTGGTTTTAACCCAAGACTTCTAAACAAATAGGGTTACTCTAATTCCCCATAAATCCTCAGTATGCTATAGGACATAGGTTGAAATTTACTACATGCAAAACTCTTCAATAATCATGGGTTTTCATCACGCACTAGTTGTTCAGTGGTGTGGCTTCTATTTTTCAATGATTACAGAAGGTACTCGTACATTTTCTTTTAAGCTCAAAAATAAAAATCTGAAGGATATCAAATCTTCAGTAACACTTAAAATAGATAATACTGTTACATTATCAACATGATATGCTTTAACAATTATTATTCTCCGAAATATAATTTCGGAATAAAAACAAGTGTGTTTTTCTTTAAAAAGAGAGAATACATTAGTATTGAAAACAGAATATCTACAATCTACAGCGGCAGTTCAACTCTCTACCATGTCTTAAGTTTCAGTTAATGCTGTTAAAAACATGACAAATCCCATGCTTCAAGGTTCAAGGTTTCCAAGCTGTTAAAGTCGGACAAAAAGACACAAGGCAAAATGGTAAACTCATAGATCCATAAATTTTAACATTTAATATAACAGGTTTAATACATGCACTCTTTTCTATGTAATTTAATACATGTACTGTATATATTCCTATTTCAAATTTTGATCCCATACTTCTATTTAAGTATTTTATTAAGTTGATGTCACTTTTAATTAAGTCATCAATACAATTAAAAATTATAAAAATATATTTTTCTTTAAATTAAAATTAACATTAATATGATAACACTTTAATCTTTTCATATTTTTAAATAAAATAATTAAAAAATACAAATCCAAGAATTGAACGTATGTTCAATAATATTAAACTACAAATTGATTTTCACTCTACCTATGCCTATTATTGAATAAATTAATTTTTTTTTACCATGAAATATTTTCTTTTACCCGTGTTGTTGATGTGGTAAAATCTAGTTTTAATCATTTCTATTGTATTATGTTCAAATGATTCAAAAATAACATGCATGCATATAAGAGTGTAAATGAGCCACTAGTGCTCGTAAGCTATTCGAGTTCGACTAGAAAAAAATTCGAACTCAATTAGGTAATTATCGAGCCGAGCTTGAGCTATCAATTGAGTCAAATTCAAGTTTAGAAATACTTGACTCGAATAGTTCAAGACTCTTATCAAACTTTTCATATTTTTTTTATATTTTTAAATCATATTATTGTCCTTAATATATAATATAAATCTTAAGATTAATTATTTAATGGAGCTAATTTAATCAAACTTGGGCTTAAAAATAAATGTTCATTCAAGATTCGAATTTCGAGTTAAGCTCAGGCTTGGCTTGATTAACCCTTACGTGTATATACGGGCAAATACAAAGGGGTAAGTAGGAGTTTTGGCCCCCTAAAAATTGAAAAATTACAATTCTACCTCTTCTATAAATGATTAAATTATAAATTAATATAGAAAAAATAATGTTTTGACCCCACAATGAAAAACATTCTATTTAATCTTTTCAAAATGATAAAACAATAAATTAAAATATGATATCTCAAAATTTTATAATACAATTTTAGCTCTAAAAAAATTTGTAAATTCACCCTTGCATGCATACACAAATTGTAAAATTTAGGAACTTGGAGAATGTTAGTGATCTATGGAATGCCAAAGATAAAACACAGTTCTATGCTATGTTTCTCGTGTTCATAAAATTTTTTAATGAAATATTTATATTCAATTTTCATATCTGATTTAAATCGGAACAAAAATACCGAGATATGATCTGTTAATATATGAAAAAAAAATAGGAAATTAAACTATTTCATGTCAGAATTCATATTCATATATCCAAAGCTCCGAAGATTTTATACAACGGCCCCCTTGGAATTTTTGTTGTTTTCTCCTGACAAAAACCAAATAATTAGAAGTTCCCCTGCCAAAAGTCACCAAAACTAAAATGTGTCCTTTGACTAAATGGGTGAACAAAGCGTGGGTTGCGGTGCAGGTTGTCTCCCTCGCAAGTGAGTGGAACGGCTAAAATTGTTTTCAATGGTCCGATATTAGCAAAGCATGGTTAAGACAACTTTTAGTGGGACTTAGGTTTCATTGTTTCCGCCTGTACATACTTCTTCTCCCCGAAATAATTATAATAAATTTATAGAAAAAAATATAAAAATCAAACTTAACTTTGATTTAAATGATAAAGATTATCATATTTTGAGTTTAAATTCATCACGCATACATATATATTTTTCTAATTTTTTATAAAACATTAAAAATAAAAAATATTCCCAAAATAATTTTTTTTTGCTTTGTAAAAAAAATAATTATTTTAATAATTTCATAACTAAATTAAACATGATGAGTGAATTTCTTCTATAAATATTTTTTGTATTTATAAGCGATATTATCATGTAGTTAAAAGATAAATTGATTGTTGAACATTAAGTATGACAGTTAATAGATAGTGACAGTTTTATATTTTTTCATTGCTCGGTCATTTTGTGATATAGGTGCCCGTAAATGAAACCAGCTATAGAATTAGATGTATATGTTTGAATGTACATGATGCATGATACATGCAACACATTGTAAAGCTATGAGTCCATACATGCATGGTGTATATGGCACAACCTGCGAACTTAACTTATTAAGATTGATAAACTCTTTAAAGTTTTTTTAGAAAGTTCATTTACATCAAACTCAGTGTTTGTAATCTTAAGAAAAAAATAAGAGATAATATTAATTGTGAGTTGTGGATATAATTCAATTTATATATATTTTTTTTAATTATAAATAAAAGTGTTTCCCATCTCATTTATATCCTTCATCTTTCATCGAAATCAATACATATAGCATTTACTCTAATAACTTTTTCGAGTTCTTGTTCTGCTTAATGACTATGTTTGCTTAATACGTGACTCAGAGAATTTTTATTTATTTTATTTAACTAGATAAATTTATTAATTTCGTTTAAGTAAGTTAAATCAAATTCACCATATAGAACCACACAGTTAGTTAAGCTAAAGTCATCCTTATTGGCTCTCTAAGTATCATGATTAACGAGGATGGAAGTCAATTATTTGATTAAGCTTGTGAAATGGCCAGATTCCCAGACAAATTCAAACAAATCTACCTAGTGCTTCACTTTTCATGCCATTCACGGGGTTCTTTTTTTCAAAATAAAAAAACCCAAGTTGCAATAATTAACTCCCTGTTCGTCTACTAAGAAAACTGTTCAAAAAAACACCCCACAATTGGAAAAAAATTAAAAAAATACAACAATTAATTGACTACTTCATCGTTGTATTAAAATTTCCACCTTTGAACCACTTTCTTGGGCGGTGTTGAGGGATGGTTTCTATCTGCAATCAATCAAATCAACTATTTATTGATTTTCCTTTCTGAGCTCCTTAATAAACATTTTTAAACTTGGAAAAATTATCAACCTTTTTAACATAATTTTCATCATTACGATATTTCGTAATAGTATTCCATTTTTTTACAGTTCGTATTAAATTACGAACTTCAGACAATAAATATTAAAGATTAGTATTTAAATTCATTAAGATTATCTTTTATTTTGTTTAGAGATGGTGTCAATATTTGAGTTGGTTATCTTCGCATTTTTCTTTTCCCATTAACTCTTTCTTTCTTTTTCTCATTTATTATACATGTTTTTTCTTTTTTCAGTTTACAGTTTTATTTTGTGAGTATTTTTATTATCTTCACAAGTTGTGATAGATAGATAACAATGTTTTTCGTTCGATAAAACTCCACCGGCCACCAGTTATTTTTCTTAGAAAGTGGGTGGTTCCTCGTCAATTTCTTAATTTGTTTATGTTTTGAGAGTATTTTAGAATAATAAATAATTTTACGTGTCAATTTGGACTTGTGTTGTCTTCAGTTTTATATTTTTTTGTTTGTTTTTTTCCTTGTTTAATAAGTTTTCAATTTTAAAAGTTTTTGTCTGCTCTTGTAGTACATTTTTTAGTCTTGCTTATGCATGTAATCTTAGTTTTACAAGTGCTTTTAGGGATAACTTTGTTATCGTCCTCTCTAGTTTGGTGAATAATCGATTCTTTTATTGATTTTTGCTTGCCGTTTTGGACCATCCGGAGCTGATTTCGTTATTATATTAAGTGTTTGCAATCACTTTAGATATATTATACTTGAGTTGTGCCAAAGTCAATTGTCAACGTGTTATAATATTTTATTAATGCTAATACTAAAATCTTTATTGTGTTGATAGAACTTATCCTCGAATGTTTATTAAAGAAAAAATGAATTTACATTTATAAAAATTCATTAGGGTTAATAATGAAAGTAATCCAATCCGAAAGCAATTCCTCTTCTCCATTATCTTACGTTTCTTTTTTGACTTTGGTTTTAGCCGACAATGTACTTCATATCTTTATTAGACTTAAAAACAAGATGTGTTTTCAAAACTTTTACTGCAAAACTGCAGAAAAAAATGGCGATCGTTTTTACTGCAAGAAGCTTGCAAGAAGCTTGCAAGAGACTTTCCATGGCATCCATTAATGAATGGAGTTGTTCAAATTTTTCAAAGGGTTTGCTGGCAAAGTAAGTGGAGTACAAAGAAGATTTGGGTTGCCTTTGTCTTGTTAGAAGTCGATCTTGGAACTTGGAATCCTCTTCAACTAAGTTACAAGCTTGAAGCAAAATCATTCCATTTTTGTTAATAACCCAAATCCATCAATTTGGTAGATGTAACTTTCAAGTTTCAGACTTACATAACTAGAGTATGTTTAAGTTTCAACATGACATAATATACAAACATGATTTTAACACGATAAAATACGTGTCCAACATGAAATGACACATCGAATGAAATAAAATTGAAGTATATATAATCGAAGCGCAATTGACACATAATTGTACTGGACAAAAAGTGATGACTCCAAAAATACAATGAATCTTTCTTTTCTCTCTAAATATAGAAATAGTAAAAATAACAATTTGATTGTAATGTTTTTTTTCTCTCATCTTACACGGATAATAATGTCGATACCAACTAAACTAAGACTTAATTAATAAGTATATAAAAATTTAAAAAATAATTTAAAAATAAAATATAAAAATTTATTTACATATTAATATTGTTATAATAAATGTTGATAATAGTGGAAGAACTATGTAAAAGAAAAGAAAAAAAAAGAATACACAGATTTTAAGTGGAAATTTTTTCAAAAAAAAATCACGGGTAGAGCAGGAGAAAATTTACTAATATTGAAAAACAAATGATACAATAGGAGTTTTAATCACGTCTATTTAAGGGTTAAAAAACCTTGTTTTAGTCAGTCAAATAGAATAAGAAGTATAATTCTATACAGATTCAACTTGTGCTATATAGTTCATATCTATGGCCCTTAGCCTTTCTCCCCCACAAATTTTCTTATTTTATCATTGTATTTTATTTCTTCAACAAGTGAAGAAATTCGAGTCACATAATCTTTAATAAATATTTAATTAATAAGTATAGATTTCGCGCTTTTAAATTTATCATATCTTTATATTGACGTTATGTCATACCATATTGCATTTATTTTTTTAATAATGGTCGTGTTTTGTTATTCTGTAAGTCTAAAATATTAAAAAAAATAAAATTATGAACGTTATATACGTATGGGACTGGGCTGTGGTTCCTAAGAGCGGAGGCAAATGGTGGATGCATGGCAATGTCTAACTCCAAAGAGGCAATGGTGCATGCGCTATGAGGCATACCCACGTGATGAAATGATCCTTCTTTTACTACATACCCACGTGCTTCGTTCCAATTATTACATTTTTTTCATCTTGCCTAAGTAGGTTCTATTATAGTTTTTTTTAATCGAGATGTTTCATAGTTCATGTAATATTGTTGGTACATATAATTCTTCATGTAATCAATAAAATACATCGTATGTATTTATATATATATATATTTTTTTTAAATTTGAAAATTAATCATTCTTTTATTTTTAGGATTAGTTCATTTATTTTTCAAATTTTATATCTAACTCTTAACACTGTGAAAATTATTTTATTAAATTTAAGTTTATTACAACATCATTTATTAGTTGCATTACTATCAAATGAATTTTTATTTATTTATTTTATCATTTCACACTAGCAAATTTAATAAAAAAATTAACAGCATTAACAATTGAGCTTAAATTTTAAAATATAAAAAATAAAGAAATTAAATTCATAAAAATAAAAGTGTACAGATTAAATTCTAAAATTGTAAAGAGTGCAGAAACTTGGGCTTTAAGTTTAAGTCCCGGTTATTAAGTGATATTCATAAAGATATAATTATTTGTGATTGAAATTCTTGATATAATTAAAATGCGTATCAAATAGATTAAAAATTTTGAATATTTATAATTTTTTTTATATTTAGATTACTTGTTTGGATTATTACGGAATTTATAAACGCAATTAAAACAATGATATATGTCTTATTTTTATTTTTTTCCTTTGTTTTGATTATTATATTATTTTTATTTTTAAAATATATTTTAAGAAATATAGGTGGATGTATTAATCTTATGTTTATAATTTTTACTTTCCCCTTTATAGGTTAATCATCAACGTAGTGTATACATATAGCAAGACAAACTACCAACAAAAAAAGCTATTCATTGAGTAATATATCTTGTATGTTTGTTTTATGCTTAGAATAAACGGAACGAAATCAAATTGAAAAAAAATAATAGATTTTTCCCTCAATCTTATGTATCAATGACATGACATGAGATATATATATATATATATATATGCAAGTAAAGGTTAAATAGAAGCATTATTGTAAGACAAGGCAATTATTTTGGTGAAAAGAAACAAGTAGCCATTTTCTGATAGACTGTTGTCCATCCAACAAATGGGGCCATTGCCCATTTAGTGATACAAATAATGGTCCTAAAACTAAAAGGAAAAAGAGTCCCAAAAATAGAGCGTTGATCCCTTTGTTGAAGTGGGTGTTTCAGCTCAATTAGACAGCAGCTGTCGTTCTTATCCCCTTTTAAGTGCCGATGCTACTATTCCATATTTTATCCTTTCAAAATCCCACTACCCAGGCCTTGAATTGATGTTTCAAATTGGAATTGTTGATTTAACCTCAATTAACTCCCAAGTTTGAATAATTACTTGTTTTTCATTTAAATAAAAATTATATTTTTGCAAACTATTAATTAATTCAGGCGAATTTAAGTACATCGTTGGCCAATACCACATGATATTGATATCCATGAAGACCTTTAACTTCCAATACTAGTGTTCGGTCTAAAACACAAAATTGTCTCAAGTGGCAACTTTTTCAACTGTCAGTTTCAATTGTAGTTTATTACAACACACACACACACAAAAAGCAATATCCTTTTTAAAATAAATATTTTTTTGAAAAAAATAATCAAAGTAATAGTAAATTGTCACAAAAATAGAATTTTCATTTAAATTTATTATGATTAGTGAATTAGTAAGAGTTAATTATTCAATTCAATATTTATAATAATGAATTTTATTAAAATTATAGTAACTTAAAAAGAAGTGGGCAAATTACATTATTACTCATTAAATTATGGGTAATTTTTCATTTTGATCACTTCATTCAAAATTTTTCATTTAAATCACTAGGTTGTTAAAAACGGTGCTATATGGTTTCTCTATTTACACCACTTGCACTAATCAAAAGTTCTTTTTCTCATTCTCTTTTACAGTTCAGTTTTTTTCGTGAAAAATTTTTGAACGTCATGAATATGCAAATCAAAATTCAAATAGTTTTTTTTCTCTAATGTCCGACATTGACTATCAAATTGGTTTGGATTTAAGATATATTTTTCTACTTGTTGATAGGTATTGATCTATCGTATCAATAATTAAATTGTTGCTTGGAGCTTGTTGACAAAACTTTTTCTTTTAAAAAAAACTTAATAACTCGGTGATTTAAATAAAAACTTTTGAATAGTTCAATGACTTAAATAAAAACTTTCGAATAATTCAATGATCAAATTGTAATTTTTTTAATTAAATGACCAAAATGAAAATTTACCCATAACTTAATAACTAATGATAGAATTTACCAAAAGAAATACCGATTAAGACATTAACTTCCCCAAGCATGAGTGTGGAAATTAAGAGCTTTGACCAAAATTGTCATAGAAAAAACAAGACAATGAAGTCAGATACAGCAACAGATGTGAAGTTGGCCCAAATAAATTGGAAAAATATGAGAAGGTTGGAGATGTGTAGGCGCAAAACCGCGTTAACGTTTCCTTTTCAGCTGAAATCACTATGACAGTGTTTCATTGCTAAGGGGGGGGGGGAGTTAGAGCCTCTAAATTACGTGATATTATTTCATACACTAATCCAATATGAAATCAGTGGAAATTGCGTATCTTTGGCTCTTTAAAAATAAAAAAGGAACCCATTGCTCTCTTAGCTGTTCCTCACTCACAACGCGGCATTTCACTCTTTGGATGTACCGTCACCTCACCCAATGCTTTAATCCAAAATCCTTGTTCTTCATGTTTAGTCGGTAAACATCCCCACTTCACTTCAATTCTATAATCTTTGACCACATTAAATTAATTAATTACATTGTTTTGTTGAATTTAAATATTTTTTTTATATATTGTTAGAATCGGGGAAATATATATAGTTAGAAGTAAACGTGTTGTAATGGCAGTATTTGAGCGTATTTTTCCACAGGAAAAGCCTTTTGGTAGGAAAGATGTTGATACAAAATATATGCTATTGGAGGTGATAAAGAATATTTGGTACGCATGCGCAAAATTAGTCAAGCTTCCTCTTTTTCCTTTTTAATTTCTTTATTTTGTCCACAAATTTAATTATTAATTAAGATGTTTCATCCACAGGTTATCATAGTACAGTAACAATGATCCTTTAAATCACATTTAACATTGTTGTCCATGCTACTTGATTGTAGTTTGTCGGTTAGGTTCAGTTGAACTTGATTTATTACTCAAAATTTTTAAAAAATATTAAAAATATTTTATTGTTGTAAATTTATTGATAAATGAATATCTATAAAAGATTAATATAGTGTTTTAATTCTCTTATTTATGTTTTTGTAATCTATGGCGATTGAGATTCGATAAACATAAGGTATGTATAAATTTTTATATTCTAAGTCAAAGTTGAATTATTATTATTTTCATGAATTCGCTTAAAGTTTTTTATTAAAATCAAATTATATATCGCATTATTTTATACTAATTACTATCTTAGTTCTCAAACTTTATAATTATGGTTGTATAAAGTATGCATTGGTGGGATTAAGTTTATCAAATCTTAGTCAATTTTTTTCTTCATTTAATTTTCAATCTTAATGATTTAGTAATCTAATTAAATTCTCAATGTTGTATTATGTATGTTTTTGAATGTGCATATTGCTTCCTTAATTTTGCATTTGCATGTTAGGTGAAAATTAAAATAACAATCTATATATGTTGATTCTTTCATAGTAAGTATGATGTATACATTTTTAATCTTTGTGCACAATATCTCTTATTATACTTGCAACTATACGTCCTTATTTTCTGGTCCTCAACTTTTTATAAGTTGTTGAATATTTTTAGTACTTGTTGTAGGCTAATTTTAACCCATTTACATTAAAACCCAATTTAGTCTTACTTAACCCACCAAAATTAAACCCAAAACTCAAAATCTTAACTACCCAAAGCTCAATTTACATCAAAATCCCAATGACCCAAACCCTAAGCCCAAATTAAAATAAAAAACCTAACCCACAACCTAAACTTTTCCACCACCAACTCCACTAGCCATACTTGCTCCAACACCAACTCTACTAGCCACACTTGCTCCACTACCTACTCCACTAGCCACACTCCACCACCACTTGTACCTACAAATGAAGACATAAACAATAAAAAATATTTTTTAAATGGCTATATAAGCCTTCTCATATTTTGTATTTAAGGGAGGAAGAAGTTTTGGGGGAGAAAGTTATTGTAAAGGATTATTGAGAGGTTTTTTTAGAGTAATCAAGGAGAAGAGTTATTGTAAAAGCTAGTTTTTGGAGAGGCTATTTTTTTTTTTGGAGATTAATCAAAGATCAAAGCAAAAGAGGTTTCTTTGTCTATTCTCGTTTTAAGTTCTTTGTTTGCTTATTGTTTTCCTTTCAGTTTTATTTTGTTTCTTTTATACGAAAGTAAAAATAAAAGGAGGAAGCTTTCCCATTTTTACCGAAAAAGTTTTTTTTGAGGTCCGGCTGCCGTGTACGGTGGCACCGACGGTGGCAGGCGGCGGTCTGGTGACCGGACGGTGGCCGGCCTTGTGGCCGGAAATCACCCACTCTCTCCCTCTTTTTTTGTTATTATTATATTTCTTAATATTATATTATATATATATTCTTTTAATATATTAGGTATATTCTAAATTTTATATTACGTATATATATATTATACTATTTTATGTATATATCTTTAATACTATATTTTTTATATATATATTTTTTTTCTACATGTTATCTTATGTATATATTTTAATTATATTATGTATGTATTTTTTACACTATATTATGTACATATTTTTAATATTATCACGTATTTATTTTTTATATATGCACATATTTATGTAGTATTATTAATAGTATTATTTTTAAACATCATTATTATTTCTAATATATATATTATGTACACTTTTTTATTTCTATTTTATTTTTTTATTTGTCAATATTAATTATTATTATTCTAATATTTTGATATTTTAATATTTTATATTTTATATACTTTATTATTCACATCACTATTTGCATTTTTTACAATAATATTCTTAGATTTTTTTCACTATCATTTTAGAAACTTTTTACATTTTAATTTTAAGAATAAGGCAATGTATCGATTTTAACATTAAGTCATTGATTTCATCGCTATGTTGGGTGAAGTTAGTCAGCTCGTGTTAAAAACGGGATATCCTTCTAAAAAACCAAAAACTTACAACTTCTCATTTCCTTCAATCGGATCACACTCAAATTGAATTCGTATTTTTGAAAATCAAGACAACACGTGTTTAATAAGATACCAATTTTGGGCGTCGCGAGGGTGCTAATACCTTCCTCGCGCGTAACCGACTCCCGAACCCAACATTACTCTGGCTTTTGACATAGACCTAAATTCGGCCTTCATTTTTGTGCAAGAATAAGTTTTCTTTTCTAAAAAAGGATGATTTATTAGGTGTCCGGTCACACCTAGAAAAAAAGATCGGTGGCGACTCTTTTTTTAATAAAATCAAAAGTCGTTTTTTAAAATTTCAAATAATCGCCTTAATTAGCGACCGAAAGCGAAATTTTTTACGTCGCTACAGTACTAACTTATATTTATTTTAGTAATCGAGTTATTCTTATTCAAGTTTTACTAATTATGTAATATTTCATGTTATATTCTAATTGTTTGTTGTTTTTTATTAGTTTGAATGATATCAAATCTTATTAAATTCGAATTTGTGGTTCTTGATATTTCAGACAAATATTATTTGTTATAGGTATTATTAGATGCCAAAATTCACTTAAGATGCTAAGAGCAATTAGGAAATACAATTTTCACAAATCAAGAGGCATCTAATCAAGACAAGGCAAAAGTAATGATTTTTACTCGTCATCATCTATATGAAGTATTAAAAGTGAAATATTTAACTGTGAAAGATATTCGTGAGTTGTGGAATAATCTGAAAGAACGATTTGACAATAAAAAACGATAATACTCCTTAAAATTTGTTATGATTGGATGCACTTATTATTGCAACATTTTAAGACTATAAGTGAATACAATTTAGAAATTTTCAAAACTAGTTCTCGATTAAAATTATGTAGAGAAAAAAATAATTGATGAGAACTTATTAAAGAAAACCTTTTCAAATTTTCATAGATATTAAAGAAAACCTTTTCAAATTTTCATAGATCTAATGTGGTTCTACAACAGCAGTATTTTGAAAAAAAAGGTTTTAAAAAATATCTTGAATTGATCTCACGCATTCTGGTAATTAAGCAAAAAAACAAGTTATTGATAAAAAACCATAGAATTTCGTCCCATTGTTTTTGCTCCATTCCTGAAGTGAATTTGGCAGTACATAACAACTATGAAATGGAAATTATAGAGATCATGGTTGTGGACGTAGTTGGAGACTTAGTCAGGAACATACTAGTAACTGATATCATGTTGTCATAACAATGGTAAAACTAACCACTAGAAAAAGAATAATAATGAAGGAAAGAAAATGGTGGTCAAAGTAATACTTCAAATGTTATTGAAAATTTATGCTAATGATGTGGTACAAAGGGACATTGGTCATGTACTTGTTATATGCTTGAGCATATACTGAAACTTTATCAAGCATCTATTAAAAGGAAGGGAAAAAAATATTGAGACAAATTTTACATTCTAAAATGATGAAATGGAGGCTTACAAAAAAGATAAATTTTTACTATGATGCTAAAACCAACCATACTTATAAGAATAATGATATTCATGGCCTGGATGTGGAAGATTTTTTTGAGAATCATGATGCAAAAATTTAGAAAATATGATATCATCTAGAAATTCTATTTTTCTTGTTTTTATGTTTTAAGTATCCTTTTTATTTTTCCTTATTAGTTTTATATATTTTCTATGACTGTTTTCAATATTTCTTACAATGTATTTTGCTTTTTTTTAATGAAGAACATAAATATTTTTTTGTTGGATCTAAAATCAATGAGGACATGTGTCTTGCAGGTAAGACCACAACAAATACTATACTGAAAGAAAAAAAATATTTTTCTCATTTGATGATAGGTGATACTCATGTTAATACTATATTGGGTAGTCCAAAGCTTATTGAAGGCTCTAGAAGAGTTATTATATTATTATCCAAAAGGACAAACATTGCCATTGATGATGTTTTCTTTTCATTAAGTTTCAAAAGAAGTCTATCGAGTTTTAAAGATATTTATCTTAATGAATATCATATTGAGACTATGAATGACAAAACTATTGAATACTTATATATCACAACTGTTAAATGTGAAAAGAAATATGTTTTTGAAAGACTTTATTTTTTTATCAGGTTTATATTATACACATATTAGTGTAATCGAGATATGTTATTACAAATCAAAAGTTTGTAGAGCCACATACTTTTATTATTTGTCATTACTTATTAGACCATTTCAGATCAATTATGATTTAAAGAATAATCGAGAATTTAATTAGACATCCATTAAAGAATTGGAAGATTTTTTAATTCAAAGAATTCTCACGTGTTGCATGTTCTCAAGGAAAATTTATTATTAGACCATCACCAGCAAAAGTTGGGATTGAATCTCCCATTTTTTGAAATGTATTCAAGGTGATATATGGATTCATTCATCCACCATGTGTACCATTAGATGTTTTGTGGTTTTTATATATGCATCTACTAGGTGGTCACATGTGTATATTATTAACTCACAACTTGGCTTTTATGATACTACTTGCTTAAATAATTCGATTAAGAGCATAATTTCCAAATTATGCAATCAAGACTATCCATTTTACTAATGTTGGTGAGTTTATATCCCAAGTTTTTAATGATTATTGTATGTCAATCGGGATAAAAGTTGAAAATCCTGTAGCTCATGTTCATACACAAAATAGTTTAGATGAATTGTTTATCAAACGCTTCCAATTAATAACTTGGTCATTGCTTATAAGAACATAACTCCCTATTACAATATGGGGATATGCTATTTTGCATGTAGCAACACTTGTGCAATTAGGCCAACAAGTTATAATAGATACTTCCAAATTACAATTAACTTTTGGACAAGAACCAAATATTTCTTATCTTAGAATTTTTGGATGTGCAATATATGGTTCAATCGATTTATTACAATGCACAAAGATGGGTCCCAAAAAGAGGTTGGGTATATATGTTGGTTATGAATCTCCTTTTATAATTAAATATCTTGAACCGTTAAGTGGAGATTTATTTACAACATGATTTGTTGATTGTTACTTTAATGAAACAATATTCCCAACATTAAGGGGAGAGGAAAAATAGTTGGTAAAAGAAATTAAATGAAATAAGTTATCATTATCTCAATTAGAGCCTCGTACAAGTCAATGTGAATATGAAGTTCAAAAGCTAATACATTTGCAAAACATTGTCAATTAACTGCTAGATGCATTCACTTACTTAAATAGAGTAATTTAATCTCATATACCGGATGAAAATGTTTCAATACAAATTGATGTCTCAATAAGACAAACTATTTAGTGCCAAAGAAAGTAATCCACACCTAAAGCATGGAACACCGACTAGTTTTAAAGATAAAAATCCTTGTAAAAAGAGAAGAACAAACTGTAACACCTGTATCTCGTATCCGTTGTTGGATTAAGGATCAGAGTGTTACATAATCAAATAGTAAAATTTATCTTAATTTAGAACAAATATTCAATTAATTTATAAACATATATCAATTCATAGAATAAATATGCACATGGGCCTTAATTCCGGTTTACAAGGCCCTAAAATTAGTTTGAAAGCAATTGGGGATCAAAATGAATCAAAACATAAATTTTAGGAAAAACTTGAAAATTTGGAAAATAGGGGTCACATGGCCGTGTGACTAGGCCATGTGGCACAACTTAGACCGTGTGAGCATTCGAGGTAAGGACACATAACCCTATCCCAACCCGTGTAACTCACTGACTTGAGACACACAGTCGTGTCTTAGCCCATGTCTCAGACTGTGTGAAACTTGCATTAAAACTAACAGAGCACGCACAACCGTGTGGGGTGACCGTGTGTGGCACACGACCTTATGATAGCCTGTGTCCTAGGCCATGTGCTTCCAAATTAACCCCTCAAACAAGCTAAAATCAAACCAAAACTTGTCCAATAAGGTACACCTAAAACACAAACCATCCCACGGCCAAAATAATCAAAATATACACTTAAAGTATATCAAAATTAATAACCTAAACTTCTAACCAATGTACTATTCATATGTACCTTAATTATAACCAAACATTCAAACATTACACCAAAACTATATCCATTAACACACCTCCATTAAACTTTCATAACCAACCACATTATCTTCTTCTAAACATACTATATAAGTTTACCATTTGACCATTACATAACACATTCACAAGTACTAAATGACTTTTCATATATTTCAAAACTTCTAATATTAACATTCTTACAACAAAACCTATATACATGCCCCAACCTAAAAAGAGATTTAAAAGCTACCAAAAGTAAATGGATAGTGTGAGATTTGATGTCGATACTTCAAGCCATCCGCAATCATTAACTACAAAATAGCATGAGGAAAATCATTAAGCTTAAATACCTTAGTAAGTTCAGAGTGTAAAATCTACTTAACTTGCTTTAAGTAATCTACTTGACTTGCTTTAAGTAATGTAGTCACTTAAAAATTATAACATGATAACTAAAATTCTCAATTGCATTGTTAATAAGTCGTAATTTATACATATTTTTATCCTATGCTTAGCACATTTTTGGATGAATTATCATTAGATTTGTGGAATTTTATGCTCCTAATCCTTTAATTTCATGTTTTATACTTAGGTGAGCATAGGAGAGTAAAAAGAGCGAGAAACGGGCCAAAAATGGAGAAAATGGGTCAATATGGGAAATCAACATAGCCTGGACTTCCTCACATGGGAAGACCACACGCTTGTGTCTATTTAGCAAACTTTAACACGGCCTAAACCACCTCACACGGGCTTGGCACACGGCCGTGTCCCTGTCGAGCCCAAGTCTAGTTTTACTCGGAAATGACCACTTTTAAGGGTTTGGAAGCATCCCAAAGCCTATATAAACACCTGAAGAGGCACTTAGAGAAACATGCAGAGTGGGAGGCAAGGAATTACTTGAAGAAAGCCGATTGATCCATCTTAAATGTTGGATTCTCCTTCAAGACTGAAGATCTCCTTTCATTTCCTTCAAGGGTTTTTGGGTTTCTTTATGTTTTGTTATTATTATTCTTCTAAGATGTTTTCTTTTACACATATGAACTAAATCCCCTAAATACCTAAGGGGAATGAAACCTAAGTCGGATCTTGTTACTATTTTCTGAATTATATGATAAATACTTGATTTGTTCTTAATTATGTGTTCTTAATTCTTATTTTAATATTCCAGGATATTGATTCAAGTATTGATGTGCTTATTCAGAGGAGCAAAAGTCCCTGTCTAATAGTAGATCTAGCATAATTAAGCAGAGTTGATTGCACCTCTAGACATAGGGTAACATAAATCTACCGGATTAGGGCCAAACCTAATAAGGGAATCCATAGATCGAGTTAATGCAACACTAGGGGTTTTAATTAGAAAGAAATTTCAATTAATCAACCTAGGGTTAGACATTGTTAGTCTCGAGAGAGATAATAAATATAAATTAGGGATTTCTACGGATCGAGTCAAATGAATAAATCGTCTAGTTCAGAGTCAAATAACAGGTGAGGTCTAGGTGGATTCTTCCTTGGGTATTGTCTAAATCAATCAGTTTTCCCAAAAGTATTTCCCCAATATACTTTATGTGCATTCTTAGTTTAGTTAATTAGTTTAGATAAAGCAAATCCCCTTATTTTTAGGCTAGATAATAAAAAAGGTTAATACTAGTACTTTTAGTTCCTGTGGGTTCGACATTCCGGTCTTGCTATAAGTTATACTACTGTTCGATAGGTGCGCTTGCCTTTATCGTGATAATAGTTAGTTTTCAAATACGATTAATCATAAATATAAAACTTATCACGCACATCAATTGTATATAAGTTTTCAAGAAATTCATCATTACTCGGTTCACATACTCGAACCTCACTCCATTTTTAATGGCACTATAGATGCAAAACAGGGGCACCAAAGTGTAATCAAGAGCACGAGTGTGCAATTAGGGGCACCAGAGTGCATTTAGGGGCACGAATGTGCTGTTAGGGGAAAAATTGTGCAAATAGGGACACCAAAGTGTTTATAGGGGCACAATTGTGCAAATAGGAACACCGAAGTGTTTACAGTGGCATAGTTGTGCAAACAGGAACATCAAAGTGCAATCAAGGACACCGAAGTGAATACAGGGGCACCGAGGTGTAATGAAGACACTTCAAAATTTCTGTGTACATATTACAACTCATTACAGTCTCATACAATTCACTTCAAATCCAAGAAGCACTACTAATAGCCACTTCTCAATTTCATATATATACATGATACTTGCATTCCTAATAATCATATAATTAACTAAATTATATTCACATGTACATGCAAAGAGACCAATTAACAAGAAAATAATAGTAAAAATTATGAGTGAAACACATTATGTAGCAAATAACTATGAATTTACATCTAAAGCACTTCCGGTTTAAACACAAGGACTACTCTGTAATTTTTCCTTTTTCTTGGGTTATTGTCTTTTTTTATTCAAATCTTGATCTATATAGTAATTAAAATTCACATTCAATACAATACATATGACCCTTAGATTTTCATTAATTACACTTTTCCCTAAACTTTTATATTTTTTTACAATTTAGTCCCTAAACTTAAAATCTCTAATTTTAGAAAAAATTTCAAATTATTCATGCTTGCCAAATATTTACCCTATTATTTTCAGCCCATATGTATTCTAAATTCAAAAAAATTCCCAATGAATTCTAACGTTTGCTCAATTCAATCATTTAATAAAAAACTAACAAAATTACTTAATAAACTAATTCAAATTAACACTTATAATTTCCATTGCATCAAATAACATCCAAATTAACAAGGTTTCATCCATGGCATCATTTAAAATCTTTGGCAGTTTTAAAAACGGAGGTACGGGTTAGTTGGACATCGTTGTAACGTTCTCAAAAACATAAAAATTATAAGAAATAGTATAAAAATTACTGATATGCATGCATCCAAAGCTTGGCTGAACCCTAACCTTACATAAACACGGTGTTTCTGTGGTGGAAGAGGATAACTGAAGAATATCATAATTTTCTCATCTTTTTTTTTATAAAATTACCATAATGCCCTTTAATTAAACTTGTAAAACATCAAATATGCTTATCCCTAACTGTCCATCATAATTAACAATGGTTTAATTACTATTTAAGGCCACCAACTAAGTTTCTATAGCTATAGAACTCAATTTACTAATAACAACTAACTTTCACCACTTTTACGATTTAATCCTTTTTTCTTAATTAACTATCAACCATTAAAATTTACTAAGCATATTTTAATATGATCCTCATATAACTCTATAATAATTAATTAAATAATAAAACATCTTACATGTCAGAGTTGTAGTCCCGAAATTACTGTTTCTGACACCATTGAAAAATGAGATATTACACAAACATTCAAGATGATCATATTATGGAGGCAAGCGCCCAAGAAGAGTCCTATGACATAACTATAAAAAAACTCAAAAGAGGTTCAAGTACTTGAAAATAATGATAATGGAAAGATTTCAATAAGTTATGTCACTTTAGGAAAAAAGATGGAACCAAAAAGATATGGTTGTTAACAACATTTTTGCTTATGATGTTTTATTGAAATAACAAAATAAAATGAAGATCTTGAGCCTAAATTTTTTGAGGAATGTAGAAATAGAAAATATTGGTCAAATTGGAAAGATGCAATTCAAGTAGAATTGAATCCACTTGCTAAATGTGAGGTTTTTGGATATACAGTCCAAAAACCTAAAGATACATATCCGATAGGATATAAATGAGTATTTGTGGGAAAACAAAATGAGAAAAATGAATTCATAAGATATAAAGCACGATTTATAGCACACAAATTTTAACAATGGCTCAGCATTGATTATGAAGAGATATATTTTCTTGTGGTTGATGCAATAATATTTAGATATCTTATTAGTCTGGCAGTACGTGAAAAACTTGATACATGTTTAATGAATGTTATTAAAAACTATTTGTATGACTTACTTGATGGTGGAATTTATATGAAAATCCCTGAAGAATTTAAAATTCCATAAGGATATAGTGTTTCCCAAGAAAATTGCTCGATCTTATTAAAGAAATCCTTATATGGATTAAAACAATTTGGTAGTATGTGGTAGAATCATCTCAATTAATATTTATTGAAATAAGCTTATAAAAATGATTGAATTTGTTCATGTATTTTTAGAAAAAAGGGCTAGATCTTTTTTTTATAATTGTTTTCTATATTGACGATTTCAATATTATTGAAACTTTCAAAAAACTTTAAAATACAATAAATTATTTAAAGAAAGAATTTGAGATGAAATAGTTTGGAAAAACAAAGTTCTGTCTTGGTCTGCAAATTGAGCATTTAAAGGATGAAATTCATATCCATTAGTCAACTTATATAGAAAATGTCTTAAAGAAATTTTACATGGATAAAGCACGTCCATTGAGTACCCTGATGGTTGTAAGATTAGTAGATGTGAATAAAGACCAATTTCATCCTTGCGAAAATGATGAACAATTTCTTGGTCCTAAAGTACCATATCAAAGTGTCTTGGGGGTATTGATGTATCTTGTAAACAACATACGACCTGACATAACATCCGATGTAAACTTATTAGTAAGATTTAGTTCTTCTCCAACATGTAGACATTGGAATGAAATTAAACAAGTATTTCGATATATTAGAGGAACTATTGGTATAGGGTTATTTTATTCAAGAAATTTATGATCTCTATTAGTTAGTTATGCTGGTGCTGAATATTTATTGGATTCACATAAAGGTCGGCCTTAAATGAGATATTTATTTACATATGTAGGTGCTACCATATCACGACATTCAACAAAACAAACATTAGTTGTTGCCTTTTAAAATCATGTAGAAATAATTGCAATGCATGAGACAAGCCGAGAATGTATTTAGCTAAGGTTTGTTGACCCAACATATTTAGAAGACATGTGATTTGCCTCTATAGGAAAAGATGCCAACTATATTATACGAAGAAAATGCAACATGTATACTTAATTGAAGAGTGGTTACATCAAAGGTGACAAAACAAAACATATTCCACCAAAGTTATTATTCATTCATGATCTTGTGAAGAAATGTGATAATAGAAGTTCAACAAATTCGTTCTAGTGATAATATGATCGAGCAATTTAACGAGACAACTTGTAATAGGAGATTGTGTACTCTGTTCCTTCATTAGGTTTTTACACAATTTTTCCTAATAAAGTTTTAACGAGGTACATTTTCGTTGATGGACATCCAATGGGGAGTGTTGTAAATCCATTAATAAATGAATGCTTGTATAGCTCACCTTAATAATTTATTCTTTTGTAACCCCTACAGAATTTATAAGGTGTCTTAATTCTTTTATTTATATTTTTTATAACCTATGGTGATTGAGACCACATAAATAGAGAGCATGTATAAGTTTTTTGTATCCGAGGTGAAAGTCTTTCATTTTTTTCTACTTTTCTCTTTTGTTCTTTCTATTATTAGGATCGATCCAATTAAGCAACAAGTAAAAAAAAATAGTGGAATAAATTGAGAAATTAAACACACAAATTTAACGTGGAAAAATCCCTCCAAATAGGATAAAAAACCACAGGCAAAGATAATTTTACTATAATGGCAAAAGAACGAAGAGTACAAAAGATGGAGATAAAAACTAAACTCCAAAAACCCGAAAACAAAGAACCCTCAAATCGTAAACACAAAATTCTCTAAATGTGTTATGAGTTCTAATATCTAATGGGTGTTTTTTTTAAGGTTGTAAAAGAGCCTATTTATAGGCTAAATTTATAGGTCAAATAATAATAAAATAATCTAATCAATGTTTGATTGAAACAAATAAACAGAGTTTAACTGAAAGAATATTTATCAAATTTGACTTGAAATAGGAGTCATAATCAACAAATCTCCACCTTGACTCATATTTCCACAATGCCATATTTGCCAAAGCCCGCCACGGGCCTATCTTGAACTATGTAGGGAATTAATTAAGTCGAATCTGTGCTTAGAAACTAGAAGACTTCTAGCCTTTGACTTGTACACTGCCAAATTAAAATTAACCCGGGTTTAATTTTCACGAACACAATGCCCTGACTTTTCAAAACCTGCATCCAAAAGAGAACCTTTCTTCAAATAAATGATCATACATTTTTCCCTCCTATGACCAAGTTGCCTCGGCTCCAAAAGAGTTGACTTCAACTCCATAATGGACGAGGGATGTCCGATTTCACTGGTCACTGTAGAACCTTTCAGAATATAAAGATTGTTGGTTCTTTTACCTTTTAACAAAATAAGAGCCCCACGAATACTTTAATGTCGCTCGACTCGATGTTGATTCTGCATCCTTTCAAGTCTAAAATACTCAAGGAGATGAGATTCTTTCGTAAATCAGGTGCATACCTGACATCTGAGAGTGCCTTAATCGTCCCATCATGTATCCTAATTTTAACGGTACCGATACCAATTACCTTACTAGATGAATTGTTTCCCATGAACACAACTCCACCTTCAATCGAACTGTATGTGGAGAACCATTCTCTATTGGGACACATGTGGAAAGAACATCCCAAATCTAGGATCGACTCAGACGTGAGCTTTGAGTTATCGCTCGTTGACACTAACAAGAAATCATCACCGTTTTCATCGGCCAAATTAACACTAGCTACATTTTCCTCGTTACTCTCAGCAGCTCTTTTATTTCGCAGTTTATAACAATCTGCTTTTACGTGACCTAACTTTTTACAATAGCGACATCTTTTGTCTCGTTTCTTTGATGCTACCTGTAATAAGCCCATTTCGCCCGGGCCCATGCAAGAACCAAAAAACCAAAATATAAAAATAGTAAAAATAAAATAAGGTCCAATGTCCATTTAAATTCATTAGCCCAAATCCCTAACAAAATTAACAACCAATACCCAAAACCCGAAACCCCCAGCCCAATTACTAAATAAACCAAATCCCAGCCCACTCCTAAAACAGCCCAGATGGCCCAAACTTCGGCACCAGGAGCTGAAACCATAGGACCAAGTTGCGCAGCAGCCTCACATGGAATCGGTTCCACGTCATCCCATGAACAGCCTGGCCTTGTCAGCAGCACCATGGCCTCCACACCTGCAACAGATTAACAAACAAAAAGAGAAAGCATCAAGTGACAGCAGATTACAGCGAATTACAACAAGGAATTTGTATTTTCTCTTATTTATTTATTTT
Source organism: Gossypium hirsutum (assembly GCF_007990345.1). NCBI lineage: Eukaryota > Viridiplantae > Streptophyta > Magnoliopsida > Malvales > Malvaceae > Gossypium > Gossypium hirsutum. Next base: position 29,696,666 of record NC_053428.1, read on the forward strand.
ATTTGTCAGCTATAAAATCGAATGAAAACGATGTAAATGGGAGCTTTTTCCACAGAAATACACACTGATATTGAAAGAAAAGAAAAATCAATTCAAAATCTATTTTTAAGGGGATTTTCTTTTTTTGAAACGCATGCACATCGAATACAAAGAAGCAGTAAAAGGTTAAGGTGATTTCATATTTATTCCCTCGTGTTTCGATTTGTTTTTTTTTTCTTTTTTGGTTCCTTCATATAGTTCTTTCACATAAAAAATAAAGGGGAAAGGGACTTATCTGTTGTTGAAGAATGCCTCCGATTCCTTGTTTGCTTCGTTAAGATCGAAGCCTAATGGGGAATTAGGAGGGTTTGTGTAATATCCCGAATTAGGGCCTAATCGGAATAGTGGTTTCGTGACCACAAATCCGAGATAGAAATAATTATTTTATAATTATTTTGATAATTATGATATGATTGCATGATTGTGTGAAAATTTCGTGATGAAATTCTATGCCTAAAGTGCTTAAATTGAAAGTAGGGACTAAATCGAATAAGTTGCAAAACTTGCATTCTAGAAGTTTTTAGTATGAAATTGTTTTGGAATATTAATGAGGAGGTCTTAAATAGCAATTTGACCAATTTTAAGTTCATGGACAAAATTAGGACATGGAAGGAATTTTTGGAAAGTTTAGTAGTAAGGGTATTTTGGTCATTTAGTTATTAAAATGAATTAAAAACAAAATTAAAAGCCAATTTTTGTCCATCTTCTTCATTAGGCCGAAATTTCAAGGGTTCTCCATAGCTAGGGTTTGTTACAAGCTTCCAAGCTCCATAATCAAGAAAGACGTGGAATCGACCTCAATCGAGGAAAAGAAAAGATTGTGGACTAAATTGCAAAATCTTTGTATTTTGGTACCAAGGTAAGTTCATGTGTAAATGTAGTAACATAGTTGTCATTTTAAGCAATTTAATGTTGTTTATATGATATGATGCTGATTTTTATCATGAAATATTATGCTTTGTGGTTATTTTCGAATAAAATGCAAATTATGTGTATTAATTGTTAAATATAAAGTACTACCAAGAATTGGTTTCGATATTTTACGGAAGATGGCAAGGAGATGTGTTCGAGGAAAATCCCGTTTGAACCTTAGGAATAGATTAGGATACAAGTGACATGTCACTAGGATGGTTGAGCATCCGAACTCGTTGAGTTGAGTCCGAGTTCACTTATGGATGCGAATGTCCAAACTCGTTGAGTTGAGTCCGAGTTCGTGAGATGTAACTAGGCATCCGAACTCGTTGAGTTGAGTCCGAGTTCACTTATGGATGCGAACGCCCGAGCTCGTTGAGTTGAGTCCGAGTTCGCTTATGGGCGGGTTACATGATTTCTTGATTGAATATGTGGCACTTATATGCAAATTATCCATGTATCCGAATTATATTCCGATGTGTTCAACGGGTAAAGTTTTACTCAAATGGAGGAATACTCGAGATGAAAAGAGACGTATTGGTAAGTGATGAGAAATGGATATTTTGGACAGGTATGTATTTAACCCTCGGGTTGAGTGTTGATTACAACCACGATAAGGTAATAAGATGATGAAAAATGATTAAAAAATGTGATAAGTGTGTTGATGATATATGCTAATGTTGATTAGTTTGATTGTTTGTTATGTTATTTATTATTTACATATGAACTTACTAAGCATTTATGCTTACTCCCTCCTTCTTACTCATTGTAGTTTTGGACAAGCCAGTTCAAGAGTCGGGATAGGTCGAAGGCTCAGTCACACTATCCGGAAGATTTTTGGTAAATGGCTTGTAAATTTAAGTATGTCATGTATAGCAATATACTTATTTTGTGTAAATGATCTTATGATATGGTGACAGAATGGTTGAGAAAATATTTGATAATGATAAATTATGAAAATGGCAAGTTTAGATTATGTTTGATGTTAAGGAAAATTATTAAGATACTTAGTGCATAAAAACTAATAAGAGGGATGAAATTTGCCATAAACAGAATACTACAGCAACACTGATACGAGTTTGAAAATTCACAGAACTCCAGTTGATAGAATTCGCAAGCAAGGGGCCGAAGAATTTAAAGCAAATATTGATGATGATGCCGAGAGAGCAGAGTTCTGGCTTGAAAATTCAATCCGGGTATTTGACGAATTATCTTGTACACCTGAAGAATGTTTGAAATGCGTTATATCTTTGTTGAGGGATTCAGCTTATAATTGGTGGAAGACTTTGATTTTGGTGGTACCGAAAGAGAAAATAACTTGGGAATTCTTTCAAGAATAGTTTCGGAAGAAATATATTAGTGAAAGATTTATTGATCAGAAGCATAAAGAATTTCTTGAGCTGAAGCAAGGTAATATGACGGTTACAGATTATGAAAGAGAGTTTGTTCGATTAAGTAAGTATGCCAGAGAGTATGTTCCTACAGAGGCCAAGATGTGCCGACGATTTGAAGACGGGCTCAACGAAGACATCAAGGTATTTGTTGGAATTCTTAAATTAAAAGAAATGGTAGTATTGGTTGATCGAGCTTGTAAGGCCGAAGAATTACTTAAAGAAAAGAAAAAGGTAGAGGCTGAGACTAGAAATTGGAAGAAAAGACCGATGAGCGGTTCATTTTCACAGCAACCTGGAAAGTCAAGGAATATGAATCCTCGTTCCCAAGCTTCAGCTGGGCAATCATATGGGAATTATAAGAAGCAAAATGTGGGTCCTAAATCCTAGACTACTTCGGCAGCCAGTGTAGGGAACTCGAGATTTGTTAAACCTGAGTGCCAGCGGTGTGGTAGAAATCATTTTGGTTCGTGTAGAGCAAATGAATGTTTTCGATGTAGTTCTCCGGATCATTTTATTAGAGACTGCCCAGAGAGAGCTGAAAAAGAAAACTTTCAGAATACAAAAACAAGTGGGGCGGATTCGAGAGGAAGATATCCAAGAAAAGCTGGGAGCGAAACAAGCAGTAAGAATGAAGCCAGGGATGCACCAGTTAGACCTGAAGGAAGGGCTCCGGCTAGAACTTATGCTATTAAAGCGCGTGAAGATGCTTCCTCACCTTATGTGATTACCGGTACATTTTCCCTCTATAATGTTAATGTTATTGCTTTGATTGATCCCGGTTCTACTCATTCATATGTGTGCATGAAATTGGTGTCTAGTATGAATATACCTGATGAGAACACAGAATTTATGATTAGAGTGTCGAATCCGTTAGGCAAATGTGTGACTGTCGATAAAGTATGTAAGAAATGTCCTTTAATGATTCGGGATCATTACTTTCTGGCCGACTTGATGTTGTTGCCGTTTGATGAGTTTGATGTTATTTTGGGTATGGATTGGTTGACATTGCATGATGCTAAAATAAATTGCAAAGAAAAGATTATAGAATTAAAGTGTGGAAATGGTGAAACTCTGCGGGTTGAATCAGATAAATCAGAGACATTGCCTAGTGTGATTTCTTCAATATTGGCTCAAAGATATCTGAGAAAGGGTTATGAAGCTTATTTGGCGTATGTAATTAATACAAAAGAAGTTGAAAAGAAAGTTGAATTAGTGCCGGTTGTGTGTGAATTTGCGGACGTATTTCCAGAAGAATTGTTGGGTTTGCCTCCAGTCAGGGAAGTAGAATTTGTATTGATTTGATACTGGGAACAGCTCCAATTTCGATTGCTCCGTATAGAATGGCACCAACAGAGTTGAAGGAATTAAAGTCGCAGTTGCAAGAGTTGACTGATAAAGGTTTTGTGAGACCGAGTTTTTCACCTTAGGGTGCTCCCGTGTTATTTGTGAAAAAGAAGGATGGTTCTATGAGGTTGTGTGTTGATTATCGGCAGTTAAACAAGGTGACAATCAAAAACAAGTATCCGTTGCCAAGAATTGATGATTTGTTTGATCAGCTAAAAGGAGCGACATGGTTTTCAAAGATTGACTTGAGATCTGGGTATTACCAACTTCGGGTAAAAGAGTCGGATGTGTCTAAAACTGCTTTTAGAACAAGGTATGGTCATTATGAATTTTTAGTTATGCCATTCGGATTGACAAATGCTCCTGCTGTGTTTATGGATTTAATGAATCGCATATTTCGACCATACTTGGACAAATTTGTTGTGGTGTTTATAGATGATATTTTAATTTATTCAAAAGATGATACAGAGCATGCTGAGCATTTGAGGATAGTTTTGCAAACTTTGAGAAATAAGCAGTTGTATGCTAAGTTTAGTAAAAGTGAATTTTGGCTTCGAGAAGTTGGATTTTTGGGTCATATTGTTTCAGGTGATGGTATACGGGTTGATCCTAGTAAAATTCAGCCATTGTTGATTGGAAACCACCGAAAAACGTAACCGAAGTTAGAAGTTTCTTGGGGCTAGCTAGGTATTATCGGCGGTTTGTAAATAGATTTTCTATAATTGCTGCTCCTATAACTAGATTACTCCGAAAGGATGTTAAATTTGAATGGACGGAAGAATGTCAACAGAGTTTTGAAGAATTGAAAAAGTTATTAATAGAGGCACCAGTGTTAATACAGCCCGAATCAGGTAAAGAATTTGTGGTGTATAGTGATGCTTCTCTAAATGGTTTGGGGTGTGTGCTCATGCAAGAAGGAAAAGTGGTGGCATATGTTTCGAGGCAGTTAAAACCTCATGAGAGGAATTATCCTACTCACGATTTGGAATTGGCTGCGGTGGTGTTTGCTTTGAAAATTTGGCGACATTATTTGTGTGGTGAAAAGTGCCGGGTATATACCGGCCATAAAAGTCTTAAGTACTTGATGTCACAAAAAGACTTGAATTTAAGACAGCGAAGATGGTTGGAATTGTTGAAAGATTACGAGCTTGTTATTGATTATCATCCGGGAAAAGCGAATGTGGTTGCTGATGCTTTTAGCAGAAAGTTGTTGTTTGCTTTGAGAGTTATGAACATTCAGTTGAAAGTGTCAGATGATGGTTCGATTCTAGCAGAGTTAAGGGCAAAACCAATGTTTTTGCAAGAGATTTCTGAAGCTCAGAAAGATGATCAAGATTTGCAAGCCAAGAGAAAACAATGTGAAGTTGATACAGAGTCAGATTTCAAAATTGGTTCTGATGGGTGCTTAATGTTTAAAGACCGGATTTGTGTACCGAAGAATGAGGAATTGATTCAAAAGATCCTACAGGAAGCACATAGTGGTTATTTCTCGATTCATCCGGGTAGTACGAAAATGTATAATGACTTGAAGAAAATGTATTGGTGGAATGGAATGAAAAGAGATATATCAGAGTTTGTGTCCAAATGCTTAATTTGTCAACAGGTGAAAGCTGAACACCAAGTGCCTTCGGGATTACTTCAGCCTATTATGGTTCCTGAATGGAAATGGGATCGGATTACTATGGATTTTGTTTCAGGATTGCCATTGACTCCAGGAAAGAAAGATGCCATCTGGGTAATAGTTGACAAATTAACTAAGTCGGCTCATTTTATCCCGGTACGTATGGATTATTCTCTTAACAAGTTGGCTGAACTGTATATTAGAGAAATTGTTAGATTACACGGAATACCATTGTCGATTATTTCAGATAGAGATCCAAGGTTTACCTCGCGGTTTTGGCAAAAATTGCAAGACGCGTTAGGTACAAAGTTAAATTTCAGTACTGCTTTTCATCCACAAACTGATGGACAATCAGAGAGAGTAATTCAGATTCTTGAAGATATGCTTAGATGTTGTGTATTGGAATTTCAAGGAAGTTGGGAAAGATATTTGCCGCTGGTAGAATTTGCTTACAACAATAGTTATCAGACGAGCTTGAAAAGGGCACCTTATGAAACATTATATGGTCGTAAGTGTCGAACGCCATTGTATTGGACTGAACTCAAGGAAAATCAGATTTATGGAGTTGATCTAATAAAAGAAACTGAAGAAAAAGTGAAAGTAATTCGAGATTGTTTGAAAGCTGCTTCAGATAGACAGAAATCTTATGCAGATCTAAAACGAAAGGACATTGAATTTCAAGTTGGTGATAAAGTATTTTTAAAGGTGTCTCCGTGGAAGAAAGTCCTTAGATTTGGACGGAAGGGCAAATTAAGTCCGCGTTTTATTGGGCCGTATGAAGTAATTGAAAAAGTTGGACCGGTAGCATATCGGCTAGCATTACCACCTGAATTAGAGAAGGTTCATGATGTGTTCCACGTATCTATGTTACGTCGGTATCGTTCGGATCCTTCACATGTAGTTTCACTGACAGAAATTGAACTACAACCAGATATGACCTACGAAGAAGAACCGATTAAGATTTTAGCTCGAGAGGTCAAACAACTAAGGAATAAAATGTTGCACTTGTGAAGGTGTTGTGGCAAAGGCATGGAGTAAAAGAAGCTACATGGGAATCCGAAGAAACTATGAGAAATCAATACCCACATCTGTTTACAGGTAAGATTTTCGAGGACGAAAATCCTTAAAGGGGGAGAGTTGTAATATCCCGAATTAGGGCCTAATCGGAATAGTGGTTTCGTGACCACAAATCCGAGATAGAAATAATTATTTTATAATTATTTTGATGATTATGATATGATTGCATGATTGTGTGAAAATTTTGTGATGAAATTCTATGCCTAAAGTGCTTAAATTGAAAGTAGGGACTAAATCAAATAAGTTGCAAAACTTGCATTCTAGAAGTTTTTAGTATGAAATTGTTTTGGAATATTAATGAGGAGGTCTTAAATAGCAATTTGACCAATTTTAAGTTCATGGACAAAATTAGGACATGGAAGGAATTTTTGAAAAGTTTAGTAGTAAGGGTATTTTGGTCATTTAGTTATTAAAATGAATTAAAAACAAAATTAAAAGCCAATTTTTGTCCATCTTCTTCATTAGGCCGAAATTTCAAGGGTTCTCCATAGCTAGGGTTTGTTTAAAGCTTCCAAGCTCCATAATCAAGAAAAACGTGGAATCGACCTCAATCGAGGAAAAAAAAGATTGTGGACTAAATTGCAAAATCTTTGTATTTTGGTACCAAGGTAAGTTCATGTGTAAATGTAGTAACATAGTTGTCATTTTAAGCAATTTAATGTTGTTTATATGATATGATGCTGATTTTATCATGAAATATTATGCTTTGTGGTTATTTTCGAATAAAATGCAAATTATGTGTATTAATTGTTAAATATAAAGTACTACCAAGAATTGGTTTCGGTATTTTACGGAAGATGGCAAGGAGATGTGTTCGAGGAAAATCCCGTTTGAACCTTAGGAATAGATTAGGATACAAGTAACATGTCACTAGGATGGTTGAGCATCCGAACTCGTTGAGTTGAGTCCGAGTTCGTGAGATGTAACTAGGCATCCGAACTCGTTGAGTTGAGTCCGAGTTCACTTATGGATGCGAATGCCCGAGCTCGTTGAGTTGAGTCCGAGTTCGCTTATGGGCGGGTTACATGATTTCTTGATTGAATATGTGGCACTTATATGCAAATTATCCATGTATCCGAATTATATTCCGATGTGTTCAACGGGTAAAGTTTTCTCAAATGGAGGAATACTCGAGATGAAAAGAGACGTATTGGTAAGTGATGAGAAATGGATATTTTGGACAAGCATGTATTTAACCCTCGGGTTGAGTGTTGATTACAACCACGATAAGGTAATAAGATGATGAAAAATGATTAAAAAATGTGATAAGTGTGTTGATGATATATGCTAATGTTGATTAGTTTGATTGTTTGTTATGTTATTTATTATTTACATATGAACTTACTAAGCATTTATGCTTACTCCCTCCTTCTTACTCATTGTAGTTTTGGACAAGCCAGTTCAAGAGTCGGGATAGGTCGGAGGCTCAGTCACACTATCCGGAAGATTTTTGGTAAATGGCTTGTAAATTTAAGTATGCCATGTATAGCAATATACTTATTTTGTGTAAATGATCTTATGATATGGTGATAGAATGGTTGAGAAAATATTTGATAATGATAAATTATGAAAATGGCAAGTTTAGATTATGTTTGATGTTAAGGAAAATTATTAAGATACTTAGTGCATAAAAACTCATAAGAGGGATGAAATTTGCCATAAACAGAATACTGCAGCAACACTGATGCGAGTTTGAAAATTTACTAAAAATCATAGAAATTGAATTTGGTGATGGATTACATATAAAATTGAATATTATTATGTCTAATTTCATATGAAACAAATGAAACAGGTAAAGGAATTATATGTTAGAAGATATTTGAATTTTAGTGAAACAGGATCATAGCAGTTTCTGAATCCCCTGTTCCTACTTTAGAAATTCACCATAAATTGTAAAGATATAATTAGGTGGTTTATTTTATATCCTCAGAATCCTTATTGAGTCTAGTTTTAGGATAAACAAACTTCATAGTCATATGAATGTTGTACAGAGAGAAATGTGGTTTGTAGTAAACAGAGGTCAGACCAGTCAAGTCCTGAAACAGGGGTAACTTTAACTAATAAAATGTACTAATTTTCCCAACAAAAAATTTTATAAAAAAATTAGTAGATAGGTATATGAGTCTAGATTCAGGGAAAATTTACGGATCTTGATTTTGAGTTTCGTAACTTGAGATATGATTTTTCTTGTGACTGTGACGCAAGTAGCTTAAAAGCTGTGAATGTAGAAACAAATAATCCAAAGTTCTAAAAATGTTAAACTAAGCTTAGTAACACCTCATACTCGACTCCAGCGACGGTCTCGGGCGTGGGGGCGTTACAGTTTGGCTTCCAATAGGATCGGGTTTGGCCCTCGAATAACGCCATCCGCCGAATGCAGTGGTGAGCTAGTGGTTGGGGGTGAAGAACAGATGATTCGATCAAATGAAGGGATGGAGACTAAGTTTTGTTTTTGATTTCAAATGACAGATTGTTAATCTAGGGTTTTTTTATTTTTGAAGTTTTGTAGAGCATGAAACGACACTGTTTAGGCCAATTTTAATGGCTTCGAAATGGTGCCATTCAAGGCATGATCCGTGTGACCTGATCCAACACCCAAGAGGATCCGCGCGTTCTGCTTAAAAGGAATATTTGCGCAATTGATCCTTCCCTTTCGCATGGTTATTCAATTAGGCCTTATTTGTTTTTTCTTTGTCTTTTTAAATCTGTCCCTAAGATTTGCGCGTATTTGCAATTTAACTTGCGCCTAAATATAGCGTTTCGAGATTTGGTGTATTTCCGTTTTGATCCTCAATCATTTGTGCGCATACTATTTCAATCCTCAGATCAGTTTTAATGATTTGTCTATTTACAAATTATCCTTCCAATTTTGCTTTTATTTCAATTAAGTTTATTTTATGTGTTATATTCTTTTGGATTTATTTATTTAATTATTTATGTAATTATTTACTTTTTTTAAAAATATATTATTTTAACCTATTATTTTGAACTATTTTTTGAATTCCATTTTGTTTTAGTTTTTTAATTTTCTTTTATATATTGTTGAATTGTTTTACTATATAAATTATTATTTTTAATATTTATTCTCATACGTTGATATTTATATATACATATACATATTTTATGTCAAATTACTTATTTGAACCCTCTTTTGAACATGTTCATATAATTTTTCTTTAAAATATTACTTATATATATTATTTGTTTCTTTTAAATCCAATTTTGGTATTATATATTTTATTTGTTTCAGATATTTTCCTATATTATTATTCTCTTATATATGCATTGTTTGTACTAGGATTTTCATTTCATGTATATTAATTATTGTGGATAAATCAATCTCGTTACGAATTATCTTGTATGATCATCAATTTCGTATTATATAAATAGTAGTTCATATACATTCTTCCATATATTTTTATACAACTATATTTATCTTAAAACTTTCTAACATGTACATCATTGGTTTAAAATTTTATATTGACATCCACTGCTATTTTTATGAATGTAATTTCTATTATATCTTATTGATACATTTTGGGTTTAAATTATTTTGTATAGCATGATTTTCAAAGTTTTTTTATAATACTTATTTTAAAATTTATTTATATGTTAAATTTTATATATTATTTATTCAATATTTTTATTTATTTGATGATTTATTTCAAATGTTTGTGTGCATTATTCACTTATATACATATCCCTAGTTCTTATGAAAAATATTTTAAATTCTAGCATATGCTATTTGTTCATCGATTCATCACTTTCTTAAAATGGTTTTGTATCATATTAACTTCTAATTTCTATTTCTATTTTGTACATTTGGTATTGATTGTTTTATATTATTCCATATATTATTGTTGCGTGTTATTTATTCGTTTTTTTTATATTATCATAACAATTATATTTTCATTCATGTTTGAAAATTTGGTTATATTTTTCTTGGATTAGTTTTATGTAATTGTTGGTTCTGTTAGTTGGTTAAATAAGGTTACATTATCTTCATGCACCAAGTTTTGTACTTTAGTTGTATGTATATTATCCCATGATTATTATTTTTCTTTTGGTTTACAAAATGTTTCTTTATGGTTTCCAACTCTTTAAAATCAATTATTCCATTTTATTTTAAATAAAATCAACGAGTTTTGTGATAATTTACAATCATTTATTTAATTTTTTTTAAAAAACAAGGCAATGTTCAATATTTAGAAATTCGAGAAATCATGCCCTACCGTGCTTGGTTTCGATTTTTCGTTGGACTAAATATCTGGATATCCTTTTATAATTTTTAACCTAAGAGTTTTTTGAAGTCAAAAATCAATTGTGTTTTCAAAGATATGAATAATCGTGTCCAATCGTGCTGGATGTGATGCTACATACCTTTGAAACGCGAGAATCTTGACGACCAACTTGAAACACTTAAGTGTTTGAATGAGAACCACATTTCAAAAACTTTTTTTAAAAAAAAATCTAAACAAAAAGGCAGCACTTAATCAATTTGGTACCAGTTTTTGGGCGTAGTGAGGGTGTTAACCCTTCCTCATACGTAACCGACTCCCGAACCCATCTTTTTACGTGGACCACAAATGGATTTAAATGGAACAAAATGTTTTATTAGGTGACCCAATCACACCTAAACAAAAGATTGGTGGTGACTCCACATTCGATTTTAAAAGTCGATTTCTATTTTTTTTCTTTCAAATGAAAAATGGTTTCGACACTACCAAAACGAAAGCTTGCCTATCTGTCTTGCTATCCAAATGAAACTCCTTGTCGAGTTTGTCTCTACTCAACAAATGACCCTTCACATCTTCGAACAAGAGTTTGTCTCTGTCATAAATCAGGGTCTCATTGAAAGACTTGTATGAAGGAGGTAAAGAGCACAATAATAGCATAGCCTGATCTTCATTGTCAATATGAACCTCAACATTCTTTAAATCATTTAAAAGAGTAATGAATTGACTAATGTGATCGCTAAGAAGCTCACCTTCGTTCATGTGAAACGTAAATAGACGTTGTTTCAACACTAAACAGTTAGCCAGAGACTTAGTCGCATAAAGAGTTTTTAACCTTTTCCATAAGGCGGATGAGGTTTTCTCCATCAATACCTCCTGCAATATTGTATTCGCGAGGCACAACTGGATTGCAGACAAAGCCTTTTCATCAAGCTCTTCCCATTCTATTTTATCTAGACTCTCAGGCCTTTTCCCAGTAACAATATTTTTCAAGCCGGATTGAACTAGAATTGCCATCATCAAAACTTGCCACAGATTGAAATTTGTCTCACCATCGAACTTCTCAATTTCAAACCTTGTTGTTGCCATCTCTGAATGAGCTGATCTATGAAAATTGAATTAACTCTGATACAACTTGTTAAGATCGAGCCGATTAAGAAACAATTAAAAAAATAGCAGAATAAATTCAGAAATTGAATATACAAATTTAATGTGGAAAAACCCTCCAAAGAGGATAAAAAATCACAGGAAAAGATAATTTTACTATAATGGCAAAAGAACAAAAAGTACAAAAGATGGAGATAAAAACTAAACCCCGAAAACTTGAAAATAAGAACCCTCAAAACGTAAACACAAAATTCTCTAAATGTGTTATGAGTTCTAATATCTAATGGTGTTTTTTTAAGGTTATAAAAGAGCCTATTTATAGGCTAAATTCATAGGTTAAATAATAATAAAATAATCTAAACTAATCAGTGTTTAATTGAAACAAATAAACGGAGTTTAACTGAAAGATTATTTCTCAAATTTGACTTGAAATAGGAGTCATACTGAACATCTATAATTCTCTTAATTTCAGAATATTTATATTTTTATAATTAAATTTAATTTTAAATATAATTTTTAATTATCTTTTAAAAACAATGAAATGGGCTATTTGATTGGGGTGGCCTGAAAATTTTTATAATTAAATCTAGGTCGAACCATGAATATTTCTAATTTAATAGTTTGATTTTAAGAAGAGAAGTTAAAATTATGATTAAGGTATGGTATTTTAATTTTTATTAGAAAAACAAATTTCAATTGATCCATGCTAAATTCTAATTATGATAAACTCTCTTAATGGGTCTACAGAATGCGAATAATTAGTTACTGAGTTTGCTCTGGTAAATATATCGAGAAATGAAAAGAAATTAAATTTATATTTGAAAAGATTAAAAATAAAATTTAAAATTGATTTGGTTGTATTCTGTTGGGCTGGATTTGGTTTCAATTTTGCAAGATATTGAAATGGGCAGTCGGATTCTTTTCTACAAATTTAATTTTAAGATACGAACAAGAAGATTTACGTTCATAATCCAAAACACCCACACTATTAAGACCATGTGATCGGTTGCTTTGGATTTATGTCGTCAAGAGATGATCAGGTAAATTATGTTCCCTCCATAATCAATATTGTAATATGAGGAAAGGGGAGAGACAAAGAAGATGGCCGACATGGACAAATTAAGATGGTGTTTCTTGTCCCAACTCGCAATTTTTATTTTTATTTTTTTTACTTTGGTCCAGCGTCGGGAATCAGGTGATGTATGGACCACAATTGTCCCATATCTATATTCTGTCACCTGTCATGCCATGTCAGACTATAACCCTTTACTAGAGTTGGTCGAATGAGTTGATTAGACTCTAATTTTATTTAAATTTAGATGATTCAAATCTAAAATAAATGTAAAATTGAAATAATGTGAAAATAATCTTGTTATACTTCGTCAACACAATAGGCTATTTGAGGAGTGATCTCTACTCGTTACTCAATTTGATTATTCAGCCTAGTAGATGTAGCCACTCAAAGAAATTAGCCACCCATTTCTCATAAGGATACCACCACTCCTTTCTCCATATAATTAATCTTCTGTTAAGAACCTGATTCTTTTAATCACCAAATTCTATAAGTTTAATTGTTTTGTGCCACCATTCAAAGGGAATGACAACATGTTCTATCATAAATATTCTCGTCCCATCATGAACATTTGCCCACTTTAATAATGAATTTGTCACGTTAAAACCACCTACTATAAAACCTCACCTATAAATAACCCCTAGAATATAGAGAAAGGGATCAACTCATCAACACTCTAACCTAACTCTATCACTTTACTCTAAACCTTCACTTCCACTATCTTCACTGTCAATACCCTCAGACTTTTTACCCAGACTTGAATCAATCTTTATCAAAATCACCACATACTCCTCATTTTTTCTTTGTCGATCCCATACATCAATAAACCTCATTTGAATATATTGATTTCTAATTTCTCTACCTCTTAATTTTGGTTCCAAGCTGTAATTCAATTGATTAAGAGCAAAAAATATTTAGAAATATAGTTTTATGTGTTTTTAAGTAATTTTTTTTGTTAAAAAAATGATATTGCGCGCTTCAACCTAAGTTAATTATTGAATATTTATTATCTCTTTAGCAAGAGTCCTTATTTAAAATTTGTGGTATGAGTATAGATTCAACAAATAAAATTACTTTGAAGGGACAAAAGCAGAACATTTTCTTTAAGGAGTTAAAAATAAATTATAAATTATAAATTAAAAACTTAAAATATAAATTTACCAATGTATTAATTTATAACTTTAGAAAGGTTACATTTAAATCTCACTATTTAATTCTTTTATATTTAAAATAATTTAAAAAACTATTTTAATTTTTGAAATATTATAATTTAATTTCTTATCCCAATATTAGTAGTCACTTAATTATTTTTTTTATCACTCAATTATGAAAAGTTACAAAATGATCATCTAACTATCCTGTCTTATTGGGTTTATCCATTTTTGTGTTAATTTGCTGGTGACCAAAAAAAATAATTAAATAGTTGAGTAATTATTCTGTAATTTTTTTATAATTTATTGATAGAAAAACATAATTAAGTTAACTTATTTCGTTTAATTATGATATGGTATAATAATGAGTGCGGAAAAAGAGAGAGGTGAAAATGAAAATAAGAAATTAGAAAAAAAAATGATGGAGATTTGATGGATGAGTGTATAGATTTTGTGAAATCACTTAATGAGTTTGGTAACTAACTAATAAGATGGAATTTAATAATGTCTAACATCAGAAATAAGTGGCTTCCACTGATAAATGGAGTCCAATGCTTGATGTTCAAGTTTATATTAGATTTATTATGAGTTCAATTATCACCTAGGAATGTCGGTATGATAATATCTTAATCTATTAATTTTTTAATTATTAAATTAAATTAAAGGGTAATATAGTTATTGATTAAATTTATTTTAATTGGAATATTTGATATTATACTAATAAAAATATATATTTAAATACGATTAAGTATAATTTTTTTACTATTTAAAAATTTAAAGATTACAGTGTAGAAGTAAATATTATATCAAAATAGAAAAAAAACAATATAACCAAAAATTTAAAATATTATAGTTAAAGTTTATTTCATAATTATTCTTTAAAAAAGTTATCAATTAATAAAATTTGAGATTAGAATGTTAATACTATAAATCAATAATTAAAAGTGGATAAGAATTTTTGTAAATCTCAGGCAAATCTAGCCTAAACTATTATCTAATAAATAAAATATTTAAAATTTCGTGTATATATTGAATAGGATCTCAAATCATTTTCGGATAAAAATATTTAAAAATCTCAAACTTTAATCTGATTAGACTCAGATAAATGGCATAATGGATAGTCATGAGTAATTAAGGTATTCATATATATTTATTTAAACATAATTAATAATGATTATAATATTTAATTAAATTTTAAACCTTAAATTTGAGAGTTATTAATATTTATTTATAAGGTAAACTATTAAAATAGTCATTTTTGTTTACCTTAAGTTACATTTCATTCGTTTATGTTTGAAATGTTATATTTTACTCACTTATGTTAATGTGTTGTAACATTTTAATCATTGAGCCATTAATTATCGTTAACGGTGTAACGGTAAGCTAACGTGACACATTAAATCATCATTTCAAACAAAAAAATTAGGTTAAATTATACAATTGGTCCCCACATTTTTTCGTTTTTAGTAATTTAATTTTCTTTCTTTTATATTTTTAACTTTCCCTTTTTTTTTCCTTTTTTTTATTCTCTTTTGCTTCTACCTTTGTTTTTCTCTCTTCTCCATCTCTTTTAGCGAAGTTATTTATTTATTTATATTTCTCATTTGTTAATTTTTTTTATGTTTATGAAAAAAGAAAAGACGAAAGTTGGAACCAAAATAAAACTTGCTTCACATATTCTCACCCCACAATTACAAATCCTCATCGTCCATCATCGCTTTAACAAATCAATTTAGATCTCTCAATGACCTAGTCCACAAGCTTGCCTCACTCGAAGACCTTGCCAATCGCGACTTATGGCAATCCACCCTCAACAAAGTTTCTCGAGCTTGTTCCCTTAACCTCCTAACCAACCCCCACGATCACTTTATCTATCTTACCTACAACATTTTCGTCCTCTTGAAACTATATTGTTTCAAAGATTCTTCAAATGAGCTCTACACCCTCAATGACTATAATAACCACCATACGAAACTTACCCTCAACTTTACCCGAACCAGTTTGGTTCCATGCTCCCTCTCTCTCTTTGGTTCATCCGTGCTCTGCTACCAATAAAGCTTACTTGGGAACATCCAAGAAGGGTTAGATCAAGTTTATTGTTTGTTTAATTTTATTCTTCAGAAAATAAAAGAAAGGAAATGAATAATCTAAACGATTTTGTAAAATGTTGAAAATGGGAAAAAATTTATTTTGAATATAAAGAATTCAATTTATGTTTAGATTTGATTAAAGATATAGTTTTTTATATTGATTAGTTAAATCCAATTTTAGCTTCAAAATTAGGTTATATTCAAATTGAGGTTTGATTAAGAATGATTGATATTCGGTTTTAAGTTAAATTCAATTTAAGGATATTGTGAAAGAAACAGGAACTTGGTTTATTTGATAGACAAAGATTATGTTGCTGCAGTGAAGAATATGAGAAAATAGAAAAATAAAAGGGAAGAAGAAAAAGAAAATAAAGGAATAAAATTGTTAAAAAAATAAAAGAATTAAGGACTAGTTTTAACGAATGGAAAACATGAAAAACTACTTTAAAAGAAATTAAGAAGGGAGAAAAACATAAGGAGTAGGAGAAAGAATGAAAAAGAAAAAAGGAAAAGTTCAAAGAATATAAAAGAAAAAATTAAATTGCTAAAATTGAAAAAAAATTATAGGGACCAAATGTATAATTTAACCTAAAATTTTCGTTTGAATTGATGATTTAACGTGCCAAGTTAGCTTACTTTTACATCATTATCGACAATTAACGCTTAGTGACTAAAATATGACAACACAATAATGTAAGTAACTAAAACATAACATTTCAAACATAAGTGACTATTTTAATAGTTTACCCTTATCAATAATAGTTATAATTAAATATTTGATTATATTGAAATAAAGTTATTTATATTTATATTTAAAGTACTTCACAGTTTTTATTTTATTTAATGATGATGTATCATATTATTATCTAATAGTATATATTAATGATATATAAGATATTATTATATATATAAATAAATAGATTAACCTTTTATCCCTCTTTTATAAATTAAATGAAATTCTAAAGACTCAAAATATAATACTTACTAAGGTATTAAGGAATACAGAATTAATTTAGCGAATCCCTAGGAGTTACTTGCATTGAAGAAAGAAAAAAACAATATATTTTTTGGGTAATAAAAAAATAGGGAGTAAAGAAATTTAGATACGAAAATGTCCAAAAAGACGTGCAAAATGATTAGGATAAGGAAAAATATACACAACCTCAAAGCATCAGCACTGAGTATGAAGAAGTCAAAAGAATCAGCTAAAACCACCGTCACATTCACAATAAAATTTAAAATTCATATTGTGGACTTTGTGATTATGTCTCTCCCTCCCCCTATAAATTTCCCCCATTATCTCCCCTTCCTTTTCCAAAAGCTTTTTAAACTAAACACCAAGCGCTTTCCTCCCCAACCTTTTCTCACCAAAGTTTTATCCACAAAAAACCTATATATATATATATATCAAGAATGTTGTCTAGTAAAGCTAGCAGCAACTGTCATGGACAGGATTCTTTATACTTTCTGGGGTGGCAAGTTTATGAGAAAAACCCATTCCATGAAGTTGAAAATCCAACAGGAATCATTCAGATGGGGCTTGCTGAGAATCAGGTTAATTAGCTATCCTTTTTTTCTTTTTCTTTTTTTTTCAGATTAGTTGAAACATCCTTTTTGCAAGGCAAGGACAACTTTTTTATTTTTTCATTTTCATGTATAAAAATCATTGTCAAGTTGAACTTTTGATGTATATGTACTTTAGAAAGACATTTTTTTTATACTTTTTAACTTCATTGTTAATTGAATTAATGCAGTACGTACACCTTCATTGCTTTATGGAAATTATTGTTGCACCAAATGGGTAATCCATAAACTAAATGGTGGTGTGTGTATATTTTGTCATCAGCTTTCTTTTGACCTCGTCGAATCATGGCTAAGAAAAAACCCCGACGTCATGGGACTCAAGAATAAGGATGGAGAATCTGTATTCAGGGACCTTGCTCTCTTCCAAGACTATCATGGAATGCCTGCTTTCAAAAATGTATACATTCCTATCATTTTAACCAAAAAAACCCCTACATTTGAGTTACAAACTGATCTAATACATACATATATGTATAATATGGTGGCTTCATTTGCATAGGAACTGGTTGAATACATGGCAAAAATTGGAGGAAATAAGGTTAAATTTGATCCCAACAACCTTGTTCTTGCTGCTGGTGCAACTTCAGCTAATGAGACTTTAATTTTTTGCCTGGCTGATCCAGGTGATGCTATCCTTCTTCCCACACCATCCTACGCTGGGTAAGTTCCAAATTTCCTAATCCTAGTCCATATCTATATTACTTCGGACTTGGGATATATGGATATCTATCCAACTCGGATATATATTTAGAGGATCGATATATGGATATTGACAGGGATCTAAAATTTTCGCTATATACACGGTTCTAGGTTTGACAGGGATTTAAAATGGAGAACTGGAGTAGAAATTGTTCCTATACATTGCTCGAGTTCAAATGGATTCAGAATCTCCATGTTTGCACTTGAAGAAGCTTATGAAAGAGCTCAAAAACTCGACTTCAAAGTTAAAGGGGTTTTGATTACGAATCCTTCAAATCCACTGGGCACAACCATGACTACAGATGAACTTCAAAGCCTCATTACTTTCGCCATCGACAAAGACATTCATCTCATAAGCGACGAAGTTTTTTCAGGCACAGTTTTCGACTCTCCATCTTTCATAAGCATTATGGAAGCTGCAATGGACAGTAACCTTAAAAGAAACACAGATGTTTTGAGCCGCATTCACATCGTTTACAGTCTTTCTAAGGATCTAGGTTTACCGGGATTTCGTGTGGGCATGATCTATTCAAACAATCAAACCGTTATGAGTGCAGCGACGAAGATGTCGAGTTTCGGACTGGTCTCGTCGCAAACTCAGTACCTACTGTCGTACATGCTGGCTAACAAAAAATTCACCAGCAACTACATGAAGAGGAATCAAAAGAGGCTGAAGAAAAGGAAAGAGATGCTGGTGTCGGGGCTTAAAAAATCAGGCATTAATTGCTTGAAAAGCAATGCAGGGTTGTTCTGCTGGGTTGACATGAGACATCTCTTGTGTTCCAACACATTCGAAGCCGAAACTGATCTGTGGAAGAAGATATTATGCGAAGTTGGGTTGAATATCTCCCCTGGTTCATCTTTCCATTGCAGTCAACCAGGGTGGTTCAGAGTTTGCTTCGCCAATATGAACCAATCCACACTTCAAGTGGCCTTGCGACGCATCAAGGATTTCGTGGAACGTTCGAGCTTTAATTACCAGCAAATTATGGCAAGTTTAAGTAGGAAATTGATCAGCAACTGGGTTCGTAAACTATCATCAGCTGACCGTGAAGAACAAGAGCGTTAGGTTTATCTTAATTAATCTTTTAGTTTTAATATATGGGAAGTATGCAATTCAAGGTGTCTTGGTTTTATATAAAATAGTTTTAAGTTTTCCAGCCATCTATAAAATAGTGACTTTGAAACTTTTATTTCCATAAATAAACCAATTAGTGACCCTAATTTCATTGCTGTGTATCTCATATTCTATAATCTATAAAAGTAAAATACTTCAAGAATTGTAGATATGTCGCCTTCAAAAATTGACAGCTGCCTTTATTATTATTATTATTTTTTTCTTTAGATTTTTGGTCGGGTGCTGGGGAGAAAGTGAATGTGAAAGTGAGAAAAAACTGAAAGAAAAAAAAAAGTGAAAAAATATTTGTTTTTATTTTTGTGATACTTTTATATGTTTAAATTGTTATTATATATATAAAAAAAACTATTATATATGAATTTTTGCAACTTAATAGTTTATTTTAGGTGTAGTTTAATTTATTAGTTTTTGCGTATTTATTTTAGCTAATAGATGTCATAAGTCTCTATATTTTTCGAAAATTTAGAATTTAGTCATTGTATTTTCATTTTTAAAAATTTAACCTCTCTATTTTTAAAATTTTAAAATTTAAATACAACTGTTAACATTGTTAATATTTATTATATTACAATTGTTAACATTGTTAACATTTTTTTAAAAAAAGGTATTTTTTATTCATGTTCTTAGATCATAAAGTTTTGAATTAAATTATTACAATGAAAATTTCATACTAATTAAATTTAGTGAAAGTATCTTTTACTTAATTTTTTGTTTTAACTTTTACTTACTTAATGTATTACTATTGATCCTGCATTTAAAAAAGTTGCTGGATTTAGGGTCGGTTCCAATTTATTTGAAAAAGATTTAAAATTTTAAATGATATTTTTAAAGCATTAATAATAATAATAATAATAATAATAATTGATTTATGGTTCATGCATTGTTTTGTTTTAAAATTTTAAAATGATAGATTTAAAAAGGAGGCTTCCCATGCATTAAACCACTAGCAGATTAGTATATGCTATGCATATTTATCACATTATTTGAAGTGTTGATACTAATCATATATATTCATTTGTTTTGATGTCATTTTTTTTATTGTGAAGCAAAAAAATTATTGAAGGGTTTATAGAATAAATATTAATTATAATAGTTGAATATAAATAAATATAAAATTTGAAACTCGAAATCAATAATATGAAACTTAAAAATAAAAATAAAATAATTTATTATTAATAATTAATATTTAATTACATTTAATAAAGTTAATAGTATTTATATTCAAGTCTTTCAATTTTTTTTATTTTAATACAATGGTGATGTGTCATTTTATTATTAGTTGATTGTGCATAAGACCTATACTTGATCATGGATCGGGTCACCCTCCTAAATTCAAAGGCCCACCCAAAAAGTGTGAGGGTTTAATAAAAAATATAGGCCCGAAAAATAGGTTTTGACAAAAAATAAGGTCTTATTTCTAAATAGGTTAAGCCTCAGGTAAGATTTTTTTGACTCGGGTTAGGCCCAAAATTGTCTAAAAAAAATTTTCACTGTTGTTTTTTACCATCTCGATGTTATTTTGCTATTATATTACTACTATTTTGTTGTTATTGTTCGGATATTATATCACTATTGTTTTATTATTAATTTTGCTATTATTTTAGAGACACTTGCTTGTTAAGTTGCAACTATCTTGGTATTTTTAAGTATAAAAACTTTTTTGTAATGTATTTTTAGTTTGTTAGGAAATATTTATTTTAATATTTTTAGTGAATTTGATGTATTATATTTTAAAATTTTGTTTTTATATAAAAACAATAAGAAAATTTTAATATAGACGGGTTGGCCGAACTCGAGTTTAGTAATTCTATTTGGGTTAAGTTTGGACAAAGTTTTGGGCCAAGCCCGGGCTTAAAAAGCAAGCCTAAAATTTTGTATTAGCCTATGATTAGGGCTAAGTTTGGATGGGTAGTACGTTTACGTGCGGTTAATATAAAAACAACGGTGGCGGTGAGATTAGATACTGTAACGATACTATAGTGTGAGGCAAAAAGTAAACTAAATGCATCCAACCGCCCATCCAAATCCCACCTAGACTTAATGACACCTATACATTGACAATATATCAAATATTAATCCTTAGTTTACATGATTTTTATAAATGTTTTAATTTATAAAAAAATCAACCCCACAATCTAAATTTCTTGACTCAGCCCTTGGTCGAATGATAAATTAAAGTTTTATTAACGTAGATGACATGTGTTCAAGTCTTACCATACCCAAATTATTTATTTGGTAGCACAATAATATAATTTATTTTTAACATGAAAGAGCATTTTAATAATTTTCTTGATCAAGTTAGTGCTCTTAATTTACAATGCCAACTCATTTAGTGATTTAAATAATAAAATTGATGTTGAACGAAATCGATAAATTAGGTCCATAAATTTTTATTCTTTTTAAGTATGAAATCAACAATTACATATTAACTCGATTTTTATTGAAGTTAATAATTATATTCGTTATGCGAACGGGATTTATAATATAGCAAATTATAAGCCTTCAGCATTAAAGATCTTAGTTGATCTCTAGGGTCCATCCTTTTTTATCCTCAATGCGACCAGTTTGAAGTCCCACGAGAGTCGAGTACAGTTGCTGGCACACCAATCTACCCTCTGATCTGAATTCAGTTCTGCACATAAATATGCTTCACTTAGTACCACTCCTTGCTGTGAATATGAAGAAAATCATAAAACCTTGACACTAACATTGTATTACGACCGCTGGGGTTATTACCTTTTGTTCCTATATGTAATGCTACCAACCAGAGCAACTCCAACAGCGGTTCCGGTGCAAAAAACTTCATCGGCATCAACCAATTCATCAACCGCAACCGGCCGTTCCTCGACCTAATACATTAATCCTGTATTAAACCTTAAACCCCAAACACATTAATTTCTAAATCAATTCACTCACTTGGTAACCATGATCCTTCGCAATCTCAATGATGCTTTTTCGAGTTACCCCTTCAAGAATAGTCCCATTTGTTGCCGGAGTTGAAATCACATTTCCCTGAAAAAAGGGGTTTCTAACAAATCAGTGATACTTTTTAAAGCTTTTTTTCATGTACTTGAAACTGATAGAGCTGGGATACCTTAACAATGAAAATATTACAAGAGGAGACCTCTTCCAGATACTTTTTATTAATGGCGTCAAGATATAAGACATCAGAAAATCCTCGGTCTTTGGCTTTGGTAATTGCTTTCATAACCTGCAATAAAAGGGATCAAATAAATTGATTTTTGATGAACACAAAGAGACATTTACAAATGTTACTCACTGGTGCGTAGTTGGTGATTGACTTCACTCCTCCAGCTCCTCCAGGAGAAGCCCTAACATATTCTTCCTCGATGTATAAGTTCAAAGGTGCAGTACCCTCCTGATTCCAGGATTATCAGAATACAATTGAGTCTTCATCCAAATTGTTTTAAAAATACTTTGAATATATATATAATAAACAAGTCTACCTTGAAATAGTAACCAACAGGGGAAACATAAACGAGGAAAGTATATTCCGGAGCAGGTGCCAAGCCTAATATAGGACCAGTCCCTAGAAGCATAGGCCTAACATACAGTGACCCTTTTCCTGGAGGAGGAATCTGCAAGTAATCGATTCAGAAATTCATACATTGTTAAAACAAACCCAAGGGTAATTTTTCAGGGAATGCACTTGTTGTGTTTGTCAAAATCACCCAACGCTTGTTAGCCGATACAGTTTCCTTAACTGCATCAATAAATTGGTCAATGGAAGGGGATGGCATGCACATTCTTTCAGCCCCGTGCCTCATTCGACCTGCGTTTTGGCCTGCTCGGAATAGAAGAATTCGCCCATCTTGTGTCCTGTTAGCTTTCATGCCTTCGTATACGCCCTGGATAGTCAACAGTTTTTAGCTTTCATTATTTCATTCTAAGCTTATGGGGGGGCCTTCCTTTATCATCTTTATCACCATTTTTAGCCGAAATTTAAATTTGGGTTTGTCAATTACGGCATCAAAAAGAATGATAGTAGATATTGAGATTCGATTTTCAAGATTATGTTTGAATATATTTGAAATTGCATTATTGATAATATTGAGATAGAGCATGGCTTGCCTGTCCATAGTTTAAGACACCTGCGGAAGGGCTTAACTCGATATTGGCATATCGACAGAGCTGTCCTTTTAGAAAACTTTGGTCTTTACAACAGCTCATAACGTACATGTAATCGGTTTGCGTCAATCCAAATCCAAGTTTATCCCAATTCACATCCGCATCCTCATCGTCACTAAAGTCACCACTTTATGTATTTATTAAAATAAATTGTTGCGCGGAAGCGTGTGAAAGAGTAAAATTATTGTACTGAAAAATCACACTAAGTTCAATTCCCAGGAAAGAGAGGTGGATCACGAGGATCGCTTACATACCAGATCTTTCCTAGCCAGAATATCCCTCTATCGTAATTTAATAGCACAATAAATTACTACAATGACACTTGCAAAATATGCAGAACAAAAAAATAAAGAACATTAGAATTTTAACGAGGTTCAGCAAATTTTGCCTACGTCCTCGGGCACTACCAAATATATTTCACTCCAAAAATACAAGTGAAAGTTTACAAATAGGGAGAGAGAACAATTGCCTTAAGTAGAGAATGGCAAGTGTGGGATGAAGAAAGTAAGAAATGGTTAGGCCTATTTATAGTTGAGGTTCAAGGATCAACTTGCAATGTCCCTATACAATTAGGGACCAAAATTGCAATTATCCCATGCCAACTTTTAACCCAACTTGCCAACCAATTTTACTTTCTACTTTCGGTGCCCACCCTTTTTGACTTTTCAAACAATGGGTGGGTTCCAATATAAATAAATGCACCTTAATAGATTAAATTATTGGATAAACTCTATCTTAAAAATTAGTTTAATTTAAAATTTCATCCCTCTACTTTCTAGAATTAAAAAAATAATTCTTCTACTTTAATTTCATAAAAGTTAATTTAATTATTGGTAAACGCATGAATCTATATTAATTTTTGCTAATTATTATATATAAAATTGTTGAACGGTATATTTTTACTAATTTATTGCATATGAATGATTATTTTGTTGATTTTCAAGTTGGTGATTTAATGATAACATTTAAAAGTGTTACTCAATTGGACTACAGATTTTATAAAGGATAAAGATCAAATTCCAAATAAAAGTAGGATCAACTTATTTTTATAAGAAATTTATAATTAATATTAAAGTTTATATTTGATGCAAGGTTTTATTAAAATGAAAAAGAAAGTTCATAAAAGAAATTTTATAATATTTATTAAAGAAACGTGATAAAGACAAACTCTCCAGTGTACTTTTTGTCCAAACCCAATTATTTGTCGCTAATAATAAAGACATTAATGCATTCGTAGCTAAAAAGAAAAAAATTGTCATGGTTGCATCAGGGTTTTACCGACAACTCTTATCGACAAAAAATGATTAGTTTTTAGTGTTCATGTAAGTTACCTGTAACCAGATGGTTTAGTCGTTGCTGGAGAATAAGCCTGAGATGTGAACCTATGATCATTTGCAATCTATAAACATGTAATAAAAAAGCATATTAATCCAGCATTTACAATAAACTGTACAAAACACTGTCATCTTAAAAGAGACTTTGTTGTTCTTATCTAACATACATTGGACATTTAAATCAATCTCTACGAAGATATGAGTTGATCATTTGGAGAGTACTCAATGAATATCTTGTTGTTAAACGGTAAATTCACACCCAATCATCAAAAAGATTAGAAATCCAATCATGAACACGAAAGAACAATATATATATATATATATAAAAGAAAGAAGCAACTTTCCATGCAAACAAAAGCAGTAACAATGATAACAATCAACGTTATATATTGAAAAGGCTAATAAGTTACCATAGATGAAAAAGAAGCAGCTCGTAAGGATTGAAGCAGATTGCGTATGGAAGAACTCTTCTGAATTGCCATTGTTTTTTAAAATTTGTGTTGAAACAGATAATAGAGAAGAAATAAAAATGAAAAGCAGAGGTGGTATGTTTAAGAAGATTTCAAAGTAACAGATGAAAGAAATGAGGTGAAGAAAAAACAACGTGATTAGGGAAGAGAAATTATTGTGGAGGTAAAAGAAAAAAGGAGAGAGACGTTTCTGGACTAATACCGGTGCATTACAGAGAATGAAAAGGAAGGGCCAAACATAAGCAGTGGCTCAGCTCCACACGGAAGTATGGGAAATTGCTAGAATAAATGTAGTCGAGTTGGCAGCTATGCAAGTGGTCAGGTCAAATCGTGGTACGAATTATCCACATTTTTATTATTGTTTTTGCTTCCATCAAACAAATTTCTTTATTGTATATTCAACATTTAGAAAGAACTTTTTTAGGTTTCTGTCTTATCTGTTTGTTCGGCGTCAAAGCATCTTATAATTTATTATTAGTATGGTGGAGAAAGAGGGTCAAATCCATGATCTCAAAGTAGGATTAAGTATATCGATATCCTACGTACTTTTTGCAGATGATTTTTTTAAGATGGATAAGGAGGCATGCCACACAATGAAAAGGATCTTGGAGCAATATTGCACTTACACATCAATTATAATAAATTGGAGCTGAAGATCAGTAAGAATTGCTACCCAAAGTTCGAAAGAACGTTCAAAGGTATTTTACAGGTAAGAGCTACCGGGGAGACTGGTAAATATTTGGGGATGAGGTTGGGGTTCCTAAACAAGAAAAGCAATTTCTTTCAACCCATCCTTAATGAGATGGAGTCCACATTATCTCTGTGGAAATCAAATTATTATGCAAGGAAGGAAGCTCAGCCTGATTAAATATGTGCTTTCAAGTGTACCCATATACCAATTATCATGTTTTCAAGCCCCAAAGAACATTTATGATAAAATGGACCAATTAATGAGAAACTTCTGGTGGGGCAACAAATCAAGTAGAAGGAAGATTCATTATATAAACTGGAATTGAGTCTTCTCTAGAAAATCTTTGGGGGGCCTCGGCTTAAGAAGTATGCATGCTATGAATAAAACCTTGCTGGCTATGATTGCAAGGAGAAATGTAAATGGCCAAAGGTGGCTCTTTCAAGAAACCTTGTCAAGAAATATTGTAAATTGGATAATTTTCTTTAGACTCAGACGAAGTCAGGTGATTCTTGGGCTTGAAAGGGCATCCTTATGGGTAAGGAGATGGTTAGCAACAATATCGCCAGGCAAAACGACAACAGATGGAGTTCGCAAGATGGTTCGACGACCCTTAATCAAGTACTGATTTGAGACATTATTGCTAACTTGAATAGGCGGCGACTACTTAATTCAAGTGTCATGGGTCGTAGTTTAAAGCCTATGACCAACGTACCAAATGCATTTAATGGAGGTGTATTGTTTAGATGAGATTATTTGGCCCACAAGAACTAGCTTGATTCAGTAAGTTATTGGAGAAGCCTGTCAGATTGAAGCCTGGGTGACCCAATAATGAGGATATGACAACATAGGCTATTTTGATAACTAATCTTAAGAGGATATGAATCATATCTTGTAAAGATTCGATTTGATACGGTATATCTTGTAAATTCCATAATTTAAGGGATATGATTAATCTCGTTCATCAGTGTAATTTAATCTTGACCGTCAATTTTGGGAGTTCTCACTTGTGGTGTTAAGACCGATGATCGCCTAAGGCCGTGTGAATCGTAAGACAAAAGATCTAACCCCGTGACACAAGGTTCAGGGTGCTCTAATACTTAAATGGCTGCACACCCATGATGGAAAATTTTCGATTATATCTGCATATTTTCAAGCCTTTGATAATATGCAAACAGGAAATACTAACACAACAAATTAAGAGGTCCCAAAAAGGATTTGGGAATTCCTTTGGTCCCTCAAGCTTCAATACAAGGTTATCATATTTCTTTGGAAAATTCTTAATGAGGCCCTTCCCTGTAAGACAATGATTAAAAGGAGAATGAATTCCACAAGCACGAAATGCGCACTTTGTCAAGGTAATAGAGAGGACGAAAATCATTTGTTTTGGGAATGTAATTAAGCATAGGATAGATCAAGAAATGGTTATCACAAGCTATGGGACAAGCACAAGTAGGTATTGACTTCACAAAGGATGTACTCATAGGATTAGCAATTTTCCTCTGGAAAATCTGGTTGCACAAGAATAAAGTAAATTTACGAAGGAATAAAACCAAACTCTGTCGCAGAAATCAAGGAAGCAAAGGATTACTTTCAAAAGATCAAGAAAGCAACAAGGGATGGGATTACATTGCACAAGAATAAAGTAAATTTACGAAGGAATAAAACCAAACTCTGTCGCAGAAATCAAGGAAGCAAAGGATTGCTTTCAAAAGATCAAGAAAGCAACAAGGGATGGGATTACAGTGAACAAAAAGAAAAACCAGAGAGGCATGTAGTGTAACAGTCCGATTTAGACCCTAATCGGAATGGTGGTTTCGGGACCACGAACTTGAGTCAGAAAAATATTTAAATATTATTTTTCGTGTTTATTTTATGTGAATTTACATGTGTGAAAATTTCGTACAATAATTTGATTGTTTGTGTGCTTAATTTGATAAAAGGACTTAATCATGTAAGTTAAAAATTTGATAGTCTAAATTATAAAGGTTGAATTGATAGTGGCTTTTTAATATGGAGTATTTATGTTGCAAATAATCCATTATTTTAGTGATGGCCGAATGTACCAATAAAGTATATGTTTATGTTATTATATTTATAAGGTTAAATAAGTAAAACATGTTAATAGTTAACCTATATTATATTATAACATAAAAATAATAATAAAGCCATGCATTCATACTTTGTTGTTGCCAAAAATACAAGAGGAAAGAAAAGAAAAAAAGAAACAAGGTATTTGGCCATTGTTGGTTCAATTTTAAGGTATGTTTTGTTTTGGTTTTTGATGATTTTTACGTTTTTGAGATCGTTGCTTCGAATATTACCCGACCCATGCTTGAATTTTTGATTTTGGTGAATATTTTGTGTTATGCTATTGATGAATATTTGTGTTTTGTGATGTTTGATGAGGAAATATAAAAAAATATGTTAACATGTTTTGTATTGGAGTTTTTGATGATTTTGAGTAATTAGGACTAAATTATAAAAAAATAATAAATTAAGGGACTAAAATATGAAATAGATAAATAAATGGATTAGTATGAGTATATAGAAGATTTGGCTCAACTATGTTGTTGTGAGATTTTGTGTATTTCGTAATTTATGCAATTAGGACTAATTTGTAAAAGTATGAAATATTAGGGGTAAAATGGTAATTTTTCCATTATGTGTTGTTGGATTAAATTGAATGAAATTTTATTTAAATGAGGTTAATTTGAAATTATATAAATTAAGAACAAAGGAAATCGGACTTGGATCGGGGAAAAACAAAAATAGTTGAATAGCCGATTCGTAACGTCTGTCGATATCAGAGATTTTGGTTGTAAGTTACGAGCTTGGGGATTGTGACCCAAGTCATCCACACTATCATCAACTTTCGGTACTTTTAAAAGTCTATTTTCACAACTTTTGGCATGTATAGGCTAATATGTATTTTGTTCAACTTTGAATATGTATAAATTGAGCCATGCGAATATGGCTTAACTTTAAAGCTTGGTTTTGGTTATGTTTGGTAATGGTTTATTTTGTTTTGATTATAATGTTAAGTGAAATGAATGAAAAGTAAATGTGAATGGTGTGATATATGTTGGAAATAGTTTGAAGTAATTAGTAGAATTGGTTGTGGTTGATCATTCAGTTTTAATATATATATATTATATATATATGAACAAATAGGGTTTGACGACTTGATTTTTGGTGTATGCTTATTCATTTATAAATATGAGCTCAAATGTTAAATATGTTTAATGTATATTTGGAAATGCATGATATGAGACATGCATGTGATCAAATATGCATAGGTTAGTTTAGTTTGGTTTGCAGGAAAAATTAATTTATTGGATGTATATACATGTTACGGTTGTATAATTGTTTGTGATGAAACAAAGTTGATAGGAAAACGATGATAGTGATATACCTATTCGGTTAATGAGATGAAAATTGACCAAATGAATAGTGAATTGTATAATAATACCGTAAGGAAATTATAAGAATTTTTAGTACATGTTAATTATATGTTTATAAATATACATGTACTTGTTTGTGTGTTCGAATGATGTTAGCTATATAATGGTTTGGTTTGTAATAATAGTTTATGCATAATTTTATATTTGTTAATGAAGATGTTTTTATTTGAGATATGATTCGTAAATGCAATATATTTAATAATGTATATTAAATATTTAATTAGACATGTGTTTAAATTTACGAATATAATTTGTTTGAATATGTGAATGTTTGGAATTATGTTTTTGTTCAGTAATGCCTCTTAACTCTAGTCTGGCGACGGATACGGGTTAAGGGTGTTACATGTAGTGTGAGCTTAACAAACATAAATACGGACCACATTACCCTTGGTTGGCCTAGAAGGAATGATGTACTTGCATGGGTCATTCACATTAGGAGTCTAGATGGAAAACTGAATCGACTCATGAAGAAAGCTTTCAGCACGAAAATGGAATTTTAAGGAAACTAATTCTGTTGAGAATATATAGTGTTAGTTGTTGCATTACAATCAAACATTTACTCTGAAGAGCACGATGATACCCCACCATGGGCAAAGAAGAAAAGCTAAGGAGATATTCTTTTGGTAATTTTATAAAAAAAATTAAATATTATTATTTATATTAAAAATTCTATCACGTACATATGTGGAAACTATATGTTTAAAAAAATATATATAAATATTATGTTAAAATAAAATTTTGTTTTTTTTAGTGATAAATTAAATTGTACGTGTTTAAATTACATTATATGCAAATTTTTATTAGTTTTTTTAAAAAGTAAAAGATTAAATTACCTTAGAATAATATAACTTAATTTAAATATGGAATGATATTTTAGTAATTTCTAGCTAAGTTGGTATGAGTTAACTCATGACACCAACTCAATCAATGGCTTAAATAATATTATAGATTTACAATTGATGGAGGTAATAAAGTGTTTATAATAAGATTAAAATGTATAAAAAATTAAAATAAAATTATAATTGAGTGGTAAATTTAAGATTTTTACCTATGCAATTAGCATCGGTTCAAATATCTCCATATGCATATTTTTTTATTATTATTTAAATAAAAAGACTAAAATACTCTCGAATAATATAATTTATTTTAAAAATTTTAATAAATTTACTAATCAAGTTGATACTTAGTTGACTTTATATCAACCCAATTAGGGACTTAAATAATAGTATAAATATACAATTGATGGAGGTAATAAAGCGTTCATAATAAAATTAAAATATATAAAAAAATTAGGGATAAATCTCAAAACTATACATGAACTATGATTTAATGTGCAATTGTATACATGAACTTTGATTTTGTGCAATTTTATACATAAAATTTTGATTTGATCTAATTCTTGTAAATTATTAACACAATTATTGATATAACATCATTTTATGTTTATATATTGCATACATAAACAATTATATTTATCCAATATAAAAATAAATTAATGTATTTATTCTTTAAATGTGTATGATTAAATCAAAATTAAAGTTTCAACCATACATTTGAACCACAATCAGAGTTTCATGTATATAATTGCACCAAATTAAAGTTCATGTATACAATTGCACATTAAATCAAAGTTCATATATAATTTTGAGATTTATACTAAAAAAATTAAAATAAAGTTTTGGTTTAGTGGTAAATTTAAAGTTTTACTAATGCAATTGACGTCGGTTCAAATCTCTCCATATACATAATTTTTATTATTATTTTAAATAAAAGACTAAAGTACTTTCAAATAATATAACTTATTTTAAATGCGGAAGGGTATTTTAGTAATTTTCCTAATCGAGTTGGTATCTGATTGACTCGTGACACTAACTCAATTAGGGGCTTAAATAATAATAATATAAATATACAATTAATGGATATAATAAAGTGTGCATAATAATATTAAAATGTATAAAAAATTAAAATAAAGTTTTAGTTTGGTGGTAATTTAAAGTTTAATAAATACAATTGTCATTGGTTTAAATCCCTTCATATGCATATTTTGATTATTATTTTAAATAAAAAAATTAAAGTACTCTCGAATAATATAACTTATCTTAAATATAGAAGGATATTTTAAAAATTTCATTAATTAAATTGGTGCCCGATTAAATCATGATACTAACTCAATCAGAAGGCTTGAATGATAATATAGAACTATAAATATATTATAGATGATGTAATCAAGTGGAGGTAATAATAAAAATTTGTTTTCAATAATGAAAACATGAAAATATATTTGACACCTGTTTTCTTTAATAGAAACATGAAAAATAAAATAAAATAAAATAAATTCCTACATATAATTTGAACTATGGTAATATATTTGATATTTAAAAATTGTTTAAAACAAAATCCTCCATTTATTTAAAGATCTCTTTTGTTGTTTTTTAAGTTTCACATATCTTCATTTTTCAAAAATTATTTTTAAATTTTTAATCAAACTCATTTTATTCAATGTTTTTCATTATGAAAATGAAAACAAAACTGATATTTGTTTCTTAAAACCCAAGCTATTATGTTATAAAAAATGATATTTGTTTCTTAAAACCCATGCTATTATGTTATAAAAAATTACCATGTTATTGGAAATGGACTGGAACAATCGATTGGACCAATTGGATAAAAAATTATTAATTACAATATAGCTTGATTAAACTGTATTGAAAAGTTAAACTAATTTTTCATTTTTTAATAATTTTTTAACAATTTATGAATCAAATAACACCAGTCAATTAAAATCCAACCAATAGTCTAATTTACAAAATCATTGAAAATTTTAAGATGAGAAAAAATATGCTTTTGAGTTAAAAAATGGTAATTTCATTTTATATTAAACAGGATTTTCATATTCAAGTAAATTAACTTTTTGGAATTTAGGTGAATAAAAATGGTGTGTTGATGACAAAGAAAGTAAAAGGAATCAAAGAATCTGTAATTAAGAAACATCAGAAATAATGTATTACACCAACTGCTGTCTTATCAAACCATGTTTTAAACGTAACAACAGCAATGGAGTAATAGAGAGAGCCCCACAAGACATGGTTAAAAACAACTATTCGCAATCAAATAGGAGACCCCATTCTAATTCCACAAAATTTGGTGTTTTCAGATTTCATCACTGCTTTGAATTTGCACTATTTTCCCATCATCTGATGTTTGCTTTGAAGTTGCAACATTTTGCCATCTTTTTAACATCTTTCCCCCATGGTCTCCCAAAGTTACCTGTATCATCTTATGTTGCTCCAACTCCTACACATATATGAATACAAGTACAGGATATAATAAGTATAAAAAAAAACCTTGAAAATATATATATACCTGAGTCGGACAGAAATATCTCTGTATCCATCACTGACTTCCTTATCGAGTAATATAAACCGGTCGTTTCTTTTATCGGTTCTTCATAAGGTTCAATATAAAGTCTGTAAAAATCTGTTCATACCCAGGCATTTTCCCATACCCTGCAATATTGTCAAACAATTGGGGAAGCAAGTCAGCATTTTTTACAAGCTCAACTTTTCCTATAAAGAGAAAGGCACTTTCACATCTTAACCCGAAATAGCTAGGGAGAGGAAAGGTTCTTTTATTAAGGGTACTCCTCTTTGCCCACAAACGGCCAAAAGGGAAGGACCTTTAATCATAATCGGGATAGCAAATTGAAACAAGGCTAATGAGATAGAAATAAGGAATCATAAATAGAGTTCGGGTTCGAATTCGATAGATAATATGGATGGTACTACACTTAGATTTATTGAATTTGTTGCTAAAATATCGGTATTAACCCCGAAACTCCCGGCGGATGGCCAGTGACCCAAGGAAACGAAAGAATAAATAGAAGCCCCCTTTTCGTACGCACTTACCCTCTCTTCGAGCTTGACCAATTACCAATTTATGGAAAAAATCAAATTCAAGTTTGCATAGGTAGATAAAATGGGTTTTGCACTTTTTATTTTGATGTAGTTTTCATGTATAAATGGAGATGTATAAATTATAAATGTAAGACAACAAAAAACTGGGCGTAGATAGAAAAAGAAAGACTTTTTTTGCGTTTTTTTGATTTCATCAATTCGATTTATATATCATATTAGATATAGATCCTATTCTATCCTATAGATTTGAATGGAGATATAAAAAAGAAAGGTACCAATAAATTACATACAAATTCTTCTTTTTTTTTTTCTGGATAGTGTATGGAATATAAATAAAAAAGGGGTAACCCAAATTCTTTTAAGTAAAGAATAAAATGGACTTCAAACCAGGTAGAAAACTGGTACTATAACCTCTTATAGAATAGAGATACCACTTGCCAGGAAAGTAGTTGATGTCAAGGACATAGAAATGATCCCTTGTTCCGTGCTCCCGGATAATGTCTAGGTTAAATAACCGAAGACCCTACACACAACAAAAAGTTGTTTAGGGATCAGTAATGTGCAAAGAACAAAAAGCTAACAGTCAAAATTTAAAAAAAATTACCAGTCTTTGTTGAAGTTCTTTTGCTAGTCTTTCGAGTAATGGCCAAGGAGGAAGCTCTGCAGTGGAAGGAAAAACATATGTTAGATGGCCGAGAAAGATGCTAAAGGCATTTCTTATGACAGTATTTCACACTGCAACACAGTTCAAAGCAGGGTCTTGCAAACATTAACTGAAAACCCACAATACACTGAGGTTTGAGCCAACCATGAACATGTCTTCAAATATGTTCTGAATATAGTTGCATGATCAAACATTCATGTTTGAAGAACTAACATGAAGAATCAAGAAAGTGGCAAAGGAGAAAGGGTATCTTTAGATGCAACAACACACCAGCCACACTAGGGTCCAAATCTGCATCATCTGCACAAGCAGCAGCACAAGAAACCCGGGGAAATCGTTAGACACCAACATTGGTTGAGAGCTCTCGTATGGTTACATCTGGTAAAGAGAAACGCCTGAGAACTTTTATGGCTTCTCCAACAATATAAACCTTGAAGAGAACACCTCCTATGGACATTAGACGACAGCATTACAGCAGTTAGTCATTGCTTGTTAAACTTGGAAACTGTACAGTTTTTAAGTCGGTAATAAATGCTGTAGTCAAATACCATTGTAAACAAATACCTGAAGAACAAGTGGAGGTTCAAGTTTCTGGAGAGAGTATTGAGCATAAGCAAGTGATAATTCATGTGATTTTTCACTTCCATCATTAACAAATGGCTTCGCAACTGAAACAGATGGAAACATGCAAGTCCAATAAGAAAGAATTGCTATGAATAATAGGAGCACACTAGGGAAAAACAATGGAACCCGAAAAAATAATCATATGGTTTGGGAGCATGATCTAGACAAAGCATTTCTATTCTTCCTTCAAGTTTGGCAATGGTCTAATGTCAATCTCGAAGGTAACTAACATGAATCATGAAACAGATTATTAAACTATGTACAATATAAATGGACCCAATAAAATGCTAAAACAACACATTATAAACTGTGCATACCAAGGGGCAGTCTCAACCCAGCTTCGGCAACAAAATCAGGAATGGATGATGTGTCTCTTTTAATGACCAATTGCCTCGGAACACCAGCTTTTCCTGCATTATAAAACATCACCATTTAATCTGATCAGCTCGGGAGTTAGATCCAACTCCTACTCGATTCTAATGTCAACAAAAGAAAAGCAGAAATTACCATAAGATTCAAATAAATTCATATCAGCAACACATTGTAGCATTGATTGGCGATTGTGTAGATGTTGTATAGCATCTGGGGGATCAAGAACTAGGACTTTTGGATGTGTTTGTCTATATTCCTGCAATTATAAAACGCTTATTCATCAGATTGAATCATATGAATGCCACCACCTAAATTCATGCCAACATCAAAACTATTGAAACTCAAAGACAGCTCATACAGGCACCTAAACTCATGCCTAAATGAACTATTGAAACCTGAAAATAGCTGATACAGGCTACAAGATACTTTAAAAAATGGAAAACCAACAAAACAGGTCAGATATGACCCATTAAATACCTAGATAAACAGAACCCCCCTCCCCACCCATTGGAACCCAACGCTTATTGGAACCCACCCATTGTTTGAAAAGTCAAAAAGGGTGGGCACCGAAAGTAGAAAGTAAAATTGGTTGGCAGAGTTAAAAGTTGGCATGGGATAATTGCAATTTTGGTCCCTAATTGTATAGGGACATTGCAAGTTGATCCTTGAACCTCAACTATAAATAGGCCTAACCATTTCTTACTTTCTTCATCCCACACTTGACATTCTCTACTTAAGGCAATTGTTCTCTCTCCCTATTTGTAAACTTTCACTTGTATTTTTGGAGTGAAATATATTTGGTAGTGCCCGAGGACGTAGGCAAAATTTGCTGAACCTCGTTAAAATTCTAATGTTCTTTATTTTTTTGTTCTGCATATTTTGCAAGTGTCATTGTAGTAATTTATTGTGCTATTAAATTACGATAGAGGGATATTCTGGCTAGGAAAGATCTGGTATGTAAGCGATCCTCGTGATCCACCTCTCTTTCCTGGGAATTGAACTTAGTGTGATTTTTCAGTACAATAATTTTACTCTTTCACACGCTTCCGCGCAACAATTGGTACCAGAGCCAGGTTCGTACTTGGGGAATACGACCGTTTATGGTACTATTCACGTATACAGCACTATTCACGTATATAGTACTATTCACGTATACGGCACTATTCACGTATACGGTACTGTTCACGTATACAGTAGTTGGGATTGAGGAGAAAAATGGCAGCAGCATCGTCATCAGCAAGGACTACTGTGACAAATGCAAAATTTGAAGTAGAGAAATTTGACGGTACCAATAATTTTGGTATGTGGCAGTGTGAGATCCTGGATGTCTTATGTCAGCAAGAGCTGGATATAGCCCTTGAAGAAAAACCTGACAAGATGGATGACAAGGAGTGGGCCAAGATCAATAGACAGGCGTGTGGTACAATCCGCCTATGTTTGGCCAAAGAGCAGAAGTACTCCGTCATGAGGGAGACATCAGCGAAGAAGTTGTGGGATACATTGGAAGAAAAGTTTCTAACGAAAAGTCTTGAAAATAGGCTTTATATGAAAAAGAAACTTTTTCGGTTCACGTATGCACCCGGTATGTCGATGAATGACCATGTGAACTCATTCAATAAAATTTTAGCAGACTTGCTAAATTTGGATGAGAAATTTGAAGATGAAGACAAGGCATTATTGTTGTTGAATTCCCTTCCTGATGAATATGATCATCTTACCACCACATTGCTTCATGGGAAAGATTCAATCACATTTGATGCAGTCTGTAGTGCGTTGTATAGATCTGAGACTCGAAAGAAAGATAAAAGAGATCACAGAGATACAACTGCAGAAGTCTTAACAGTAAGAGGTCGTTCACACAGCAGCAAACCTGGTAGAAGGGGTAAGTCCAAAGGGAGACCCGCCAAAGATGAATGTGCCTTTTGTCGTGAGAAAGGGCATTGGAAAAAGAATTGTCCTAAGTTACAAAAGGGCAAGTCTATTTCTAATGCATGTGTAGCGGAGCATGATGAGGAGTCAGACTTTAGCTTGGTTGGCATGGCAATGGCATGTCAAACGGATGAGTGGATATTGGATTCGGGATGTACTTACCATATGTGTCCTAATAAGGACTGGTTTTCTAGTCTTGAAGAACTAGAAGGTGGAGTTGTTTTTATGGGAAATGATAGTGCCTGTAAGACAATGGGTGTAGGTACAATCAAATTGAAGAACCATGACGGCTCAATCCAAGTTCTGACAGATGTTCGCTATGTACCCAGCTTGAAGAAAAATCTCATCTCATTAGGGGCCCTAGAATCTAAAGGGCTCACAATCACTTTGAGAGATGGATTACTAAAGGTAGTAGTTGGGGTATTGACGGTGATGAAAGGCACTAGAAGAAATAACTTGTACTATTTAAATGGAAGTACAGTTATTGGATCAACATCAACAGCTTCTGCGAAAGATGCAGATTCAGAGGCTACCAGGTTATGGCATAGGCGATTGGGACATGCTGGTGAAAAAGCTTTGCAGACTTTGGCGAAGCAAGGCTTGTTGAAAGGTGCAAATTCTTGCAAATTGGAATTCTGTGAACATTGTGTTCTGGGCAAGCAAACGAGGGTAAAATTTGGTTCAGCAATTCACAATACGAAAGGAATTCTGGACTATGTTCACAGTGATGTGTGGGGACCTACCAAAGTGGCTTATTTGGGAGGTATGCACTATTTTGTCACTTTTCTTGATGATTATTCAAGAAAAGTATGGGTGTATCTAATGAAAAGAAAAAATGAAGTTTTGGATGCATTTCTGAAGTGGAAGAAGATGGTGGAGACTCAGACAGGTCGAAAGGTCAAACGACTTCGATCAGATAATGGTACTGAGTACAAAAATGATCTATTTCTACAAGTATGTCAAGATGAGGGCATTGTGCGACACTTCACTGTTCGAGATACACCACAGCAGAATGGGGTGGCAGAACGCATGAATCGGACTATACTGGAGAAAGTTCGATGTATGTTGTCCAATGCTGGATTGGGCAAGGAATTTTGGGCTGAGGCAGTTACATATGCGTGCCATCTAATTAACCGATTGCCATCAGCTGCAATAAATGGAAAAACTCCTATGGAGATGTGGACTGGTAAACCTGCTACTGATTATGATTCTTTACATGTTTTTGGTTCCACTGCATATTATCATGTAAAAGAATCTAAGTTAGACCCAAGAGAAAAGAAAGCATTATTCATGGGTATAACTGGTGGTGTAAAAGGATACCGTCTCTGGTGTCCTGATACAAGGAAGATTGTTTTCAGTAGAGATGTAACTTTTGATGAATCAACCATGATGAAGAACGATGATTCACAAAAGGATGACAAAACCAGTAGTACTTTGCAGCAGGTGGAGTTTGAAAAGGTTAATGATGATCCAGCTAATATTGAAAGAACAAATGATGAAGAAGTTTCGACCCAAGAACTTCTACAGCAACAAGATTCAATTGCATATAGGAGGCCAAGAAGAGAGATTCGTAAGCCTGCTCGCTTTGACGATATGGTGGCCTATGCACTTCCAATTGCAGATGATGATGTTCCTTCCACTTACACAGAAGCAATAAGTAACTCTGATGGTGTAAAGTGGAAGCAAGCTATGAATGAAGAAATGCAGTCTCTTCATAAAAATAGGACTTGGGAGTTGGTGAGACTGCCCAAGGGAAAGAAGGCAATTGGATGCAAATGGGTATATGCAAAGAAGGAAGGATTTCCTGGTAAAAATGAAATTCGATACAAGGCTAGATTGGTAGCAAAGGGTTACGCTCAGAAAGAAGGAATAGAATACAATGAAGTGTTTTCTCTAGTTGTGAAGCATTCGTCTATTCGGATTTTGTTAGCCTTGGTTGCGCAATATGATCTTGAACTAGTTCAGCTTGATGTGAAGACCGCGTTTTTACACGGTGATTTGGAAGAGGAAATCTATATGACTCAGCCAGATGGATTCAAGGTTGCTGGAAAAGAAAATTGGGTTTGCAAACTGACAAAGTCGCTTTATGGATTGAAGCAATCTCCGAGGCAGTGGTACAAGCGATTTGATCAGTTCATGAAAGGGCAAAGGTACACAAGAAGTAAATTTGATCATTG
Organism: Gossypium hirsutum; assembly: GCF_007990345.1. Taxonomy (NCBI): domain Eukaryota; kingdom Viridiplantae; phylum Streptophyta; class Magnoliopsida; order Malvales; family Malvaceae; genus Gossypium; species Gossypium hirsutum. The sequence goes on from NC_053428.1 coordinate 29,735,914, forward strand.
CGTGTATTTTCAGAAGCTACAAGAAGGAACTTTCATATACTTGCTCTTATATGTTGATGATATGCTAATAGCATCTAAGAGCAAAGTTGAGATTGAAAGATTGAAGACTCAACTCAATCTCGAGTTTGAGATGAAAGATCTAGGAGAAGCTAAAAAGATTCTCGGCATGGAAATATGTAGAGATAGAGCTCATGGCAGAGTTAGCTTGTCTCAGAAGCAGTATTTGAAGAAAGTACTACAGCAGTTTGGCATGAACGAGCAGACCAAACCTGTAAGTACCCCGTTGGCTTCTCATTTCAAGCTTTCTGCACAACTATCTCCTTCGACGAATACGGAACGGGAATACATGTTGCAAGTTCCGTATTCTAATGCAGTGGGTAGCTTGATGTATGCAATGGTGTGTACAAGACCCGACATTTCACAGGCAGTTAGTATAGTGAGCAGGTATATGCATAATCCTAGAAAAGGACATTGGCAAGCTGTGAAATGGATTCTACGGTATATTCAGAAGACCGTGGATGTTGGATTACTGTTCAAGCAGGATAATACACTTGGTAAAGGTGTTGTTGGGTACGTTGATTCTGACTATGCCGGTGATTTGGACAAGCGAAGATCAACCACCGGTTATGTGTTTACACTTGCTGGAGGACCAATAAGTTGGAAGTCTACACTACAGTCTACAGTTGCATTGTCAACCACAGAAGCCGAGTACATGGCTGTAACAGAGGCTGTAAAAGAGGCTATTTGGTTACAAGGTATGGCTAAAACCTTGGGGTTGGTTCAGGAGCATATTAACGTGTATTGTGATAGTCAAAGTGCTATTCATTTAGCAAAGAATCAAGTCTATCATGCACGTACAAAACATATCAACGTACGATTCCATTTTGTGCGGGAAATTATTGAAGAGGGGAAAATTTGTCTTCAGAAGATCAAGACTGCAGATAATCCCGCAGATATGATGACCAAGGTGGTAACATCAACCAAGTTCGAACATTGTTTGAACTTGATTAATATCCTGCAAGTTTAACAGTTGAAGAAGGCACTATCAAGTATTGTTGTCAAAGGCAGAAAGAATTGTGTGAAGATAAGATTATCCTAATCAAATCTTCAAGGTGGAGATTATTGGAACCCACCCATTGTTTGAAAAGTCAAAAAGGGTGGGCACCGAAAGTAGAAAGTAAAATTGGTTGGCAAGTTGGGTTAAAAGTTGGCATGGGATAATTGCAATTTTGGTCCCTAATTGTATAGGGACATTGCAAGTTGATCCTTGAACCTCAACTATAAATAGGCCTAACCATTTCTTACTTTCTTCATCCCACACTTGCCATTCTCTACTTAAGGCAATTGTTCTCTCTCCCTATTTGTAAACTTTCACTTGTATTTTTGGAGTGAAATATATTTGGTAGTGCCCGAGGACGTAGGCAAAATTTGCTGAACCTCGTTAAAATTCTAATGTTCTTTATTTTTTTGTTCTGCATATTTTGCAAGTGTCATTGTAGTAATTTATTGTGCTATTAAATTACGATAGAGGGATATTCTGGCTAGGAAAGATCTGGTATGTAAGCGATCCTCGTGATCCACCTCTCTTTCCTGGGAATTGAACTTAGTGTGATTTTTCAGTACAATAATTTTACTCTTTCACACGCTTCCGCGCAACAGAATCATATGAATGCCACCACCTAAATTCATGCCAACATCAAAACTATTGAAACTCAAAGACAGCTCATACAGGCACCTAAACTCATGCCTAAATGAACTATTGAAACCTGAAAATAGCTGATACAGGCTACAAGATACTTTAAAAAATGGAAAACCAACAAAACAGGTCAGATATGACCCATTAAATACCTAGATAAACAGAACCCCCCTCCCCACCCCATAAAACTCATGAAACCATTTCAAAATCAACATGAATACAGATCACTTTGGGAAAGTTGACTATAACTATAAGCTAATGGAGAAAATATGTTGCATCAAAAGAACTTATTACCAACACCTATAGTTAAATGCTAATTGACTGGCACCAGTACTGTTATTTGTTTCCTAACATAGAAACCCACAACAAAAGGTTATATATATCTAAAACAAAACTGGCTCGATAGTTCACACTAGATCATTTAGCATCATTCCCAAAAGGAAATAGAAATATAGGACCTAGAACCCAGACCAACCTCAAGAATCTGGCGCCACTCTCTTCCGGTCGTCTGCATCAAAAATAAAAATGGTTCGTATTAGGGAAGACCGTGCTTGCATAAGTGCTTGTTTGCACCCTTTCATTACTTTCCCACCTCATTTCATCTTGGAATGTAAGAAAGACAGTTAAGCGCACGTCAAGAAATAAATTTACTAACCTTGTGCAATACAATATCAAAAGGACCTTGGTCCGAAAGAGATCTGCTTTGATCAATTGGAACAAACGATATCCCCTTATTCCTACACCATTTCCAACATTTTGCACACAGTTACAAAAATGAAAGAAACAACACAGCACCAACAGAAAATTACACTTGTTTTAACATTAAGCAGAGTATCATGTTGCAGATACTGAATAAAAAGAAGAGAAAAAAGCTTTCTTTAGAGCCATGGAGGTAGTTGAAGGTTCAGCTTAAAGATAGACTTTATTAAAAAGTAGTAGCAAATTCAATATATTATAATATTATCAAATTCAAAATCTTTTGGTTCAATAAATACTATAACTTTGTAAATATCTTCATGCATCATTTCCAAGTAAGGAAAAACTGAAATAGGTATATTATAATCACGACAATAAACTATAGACTCCGACTAAACGACAACATTCGACTCCAAAACGATCAACCAGAAACAAAGTTGCCCAAAAATTACAACCCATAAGAAAAGATAAAAAAAAACCCAGAAAGCCATTAAACAGAAGACTCACCTGGCTAAACCTTGGAGCTTGGGTCGTAAAAAGCTCTTAACTTTCTTAGATGTAAAGGCGTAACCGACAACAACATCATTTCTCTGTTGTTGGGGTGGTAAAACTTCGATGGAACACTGCGACATCGTATTAGGTTCCTCTTCTTTTTTCACCGTCGTTTTTTTATTAGGAAACTCCGATGAGTCGCTTAAGCAAACAAAAGAGAAAACCCCAAAGGGGAGAATATCAAATGCAAGGGGAGGATTTGAGGGTATAAATAGGCGTCTTAGGATTCAACGAAGAATCGCATTTGCATGCTTTTTGGCTTGGTTTTTGGACGCGTATCGTTTTCTTTGATATTAATAACCAAATTGCTCACGCGTGATTTTTTAGAAAAAAATTTATCGGGTTTCTTCGTTGTCTTTTATTAATTTTTTATTAGGTAAATTAAAAAAAAAGTTACATTTAGATTACGTTTTAGTCTTTAAATTTTAATTTATTATGTTTTGGTCTTTAACGTAATATTTTAATCACTATATTAAAAACATTACGAAAGTCTAACACGTCATAAATTATGTAATTAAATGTTAACTCTAGGGATTGAAGATGCAATTTCCCCTTATATTTCCTTTCTTTTGCACATGAGATCAAATGGGTTATAACTTTTTTTTTTAAAATTAAACTTCCTCCAAACCTATAGTGAAATTTCTCGAAATAATCAAATTAATGTGCGCTAAAAATATAAGAAACATCAAACTTAGCAGAGTTTCTTTCTAATTGTTCTTATAATGAAAATTTACAAGGTGGGAACAAGTCCCATAATGACAACATAATTCTTAAATTTGTGTGGTGGCATGCCTTTAGTCAAAGGATTAGATAACATTTGCTCAGTGCTAATGTGCTCAATGAACACTTTTTTTTTTAACACGTTCCCTTATGGCTAGATACTTCCACTTTTGTTATTCTTAAATATATCAGCTAGATTGTTACAATATATCATCTATGGCCTAGAAATTGAATCAACAAGTCTAAGCCCATATATGAAACTCTTCAATCATACTCCATGTAAGGTAGCCTCAAAACATGAAATGAACTCAGCCTCCATAGTGGAAGTAGTCGTTAAGGTCTGCTTGATGCTCCTCCAAGATATAGCTCTGCCAACAAACATAAATATGTAACTTGATGTTGATTTACGTGAATCAACATAGCCGGCAATGTTTGAACCGGAGTAGTCAGTCACCTCCAAATTGACTGATCGCTTGCAAGTAAGCATGCAGTCCATTGTCCCTTTAAGATATATCAAAACTTTCTTTGCAGCTCTTTAGTGGTTAATACCTAGATTACTATGATATCTTCCCAACATTCCAATTGCAAATGCAATTTCAGGTCTTGTGCAGACTTAAACATACATTAGGCTTCTAATAAAAGAAGCATATGGAATGTTTTTCATTTGCTCCCTCTCAAATTCGTTCTTCAGGCACTAGTTCAAATTGAAGTTATCACCCTTGATCATGATAGGAGCAACACTCAGTGAACAATCTTTTATTTGAAATGTTTCTAAAACTTTGTTGATATAGGTTTCTTGAGATAGACCTAAGATACGACGATGTCTATCACGATAAATCTTAATACCAATGACATAAGACGCATAGCTCATATCTTTCATATTAAAATTTTTAGAAAGAAATTGTTTCACCTCATGTAGCATGTAATAGCCTGAATTTCAACGATGTCGAAAATAGTGGTTCGAGACCATCAAATCCGAAAAATGAACTCGTAGATTATATTATTTAATATTTACGAGCCAAATGTAGTTTTTAAAAGATTTTTGGAATAGTAAATTGTGTTTTATAAAGATTTATTTGGTCAAGAAATTGAGAAAAAGAGGTATCGAGATCTCGATGTTATAAACCGAGCCATAAGTATTTTAATAAATATTTAAGGAATGTCAATAAGGTAGTATTAAAATTTCGTTAGAAAATTTTGACGTTTGGGTGGTCAATTAAATAAAAGGGATTAAATTAGAAAATGTGTAAAAGTTGCTAAAAGGATTAAATAGTTCAATTGTCAAATGAGGAAGGACCTAAAGTGAAAATAAGCCCAAAGGAGATATTTTGGGCGGCAATAGCTGAGAAAAATCAGGAAATGGGTGAAATAAGGGCAAAATTGGAAAATTGCCAAAATTTGCTAAATAAAAATGGGACTAAATTGGAATATCTAAAAATTCTCTTCATTTCTCTTCATATTCATCAGCTAAAAAACAGCCATGGAAGGGGGTTCAAGCTGGTTTTCATGCTCTAGCTTCATGTAAGTTTAATTCTTGCTTTCTCCTTGAAATTTCTATGTTTTTGGAATTTTACAATTGGGTCCAACTTACTATTTCATTAGTTTTTGATTCCATGGCTAATTTTTAAAGTTTTTATGGATGAGTGCTGAAATAATATGATGAATAATCATAGAATTGAAGCTTTACTTTTGGTATATGATGATTTTATCAAGTAAAATTGATGGAAAATTCATTTTAGGACCTAATTAAGAAAGAGTTTGGAATTAATGTCTAATGCTAAAGTTCTGATTTTTAGGGGTTATGAAGAAGTTTAAAATGATAGAATAAAGTATTAATTGAGAAAAATTATCTCAATTGAGGGGTTAATTGAGCAAGGACTGAATTGTATAAACTATGAAATTTGGGGCAAAATGGAAATCAACATTTTTCATTAAAACTGTTTTGGACAGCAGCAGTAGTGTAACTTTGAAAAATCACCAAAAATTTTATAAATAGAATTAGAGGATGAATAAAATATGAAATTAAAACTTATTGAGTCTAGTTTCTTATAAAAGAAACTATGTAAGCAATGAAATTGTGAATTATGAGATATAATAAATTTTATGAGACAAGGTCAGAATGATTTCGGGTTCCCCTGTTTTGACTTTGGAAAATCATAAAAAATTAGAGAAAAATAATTACGGGATTAAATTTATATGTTTAGAATCCTTAATGAGCCTATTTTCCATAGAAACAAATTAAAACATCATTTGAATCTTGTACGGGGAGATAATTAATTTTTAGTGAAGAAGAGTCGGAACTGTTAGACAGCAGAACAGAGGTAACTTTAAAGAATAAAATGTACTTATTGGCTAAACCAAAAATTATGAAAATTTTATGGTAAGAATATATATGAGTCTAGTTTCAGGGAAAATTATCGGATCTTAATTCGGAGTTATATAGCTCCAGCTATAAATAATTTAGTTACTATAACACAGATGGACAGCTTGAATATTCATAAAAGTAAATAATAAAGATTATAGATAATGTTACTTACAAGTGTGTTATATACATTAAGGATATGGAATGGGGAGGAGGAGGAGGAAAATATATATGAATATCCAGCTAGCATGGCTAATTTGCATGTTTTAGGTTTAAGGACTGAATTGAATAAAAGTAAAACTTCAGGGGTAATTTTGTAAAAATGTCAAATATGACCAAATTGAAGGGAATGAATTTTTTATTTTCTAAATTAATAAATTGAATGAAATTTTCAATTTAAGATCGGGTGAAATTTGGGAAAATGGTAAATTACCAAAATGCCCCTTAATCTTGATATTTTTGCAATTTCACCAAGTAAGTTTGTGTAACTTGAATTATATTCTTAAATGCTTGAAATGCATGTTTCTTTTATATGAATATGATTTGAATATTCATTATATGGAAATTTATGAAACATTGATATATTTGAAAAAAAAGGGGAAAAAAATCACGGTTGAATGGAAGGAAAATTCGACGGGTCTCTGAAAAGGAATTGACGGTAAAAAGGATCTAGCCCGGACGGGTGATCCTATCCTGATATAGCCCTCCCAAAGAATATGTGGAAAATGGATTTAGCCCGGACGGGTAATCTGAATTAGGGTCTGAATTTAGCCTGGACTGGTAATTCAGATCCAAGCTCATTAGAGTAATTGTTGTTGCAGGGGATTTAGCCTAGGCTGGTAATCCCGACAATACTCTATGAGTTTATTTTATAGGGGATTTAGCCTGGACTGGTAATCCCACTATAAGGATAAGGTTCGCGGGAGTGTGCTCTCTGATATGGAATGTGTAAGACCATGGTTGAAAGATACCATGGCAACGTGATATGAAATGTGTAAGACCATGGTTGAAAGATACCATGGCAACGTGATATGGAATGTGTAAGACCATGGTTGAAAGATACCATGGCAACCTGATATGAAATGTGTAAGACCATGGTTGAAAGATACCATGGCAACGTGATATGAAATGAATAAGACCATGGTTGAAAGATACCATGGCAACCTGACATGAAATGAGTAAGACCATGGTTGAAAGATACCATGGCAACATGACGGGAAAATGAATAAGATCATGGTTGAAAGATACCATGGCAACATGACAGAAAACGAGTAAAACCATAGTTGAAAGATACTATGACATCATGTCGAAGATAAATAAGACCGAGGAAGAGAAACGCCAAGATATCTATTGAACAATCGATATTCAGGTAATATGTATAAGATGGAATGGTTATATGAAATGGTTGTGTGAAATGTTTACAGGAATTGGTCATATGGAAATATATGTACAAAATAGTTGTATGAAAATATTAAGAAGATAGATAAATGAAATAAGTATGGGTACATGGAATTTAATTTATGTTAAGTTTGATACGAACTATTACTGAAATAAATATATACAAGATATAAGGAAATGATGGTGCATGAAATATTGACATAACAAAATGAATGATATATGCTTATGAAGAAACAGTAAGAGAATAATATATTTTGTGACATGTACATATATAATTATCTTTGATATGTTGATACAAGGAAATTATGTAAGTTGAGACTATTATTAAAATCAAGTGTGATATGTTGAGAAAATAGGTATATTAATGTTGAATTTATATGAAATATGTGCAAGTATACTAATAATGTTGTTGTTTGACGCTTAGACAATTGCCAAGCTATTGATTGAATGGTAACATGTTTAATTATAAGGAGCATTGAAATGGTAAGTACATAGATGAAAATATAATTTAAGATTTTGTGAAAATTTTTATTATCTTGATTTTATTCCAGTTGGTTTCTAATGTATGTTTTGAGCTTCGAGAGCCCAATAGAGAGACGTTATGATTATTTCAAAATATGAATAATAAATTACTCAAAATTATCTGAAAATGTTCAGTAAACTCCGGTAATGCCTCGTACCCTATTCCGGCAATAAATACGGGTAGGGGGTGTTACATAGCATATCCCTATCATTTGTTGCAAGTAAAATGTCCACATATAGAATAAGTAAATAGATTTTACTCCCATTGACCTTCCAGTATATGCATTGATCCATGATTTCAACAAAACCAAACGAAGAGATAACTTCATGGAATTTTAAATACCGCTGTCGAGAGGCTTGTTTCAATCCATAGATGGACTTCTTTGGCTTGCATACCAAGTGTTTACATCACTAGAAGAGAATCCTTTAGTTGTTTTATGTATACCTCTTCCTCTAGGTCATCATTGAGAAAGGCGGTATTCACATTCATTTGTTGCAACTTAAGGTCAAAATTTGCTACTAATGCTAACACAATGAGCAAGAAATCTTTCTTAGATACAAGACTAAAAGTCTCAGTATAATCAATTAGTATAATCAATTAGTCTAACTTTATATCTTTCTATATTGCCTATTGAGTCTCTTTTTGTTTTGAAGACCCATTTACATCCAATGATTTTACGCCTTTAGACAACGACACAATATTCTCAAATGTCGTTATTTTTCATGGAATTCATCTATTCTTTCATAGCATTGTACCACAATTCTAACTCTTTGCAACTCATGACTTGTAAAAATGACTCAGGATCATTCTCAGCTCCAATATTATAGTCAGACTATTGCAGATACACAATATATTCACTAGAAATTGCTAATTTCCTTTCTCTAGTAGATCTCCTCAATGTTGAACCAACATTTTCTTCTGGATCATGTTGTTTAACTAATTGTTCAATAATTTTCAGATTTTCTTGAACAGTTTGTTCTACTAGAGTTTTTTCAGCAGCTTGTGCATTTTTATTGATTGGTTGTTCAACACTCGGTTGAGCTTGAGGGGTGTTATGTATAATAACCAATCTCTTATCTGAAGTGGAAGATTGACCTATGGAAATTGTGTCCTGAGACAGATCGCTCTAACTGATTGAGTCATTCTCAAGAAATTTTACATTTTACGATTCCACAATTGTAGTGCTATGAGATGGACAATAGAATCGTAACATTTGGACCTTTCGGCATATTCAATGAAATACCCACTAATGGTCATTGGGTCCAATTTCTTTTTTTATGGGTTATAAACTCTTGCTTCAGAAGGGCATCCCGATCGTGTATATGTCGCAAACTTGGTTTCCAACCTTTTAACAACTTAAAAAGTGTCTTTGGGACAGCCTTGATTGGAACTCGGTTTAATATATACATAGTCGTTTTGAGAGCTTCAACCTATAAGGACTTAGGCAGCTTAGAGCTACTAAGCATACTTCGCACCATGTTTATAAAAGTTTGATTTCTTCTTTACGTAACACCATTTTGATCAGGTGAGCCTGACATGATGTATTGGCCAACTATAACGTTATCTTGAAGAAACTTCGTAAATGGATCAGATGCTCGTCCTGTAACGCCCCAAAATTTCTAATTTCGTTATTGTGAAAATATGACACAAATATCTATCAGCTTTAGTGGTTATGTGTTCTAGGAGTGTTTGGGAGGTCTTAAGTTCAAACTTTAGCTTGGGCAAATTTTGGCATTTTGAATGAATTAGGCCTTACTCTTGTTCAATAGGTTTTTATTAGATTGTTGGTAAAAATATATTAGGATGGGCTTGCTGGTCTGGTGGTTAAGCGGAGTGTTAGTGTGTAGGAGGTCTTGTGTTTGAGTCCCTACGCAAGTAGGGAATTAATTTTTGTTTGAGGCGTGTGGCGTGGTGTAGTTCAAATTAAACTGAACTGCTGAGTAGTTGTGTTTTAGTGGGTTAATAGGGAGTGCTTTTAGGATATAATTAGGGAGAAGTTATCAAAATAAGATTTTCTTCTTATCAGTTTTCTATTTTCTTTTTTCCCAACAGATTTTCCAGCGTTAGACTTTTGTTTCTCTGTCGTTTCTTCTCTCTTCTTGTTAACATTTGGTTTTTGTTCCCCTTTGGCTGAATCTTGTTTATTCTATTTCCCCTCTTTTTTTGTTTTCTTGATTGGTTCATCTCTTACTCTATAGCCAAAATTCGCTTCTCTTTTCCTTACTCCTTTCGTTTTTGTATTTTTTGCGAGTCATATCTCTAGTTGCAACTTTTGACTTCATCTGTTTTGGTAAGTGGAATTTTCCCCCCTAATTATCGTTTTTCAATTAGGCAGTTAACAAAGGGTTCGTTTTACTCTCGTTTAGGTGCTATTCAAAGGTTTTAAGTGGATATTCCAGTGTGTAGAGACGACTGGTTATCAGATTTGTCGTGGTAAGTTTTCAAATCGTCATTGGTTAGGTTCTCGAGTTTTATGTTGGAGATATTTGGTTTGATTAACGAATCAAGTGATTAATTAAGGGATATATTGGTCAAATATAGGTTTTTGAAGGCTCGGGTTACTTTACACAGCAAATCTATACCAGGTGTGTACCCGAAATGCAAAAAACGAAATTCGGTGAAAAGCTGAAATTGTTTGCTATCGAAAAATAAGAGAAACAAGAGAAAATGATGCGAAAAGTTGTAGAGAAAGGAAATAAGGGTGTTATAAACTTGGAAATCAACATTTTGCACTAAAATAGTTTTGGACAATAGCAGAAGTCAAACTTTGAAAAATCCTCTAAAATAGTGAAAATTGATTTAGAGGTTGAATAAAATATGAAATTAAAGTTTATTGAGTCTAATTTTTCATGGAAGAAACAATGTAAGTAATGAAATTATAAATTATATGATATAATAAATTTTGTGAGACAATGTCTGAATGATTTCGGGTTCTCCTGTTCTGACTTTGGAAAATCATCAAAAATTGTAAAAAATAATTAAGGGCTTAAATTTATATGTTTAAATTCAGAAACAAATGGAAACATCATCCAAATTTCGTACTAAGAGATAAATAATTTTTAGTAAAGAGAGGTTGAAGCTGTCAAACAGCAGAATAGGGATAAATTTGAAGATTTTACTGTACTTATTTGATAAACTATAAATTCTAAAAATTTTATGGTAGAAAGATATTTGAGTCTAGTTTCAAAAACATCAAGCGGATCTTAATTTGGAATTCTGCAGCTCAAGATATAAATAATTTAGTGACAATGACTCAAGTAGACAGCTTTGAATGAATATATAAGTAAATAATGAAAACATATATGAATATTTAGCTAGCATGGGTTACATTAAAAATGAATCACACGGTCAAGGCTAATTTGGGCCATGTGGGCCACACGGGCGTGTGAGCCTATTTTTTAAAAAGTTTTCTAAGGTTGCACGGGTTGCCCAAGTCGATTATAGACCTACTAAAGGGTCGGTAAGCCCTACTTAGACCCCTATATGAGTGATTTGTTTGTCTGCTTTCTATACTGAGTATGAATTATGATATCTGAATATATGTATTGTAATTGAATAATAGCATGACATCTTTTGTATGTTGCATTGTATCGGGGTAGGTTATTGTTATCTGGAGGAAGTGTCTGAAAGGCTATTAAGCCTGTTATCTGGTAGCTTTGCTACGAATTTCTGATTATGTGCTGCATTTTTGTACAGCATGGTATGTAGGGATGGGTGGATTGATTTAATTCCCACATGGTATGTAGGGATGGACAAAGATGGTGTGTAGAGGCTGGTGGCTAGTGTAACACCCCCTACCTGTATTCGTTACCGGAATAGGGTACGAGGCATTACCAAAGTTTACGAATTAATTTTTTGAACTCAATATAGCCCATTTATAAATATCTAACCTTCCCTACAATTTTAAACCGAGACCAATCTACATCAACCAATTTAATTCAACATATTTTCAAGATAGATTCATGCATATTTATAAGATAACCTCATCATATACCAAAATTAAGATTTGTTAGCCATACCAATGGCTGACCTTACAATCATTTCACATTAACATTTACTATATTAGCTTATACATGCCATTGATTTTCAAAATAAAGTTTCTTTATATACCAAAATCTTGAGGTTGATAGTGTGATGTGTCTCCAACCGAATCCGACCTCTGAGCTCTTAACACTACAAAACAGGGGAAAAGGAAATAGGGTAAGCACTTTGTGCTTAGTAAGCTCATGTAACAAGAATTATACTTACCTAATATTTTCAATACAATGCAATAAACATTCTTACATCCATTCAATACATTATTACCCTAACATGCATAAACTCAACATTCAAGTTAGTCCAATAATTTCCATGTATCAATAATATATACCATGATTGATGAGCTCATCAATACCATGATTTCCATTCCCTTGTTATTTTTTAATATTTATCCCGTTGAATTTTTTAGAATTTCGATGGATTTTTCAGAGGTACACTTTTAATGTACAATCCCGGATCCATCAATTCATATTCATGTACGCACATTTCCATTTCAGAGAGCACACTCTCGCGAAACTCATCCTTACAATGGGATTACCAGTCCAGGCTAAATCCCCTGTAACGACAATTACTCTAATGAGCTTGGATCTGAATTACTAGTCCAGGCTAAATTCAAATCCTAATTCGGATTACCCATCCGGGATAAATCCATTTTCCATATATTCTTCGGGAGGACAATATCAAGATAGGATCACCCGTCCGGGCTAGATCCTTTTTACCATCAATTCCTTTTCAGAGATTTATCGAATTTTCCTTTCATTCAACCGGAATTTCTTCCCCTTTTTATCAAATATATCAATGTTTTATCAATTTTCATACAATGAACATTCAAATCATATTCACATCAATAACATACATTTCAAGCATTTAAGAATATAATTCAAGTTACACGAACTTATCTCGATACTTGTTCGTATCCACAAATCTATTAATCCCAAACTTTTTCTTTTCCTCGATCTAGCTTCATATTTGAATTTTCTAGATCTAAATAAATAAATTTAATCATCAGTTTAATACATTTCATGTTCATATGCAACATTCTCTATAATTCTACTATTATTTATAGTTCATTCAAAGCTGTCTACTTGAGTCATAGTCACTAAATTAATTTTATCTTAAGTTATAGAACTACAATTTAGGATTCACTAATTTTCCCTGAAACTAGACTCACATATCTTCTTACCATAAAATTTTTAGAATTTTTGGTTTATCCAATAAGTACAATTTATTCTTTAAACCCTATTCTGCAGTAAGACAATTTTAACCCTTCTTCACTAAAAATTAATTATCTCTTCATACAAGATTCGAATGATGTTTCCGTTTATTTCTCTTGAAAATAGACTTATTCAGGATTCTAAAAATATAAATTTAAGCCCCTAATTATTTTTATTAAATTTTTTATGATTTTCCAAAATTAGAACAAGGAAACCTAAATTCATTCTGACCTTGTCTCACAAAATTTATTATATATCATGATTTACAATTCCATTGCTTACACCATTTCTTCTATGAGAAACTAGATTCAATAAGCTTTAATTAAATATTTTTTTCATCTTCTAATTAGATTTTCAAAATTTATGGTGATTTTTCAAAGTTACCCTACTGTTGTTGTCCAAAATTGTTTTAGTGGAAGATGTTTATTACCATTTTTCCCCTAAGCTTTTAATAAATGATAATTTCATCCCTACTCAATTAACCTCTCAATTGAGCTGATTTTTCTCAATTAACACTTAATTTTATCACTTTAAACTACTTTATAACCTTTGGGAATCATAATTTCAGCACTAGATTTTAATTCCAAACATTTTCACAATTAGGTCCTAAAAATCAATTTCTATTGAAATTACCTAATAAAATCATCTCATAAACAAATTAAAGCTTCAATTTCATGCTATTTCATCATAAAATTACAGCACTCAACCATGGTGACTTTCAATTTCATCCATGAAATCAAAAACTAATGAATTTAATAGTAGGACCTAGTTGTAAAAGTCTTCAAAACACAAAAAGTATAAGAAAAAGGCAAGGATTAACTCACTTGGTGCAAAAATTATGGAATAACAGCTTAAATAACTGCTCCTATGGCGTTTTGGCTGATGAGAATGAAGAAAAATGAAGAGAAATCTAGATATTTCCTATTTACTCCTATCTTCATTTAGTTAATTATGCAATATTCCAATTTTTCCCTTAAATCATCAATTTTCCTGCTGATTTCATGCCCTTGCCGTCCAGCCCAAATAAATTTTAGGTTTAATTTCCTTTTAAATCCTTTCTCATTAGACACTTAAGCTATTTAATCATTCTAGCTACTTTTACACCTTTTCCAATTTAGTACTTTTCATTTAATTGACTACCCAAACATTAAAATTTTCTAACGAAATTTTAATACCACATCACTAACATTCCATAAATATTTATAAAAATATTTTTGACTCGGTTTTATGAGATCGAGATCTCGATACCTTGTTTTTACCCGATTTTTTTAATAATTTCTTTTTCTAACTAACCACTAAACCAGTAAAATTTTTCTGTCGATATTTTCATAGGATTTTCCTATCATATCAATATTCATACAAAAATATTAAAATAAAATTCTCTTTAAATCAGATTTGTGGTTACGAAACCACTATTCCGATAACCTTGAATTTAGGCCATTACAGGTAAGATCCTAATTTTCTGCTATTGCATATTGTATCTGAGATGGGCCCAGGCCCTAAATTATATCTGAGACTGTATTCAAATGGGCCAAGGCCCAAACTAAACTGTAATTGAATATTTTCGGATGTGTATCTGTATGTATGTTTTCTATGGGGATTACACACTGAGTTTGTGAAAACTCACCCCTTTTTCTGTTTAATTTGTACAGGTAATCCCCAGACTTAGGCGGATCTGTGCAGCGGAGGGCTCGACGGTGACCACCACTACTGAACTACTTTATTACAGCCTTTTGATTTTATATTATCTTTGGGTATTTATTATTGTAATGTTGAGACTTTGGACTGTTTGGTTTAAATTGGGACTTTATACTGTTTTTATGGATTTTTAAATTGCAGCTCAACAAAACACTGTTTTTTTCTAAAAACTAAGATTTTCGGTTTCGTAAAATGATTGGTTTCAAAAGCTTCTCCTTAAAAGGCATATTTTAAGGCAAATCAGCTAGTTCACGTTTTTTCGAATTAAATAAAAGCTAATTAACCAGAACGGTTTTAACTTGTCAATCTCGATTTCAAACCCCATTCCATGTAACATCACTAGATTCGACCATAACGTCTAGGACGGGTTTGGGATGTTACATGTCCATCCTCAATGTATCTACCATAATACTCATCACCTCTATCAGTTCTCACAACTTGATTTGGTTATCGCATTGCTTCTCTATTTCAACCTTGAAAACTCTAAAGCTTCTAATGCTTTGCTCTTGTGATGAAGTATATAGAGATACATGTATCGTGAGTAATTGTCAATGAAAGTGATGAAGTAATTCTAACATTGCACATCTATATTTGGGCAACATATATCAGAATAGATGATTTTGAATATGGTCGAACTCCTCTTGGCACCTTTATTTGACTTGTTAGTTTGTTGCCCTTAATGTAGTCTATTCAAGTATTGAAATTAGTAAAATATAAAATACTGAGTAACCCATTTACTAATCTCTTAATCCTTTCAAAGGAGATGTGTCCTAATCTCCAGTGCTATAAAATAGAGGAATATTCATTTATAACACCACGTTAGTTCCAATTTGAACTTGTATAACATTATGAGTGGTATTATTTTGCAAATTAAAAGAATAAATGACATTAGATAAAACATTATTTCCAACAAGTTCAAATTTATAAAATAAACTGAGACCAATGTTTGAAAAACTAAAAAAATACCCAAAGGGTGCAAGTCTTGAAATAGAAACTAAATTTTTATAAAAATTGGGAATATAAAAAAGTTTTTCTAAAATTAAAACAAAACTACTCTTAAGCACTAATTCGTATATGCTAATTGCTTCCACATATGACTCTATCTTATTTCCTGAATAGATGTATCATTCATCTCCCATTGGTTCCCTTAGGTTTTTTAATCCTTGTAAGGAATTTGAGACATAAATTGTAGAACTAGAATCAATCCATTTAACTAACATCAACCATATTTGACTCAAAGCAAACAAGTGAGATTGATTTACCTTTCTTTTCAAATCAACTCTTAAACTTGACATAGTCTTTCTTTAAGTGTCCTTTCTTTTTACAGAAAAAACACTTGGACTCTTCCTTTATGTCAGCTTGAGGTTGTATTTTGTTCTTCCCCTTTTGCTTAACTTGGACCGTCTTCTTTCCTTGAGTATCTGTCCATGCACACTCTCTCCATCTCTTGTATGAGTTTAGTCTCTTCCTAATCATATATGGTCAAAAGCTTATCGATGAACCACTTATCCTTATGTGTGTCATAGGAGATCTTAAATGGCTCATACTGAGGTGGAAGAGTGTTCAATATAAAGTGCACCAAGAAAGATTCAGACATTTCAACCTGCTAAATCTCTCATTATTGATGTGGTCACGTACATCTTTCACAATAGTGAGCTTCATTTATGTGAACTTCATGATTAGAGTCCTAGCTAATAACTTTTGATAAGTTTTGAATTGTTTTTCAATGGTCGTCAATAATTCTTAGCCATTCTCATAATGCTCAATTGAGCCACGAACATCAGTAGGAACCTTACTCTTTATGAACATGATATTTAAGCAATCATATCGCTCCCATTTTTCATACATAGTAAGATCAACCTGAGTGTTGGTTTCAGTAATATGTGGCTCAGATTTCCTTATGGCATAGTCATTGTCCAAACACCCCAATTGGAGAAGAATACTCTCATTCCAAAACTTAAAACTCTCACTTGTTAATTCAGAGATATCTATTTTATTATCAAACATATTCAGAGGTTGTAAAACTGCAAAATGAATGAACATAAATGCTTAACAAAAATTTGAGGCAAACATAAATCATAATTTTCCAATGCAAATTATGTAAATAATGAATCTAGTGTCATAAAAATTGTTTGTGGACTAAAATTTTAATTCAATTAGATCCATTTTATGATAGAATTATTTACTATCCTTTTTTATAAAAAAAATTAAATTAATTTTCATAACTCCTGTGGGAAACTATAAAAAGTCATATAATAATTTTATCTTAATAAATTATGCAATGGAATTTAATACATATGCTTTCCATATGTGATTTTTTAACTTTAATAAATTTATTTAACTAAAGATGTTGTGGCTAGTCTTTAACTAAATAAAATTATGAAAATTACTTAGCTAGATATTAATCCTTAAACTTTATTCAAGATTGTTGCTGAGTTATTATGCAACATCTATTGTCTATATACTTACTACAATAAATAATTTCATTTAATTAAAGTTGTTGTGGCTTATTCTCTAATTGAATAAAATTATTTATATCCCTAGACATATATTCTAAAGTTTTGTTGCTAAATACCTTATGCAATAAGTTTAAAATTTTTATGCACCTAAAAAATGTAACTAATAACAAATTTCTAAAATTTTTCACTAAATTATTTATAATATAATTAGTTTTAGAAATTTCACTTTAATAAAATCCAATGATTTTGCACAAAAGTTTGCAATAAAGATTCTCAAAAAAAAAAAAATTAAAATAATAATTCAAAGAAACATGACATCAAAAATTTCCTTCCAAATTTGTGTACCATATGATTAGAAAAAACCGCTACATAAGCGCGGTGTGACAATGCTGCTTGACAATGATTATTTTTCTAGTATAGAATGACACCAAGTACAAGCATATCTTATAATATTTTAGATAAATTAAAATTTAAAATTTAAAATATATTCCAACAACAGGAGTTATTCTCTTTTGTTAAAAAATCACTTTATTCTCGAAATTCGATGTCATTGTTAGGGATTTAACTTCTTAATCCTTTCTTTGAGAGGATATTGAGATTCGATCATATATGCAAATAATGTTTGAATAACATTATTAAACAACTTCAAACCTCATTATAATTGTGTTGAAAAAAGTAGGAATGTTAGTTAGTCAATTGTTAATATAGTTGATTAGATGTTAAATATGGTTGGCAGGTTAGAAACGTTACTTAGCATTCTATTAGTTGTAGCTTACTATATATGAACAGGCTTGTAACCTTATTCTGTGAATGAATTCAACCATTTCTATTGTTTGGATTCTTTATTTCCATGTGCATCTACTCATCGCTTGTTTAGTTGCCTACTAGTAAGTTTGTCCTTATTTCTTATATGGGTACCTATGCCTTATCACTCTCATACAAGCTTACCAATGTCTTTTATGTCCCTAACTTTCACTTGAATTTGATTTCTACTTGAAATTTACCTGAGACTTACATTTTTATAAGATATTTACAGTGGACTGGTGAAGGGGATTGGTAGGGAGCAACATGCTCTTTATCTACTCTTACCACATTTGTCTTCAACTCAGGCTACACCTTCAATTTCATTTTTTTTTGCCCACAAATGATACATCATTTCTTTAACATATACGTTTTGGTTACGCTTTCGTATCTAAAATGAACCATTTGCATCATAACCCTTTAAACACTAATTATATTCATCTTTGTCATGTTTCTCTGCTAGCTAAATAAACATATTTAGTATTTCCCACTAGTCATTCTCGAGCTGAGTCACCATTTTCCTTAGTTCATATTGATTTGCAAGGGCCTTATAAAATTTTAACGCATGTTGACCATTGTTACTTTCTTACGATTGTTGATGATTATACTTGGGCAACTTGAACTTATCTTCTTAAACTTAAAAGTGATGTTATTGTTGCTTTAAAACAATTTATCACCTTGGTTAACACTTAATTTCCTATTGTTATAAAAGTAGTTTACCCACTTCCTTTGGCTTCTAGTTTACCCATTGACCGACCTATTCGATTATCACATTCTTTTACTATTTCATCATCATCTTCTCCTATCTCGTCCCCACATGTTTCTAAGTAAGATATTGTTCATCTTGTTCTTGTTGCTCGATTTGGCTGGCCCTTGTTTCTGATGAACGCCTATAGTGCCTTTCTATAGGGTGAATTGCATGAGGAAGTGTACATGTGGTACATGTGATACATGGATGGATGGTGTGAAATTTAGTCAACTTGTCAATTTTCAAGCTAAAAAAGATTAGTTAAATTGTGATAAATTTTTAGATGAGATCTAGGCAGTTGTGAGTTGAGATGTTTGCATAACGTTTGAAGAGTTATCTCTTAGCTTCCAAACGTATTTTGAATCACTTAATTTTGAGTTCAATAACTTAAGTTATGACCGTCTTAGTAAATACTGCGCAAGTAAAATTTTTGGAGGAGATTATTACGGTAAATTACAAGTTTCAGGGTTTAATTCAAGTTTAAATCATATTAAGTTTGATTTTTAGGCATAATTTTTATTATATATGAGCCCAATATTGTATATATTATGTTTCTTAGTCAACAAGAAAGTTTAGGTTTGCTAAAACTACCTCATATTTCGATTAATTGGAGTTTTATTATACTTAAAAATTTTATTTTGATGTAATTAACTAGCCTATATTATGGCCTTTTAATTATTCATTATAGAGATACCTTAATTCATAAATTTCAACTTTTTGAGTTATTTATTTTAGAAGTAGGTTTTCTTCTTGGTTTTGAAATCGTGGGAGAACTCTTCACCTTTCAATGTACTAGGGTTTGACCTTAGGGGATTAGTTAGAGTTATATGTAGAGCTTGTTGAAGATCAGTTTTCAAAAGGTTTCATAGGACATCGACTTTTCATCACTATTGGTTGTTTTTATTAAAGCTTTGCTCTTCAAAGGGGACAATCTTTCTATCATCCATCTTTTTTTTTTCTTCTATTCTTCATCTTTCAATTTGCCAAGGATTATTTCTTGGAGAGTTAATTCAAGCCATTAATTGAATTTTTTGAGATTTATGTCTCAAAGGGTTCAATTAGACACTTATCTCCATGACTTTTCCCGAGGATTTTCATAATCAGGGGGAGGCACGGGTGTATTGATTGCAAAATCCTTATATGGTTTGAAGCATGCCTCTCGACAATGAAATATAGAACTTTCTGAAGCTCCTATTTGCTATAGTTATGTTCAAACTAAACATGATTACTCTTTGTTTACTTAGAGAAAGATAAATTAGTTGTCATGCTGATAACCAGAAATGGTAGAGACCTTTTAGCTAAACTTAAAAGAATTTTGCATCCCAATTTCAAAAGGAACGATTTGGGCATCTCAAGTATTTCTTGGTATTGAGGTTGTACAATCTAAGGCTGGTATTATGTTGAATCAACGAAAATATGCTCTAAAGTTGATTCATGATACAAAGTTGAGGGGAGCTAAAACGACAATCACCCCTTTGGAACAGAATTAGAAGTTGACATCGTATGAGTATGGTGAATTAATAGAAGAAAAGTCTAATGATGATGAGTATGCCGATGTTGCTCACTATTAAAGGCTTATTAGGTGCTTGTTGTACTCAACACACTCTTAGTCAATTTATGTATTGTTCAAAGAAGTCACATTATATTCTTGTGTTGATGTGAAAATTCCTTAAACTAGTATTTTCGATTCATTATACCGATATGGTTTTGTTTTTATTTTAAATCAGAAGTTAGTATAAAATCCCATTAAACCTTAAAATTGGACTGGTTTTACTTTTTTAAAAAGAACGATATATTATAAAATAAAAAAGTTAAATTATATCTATATACATTGATATGATAAGAATGCATTAGTTATAGATACGAACAAAATATGTTTAACATGCATTAAAAGGCATCGTGGTTCATTGGTTCTAGATGCGAACAAATTATGTTTAACATGCATTAAAAGGCATAACGGTTCTTAAGGATTAGTTTCTATAACCTGAAAAATGATAAAGCATAGTTCTTTACCAATTTTATTTGTATTTGGTTTTCTATGATCCAATTATGGGAGACAAGTGAGGTGTAGGCTTATCGTACTTTTTCCGGTGGCTTTGTAATTTTTGAGAAAAGTTTTGAGTCAATTTCAAGATTTTAATCAATATCATTGATATATAAATTAACTACATTATTTCTTACAAGGAAAGCCATGATAATTTTCAGGGAATCTCTGTTTGACTTCGACTTCCTTTAAATTAAATATTTAATTAGATAAACATAAATTATAAAAGTCCTTTTTGTCATAGACCTTCAAACTGATAACATGATAATTGCAACAATAATTCAGCGAAATTGACTAAAAAATGCTTCTATAGATACAAATAATCTCCAATTCTCCGCGTTAATTAGATAAACATAAATAATAAAGTCCTTTTTATCATAGACCTTTAACCTGATGACATGATAATTGCAACAACAATTCAGTGAAATTGACTAAAAAATGTGATATTGATACAAATAATCTCTAATTCTCAGGGAATTTAAATAAAAGTCCTTGTTGTCATAGACCTTCAAACCAATATATATTAATTTTTACAATTTCTAGTTTGAACACTAATGATCATTACTATGTGTATAAATTAGTTTTGTTTTACTTCCTCTGGTTTCTATATGTAACGCTTTTTTGGTGCCAGGTGTCATAGTAGCTACCTTACTCATGCTTGGTGTTCTTCATGCTCGACGGCTCTACGATGACAAGAAGGTATAAATTTGCTTATTATATCAACTATTTGGTGCATTGCATGCTATTAATTCTTATATGTTAGGACAATGCTAGTTTCTGGCTGTTATTGATATACAAGTATTATTGATAGTAGGTTGAAGAAGCACGGCAGAAAGGGATTGTACTGTGTAATATGGTTGAAGCCAGGAGACTATCATTGCATACATTCACTAGTTTTATTGGAATGTTGTTGTTTAACGACATTTTCCAGTGAGTTTCTTTGTACAATGATAGTATCAAATGAAATCATTTGATCTGCTGCATATTTCGTAGGCTGCTTATTTCCTAGGAATGAACATACCGTAGGAATAATCAAAAACCTTTATGTGGAGAACGAAAGGATAAATCTAATATGTCAACAACTTAAAATGCCCTCTACGTACTTTGCAGATTTTTTTATATAATTCTATGGTCTCAATACGTGCAAATTGTTGGATTAAAAGATGCAACTAGGGAAAGGATAAAACAAGCCAATGCCATGATATCTGAAAGAATATGATGATTTGGAGAGTTTTGAGCTTACATTCAAGCCAATTTCTCTGAATTGCTGTTGCAATTTTCCTGTCAACTAATATTAGTTAAGTGGCAATGCCCTTTTGTACCTTGAACCTTAAAAAATCAAATATCTTATTTAAACAACATATTTAGACAACAAATACATTATGTTCTTTGTATTTAGACAGCAGATACATTATGTTCTTCAATTGGAATCCTTCTTTATTGGAATCTTTCTTTTGACACCATAATTTGTATTTATATTTATTTAAGTTCATTAAGAAAAAGTTTTAATTATGTCAAATTAAAATTTTATTAATTAGTTCAGTTTGTTAATGTAATAAAAATTTTATAAATTATCATTTTCAAAAATAATTTTTTAGAAATAATTTTTAAAGAAACAAATACAACCTAACAGAATCAAATTAAAGGCTAAAGCTGAGTTTAAAATAACATTAATTTTTAGATAATTCCTTTTTTACATCCATTGTTTTTTAATAAATGTCCTATACAAACACAATCATATTCGTCTAGAAAGATAATACAAACCGAAGTTTACTTGCCCCAAATCGAATGATAATGGTAATTCATGAAAATTCAAGTGGGATGGTTTAGTTGTTTGGCTTCTTGGAAAACTTTTAATGGCTTTTATTGTAACAACAAATTACCAAGAAATGCACCCAACGCTTTTCTTGGAAATAAAGTGGATTTTCAATTATGAAGAAGAATCCAAATAGAGATTCAAAGAAAATTATCATGGTTATCATGGTTTTTATTGTAAGAACAAGTTACCAAGTAATGCAACTGATTTATATATCAATGATATTGATTAGAATCTTGAAATTGATCTAAAAATTTTCTCGAAAATAAAGTCGATTTTCAATTATGAAGAAGAGGAAGAGAAAGAAGAAGTTAAAAAATTGATTTGTTTTTTATTCTATTAGAGCAAATTAAAGCTAGTAGATGGGAGTACGATGAGCCACAATATGGAACAACAAATACAGAAAATTGGAAAAGAACTTTGTAATTAGTTTAGTAGTAGTAGTTTAAATAGACTAATTACAACTACGAATCTCATGTTCAACATATTTTGTTTGCATCTATGACCAATGCATTCTTATCGCATTCTTATCGTATCTTTGTGTTTAAATTTTAATGCAACTTCAAGATAATCAAAGTACTAAATTTTAATGCAACTTCAAAATAATTAATGTACTAAATTTTAATGCAGATCGTTTACGCTCATGAATATATCTAGTTAAATTTAAGGTTTAATGGGATTTTATACCAAATTCTCATCTAACACAAAAATAGTTTAAACATATTAATTTGAACATTAATAATCATTACCAAATGATTGAATAATATTAATCATATCAATATATATTATTTTTTACGATTTCTAATTTGAACACTAATAATAAATTGACAGTTCCCATGCTCCTGCTTAAAGATCTTTTTTTAGGACATTCCAGTTTGGCTGCGCCCGCATGTGTATAGAGCATAGGCTTGTGCTTTCCACTCAAGTATATTTACCTCATAACTTTTTCCTTCTCATTTTCTTTTAGATCACTTTTGTCTATTGATGAGATAAATGCACAGTCAACTAATGAAGAATAGCTTATGATGTGGTATTGTGGTTTGCATTTAGGACCTATAAGAAGCAGCTTTCCTCTTGAAGAATATGTATGTTTAAGGGATTTCTTTGTTCGTTACAGGCCTATCAACCCTAATCCCTATAGTTTGTAACTGGTAACGTGAGCATCTTGGACATGGTAATATTTTCATTTGTGTCACTCTGAAGTATTGCTAAGCAGGTCAGTCCCGTGGATGGTACTATTCTTAGATTTGGGAAGTTGAATAGTGCAGCGGCTATGATTGACCGAGTCAAAGGGTTCTTCTATTTTGTTTTATATTTTGTAGGTCGCTTGTATTCCGTGAATGAACATGCTACAAGAACAATCAACAACCTTTATCTGGAGAATGAAAGGGTAAATCTAATGTGTGAACTAGAGGTGTTCATGGGCCGGGCCGGGTTCGGGTCAGGCTCAACTAAAAAATCATGCCTATTTATTGGGCTCGGGCCGGGCAGGGCCGGGCCTAAAAAATGGGCCTAAAATTTTATCCAAGTCCAACCTGGATAAAAATACTAAAACCTGGGCCTGGCCCAGCCCGGCCGTATTAATTTTTATATTATTTTTAAATATATATAATACATCAAAAATACAAAAAATATCAAAATAAATATTTCCCAACAAATTAAAAATAAATTTTAAAAAATATGTAGACTTAAATAACACTAAGATAAATGCAACTTAACAAGCAAATGCTTCTAAAATAATAAAAAAATTAACAAATACCTTTAAAATAATAAAAAATTAACAATAAAATAAATTTTACACAATATCCAAATAATAACAACAAAATAATAGCAACATAATAGTAAAATAGTAGCAAAATAGGAAGAAAACAACAAAAAAATAACATTCAAAAATTAAAAAAAAAATATGCAGATTTTTTTTGTCATTTAGTGATTTGGGCCAGGCCGACCGGGCCTGGGCTAAAAATACCTTACCCGAGGCCCGACCTATTTTTTAAACGGGCCTTATTTTTTTGTCCAAGCTCATTTTTCAGGCCTATATTTTTGCCCAAACCCTCCCACATTTCGGGCGGGCCTTCAGGCCGGGCCGGGTAACTCGGCCATGCACACCTCTAGTGTGAGCAAGCCGACTACGTAGTTTGTAGATGTTCTTATATGATTCTATGGTGTTGCATCATAGTTTATAGATTTTCTATGGTGTCGATGTGTGCAATTGGTTGGATTAAAAGATGCAACTTGCTGCTTGTTTTATTTTTTTAGTCAATTTCACTGAATTACTGTTGCAATTTTCAAAGTGAATGTTGTTACTAAGTTTAAATTCTTTATTCTGTAATCATTATTTTGAAAGTTATAATTCTTTATTTCATAATCATTACTTTTAAAATTTTAAATTGAACTAATAAATTTATTTAACTAATAAAACCTATTCGATAAAAAATATTATCAATGCAGATATAATTATTTTTTTAATAATTTTATTATACAAGTACTTACTGAAATTCCTTTTACAACAAAGAAAAGAATTGAGTCACCGGTGCACACAATTATATATTCTATTAACTACTACTAAACTAATTACAAAGTTATTTGTCAATTTTCTTTGCATTTCTTCTATGATTCAACTATGGTAGGCAAGCAAGGTGTAGGATCATTATACTACTATCCAGTGATAACTTCTTTCCCCTCCTCTTCATCATCATTGAAAATTGACTTTATTTTCGAGAAAAGTTTTAGGTTGATTTCAAGATCTCAATCAATATCATCAATATATAAATCAATTGAATTACTTGGTAATTTGTTTTTACAAGAAAAGCCATAATAATTTTTTGAGAATCTCTGTTTAGTTTCTTGGAAAACTTTTAAAGCAGCTGAATCATCCTACTCGAATACTTTATTAGTCTTAAACAAACTATTCTTCTCATAAACAAATCTTTGAATTATTCCACTCGAATACTTTATCAGTATTAAACAAATTATTCTTTACCTCAACAAATCTTTTCCATTTATCAGTCTTAAACAAATTTTTAAAAAAATTATTCTTCACATTAACAAATCTTTTCCATGATATTGCAGATAATGACTTGCATAATTTTTTCTCCCATGCAGGCAATGATTTCCATGAATTATTGGTCTTCTGATTTGAGATGAATAAACTTCTGTCTGTAGTAATTTTCTTGACGATTATAATAGGACATGGAGTCTAAGTGATAAAGTACATACAATTATATGTTCAAAGTGATCAGGTACATAAAGAAAAATCCTGGTCGAGGGTTGTTTTTTCCAACAGGTGGTTTACAGCTGATGGTTGTGATTTTGATTGGGCATCAAGTCCCATGACGAGACAATCAGCATCGAGATTTTGTGTTAAGCTTAGGGATTCCTTGCTTTCATGGAAGTCAAAGAAGCAAGAAGCCGAGTATCGAAGTATGGCTTGAATAGTGGCTGAACTCGTGTGGTTAAGCAGCCTGCTTAAAGAACTTGGTGTTGAGCACAAGGAACCCATTATGTTGTATTGTGACAGTAACTAGCAACACAAATAGCTGCAAATCAAGTCTTCTACGAGACTAAACATATAGAAATAGACAACCACTTTATACGAGAAAAAAATACGTGGTGTAATTCAAACCAGGCATATCACAACAAAGGAACGACTAGCAGATATATTAACAAAAGGTCTGAGAGTTCAACAACATGAGTATCTATTATCCAAGTTGAGGGTGCGAGACATATATCACCCTCCAACTTGAAGGGGAGTGTAGGAATGTTAGTTGGTTGTTAAATATAGTGATTAGTTGTTAAATATGGTTAGGAGATTAGAAAAGTTAGTTAGCAGTCTGTTAGTAGTAGCTCACTGTATATAAACGAGCTTGTAACCTTATTCTGTGAATGAATTCAACCATTTTCGTTTATTTGCTTCTGTTTAGTTGCTCAAGAAACCATCGCGGGTCGACTCTCCAGTTTGTAGTCAGCAATTGAAAAAGGGAATCAAAATGCGTTAAAAGTATGTACTTCCCTTGCTTTGGCTAGACAATAAGAACTCAAAATCTTCGAAAGAAATTCGGTAAGGCCAAACATATCCTACTGGCTACTGCCTTCGGTCCTTACTTGCATGATAACAACGAAAATACTGACCACAAACTTATAAAATGGAAAACAAAGGGTATAGTTTAGATAGAAGAGTTTATGGGCTGTTTGTCGTTCACACTTTATATCTCTTCGGATTGTTAGGATCACCAGCACCAGTGTCAGAATCCACAACAGATGAGATGAAATCCTGCTTTCACATGTTCAATATTTCCCAGTATGAACCGGGGCCGGCACAGTATAAGATGTTTTATACCATTCACATTATCATCTCTAGGCTAAAAACCACTGAAGAACTCTGATGCTCATTTCTTCTCCAAGTTGCAATTTTTATAACCAGAGTAAAATCTTCGGTGGTAAAACAAATCTGAAGCTGTGAACTGTAAACTCTTTAATTTGTCAACCACAATTGCTACATGTACTGTGGGTTAGTGTGCGGACTAAGCATTTCCTTTCTTATCCTAATCCTTTTCTTTTATAAAATGACAGGGGCAAATGAATCAGTAATTCAAATGCTGGATACTTTGAAATGAGTTAGAACCAATTTCCATAACAGCAGATTTCAGAAACTCGTCATCGCCAACAACCAGTCGCAGTTTCTTAGTAAAATCACCCTTGGTCCCTGCTCCAGCCTGTGGTAAACAATTGAAAAAACAAAATTGAAAAGTGTTCATACTTCATAGGCAAATTCCGCTATAAGCAACAAGCAAAATCTTCATCTGATTAGAATGCAGCCTACTTACCCTATATGAACAGTATGAAGTTACTATTTCCTCGAATTTGGCAGGAGGAAGAGAGCCCCTCAACTTCCTTAACAATTTTTGAATGGAAAAAATTGGCCTCACTGGACCTACAAGAAAACAACCTCTTAACTTCTAAACCATATAAAGGAGAGAAGAAAAAAGAACCAAAGACACCGAGGAGAGTATAAAAGTTTACCATGCGTGTTACCCAAAGTTGTGAAACTCACAACACTTTCGGGAAGAATATACATGTTCGCATTATGTGACCATACTACATACCACCTTGGGTTGCTAGGATCATCAGAACCAGTATCAAAATTCACACTTGATGAGAGATATTGTTGAGATCCAGCTTCCACTTTCTCAATATTTCCCAATATAACTCGGCACAGAATAAGATGTCTCACACCATTTTCATCTGCATCAGCTAGAATTGCACTGTAACAGTTAATCCAACATTAGAACAGATCAAAATAACAGTATAAAAGTTAAAATTACCCAAAAGTAAGCATGAAAAAACCGTGCAGCTTTTAGGCCAAACCAAGCAATACCTCGTAGTTTGACTACAAGTCTCCAATAATGTAGTAAGGAGTAGTTAAAATTATCAATGTGAACTGATCATGATTAAGTTGTTTTTTCCTCCTTGAGATCAACTGGTATAAGGAAAGGAGACTCTATGAACCTCTCTATTTAAGTATTCAACAACAATCATGAGATTATAAGGAAATCATGCACACTAGCTAAAAAAAGAAAAGCATATTTTCAAGCCAAACGGAACCACTATTTAGAGTTCATCGTCATAATTATATATCTCAAACTTGTACACATCTTTTTTGAAACAGCAGTACAGGGGTTCTAGCAACTAGACTGTATCTCGAAGGCAAGCCAAAAATTGGCATTGTACCAACTTGACTTGAATTACTACTGAAGCTAAGTTGATTTCAATCTAGAACTAAATGGTGACCGAGCCAATACTGAGCCACTAAAGTAAAACTAGGCAGTTAACTGGAAAAGGAAAACGTAATGAATTACCTCAAGTGTGGCAACTCTACGGGAGACAGATAAACGCCATTCCCGTAAACATCAATAGGAGTAACCTTATTGGGCAACCCAAAACCATAAGCCAAAACACTTCCCACAACCTTGGCGGAAGCCCCATACCACGCATAAGTCACATTTGAAGTGCCTCTTTCAGCCTTAGTAATCTCAATCTGTTTCTGGAAAATTACAAGCCTTGCCTTATCCAAATGCGTTTCCCAATTGCACTGATAAATCGAAGTAACGCTAGCTCCATTATCTACCCTCCTTATTCCGTCAAAGAAATGGTTATAAACGACCATATACTCTCTCTCTGTTTCTTTCAACCTTTTCGCATTAGGCCATTCAACAGTTCTAATCACATTTACTCCCACGGCTTTGTCAGAGGAACTTTCTGACCCATCAACTTGCTTTCTTTCCGAAGAAGTTCGATCAATTTTACTCACAATATCAATCTCAGGAGTGCGATTATTCTTCTTTTTGCAGTCGCAGTTGATATCATCATCCCTTTCGTTTTCATATTCAGATTTGCACAAGTCTTCATTGCAGAAAAACACGTTGGGGAAAAAACACTTGCCATCTTCATCGATCCAAGCAACTGACCGCCAATTTCCTGTCGAGTAATTGATCTGCTGCATCCTCTTAAAATCAATTATATACTTTGCACCGTCGATCACTGCTTCAATAATTGGTTTCCGCTCCAAGAAACCTGTACGCACCGTTTGTAAATCATCGTCCGAGAAATTCAACCAAGAACCACAGCGATAGTACATGAACCGCGACGGAACCGCGCTCCGTTCGAAATTCGCATTGTTCTGCGAGAAAATTCGTCTCGAACAACAAGACCGAATGCGGCAGTAGCAGCCACCGCTGCCGCGTTTCCTTGAACTGGAAGGTGAGGAGAACGATGGCTCCGGAGGAGGAATCCCAATGGCTTCCACCATATCGTTCATTTGCGCCGCCGTTGATTTCTTTTCCCTTGAAAGTTGAAAAGTTTCAAAAATTAAAAATCGTTTACAATTCTCAAAGTACTTCAAAGGAAAGAAAATTTTCCACAAACGAAAAAACACCACTCCTACTGGTCTGGTAGGATTGGAAGAGAAAATCATTTAAGCGCGCGGAGAGTTCCTTGGAAATTACAAAATTAGGTCCATGTGTCAAGAGACGTTTAGGGCCGAATGGCGGGGAATGTATAAGGGCGTTTTGGGTTAAATTAAGGCAGTTATGGATTTCGGGGCTCGCAATATACCTTGGATATCGATGAATACTTAAGAATTAACTAAGCTGGCTAATTGCTACTCCTTTTATGGTTGATAAGTTTCGTTTATTAATATTTAATCTCTTTTTTGTTTGTTAGTAAAATATTTTTTGGAAAATAATTTTTGAAAAGTGATTTATTTTTCTGGTGTTTGAATAAATTTGTATAAAATATTTTCTGCTGTTTGACAGATTTACTGAAAATATTTTATAAAAGTTATTTTAAATGAAATAAATATATATTTAAGAATTTATTATTAAATCTTCTTAACCTTTAGTTATTCAAGTTCTTTTTTCATATGGAATATTATTTTTTTCACATGTTTTAATTATTGATTAATTATAAATTAATCACAATTGGTAACTTTTAGCTATTCATACAACTTGCTTTTGAGGAAAAAAAAGGAAAAAATTTCACTTATTTTAGAGAAGTCTTATTTTTTACAAAAATTTTTACTTATCTTTATTATTGCATATTTAAATTTGTACTCATTATTCTTTATTTTATATCTAAAAATTATAAAACATGTGTTAAATAACATAAAATTATTACAATAGTAACTAAAAATAGCATAAATTTATTACCTTTTATTGAAACAATAACAGCTACCGTAACAGAACAAATTAGTCCACTGATAAAACTTATACAGTCTTAAAAATTTACACTGATTACACAATACAACCATCCTTATCATCATTCCATCAACCTCTCCTTAACCAATTTGAGAACAGCAGGTGCATCAACTGTGACCGCCACCTTCACTGATGGTTGATCGGACCATTCCGTAATTTCAACAAACCTGCTCAAATGCATCCCACTCAATAACGAACAATCATACATCATTACAGAATTTGAAGGGTACAACTGCATGTCTACACATTATATCTACTTTATCTCCAATCCAATCCAAGCACAACATCATTGCATAGAAAAAGCTTTCATATACAATTTGATTTCCATTGAACCTATTATCAAATTTCAGTAAAATATATTCAAATTAAGGATAGTAAATGTCAAAAATTTAGAAATGAAATTATTTTTCATCAATTACATAAATAAAAGTATATTATGATTATATATACCATTTAATAGCTAGTATTAATTTTTAACCAGTCACATGATTTATTTTCAGAAACATGAGTAAATGGCAAGCAGGATGTGAAGCATTGCCTGCTCACTCTCAAGCCAGACCCTGCTTTATATTTTGATTATCTCTGCTTCTGAACCCTCTTGTCTCGTATTGGCAGCTCAATAGGCTTCTGAGCATCATGTGGATGGTCTGGACCCTTGAAAACCTTTAGGTGGTTAAACAATGCTCTACCAAGCTGAGGAAGGCAAATATTAGTGTTAGGTTAGGCAATAATTGATGTTGAACATCATGTACGCAGTATACAAAAGAAACAGCATATTGTTTCCTGGAGTAAACTTCTGGAACAGATTGCAACCAATGGATTCAATGTAAAAGCCAATACAAGTCATTGTAATTATTGGCTTGAATTAGATTTATTCACTTTTATAAACCTTAACAAATGCACCCTACTAAGAACTATCATGATTGTATTCACAAACTGAGGTTGCTTAGCTTAAACTGCATGAAAAGCTTAGCAGTAGAATGAGAGTCAGACATGTAAAGAAACCAGGCACATGATGATACAAATAGATAAATTCCAAAGGGTTATGAGGATTTACTATCCCTTTAATAAGCAAACTAAATTAATGATAAAGGGATGGAAAAAATTATATCCATATACCAATTCATATTTAAAGTTATATGTTCCAAATTCTTCGCTTTCTCTAAAGTTCTTGTGTCCTACACCTATGTCTAACACATTCAAACATGGATATAATGATATAGCATTCCAAATATATGGAAAATACTTAGAAAAGGTTGAGCATAACTAGCACATACCTATGTCTGATACAGAAACCAAGTCAGGATAACATAGATCTACATATCATTAGTCTTTAGTTTGAAACCAATGAACTTACCCTTCATTTAGGAAGCATACCATGAACAGCGTGCTTAATAATTCTTTCAGGAATTATCCACTGCAGTTGGTTGAATGTTTCACTTTCATGCCACCTAGTCTTCCTGAATGCCTCCTGTAGAGCTTTTTGTGTCCTTTTCTTTCCAGATGCAACAACTTTTTTCAGCATTTACCTATTGAGTCAAAGTAGACCAAAAAACTTTAGGATTTATAAAACATAAAATAAACATATTGTAAGAAACCAGAAAGTAATATCAAAGCTCCCTCCCCTAAATTGCCAAATTACTATAAGGTGAATTATGATCCTTGAAGCAACCATATCTTTTTTCAGAATATATAGGCAACCAGATCCATACCAATAGCTACAGGTTTCTAGAAGAGAAAATTTGTTCATACAATAAAATTGCAAAATTATACCACTCAATCCAACTCTGTTACATTTTCTAGGGTCTGACAATAAGGCATACAATTTTTTAAGAAAGGAACTTCCAAAGAAATAACAAAACAAGCACTTTTTTATATTAGTATCCTTGTAAAAGAAATTGCTCAGACAAGTAGTTTATCATGATGAAAACAATGCCATCATACTATTATCCAGATATATAGAAATAAGCATTAAATCAATCGTATAGAAGCATCTTCAAATTTCATGTCTTCAAAATTTCTAGTATAAAGAATTTCCCATGATGTAAAGCATTTCATAACAGTTGAGTGATCGGTAAGACTAGAAGCAAACTCAACACAATATGAAACAACCAGAGAAAAGGAAAAAGAAATGACACACAAAATCATATAACTCCAAAACCTATGAGCTTACACACAGATTTGCTTGAGTTCCGTTTCAATCAATTACTTATATGTAGACACAAAGAACATCAAAAGCCCCGATCAAGACCCATAGACTTGTACTACTAATAGCAAATGCAGTCAACCAAAAAAACCTTTAATTTTGCATAATAGAACAGATTATAACCCAAAGAACGTGAGCAATTGTAACATGTAAATTTCAGAGCAGCCAACAGTTTCTCCATAGTCCAACCTCTTTTCAAGTTTCAACACCAAACTAGCAACAAACAACAGAAATGAGTTCTTATAAAGAAAACAACTCCTAAATTTAGTCTTAAAAAGACACCTAATGACCACAAAAGCCACATACCACTATCACAAAGGCTCCCAAATCCACACTAGGAGTATAAGTGGCCAAATTCTTTCCACGAATATGCACAGCAATTGTTGATGCCAGTCTTCCCAGAATTTTATCCGTAGCATCAACAATATACCATGTTTTTTTTTCTGTATTTTTGTTATATTTAGCTTTGGGATACCATGTATTGTTCCAAATGTCCTGCAAACAGAAAGAACATGACCCGAAATAAGTAATCAGTCATACTAAAAAGCAGAAACTAATCAAAACACTGTGAGAAGCAGACCAAGTTACATGTATTATCAAATTTCAGCAAAATATATTCAAATTAGGGATAGTAAATGTCAAAAATTTAAAGAGAAGACGATTGAAAATTTTCAATTTTGATGAGAAACTTGGGGGAATTTATCACAGATCAAAGCAAACTCTTACCAAAAAGGATGGGGGAAGGGGAAGGGGAAGGGAAGATCGTGTTGCTTCTTTCCCTAAAAATGTCTTACCGAAATAAAAATGGTAAGACATTTTTCTAAAGTAATGGCTTTGTTTTCCCATGTTTTGTAATTCATTTACTGGGGAAATTGTTTTCAGCTAAACAAACGCTGGAAAAGGCTGAAAAGCTTTTCCGGAAAATATTTTCCTCCCAAACAAATGGACCCTTAGTGTTTTCCACTATTATCAATAATTTATAATATTTTTGAATATTAATTAAGGTATATAATATTTAAATGAATTAAAATAATGATACATAAAATATAAATTAATCTAATTTTTATTTATATTTTTAAACAATTAATATAAATAAGGGGTTTTTACTTGAATAATATAAAAAATAAATAAATACAAAAATAGAATAACAATAATAATATTTACGGGAATAGACAAAATAAACAATGGAATACTGGTGCCGCCTGACCAATTGGCGGCACCACTTTATTTTTAAAAAATTGATTTTTTTTCGGGTGCAGCCTGATCAATTAGCGGCACTCATATTTAATACTGGAAAATGGGTTTTTTTTTAAACAGTATACAAAAAAATAATAATAATAATTTTTTATTGGTGCTGCCAATGTTGGCACCCAAAAAGTTTAAATTTTTAAAATTTTTTAAGCTGAAAAGAAAAAAGCTGGTGTTTTAAATTTTTTGGGGTATTAAAACACGGACCCGTGACTGACGGGTCACATCCACGTCAATTGTCAGGCTGGTGTCGCCGATCTGTTAAGTGGCGCCAGCCTAGTGGATGACGTGGATGTGCTCCATCAGTCGCAGGTCCGTGTTTTAAAACACGAAAAAAATTTAAAACACCGTGTTTTTTTTTCGTATACTGTTTAAAAAATAGTATTTTTTTGGTATTAAATATGAGTGCCACCAATTAATCAGGTTGCACTCGAAAAAAATAATTTTAAAAAATAAAATGGTGCCTCCGATTGGTCAAGCAGCACCGGTATTCCACTATTACTTTTGCCTATTCCCGTAAATATTATTTCTGTTATCCTATTTTTCATATTTATTTATTTTTTATATTATTCAAGTTAAAAACCCTAAATAAAGCATTTTTGTAATTTTTACTTCTAAACATAAAAGTTAAAAACATTTATCTTAACTTTTGTATTTGGGTGAAAAACTGTAACGCCTCAAAATTTATATTTTTGATTCTATTAGAATATAACACAACTACGTATCAGCTTTAGTAGTTAAGTATTCTGGGTGTGTATGAGAGGTATCAAGTTTAAGCCTTGCATTTGGTAAATTTTGATGTTTTTCTGAATAAAGCCTTAATCTGGTTCAGTAGGCTTATGTTTAATTGTTGTAAAACCATATCAAAATAGGCCTACTGGTTTGGTGTTTAAGGGGTGTTGATGTGCTTAGAGGTTTGGAGTTCGAGTCCCTGCGCAAGCAAGGGATTTATTTTTGCTGCTAGTGCTGTGTAGGAGTTTGAGTTTCAGTAAAATGTTGGCTAGTGGAGAGAATTAAGAGATTCAGGAGTATCCTATGATTTTCGGTTTTGCTATCTCTGTCGAATTCTTCCTGCTCTTTTGACATTTTTTCTTTCTCTTTTCACTTTTCTTTTGTAACGCCCCAATCTTTAGTGATTAAATTTGTGTGTTAGGTTGCATATTAGCTTGCTTGCTTTAATGGTTAAGTGTTCTGAGAAGCGTGAGAAGTTCTGGGTTTAAACCTGGGCTTTAGCAAAATTTTTGTTTTAATTGAGTAAAACCCTTACTGCTAGATGGTGCATTCTTAAATAATTACGGGGAAATCAAGTCACAAAAAGCCTACTGGTTTAAAGGATAGTGGCGTGTTATTGTTGCTAGGAGACTGGGGTTCGAGTCTTGCTGCTGCAAGGGTGTTTTATTCTACTGAGTGGATGGTTGTATGGCAGTGAGACTCTATTGCTTGGACGGTTGGGGTGTTTGAGTGGAGTAGGGGATCATGTAGTTGAAATTTATAAGAAAAAAAGGGGATTTGGATGGTGATCGGTTTGAGGATGTTGTGGAGAGGTTTTAGGAGGAAATCAATGAGATAGGATGAAGGGATAGTAGTGGTGCCATACGGGGACTCTAGGGATTCGACTTGGGGGTGTAATAGTTTTTTTGTGGCATTTCGGTTGCTATCTAATATGCTTTTTTTGGATTTTTGCACTTTGGGTTTTGGGTAGCCGAATTCTGTGTGTTGCCATTCGGGCATTTTCCTCTTTTTGCATTTTTTCGATTTTGCTTTTCTTCTAGACCATTTCTCCTCAAGTGTCGAATCTCTTTCCTTTTCCCTATGCCTTTCCCTCTTCATCTTGTTCCTAGGCCGACTACATCATTTCTTCTCTCCATCTCTTATGTTTCAGTTTTGGGTTAGTGCCCGTGACTTCTCTTTTTCTCTCATTTCTATCTTTTGGTTCTCTTCTCCTTCCCTGTAATTAGCCGAATACTCTATTTTCTTTACTCAATTGTTTGTATTTTGTTTTAAGGTTGTAGGAGTTCTCTGGCGATCGGCAAGTGCTCATGTTTCCCTTTCTACTTCTCACGACCATTGTGGTCTTTTCTCTTTAACATATCTTTCTTTCTGTCGTCTGCTGATAGGGGAACGATTGTTTCACTTCGTCTTTAGCATTCTCTATATTTTTGACATTGTATGGGTGTGGCCGATGGTTCTTTCTCTTGTATCTGGACGTTGCGTTTTAGGTAAGTGGCTTTTTGTCTAGTACAGACTATTCAATTTTTTATGGTTGATAAGTGTTGTGTTGAATGTAGATAACCCCTAAGGCCTATTGATTGGTCTCTTACAAACGGATTCAACGAGTAAGCCATAATTAACTGATCTATTTAAGTGAGGGGTAAATTTCTAGACAAGTTATTTTGGTGGAGGTTTTTGGATAGATCGATTGGTTTGCGTTTAACTAAATCTTGTGAATGAATGTAGATTGGGGTACTGTGGGCTTTTCACACGTTTTCGTGAACAGGTGTGTAATCACACTACAATAACTGTTAATTAGCAAAAGCCAAAAAATATGTCTATTGACGCTACACGAGTCCGCGCTCGCTTGTGTGGTGGTTCGAACGCATAAAACATGGGTGTTTGAAAATAAAGACCACCATGAGTGATTTTATGAGCTTAGGCCATTTTGGGCCACGTTGAGTCGAAATGGACCGTGTGGCCCCACACGAGTAAACCACACGAACGTGTGGAGATTATTAGGCCAGGCTGTGTAGTTCCACGACCAAGGCCAATATTTGAGCTTATTGGGCCACACGGGCGTGTGGGCCCGTATGGGCCGTGTTATCGGCTTTGGGCCCATTCGTACTGTTTAACCGTTAAGGTTGCACGGGTCCCTTGAGACGACTGTGGACCTACTGTTGGGTCGGTAAGTATGCTTAGACCCCATATCGATGAAATAACCGCTATACCCTTACGAGGTAAAATGACTGATATACCCCCATGATATGTTTAATTGTATTTGCGCATGACATTTTGCATTCACATATGATTTTATGACATGACATGTTGCATGTAGGTGGGGTTTGATATATTTGGAGAAAGTTTACTGTACTGGAAGCTTTGCTGCAAATACTATTTAGTGTCACAACTGGTGCTATATTTGGAGTGTAGGGATGGGTAGGTTGATTTTATCCCCATATGGAGTATAGGGATGGACAGAGTGGAGTGTAGAGGATGGATGGATGGGTAGGACTTCTGTTTGCATTTCTGATACTGTTACTATAATGGGTTAAGGCCCACATTGATACTGTTACTCAAATGAGCTAAAGCCCACACTGATACTGGACTGTCACTGAAACAGGCTTAGGCTCAAACTGTATTTGCATACTGATTGACTGATTATTGAAAAAAGGAATACACATTGAGTTTTCCATAAACTCACCCTTCTACTCTCCTGTGCAGGTAATCCCTAGGTGGGTTGGTGCTGCGAGGGAATCGATGGAGGCCGCACAACTGCTTTTCTACTGTTTTAAATTTTTAATCTTTAAGCTATTTTATTTGGGTTTTTGTTATGTAATAAGGCCTTTTAAATTTTTACTTTAATTTGAGATTACTCATTTTGATCCATATATGCTAGCAGTAGGACACGAATTTTCATAAGATAAATATTTTCAAAACTCCATGCCATTGCAATATATTTCAAAAGCTTGCGCAACAAACAATGTTTTTAAAGTGTAATAACAACCTAAAATGATTAAAAATTTGCTAAACCTACTGGAGCTTTTTATTTAAAAGTTTTGTAAAAGATCGCTACGAGTTTTTTTTATAGTACGAACTTTTCGAATAGAACGACGCTTTTCAAAATACACTTCAATGTGACATCGCAGATTCGGTCATAACGTCTAGGCCGGGTTTGGGGTGTTGCATTTAGTGGTATCAAAGCCAGGTTGCAAAACTCGGCTATGGAATTAGGTTTTCTAAAAACGTAAAATTTTCAAAAAGAACTGTTTCAAATGGTTGGAAGGTATTTTGAAATGTTATTTCTAAATGTGTGGTCTACCGAGTCTCCGACACCGATTCTGTAAGTTTTCTAAAATTACTATTTGCTTAAATTGAAATACTGAGTATACTGTAGGCAATAGATTATGCTGAAATACTTTGTTAAGGTAACCTAAAACTGTAGTAAGACTACGAGATGCAAAAACAAAAACTTTGAATTATTGATATTGTTTCTCATAAAATATTCGTTAATAAATACTGGAACTGTAAAACTGATGCATAAAACTGTTAATACAGATAAAGCGTAATTCAATAATGAGCACTAGAGGTACTCGTGGAAGGGGTGGAAGAAGCCGCGGCGGAGGCCGGGAGGTGCTCGAGCTGGATCGTTGGTTTCGGGCCATATGCCTAATAATTAAAGCTAGGGAAGCACCAGCCTCACCTGTAACAGAAATTGGGTCATACAATCATGCAGCTGGGGACGACGCACTGTCCTAGGCTATGTTGTGGATTTTGAAAAGGGTCACTAGGCCTAATACTAGTACTGTGGGCTGTGGGTCGGTAATGGAACGACTCAAGTCTAATGGGGCTGAGGCCTTTAGGGGTATCGGCGGAGTTGGCCCTAGTGTGGCTGGATATTGGATTGAGGCTACGGAAAGGATCATGGATGACATCAATTGCACCTCCGAGCAGAAATTAAAAGGCGCAGTGTCGTTGCTACGAGATGAAGCCTACGAGTGGTGGCTTACCGTGAAAGAGGGTACTCAGCACGATCGGTTGACTTGAGAATTTTTCAAGAATGCATTTTGAGGGAAATATGTGGGCGCTAGTTATGTGGATGCCCGAAGGAGAAATTTTCTAAATCTGACTCAGGGGGATAAATCTGTGGTTGAATACGAGGCAGAATTTTTGTAACTTAGCGCTATGGTGGCAACTGAATATGATCGTTATGTTTATTTTGAGGACGGTCTTACAGATAATTTACGAGTTCTGATAGCTCCTCGGAACTGGTCGAATACATCGTCTATCCTCGGTAGGGGTGTTTATTCTTAATAGTTAATTTGTTCATTTTTCGATCGGGGTACCATCAACTAAGGGTCAAGGAGACTGATGTCTTTAAGATAGCATTTAAGACTCATTATGGTTATTACGAGTTTCTAGTGATGCCGTTTGGACTGACGAATGCACCAATGACTTTTATGGATCTGATGAGCCGAATGTTCCAGCCCTATCTAGATCGGTTCGTAGTGGTGTTTATAGATGATATTTTGGTGTATTCGAGAATTGAAGGTGAACATGATGCACATTTTCGAATTATTTTACAGATTCTAAAGGAGAAAGAATTGTAGCTAAATTTAGCAAGTGTGAATTCTGGTTTCGAGAAGTAACTTTTCTGGGTCATGTGGTATCTGCTAAGTCGGTATTTGAGATTCAGAGTTTTCTAGGTCTGGTAAGGTACTGTAGACGTTTTGTCGAAGGGGTTTCATTGATTGGTGCACCTCTGACTAAGTTGTTGCGTAAAGGGGTACCATTTAATTGGACTGATAAGTAGTAGGAAAGTTTTGAGAAGCTTAAAAAAGTTCTGACTGAGGCCCTTGTCTTAATACAGCCAGAGTCTGAGAAGGAATTCATTGTCTACAGCAATGCATCATATGTTGGTTTAGGATGTGTGTTGATGCAATGGGGTAAGGTTGTGGCTTATGCGTCTCGTCAACTTAAGACGCATGAAGCGAACTATTCGACACACGACTTGAAGTTGGTCGCGGTGGTATTCGCACTGAAAATTTGGAGACATTGCTTGTATGGTGAGAAGTGTATCATTTACACGGATCACAAGAGCCTCGAGTATCTCCTTACCCAGAAGGAGTTAAGGCTTAGGCAGCATAGGTGGATTGAGCTGCTTAAAGATTATGATTGTTCGATTGAATACCACCCTGGTAAGGCTAATGTGGTAACCGACGCACTGAGCCGTAGGGCTGTGACAGACATAAGGGCAATGTTTGCTTGTCTTAACTTATTTGATGATGATAGTTTGTTGGCTAAGCTTTAGGTTAAACCAACGTGGACTGAGCAGATTAGGGGTAAACAGTTGGAGGATAAGTCACTGAGTTCTTGATTCCGACAGTTAAAGAGTGAGGAAATTTTAGATTTTGGACTGAATAACG
This sequence comes from Gossypium hirsutum, assembly GCF_007990345.1. NCBI lineage: Eukaryota > Viridiplantae > Streptophyta > Magnoliopsida > Malvales > Malvaceae > Gossypium > Gossypium hirsutum. The sequence continues at coordinate 29,776,024 of NC_053428.1, forward strand.
AAGGGGTACTTTGTTTTCGTGGGAGAGTCTGTGTACCGAAAGATAATGATCTGAGGTAGTCGATACTACAGGAGGCTCATAGTAGCCCCTATGCGATACATCCTGGCGGGAATAAGATCTATCATGACCTTCGTGAGTTATATTGGTAGCCTGGTCTTAAGCGTAAAGTTTCCGACTTTGTGGGTAAATACCTTACTTGTCAGCAGGTTAAGGCTGAACACCAATTACCTTCAGGGTTGCTTCAGCTAGTTAAGATTCGGTTATGGAAATGAGAGAGGATGACTATAGATTTCGTTAGTGGGCTGCCCTTAACGCCTACTAAGAAGGATTCAGTATAGGTCATCGTGGATCGATTGACCAAATCTACCCATTTTATACCTATTCGTTATGATTACTCATTGCAGAAACTGGCTAAGCTGTATGTGTCTAAAATAGTGCGACTGCATGGGGTACCGGTTTCTATAATATCTGATAGAGATCCTCATTTCACGTCTCAATTCTGGAAGAAGTTACACGAGGTTTTGGGTACAATGTTGAAATTCAGTACTGCGTTCCATCCTCAGACAGACGGTCAGTTAGAGAGGGTGATTCAAATACTGGAAGACATATTGAGAAGTTGTGTAATTGACTTTCGAGGCAGTTGGGAAGATTACTTACCGTTGGCAGAGTTTGCATACAATAATAGCTACCAGTCTAGCATACAGATGACACTTTACGATGCATTATATGGTCGTAGGTGTCGTACTCCTTCGTGTTGGACTGAGTTAGCTGAGCGGTAAGTTCTAAGTCTTGAGCTAATTTCTGATACTGAGGATAAAGTTAGACTGATTTGGGATCGACTAAAGGAAGCATCGGACAAAAAAAAGTCGTATGCGAATCTGAAGCATAAGGAGATTGAGTATTTTGTGGGGGACTTAGTGTTTCTCAAGGTCTCTCTATGGAAGAAGGTGCTGAGGTTTGGTCGGAAGGGCAAGTTAAGCCCTAGGTTCATTGGGCTTACCGTATATTGAAGCGTGTGGGACCGATTGCCTATCAACTTTAGTTACCTCCAGAGTTGAACTAGTTTTATGATGTGTTCCACGTCTCTATGCTGAGGCGATATCATTATGATCTTGAGCACGTTATCTCGACTGAGAAAATTGAGGTTAGGCCAGATCTGATCTTTGAAGAAGAACCGGTTCAGATTTTAGACATTGATGTGAAGGTTCTGAGGAGGAAGTCTGTCCCACTGGTTAAGGTGCTATAGCATAATCACATTTCTGAAGAAGCCACATGGGAACTTGAGGAGACGATGCGGCAATAGTACCCTCATCTGTTTTGAGCAGGTAAATTTCAAGGCCGAAATTTTCTTTTAAGGGGTAGAGTTGTAACGCCCTAATCTTTAGTGATTAAATTTATGTGTTAGGTTGCATATTGGCTTGCTTGCTTTAATGGTTAAGTGTTCTGAGAAGTGTGGGAAGTCTTGGGTTCAAACCTGGGCTTTAACAAAATTTTTGTTTTAATTAAGTAAAACATTTACTGTTAAATGGTGTGTTCTTAAATAATTACAGAGAAATCAAGTCATAAAAAACCTACTGGTTTAGAGGATAGTGGCGTGTTACTGTTGCTAGGAGACTGGGGTTCGAGTCTTGCTGCGTGCAAGGGTGTTTTATTTTGCAAACTACTGAGTGGATAGTTGTATGGCAGTGGGACTCTATTGCTTGGATGATTGGGGTGTTTGAATGGAATAGGGGATCATGTAGCCGAAATTTAGGAGTAAAAAAAGGGGATTTGGATAGTGATGGTTTAAAGATGTTGTAGAGAGGTTTTAGGAGGAAATCAAGAAGATGGGATGAAGGGAGAATAGTGGTGCCGTATGGGACTCTAGGGATTCGACTTGGGGTGTAATAGGTTTCTTTGTGGTATTTCGGTTGCTGTCTAATATGCTTCTTTTGGCTTTTTGCACTTTGGGTTTTGAGTAGCCGAATTCTGTGTGTAACTATTCGGGCATTTTCCTCTTCTTGCATTCTTTCAGTTTTGCTTTTCTTTTAGACCATTTCTCCTCAAGTGCCGAATCTCTTTCCTTTTCCCTGTGTCTTTCCCTTTTTATCTTGTTCTTAAGCTGACTGCTTCTTCTCTCCATCTCTTGTGTTTCGGTTTTGGGTTAGTACCTGTGACTTCTCTTTTTCCCTCATTTCTATCTTTCGGCTCTCTTCTCCTTCATTGTGATTAGCCAAATACTCTATTTCCTTTACTCAATTGTTTGTGTTTTGTTTTTGGGTTGTAGGAGTTCTCTGACGATCGGTAAGTGCTCATATTTCCCTTTCTACTTCTCACGACCATTGTGATCTTTTCTCTTTAACATCTCTTTCTCTCTGCCGTTTACTGATAGGGGAACAATTGTTACACTTCATCTCTAGCATTCTCTATATTTTCGACATTGTGTGGGTGTGGTTGATGGTTCTTTCTCTTGTATTTGGATGTTGCATTTTAGGTAAGTGGCTTTTCTTCTAGTATAGACTATTCAATTGTTAATGGTTGATAAGTGTTGTGTGGAATGCAGATAACCTCTAAAGCCTATTGATTGGTCTCTTACAAACGGATTCAACGAGTAAGCCATAATCGACTGATCTATTCAAGTGAGGGGTAAGTTTCTGGACAAATTATTTTGGTAGGGGTTTTTGGATAGATCGATTGGTTTGCGTTTAACTGAATCTTGTGAATGAATGTAGGTTGGAGTACTCGTGAGCTTTTCGCACGTTTTCGTGAACAGGTGTGTAACCACACTGCAATAACTGTTAATCGGCAAAAGCCAAAAAATATGTCTATTGATGCTACACGAGTGCGCGCTTGCTCGTGTGGTGGTTCGAACGCATAAAATGTGGGCGTTTGATAATAGAGGCCACCATGAGCGATTTCATGGGCTTAGGCTGTTTTGAGCCACTTTAGGCCGAAATAGGCTGTGTGGGCCCCACGGGCTCGTGGGCCCACACGGGTAAAGCACACGGACGTGTGGAGATTATTGGGTCAGGCTGTGTAGTTAGCACAACTAATGCCAATATTTGGGCTTATTGGGCCACACAGGCGTGTGGGCCCGCATGGGTCGTGTTATGGGCTTTGGTCCCATTCGTACTGTTTGACCGTTAAGGTTGCGCGGGCCACCCGAGATGACTGTGGACCTACTGTTGGATCCGTAAGTATGCTTAGACCCCATATTGATGAAATGACTGTTATATCCCTACGAGGTAAAATGATTGATATATCCCTATGATATGTTTAATTGTATTCGTGCATGACATTTTGTATACACATATGATTTTATGACATGACGTGTTGCATGGGGGTGGGGTTTGATATATTTGGAGGAAGTGTACTGTACTGGCAGCTCTGCTGTAAATACTGTTTAGTGCCGCAACCGATGCTATATTTGGAATGTAGGGATGGGTGGGTTGATTTTCTAACCACATGGAGTGTAGGGCTGGATGGAGTGGAGTGTAGAGGATAGATGGGTAGGACTTCTGTTTGCATTTCTGATACTGTTACTATAATGGGTTAAGACCCACATTGATGTTGTTACTGAAATGGGCTAAGGCCCACACTGATACTAGATTGTCACTGAAGCAAGCTTAGGCCCAAACTGTATTTGCATACTGATTGACTGATTATTGAAAAAGAGAATACACACTGAGTTTTCCATAAACTCACCCTTCTGCTCTCCTGTGCAAGAAATCCCTAGGTGGATAGGTGTTGCGAGAGACTCGATGGAGGCCACATAACTGCTTTTACTGTTGTTTTAAATTTTTAATCTTTAAGCTATTTTATTTGGGTTTTAGTTATGTAATAAGGCTTTTTTAATTTTTACTTTAATTTGGGATTACTCACTTTGATTCATATCTGCTAGTAGTAGGACGCGAATTTTTAAAAGATAAATGTTTTCAAAACACCACGCCATTGCAATATATTTGAAAAGCTTCCACAACAAAAAAATGTCTTTAAAGTGTAATAACAACCTAAAATGATTAAAAAATTTGCTAAACCTATTGGAGCTTTTCACTTAAAAGTTTTGCAAAAGATCACTACGAGGGTTTTTTTTGTAATACGAACTTTTCGAACAGAACGACGCTTTTCAAAATACACTTCAATGTGACATCGCAGATTCAGCCATAACGTCTAAGCCGGGTTTGGGGTGTTAATCTTTCATCTTGCTTCCACTCTCTCAAAATTTTGCTGCACATCCCTTTTGTTTTCACCGTTATTGCTAGAATCGTAGCTCCTTTGCTGGGTTCTGGTAAGTAGAGCTTTGCTCTCTTTAACTTTCATTTTTTTTCAACTTTGATTGGGGATTATTTTGACGTTTGTAGAAGCATCACGTCGCAAGGTTTAAGGCTCTCTTTGCGCCATTTTATAACAAATCGATTCGTGGCTTAGTGGTAAGTGTTTATTCGATTTAAGAATGAGTAGTTTGATTTCGGGATTTCGATTAATCGCAAAGTAGGGCTGATTGTAGTGTTGTGTTGGCTAATATTTAAGTTCTGGAGTGTTCAGAGTTTGGTTTAGCTTCAAACAAGACTAGGAGTGTACTCTGAATACACTGAAAACGAGATTTGATGAAAGTCAAAAAATATTCTGTCGACTCCACACGGGTATGTGGTTGCCCGTGTAGTAGGCCGTGTGGCATTACACGGGCATGTGGTTGATGAACTAGGCCGTGCGTGCCTGACACAGACGTGACGGACACGGTCGTGTGATGGCTGACGAGGCCGTGTGCGAGATACGGGCTCGGCCAATTGGACCGTGTGGGCCCACACGGGCGTGTGGAATTCTGGGCCATATGGGCGTGAGAGCCCATTTTTCTAAAATGCTCCGTAAGGTTGCATGGGTCGTCCGAGTCGATTGTGACCTGTCATAGGGTTGGTAAGCCTTACTTATACCCTTAATTCTGTGATCTGATATTGTGATGTATGTACTACCATGTTACACTTAGCATGTATATCTACCTGTTCTGAATATGAGAACATGTGTGTTAATATGCATTATAGCATGCCATTATTGTATGATGCATTGCATTGGGGTGGGTTTGATGAAGTTGAAGGAAGTATCTGAAAGGCCTTTAAAGCATGTTATCTGGCAGCTAAGCTGCATATTTATGTCATCTGTCGCATTACGGTACTTTATAGTATGTAGGGTTGGATAGGTCGATTTTATCCCCTTATTTGGTGTGCAAAGATGGGTGGGTCGGTTTTATCCCCACATGGTGTGTTGGGTTGGATGGAGTTGGTGTACAGGGTTGGTGGGCATGTTCTATTATTCTGATCTGTTATGCATGTTATATCTGAGATGGGCTAAGGCTCTAAGTTGTATCTGATTCTGTTTTTGAGTGGGCTAAGGCCCACACCGATTCTGTAAAGGGTTCAGGCCCGAATTATGACTATATTATGTTATCTGCTTATACGCATGTTGAACTGTGGGGATGTACACACTTATCCTTATTTGTTTAATCCGTTTAGGTAATCCCTAGCAGTAAGCGGATCGGTGTAGCGAGGGACTCGACTGAGACCACGGCTATCTACTCATGAGTTTTATGTTTATAATGTTTTATCACGTTATGTTATTATTTTTGAGATTTTTTTTATTATGGACTTGGACTTTTGGTTTTAATTTGGGTTTTTGAACTGTGATTCTGGAATATAAACTGCAACACCAAAGCATGTTTTTAAACTTAACTAAGGTTTTCGTAAGTAAAATGGTAACAAGAGCTAATTGGATCTTTAAAGCTTCTGCGTGTTGAGAAATGTTTTTGAGCAAATTAATAAATTTATGGTTTCCTTCGAACTAAGTATCGGATAATATTTGGAACGATTTTTATGTGTTGAAACGGTTTTCCAAAACACTCTCGTGTGACATTGTCGGATTCGGCCATAACGTCTAGGCCGGGTTTGGGGTGTTACAAAAAAAATTTTCACCATAGTTTTAACTCCAAAAGTCAAGTGCCTCAAATACAATAAAAAACGGGTCGCAAGTCGCTTTTCACTTTGATTACTTATGCCGTGATTGGTTTTTTTTTGTATGATCAATATTTTAATAATCTAACCGTTGAATTTAATATTTTATTCATATAGATCATGCATGTCAAATTTGATATAAACTTTAAAAATTTCTAACTATTTATATAAAAATATTCAACCGTTGAATATATAGAGAGTATCTTAGATCAATATGACAGATATATTGAATCGCTCGAAAATTCACACAAGTATAATTATATTGATAAATTCAATTGTTGGATCATTAAAATATTAATCTTATAAAAAATACAGAAAAAAGCAAAACTACACCAGAATAAGTAGACCTTTCCCCCTAAAATATATACCACATATAAAATAGAAGAAATATTTAAATTTATGTTATATAAATTATTATATAAAAAATGCATTAATCTCGCATTACTTGTCCTTAATATCAATCTATAGCACTGATTGTTTGTTTTGGGTAAGAAGTTTGAGTTCCATTGAAATTTGAGGTTTGTGATACATGCCTAATTTCAATTCTATGACGTGTTACGTAATTTGTAATTGTTCAAGCTAGTAAGGGAAACATGAGAAACTATGTAAGTGGTTACTACCAATAGAAACGAAAATTGCCTTCTCTGAGTTGTCTTCTTCTATGCTACGTGACTCTTTTCCCGTTTCTCTCTCTTCTTCATTCTTCCTTTTATCAGTAAGTTTCAGCTCAGATATTTGGCCCGCATATTAGTATCAGAACCATCGTTCTTGGCTGTGGCTAGTTGTGGGATGAGGCCAACGGAGGAGGACAAGAATTATCTATGATAGCATGTTAGGGGAATTAAAAAAAAAAAGAGATACGACCTAAACCTAAAGAACTAGACAAGCTGAGCATAAGAATCAACCATTGTTCGATGAATTGTCAAAACTAACTGATAATGAAATTGTTGATGAAACGACTTAAATTGCTGAAGGAGCTAATTTTCAACATTGCCAAACAACTACTGTGGTCTCCTTCGAGTCTTTAAAGGCTGTGGATAAATCTGTAATAAAAATGGTTCAAAGTCTGATAATGGAGAATCCTGATGAATACAAAACTATGGGGCTATAGAAGCAACTGTCGAGTGATCATAGAAGTGATTATCTGATAAGCATAAAGGATCATTTTAGTGCTAGTAAGTGCATTGACCAGATATATGATTTACATATCCATCATACTAGTTATTCAGCTATGAATCTTCTACTGCTATATATGCTGCCTTGTGTTAATGGGTCCATAACTGGGATTGTTGGGGTTGTAAATAAAGTAATCATGACCAAATCCTTGTCAAATATTATTGATGTTATACCGACAGGGGCAAATAAGAATTTTATTGTGGGGCACAATTTTGAATTATAAAATTTTTGAAAGGTTAAAGTATAATTTTATTATTATATTAATTTATAATTTTATTTAATTTTTAAGATTTAAAAGTAAATTTATCATTTTTTTTGGAGCTCAAAGTGTTTATATGGTAAAGGCCAAAGGAAAGACTTTGTCCCTGCCATTGAATCTAGCAATTGAGTGACCACAAATTGTCACTCCATTGAGAATTGATTTAATCCCCTCTAATGCTTTGGTTATCAAGAAGGAGCAAGGCAGCACCAATAGCAGAAACTTTTATCCTACAATTTTGTTTCAGAAGATAACACAAACTACCTAGTTAATTTCCACTAAATTCTTTCTTAATGAACAACCTTTTCCATTATATTCCATATATAGAATTTTTGAAGCACGGTCGAAGACTAAACTCCGACGACACTCTTTGACCTTTTGCAGGCAGTCCGGCCGGAAGAACAGTGATCTTCAACAATGATCAATATTGAAGCTGAAAGGGCTTGTATGCCTGGAGACTTTGAATCAGTCCTTGAACAGAAGCGGCAGCAGCAATGAGTGAAACAATCAAGCAGGCCCAGGTCAGTATTTTGAGCCACATCCATTTGAACGAGAACTTAGCCATTTTCGTCTGTGCAATGTGTATTTCTATTGGGAAATAGACTACTAATGGCCAAAACGAGCCAGCTCCAATAAGACCCAAGAAGTTATTGAAGAAAGGAAAAAGCATGGCTACAAATGCCGTTACAATAACGTATGTTGTCCTCCAAACCAACCTGAACAAGTTGATGTAATACACACCGTAGAATGGAACTCTTACAGCCTGTTCACTTGTAAAGAACCTGTTACCCGGCCATCGCCTCGAGCACCAGCCCTCCACGAACCCGAACAACGGTTGGGCAAAAACCTGGATGTATATGTCAATAACGTTACTTAGACATGTCAACCCCTTGGGCCTTAGGCTTTAGGAGCCTAAATGGTATGCAAGACACGGATCTCGAGAAGGTTAGATAAATTACCTGATATGCACCAAGAAGATGAATGGCAATACAAATGTTGGCAAAGTCAATTAACCAAAAGGGTTCGTAAAAGCCGAAGCCAGTAAGGAAATTCCCGGGTGCATCGTTTCCGAAGGCTGCATAACCAACAAGGCCGCAAAGTAAATAAAATATAGTAGTTGTTGATACTCCAATAGCGGTTGCTCTCTTCATTGATTTGTTCTCTGGTACTACTGGGCTCCATTTGATTGTGTCCTGAAAATAAATAATAATCACTCAAATGAGATAACATAGAAATAAATCGGTGTTAACATGCACATTTGACAAAATCGACGCCAACTAAAAAAATCGAAATTAAATTTCATCTCTTGAATTGAGCTACTTCATTGTATTTTCAACTTCTTGTCTACAAATGGCCAATAAGAATCAGTCACTAAAATCCTTAAAGGTCCATAAGGATCTTTGTCGCTCGCTATCCTACGGTAACCATATATCAATTAAATGGCCAATACGAATGCAGTGTCTCAACTCAATTTCTAGCATATATCAAAATACTTAAAAAAAATTAAAGGATTTCTGTAAGAATCAGGAAAGTGAGAGAACCACACAGGCCTGTTAATAATAGCAAGAAATAGGAAAAGAAGTGCTCCAATAGTGCAGCCTATATATCAGCACAAATAAGTAATATGTTTTTGTGTCTTTGGAAAGTGCTTTTCGTGGATTGTTGGAGGTTAAATGTCTGAATTTTAGAAATGAAAATAGTAAAAAATGGAAAATATATAATCTTGCCTGAATCTCGATGAGGACGTTGGAGAAAGAGTAGGCAAAGGCAATGTCCCCTATAGCTTGGAGTGTCCTCCAAACCTTTTCAGACCCCGACACGTCCACCCCTACTATCACTCCTGTTAAAGTTGTCCTCACATCTTCTTCCCCACCTTATTCACACCGAATTCAGACCACAAATTAATTGCATGAAATTCAATACAACAGAACCAAATCTATTGATCAACTTTGTTTGTAATTCAGCATTACCTGCAACTTTGGCAATTGAGAGTCCAAGGCCAATAAAAGAATAAGCGAAAGACATGACGGATGCTATGATTGAGAGCCATGAAAGCTTGGCGAAGTTGGGGATTTGGCTCAGAACTATCTGAATGCAGCCGAAGATGACCATGAATGGGTAGTTTGATGTCTCGCATTTCGCTTGATGCCCATGCTTGTGGAAGCAATTCGACCTTTTCACCGCCCTGGTTACAAGGGAAATAAATAATATAATAATAAAGACATTAAAAAGGGTTAGTTTAAGAAGAGAAATTTCAAAGTTTGGAAAATGATTATACATACACCATGCTAATAGATGAAGTGATAGTGTAACCAATGGTTATTCCAGTAAGATTCATGTACTTAGCCAATCCACAAAGCTGGACTTTTCTTCCTCCCAAGTAAGCTCTAACAGCATCCATGTAAGTGTAGTTTCTTTGTCCACGGACAGGGTCAGGAGCCCTATAGGCGTCAGCAAGGAGAGTAGAAGTGAAGTAAGTGATGAAGGAAAAAACTACTAGAGCAGCCGGACCACCCACCCAACCCAACTGAGCAACCGCCCATGCAAGCGATAGCACTCCTGACCCGATCACAGCAGTGATAATATGAGCACTTGCAGTTACCCAAGTCCCTTCAAATCAAAATAATACAATATTATATTATTTACATAAAACATGGAAAGCCGGGATATATATATATATATAAAACATATTTCAGGTAAACTAACCGGTCCTTTTGACACGACCATCATCGTCCAAGTTCTTGTTGACATCACCATTCTCATAATCTCCTGGGATTTTCTCGACGAACATGATGAAGCCAAGGTCAAAAAAAGAGGAAAAGAAAATAAATATAACTGGGTTTTAAGGCTGTATGTATGAGAAATTGTGAGAGGCTTAGAGAGAAATATGGAACATATATAGAGGCTTAAGCCTGGAACTGATGAGGGTGGAATTGTTGACAGGGTTAGGGCAATGGCCGCACCATCGACGGTCGTCATGGTGGTTTCTAGGTCTTCTCATACAAACGGTCCTCAGTTCCGCCCGTATGTTTGTTTTAGGAACTATGCGTGGCATTTGGTAAACCAGATTTGTTATAAATAGAAAATCGAGTACAACTGCAATTGTTGGTAAAATAGCTCCAATCGACCATATCAACTGAAAAAGAGATAGTATCCCCTTTGCAGACAAGTGAAAGAATAATTTAGTGCTTTAAAAAAAAACAATAATTTAGGTTTTCAAAAACAAAACAAAACAATTTAGAAATAAGGGAAAAAAACTCAAACTAGATGCCACTCAACCTAAAAAACAACAATTTAACAAAAAGAAACATCTTCTGCTTCAAATTAACCCCGGCTGAGCAAATTTAAGGCTTTGTTACTTGTTGCTTTTTTAGAAGTGTTTTTTTAAGCAAACGTAAAAGCATTTTTTCCTAAATTTTTCATTTAGAAAAAGTAAAATGATATATAATATCCATATCTATATATATAACTTTGATTTTGATTTAATTGTACACATTCAAAGTAATAGATATACACATTTATTTTCATATTGGATTAATATAGTTGTTTGTGTATGCAATATATCAATGTGAAATGGTGCTAATTCAATAATTTTGTTAATGGTTTGTGAGATTAAAATTTCATGTATAAAATTACACTAACTAAAATTTATGTATGATATTACATATTGCATGGAATTTCATGTATAATTTTCAAGTTCATGAAATCATTCCGCATATCCTACGTGTTCTATCGAGGCTACAATTGGGCTAAAAATTAAAATGGCAAGTGGTCTTAATAGTGAAATTGGTAAGTGACTTATAGAATGTTAATTTGAGAGTTCCTTATAGATATTCTCTGTTTAAATTCATCGTATGTCATTATTAATACATAAATTTATATGTTAACATTAGTGAATTTCAATGGTAAGTTTAATTCTTGGTCATGTGTTCAAGATTTCTAGAGAAAATACTTGATGAATCTTGATCATTTTGTTAACCTTATGAATTGAGTTAAATTTTGATTGAGCTATATGTTGAACTATATGATGTTTTGATGGAGATTTTTATTTTATCATGTTTAGAAGTGTTATGGAATGATGTAGGATTGTTTAGACTTTGTTTTAGATGTTTTAGACATGTTTCAGGTAACTTATCCTTAGTGTTGCGACATCAGAAATCTATGTCGCGACATTGGACATGTAATTAGAGTAATTTTCCCTCATTGCTGCGACATTAGAAGCCAGTGTCACGACATTGGAGCATTCTGCCCTCAATGTCGCGACACCCATTTTCAGTGTCGCAACATTAACTTTGTTTACCCTATTTTGACCCGAAAAAGTCACGAATGGCCCTCGTTTGTAACAAAACTTTAAAGGAAGTCTAGAAACAACTTGAATAACTTCAAAGAGTCTATTTATGTTTTTAAAAAAAAGGTTTTAAAATTGATGTTTGAGTTAAGTAGCCTTAGTGTCCAAATGTAACATCCTTCACTCATGATGTATTGGTTCATTCCGGGTGAGGGGTGTTATATAAATACTATCAAACATCATCAAATCATAACCATCAATGTATCATCGTTTAACTAACTATTTGTCATAATCAAATTTGCATAAACTAGCATAATTATCTGCTAATTAAAAGTTAAATTTCATCTTATGAAACCTTATATGCCAAATTCAAAATATATCAAAATGATCACTTAAACAATAAGCCCAAAACAATTTGGGTACATGTTATTCCAACTCAATCACATATATACAAACAAAAGAGGTAGAAAAATGATTCTCGAGCTGAGTTGTTGAGAATGGATGCTTTGACACTTTCAACTTATGAAAATTCTCATCCAAGACCTGAACACAGAAATAAATAAAATCGTACTCTAAATATTGAATACTCAATTGTGCTAATATAATTCAAATACATTTCATTAACAATGAACTAAAGTAAATACATGTATGTATGTATGTATGTATGTATGTATGTATGTATGTATGTATATAATAAGCATAAATTACATTGATATTTACAACTTTAACTAATCTTATCTTTTTTTTTCCAACTTTATTTTTAATTTCACATTTCAATATCAATTCTCAATGCTTATTCATTTTAGCCCCTATTATCCACGATAAACATTAGGACAGATATTCGAATCTATATATCAAGTAAGTCCACAACCCTCTGTGAACTAGTACTATTTTATTCTATCACCCCGAGTTGTCCGATAACGACGACTTTTAGTATTTATTTATTCTACCATCCCGGGTTGCTCGACAATGATGGCTAGTAAATACTATATCGGTGACCCTATGACATGCCATACCAGACTACATTTAACATCATTTAATGGGGGCATTAACATTATAACATACATCATTATAATATCAATGTCCAAATATTCATAATCACATCCAAAACAATTTCAAACATTTATCACATCATTCAAATATCATCAATCGAATCCATTATTCAAAGTTTATAGGGAAAAGATAGTATTACCTCGATACATAGTCATATTGATTATAATGACGTCCGAATTTTCTTTTCCTTTTGCCTTTTACATTCCAACGTTGTCTTTGACTATGTTCAATAATACAATTATAGAAACGTCATTAATCACATAATTCAACACAATTCAATGAAATCAAATATTAATGTATTTAATTCAATTTAGTCCTTCACTACTCTAATATTCAAAATATTTATATTGCATAATTTATCTGATCGAATTTAGATCCTACTTGATAAATATAGTATGGGGACTTCTTGTTAAACTATAGTAAAGAAAGATAAAGATGCAATACAATAAACACAAAGGAACATTTTCTATGAAAAGCAATACTGTCAGATTAATGCTTACCATACATGAAGATAACAAGGGTTTTTATACATGACAACAAGGTCTACTAACGGTAGCCACAACTGCATAACCATTTTAACTGAATCTTTAATAACCTTAACAGCTCTACTGATCTAAAAATCTAACACTTAATTTTATTATTTATTAACAAACCCCAAAGTTTTCACCTTTTACAAATAAGTCCTTGGTAAAACATAATTTGGTAATAATCTAATCTTGTTTTCAATATTTTTTGGTGAATTATAAGATGAGGGCAAATCCGTAACAAAACAATGCGACTAGTGTGACTCAAACCTAGACCACACCTGGGACGGTAAACACCCTAACTATTCGTGCATGAATTTGATCTTCTAACATCACATTTCTCAAATTTTCCAACAATAAAAATTATATCTAAACTTGCTAATTCTCTAAATTAATTAAGGGGTCATGAATACCTTTCATCACTTAACCAAAAATTTAAGAAAGAAACTCACCTAACTCTTACCAAGGTACGGCAACGGTGAAAATGAGAAGGAAGGGGTTTTTGCTTTTTTTTCTTTTCTTGGACGGTGAAGAAGAGAATGGAAAAGATGCTTCTCGCTTCCACTAACTTTTAACATAAACATAGTTTAATTAATTTAATTTAACTTAATTAAATCCTTAATATAAATCTATTATTATCACAATATAAATATCTTATTACTAGTTAGTGCTTATAATCGTTTCATTCCATTAATCCTATATAGAATTGGTTAATTTATCCTATAGTCCCTAACTTAATTTCTAACCAAGTCCCTTTTTTATTTTCTAAATTAAAAATTCAATATTGATAATACTTTCACAATTTAATCATTGTACTATAATTATCAATCGATTCATTCTAATTTTACTAAATAATTTAATCTATCACTATCTTAGACGACGTGTAAGTTTTCAGTTCCAAAATTAATCATCTCGTTTTAGCAATTCAGTTCCATATCGGATTTTTTCAACACCAGTGGAAATTGGATCGTTACAACTGTTTGCTTACTCATCTAATGTACAAAGATCAATTTGCCCATTTCTTCAATAGAGAGATTAAAATACAATCCAACGTATAGTGCAGGAGGTTTTGTGGTACATTTACCTTCATACGATATTTTTATTGTAATTTAGTTTATTTTATATTTGCATGATTGATCATAATTACTAGAACACAAATTTAAATTTAATTACATAAATATAAATATTAGATAAATAATAAATATTTACTATAATTTAAATTAATTTTATTTTATAATTAATTTTTTAGACCCGAGTATAGTCGGGTCATAAAATCTAGTACATGTAAACATGAATCACTAAACTCGACGTGAAACACAAGCATTATATTAGTTATCATATAAAAAGAATTTTTTAAACTTAAAATCAAGTATAGACGGGTTTGTAAAGCCATAAGATAAATGAATATGAATGAAGTGTTTTTAATTAGCTATGTCACTTTCCACTTTAAGAAATAAAACATGTAATTGAAGTGCTTCAATTATACTCAATTCAATAGAATTACTAAGTATATTAGTTACCCAAACATGAAAGGCATTGACTCTAAATTACATTATTAGATGACTTACGTATCTTCGACCAATATATCAGTGGAAAGTGCAAAGGGACTTGTGGAAAATGGTGGAGATGAAAAATCATAGACGAGAAAAAGAACAGGGTTTTGGTTTTGTTTTTCAAAATTAGGAGTTTATTATAGCCATTAAAAACTGAGTTTCGAAGTCCTCTCTTCTCCTCCACAATAATCACAATCCAATCCGATCAAAACGGGCAGAAATTTTCTCGGCGATCGAACATGCCCTATAGGATATGGCTTATCCCTATGCTTTCTATACTTGTTCTACTATTACTATTATTACTTTTCCTACTCATGCGTCCAACATCAACCACAAACACTAGCTTTATTGGTAAGCTCAATAATAATAAAAAAAAAACTATTGCGTTGTTAATTATTTCCTGTGATTCTTCATTACTTTTGTTTTTTGGGTTATAATTGTAGGAAAGAACGTCATTAAAGAGATTCGAAGAAACCTAATTGACGTGAAACCGCCTTCAAATCATGCTCATGATGGATCGGGCCATTAATTTGGAATGTCATCGTACAAATAATCTTGAGAAAAATATTTTACTTGGACAATCAAGACTCAACTCAAGGTCATATGATTTGTGGATGGATAGTAGACATGATAATTTGCCATATATATATATTTTATATTTTTCTTCTCATAGTAATGTTTAAATTCTTATGTATTTATAAAAGTTTTATTTGATATTATTAATAAATTATGTTATATAAAATTGGTTATATTTATGTTTTTGTATCATGTTTTATTATTATTATTTTTTTTGGTAAGAGAAGAGAGCTAGGCCTTAGGAAGAACCAAAGTTTTTACATAAAACAATTCCTTTCGAAGGTAGTCTCTAGCTTACCGCTAGAAATAATACTTTCAACTGAAATCTGTAACCCATCTAAAATTTTGACACTAAATTTCGCGTCAAATCAAGATAAATGTGATTATTTTTTTATAATAAATTATTTCGAAAATTACGGATGAAATAATAAATTTTAGATTGTGGACTTATTTACAACTTTAATTTGATTTTAAGATTAAATTAAAATTTCAACTATTAAAGGGAGACTGATCTTGTAAGTTACTTTTTTTTTCATTTTCAATAGGTTAGTGGCGTGTGATGTGTTTTATTATTATTATTATCCAACTTTGCATTAACACTGTTAGTTTGTTGACGTGATATTAGTGGCTAATCCGATGATAACACATGGCAACCTCTCAATATGACATGCGGTGACATAAATTAAAAACATTTAAAAAATCAATAAAAATATATAAATTAATAAAAATGTAATTTTTTTTCAAATCAAGAATTAATCTGGACAAAGATTGTCAAGATACATCTAAATATAGACATGCTCATTTGTCCATATTCATTCCAGATGTATTTTTTTTACTAAACTTGTATGTTTTTAATATTTTATAAAATGTCATGTTATTATTATTTTGAAATTAAAAATATGCATATAATTGTAAAATATATAAATTAATAAAAAAAGTTTTTACATAAAAATAACCTAGTTAGATGGTTATCCAAATTCAAATGAATCTAGACAATCATTTGTCTAATTCATTGTAGATGTGATTTTAGTTATTTTATATATTTATATATTTTTATAACTTTATAAATTTTAGTTAGTTTACATATTTTATATATTTTTAAAATAATAATATCCTTAAAAACTAATATTTTATAAAAAAAGATTAAAAAATATAAACTTACTAAAAAATACATCTAGTATGAATTTGGACACATGTGTGTCCAGAATCAAATGCATTTGGACAACCATTTGTTTAGATTCATTCTTAATGTGAAAAAGTTATATTTTTTTAATTAATTTATATATTTTAAAAATAATAATTTATATCTGCCATACGTCATACTAATAGGTTACTGCGTGTCACCATTGGATTGGTAATCAATACCACATCAACACAAACTAACGGTATTAGTGCAGAGGTATCAACTTGCATGACAGATTATAAATTCAAATATCAACTAGGTATAAAAAGTTCAACTAGGTGCTTTTGGACAATTTCGGAGGCAAACTACATATTAACGCTAAGTCTAATTAGATTAGTAATTTTTTATTAAAGTTTTTTAAGATTTTTGTGAGATATTATATAAATAAATATAGATTATTTTATTAGAATTATTATTAAGATAACTTGCTTTTATTAATAACTAGAAATTAATAGAATTAAATTTGGAGTCCTCAATGCACCAAATTAATTCGTTTTTTTTTTCCTTCACCATCCATCTTCCCCACCAATTTTATCAGTGTCGTGATTTAATTCACTTCAAAACTCTGCTCCCTTGCATCAAAAATTCTTGTCGTGCTTGCGGATCAAAGGTTGTTTCGCCATTTGTTCAATTCTACTTTGCCACCAATCAAGTCTTCCTTGCTTTCCTCGACACGAACCGATCAATTCCATTTATCATTCAAATCATTGCGACCAATTACTACTTAAATTTGCTTCTTGCCGATCAACTAGCTACTTGCCGATTAATCTGCCTTTTCTGTTCTATTCATTGTTGTTCATTAAACTGTTGCCTTGCCACCTACTTGCCATGCAATGATGCAAATTCAATATCCAAAATTAAATTATGTTTGCCACTAGATTATTATTGATTAATAAATGTTAAAATTAATATATTTTAATATCATTTTTAATGTGTTTTTGAGTGATTATTTGATGTTAATTGTGAATTTTATGCTCCTACTTAGGATAGCATTTGAGAGCAAAAAGAGCTAAAAACGAGTGAAATCGATTATACTGTGTTTTGAATTTTTTTTATTTGCAAGCATAAACTAATTTTCTAAATACCTAAGGAGATGAACTCTGTGATGGATTCTGTCGTTTGATTTTTATTTTACACAATAAATATTTAGTTTCTTGTTCTCAATTATGTGTACTTAATTCTTAATTTGATATTTCTAGATTATTAATAAATATTTGATGTGCTTAAATCAGAGGAGGAACAGACCCTGTTTAAGAGTAGATCTTGCGTAATTGAGTGGTGTTGTATGCAATCATAGAAATATGACGATATAAATCTATCATATTAGAGTCAAATTTAACAGGGGAATCCATAAATCGAATTAATGCAATAATAGAGGTTTTAATTAGTCAGTTGCTCTTACTCTCAAAAAAGATATTAGCATAATTTAAGGATTTCTACGTATCAAGATACTATATAAAGAAATTGTGTAATTTAGATTGATAATGGCAGATGAAATCTTGGTGAATTCTTTACTAGATATTCTTTTGCTTCTTGGTTGTTAATCAGTTATTTTCCTTTTTTTTCTTTGTCATGTTAGTTTGTTTATTTATTTATTTATTTTTAGTTTTTAATCAATCACTCGAATTTATCGGTTAAATAATAGAAAGACGGTAATTACTAGTACTTTTAGTCTTCATGGAAACGATATCTTTACTCACCGTAACTACACTATTAATTGATAGATGTACTTATCTTTGTCAAATTTTTAGTTAGTTTCATGGACATCAACCGTCCAAGTTTGCTCCATATAAATTGTTAGAGGTAGTTTTGAGGAGTCCCTTGAGCAATATCACAAGCCATGCATATTGGTGTCTAGCATTGCTCAACCTTATAATTTGTCATAAATAGAGTTGGCAATTTTTTATAATAAAATCATTGATATTTACTAATACTTTGGATGCGTGCAAGCTCATCCATGATTTTCAAACACTACTATGGGAACATATTTTGAAGATTGGTTTAGATTTGGCTTGTAATCACTTGTTTATGAGGTGTTAAAATAGTAGATTATCTCTCTGAGTAAAGCCTCGAAGAAGTAGGAAAATCGAACTGTGTAAACATATCTGGTGTTCATTACTTTTCTACCTTGTTTTTCACCAATGCCTAAAACAATTGGCATTACTCTTAAGCACTACTTCTAGCACTGCTCAATTTACTTGCAGTTATTGTTCTCGCTTTTTCATAAGTTTTATTTGGTACCGTTTTTCTTGAAAATTTTTGCTTCAAATAAAGTTGCCATTTGCCTTCAAGCCTTAAATCTCTCCATTGTTTGCCTCTTAAATATGCTGCCAAATAGCCACCGTTTGCACCATAAATTTTTTTATAGTTGCTACCACAATGTACTTCAATTTCAAATTCATTTGAATGTTAACTAGCCTTCAATCGAATATTGATCATTCTCTAAATGGTTGTTGTTTCGCCTCTTCAAAGTAACTATAATTTTTGTCCAAATAAATTGTTGATCAACTCAATCTTACTACTATGTCATGCTTCAAATTGTTGCTTTAAGAATCAAACCAATTATCGATTATTACTCTCATATATTTCTATTTGCTGTGGAGCGTGCCTTGCATTTCAGATGAAACAAAGACGTCCTGATTATGCAAAGAAAGACATCCCGACGAGGCAATATGCCACGTTACGATGTGGCAATGTGTTCCCCACTAAATCTGATTTCTTCTCTTAGTTAAACTTTATTATTTTTTCCCAATCTAACTCTAATAACTCTAGGATATTCTAATCAGATTCGTGATGAATTTTAGCCTATAAATAGGGCTTTTAGCAATCCTAGAGAAATTAATTCAACAACCTAATTAAGAGAGAGTTAGTGGGAATTTTGGGAGAACTTTTTATTTTTCTTGGATTCGCGTTTGTTTGTTTCTCTATCTTTTACTCATCTTTTGGTTTTTACCATTTTAGTGAAGTTTTTTTTTGCCCGTGGTTTATCTTCTTCGAAAGGGTTTTTCCACGTAAATATTTGTGTGATTTTTCTCGTTTTTCGTTCTTATTCGTTGCACAATTTGAGTTTAACCCAGCAAACTGGTATCAAAGTTTGGTTCGATTTCCACATTCAACCCGTTTAGAGATCGCAATGAGTTATGATATTGAGAAGTTCGATGGGATCACAAATTTCAGTTTGTAGCAAGTTCAGATGACGACAATTCTAGTTCAAAACTATTTGAAAAGTTATTACAGGATAAAAGCCCGCAGATGCAAATCAGACAAAATGGAAGGAGCTTGCACTACATGAAAATAGGGTTTTAGCGGTATTTTTTTTTGCCTTTAGCGGCGTTTTTAAGAGCCGCAAAAAAGTTGCTATATGCAACGCCGCTAAAGAACAGGACTTTTAGCGGCGCTCTTTTAGAAAACGCCACTAAAGACCGAGACCTTTAGCGGCGCTTTTATAAAAATCGCCGCTAATTTGCCCAGTTTTGCAATATGTATTTTTGCACCTATATCCAACCCTCCTGCAAGAATTCAACCAAAAACAACAAATATACCATGAAATCCAACCAAAACCCGTAAATTTAAATAATACAAAATTATACGAAAAATATATTATATAAATTGTAAATGAATATTCAAAATATTCTTACAATAATGTTAAAAGTTACAAGAAAACAAATGTCTAAGATGGCGGATTTTGAAATTGCTGGAACATAGTCATCATAGACTGAAGCTGTAACTGAAGTTCATTGTATTTTCTGTTCTGCTCCGCCTCCCTCGCTACTGCCTCCGCCTCCCGCACTGCTGCCTCCGCTCTAAGTTGAGAAATTTGCTCATCTATGCTAGCTTGTATCTGAACTATTTGATCTTTTAGCCTCTGAACTTCAGCTTGACTTTGACTCCCAGAAGGCATGTATTGGTGCGAGGTGGATCCAAAATATTGGGTCGTGTTAACACCAGATCCTTGAAATCTAACCCGACCATACCTTTCAGGACCCAAAACTTCATTAATAATTCTGTTATCAATATCCTCAAAATTAACAGAACTATCAGTCGAAGCAGCCGCTTCATACTCTGCCTTCTTATCTTTTAGTTTCTCTTAATAAATCAGTCAAAGAGTTAGAAACGAAATATACAATAAAAAAGAATACAACATAACATTATTTAAATTAAACTAATAAAAACGACGAATTAAAACATTATAATTAAATATTATAAATATTTATAATGAATCAAATTTTATTAAGTAAATATACCATAATTTCTGCAGCCTCAGATGTCATCGGAGTTCCATCTTTTTTCCTGTGCATAATGTCAAAAAGCTGAAGGCGTCCAACTTTTTGACCAGACGAGGCTTCCTACAATATAGTAGTAAAATATTATTTAATAGTAAAAAGTCATTAATACTTGATAGAATTAATAAATCCATAGTACCGCGGCCTGAGCTACACAAGCAAAACTTCTCGACCCTGCCGTGTGCGTAAATTTCTGTTTTTGCCTGCTGCTTGTTCCAACTCGCTTACGGTCCTACATAATGAAATTATTATTACGTATATAGTAAATACTATAAACCGAAAAATTTATAAGAGTTTGCAAGTACATAATACCTCTCCTTTCTTCGAATTCCAAAATCGAACCGCATCTTCCCATTGGTACCTCAGCATTCCCGGTGGGACATTTTGCAATTTTTCTTCGAGGCTTATGGGTTTTTTAAAATACTTTTTTCAAAATGCTTTTATGGTTTCTCTATTTTTTACCCAATGCCTTCTTGATATAGGCATCAGAGACCTCTAAAGCAAACCTCTCCTAAAAAACACAAGTTTAGGAAGTAAATATAAATGAAACTTAAACCAAAGTATTATAAATTACATTAACATTTTGTTACCTTAATATTAGAGAGAGCTTGATTTTTATTGCTATCAGGCATGTTATGCCATGATTCGTAGTTGATGTGCAACATATTGGCATTTCGTGCTATAATGCCCAAATAGCCTGCTAAAAGTCGAGCTTCTTGTCCAACAGGCTGACCATGGCTGTTTCTAGTTATTTTGACACGCTCGACAGAATTTAAGTTATACAAATCTGTTAGAAGCGTACGTCTTCGACCTCCGCGCGTCCCACCATTTTCAGCTGAAAAATAATATATTATTACTATATTGAAATTTATAAATAAATCAGTAATAAAATTTAATATAATTTGTAAAATAAACTTAACATTACTTTGAAATTTCACAGACTCGTCAAGTGTCTCCGGCATGCTTGAAGATCCAACAACTGTCTGCTGTTCAGTACTTACTTCTTTCGAATTTGTAGTATTCTGTACAATACTAAGATCTCTTAATCTCCTTCTAGGCATTTTTCCTGCAACACATAAAATAGTTAAAATTTTAGTAAGAAATAACAACAATAGTAAATATAAAATAGTTAAATTATATAACATGACCAATGTTAAAATTATAACATTACATATAAATAAAAAATTATAAAATCTTACTACATCATAAATCGTAAATATCTTCGTCCACATCCTAACGAACTTATTGAAATTGTGTACTAGTACTAGGGATATTTTCATTTAAGTTTTGTTCTAGAAAAGGCAAAGTTTCTGATCTTTCAACGATGTCATCTCTACTTCCATTCCCCATGTCAAACAAGTCTCTAGGGGTGTTTCGGAGTACAACGTACCAACCCTCATCAATTGGATCTTTCGAGTAAAAAACTTGTTTAACTTGAGAAGAAAATACATACGGCTCGTCTATCAAATGTTCTCCAATGTGAATTAATCGAGAGAAATTCACCATTGTAAAACCAAACTGATCATTTTTAATTCCGCGAGCAGTATTAGCATTAGCCCAATCACATCGAAATAAGACAACTTTCCATTTTCCATAGTAATCCAACTCAATAATGTTGGTTAGAAGTCTGTAATACTCCACATTTCCCTCGACAGGATTATTGTCCCTAGCACTAGCGTAACTTTTAATTAAAGAATTAGCAACTACTCCATAATTTTGAGTTCTCCTCAATCTCTCGTGATATTTGGTATGAAATCTGAATCCATTCATCATGAAGCCACTATATCTTTTTACTACTCGATTCGGACCTTGGGAAAACCATTTAACTTAGTCATTAACGACATTCCCACTCCAAACCTATTGAATCAAAAGTAAATTGAGTAATTGTAAATGTTATGAGAAAACATTATTATTTGTCAATAAAATGTTGAGTTGTATACCGTTTGGCTTAACCATTCATGAAAAGATTCTGCGAATAACCTATTAATCTCGCGATGTTGTAATCTTCGTGAGCGTGAACGAGATCTTAAGATTTGTTTGTATCACTATGTTAAAAACATGTTTAATTCGTTAAAAAATAAACAAATCAAAAAAAGATGAATATTTATCATATTCTAGAACTTACTTGCGTAATGGTTCAAGTGCATAGTGGTGGAAAAGAACATATCTATGTGCTTGTATCCAAGATCGGTCATTTAATTCTGCAATTTCAACTTTGCCGATTGGTTCTCCATAACTTTGAAATAAATAAGTTTCGGCCAAGTTAGGATCATTGAGTCTGGCATTTTTACTTGGTCTATTCAATCTTGTTTCAACATCTTCTAAATATCTAGAACAAAATGTCATACACTCCTCTGCCAAGTAGCCTTCAGTAATTGATCCTTCCGAATAACGCTTGTAACGGTAATAAGACTTCAATTTGCTTAGGAACCTAAACACTATATACAACATTATCAAAACTAGTAACTATAGGTATAAAGGTAAATGCCTTTGAAATAAATTAGCACCTTTCAATTGGATACATCCAACGATAGAAAACTGGCCCACCAATTATTGCTTCACGAGGGAGATGAATGACAAGGTGCGCCATAATAGTGAATAAGGAAGGTGGAAAGATCTTCTCCAAATTGCATAATGTCAAAGCGGCTCGATCTTGTA
Source organism: Gossypium hirsutum (assembly GCF_007990345.1). Taxonomy (NCBI): domain Eukaryota; kingdom Viridiplantae; phylum Streptophyta; class Magnoliopsida; order Malvales; family Malvaceae; genus Gossypium; species Gossypium hirsutum. The sequence goes on from NC_053428.1 coordinate 29,799,558, forward strand.
CTTTTTCAAGTTCTTCAACATTCAGAACTTTGCCACAAATTGCTTTCATTATATTGGATAGTTCAATTATACAGGACGTTACCTTCTTTGACATACAGCACCGTAAAGCAACTGGAAGTAGATCTTACATCAAGATGTGATAGTCATGTGATTTTAATGAATATAGTCTTCAATCTTTAAGACTTACACATCGAGATATATTTGATGCATACGTATTTGGAACCTTTATATCATTCAACACCGTGCAGAACATTTCTTTCTATTCCTTTGACATTGCAAAAATTGTAGGCGGCAACCAATATTTTCCATTAGGAAGTACTTGGGGATAAAGATCACGCCTAATTCCCATATGAACTAAATCAAGTCGACTCTGAAGATTATCTTTTGATTTACCATCGACGTTCAAAATTATCTGGACGATGTTCTCGTAGACATTCTTCTCAATATGCATCACATCAAGATTGTGGCATAATATGTGATGCTCCCAATAAGGCAACTAAAAAAAATACTTCTTTTCTTTCACAAGTCCGCCTCATTAGGGTCATCCTCATCGTCAAATTCATCATCAGATTCATCCCTCGATCGTCTATTTGTTTGCCTGTTAGATGGTTGATTCAACTTCCCGTAACTGAAATCCATAGCTTTTAACATGAATAAGATTTCAGATCCAATGGTCTACTCAGGAGCTTTTTTCAACTCTTCAGTACCGTCAAATAAAGCCCTCTAAAATCTATAGCTATGATTTTCATCTAACCACCGACGATGCCCCATATAGCAGAACTTCTTCCCATTATATAACCACTGTGAACACGTTTGAGCAGCACAACAAGGACAAGCATAACATCCTCTGGTACTCCAACCAAATAAATTCGCATATGCCGAGAAATCATTAATTGTCCACAGCAAAGCAGTATGTAGGTAAAAGTTCTCCTTTCTCAATACATCATACGTCTCAACACCCGCCCATAATTGTTTTAACTCTTCAATAAGTGGCTGCAGATATATGTCAATATCATTTCCGAGGCCTTTCTCTCCAGGGATAATCATAGATAATATCAAAGAAGATTGCTTCATGCAGAGCCGTGAAGGCAAATTATAAGGAACAAGGACCACAGGCCAAGTATTGTACGAGGTGCTCATGATTTTAAAAGGATTAAATCCGTCAGATGCTAACCCTAGCCTTACACTCTGAGGATCACTTGCAAAGCTTGAAAATTTATTGTCAAATGATTTCCATGCTAAAGAATCTGCAGGATGCCTTAATAATCCATTATCCGTTCGTTGATCATGATGCCACGTCATAAACTCGGTTATCTTTGACGACATGAATACCCTTTGAAGCCTTGGGATTAGCAGGAAATATCGCAAAATCTTGTTCGGCTTCCTTATTGACTGTGGCCCATATTCATCCTCATTAACATCTTCTGCATCTCTATTCATCCAACGAGATTTACCGCAAACATGACAAGACTGTTGATTTCTCCGATCATCCCAATACAACATGCAATCATTTGGGCAACTATGAATTTTGTTGTACCCAAGGCCCAAATCTTTTATCATTTTCTTCATGTCTTTACATGATTGAGGGATTTTTGCAAATGGGAACATTTCTCTCAAAAGCTCTAACAGCATTGTCAAAGAGTTTTCGGTCCACCCTCCTAAACATTTAGTGGAAAAGGCAAATACAGAATGATATTTTCAAAAATTTTGATCCCTCATAAAGTTCTTCATTCATTTCACCAAGTAACGTGTAGAACTTCGCCGCTTCTTCATTCGGTTGTTCATCCGGTACACTTCTTCTCGTTTCCATAAAAGTATTCCCACAGATATTATAATCATCGGATGCAACATAGTTTGGTGGAAATGATTGAAAACCTTCACTCCGCATATTAAATGCATCCCGCATCATACCTTCCATGTCATATTCTCTAACATACTGACGGTAACCACTATAAGGATAACCCGGATTAATCGTCGAAGAGGCTCCACTAGGTGTACACTCTCCATGGAAAATCCATTTTTTATACCCCCGAATGAAGCCATAACAATTAGATGTTCGTAGATAACTTCACGATAATGCCAATAGATATTGCCACACTTCTTCCACAGGCAAAGAATCATATTCTCTTGGCTTGAATTGTGAAATGCAAAATCTAAAAAATATTGCACTCCATTTTGATACTCGTTGCTTGCCCTTGAGAAATTCATCCAAGTCCTATCCATTTCGTAGTTGTTGAAGTCTAAAGTTGGCAATAAGTTACACGAGTAAGTTATTTATTATGTAAGTCTTGATATGATATATATTTATGTTTTATGTAAGTTATGTAGATTATGTAAGTTATGAAATTTTAACTTTAAACTATATGCTTTTAAGGAAATTATTAGATTAAACTACATGTATTAGTTAAGTTATGTAAGTTGTTATGTACATTATGTAAGTTATGTGAGTTATGTAAGTTGTTATGTAAATTATGTAAGTTATATGAGTTATGTAAGTTATGTAATTTATTTAAGTAATGATTAATATTAATACTATTTTGATAAAAATTAGTTATAACTTTTAAAGACATTTAAAATTATTAAATATTAAAATCAAACATTATTTATATAAAACAATTGTAATTTGAATATAATAATATCAAAAAGAATCGTAGTTTAATTTTTATATTATAATATATTTAAACAATGATCAATATTATTATATTGATAAAATTATTTATAAGTGGCCCTTCAGTCGTTGAAATTTTTAAATCTTTTTTAAGGTCGATAGAATTATTTATAAGCTTCATAGAACTTTTTTTGAAATCTTTTTTTTTATACAAATACATTTAAAATTATTAAATATTAAAATCAAACATTATTAATATAAAAAAATAGTAATTTGAATATAATAATATCAAAAAGAATCGTAGTTTAATTTTTATAAGTAAATTGGAAATAAATTAAGGTTATATAAATATTCAATAGTAAATGAGCTCGATAGAACTTTTTTCAAGTCTTTTTGAATTTTTTAAGATTCATCATACGTGGCGTTGTTACACCTAGGGAGGATCCATTATATCTTACAGCTCGATATAAGGCAACCCGTCAGGTTTCCAGCCTATATACTTTGAATCTTTAAAATATTTAAAATAAGGTTGGAGAGAAGGTCAGCTATTGTTGTAATTTTAATGGACAAGCAAGCTACATGGTAATAAAATTAATTCATACTTATTCATACTTATTCATACTCCACTCTTACCAGCAAACAGAGGCTGGAGTCAAAAAAGTAATATTTGTTAAGTAATTTAAAGTGAAAATGCATAGAAATAAGGAAAAAAATTTAGCAACGAAACCTGTACCTAGAACAGATGTCAATGGCTGTGGTGTATTTAGTTGCACCAAATATTAATTCAGGTGCTCGATAGTACCTAGAACAGATGTAAGATTATAAGAGTAGCACCAAATATATTTCAGTTTAAACAAATATAAAAACTTTATCTATATCAGTACCAAATATTAATTCGAAGATTAAATGGCAGCTTCAGTTGAACCAATAGTTGCAGGAGGAGCAAGAAGCAGTAACTGAAATACATACAACATTAATTCACTAATACAGACACATGTAAGATTATAAGAGTAGCACCAAATATATTTCAGTTTAAGCAAATATAAAAACTTTATTTATATCAGTATCAAATATTAATTCGAAGATTAAATGGCAGCTTCAATTGAACTAATAGTTGCAGGAGGAGCAGGAAGCAGTAACTGATGCTGAATCTGGTCCAAACAGAAAGTGTTTTTTTTTAGTGAAGCAGCAATCAAAAGAAAAATATGATATGCCTTTGTATATATGCCATAGATATTTTGGGTTAACCTCATCTGAATTCCTAAAAGCATCAAAACCAGATAATGGATTCTAATTTTCCCAAATAAGCTAATTTAATTATAGAGAGAAATGAATCAAGCTGAAAAATGAATGTTATCTGCCATAATATGGCTACTTGCTATATTATGCCATGATACAAGCAAATAACATAATTATAACATGAAAACAGAAATATTGCATATTGTATATAATACAAATTATTTATGTATCAAATTTTATAAGAATATAAAATAATTTAAACATGATCGCATCATGAGATAAACGAATGAACACAGATGGGTACACAAGTTGTCAAGTCTACTTCCATCAAAATCAGATAGTAAAATTCATAAGTAGTTAAAAACTGTAAGAATCAATAATAACTAACTTTAGCTTGTGAAGCAACAAAATGACATAAGCTGACACAGATGGGAAAACATTAGCAAGCTTGCAAGCAGTCAACAAAGCATCTTGAACTCTAGCAATCTGGTAAGTGTTTGAAGTTAAATACATTAGCTTAAGCCATCAATATTTTTGAGGTATTGAGAAGGAAATAAAAGGAAAGCTTTCGATGGTGCAAACACTAACAATGAAAATGAAGGAGGCCATATAACAATGATTTTAGGAAGACTTAAAAAAAAACTTTCTTTTATAACTTTTCAAAGTAAATTTTTTTTTAATTTCAATCTTGTAGGAAAGCAAAAACTATATATGTGGTAATCCATAATATATGCATATACTTGAGAGAGTGCTTTTAGTTGGAGTGGGAAACCAATAATAACAAGTAATGAGATTTCTATCAATCAAATCATCCCCTTTGAAGGCATTGTAATAACAGAATCTGCAGTATATCATCACTAGGAATGATAAAAAAAATGAAAAATCAAAACTCAAAAGACATACCCTTAATCATAAGCTTGTGGAAGTTTAAAGTAGCTTATTCCAAACATAGCAGCAACTAGCTGTTATCGACTTAAAAGGATATGCCAAAAAGCTGCAATTAGATACTAATATTTTACCCTTGAGTGCATATAAATCTCCTTTTTACAATTTATTGCATAAAGCTTGTGGAAGTTTAAAGTAGCTTATTCCAAACATAGCAGCAACTAGCTGTTATCGACTTAAAAGGATATGCCAAAAAGCTGCAATTAGATACTAATATTTTACCCTTGAATGTATATAAATCTCCTTTTTACAATTTATTGCATAACATTTCTGAGTCCTAGACTCGTTAATCCACAATTGGCCCCTAAGGCTTGTTTTCAATTCCTTTAACATAACATTTCAAACATATCGATATCAAAACATTCTATTATCAATCATATTTCCAAGTTACCATTTATAATGTCAATTAATTCATTCATTCTAGGGTCCTTCGACTTGTTTGAATCCACTTCAGCCCCTAAGGCTCAGTTTCATTTGATTTACATACTTTGTCATATGATTACTACATTTAGTATACATTTAATCACCAAACATATTAATAAAATCCTAATAACCTAACTTGGATTTTCAAAACAGATACTCGAATTAGTCAATCTGCATCTCAAACTGACACTGTAATGTATCATCCGCAAAATATCTTAATAAAACCAGACATCAAAAGAAGCAAGTGTTCCTTCCCGTCCCTTGCTTTACCCCCATTTTTACTTTGAGAATATCTTAATAGTTTTGGTTCTCATTTATGTCAAACATCTCAATGAAAAATAGTTAGATAGTTATAAACCAACAAATGATAGCATATGAAAAACCCAAACGTACCAGTATGAAGATAAATCTCTCGATTCATCTACTTCATGCTTTCAACAGCCAGACATGAAAGTGAACAATTGACCACTTTCAACACGCAAACGCCTTTAACAGAAATACAGTTTAAATTGTATAGCCATTGCAACCTTGCTAGCTTTGAACGAACTAATTCAGTGGTATACGCACCTTTGAAAAGAATTGGAAACTTCAATTTAACTGGAAGATATAAATATTTACCCCAGAAAAGAGGATAAGAAACTTCAATGGAGTTTGCAAAAAAGGAGATTTATATGCATACCCTTGCTTGCTAATGTTGAAAGTATATGAAAATGATTGAAATTCCTCCAAAACCCATAGGTTAAACAAAGAAGAAATAAATTGTTCTCAAATAAAAGAACAACTTACCTGATATTTTACACTCCGGTGAAGCAAACGAGTAACCTCCAAAACAGAAAAACGATTCAAGTCAGATGTATGTTAGCTCGACAATGAATCTTAACCGTGTCTGCTGATTCTTTTGGGGGAAATTTAGGGATTAGAAGAAATTAGAGAATTGGGGAAATCTGTTTTGGGTTGGGGGGAATGCCTGTCGGGCATGAGAAAGAAGCAAACATTTCAAGGAAAACGACACCGTTCAAGGTAAACAATTATGTTTTTTTGCTATTTTAAAACGATGCCGTTTACTATTTTAATTTTTTGTAAATCTCCAATTTAATTTTACTTAAATCCCTTAAATCTTTATAAATACTTAAAGTAAATTTATTTAAACCTAATGATATTGTTTTAATTTTTTTATAAATATATACATGTTATTTTCATTTGATATTTATTAATTTTTTAAATATAAACAAGTTAAATATTTTTAATTATATTTTTTTCTATTAGTTGTTGAATTATATGTAAGTTGTGGATTTAGTCATTTTACTTTCATTTTGTTATTTTTAGTCATTTTAATTTTCAAATTTTAAAATTATAGTATTAATTAAATGGTAGCTATTAAATTCATTAAGTTTTGCTATTTCTAAAATCTAATGTAACAAACATATTACTCACAAAAAGCCAGTTACGGATTTAACGGTTGTCATTTGTGTCAAAATTAATATTTTAAAATTCGAAAAGTATATATAGGGACCAATAATAATCTAATTGGATAACATGAACTCAACCTACAACTTTACGCACAATACCAAGGCTAATAGCATAATTTAACCAAATTATATAATTGCTATCATTTGAGTCACCATGACTAAAATTTTAAATTTTGAAAAGTACAAACGATAAAATTGATCGATTTGAAAAATACAGGGATTAAAACTAATCAAATTAAAATATAAGGACTAAATACACATTTTACATATAGTACATGGGATAATAGCATAATTTGCCTTTTTTTTTAAAAATTAATACAACTATGATTCAAACCCATATTACTCTAGAGTACATATGAAAACGACGAAGTTTAATTTAAAGTACTATGTTTTTTGCGTCGTTTTTAAAAAAATGCCGCTAATCCCCTAAATCTTCATATAAAACGATGCCGTTTACGTTATACTTTTTTTTGCTTTTTGTGGCATTTTAAAAAAAAACGCCGGTACTCCCCTAAAAATCCAATTAAAACGACACCGTTTTCATTAAACTGCTATTTTTTTGCGACGTTTTTTAAATAAACGCCACTAATCTCTTAGTTTTTATATTTCATTTTTATTTGTTATATTCTATGACAATTTTAAGTTTAAATTTCACTTAAATAAATTAAGTGTAGAGGAATTAATTTGAATTGAATTATTTTTAATATATCAAAATATTTTTAGATTAAATCTTAAACCATTTCATTTATATAAAGTTTATCTATTATCTCTTAAATAATTTAAACTGTAATTATAATTTTAATATAATATTCAAATTAATATTATCTCTTTTACAATTATATAAGAAATCGTTTAATATATAAATTAAAAAATACTACTTAATCATAACCCTAAACCTTTAACCCCTGTCCCATAAACACTAAACTCTAAGGTGCTCTAAATTATAAAGCCTAAATCATTAACCCTAAATATAAAATGATGTTATATCAATAATTGTGTTAATAATTTACAATAATTGGATCAAATTAAAGTTCATGTATACAATTGCACACTAAACCGTTGTTCATGTATGCTTTTGGGATTTAACCTATCTTGATATATTTATTTTTTAAAATAATAATTTATATTTATCTTATTTAGATTTATATTATAAAAAATCCAAGATACACAAGTTATGTAGTTCACCATATTTATCCCCAAACCCTAAAAATTAAATCATAAACCCCGCACCTCGCACCCCACACCTCAAACCCTAAACCCCAAATCATAAACCCTAATCTTAGACCAACATCACCTTAAACCCTAAATATATATATATTACAAGGGACAAAGATAATTAAAAAAGAATTTTATTGCTTATCTAAACTCTAAACCTCTTAACCCCTATCTCATAAACACTAAACCCTTAACCCCAAACCCTTACACCTTAAACTCCAACCCTAACCCCTAAACCTTAAATCATAATCCCTAAACCCATAATTCATCATAAACCTTCAAATACTAGTTAACTCTTAAACCTTAAACCCTAAATCATATATCTTAAACCAGAGTTAACTCATAAACCTTAAACCCATATATCTTAAACCATAAACCTTAAACTATAATGATAATTAATTTAATATTTTAAATTCAATACTATCTCTTTTACGATTATATAAGAAAATATTTAATATATTGTATAACCATAAATTTTAATAATTATTGTTTTAAGGGTTTAGATTAGTGTTTATGATTTTTTAAGGTTTAGGGGTTATATGACTTTTAGCGGTGTTTTACCAAAAGCGCCGCTAATGCTCTGGTCTTTAGCGGTGATTTACCAAAAGCGCCGCTAATGCTCTATTTTTAGCGGCGTTTTTTACTAAAACGCCTCTATTGCTTTGTTTTTAGCGGCGTTTTACCAAAAATGCCGCCATTGCTCTGTGTTTTACAATTTTTGCGACCGCTAAAGCCCTATTTTCATGTAGTGTTGATGAGAAGGCAGTGTCAACAATTCAGTTATGCCTTATGAACAATATATTGTAGGAGATACTTACAGAGAAAATGACAGCAACCTTTTGGAGGAAATTGGAAGTCATTTACGTGACAAAGTCTCTTGCAAATCGCTTGGTATTGAAACAACAATTATACACATTTCGCATAACAGAAGATAAGTCTATTAGAGCTCATATCAATGAATTTGTTACTCTCCTTAATGGCTTGAAGAATGTCGAGGCCAACATAGATGATAAAGAACAAGCTATGTCATTGCTTTTTTCTTTGCCTCATTTATACAAAAATTCAAGGAAACTTTGATTTGTAGCAGAGAGAGACCTCATTTGAGGACGTGAAGGGAAACTTATTAAGCAAGAATAAACTCGACAATGAGTTAGGTTCAAAAAACAAGTCAGATGGGCAAGCCTCAATTTTGGTTGTTAGAGGAAGACAACAGTCTAAAGATTCGGGTCAAAAAAGATTTAAGGCGAGATCGAAATCAAGAAATCGCAATAAGCAATGTGACTATTGCAAAAAGATAGGTCACATCAAAGCAGATAAACTGTAGAATAAAAATAAAAGGGCCATCAAAGAGGATGAGAAAGGGAACTAGAAAGTTGATGTAGCCGAGGACAGAGGTGATGATTTATTGCTAATGTCAATGACTAAAAGGTCTAAGTTCACATCTGAGCAAATCTTGAATTCGGGTTGTTCCTACCATGTGTGTCTCAACAGAGATCGGTTCTCCACATACAGTTCGATTAAAGGGGGAGTTGTATTTATGAGAAATAACTCACCCTACAAAATAACTAGCATTGATACCATTCAGATTAGGATGCATGATAGGATATTCAAAACATTATCAGATGTTGGGCATGTGCCTGATTTAAAAAAGAATTTCCTCTCTTTGGGTATTCTAGACTCAAATGGGTGTAAGATCGTCATTAAGTCAAATGGCTTAAAAGTAGCTTATGGAGCTCTTGTTTTGATGATAGGACAGAAAGTCAACAGCCTATACATTTTACCAAGTTCAACGGTGTCTGGTTTAGCAGTAATTACGAAAGCAAAGGTAAAATCATTGCCATGTCATGACGATGACTCTCCTAACGTCGCGACGACACGAAAAAATTACCTCTTTACGGATTCTAAATCAACTTAGTTATGGCATATACGATTCGTCATATGAGAAAAAAAAGGTATGATTGTTTTGAGCAAAAGAGGTCTTCTCAAAGGTACCAGAGCTGGAAAATTAGATTTCTGCGAGCATTGCATTTATGGGAAGCAAACTTAAGTCATCTTCAATTTGGCAGTGCATAGAAAAAGGAGACCATTGACTATATTCATTCTGATTTATGTGGTTCGGCTCTAGTTGTCTCCAAAGAAGCTAGCAGATATCTTCTAACTTTTATCAATTACCACTTTAGGAAAGTTTGGGTTTATTTCTTGAAGCACAAGAATGAAGTTTTCGAGATCTTCAAGCAGTGAAATACCTTACTAGAAAGCAGACTGAAAAGTCCATAAAGCAGTTAAAAACAAACAATGGTCTCGAGTTCTATTTAGCGGAGTTTAATAATTTCTGAAAATGAGAAGGAATCGAAAGACATCGCATCATTGTTGGTACCCTGCAGCTTTACTTGAGAAAGCTCGATGCATGCTTTCCAACGTAGACTTAGAAAAGGAGTTTTGGGCCAAAGTAGTTAACCTAGCAAGTTATTTGGTGAACTGGTCTCCACTTTACACATTGAATTGAAAAGTTCCTAAAGAGATTTGGTCTGGTAATCCTCTTAATTACTCTAACCTTAAAGTATTCAATTGTCCTGCTTATACTCGAGTTAGTTAGGGAAAGCTTGAACCAAGGGCCGTGAAGTTTATCTGTCTAGGTTTTGCTATCGGGATAAAAGGTTATAAAATTATGATGCCCAAAAACAAGTAAGATCATTGTCAGTAGAGATGTTCTGTTTGATGAAACATCAATAATCCTGTCAAAAAGAGGTCACCAGGTCAAAACAACACTGAAAAGTCGAATGTTTCAAGCAAGGAGGAGCTAGAAACAAAACAAACGATAACATCACGACGTTTACTAAGCCCAATGTTAGGCTCATGATTGGAATAATTATTAGTGCAATATTTTGGATGACTGAATCTCTTTTTCATCTTTCTCTTTTATTAGTAGATCATAGCTACTAATATTTGATATGATTCTTCCAAATGGATGCATGTTTGGTCGGTTATGTAAATATTTGATGCAAATTTATTTTTTGATATTTTAACAAACTGATAACTAAATTTAATGATATAATCAAATTTGTGTTGCTTATAAATTTTTAATAACTTCGGTATTTATATTTTTTTCATTCTAACAAATAAATACAAATATATTAATTAAAATTTTTGATTAACGATTTCTATCATTGATCGTTATCATACCACATCAAAAAAATTTAAGAATTCATAAAATTAATAAAAATTTAAGGATGAATTTCAGACATATGAACATTGACATTCACTTGTCTAAGTTAATTCTAAATGTAGTTTTAAAATTATAAAAAAAATTAAAATTTTAAAATTATATAAAAACAATAAATAGTAGTAAATTCCATTTTTTAAATAAATTTTTGAAATTTTGGTGTTTGATATATTTTTGTAACCCCGAAAGAATATTTACGTATAAGCTAATAAAATCTAAAACACGAATTATGAGATTCAAAACCATTACCACATGATTAAAAATTTTATGTTTTACGATTTATGTTAAACAAATCTTTTAATAATAAATCTTTTATTATTAAATTTATGTTTTACCAATGTAAAGGCAACCAATATTATAAATCCCTGTAGGGGAGAAACATGAGGAGGACATCTTAGTATGGGGCCTGTACCCAACTATGTTTATACCATGAATTTGGGTTATAATTGATTTCTTCTACAATCCCTAAGGATGGGTCCGCATAGGGTTTTTTGGAGGGGACTTCGGAAGGTGAGAACCCTTCTAAAGATTCGACTTTTTGGGTGGAGATTTGGCCATGGCATTCTCTCAACCGCTAAGAGATGTGCTATTTTCTCTCAATGTGCAAATCCTAGGTGTCCTCGGTATGAAGCTCCAAAGGAGGATGCCATGCATGCTCTAATTTCATATAGTATTCATAATGAATTGCTCTGATTGTCTTTTTATAGTGCAATCAACTAGCTAGAGGAGGCAATGTGGAAGATGGACAAGAAAGCCTTCAATAGTTTTCTTGTACTCCTTTGGAAACTGTAGGAGGCTAGGAATATGATCATTATCTAGGGATAGGATGTTTCCTTGCAAGATGTGGTGTTGAGAGCTGAGTCCTTTCATCATGAGTTTTGGGTACACAACCTCTTATATGCATTGTTGGTTCCTAGATGTTCGATCGTGGCTCGTTGGTCTTTGCCTTATGAAGATGAGGTCAAAATTAATGTTGATGTAGTAGGGAATGCGAAGACGAGCGTTGCTTATTATGATGTTGTTGTTCATGGCCATGAGGGAATGGTGATCGTCAAACTTACTTTCTCAATTGTAGAGGCCTTTGATGCTCATTCGACCGAAGCTCTATCTTTATTTTGTGCTACTAAGAAGGCCCTTGAGAAGAGTTTTTCCAAAGTCGTTCTAAAATATGATTGCCCTTTTGTTGTTAATAAGTTTTATAGTGAGGCTTTAGATTTATCTTGTTATGGTCGTATTGTTAGTGAGGCCCTAGTTGTTTGTAATTCGTTTGGTGTTGCTAGTTTTTCTTTTGCTCACAGGTCAGCCAATCGTGTCACCCATTGTTTAGCACATTGATTGATAGATAGGAATGATGCTTTGGATTTCGGTTTAGATTATCCGGATTTCATCCATCGATTGTTAGTGGATGATATTTTGTAGTTTGATATGATTTTTACCCTTATTGGGCTTTTTCTTTAAAAAAAAGGCTTAATGACAAATTTAGCCACTGACGTTTGCATATTTTATCAAAATGGCCCTAATTGTATTTTGGAGCCTTTTTTGGCCATCAACCTTTGTTCTTTTTTCAATCTGTTTTTTCTAACAGATTTAATGAAAATACCGTTAAAAATGTTAACGGGGATGACGTGAAATATTTTTAATGAGATATAATTTATTACTTAGATAATTCAATAAGATAATTACATGTGAAAAATAATAAAATAAAAATAATACATTAAATTAAAAAAATAACTCTTAATTAAAAGAAAATAAACATAATTATCTAAAAAAATTAACTTGGTAAAAAAACTTCTCAGTAAACAAACGTATGAAAGATTGAAACCTTTTGAAAGAAAAGAAAATTTGAAACATTGAATTTATTCATTAAATCTATTTAAAAAAAGCAAATTAAAAAAAAAAGAACAAAGGTTGATGACAAAAAAATATTCAAAAATACAATTAGAGCTATTTTGACAAAATATGCAAACGTTACTTACCAAATTTATCATTTAAGTCTAAAAAAATACTATTAAATTTGTTTGGAACTTAAGCTTGGGCCACAATTTTATGAATTATGTTTGGCCTTTAACTTATGTAAAACTGTTGTTATCCAAAAACACCCAATGAAATGAATCTCATTCGATTTGTCCGACCCAAGGCTCTTGTCTGCTGTTTACTTCTCTCCCCTCTGATTTTGGCTTAAGATAAAAGATTAAAACATCATATGAAAAAATAATACAAAATATAAACACATAAATTATCTAAAAAATGTATAATAAAAATCATTAAGTTATTATCAACTGTCAACCATTTACTTTGCTTAAGTAGTCTTTTACATCAAATCTCGAGTTTAAATCTAAATAACCCTTTTTCTTTACTTTTGAATGAAAAAATGTTATCATCAATTATGACATGTTAAAGTATACACTTAGATAACCACAAAAGTTAGGTGAGTTGTCAAGTCTCTCTTACTTTAATCAGTGATTGAGGGTTCGGTCCTTATTTTGAGTATGAAGTAACTTTAAAACTCGTGAACAACATCTATTCCTTTAATAGGCCTATAGAATAAAAAAATTAGTTATTGAATTTGCTCCAATAGATACATTGAAAAATCAAAAAATATATACAATTATATATATTTCAAATTAACTCATTTTTCTTCATAGTTTTAATCAAAAACTCATATTTTCTTTTCTTTGCACCCAGTTCCACTGCCATGGATGCATTACTAGGATATCATATAAAATTTTCTTAATCATAGTTCAATCAAGTTTGTTTATGTTAGTCTATATACCTTTTTAAATTTAAAAAGACTGGATTAAATTATTCCAAAGGGCTCAAAATCTTTCATATTTTAATTTAGAGCTAAATTTTTTACTTCTTAATTTATTTTTTAAGTCTATTATTTTTGTCAATATCTTCTCAAATATCTTTTTTTTTTAGTCTCTTCTAACAGTAATTAAAGTAAAACTGTCTCAAAATTTATATAACAAGAATTATTAAGTTATCAAAATTACGAACATAAGAAAAAAAAAAAAAGAAACCAAGTCTCCCCCGAAACCCAGATTTTCTTTGTCTTTTCTCGGTGTTTTTTTTTTTTGTGAGTGCACCCAGTTCCAATTTCCTGGATCAGATACCGAAGCATTCAAATGTGAACTTTATTATTAAAGTGCCTAACCCTGTTAATACCACTTCAACAGGGTTGAGCCGCCAGTTCTAACACCATGGGGCACACTCATTACACTATATCAGATACGTACTAGGTCAGGTTTTCTTTTTCGTAGTTAGTGCCATTTTTTGTGTGTTTCAATCAGTCGCTCCCATCATTGTCTACCTTTTTTATCTTATTGTTTAGCCCACACTTACGATTTTACTACCTCTGATTTGTCATTTCATACACAGAGTGGTAACTAAATCAGCAATCCATCATTGTGAAAAACAGGCATTGTCTCCTACTTTCTGGTATGTGATTCAGTGAAAGTGTCATCATTAGGTGTGTTTTCCCTCCCTTTTTTTGTGTGCTAAAACCCTTATAGAAACCGTACTTGTGACAAGAATTCATGTAGTTTTGACTTCAAAGGATGATTGATTTGAATGAATATGTGCACTGTTTTGAATGCCTACTGTTTGTTAATTTGCATTCAAGGAGAGGACATATCTTTCTTGGAAAGCAGCTTCATATATCATCCTCAAGCTTTCTTCTTTTTTTTTTCCTTTTTCTTTTTTATTATTTTCTTTTGATTGAAATGGCCAAGCTTGCTTTCATATACCTTGTCTTTTTGTTTAAAAACAATTTCATTGATCATTGCTTTCAACTTTTCTATATGGACTCTCCACCATGCTCAAAAGAAAACATTTTTTTTCTCCAATGAATCTTATTCTTCTTTGGGTCCCTGAAACCACTCACAAAGTTGACAACAACACAATTCAATTGCCAAGTATATGCACACGTATTTTGGCATTCATTGATGCAAATAACACTCAATGATGTCTAGGTCATGATCTAGTAACTATAGCTGTATAGTATTACTTCCATGATGATTTTAGCGTGTTTAGTTTATGTCACTTTACATGATTTCCATGTTTATGTTGGGATATATGTTAGACACAGAAATCAAATAGGAGTACTTCAAAAAAAATTTAATTAAAGTTAGGAATGATTTTCAAACTGTTAATTATTTATTTCTTATCTCGTATTTTATTTGAATGTTATATAAGAATATTTATAAATGAAGGTTTCTCCATCAAAATAGCTTTAATAACCCAAGGGTACTTTAATCTGTAAGTGGATTTTCATGGCTCACTATTTACAGTGAATCAACCATGGGAACCTCAATGCATTATATTTACTTCAACAGAATAATGAAAACTTGAAAAGAAATATCTGAAACAGGAAAAAAGCAATATATAGGCTTGTGCTTTCTTGTCTGTCCCTTACTTAATTGTAGGGACAAAGATGCTTTTAATCAATAAGTGAATTCAACTTTCTCTCGATGGATAATTTGCATCTATATTACTTTAGTGTTTTATTTTGCTTGAAGTATTAATATTTAACATTAGTATTCAGTATTGTTCAGAAATGAACATGGGATATAAAGAAAACCTTTAAAAATTTTGAATATATTTATGAAACACATACTTATATATTTTATACTCATATCTAAGTCAGAATTATTGACTATTACACTTATAAATAGAACCAGAACCCACTTCTAAGTAAAAAAAGAAAGCCTCTTACAAATCACATCGTCCTGTACCCTTCACACTGTGCTTTCCTTTTTTGAAGTGTTCCTTTCTCTAGATAACTCTCATGCCAAAAAAAAAAGAAGAGGAAAACAAAGCTATCAAAAGCTATACAATGATTTAATACAGATGCTAATGCTATGCGTTATCATAAAGCAGTTATACTGATTAAATTCCTTAGGTTCTTACAAGAGCTAAAAGTAAAACTAAAAAGACAATAAAAAAAGAAAGGGAGAACCATTTATCACTGGTCTTTCAATAATACTTTAGGAGACCCTACTGTTATATAGAACCTATGTTAATTCACCTAAAAGAACTTCATCATACACCGTTGATCTTGATCATACATCTGGTTGGTTCTTTATTTTTGTGACATTTGATGCATCTTTGGTCTTATTTGTTGATAACTTGCAAGAACCTAATCTGCATGGGTCAGCTTCGATCAACAGTTGAACAACCTCGTTCATTGTTGGACGTTGGGATGGGTTCTTGCATGTACAACGCATGGCGGTTCTTAGAACCTGAATCATTTCATCCTTAAATGAAGTAGACAAACTCTTGTCTAAGGCCTCCATTACACCTTCCTTTGTGTCCAGTTTCGTTGAAACCCAGTAAACAAGGTTCTTGTTCTCTCCAAAATCTGACTCTACTGGTTTTTTACCAGTTATTAGTTCCATCAACACCACTCCATAGCTATATACATCACACTTTGTTGTTGCTTTATTTGAATAGGCATATTCTGTCAAAAGTCATCATTTAGATTTTAGTCAATCAGTTTGAGTAAACTAAAAACTAGATTCCATATCAAATATGTAGTTATGACTTTTTTAAAACTCTTCAAACACATGAAAATTTAAAAAAATAATAATTAATCTATTTTAATAAGAACATCCATATTCGAGTGTAAGGTGAACTATAAATTATATATATATATGTGTGTGTTTAGGATCTCTATTGGATAAATTAGTCAGAATCCACCCTATATTGGCGACATTAAAATGGAAACCTATGTTACTCTTAGACTTGATATCGGATATCATCTTCCAAGGAACCTCCAAGATTTTCATAGATTTTGAGGGCCCTTGGAGGATTATGTCCTCGTATTAAACCGCAAATATACATCAAACATAACTAATGTATTTGAATACTTAAAATAAATGAAATATATTGGTCTCAACATGTAAACTCAAAGTAAAAACAAAAATATAAAGCTGCGTTTGTAACGTACGTAAATTATAATATCTTAATGAAGTGAAGTTGAATCAGAATATTACCAGGTGCCAAGTAACCATAGGTGCCTGCAATGACAGTATTGGTAGAATCTTTCCCTCTTGCTTGCAAAACCTTGGCTATTCCAAAATCTGCAACTTTGGGTTGATAATTAGCATCCAGTAGGATATTTGTTGACTTGATATCTCTGTGAATAATGGGTGGCATCAGATCATGGTGAAGATAAGCCAAGCCATGAGCCACCCCAAGGGCAATCTGATGTCTAGTAGGCCAGTCAAGAAAGAGCCATCCTTTGTGAAGAGCATCCCAGAGGTTCCCATTGGGCATAAACTCATAAACCAACAGGTTACGATCAAAACTTGAGAAGTAACTATATAGTTTAACTATGTTCTTATGCCTTATGCTTCCAAGTGTCTCAACTTCAGTCTTCATTCCTTTGTTAAATACCATCTGATGTTCTGAAAATGAATCTTTGGCCGTCTTACTCCATAGTTTCTTCACAGCAACAACCTCTCCACTTTTCAGTTCAATTCTGTAAACTATGCCAGATCCTCCATGCCCCACAATGTTCTTGTCAACCATTGCTCCAAAGATCTCATGTTGGTCAAAACATATTCTATGGAAACTCTTCATATCATATGAAAAGAATGATGAAGATAAGGTCTCGTCATGTTCTATTACAGCTCTCTGTTTACTTAAACGTCGTTTAAGAAACAGGAGAGTTCCAATGGTGATGATAATGGCTGCAACTATGATTGCCCACATTGAATTTACCTTCTTTTGGTTGTAAATCTGTGGACATATGGGGAAATTTTGGACATGGACTGGAACACAAAGACCTGGATTGCCTGAAAAGCTTTCAGCCAACCCTCCTTTAATCAATGAAAGAGGGATTGGTCCAGAAAGTTGATTGTTTGAAAAGTTGATGGAATTTGGCAACAAATCACTGAGACTCTCTGGGATTTTCCCAGTCAAACGATTGTTTGAAAGATCAAGAACATTGAGTGATTTCAGTAAAGAAAGTGAAGTGGGGATTGAGGAACCAAACTTGTTACCTTGCAACATAAGTAAATTGAGATTCCTCAAATTGCCAATCTCTGAAGGTATTGAACCAGACAGGAGATTGTTACTGAGATCAAGCTTCACCAGATTAATAGCTCTAGAGATTTCAGGAGGCAAAAAACCAGACAACTTATTGTTCTGCAAGAACAGTTCAGATAAGTTCCTAGCATTTTCAATTGAACTTGGAAAAGGGCCAGTAAAATCATTGTCACCCAAGTCAATGATTGAAGCATGAGGGAGGCCTAGAATTCCTTCTGGTATTGAACCCTCCAAATGATTATTACTAACTCGAAACCGAATAAGAGACTTACAGTTTGCATAACTTTCAGGCAACTTCCCAGAAAACTTGTTAGCTAAGACAAGCAAATACAGCAATTTACCTCCTTGACAAATCTCAGCTGGCAATGGACCTGAAAAGTTGTTTTCAGACAAGTCAAGAACAATCAATGGTGACGTCTTCCCCATGTTTTGAGGAAGTTCCCCCGAAAGGAAATTTCCATAGAGTGAAAGGAGTGTCAATTTTGTGGAATCTGCAATAACGCCAGGGATTTCTCCTGTAAGACTATTGTTATAAAGTTGAAGAACTCGAAGGTTAGGAAGTCGACATATAGAATCTGGAATGGATCCAGTCAACATGTTGACCGACATGTCCAAGTCTCCGAGCTTTGTCAGGTTTCCCAGTTCTTCAGGTATTGCCCCCGATAGGTGCTGATTGTAATAAAGTTCAAGCTGTTCCAAGTTCTTAATCAAACCAAGCTCCTTTGGAATCTGACCTGAAAGGAAATTCCCACTCAATTCAAGATCAACAAGTGAAGTCATGTTTCCTATCGATCTTGGGATCGGACCATACAACCTGCATGTCGTTAAGACCATAACTCTGAGTTTTGTCAGCCTTGAGATGTTCTCTGGAAGTTGCCATAAGTTCATTTCATCAACTTCATTGAAGTAGAGCTCTTCAAGATTGGTAAGATTTGTTATCGACATGGGAAAATCGCCTCGAAAGTAATTGTATGACAAATCAAGAACACGTAACGATGTCATTCTGAAGAAATCAGGAAGTGTTGCCCTTAGTGAAACAGAACTTATATTGAACTCTTCCAAGAGAGAACAGTTGACAACAGTGTTGAGAAAGTTCCCATGGAGATTGTTGCGGCTGATATCAAGAACCCGCAAAGCCGGCAGATACGAGCACACGTCGGCTGGAAAATCTCCGGAGAGTGACCAGGCTGAGAGGTTAATGCGTTCAACGTACCCTTTATCATTGCAGGTAACTCCAGTGAAATTGCAGTAACTATTCCCTCTCATGTCCCAATCAGATAAGGCCTTTCCTGATAGAGAAGCTTTCATGGCGTTGAAGAACTTAAACTGATGATCATCTGTTATAACTTGAGAAGAACAAAACATGAAACTAAGTAAGACTAGAAGGAGAAAAATAGCTTTGGGTGCCATTTGATAGGAGAAGAGGTGGCAGTTAAGGTGTTTGTTGCAGAGAAGGGGAAGAGAGTACATAAATGAGATGATTGAAGGGATCAATGGGTGCAGTAGTAATGAGCCTCAATGATGAAGGAAAAAGCAGGCTTTAAGCTGTTGCATTGAGAGAGATAAGAATGAGGTGTGTACTGTGCATATCTTTTGCATAAAGTGGCTTTCTTTTCTATGTATATAACCCACTAGCTCGTGTAGAGGAATAATATCCTTTAATCCGATATTAGTGTAAGTATTGAATATAATATGTATTTAAAATGAATATATATTTAAAAAATTTAAATTTTGTATTTATATCTAAATATATATTAACCATAAATGTTAAATATAAATATTTTTCTAAAAAAATAAAGAGTAAACATAGAATATTTCTACTTTATACAGATGAGATATTAGAATAATCTGCAACCCAATCCTGAGCATTGCATGTGGCCCCTCTTGATGTGATCACTCCTGCTTTCCCTTGGATGGTCATGGCCTAATGTTAATTTGACCCTTCAAATTTATGTTTTATACTTTTTTGTTTGAATATAGACGGTTTCAAAATTTCTTTAAATACATAAAAAAAATTAAAAATTAAATAAATCTATGTTAAACAAATACTAGTATCCGATCCTTGCAATAGCAATGTTGTGCAAGCTGCAGGTGATGTTACCAATATTGCCACCCACATCAGTATGATATTATATATAAGCATGACCATGTTTACAATGTTTGGGATATGTATTTTTGTAATAAAAGCAAATTGCATTTCTGGCATGACATAATGATTCCCCCATGCTGTACTTGGTACAATAATATACATATGTACAATTTATTTTATGGGTCCCTGTGTCTGTATACGTAGGGGATTTTAAAACAACCTATCTCATATCATTTAATTAAATTTATAAATCATAATAATCTATTAATTTTGTAAGAACTAGTGAAAAAAAGTAAGCTTGTGTGCATGAAAATTGAATCTGAAAATTTAGTGTAATGCAAATTAATGGATTTTTATCCTTGTGTCTCTCTTGTGTTTAAAATTTTTCTTTGAAAGTTAAATTTATTACTAACATTGTTTTACTATTATATGATTTTTAAGTGAGTATTATATTATATCAATTTTTTTATTACATATTTATTAAGTGAATAGTATATTAAACTAATAAATTTAATATAATTAAAATTTGAAATTTAAAAATAAAATAACTAATTTCTTAAAATTAAAAATAGAGGGTCAAAATTCTAAATTACTAAAGAGAAATTATTTTATGAGTTAACCCTTGGACTTTAATTTTGAAATTTAAAAAGTAAAATAACTAAAATTCTTAAAAATAAAAATAGAATGTCCAAATTCTAAATTAAGGAGAAATTATTTTTGCGAACCCTTTTCAATTATTTAATGATATTTTCTTACTTTTTTCCATGTTATTGTCACATATTTTTGTTACTTTTTTTATCTTGAACCTTGAAACTCAAAACCCTAATCTTGAACCCCAAACTCTAAATCCAAACTCTAAGTTCCAAACTTTGAATCCCAAACTCCGAACCCTGAACTCGATTCTCAAACCTTGAACCTCAAACTCGAACCCCGAATCCTAAGGGTGTGAGTTCGGGGTTTAAGGTTTAAGATTTAGAGTTTAAGATTTAAGGTTCGTGATTTGAGGTTTAGAGTTTGGTTTAAGGTTCAGGTTTGGTGTTCGAGTTCAAGGTTTAAGGTAAGAGTTCAGAGTAAAAGAATTATCAAAATTATTCATTAATGACATGGAAAAAATTGATAAAATGTCATTAAATAATTAGAAAAAAGACGATAACTAATGTGATGAAAAAGTTTGATAAAATAATTTGTCATTAAGAAGAGTAAAGGACTGTGTGGGTTTAATTTTTTGACATATATAATATAAAAGCCAAAATAAGTTAATTCAATAGACCTAATAGTTAGCTTTTGTTGATTCATGAATAATATGTTATATTATATCATTTATTTTAAACTAATCTAAACAATATAAAATTAGCGACAACCAATAATATGGGAAATTACCAGCATTTCCACCCACAAAGAATCATTTGTTGTGAAAAAGAAAATTTTGGATTGACGTTGATAAGCCAATGGAATGTTGGCATCTAAGTTGGGACATAGGCCTTCCACCGCGTGTATCAAAATTGATTATAATAATATACATTAAAAAAGGAAAGTAAGATATAAACAATTTGGATACTTTTAATTCTAATGCATATCACCTATTGAATTTTTGAATCCAAGTCACAATTAATGCACTGTTTTTTTCCCCCAATTTCGTATAAATAGTATATTAAAAGTCTACAATATTAGCTTCAACAATTATACTAAATAAATAGTATTTATTCGGATGGATAGTGATTTTTTTTAAAGATATTTTTTAAAAAAATTAATAAATTTTTCATTAATGGGTTATTGAAGTTGTAATGTTATGTGATAGGGAAATGGGGAATCTGATTGTTGGATATAGTAGCAGATGTGCTCAATGATGAATAGCTAAGTAAAAGATGCCCACTTCTCTTAAAAAATACTTGGTGTTGATTTGGCATCTCCTATTTTGCTGCTACCCTTACTTGCTAATTCTTCATTATCTGCTTTTCTATCTTTTATTTTTTTTTCTTTTTTCCCTTTTCATTTATCATATTTATTTGGCTAATATATTTTTTTAAAAAAACTTTAAATTACTACTAGAATTTATGAAAACCACAAATTTATGATATTTAAATGAAAAATTAAATTAAATTGTGAGTAAAATGAAATTTAAGCATAAAAATATATAAGATTAAAAATACTAAATGGATACAATGGTTTATCATTATTTTATCATCAATCTTGAGTTGGTGATGTGATAATTTATGACACCAATTCAATTAGCAACATTATTAATACTAAAAGCCCATCACATGCGTATACGTGTGAAAATCACAAGTTTAGAATACAAATGTGCGTTTAAAAATAACATACAATAAATTATGAAAATGGTTTGAAACTAATTAATAATAATAACACATAAAATATTTATGAAGTCAAAAATGGAAAAAAAAAAGATATATTAAAATTATTTATCATAGTGTTGTCATCAATCTTGAGTCGATGTCGAGTTAACTTATGACACCAACTCAATAAAATACATTAATATATATATATACACGATTGATATAAAGTAATAAAATGTGGATAATAAAAATTAAAATGTATAAAATATTAATAGAAAATTTTAATTGAGTGGTAAATTAAAGGTTTTTTCTAACCCAATTAGTCCAAGTTCAAATCCCACCAAATTTATTTTTTATTCATTCGTTTAAATAAAAAAGATCAAATTACCCTCAAATAATATAACTTATTTTAATTACGGGAGGGGTAAAACACTTAATAAATAGTATAGATATACACAAATTTATAGAAATTTATATAACAAATATGAAAGTTAAAAATTGCTTTAGATCAAATGGCAAATGAAGTTATTTTATATGCACAGTGTTTTTGGTTCAAATCTCATTACGGACAATTTTTTTATTAATTTATACAAATATAAAAAGTCTAAAATACCAACATATAATATAACTTACTTTGCAAATGAAATATATTTTTTGGCAATTCCCAATTGAGTTGGGACTCGGTTGATGGAAGACACCAACTTTGTGAAGAGCTTTATAAATAATATAGATATATACAATTGATGAAGGTAATAAAGTGTGCATAATAAAATTAAAATGTACAAAAATATCAAAATAAAACTTTAGCTAAATTGTAAATTGAAAGTTTTACTAATGCAATTGAATGTTTTAATTATGGAAGGGCATTTTGATAACTTTTTAACCGAGTTAGTGCTCGGTTAACTCATGACACCGACTTAGTCAAGATATTAAATAATAGTATAGATACTTTGCCTAAACAAACCCTTAAATTATTTTTGTAGTTAAATAAATTCATATCCTATGATTTTTACCCATAAAAGCCTTTGATTTTAGTGTTAAACTAAATTTATTTTGAATTCCGGGCTCTTATCTTGATTTCTTGTAGATGCAATAGAAATTCTACACAATTTTAACAATAACATAAAATTTAAAAGAGTGGTTAAGTGTAATATATAAGCACTTTTAAGAAATTTTAAAATATTATTTTGTTTTACTTTCAAAAAATATTATTTTATTTTTATTTAATAAATTATTCTGATCAAATTCAAATCAGCATAAAACACAAAATAATTTAAAATTTTAAAATATTTTACTTTAATATTAAAATCAAGAGTTTTCATAGGTAAAAATTACAAATTACAAGATTTATTTAAACAAAATATAATAGTTTAAGGGCGTTTTAGTATATTTACCTATTTATTTTGGAAAATTATCTCACACAATTTATGATTTTTTTTTATATTCCATACAAGTGCGACTGTGTTTGATAAGATATAGTAAAAAATAAAAATAAAAATATATAAATATATAAATAAATAAACATAATTACTTATTTATTTTATATAAAAAATTACGTAATTTAAAGATTAACATAAATTATTATACTAATGGTGGGATTTGATTTTAAAAAGTTGGAGGTTATAAAATTGTTACATAATTGAATTAAATTTTAAATCGTATCGAAAATTGATGATTTATTTGAGGATTTAATGAATTCGCGGATATGTAAACAAAAACTAAAAAAAAAAATCTCATTGCTTTTGTGTTGAAATAGACATCCATTTTAACTTTGACGACTTCTACTTCTAACCACAAAATCTCATGTTATTTCTATAATCATATCCTGTTGATAAAGAAGGGAGAATAAGAATTATTCTGTTGGAAGGTCAATTCTTTTCTCAATTTTTCAACCATTATCGTTTTCTCCATCTGTAGACTAGGGTTTGGTTTGCCCTAATCTGTCAACTTTTTTATAATCATTTTCTTTATTATACATTTAACTTCATAAGTGTTCCCCATTAATGTAATAAAATCTTTTTATGCATTTTAATTTTTTAATTTACTTCTTTTCATACGAGTATAATATTACGATTCTTAATTTTTTTTTTGATATAATGTTTAGAATTATCTATAGACCCTTCACAACACTTAAATAAGAGGATAATACATTTCAGCGCACTCGAACTATGTCCTCTTGTACTAGCAACAATACTGATACCAATTGAGTTCGGACTCAATCAGCTAAATTATCAATATTCAAATTCAATTTTTTTTAAAAATTTTGATTAGTTAAAATAGTTTTAGTCACATAGTTAGAAGTTTAGATTAAATACTTTTATAATCAATAAGATTGTGAAATATGTAAAACTAAAGGAAACTAATATTTTTTATCAACCAAAATCAGTAAAATTCATTCTACCAAATTAGTTTTAAAGCATGAAATGCTGATTGGTTTAAAAAATTGAAGTAACTTTTACTTTTAGTTAAAATCAATGTTTTCTATGAAAAAATTCGAACAACATAGAAGCCTATTTGATTAAAAGAAAAAAGAATAATGGTTATTTGAATAAAGTGTAATAGTTGAAGTTTTTTTTTTCATTATTGTATGTTAGTCTTTTTCACATATTCATCAGTCAAGTTATTTTTTCAATTCAAATTTAATTAAATAATAAAACTTATGTATTTAATATATTTAAATGATAAATTGGTTGAGCCTTAATTCGATTGGTATAGGTATTATTGTCAATACAAGAAGACATATGTTTGAGTGCGTTAAAATGTATTATCTCCTTATGAGTTGGTAAGGGGTTATAGATAATTCTCAGAACTTATAAAATAGTAATGATATTAACTTAAATAAAGTTCAATCAACGAATTTATAATTTAATATAAAATATATTTTGATTAATGATGAATTTTGATATTCTATATATAGATATACATTATATAATGTGATTCTATTTGAAGAGTGTAAATTTATTATTATCAACTATTCAGATTTAGATAATAAAATTGTTAATTAAATATTTTATTTATATTTTTATAATGTTTTTTTATTTAATGTTTATTTCTTGTCCTTCAAATACTTAAAATAAAAGAAAATACTCGTTAAATTGTAATTATCTTTTCATAAAGTCTCAAAATGTGGAAATATTTAGGTCCATAAAAATTTTTTTAAGTGATTATGGTACCACATAATTGAAAATCCTGTCTGAATGGGCTGAAGTCTGGCACTCTTCTTTTCTTGACCCTAAAGTCCATTAACTTATTCAAAATTCATTCAAGCCTTTACATATTCCTTCTTTATCAATTATTACTCCATATTTTATAATGCAAGAAACCAGTTGGGCCATACTATTTTATTGTAGTACCTATTAATATTTATCCATTTGAAGTCCCTAATTGATTTATCAATGGGCACTAAAATTAGCTTTTAAGGACGAAAATGAAATAATTTGATAATATTAATGATTATATCGTAAAATTTTAAAGTTTGATAATCAAAACGTAATTTAAACCTATACAATTTTCTTGGAGATACTTAACTATTTGTGCTAAATTCAAACATCACTAAAGCATAACAGCTTACAGGCTCTGGCTAATACTTAAATTACTGAACTGTTTGTGCTAAAACCAAAGATGTTACCATATTACAAGGTTGTTCGTGATTGTAGACTGAACTTTTCATCACAATCTTTATTCTTCTTTCCTTTTATTCAGTCCTAACCGATAGCAACGGTGACCAGTTGGCGCGGTTCTGCCGCTTCAACATCTGAACCACGGTTCTCATGGTGGGTCTAAGTGCCGCCAGCGTGTTGGTGCAGAAAATGGCCATTTCCAACACCTTGGTAGCGTATTCTTTCGAAGCATCTGCAATTCTTGGGTCTATTATGCTCAAAACACTGGCTTTGTCCTTCGTTTTACTCAAGACCCAAGTCACAATGTCCTTATCGTCACCAAATTCTGGCTCAGTTGGTCTTTTTCCAATCACTAGCTCCATTAATACGACCCCGAAACTGTACACATCGCTCTTCTCGTTTACTTTGTAGGTGTAGCAATATTCTACAGAATTTACCATTAATTTTATTAACCAACAGAATCTGTCAAATAATCTCCTAAACAGCAAGAAAGTAAGTTACCAGGAGCTATGTAGCCATGGGTGCCTAAAATGACATGGGTCGAGTCTTGACCACCATTGGCCTGAACCATCTTGGCGAGTCCAAAATCAGCAATCCTAGGCTTCAAAAACTCATCCAGCAATATGTTACTTGATTTGATATCCCGATGGATCATTGACCTTTCACATCCATGATGAAGGTACTCCAGTCCCTTAGCTGCCCCAACTGCAATATGATATCTGGTATCCCAATCAAGCTCCGTTTCCCTACACGTATGCTACCGATCCCACAAGCTCCCATTCGGCAAGTACTCGTATACCAACAAGCTTGAGTCTTGGGCCTCTTGGCTCGTCATGCTGCAGTAAAGCTTTACCACATTGACATGTCTTATTGAGCTCAATGTCCGCACCTCTGTGTCGAATTCCTTTGCTTTACTGTCACGTTTGCTTTGGATTGGTTTACTGTTCTGGCTCCTTCGGCTGGCATGAGAATCTGTAAGCCATATGTGTTTCACAGCGAGGTCTAAACCATTAGAAAGTGTTGCTTTATAAACATTCCCAGACCCTCCTCTGCCAATCAGATTCTGTTGCTGTAAGGAATCCAAAATCTCATTTTCAGTTAAAATTAACCTATGGAAGGACTTGACTGCCCATGATTTTTCCTTCAAACAAGGGCCATGATCTTTTTTTCTCTTCAAGTATAAGAAGCACCCGGGTGAAGCTAGCAAGATGGTTGCACCTCCAAGAGCCAAACAAGTTATAAGCGTACGAACGTCTTTAGACATGCCAGAGTCTGGTGGACATTGCCTGAAAGATTTGATAATTGAACTACAGAGGCCAGGGTTTCCTTTCGAAATTACGCTCAGGTGCTGCAATGACAAGAGACAGTGGTATAGGACCACTTAACCGATTATTGGATAGATAAAGAACCCTCCAACTGTGAGACGATAAACTCGTTGGAATTTTACCGGAAAGTTCATTTTGAGACAAATCCAGAATGTCCAATAATGGCGAAGATCCCAAAGACGAAGGTATAGAACCAGATAACCCGTTTTCTTGCAATTCAAGGCTGCTCAATCCTTTCAGTTCCCCAATTTCACGAGGGATTTTCCCTGCAAGATGCAAGATGATTATGAGCCATGTTTATGACAGTGATAGAACGACAAGAACTTAACGACTCCGGTATAGAACCAGATAACCTGTTATATTGCAATTCAAGGCTGCTCAATCTTTTCAGTTCCCCAATTCCATGAGGGATTTTCCCCGAAAACTGATTGCAGCATCGCTCAATTATCTCCAAAGATGTAGCTTCTGAAATCTCCTCTGGCAACTCACCTGATTACTGATTCTCTGTTGTTGACAGTCTCCTAATTTCTTTTGCATTTATTATATCAGATGTAATTGGACCTTCAAATTGATTGTAAGTAACGTCAATGGTAACCATTTTAGGTAATCCCCATATTCCGGTCGGAACTATGCCTGTAAACAGGTTCGCAGTGAGTTGTAGGCTTACCATGTTGGACAAGTACCTCAATAGTGAGATATCTCCTTCGAGTTGGTTCCTTGAGACATCCAAGTATTCAAGTTTTGTCAGATTTCTCAATCCAACCGGAATTTTTCCTTGTAACCGATTATCGTAAAGCTGAAGCCGCCGGAGTTTGTGAAGCTTTCCAAGCTCCACTGGAATTTTCCAGATAAACCATTGTCTTGAAGCTGTAAATCAGTAAGCTCAGTGAGATTTCCAATTGCTCGAGGAATCCTGCCTTTAATTTCGCAATACCCCAAATCAAGAAAATCCAGTTTCTTTAGCTCCAGAATCTGATCTGGAAATGGGCCCTCAAAAACATTGTTTCCAAGATCTAAATATTGAAGCTTTACACAATTACTCAATTCTTCACCGATGAAATTCTCTAATAAATTGTACCGCAAGGAAAGCATATCCAATGATTGAAGCTGGCATATTAAATTCAAAGGAAGGGCACCGATGAGGTTCTGATTTGAAAGCTCGATTTCCTTAACCGACTCCTCTGCGTTGCAAGTGATTCCTTCGAAGCTGCAAACAGAACCGGCGGTAGCCTTCCATGAATCAAGAGCAGTGCTACTTGATTCATTGAAAGCCGATCTCAGGTACAACAATATTTGAAGTTCATCATCACATTTTACGCAACAAAGTAGTAGTAAGCTGAAACACAACAGCAGACATAAAGAGAGAGAAAATCGCCAGGCTAAAACAGGCGTTTGCCATGCCAGCGAACGTTTAATTAACAGAAAAGAAACAGGATCGAGCTTTCACATTAATTTGCTTACCGAGAAAGCATTGTGGAGACTAAGGTTCAGGTCTGGTCGTCTTCCAATTATCTCCAAAGTCGTCCCGCTAAGTCAATGATCGACACTAAGAATAAACGATGCCCCATCAGGTACGTAATAGGATTCTGACAAGTAAAAGGCAAAAAGGAAGAAGAGGTGGAGAGAATTAAAATCCAAGCTTTGAAGCTAAATTGAGTTCCATCGAATTTAAAGCCAGCTTAATTCGTGATATTAATCAGTAAGTAGCTTTTAAATTCGTGTTTAGTATCTATTCTTAATAGGTATACAAAATATAAAAAAGTTAGTTACTAAATCTATTCAGATACTTAACTGCAAATTTAACTATTTAAGTTTAAACTTGACCTAGATGGGTTTTTTCTTCTTCTTTTTTTCTAAGAAAAAATGCAATACGAATTCTGCTGAATTATGTTGAACAGTTACTCAAAATATCTAAATGCAATACTAAAATTCTTTTATTTAATTGGATTAGTTTTATTGTAATGATATTTCTTTATGAATTAAAAATTTTAAGAGAAGGACTAAACAACTGTCCGGTGTTTTATGAACAAGTGATTAGAAATTGTGGTAGCGGATTTCTATCTAATTATTTATATAATCTTGAATTTATTAATGTTGAAAAAGTTTTACTTAAATTTCTAACTTTGATTCAAATTTGATTACGCTTAATACCAAAAAAAAAAATTGTTAGTTATACATTTGAAATTTAATTTTTCTATTTTATTTTCAGAAATTTAACACCTCAAATTTTAAATTTAATTGCTATTACAGTTAAAACCATTTTATTAAACTCACATTTTGAAATTATAAAAAATACTTCATTCGATGGTCATGTAAAAAAATCTATGACATTTTTTGTGATATAGTAATTAAACTAAATTTATAATAAGCCTTTTGATGATGTTAAAAATTAAATTTGCATTTTTTAAAAAATTCAAAAACTGAATTTTATGTGATTGGCGGCTTCCTAGTTGCGTCTTAAATCCCGTTAATAATATATTATCATCTCGAAAATGAAATTAATAAAATAAAAAACTTGACCTATCTCGTTTGGAAGCTGATTTTCAAATAAAATCCCAATTATTTTATTTAGCCTTACAATATTAGGGCGATTTATCTGCTGATATATTTTTTTTTAATTTGAGAATTATGTTTTTTTTTTAATTTCCTCATATATGTTATTTTTATAGAGAGAAAGAAAAAACGTATCCTACAAGGCACGTTTTCACTAATATGGCATGACAGTGAAAACAAACCTTGTAAAACGCGTTTTCACTTTGTTAAAATTGTTTGCTTTTTTTCACGTATAGACGTGTTTTCTAGAATCAACACACCTCCAATCAAAGCCAATATGCTTTAGCATGACAATTTAGTTGAACATATGTTGGATTCTGTGGGAGATTCCCAAATTACCTCTTCAACCAGGCTAACTTCACTTGATGCTTGTAACACCCACACATTCGACCTAGTCTTTGGATCCGAATGTGTGATGCCATGTTATATCGTCAAAGCAACTCAAGCTAACTTGACAAATATTAACAAAGTATAATTCATGATTATCATTCATATCAATTTAATCATTAATCATATTCATATTCATACATTAATAATGTTAAAGATCCTTAACCAACAAGCCATGAAAATTATACAAAATAAAACTCGGAGTTAGGACTTGAATCCAAACTCAATTGTCAAAATTCAACAATGTGTCTCGAGACAAGAAGTCTATGTCTCGAGATAGAATTTTTCCCTATTTTAGTATTTTTGTTTCGATGATGCTATGTCTCGAGACATTGGGGTACAAATCTCAAGACTAGGTCCCTCATGTCTCCAGACTGATCTTGATACACACTTCCCTTGTTTTACTAATTTAGCTTCGATGTTTACTTGTCTTGAGACACAACGATGTATGTCTCAATACATGCTCAACATGTCTCAAGACCTCAACCCAAAAATACATAACTTGGTCATTTTTATTCTTAGTGTCAGAGACATCTTGATGTCTCGAGACCAAGTGGTCATTTTCTTATACTACACAACAATTCAACATGAATTCCAACTTAAAAAAATTTGCTTAACATAAACCCAAACTACACCCTATCAATACATACTCATTTATCACATCATAACACATGCAAAACAAGATAGCATTATACCATTTCATGTATCATTACTAAGCATAAATGGACCAATTATCAAATAAGTAAAAGACATCAAATCTGAATAACCAAATTCAACCGTAGGACACATCCAACACCAAATAACCAAAATAGCATAAAATTATATAACCCAACTTAGGTACATGCCTTAGACCAAATATAGACAACAAAAACATAGGCAGTTGAGTCCTAAATGCTTTTTGAGATCCTCAATCTAACAAAACTTGTTTAAATTTATGTATAGAAACAAACAAAATCGTACGTTGAATATTATACATTTAATGATACTAATATAATTCAAATTCAATATATAATTAGATTAAACTAATATCGATTATGCAATTTTATTATAATAAGTAACACTATTTTAATCTTTCTTTTCATCATAGATTCTACATTAAAAAATTTACCACGAAGGTATATAGTCATTAAATGTTTTCATACCAATTTATTAAAGATTTATGTCACCCTCAGGATATTATGTCTATAATTTTTTTTTCCTTTTCTTTCATGTGTATGTAATGTACATTGACATATCATTTATTAATATAAATCTCAATTTCTCAATC
Organism: Gossypium hirsutum; assembly: GCF_007990345.1. Classification (NCBI taxonomy): domain Eukaryota; kingdom Viridiplantae; phylum Streptophyta; class Magnoliopsida; order Malvales; family Malvaceae; genus Gossypium; species Gossypium hirsutum. The sequence continues at coordinate 29,831,268 of NC_053428.1, forward strand.
TTTATCATTCATCATTCAATACTTATTCCAACCATATCTATCATATTCGATTCTAACATGTCATATCACTATCGCTTTTCATAACTTACTCATTTTTACCCCCATTATTCAACAATAAACTTTAGAATAGATATTCAGATCTATATAACGAGTAAGTTCACGACCTTTGGGAATTGAGACTATTTTATTCTACCATCACAGGTTGCCTAGTAATGATGGCTTTTAGTATTTGTTTGAACTATTGTATTCTGTCATCCCGGATTACTTGGCAACAATAACTTTTAGTATTTGCGCATGTCCCTTGAGGAATTGGAACTAGTAAATCACTATATTGGTGACAACTACAACCTAACTACATCTAACATCATTTAATGGGACAATATCAATATTAAATAACATTTTAGCATATATCAATGTTCAGCATCATAGAATCACCAATATATCATAAATCATAACTCAAATATATAAACACATTATCAAGGCATTATATTTTTTATCACCAACACTTATAAGTTCAAATCATGCTAGTTATGTATAATATACATTATCAACTATCATCATAGTATCAACATTTATATGAAAATTCATATAAGTACAATATTTTATCATTCTTTGCAAGATTTCAAGGATATGGAACGAAACAAGAAATTGAAAGTGAGACATATTAGCACAAATCGTGATATTTATTCGATGCTCGCCTTTTCCTTCCCTTTTGCTTTTGGCGTTTCAGTGTTGTCTTTAACTACGTTCGATAATACGGTTATTGAAACGTTGTTAATTATACCATTCAAACACAAGGCTACTAAAATCAAACATGAATACATTTAATTCAATTTGGTCCCTTAAGACACTAATGTCCAAAAACTTTGTATCTCCGGATCCTTTCTGTCGAAACAAAATCCAATTTTGTAAATAATAACTAGGGACCCCAAGTTTTCAACCAATAGCATAAATTTTTAACAGCTTTAATTCTATTCAATTTGGTCCCCAACAACATACCCAATAACTTTCAACTTAGTTTAACAACATTTCAAGTTACCCATCTAATTTATCAACATATCTACTACAACAACAAACTTATTCCACTATATGCTTCTTAATTTCAAGCATATTATCTTAAGGTTCCTTTAATGGTAACTAACACAAATATTAGCAATTAACTAATTCAACACTTGGGCTTGATTTATCAATTATCTTTACTTAATAATTCAACTAAAATTTGAAAGAAAACTTACCAATTAGCTAGAATTGGTCACGGCTACGGAGGAAAAATGGTAAAACTCTTTTCTTTTTCTTTCTTCGTTTCTAACGTGAAAGACGAGATGAGCTCTCTCCCACTAGCCTATATTACATACTTATTTAATTTTCTAATAAAATTTATATAATTATCAATGATCAATAATAGCTCATGAAATAATTAGTGGGATTTAAGAGACATGATCATTTCAATCCACTATCCATATTTTAACAACGGTTTAATTTCACATTTAATCCTTGATTTTAAGTCTCTCAATTACTATTTACTTGTTTCTTAATTCCTACAATTTAGTCTCTATACCATTTTATAGCAGCTTAATCACTTTAATTTCTAGCTAATTCCATTTCTTAAACTCATATTTAACTCATAACCTTCTCGGATTAACTTTTCAAACAACTCAACTTAATAAATTAAATTCCGAAATTGACTTTTTTGTTGCCAACAGAAATTGGGTCGTTACAATGCCCATTGAAATCCGACAGAATATTAGTACTTATCTGAATGTTGCAACAAAGACCTTTGCTAAATTATATTCAAAACTTCCCATTACAAGACATTTGTCGATTGAAAACCTGATGATCACTTCGCTACATAAGAGATAAAATATATTAGCCTTGAGCCCCATCACTCAATGAGGAGAAATAAAAATGATTGAAATAAGCATCTCTCTCAATTTTGTTTGTGTGATAAAATAATCTATTAATTAAAGAATAATTCTCTCAGTAAAAATTTAAATTAAATTATTACAATTTAATTTTTTAATAGTTCACCATAAACTCAATAATTACAAATTCGAAATATAATAATCATATAATAGTCATCCTGATTTCAAAGATGCATAGAAAACTTGGTACGATTAACACGCACCCTAAACTTATAATATAGAAATTAAAAATCTTTAACCGGATTAATATTGAATTATGGGGACAGCATTTAAATTATGTTACTGTATCTATTTCCCACAATAAAGATCGAATTTCCATCTATACCCTCATTGATCTGATATAATAACATTTATTTTCCCGGAAAAAAATAACTGGACCTTTAACAAGCAGCGATACGTCAGAATTCGGATTCCCGGAATAAATTATCTAGGGTTTGCAAAAGAGGTGAAACCCGCAAATGGAAGGCTGGGACCCGAATACGAAGTCGACGCTAACACAGATCCCGCTACTGACGACGAAGGCGGGTCCCAGAGACGGAGCGGCATGGACTCAGCGGCTGAAGGAGGAGTATAAGGCTTTGATCGCCTACACGCAGATGAATAAGTCCAACGACAACGATTGGTTCCGGATATCCGCAGCCAATCCGGAAGGGACTCGTTGGACCGGCAAGTGTTGGTACGTCCATAACCTTCTCAAATACGAATTCGATCTCCAGTTTGATATCCCCGTTACTTATCCGGCCACTGCTCCCGAGCTCGAGTTGCCCGAACTCGATGGCAAGACTCAGAAGGTGAAATTCGATTCTTCTTTTCTCTTCTGTTAATTGCTTGATTTGCTGATCTGATTTTTTTTCCTTTTTGGTAGATGTACAGAGGAGGGAAGATTTGTCTGACCGTGCATTTCAAGCCACTTTGGGCAAAAAATTGGTATGCTGAATTTAGGGTTTCCTTTTTGTTTTTCTGATTTGGTAATTATAATTCATTGGATTTCATGCTATCATGATTTTTTTCAGTATCAAAGGATACTAAGGAAATAGAAAGTATACTTACTTCTCTTTAGATTTCATTTGACGTGTGCTTAATGTGTACAATTACTAATCTAGATGTTCGGTTCTATGTTGCCTGGACTTGGGTCGTAACATAGGATTATTTTATTTTATTTAAGTTCTTCATGTATTTAAAGGATACTTGGATGACCATATGTTCATTGTACCTATATTCAGAATGTGTCGGACACTGGTAATGGAAATGAAACCTTTGATCAAGTAGAGGAAGTTTACATGACATTGTCTGTGTTCTTCGTCAGAACATTTTCATTTGACTTACATGGATAGATGATTTGTCCTTTGATAAACTTGATTTTTTCAATATGTGTCCTATGCAGGCAAATGATCTAAATGTTAGTTCTTATTGATGCAGTCTAATATGTAGCACCTAAACTATGTTGATTTTGATCTAAAAGAACAATAGAATCTGAAGTTATACATGAAGTTTAAGGAAGATATAGGGACAATTTTGAGCTAACCATGGGGCAGAAGGGACTGGGATTGCTTTATCCACCTCCGTTCCCACTCTTGCATGAATTTTGCTAACATCCTTCTCTATCAATATCAGTTATTCAATAATTCTATCCATCAGATCTAGCGCACACCCTTTTCTGGAACTGTTACTCAATTGTTGTATTTGTGCAGTCCTAGGTTTGGAATAGCACATGCACTGTGTTTGGGACTTGCCCCATGGCTTGCTGCAGAGATTCCGATTCTCGTCGATTCCGGGATGATCAAGCATAAGGATGATGCAGCCACATCAAATGAGTCTTAGCATGCCGATGCTGGGATGATCAAGTATAAGGATTATGCAGCCTCGTCGAACAAGTCTTAGCATATTGGATGTTAAAGGCGAAGCTTGAGTTTTTCCTAAATAAGCGCACGGGCAATAATTATACAATTTCATTGACAAATTAATCTGTCTTGTGATGAATTGATAATGTCGAAGCCTCTTGATTTCTTACTTTTGAAATACAAATAGGATCTAATACTGCTACTGAATACTTATTGTCAAAGATTGAACTGAATGTGCCTATCAAAGATTAGCTCTCTTCCTAAGTCGTCGGTGGCTTCTCCACTCCTTGAAATTTGAATCAAATTTCGCATTGTTTTTCCTATAATTGTTGTCAAGGCGTGCGCCTAGGTTTTGCGTAAAATCCAAGATCGGCCAAGTTAAATGATGATAATTTTCTTTTAACAATCTAATTTATGATTATATCTGTACTTATTTATATAATATCTAGAACTATATATAATTTATTCTTAACCCTTGAATAAGAGGAGATAATACGTTTTAACATCTTCGAACCTATGTTTTCTTTCAAAATAAGATTCAGTCATGATAAATTTTGAACATGAATACATTAATCAGTTTTGTCCCCACGCAAATAATCATTGACGGCTTAAAATTATTGGTTTATTCCCAAGTCCAAATCCCCACTTAACATCACACATTATCTCTTTTTCTTCTTTTAAAACTTGGATATTCCTCCGGGATATGCGGGCAGGGCTGCCATGACACCAGTTTCTACTGGAATAAGTTAACGTTGATTTTGAATTGAAAATAAAAATGTTTTTTAATATTTTATTATTTGGTAAAACTATTGTGGAAGTCCTTATATTAGGAGTTAATTTGTATTTTGTCTTCTCTATTCAAAAAAATTAGTAAATTAATCCTTATAAATTAGATTAAAGAGCAAACTAGTTCTATTAAAAATTGGCAAATAAAAATTTTCTACTATTAAAAATTGATTCTTGTAAATAGAAAGAGGTACATGTGGCACGTAGAGGTGTCTATGGGTCGGGTTGGATTCAACCAAAATTTTAGGTCCATTTGCTAGACTCGGTCTGAAAAATGGGCCTAAAATTTTGCCCAAGCCCAACCGAATAAAATGCTAAAACCCGGGCTTGGCCGGGCCTGTGTTAATTTTTTTATATAATTTTTAAAATATATAATAGATCAAAAATACTAAAAACATTAAAATAAATGTTTTCTAACAAATTGAAAATAAATTTAAAAATATGTATACTTAAATAACACTAGAGGTGTGCATGGGCCGGGTCAGGCTGGGTCCATAAAAATTTTTTGCCCGTTTTCAAGGCCCGGGCCTGGCCCGGCCTGAATTATGGGCCTAGAAATTTGTCCAAGCCCGGCCCGGGAAAAAATAGTAGGCCCGAGCTTGGCCCGGCCCGACCATATTAATTTTTTTTGCTTTTTTTATTAAATAAAAAAATTTAAAATATAATAAATAAAATACATTTAAAAACATAAAAACAAATATTAAAACAAAAAAACAAATAAAAAATGAGACTAAAATAATTCTTAAAATAATACATAAATTAAAAATATAATAAAAAGTAATTATATTAAAATTGAAAAATTGAAACAAATTAGAAATAAATTAAGAACCAAATTATATTAATAACAAAAGTTTTACAATATCAAAATAACATTAAAAACAACAAAAAGAGTAAAGTCAAAGTACTAAAGTTACTTAAAATTAAAAATAAAAATATTTTAAAAATAATTTAATATTAAAATCGGGCCAGGCTTGGGCCAAAAAAATCTTATTTGGGGCCCGGCCGTTTTCTAAACGGGCCTCATTTTTTGTCCAAGCCCATTTTTTAGACCTATATTTTTACCCAAACCCTCCCATTTTTCGGGCTAGCCTTCGAGCCTGGTCGGGCCGCCCTGCCCATGCACACCTCTAAATAACACTAAGATAGGTGCAACATAACAAGCAAATGCCTCTAAATTAGTAACAAAATTAACAATAAAACAAGAGTTATATAATATCCAAATAATAACAACAAAATAGTGCAACGTAATAGTGAAATGGTAACAAAATAGTAAAAAAATAATAATAACAAGAAAATAGTAAAAAAACAAAAACATTTTTTTTTACATATTCGGGTCGAGCTCAGGCCAAAAAAGCCTTACTCGAGGCCCAACCCATTTTTTAAACATGCTTTATTTTTTGCCCAAGCCCATTTTTTAGACCTATATTTTTAGCAAACCCTCCCACATTTTCGGGTGGGCTTTCAGATCGGGTCGAGTGGCCCAGCCCATGGACAGGTCTAGTGACACGACATGTGTATCTGTCTAATTATTCTGTCAGCCACTTCAGTTTTTAATAGTAAAAATTGATGAAATTATTAACAGAAAATACCAATTTGCTCTTTGATTTAACGTACAATGATTAATTTGCCCATTTTTTAAATAAAGAGATTAATATGCAATTTGACTCCTAATCAAAGGCCTCCATGGTACTTTTACCTTTATTTTTTTAGGGTTAACTACCTATTTAGTCACTCAAATTCCTATTTTGGTCTCCCATTTCAAATATTTGTTATTTTTGTCACTCCAGTTAGATAAGTTGTCAATTTTAGTCACTCCCGTTAGATAAGTTGTTATTTTTAGTCACTCTACCGTTAAAGGCTTTTGGTCACTAGACAAAATGTTGAAATGGCCGTCTTTTAATTGATATAATAACAAACTTAATCCTTTAACACTTTGCACATTTTATCAATTTAATTCAAATTCTAAAAATTCAAAAAAATATATAATCTTAAAAACTTGAAAACATATATGATTTATTATAAAACGATACAAAAATATAAGATATTAATATATATAATTGTTGTTATTCAATTAAATATATTTCAAGTTAAGAGTTATATATATATTTTTAAAATTTTTAGAATTTAGATTAAATTTTCAAAATGTGTAAATATTGAGGATTAAATTTGTTGATTTTTTTAGAATTGTGATCAAATTGATAGAATATGCAAAGTGTTAAGAGCTAAATCTATTATTATATCAATAAGAAGAATGTCACGTCAGCATTTCGTCTAGTAATCGAATGACTAAAATTAATAATTTATCTAACAAGAGTAATTAAACTTGACAATTTATCTAATTGGATGACTAAAATAATAAATTTTTTAAATAAATTAAGAAAAGAGAAATGCTGGTAAACTCGAGTGATGAGTTTACCCTTATTTTCAAAAGTAAAACACTAGTGGACGAATCTGGTCGAATTTAAGAGTTCTTAAAAGGGACTGACATCGCTTAAACTGAGTTGAAAAGAAAACACACACACATATATATATTGAAAATTTGGAGTACAGCCTGCATTGTTTTTCAAAAGCACTTCTAGCTTCAATAGCACTTCTGGAAGAAAAGTTTTGCAGAACATGCTGCTTTTGGTTAAAATTTTTAGCTGAAATGAGAAGCTAAAATTTTTAGCTTTTCCTCACCCAAAAGCATTTTTAGTGCTAAATTACTTTTTCACCCCTCCAATAACATAGTACTTCCTTTTTTTTTCTTGGTACTTAATTACAAATGTGTTAAAATCATTAATTAAAAATAAAAAAAAATATTTTTTAAAATACTAATTACAAATATTTAATAGTTATATTTAAATATTTAAATATTCTAATTAAATTTTATAAATAATTAATATTTATTGCTTAAAATATTTAAAATTTATATTTTATATATTAAAATATTAACAAGAAGTTATAATAATTTTTTTATGTTCTTAATAAAATATAATAATATTAACTAATTTAAATATTATTTAAATGTATATTTTTTATTTGATAATAACATGTCTAAAATGAACATTTTATTTCTCAAAAGCACTTTTTGACAGCAATGCTAAACACTCAAATTTTAAACTAAATTTTTTAAAAGTAATTTTCCACATCACTTCTCAAAAGCATTGCCAAACTAGCCCAAAACACATGCACATTTCCTGGATAGAATGAATTTGAATTTAATAGTGAATGTGTTTAAACCGTAGATTCCAAATACAATGAGGTCATCTTGTATTTAATCCTTCCATTTTAAAAGCAACAGGGAATAAAGGTGTATTTGCTGGAGGCATTACCGCCGGGAATACGGTTCAAAGCCCTTCTGTTCTTAGTTGTCCCCCGCCTTCCCTTTATTTTAATATTATCTTTTAATTATTATAACCATAACGCCAGTTATTAAAAGGCAAAGACTAAAGACGTCACTATCTTATTAAAATAACTACAATTTTCATTTTACCTTGTAAGTTATAGAGTTGGTCAAACACAAAACCAAATGAAATTATTATTTTTTTAAATCACTATTAATCAAATAAAAAATTTATTCAATTTCTACACTTTTTAAAATTAAATATGTATCATCTTATTTAAGAATAAAAATCTCTCATCTTTTTATTATGTATCTATAAGTGCCTTTCGAGTCTAATATTAATATGTGAACGAAGAATTATCTTTAGCTTCTAACCACACTTTTCCATTTACTTAATGCCAAATATCAAAAACATGCTTGAATGAGAGTTTTTGAGAATCCACATTATCTTATTCATTTCACTTTTTTTTTCTGTAAACTCATAGAAATGTAACTTTCTTTCTTACATATTTATTGAATGGGATTTTTTTTTCAAATAATTTGAATTAAAAGCTAAAAAAGAATTTGGGAATTGGGAAGAAAATTTATGGACTTCTTGTTGAATACATTTAGAGCTCCCAAATAAAGATAATGAAATTGAAGCTACTTTGGACCGCATTGTTGTGAGTTCAATCTTGAAGTAATGTAATTTTTTTACTCTACTTCAAATAGTTTGTATAACCAATCCAATTCTCTTTCTTTTACTTTAGAAAATGTACTAAATTTTACAATGGCTTAATGATAAATTTGGTCACTAATGTTTGCAAGTTTTTTTAAAATGGCCCTAATTGTATTTTTGAGCTTTTTTTAGCCATCAACTTTGTTTCTTTTTTTCAATCTGCTTTTTTCTAACAAATTTAATGAAAGTACCATTAAAAAAACTAACGTGATGATGCGGAATTTCATATGTCGAATATTTTTAATGAAATACAACTGTAATTCCACGTCATCTCTATCCCTTTTTAATAGGAGAATGTTTTTTCCTCCTGATTTTCAGCTTTTTTATACTACCAAAATTCAAATTCGACTAAAAATAATAAAAATCAAGAGGAAAAGTTTGATTTATCATTCTCTTATTGGAAAGAGATAGAAATAGAGTGGAATCACAGTTTCATATAATCATTTTTCTTACTTAAATAACCCATTAAGATAATTATATGTGAAAAATAATAAAATAAATAAACAATACATTAAATTCAAAAAAAATCTTAATTTTAAAAAATAGATGTAATTATCTAAAATTTTAATTTATTAGAAAAACTTCTCAGTAAACAAACTTATAAAAGATGGAAACTTTTTAAAAGAAAAGAAAATTTGAAACATCAAATTTAATCATTACATTTGTTAGAAAAAGTATATTGAAAAGAAAAGAACAAAAATTTGTCGCTAAAAAAGATTCAAAAATACAATTAAAATCATCTTAACAAAATAAGTAAATATTAATGGCCAAATTTATGATAAAGGATTTTAGCATTAATCTCTCAAATTTGTAAACAAACTTGGTGTGATAAGAAGAGTAAAGGATGGATTTGTTATTTTAGTAGTCAAAATTTTCTATTTCTTCATTTGATAGTGTGTGCAGTTGAGATATTAGGAATCTTGGTTTTTTCAAGAGAACATTTACTAAATCAATCTCATCAAAGGTTGATCCTTTATGGTTATTTCCGAACTCATTAATTATTGGTCACTGGCCATGTGTGATCCAAATTTAGAGAAAAAAATTGTAGCAAAAGTTTATAAGTGAGGCATAATGAGTGGCAGAATAAAAGGGAAGAGGATTTTAATGATATAGAGATGAGTGGAATTTTTCACGCATATTCTTATATTTTTTAAAATAGGATAAAAATGGGAATTAAAAATATTTGCTTTTTGATTTTGAATAATGTCCCCTCTCAATCAACCCAACCCCCAATGGGTCCACATAGTTATTAAAGTGTAATCAAATCTTAATTTCCGCCGTTGTTCATTTCTGAAATGGAACCCTAAAGGCTAAGCCAAAAAAATCGACCAAAAAAATCCTCTTGAAATTCCTCCAATGGAGAACTTTTCCTACTCTTCGTATCCGGAATCCGGTGAATCTTCGCCTATTTCTCGAGAAATCGACTCCGAAAACCAGTCATGGGACGACCCGCCATCAACCAATGCTACTGCTAATAATAATGGTAACTATAGGGTCAAGTTTTTGTGCAGTTATGGGGGCAAAATCCAGCCGCGATCACATGATAATCAGCTTGCTTATGTCGGTGGAGATACGAAGATCTTGGCTGTTGATCGTAACATCAAGTTCTCCGCTATGATAGCTAAGTTATCTTCATTGTGCGGTGGAGATTCTGAGGTTTGTTTCAAGTATCAACTTCCTGGTGAAGATCTTGACGCGTTGATTACTGTTACGAATGATGAAGATCTTGATCACATGATGTTGGAATACGATCGGTTGCATCGTGGCTCTGCCAAACCGGCCAGGTTGAGGCTGTTTTTCTTCCCGTTGAGTCCAACGCTTGTGGCGTCGGGGTTTGGTGGGAGTGAACCCAAGTCTGAGCGGCAGTGGTTCGTTGACGCATTGAATTCTTTGCAGGTTCAGAATATTGATGGCGTTTCTCCTCCAGCTTCGGCAGTGCCGGTTGCCAATCCTGATTTCCTCTTTGGTTTGGATAAGGTGAATTTGCAGGGTTCGGTCCCTGCTCCGGGGACGGCGGTTGTTCAAGAGATTGTTGCGAAGGATGTGACAGCGGGATCGGAATGCGGACCAGAGGACCGGTATGTGGCACCGGACCAGTTGTCTCCGGCAGAGATCCAGAGACAGATCCAGGAATTGCAGAGGATGCACATTGCTGCTACTCAAGATCTAGGCATTTTACAAAGGAAAATGGATGAATCTAATCCTAGAACCTGCAGTACTCAAGATCATTGCAAAATTCCAGATAAAATCGCCACTTCACCAGCTCTAGGATCAGGTACGACGCCAATGCCAACGCCAATGCCGACGCCATATTTCCCGGAGCAACATGTAACAACCGCCGGTTATCCAGCAACGGCCATGGCATTGGCCCAAGGAACTGACCAACCGGTTTACCTGATTCCGGCCGCCGGAGTTTATCAGCAGCCACCAACATTGCGACAGGTAACTGGACCCGCTGGCCAGCCTTACTACGGGTTGCAGCGGGTAGTTCAGGATGTTTACAGGGAGCAGCCGGTTTACAATGCAGTCCCAACCTCTGTTATGCAGCCCAAGGGTGGGGTTCCTGAGTCAAGATATGTACAGGTGGCTTACGATGGGACAGGAAGACAGGTTTATTACACGGTAACACCATGCCAAGCGATGGCACCGGCGGCAACAGCAGGTGGTGTCGCGGCGCTGAATCAGGACGGTAAGGTTGCCGTGAATGCTAAGGCTCCACCGCAAACTTCTTAGGTATGATTTTTCTTAAAAAAATAAATGATATTATTATTGTTTTGTTTATTATGTTATAAATATAATAATATAGTCCTTTAAATAAGAACAAAGACTTTTACGGGTGAATTTTTTAATCTCTTATCGAACCTTTTTAAATTCATTTTATCAGAGTCCTTTGAGGAGTGTTTTAGTGTTTAATGCGTTATCTTTGACAATGGTTGACCACCTCTGTAAATTAGCTTCTTGCTAACTAGGCAAAGCCAATCCTTAAACACTGCTGGAAGTAATAAAAATAAACTTACCTCTTAGTTCAGCACTCCAATGTTTGGAGGGATTTTATACTGCTGCTGGAACTGTCTGATCTTGGGGTTACCATTGTATATTTATTGTTGCCCCATGTTTCTTTGGGATTTTCACAAGTTTGCATGTTTTCGGCTTCTTTTCCATAAGACTCAAATTCCAAGGATGTAATATGGATATTTATCTTGCGATACAAAAATACATGGGCATTACTATTGTTGGATTCGTTGCTCATGTAGTTGTCGTGGCAAGATCAAGTTCTTCAAACAAATGTTTGAGGACATGGATGAATTTTGTGACAATACCAACATGATCCTGCCTGGTTCTCTGTTTTCAGATTATTAAAATGGTTAAAAACTCACACGAAATCAAGCAGCATAGAAAATTGAGATGATACCCGCTTCTGTTGTGTTGATGATCTGTCAATACACTGCACTAGACTTTGGGTCTACCTTGCGTTTGCTTCCTACAGTTCGTAGTATATATAAAAGGAAATTACTAAAGCCTTCCACAACCTATCCATTGTCTTTCCCTTTCTTTTTTTTACATCACAACATAGTGAGTGAATTTTAATTTCAATCTTTCTGATGATTAAATTTCAATTTAATTCCTACATTCCATTTAAATTTGTAATTTAACCTATACTTTAATTTTAGCATTTATTATATTATTAGTTAGTTTAAATATTTTATTCTAATCAAAATGATTATATGTATTTTTAAAAATAGTTGGCATTGTTAAATTTTTTTATTAAATTTAAGTTCATTACAATATGTTTTTGTTACATAGATATCAAGCTGAGTTTTTTTTTAATTTAAAAATGTTAAATCAACAATTTTAACAATTTTTTTAATAGCATTAATAAATAGATTTAAATTTTTAAATTTAAAAAATAATGGACTATTCCTGAAAGTAAAAATATTGATTTAATTTTTAATAAGTTTTACTAGTTAATTGAATCTTGTTTCCCATTTATTTAAAATAGATTAGAAAACATATTATATTTAAAAATAATAGTACATTATATATTATATCATATAAAATAATGCATATTTATTAGAATTTATCGCACTCATTAATGGGTGAAGAAATAATTATTGAAAGTAATTATTTATCATACACGTGTGTGATAAATATACTCGTATGGATAAAAATAAAAGAATAACTTAGTGGATATTTTTGCGGGTTTTTTATCTCAATATTATATAAAAAAAATCATACACGAAAATCGGTTGTCAGCCAAATTAATTACGAAAATGATATATTTTTTTAGGTCGTGCCTACTTGACAAGCGCAACCGATTTTTTTAATATTAAATTTTTTTTCGTTTAAAAAATTATTATTATATTATTTTTTTAATATTTATATTAATATATATGTAAAAATATAGGTTTTATACAGGTAAAAAATACACGAAACGGGTCGAGCCTGTCAGGTAGGCGCGACAGTCCCACCTACTGCTGCTGCTACCGCTCCACCTGCTGATGCTGCTGCCATTACTTTTGCTGCCCCTGCATGCTGCCCATTTTTTCTCCATGCATGAGTCATATCACTCATGGGAAAAAAAACTTTATGGGGACCTTATAAGCATGGTCCCCCCATATTGAAGCAGCCACCCATTGTGAGAAAGAAAGGAGAGAAAGGAGAAAGAGAAGAAGAAGAAGAAAAAAAAAGGGTAATGCATTACTTTAGTAATTTATTATAAAATTATGGTGTTTTGTGAGTTTTTAGCAATGTAAATTTTTTTAAAAAAATTGTATAATTATTTTGTTAGTAGTTTATGATTAGGTTATAAATTATTAGTTTTTTTGTATTTTGTTATAGTTATTTGTTTTGTTAATAATTTATGGGATTAGGTTACAAATTGTTAGTGTTTAGTGTATTAGTGTATTGTGATTTTTTAGTAATATATTTTAAAAAAATAATTTTATAGCTATTGTCGAAACCATTTTTAAGTTTTGAAAAACGTGGATCGACTTTAAAAATATGGAGTCGCCACCAATCCTTTTTGAGGTGTGATTGGGCCACCCTAAAAATGATCGTTTTAACAAAACATTTGGGCCTATTAAAACAATGATTTTTTTGGTCTGCTAAGTTTGAGAAAATGAGCTCGGGAGTCGGTTACGTACGATGAAGGATTAGCACCCTCGTAACGTCCAAAAATTGGTACCTATTTGATTAGTTAATGTATTGGTGTCAAAATTTGAAAAGACTTTAGAGTACGATCCTTTTATTTAAAAGAAAACCAGAATAAATTGGATAAAATGTAAAGACCTACCCAGCTCGAAGGAGGAAAATGCCATATCCAGTAAGTTAGGGTTTAACATTTCAGACCTTCGGGACTAAGTTGGTCTTCGATTTTTAAAATTCATGTATGAAGGTTCAAGAGAAGGATATTCGGTCCTCCGGGACTCATGAAAAATTAGAACTCAGTAAGTTAGAGCTCAATCTCTCAGAACTCCCAAATACCGAAGGTTGCCTTGATTTTGGAAATCACTATCCTCAATATAACGCGATGACACACCCAGTAAGTTAGGGTGCAATGTCCCAAATTTCAAGAATAGGTTTTTATTTGAACCTCATACAATTAGATTTAAGAAGGGTACTCGATTATTTAGGTTCAACCAGGAAAATTGGAACCCAGTAAGTTAGGGCACAATCCTCCCGAGGATCTTAAATATCGAATATTGCCTTTATTTTGAAAACAATCGAGGATAAATCTTTGAATAAAAATGAATTTGGGGCGGTTGAAACTTAACAAAAAAATGATAACATACAATATGAAAATAGCAGTATAATAATAAACTTGACAGTGTATAAATTAATACCTAGAATATAGTGAATATAAGGAAAATCAAAAATAATTATAATAATAGTAATAAATATAATAACATAACAAACATAGCAATAAAGATATTAACGATACGAAAATGCATAATAGAAGTGAAAATAATATGTCGAATGATATTGTATATATATAATGATAATAGTAAAGTTAAAATAACAATGCTAAATTAGTGAAAGTGAAAAATAATAAATAATAATAATTTAGTATAAAAATATTCGATAAAAAAAACTATGGTATATAAAAATAATAAAAATAATATAGTAGGTCTATTAATAATTATATTGAAAAAAACTTTAGCGAAAAATATATACATATAAAATTATAAATAATAATAGTAAAATAATAGTAGTAAAAGGTAAAAAATAATAAATAAAATATGATAAATAAAATATAATAAGTATAATAAACTATATTTAAAATTATTAACTTTTAATAAAATATATATATAAAAAAATTAACATAAATAGTACAGAAAAATGATTATTAGTAAAAACAAAAATAATATAACAAATAATCTAATAAATATAATGACAATTTATACATAAAATAATTAGTTTTACTTTAAAAAATATATATATATACGAAGCATATAACAAATATATAAATAAATAAATAATATAATAATGTGAAACATAATTCAAATTGATTAAATTAAATGAAAATAAAAAAAATAATGAAAATGATATAATAAGTATAATAAATAATAGTGTAAAAAAATAATATAATAAATAATAGGAAAATAACTAAAAAAAATGATAGTAAAAAAAATAGTAATAATAGATTAATAATAATACCAAAAAAATTAATTTTATGATAAAAATGTCTAAAATAAACAAAATAGGGCTTAATTGGAATCAAAACGGGAGTTCTGGGGTAAAATATAAATAAAAGGGGAAGGGAGGACCACATTGGAGCGCGCGTGAAACAAGGGGGCTTAAAAATATAATTTACCCAAATTCCTGAACCTAGCATTTAATATGGACCAAATTAAAAGCTGCACAAAATTGCTGGGCGAAATTCAAAAACAAAAGTGAAGTAGATTTGGGCAGCAAGAAAATGCACGGGGATTTAGTGCGCAAATTGACCCTTTAAGGGCAAAACGCGTAGGCCCCACCACTTTACAAACAAGAAACCTCTTACCCCCAAAGCAATCTGCTGCAATCAAAGGAAAACAAAAGGTCTCAGCCCTTCTCCTTCTGCTAAGGCGCAGTAAGCGCCCATCGTCGCGACCCTCTCTCCACGCGCAAGCCACAACGGCGGCCGGAGAACAGGTAAGGCCCCCCCGATTTCCCCTTTGAGTCTTTGTTTTATTTTTTAAAGTAAAAGAGGAAAGAAAAAAGATTCGTAACAGTAAACTAAAAAATAGAGAAAAAAAACTATCATCACCTTGTTTCTATTTGTTTGAACGAAAATTACACTCAAAGATTTTAGTATTTTTCTGATTTCCAAAAAAAAACCTCCCCTTTTACAGCTTTTCGTATGGCTTTTATAGCCTAAGGAAATAAACCGAAAAAAACAAGTCCCCTTTTGTTACTGTGCTTCTTGTTGTTTCTGTTGTAGGTATAGTTGCAAAAACCTCAAAATCGCGAGGCATGGCGGAGTGGGATGCTGGTGAGAGGCGTGCGGCGCGAGGGCTCAAGCAACAGCCTTGGATTTCTGTTTGTTTGGGCCTTGTTTGGGTTTATTTTTGGGCCTATGTTTCTTGTATTGGGTCATGGCATAAATTAGTTGGGCTGTGTAGTGTTTTTGGGTTTGGGTTTGTGAGCTTTGGGCCCGGGCATAAATTTGGTCCTACAGCTGCCCCTCTTTGCTCATTGTCGTGTAATGAGAATAGAGCAAAGATTTTAGACGGGCCAAATTTGCCTAGGCTGGCTGAGTCTTGTCTTCTTTGTCGCAACCCACCGCACCTTATTACTTCAAAACGCTCTGTTGCTACTTCACGGAGATGTGATCTGCTGTAATTTAATCTGCTTTACTCCTGCTCAGTAAAGATAAGATCTGGTACGTTTAGCCTGCTCCACTCCTGCTCAGTGAAGATAAGGCTGATGATTGGAATCTGCTCCATTGCCGATACATGGAGATAAGATTCATCAAAATTTGATCTGCTTTGCTCCTGCTCAGCGAAGATAAGATCTGGTATATTTAGCCTGCTCCACTCCTGCTTAGTGAAGATAAGACTGGTGGCTGAAATCTGCTCCATTGCCAATACATGGAGATAAGATTCACCAAAATTTGATCTGCTCCACTCCTGCTCAGCGAAGATAAGATTTAGTATATAGCCTGCTCCACTCCTGCTCAGTGAAGATAAGGCTGGTGGCTGAAATCTGCTCCATTGCTGATACATGGAGATAAGACTTGCCAAAATTTGATTTGCTTCACTCCTGCTCAATGAAGATAAGATCTGGTATGTTTAGCCTGCTCCACTCCTGCTCAGTGAAGATAAGGCTGATGATATTTATCATTTTAATCAATCCTGCTATATTGTCCACTGGGGGATCTTATCTGTAGAAGAGTGATTTTATGCTTATGCTAGATGATTAGGATGCCATGATTAATGTCATGAGAATGATCATTTTAACGTTTGGGTTGTTATCGCTCGTTGTTTGCTATGGTAACATCCCTGATATATGTCTTTTCGTCCAGCTTGATAAAAGATAACCTGAAGATGCGGTGAGTTTTAAATAATTGTCCTATTTCAGGATCTTGTATTGTTTAGAAATCTTTCAGAGTGATACGTAAAACCTCTTTTGAAAACATTGTTAGGTCATTAATCATTATTTCAATATAAAATGCTTGAAAAAGATTATATAGGTAGGCAGAACTGAAATTTATTCGAGTCAAAATTCGCGAAAGACGTACTAAACAAAAAAACATGCATTATTTGAAATACAAATAAGTGCCCCAGATTCCGCAGTTTGAGCTTCTCTGCACGAACTCCTCGAGGACCATTCTAAACTTGGCATGTGCTTAAGAGATCTAAAGCATTTTGTTGATGCCCCAAGATGTAGCCCATCCCTTATTTGTCGATTCAAGTATAGCGAGACTATCACTTGCCCCAGCCTGGATCGAAACTTGAATTGCTCTTTGCAGGTTTTCAATTCAAAACCCCTTTGGTCTCAAGGCGCCCTTTACGGGTTTTCACCTTGGCCCCCTTTTTTTTTTGGCGCCTTTTACGGGTTTTCACCTCAACTGCTTCAAGCAAAGTATCCTTTGACAGAATTCGAATTTATCAGGTTAGGCAAGCTCTTGCCATCCATCTCTGCTAATATCAATGCCCCTTCAGAGAAAGCCTTTTTTACCACATAGGGTCCTTCCCAATTTGGCATCCATTTCCCCCTGAAATCTTTTTACATAGGGAGAATCTTTTTCAATACCATGTCCCCCTCATGGAATACCCTGGGGCGAACTTTTTTGTTGTAAGCTCGCATCATTCTCTTCTGGTACATTTGACCATAACGAATAGCCTTCAGCCTCTTCTGTTCAATCAGGTTTAGTTGGTCATAACGGGATTGGATCTATTCTGCTTCGTCTAACTTCAGCTCTGATAAAACTCGGAGAGAAGGGATTTCAACCTCAATAGGTGAGACTGCCTCCATTGTAGGTAAAAAATGATAAATTATGAGATATTTACCATGTTTGTTTCTAAAATTTGAAATAATTTATTGTATCTTTTGAAATAAGAAAAAATGAATTCAATTTTTTTAATTGCAGATTTGTAACAAATGGGTTCTTTGATTGATAATACAAATCACATATCAAGTACTATTAAGGAGATGGTAATAAAATTTTTATTTCATAGTCATGTTATTTGTTGAATTAAATTATATTATATTAACTATTTCGCTAATATAATAATGTCAGGAGCCGTACCGCGTATTGAGAGGTCATGTTAATAATATAGGGTTTCAGCTAGATGAACGCCTAATACCGTTCTTGGAGTTAGCCGGGTTCGAATCAGCAACATTGATCCGGACTTTTGATCTGCGATATGACTTGATTTCTGCTTTAGTCGAGCGATGGCGTCCGGAGACCCACACATTTCATTTGCTGTGCGGGGAGTGTACCATCACTTTAGAAGACGTTGTAGTACAGCTCAGGCTCCCCATCGATGGGAACTCGGTCACGGGCGTAAGTTCGATCTTTAGGTCGGCAACCCTTTGCTATAAATTACTTGGACGCTCACCAAGTGAGGGGAAATTTGCCAGTTTGAGGTTTTTATGGATAAAGGACAATTTTGAGTATTTTTCGAGTACTGCCAATGAATGGGAGGTGATGCAGACCGTTCGAGCTTACATTATGCACCTTATAGGGGGTGTACTTATGACGGAATCAAATGGCAGTACTGTTCACTTGATGTACTTACCCGTTTTATCTAATTTGCATAACACCCGTTCATACAGTTGGGGATCCACAGTGTTAGCCATATTGTATCGAGAACTTTTTCGGATGACAGATCCTTCTGTGATGGACATAGGCAAATGCCTCATACTACTGCAATTGTGGGCACTTTACCAGATGCCATTCTTGGCATCAATTAGTCACCAATCATATATATTTCCACTCGTTAATAAGTGATGAATTTTTATGCGTTATAACAATTAGTTGACTTTTTTTTCGGATTATATTGTTCTAACAATTTTTTTCTTGGATGGAGCACAAATTCGGGTATCGGAAGGTCATACACGGTTCTGATATACCGTCTAATGATTAAGAATCATTCTGGAGAGGGGGTAAGTTTTTCCAATATCAATTTTATTTTACTATTTTATTTCACTCGACCTACGTTAATATAAAAAATGTGATTAACTGTACAGTTCATTTGGATGCTGTATTCTGTTCTAGAAATTATGGCGGTTATTCCATCGTCTACCCGCGTCCACTCAAACTTATGGTGCATTAGCGCACCCGTTATCAATTTTCAAATAGTAGAGTGGTATCATAGTGATCGAGTACTTCGGCAGTTCGGTTGCATTCAATATATCCCGAGTCCGCCAGTACGATTGGGGGATATCTATGGGATGACCAGGAGGGGGAGGCATGGGCTTGATTAGGGGGATGAGCATGAAGAATATGTTACGATGTGGAACAACCGGTTTGGGAGGGTACCTCAAATGGATCGTGGCTTGGATCTCCAGCCCTCGTTACAGTACCTACAGTGGTACTGTGAGATAGGAAACCATTTTTGTTTGGTGGGCGGTCGATGGTAGTCCCTCCGCATAAGACACGAATTGGGCAACATCTTCTAGATTCGCATCATGCACTAAAGTCGGAGCTAGAGCAGGTACCAAATCCAGAACTACACTCTGGAGGTAGTTCTTATCATCCAGATTTAGGGGGCGATAACTATTTCTCGGGCTCCTCAGGCCACAGATATCATTCAGAGTTTGATATCTTCAGCCCACTACCACCTCAGTACTCCAGTCATCCCGGCTCATATTTATCTCAGTACTCTGCTCCTTCCAGCCCGTATCCACCCATGTACTCAACTCCTCCAGAGCCGTATCCACCGCCATACTCTACTTCTCCCGGCTCATATCCATCGCCATATTCTACTCCTCTCAGCTCAAGTTCATAGATGGCATTTGAGACATATGATTTTTCGTCTATGTTTCACACACCCCCACATATAAATTAAGAGAATGTTGATCACCGTAGTCGTCCGCAACGTGAACGTCAGACTTTACAAAAATAAACCCCTAGAACCACACCATCAAACCATCAATTTTAGGGGGTTTTGTAATATAAATAACTCCCTTTTTATGTAATATTTTTTTGGCATTTTATTTATCAATTTAATTTATTTTTGGAAAATTATGTAATGACTATTTATGTAATGAGTTTTTTATCATTTAATTACAAAGGATAGTCATCATTCCCCCAGTTGAAGAACGTAATTATAATAGTAAATAAAATACATAATAAATCCGAGTTAAGTATGTATGAACACAAATAGTCATGCTTCACTCGGAGTAAGTATGTAAATTGTATAGAAACATGTGCTTTGAAGGCGAATTTTGGATTTGCTTGGGTTAAAGTACATAATTGCAAAAAAAAGAGGAGTATTAAAAACAATCAATTTTAAAATGCTTAAAAAATCCATTTAATGCTACTCAGCAGCACTTTTTCTTCCAACATGTAATTAACAAAATCTTAATTTCTATCCGATCGCAACGTTTGTCCAATATGGTAGTTTCGGAGCGGGCATTTATTCCGATTATGACCGGGTAATCTGCATACTCCACACAACTTCCCATCGGATTTCTCTCTAATGTCTATTTCGTTACGGATTCTAGATGATTGCGGACGACCTTTTGGGTTCCTACGTAACCCTTTGTCTAGGACAAGCTCGAATGTCGTCGGAGGAACCTCTCAAGCAGATAGGTCAGGAATTACAGGAAACTCATTCTCCCATACACGCAATGTGCGTTCGAGGGTATACTGTAACGTCCCCTAACCCCATACCGTCGCTGAAACAGGGTTACGAGACATTACCAGTCAGTACAGTACAATACATACATTAATTAAATATAAACGTTCAGACTCATCATAATTTTAAGATGTCGTCCCTTTAATGGGCCCTCGCAGTTTAATATGAACAGTAAAATAATTCGGAACTAATTTTGAATTACTACGAATTTTTCTTTCAAATTTCAAATTCATACTATATACCATTGCCAACCATAATTTACTTATTTTATCAATACTTTCACAACCTAAATGACTCTCATAAGACATCCTAGGTACATGCCATTACCAATACTCAACATACTTTACCTCATTGAATTCGGGATCGGCCTGGGATGCTGATTTAACGGTCTAACCTTAACCTGCGCACGGAAACAAACGTACGCTGAGTATACACTCAGTGGTATTTCTATAATCCGAACACTTAAACAATTATAAAACATATTAATTTTTATATATTGAACTATTCAAACTCAATGAGTATTCAAACATTCACTTTCCACCCAATGTTTTTGGTCTACTTTAAATTCAAAATCATTTATTATTTTTCAATAGCAATTAATCAATCAGTAATATTCATTAATAACCAGTCAATCAGAACGATTATTTATTCAATAACAGTCAGTTATTCGGTAACAATCAATTATTCAATAATAATCAGTTATTTAGTAACAATTAAATTATTCAGTAACAGTCGATCTTTCCAGTTCCTTTATTTACCCCTATTAACATGACTCGGACTCAGATAGATACACGGATCCAACCAACACACCAGTACGGCACATAGTGCCTTATCGGCTGAAGCCGAAACAGTAACAGTAACAGTAGCAATACGGTACACAGAGTACCTCATCGGAACAAATCCGGAACAGTAACAGTACGGTACACAGAGTACCTCATCGGAATAAATTTGAAACAGTAACAGTAACAGTAACAATATCTGACACACAAAGTGCCGAATTGGTAACAGTAACAGTAACAGTAGTCGGCACATAAGTTCCTGATCAGTAAGTCGGCAAAAACCCGTACTCTTTCATATCCTATGGCATGCCAACTATATCCGACTAGTTCGACTAGTTAATAGGGTATTTAATTCACTTTTCAGTTTTTAATTAATTCATATTTTAATTAATTAATTATATTTTTTTTCAATTCAATATAATTCCTTTCACTTTTCACTAATAAATATTCAATTTCACAATAAACACATGTTCATAATTATTTCACTACATTTTCAAATCAAATCATTTCAATAAAAACACAATACCAATAATTCATACTTTAATTATTTACCATAACATTCAATTAAAATACAACAATTATTAATTAAATTCACCCTTCAATTTCAATCAATATTCATTTTATTTCAAATAATTTAATCAATGCACCTAGCATACATAATAAATAATAAATTCAGTAATTAAATATTAAGTTCGGGTTATAAAAATACAAACCGTAATTTTCGAGCTAACTCCCGTTGACTTTGTCTTGTCCTTTCTTAGCCGAGATTTCCGGTACCACATTGACATTTAAACTTTCAAACCTTGAAATCTCAAATTTCCCTTTTTCTCCCTTTCTTTCTTTCCTTGCTCTCTGTTTCGTTTCATTCTGTTTCTTTTCTATATTTTTTTTTCATTTCTTTTTCTTTTGTTTTACTTTATATATATATAATATGTTAACTTAATAAATATTTAATTAATATCAAATATTTATTTTACATTTGTATCCATTTATTATCCACACACTTGTCATAATTTAATATATTTATTACATAAAAATCCTATAATATAAATATTTAATTAATAAATATCTTTTATAAATAATAAATATCTACTAATAATTAAATATGCATATTACAAATGTATGTATTCAATTTATTACACATGAATTTTATAATTACCACACATTTATCACTATTTTAATTTATTTCATAATATAATATAATATTAATATTAATTAATAATTATAGCAATAATTTAATATTTAAATAAATATCTATTTATTATCAAATACTTGTATTACAAATGTGTATATTTTTATTTATACACTTATATCAAATCATTTTCATACACTTGTCTTTCTTTTATTTATTTATCATATAATATCAATTTAATAATAATAAATACATTAATACTTACTTAAATAATAAGTAAATACATACATGTATTACAAATGTATATACATTATTTATCACACATGTATAATATTTTTATCACACACTTGGCACTCACTTTGGCTTATTTGCTTATTTAATCCCCTCAATTTTCTTTATTCTATAATTAAACTTTCACACTTCATTCAATTTAATTATTTTATCCATTTATCCTAATTAAGCTAAATTTAA
This sequence comes from Gossypium hirsutum, assembly GCF_007990345.1. NCBI lineage: Eukaryota > Viridiplantae > Streptophyta > Magnoliopsida > Malvales > Malvaceae > Gossypium > Gossypium hirsutum. The sequence goes on from NC_053428.1 coordinate 29,854,532, forward strand.
TTCATTAAACTCTAATTAACCACTCGACTAACTTCATAAATATTTTTAATAATTATTTACTAATCCATTTTTTCAGAAATGGAGATCCGAAAATATATTTTTCTGATAACCTTAAAATTCGGGTCGTTACATATACACTTCATCGATAAATTGATCTACATTGAGCGAGACTTTAGCAGAAGTTACTACAACATGTGCACAAGGATAATGAAGTGTCTGGAACCTCCTACAATCGCACCGTCTATCTCGAAGATCAACTCCGTAGGACCTAGGTAGTATACCGGGTCGATGACCGATGGTCTCTGTAACGCAAAACGTTTCATTACGTCGTGAATATACTTCTACATTTATTGACCTCGCCATCCGACGGTTTGCAACCATTGCATCCCGGACATATTCGACAAACATCTGTCCTGCCTCCATCTGGTTGACTTGTTGCTGACCCATTCTTGGCATCAAGGTAGCCAACCTGTAGAATGTAGCTGAGAAGACAGATGAAATCGGAAGATGTCGTGTTTTCAATAACACAGCGTTGATGCCCTCCACCAAGTTTGTGGTCATTTGACCATAACGAAAGCCCTCGTCAAAACTTTGAGCCTATTGCCACGGCTCCATGGTACCCAACCATTGTCGGAAAGATGTGTTCGTTTGACCTTCCATGTTATTCTCAAGTCAAGTCATCCTTTGCCGGAAAATGTGTGGCTCAAGCTCGTACGCTGTGAATGTATTAAGAAAATATAAGTTACAGTTTCATCATGAAACATTAGGTTATATATTGAAAGGATAAGGTTATTCTTTACCCATTTTCACAACTTGTCTCTTCCAGACTGTATTATTATAATCTTAATGGAAGTTAGACGCAATGTGCTGTATGTAGTAAACAGATCTCCACGGCACATCGGAACGCCTAATGGTGGCAATTAATCCATTCCCTCTATCGGAGATGATGCAAATACTATCATTACTAATAACATACCTCCACAGGTTTGTAAGGAAGAATTCCCACGGCTCCATATTCTCTTTATCTACAATGGCAAACGCAATCAGGAGCACGTTATTGTTCCCGTCCTGAGCAATCGCAAGAAATAAGATCTGTGTATATTTACCGTATAACCATGTTCTATCTACTTGCACAAACAGCTTGCAGTAGGGAAATGCACGTACACATGGATCAAACATCCAGAACATCTGTTGGAAAATTCTTTTTCTCGGTTATAGTTGCTCTTCGGGCCGTAATAAGGTCGTATCTACAACTCAATGGCAGTCCCTGGTACGTACTCCCTCATAGTGGCAATCCATCCCTACAACTCATTATAAGATGCATCGAAATCTCCGTACAATTGCTCCATTGCCATTTGTTTAGCTATCCATGCCTTCCGGTATGACATTCGATACTGGAATCGTGTCTGTTTTTTGGCAATCAGTATCGAAACTTTAATGGTTGGCATGTCTTCAACCATTGGCGTGATGCACGTACAGATAGTTTTGGAATCAAGTTTTTGATGATCTTTTGTCATATGTGATGAAGTGCATGTGTGAGGCCCAACAAATTTTTGTATCTCTCACATCTGCGGCTTTTGGATAAATGTAGCTCGTACCCGCCAATTGTAGCCTTCCGCCGACTTCCAACACTCACCAATATATAATGTCAGTTTAAACACGATGACTTTATAGTCTACTGATATATTCTTACTATACCGTTTAATGGAAAATACGCACTCTTCCTTATTTTCGAATCTCTGGCCCACGAACAACTCCTCAGGATCAGAATATACGGCCATCCGATGAGCAGATTGTGTTTTAGGGTACTCTGGGAACTCGACTACATGCGGCGCATCGGGGTCTATCCGAGACATGTGTGCCCCAGTATTATTATGTATCACAATACGATGAATCTAGTTCCCGACTGAAAATGCATTAACATTTACTTCCTCATTCACCCCTTCATCGTCAATATCATCCGGGACCTCATCCACGTCGGGATCACTTTCACTATCGACTTCATGATCAGAAGGATCACTACTATCACTACAAGAAAACAGACTTTTAGCGGCGTTTATCCAAAAAACGCCTCCACCGTTATACATTAGTGGCGCATGAAAGAAAACGCCGCTAAAGGTTAGAGCTATAGTGGCGCTTGTTAAAAAACGCCGCAAAAGATCACTATTAGAGGCGCTTATGAAACAACCGCCGCAAATAATCGAGCATTAGCGGCGTTTTTTATGAAACGCCGCAAAAGTGTTGACAAAACGACGACGTATGCTAATTAGCCATAGAGGCATTAGTGGTGTTTCACGGAAAATGCCACAATATACCAGAATTCGCGGCGCTTTTATAAAAATGCCTCAAAAGTCTTGAGAGAAACGACGACGTAACTATGGAGGCTTTAGTGGCGTTTTACTAAAACGCCGCAAAACATAAGAATTAGCGGCGCTTCTTTGAAAACGCCGCAACAGCGGCTGTAGATGCACTAGTGGTGTTTTATATAAAACGCCGCAATATATCAGCATTAGCGGTGTTTTTCTTAAAATGCCGCAAAATTGTTGAGGAAAACGACGTCGTTATATAGAGGCATTAGTGGCGTTTGTTCTAAAATACCGTAAAAATATTATGTTATTTTAAGATTTAGGGTTAACAATTTTTAGAGTTTATAGTTTGGGGTTTATGGTCTAAGATTAATTTATGATTGGTTTAGGGGTTACGGTGCATGGTTTTAGGGTTTGGTATTTGTGGTTTAGCTAGAGTTTAGGGTTTAAGCTTTCGGTTTTAGGATATAATTTTGGATTTTAATTTATAAGATAAATATATATAAATTATTATTTTAAAAGAATATATATCAAAATAGGTTAAATCTCAAAAGCATACATGAAAAGTGATTTAACGTGCACATGATTGTGAAATATTAAAGCAATTATTGTTATAATTAACATCATTTTTTATTTAATTAATTTATATATATGAATTAATGCTTAAATATTTAAAAATATTTAATCTAAACCATTTGATATATTAAAATAGTAGATTTAAAAAAATTGATAAACAAAGAAAGGGCGCCGTTTTTTTAAAAACGCCGTAAAAAGATTATGTTATTTTAAGGTTTAGGGGTATGTATTTTAGGTTAAATGTCTACGATTAAATTATTAGTTTAGGGTTTATGATATAATTTTTATTATTTTGTGTTATGGGTTTATGTTTTAGAGTTTGAGTTTTAGGGTTTATTGTATTTTAGGGTTTAGGGTTTTAATATTAAAGTTCACGGGTTAACGATTTTTAGAGTTTATAGTTTGGGCTTTATGGTCTAGGATTTATGGTTGGTTTAGGGGTTACAGCGTATGGTTCTAGGGGTTTAATTAGTCTGGGGTTTGAGGTTTAGTTAGTGTTTAGAGTTTAGGGTTTAGGATTTTAAGTTTAGAGTTTAAGCTTTCGGGTTTAATTAGGATATAATTTTGGATTTTAATTTATAAGATAAATATATATAAATTATTATTTTAAAATGATATATATCAAAATGGTTAAATCTCAAAAGCATACATGAAAAGTGATTTAGCGTGCACATTATTGTAAAATATTAACGCAATTATTGATGTAATTAACATCAATTTTTTAATTAATTAATTTATATATATGAATTAATGCTTTTATATTTAGAAATATTTAATCTAATCCATTTCATATATTAAAATATTAGATTTTAAAAAAATTTGATAAACAAAGAAAGGCACTAAAAAGTAATAAAATTTGTAAAAACAGCACCGTTTCAGTATAAGGGAAATAAATTTAGTGGCGTTTAGCCTTAAAACGCCGCAAATATGTTTTTTATTCCACAAAAAATATGCAGTTTCAGTTTATATTTAGTGGCGTTTCCAAAAAACACCGCCAAATTACATTAGCATTTGTCTTAAACGACTGCGTTTCAAAACAAATTTTTAGTGGCGCTTTCACAAACGCCGCAGAATTCAATACCAAATTGCCAACTGCGACGCTGTTTTAAGTCAGGGAACTAAGTTTTAGTGGCGTTTTTGTTAAACGCCGCAAAAGTGAAATACCTATTAGCCTTGTACGATGTCGTTTCACTACACGCAATTAAACTTTTAGTGGCGTTTGTGATATAAACGCCGCAAAGTTGCATCCCAAATTCGAATTTAACGGCGTTGCTTCCTTACAAACAAATTAAACTTTTAACTTAAACATTTTCATCAGCTTGTTTGCCCCCATTCTGAAATCCCCAATCTCCCCATCTCATCCGTCGCCTTCGCCCTGTGCTGTCGAGTGTCCCCTCTGCTGCGTCGCCGTCCTCTACCGCCACTAATCAGTAAGTATTTTCCTTTAATCATCATTCATGCCATAAGGATTCATGGAAAGGAAAAATATATATACACATATGTTTCTGTATATAAACCTTTGATTCATGGAAAGAATTTTAATCGTTATAAATGAATTATTGCTTGGGATTTACTCAAATAAGAGATTGAAAACCCTCACTCTCAAATCTCAACATAGAAAACCCTAGTTGCTTGCTCATCTCCCCCATTCGCCGTTGCCCATCGGTCTCTGATTATTAACCATAATTTTACCAAATTCCATTGATTTTGATTGTTAGAACATAGAACTAATTGATGCAGAAATGGAAGCAGTAATTTTCTTGTTGTGGCATTTTAACAGTCGAGGTTGCTTAATATGGTAATTTCATCCATTAGGGCTTTGCTCATTTTATAGAATCTTATGCGTTTCATGTCTTTCCTCTTTACACTGTAGTCTTACGTTATCTAGTACTTGAAAAAAGAAGGTAAAATTCATTATTTTGGCATCTTGAGAACCACATTATGCAGCTTCAAAGTGAACTGTCCTGTTATGATTGTTGCCATCAAGAGATATCCTTGGTCAAAAAGTAGACTTGAAAGTGCTTTAGTATTTTCCCTTTTATACTTTCTCTTTCTCCATGCTGTTAACTATTTCTGTTCTCAGTTTTTGCAATCAGTACTGTTCAGTGTCAGAATTTGTTATTATCATTATTCTGAAGCTTCCTAATCAGGTTATGCATGTACTTTACGAAACTCCACTTGTTCGCACATGCAGAATCCCTTAATCACATATGTTCAGTCTATTAGTGTAAGATTTTCCTTTTTTCTTTCTTCAGTTCCAAAAAACTATATCTAAGATAACCATGCATGCATACATGTTTCACTTCATTTCTGTTTTCATAAATATGTTCTTTAAGGTTGTAAGGTTGTATGCCATTCTTGTGACTATGAATCATATTTGTTTGTGGTGAGATACTCTCATTTTCCTAGTTTAATAACTAACTGGTTTCCTTTTATCTGATGTTGCAGATTGCTGCAGTCCCTGAGGATATTGGAACGGCTGGGGCACTTAGGGCGATCTCACACTACGTCACTGCAAAAGACATTTTGGTTAGAGTTTTTTTCATTAATTGTGTTTGAGTTCCCAAACAAACTAGCTTCTTTCCTTACAGCCCTCTTCATGTTCCTGCAGGTTGTGAGTGGTGATCTTGTTTATGATGTTTCTCCTGGTGCAGTTGCTGCCACCCACAGGCGACATGATGCTGTAGTGACTGCAGCACTTTGCATTGTTCCCATTAGTGGGTCTTCAGAATTAGGGTCCTCTGGTGGGAAAGACAAAACCAAAAAACCAGGACGATACAACATCATTGGACTGGACCCTTGCAAACAGTTTTTATTACACATAGCAACAGGTTAGACTTCTAATGTTCTGATTTATTTAGCATTTTCATTGGGCTGGAGTCTTACATAGAATCTTTGAATGCATTCTAGGAGCAGAAATTGAGAAAGATACACGACTTCAGAAGTACCTTCTCCATGCAGTAGGCCAGGTATTGCATACTGTGTAAACAGAATTAGTCTTCAAATTTTAATACTTGGTAGGGTGGCCTAAATTTAAACCCTTTGGGACAGAAATTTGGACAATTTCTTTGACAATGAGTTCTAATGATTTTTGTTTTCAAGTCTTTATGGTAGTTTGGCCTAAATTTAAACGCCGCTTTGAAAGGTTGGCAATTCTGACATAGTATATCATTCAATTTAGTTGACAGCAACATTACAATGATTTATTTGATAATTCTCAAGATGTAATTTGAGGATAGTAAAGACTTCAATGCACATAGTCCTAACGGGTCAAACCTACTCTGATGGATTATGATAAGTATATAAAAAGTGTCATGGCTAATAAGATAGAGAATTTTTCGCCTAAACATTATTTGAAGAGTATTTGGTGATTAAATTTGTGATTAATTGAAAATTATTTTGGTGACAATTCAAGGGTATCATATTGATAATTAATATGGTAAAAATCAAGAACGAAATAATATGTTCATCTCATTTATTTCTTGTTTGGTGCTGAAGTCTTGTAAGCCTGTAAATAAGCAATGTAGTCGTAAGATTGAGGGAAATCTAGAAGCACAACAATTGAGTTCAAGCATATTATGCTTTTTATTCACCTCTAACTGATTTGTTTTCAAGCACTGAAAGAGTTATTTTTTGCGAGGATGAGTTTATACTAAATGTACTTTGTTGAGGCAGCGATTATCTAAGGATTAGAATAGATGAGGCTGGAATTCTTGGCATATATACAAAGGCATATCAGATTTTTCTTTAGATTGCTGCTTCACTAAAAAAAACACTTTCTGTTTGGACCAGATTCAGCATCAGTTACTGCTTCCTGCTCCTCCTGCAACTATTGGTTCAACTAAAGCTGCCATTTAATCTTCGAATTAATATTTTGTACTGATATTGATAAAGTTTTTATATTTTCTTAAACTGAAATATATTTGGTGCTACTCTTATAATCTTACATTTGTTCTAGGTACTCTCGAGCACCTGAATTAATATTTGGTGCAACTGAATACACCACAACCATTGACATCTGTTCTAGGTACATGTTTCGTTGCTAAATTTTTTTCCTTATTTCTATGCATTTTCGGTTTAACTTACTTAACAAATTCTACTTTTTTGACTCCAGCCTCTGTTTGCTGGTGAAAGTGGAGTAGACCAGGTTGTTGAAATTATTAAGGTACGTTTTACTTCAAAATTCTAATCAATAATAGTTTTATTATGATTATTTTCGAAAAATTAATATATTGGGGCTGCGATTTTGTATAGATTTAATTGCTAGTTGTGTTTTGAGTAGAACTATTTTGTTTCCAATTTATTTTTAATTTTTTTTGAAAATATTTATAAATTAGTTACACGATAATAAGATTTTAATTTGATATGTTTTCCTTTTTTAATTGAACTCGAATAATTTCACTCAATTTTATTCGATACGACTCAAATTTAATTTTACTTAACTTGATAAAATATTAAATTTAGTTAAGATACTAAAATAATACTTATCATAAAATATTACTTAACTCAAATTTTTTTCATTCAAAAAATTACTTATCAAAAAATAAAAATTAGTTGATTAAATGGAATACTCGCTGATGATTGCATTAGAAAAGCTGGACGTATGACAAACTTGCCTATATCATAGCCATTTTTAGTATGAATAAGTTTTTATATTTGGTTCAACTTAATTATTATTTGATTCAACTTAAGTATGAATAAGTATGAATTAATTTTATTACCATGTAGCTTGCTTGTCCATTAAAATTACAACAATAGCTGACCTTCTCTCCAACCTTATTTTAAAAATTTTAAAGATTCAAAGTATATGGGCTGGAAACCTGACGGGTTGCCTTATATCGAGCTGTAAGATATAATGGATCCTCCCTAGGTGTAACAACGCCACGTACGATGAATCTTAAAAAATTCAAAAAGACTTGGAAAAAGTTCTATCGATCTCATTTACTATTGAATATTTATTACCATGTAGCTTGCTTGTTCATTAAAATTACAACAATAGCTGACCTTCTCTCCAACCTTATTTTAAATATTTTAAAGATTCAAAGTATATAGGTTGCAAACCTGACGGGTTGCCTTATATCGAGCTGTAAGATATAATGGATCCTCCCTATGTGTAACAACGCTACGTATGATGAATCTTAAAAAATTCAAAAAGACTTGGAAAAAGTTCTATCAATCTCATTTACTATTGAATGTTTATATAACCTTAATTAATTTCCAATTTACTTATAAAAATTAAACTATGATTCTTTTTTGATATTATTATATTCAAATTACTATTTTTTTATATTAATAATGTTTGATTTTAATATTTAATATTTTTAAATGTCTTTAAAAGTTATAACTAATTTTTATCAAAATAGTATTAATATTGATCATTACTTAAATAAATTACATAACTTACATAACTCATATAACTTACATAATTTACATAACAACTTACATAACTCACATAACTTACATAATTTACATAACAACTTACATAACTCACATAACTTACATAATTTACATAACTCACATAACGTACATAACAACTTACATAACTTAACTAATACATGTAGTTTAATCTAATAATTTCCTTAAAAGCATATAGTTTAAAGTTCAAATTTCATAACTTACATAATCTGCATAACTTACATAAAACATAAAAATATATCATATCAAGACTTACATAATAAACAACTTACCCGTGTAACTTATTGCCAACTTTAGACTTCAACAACTACGAAATGGATAGGACTTGGATGAATTTCTCAAGGGCAAGCAACGAGTATCAAAATGGAGTGCAATATTTTTTAGATTTTGCATTTCACAATTCAAGCCAAGAGAATATGATTATTTGCCCGTGTAAGAAGTGTGGCAATATCTATTGGCATTATCGTGAAATTGTCTACGAACATCTAATTGTTGATGGCTTCATTCGGGGGTATAAAAAATGGATTTTCCATGGAGAGTGTACACCTAGTGGAGCCTCTTCGACGATTAATCCGGGTTATCCTTATAGTGGTTACCGTCAGTATGTTAGAGAAGATGACATGGAAGGTATGATGTGGGATGCATTTAATATGCGGAGTGAAGGTTTCCGATCATTTCCACCAAACTATGTTGCATCCGATGATTATAATATCGGTGGGAATACTTTTATGGAAATGAGAAGAAGTGTACCGGATGAACAACCGAATGAAGAAGCGGCGAAGTTCTACACGTTACTTGGTGAAATGAATGAAGAACTTTATGAGGGATCAAAATTTTCGAAAATGTCATTCTGTATTCGCCTTTTCCACTTAAAATGTTTGGGAGGGTGGACCGGAAACTCTTTAACAATGCTGTTAGAGCTTTTGAGAGAAATGTTCTCGTTTGCAAAAATCCCTCAATCATGTAAAGACATGAAGAAAGTGATAAAATATTTGGGCCTTGGGTACAACAAAATTCATAGTTGCCCAAATGATTGCATGTTGTATTGGGGTGATCGGAGAAATCAACAATCTTGTCATGTTTGCGGTAAATCTCGTTGGATGAATAGAGATGCGGAAGATGTTAATGCAGATGAATATGGGCCACAGTCAATAAGGAAGCCGAACAAGATTTTGCGTTATTTCCCGCTAATCCCAAGGCTTCAAAGGCTATTCATGTCGTCAAAGACAGTCGAGTTTATGACGTGGCATCATGATCAACGAACGGATGATGGATTATTAAGGCATCCTGCAGATTCTTTAGCATGGAAATCATTTGACAATAAATTTCCAAGCTTTGCAAGTGATCCTCGGAGTGTAAGGCTCGGGTTAGCATCTAACGAATTTAATCCTTTTAAAATCATGAGCACCTCGTACAGTACTTGGCCTGTGGTCCTTGTTTCTTATAATTTGCCTCCATGGCTCTGCATGAAGCAATCTTTTTTGATACTATCTATGATTATCCCCGGAGAGAAAGGCCCCAAAAATGATATTGACATATATCTACAGCCACTTATTGAAGAGTTAAAACAATTATGGGCGGGTGTTGAGACGTATGATGTATTGAGAAAGGAGAACTTTTACCTACTTGCTGCTTTGCTGTGGACAATTAATGATTTCCCGGCATATGCGAATTTTTCTGGTTGGAGTACCAGAGAACGTTATGCTTGTTCTTGTTGTGCTGCTCAAACGTGTTCACAGTGGTTATATAATGGGAAGAAGTTCTGCTATATGGGGCACCGTCGGTGGTTAGATGAAAATCATAGCTATAGATTTTAGAGGGCTTTATTTGACGGTACTGAAGAGTTGAAAAAAGCTCCTAAGCAGACCATTGGATCTAAAATCTTATTCATGTTAAAAGATATGGATTTCAGTTACGGGAAGCTGAATCAACCATCTAACAGGCAAACAAATAGACGATCGAGGGATGAATCTGATGATGAATCTGACAATGAGGATGACCCTAATGAGGCAGAATTGTGGAAGAAAAGAAGTATTTTTTTTGAGTTGCCTTATTGGGAGCATCACATATTACGCCACAATCTTGATGTGATGCATATTGAGAAGAATGTCTGCAAGAACATCATCCAGACAATTTTGAACGTCGATAGTAAATCAAAAGATAATCTTCAGAGTCGACTTGATTTAGTTCAAATGGGAATTAGGCGTGATCTTCATCTCCAAGTACTTCCTAATGGAAAATATCGGTTGCCGCCTACAATTTTTGCAATGTCAAAGGAAGAGAAAGAAATGTTTTGCACGGTGTTGAAGGATATAAAGGTTCTGGATGCATATGCATCAAATATATCTCGATGTGTAAGTCTTAAAGATCGAAGACTATATTCATTAAAATCACATGACTATCACATCTTGATGCAAGATCTACTTATAGTTGCTTTACGGTGCTGTATGTCAAAGAAGGTAACGTCCTGTATAATTGAACTGTCCAATATAATGAAAGCAATTTTTGGCAAAGTTCTGAATGTTGAAGAACTTGAAAAAGTACAAGATCGAGCCGCTTTGACATTATGCAATTTGGAGAAGATCTTTCCACCTTCCTTCTTCACTATTATGGTGCACCTTGTCATTCATCTCCCTAATGAAGCAATAATTGGTGGTCTGGTTTTCTATCGTTGGATTTATCCAATTGAAATGTGCTAATTTATTTCAAAGACATTCACCTTTATACCTATAGTTACCAGTTTTGATAATGTTGTATATGGTGTTTAGGTTCCTAAGCAAATTGAGGTCTTATTGCCGTAACAAGCATTATCCGGAAGGATCAATTACTGAAGGCTACTTGGCAGAGGAGTATATGACATTCTGTTCTAGATATTTAGAAGATGTTGAAACAAGATTGAATAGACCAAGTAGAAATGCCGGACTCAATGATCCTAGCTTGGCTGAAACTTATTTATTTCAAAGTTATGGAGAACCAATGGCAAAGTTGAAATTGCAGAAATAGATGACCGATCTTGGATACAAGCACATAGATATGTTCTTTTCCACCACGATGCACTTGAACAATTACGCAAGTAAGTTCTAGAATATGATAAATATTCATCTTTTTTTGATTTGTTTATTTTTTAACGAATTAAACATGTTTTTAACATAGTGAGTACAAACAAGTCTTAAGATCTCGTTCACGCTCACGAAGATTACAACATCACGAGATTAATAGGTTATTCGCAGAATCTTTTCATGAATGGTTAAGCCCAACGGTATGCAACTCAACATTTTATTGACAAATAATAATGTTTTCTCATAACATTTACAATTACTCAATTTACTTTTGATTCAATAGGTTTGGAGTGCGAATGTTGTTAATGACGAAGTTAAATGGCTTTCCCAATGTCCGAATCGAGTAGTAAAAAGATATAGTGGCTTCATCATGAATGGATTCAGATTTCATACCAAATATCGCGAGAGATTGAGGAGAACTCGAAATTGTGAAGTAGTTGTTAATTCTTTAATTACAAGTTACGCTAGTGCTAGGGACAGTAATCCTGTCGAGGGAAATATGGAGTATTACGGACTTCTAACAGACATTATTGAGTTGGATTACTATGGAAAATGGAAAGTTGTCTTATTTCGATGTGATTGGGCTGATGCTAATACTGTTCGCGGAATTAAAAATGATCAGTTTGGTTTTACAATGGTGAATTTCTCTCGTTTAATTCACACTGGAGAACATTTGATAGACGAGCCGTATGTATTTTCTTCTCAAATTAAACAAGTTTTTTGCTCGAAAGATCCAATTGATGAGGGTTGGTACGTTGTACTCCGAAACACCCCTAAAGACTTGTTTGACATGGGGAATGGAAGTAGAGATGACATCGTTGAAAGATCAGAAACTTTTCCTTTTCCAGAACAAAACTTAAATGAAAATATTCCTAGTACTAGTACACAATTTCAATGGGTTCGTCAGGATATGGACGAAAATATTTACGATTTCTGATGTAGTAAGATTTTATGATTTTTTTTATATGTAATGTTATAATTTTAACATTGGTCATGTTATATAATTTAACTATTTTATATTTACTATTGTTGTTATTTCTTACTAAAATTTTAACTATTTTATGTGTTGCAGGAAAAATGCCTAGAAGAAGATTAAGAGATCTTAGTATTGTACAAAATACTACAAATTCGGAAGAAGTAAGTACTGAACAGCAGACAGTTGTTGGATCTGCAAGCGTGCCGGAGACACTTGATGAGTCTGTGGAATTTCAAAGTAATGTTAAGTTTATTTTACAAATTGTATTAAATTTTATTACTGATTTATTTTTAAATTTCAATATAGTAATAATATATTATTTTTCAGCTGAAAATGGTGGGACGCGCAGAGGTCGAGGACGTACGCTCCTAACAGATTTATATAACTTAAATTCTATCGAGCGTGTCAAAGTAACTAGAAACAGCGATGGTCAGCCTGTTGGACAAGAAGCTCGACTTTTAGCAGGCAATTTGGGCATTATAGCACGAAATACCAATATGTTGCCCATCAAATACAAATCATGGCATAACATGCCTGATAGCAATAAAAATCAAGCTCTCTCTAATATTAAGGTAACAAAACGTTAATGTAATTTATAATACTTTGGTTTAAGTTTCATTTATATTTAATTCCTAAACTTGTGTTTTTTAGGAGAGGTTTGCTTTAGAGGTCTCTGATGCCTATATCAAGAAGGCATTGGGTAAAAAATAGAGAGACCATAAAAGCAGTTTGAAAAAAGAATATTTTAAAAAACTCATAAGCCTCGAAGAAAAATTGCAAAATGTCCCACCGGGAATGCTGAGGTACCAATGGGAAGATGCGATTCGATTTTGGAATTCGAAGAAAGGAGAGGTATTATGTACTTGCAAACTCTTATAAATTTTTCGGTTTATAGTATTTACTATATACGTAATAATAATTTCATTATGTAGGACCATGAGCGAGTTGGAACAAGCAGCAGGCAAAAACAAAAATTTACGCACACGACAGGGTCGAGAAGTTTTGCTTGTGTAGCTCAGTCCGCGGTACTATGTATTTATTAATTCTATCAAGTATTAATGACTTTTTACTATTAAATAATATTTTTACTACTATATTGTAGGAAGCCTCGTCTGGTCAAAAAGTTGGACGCCTTCAGCTTTTTGACATTACGCACAGGAAAAAAGATGGAACTCCGATGACATCTGAGGCTGCAGAAATTATGGTATATTTAGTTAATAAAATTTGATTCATTATAAATATTTATAATATTTATTTATAATGTTTTAATTCGTCGTTTTTATTAGTTTAATTTTAAATAATGTTATGTTGTATTCCTTTTTATTGTATATTTTGTTTCTAACTCTTTGACTGATTTATTAGGAGAAACTAAAAGATAAGAAGGCAGAGTATGAAGCGATTGCTTCGACTGATAGTTCTGTTAATTTTGAGGATATTGATAATAGAATTATTAATGAAGTTTTGGGTCTTGAAAGGTATGGTCGAGTTAGATTTCAAGGATCTGGTGTTAACCCGACCCAATATTTTGGATCCATCTCTCACCAATACATGCCTTCCGGGAGTCAAAGTCAAGCTGAAGTTCAGAGGCTAAAAGATCAGATAGTTCAGATACAAGCTAGCACAGATGAGCACATTTCTCAACTTAGAGTGGAGGCAGCAGCGAGGGAGGCGGAGCAGAACAGAAAATACAATGAACTCCAGCTACAGCTTCAGTCTATGATGACTATGTTCCAGCAATTTCAAAATCCGCCATCTTAGACATTTGTTTTCTTGTAACTTTTAACATTATTGTAAGAATATTTTGAATATTCATTTACAATTTATATAATATATTTCTCGTATAATTTTGTATTATTTAAATTTACGGGTTTTGGTTGGATTTCATAGTATATTTGCTGTTTTTGGTTGAATTTCTTGCAGGAGGGTTGGATATAGGCGCAAAATACATATTGCAAAACTGGGCAAATTAGCGGCGTTTTTTAAAAAAGCGCTGCTAAAAGTCCTGGTCTTTAGCGACGTTTTTTATATAAGCGTCGCTATAAGTCCTGGTCTTTAGCAGCGTTTTTAAAAAAGCACAGCTAAAAGTCCTAGTCACTAGCGGCGTTTTTTAAAAAGCGCCGCTAAAAGTCCTGGTCTTTAGCGGCGTTTTTTATATAAGCGCCGCTATAAGTCCTAGTCTTTAGCGGCGTTACATATAGCAACGTTTTTTGCGGCGCTTATAAACGCCGCTAAAAGTCTATTTTCCTGTAGTGTATGGTATACATCATCACCAACCACAGCAGTCTCGGGTGCAGCATTAAGATCAATGTCGATCCCATGTATAGTTGATTGACTACCAACGTATGAGACCGGAACCACTATACACGGTTCTTGAGCTTCATGTCCCACAATAAAGAGTATATTGATTGCTCCAAGTCCCACAATAAAGAGCGACCATTGTCTCCACCTCTTCATCGTCTACATGCTCCATTTCGGTGAATTTTATGGGATCCGTCGAAACTGGAAACTTGTAGAAAAGGTTCGAGATACTTCTCCCACAGCGTTTATAAATTTTTTCAATAATTTTTTTCTTCATATCATCAAAAAAGATATTTCTATTGAATCTCATTACTACTTGTTTGCGACAGTCAAATATACATCCTACGCTTGTTGTCAAAATTTCTCCATCAAAATAAACGCATACGAAAAACTGATTCTCCATATTCAATACTAGATCTGTTAAAAAAATTTTAAAATTCTCAAAATAGTTTCGAATAGCAAAAAAGCTACATAAAATTTTTAATGCAAAATTTTTCATTCAGAAGCTAACAAAATTATTAATCTAACAAACTTTTAAATAATAAAATTTCTAACAAAATTCTACATTCTATTTAAAAATAAATAAATTAAAATACCTTATCCTTCTTCTTGCTTTCCTTTCTTTCCTTCTTTTCCCTCTCTTCTTACTTCTATTTTGCTACTAAATTTTCTATATGTTCTTCATCTGATTTTCGGGGGGATATATAGGGGAAAAATTAAGAATGTGGGCCCCACTAGTTGCGCCTACCAAGAAGGCACAACTAGACGTGCCTGTCAGATAGGCTCAACTAGTTGAGCCTGTCAGATAGGTGCAAAATGTATGTATTCTTTTCCCGTCCATATACACGGGTTGTATACTAACCCGAAAAAAATATATATAATAATTTTTTAAACGAAAAAAAATTAATATTAAAAAAATCGATTGCGCCTGTCAGGTAGGCACAACTTAAAAAATATATCATTTTCGTAATTAATCTGGCTGACAACCCATTTTCGTGTATAAATTTTTTTTATAATATTGAGGTAAAAAACCCTATTTTTGCTCATAACAAATGATATTTTAATGGGTTTTGAACTTTTGGTTGTTTGGGTAATAGATTTTGGATTTTATTATAAATATGATCACTATTTTTTATAGAATATAATTTTTTTAAAGTGTTACAAGTCCAAATCACATCTAAATACAAATATATCTAATGAATCATAAGTGTCAAATTATTACAATACGGGTTTTATGAAAAATTATAAAATAGAATCAAATCATTACAGTACAAACAAAATAAGATTGTGGAGCCAATTTTTCATAAATTAAAGCATTTATAAAAGTCATATAAACCAATGTATAATATTAGTTCCCGATAAATAGATGTGTATTTTAATTATAAGACTATTACCAAACTATTAAAACAATAATTAGAAAAAAGTCACATCAAATAATTTTTTTTTTGAAAAATACTCACTGGATTTTATTTAAAAGGCCAAAACAAAATCAACACCATAAATTCAAAGGTCTAAAAACCAACCCGAAACTAACAGGCTAAAAAAACCAAAACATACAGAAGCCCAAAAACAAAAAAACAAAGCAAAACCTACACATGGCCCAGGACAAAATCCAGCAAACAGCAAAAAAGGAGAACTCTAGAAACATCGTTCTCCAGTTGTACTCCATTACCAAAACCTTTTTGGAAAACAGCAAAATCGCATAGGGAAGCAAAACAAAACAGATGCTTTAATTACCCATCATATCAATCCTATCAGAAGCTTTTCAATTACCCCGATGCACTTTGAAAGAGATATCTCAATTGAAACTCTCAGCTTAATCAAAAATCAAAACACTTTTTTCAGCCTCTTCATTTCTTCTTCTCCTCTCCTTTCTCACTTCCTCTGTCCACCTCCTATCTTTTACTATCGCCTTCACCGCACCGTAACAAACCAGATTTAACAGATAAGTAGTCTCTCATTTATAGTCCTTCTTGTGCTAGACTATCGGCGACCTTGTTAGCCTTCCTATTTGTAAACAGAAAAACACGGAGATTAAAACGAAAACAAAGGTTTAGAGAATCTTTGATATACACAGAAATCTCAGATCTATCCTCCTTTTTCTCTTGCAGCTTCTAGATTACCGACCGAGAATCACCTTCAACCTCCACCTCCCTCAACCCAAGCTGTAACCCAAGCTTCAGTGCTTGGAGACACGCCACTACTTCTGCTACAAAAACGGACAGTATGTTTGAGTTCATTTCTATTTTGGAGCAAATGACCTCTACTTTACTGTTACGAATCACTAATCTAGAGCACGACTCTTTATTGTGGTTGTTGAAAGCTGCGTCAAAGTTCACTTTCAGCCTCGATCCCACCGGAGCATTCCATCTGTCCACACAGATCCTTCTTTTAGGTATGAAGCTTTTTAGACCATCAAGCTCATTTAAATAATTTTGCACAAAAATAGCAATTTGACCACCTAATTGGTTTTTCCCCTCATGTATAAATTTGTTCCGAGATGTCCATATCACCCATAAAGCACATACCGCCATTCTACATATAGCCATAGATCTGGACTCTAAGGTAATTTCTCAACCAATCAACAAAATCTGAACTTTCATCTGACTTAAACCAAACCATATGGAACTGCTCCCATGTATCCTTTGCAAGAGGACATTCCCGAAAAAGATGTTCCCTCGTTTCAGCTCCTAATTAACACCTCCGACACGTAGGGGAAGCCATCATTCTACGATAGTGTAGATTACTGAAGCTAGGCCGATAGTTGCATAAAAACTTCTAAACTGTAATTTTGATTTTAAGGGGTAGATCCATTTTCCATAATTTCTTGTAAAATTGCTTATGATCTGTCTGTAATTAATTCCGATCGTCTTGTAAAAGAAGTCTGTGACCACTTTGAACCGAGTACTCCCTTGACAACTCACCCCTTCAAACAAGAGAGTCTTCAAGCTCAAACAGAAGAAGAGGAATATAGAGAATCCTTTTTGCAATCTGTTCCTCAAAGGTAAAATGGACCAAATCAGACTTCCATTGTTTAGAATTTGCATCAATCAGATCTGCAGCTTTAATGAGACTCTAATTATTATTTGTATTCTGAATTCTGATCTGTTCATCTCTAGGTATCCAACATCGTCCCAGATGGAAATTTTTTGACCATCTCCGATCCGCCAGCCTAGACCCTTCAAAAAAAGGCCCATCGCAACCCAAATACTCTACTATGTAAAAGAAGGTAAATTTCCCAAACTAGAGTTTAAGAAATCAGAGTCTTTAAAATATCTAGCTTTCAAAATATGCGCTAGTAAAGAGTTAGGGTTACGTAACAAGCGCCAACCTTGTTTGGCCAATAAAACGTTATTAAAAGAACTCAAATGACGAAAGCCCATACCATCTTCTTCCTTAAGCGCACATAAGGACTTCCAATCACACCAATGCATCCCCCGCTTTCCATGATTATTCCTCCACCAAAATAAACTTATAATGTTTTCCAATTCTACACAAAACGTTTTTGGTAAAAGAAAACAAGCCATCGTATAAGTGGGAATAGCTTGTAGGACAATCTTAATGAAGACCTCACGACCTCCTGGTGAGATATGCCTAATACTCTAATTGTTGATTTTTTGCTTCAAACGATCTTTTAAATTTTGGAAAGCCATTTTCTTCTTACAACCCACCATGTTTGGAAGCCCAAGATATCTCTCTTAATTAGTCGAACAACGAACATTAAGAGCCTGAAACACTCGATTCTTATCTTGATCCTTCACGTTCGTACTGAAAAAAGCCATTGATTTTTCATAATTAACACACTGCCCCGATCAAGACTCATATTCCACAAGAATTTCTTTCAGCACATCAATCCCTTGATTCGATACCTCTCTGAACAGAGTACAATCATTTGCGAACATAAGGTGAGTTATAGGTGGAGCAGGTCTGCAAACTTTAGCACCATTGATTTTCTTTTCCTGACTTGCCAACCTCAGTAACGCAAAAAGCCCTTCTCCGCAAAACAAAAATAGATAAGGGCTTAAGGGATCCCCTTGGCGCAAACCCCTAGAAAGCTTGAAACTTGATCCTTCTTCCCCGTTAAGCAAAATGAAATATTGGACAGAATTTACACAACGGATAATAAAATTAATAAATAGTTCATCAAAACCTATTTTTGACATCATTCTTTTGATAAAAGGTCACTCCACTCTATCATAGGCCTTACTCATATCAAGTTTTAAAGCCATGAAGCCCTTATTCCCATATCTTTTATTCTTGAACGAATGAAGCACCTCATATGCCAGAATTACATTGTCAGTTATGAGTCTACCAGGTACGAAAGCACTTTATAAGTCATCAATGCACTCATGTAGAGCCTTTTGAAGCCGATTAGCAACAGTTTTTGCAATAATCTTATAAATAACTATGCATAGACTAATGGGGCAAAAATTCTTCAAATTGCAAGGATTTGCAGTATTGGGAATTAACATCAATTGGGTTGTGTTTATATTCTCCAAAGATTTACCATTATTCAGAATATCTAAACAAAAGATGCAAACATCCTTACCAATAATGTGCTAGTATTTCTGGTAAAAAATTACTGGAAAACCATTAGCACCCGAGGCTTTTGTAGGCCCCATACCTTTCAATGCCTCAATTATTTCATCCTCCTTGTATGTAGCCATCACGCTTTGATTCATTTGGTCCGACACACATGAATGAACCCCAGGAAGAATGTGTTCCAAGCCCCCAATTCCTTTAGAGGCAAAAAGATCCAAAAAATACTCACGAGCAATACTTTCCACCTCCCTACTATCCGTAACGAGATTTTCATCCCTTCTTTATAAACCTTGATCCGATTTCCACGTCGTCTTTGGAAAGAAAATTTATGAAAAAACGAAGTATTCTTGTCCCTCATTTTCAACCAATTTGCTATTGCCTGTTACTCTTAATATTTCTCCTCATTGTCCATCTCCACACTCAAGTGAAGTTTGACCTCGATAATTTCTCCCAAATTATCCTCCGATTTCTCCTCACAATTTAGTTCCTCTAATCTCCTAGTCACTGTTGCACTTCCTTTCCTCTTTTATTCTTAATTTTATTTCCCAAAACTGCAAATCATTGGATATAGTTGTCATGCGAGATAAAAAAGAACCAAAACTATCCACTTATAACTTCCTTATCTCCTCCTCACACGACTACTCTAAGACCCACCAGGTTTCAAAATGAAATCAAACGGATCTTCTGCCTACCCTTTCATCCTCTATATTAATGAGCAAAGGACAATGATCCGAGAAAGAGTGTGGAAGATGCCTCAACGAGTACTTTGGGAACTATTAAAGCCAATCATCATTGGCAACCCTTCTATCAATTATTTCCTTAATATTCATTTCTATAATTCTTCCTCTTTCCCATGTGAACCAAGCACCAGAAAAGCCTATATCCTCTAGTTGACAGTATTCCAATGTTCTACGAAAGACTTCCTTTTGAGGCTCCTCCCTTAGCAAACCTCCTTGCTTTTCATGAGAAAAAAGAATATCGTTGAAATCCCCCCAACCAACCAGGGCAATAAGTTATTCCTCCCTAATATTTGAAGTAACTCCCATGTCTCCGATTTATTCCTAACCTCCGGAGCCCTATAAAACCCAGTGAAACGCCATTGAGAATTTTCATCTTCTTGAATTTCAGCATCAATATGATTCTTTGAGAAACTTTGCAAATTGACTAAAGTATTCCCATTCCACCCAAGACTTAAGCCTACTCTAGAACGTTCAGCCGAGACGTCAGTACCATTGAAGAATCCGCAACTTCTTCTAACAACCTTCATTTTTGTAGCACTCAAATTTGTCTTCATAAAGAAGACAATTTGGGGATGATAAATCTTCAGCATGTTCTGAAGTCTTCTAACTGCTCGCAAACTCCCCAATCCGCGAACATTCCAGCACATAATTTTCATTTCCGTCGGTCGGCATGCGCAAAGGCAGCCGCCAATATCTATTTGACATGAGAAGAATTCTCCTCAGGAACCTCCAATAAATCCTGAGTATTAGAAATATTAGAGATCAATGCATGGAATCTCTTTCTTTTTTTTCCTTCATCATTGATAAGAGGTTCATCCTCTAACTCACATTTCATACTTTCCACTCCTACAACCTTCATCAGACCCAGCACACCTACTGTTGCCCTTTGAACGTCCCCATAAAGAGTAGGTCCAGATATTTGACCTTTGCCACGTGTCAAATCCTTATCTCCATTATGGTGGAAATTATTTACTTACTGGTACTCATTTAAAACAACAGGGAATTTGGAGCCTTCCAAATTACTTTTGAGAGGGAAATTGAAATTACCTCCGATTCTCTCCCTTTATTTGAGATTAATTGTTGACTAGAAAATTGCCCAAAGCGAGACTTTCCAAAAAAACTGTTTTCTCCTTCCCCTTCAACCAAATGTTGTTGACAATGGAAGCCTTCCTCCCTTGAGCTCTCAAGAACAAGTCCCAACCCATCTCTAATTCCTGCATTCCATATTGTAACCTCATTGGGCAAAAATTATCACCATGTCCAAGACAGCCACATAAAAAGCAAAATATAGTTAATTTTTCATACTTAAAGTTTGCATAATTGAACTTTGATTCAGAAATCTTAATTTTCTTTCTTCTTGGTAAAGGTTTTAGAACATCAATCTAGATCTGAATCTGCATAAAATTCATATACCCATTAGACAACTGCTTCATGTCGTATTCCAGAAATTTGCCAATAAAATTTCCAAACTAAACTGCCATTGTATCCCTGAAGAAACCCGGAGGCAAATCAGGAACCTGAATCCACCAGTCTGCAAACACCAAAGGGATAGGCATAGGATCTTCACCCTCCACAAGTCAATAGAAAATTATAAGGTGGTTATTGAAAGTCCAATGAGCGTCAGAAATAACCTAAGAAATGTCCAGCTCATTAAAAAACTTGAAAAGAAAGTGTTTCTCCCCCAGATCAGTAATTTGCACACCCTCCATAGGATGCCAAATGTTAGCCATAGTATTTTTTATTGCAGGAAAATGCACCACACTAGCAGTGAGATAACACCCCACCAAACAGAAGTTATATATAATATTTTGTTCTTCAGAATCACCGGGCAAAGAAAATGCCTCTTCTTCACCATCATTTAGATTTAGATCTGCAGTGCCCCGATCCGTTCCTTTTAACAATACTAAAAAATTGTAACGGCCTAATTTTTAGTGGTGTCGAAAATGGTGATTTGAGATCACTAAATTCGACAAACAAGATTGAACAAGATAGTAATTTAATATTTATGAGTCAAGTAAGAATTTAGAAGAATTTGTGAAATGGTGAAATTAGTGAATTAAAAGAATTTATTAGGTCAAACGGGTCAAAAACGAGGTATCGAGACCTCAAAATTGAAAATCGAGCTATAAATATTTTTATAAATATTTATGGAGTGTCATTGAATTAGTATTAAAGTTTTGTTAGAAAATTTTAACGTTTGGATGGCTAATTAATTAAAAAGGACTAAATTGAAAATAGCACAAAATTTGTTAAATTGTGAGTAAATAGCTTAAGTATTTAAAAAGATGGATTTAAAGAGCAATTAGACCCAAAGGTTAATGGCTGGACGGTTTGGGTATAAAATAAGCAAGAAAACAATGTGAACAAGGGGCAAAATTGGAAATAGTATAAAAGTTAATAGTTAAATAATGATGTAATTGAAAAATCTAGACATTTCTTCATATTTTCTCAGCCAAAACGCCATAGAAGGTCTGGAGAAAGCTGGTTTTTCATATTTTTACATCATGTGAGTTTAATTCTTGCTTTTTCTTGATAATTTTTATGTTTTTATGACTTTTACAATTAGGTCTACTTATAGAATTCATTAGTTTTTGATTTTATGGGTGAAATTGGAAGTTACCCTGGATGGATAAGGGAAGTTTATGATGAATTATTATGAAATTTAAGTTCTAATTTCATATTAAGGTGGTTTTATTAAGTGATTTTGATAGGAAATGATATTTAGGACCTAATTGTGAAAAAATTGTGAATTGAAGGTTGCTGTTGAAATTCAGAATATGAAAGGTTTTGAAATAGTTTATAATGATAAAATAAAGTGTTAATTGAGAAAAATTAGTTCAATTGATGGGTGAATTGAGCAGGGACTAAATTGTGAAAATTATAAATTTTGGGGTAAAAGTGCAATTTTGAAATTTGAACAGCATAAATTGTGAAGTGAAATAGAAATCAAATAAATGCTAATGAGTAGAAATATTTTATATTATAGATCAAGAATCCAAAGAAGAACAAGGAAAAGAAAAAGTTGTGGAATAGTCCCTAAATTTCAATATCTTCTACAAATTAGCCGGGTAAGTTCATATGGTTGAATTTAAATGTTTATTTGTGAATTATTGAAGTATATAATGTGTTATTATATAAAAATTTGTTGTGGGATTGTGTAGATTTTGTTAATGAAAGAATAAATGTGGAAATGCAAATTAGGAAAAACGCAAGATTGAGTACGTTCGTATCGTGACGTGTGATGAATTGACGGATAAGACCATGGTTGTTCCATGGCAAAGTGTGAAATGTAGGTATGGTATCATCCATACTGAGTTGTGAAATGTAGGTATGGTATTATCCATACTGAGCTGTGAAATGTAGGTATGGTATTATCAAATCCATACTGAGTTAAGAAATATAGGTATGGCATTTCCCATACCGAGTTGAAAAATGTAGGTATGGTATTTCAATGAGGAAAACCATACTGAGTTGTGAATCGTGGCATTGAGCAACGACGTACTCAATTTCGTAAGCCGTTTCCTAATTTGATTATAAGAAATAAAAGAGAAGTGATCCAAATGAAAGAGATTGAGTAGTTGTTATTGTTGAGCTCAACTATGTGAATTATTATAACAATGGTTGTGAATCGCAGGAGACTTTAGTAAATGTTTTGGTATTGTTTGGAAATATTATGTTTGGTAAGCATTACTTTTAAACCTATGAACTTACTAAGCTTCAATAAGCTTACTTGTGTGTGTTTAATATTTTTATGTAGATTGACTTGAAGTGAAGTGGGTAGATCGGATCAACACAACAAAGCACACTATCCAGATCAATTCCGGTAGCTTTTGTTTTATGTTTTAAGATTTATATGGCATGTATAAAGTTTAAATGAAATGAAGTAAAGATGTTATAAACTAGTTAACAACATTTTGTACTAAAACAGTTTTTGGTTAGTAGTAGTAGTTTGAGTTTGAAAATTTACCATAAATCATGAAAATCTAATTAGAGGTTGAATAAAATATGAAATTAAATCTTATTGAATCTAGTTTCACATAGAAGAAACAGTGTAAGCAAAAGGCTTTCATATCAGGAGATATTTGAATTTTTGTGAGACAAGGTCAGAGTGATTTTGAACTCCCCTGTTCTGATTTGTAAAAATTATTAAAACTTGTAATAAAATTAATTAGGAGTCATACTATATATGTATGGATTCCTTATTGAGTCTATTTTTAAGAGAAACAAACGGCTTGGTTATTTGAATTCTGTACATGGAGAAATTTGGTTCGTAGTGCACAGGGGTCAGAGCAGCCAAACCCTGAAACAGGGGAGACCTTAACTAATAAACTGTACTAATTTGCCCAGCCAAAAATTCTAGAAAAAAATTAGTAAGTATATATATGAGCCTAGATTCGGGGAAAATTTATGGATTTGGATTTCAAGTTTTGTAACTCAAGATATGATTTTTTTTCGTCTGTAACGCAGTTGGATAGCTTGTCTGGAAAGTGTGATATAAATTGTTTGAATTTGTTTAAGTGCTCAAATAAGTTTAGTAATGCCTCGTGCTCGACTCCGACGACGGTCTTAGGTGAAGGGGGCGTTACAAAAATTGTCCCCCCAGATCTGAAGAGAAAGTCGTCGAAACACAAAAAAAACACAGAAATCAAAATGAACAGAAAATAGTAGAAAAACAAGGAGGAAGACAGAATCGAGTCAAAAGCGACAGACAGAGACGTGCCAAAGCGGCAGACTTCTTATTGAGAATTTTTTTATAGTTCCACTGTTTCAAGATTTTTGTTTTTACATCAAATAAATTTGAATAAAACATTTTTTTACAATTGCCCATGATGCTTTTTCACGTGTTAAAACGATTAAATTACCTTCTCTTTGTCAATTTTTTTTAAATATCTTTCTTAACATATGTAGTCAAACAATCATTCATCCATTGATCTCTAATTCGATTCATCAAATGATTTTTCACAACTTTCATTGCATAAACGACTCTTTCCACACTTGTTGTAACAACTGACAGAATCAACACTAACTTAATCAGGCAAAATACCAATGGATAAACAATGTTCTTTTTCGTATCAACCATGTTCTTAGCAAGAACTTGAATTCTTTTCAAATTTGAGAACTCCCTATTTGATCGCATGTCAATAACGTATGTCTCCAGTTTGTTATTAAGTGCAAGAACTTCAAACGGAGAAAAATTAGATGAATAAATTTGACCAAGACGAATCAACTTTGTTTGTCAAAAGTTAGAAAACTCTCATTCAGACATAAGCAATATACACATAATAATAGCTCTGTATTTAGTTTATTGAAACGATTGTTCAGCTCTTGAAGTTGTGTACCTATAACGATATAAAATAACTCCACGCGGTAATGATGCATATTAGTTACCTTGTGAGCTTTCTTCTGTGACCTTCCTTTTTGCAACAAAGTCATCATTCATATTAGGAAAACCAATATCATGTTTTTGACAAAAATATGATACTTTTGAAAACAATGTAGTCCATTCATCTTCTCAGAGCTTTTGTAACCATTCTTTTGAAATCCTTACCAATAAAATAGCATTAACAATATATTGATCTTTTCTTTAAGGTGCTTCTAACAATTCATTTGTGATCTCTAACACGTGTCTCATTAAATGTAAGGAAAAATCAAATTCAAATTATTACATCAAACCTAACAATGTATTAGCTTCAACTTTTTGATCGGATGTTAACCCTTCATCTATTATAATTTCAAGCAAATCAACTATCAAAGTGAACAAGATGATTATGTTTAAAAGCGTACCATAGTGTAATCCACTACAAGTATTTCCTGGGCGAATGAAAGTTTCCTTTTGATTTAATCCTCGTTCAGAACAAATTTCAGAATTTGACAAAGCCTTTTAAACTTTACAAATTGCAATTCATAAAGCATACCATGATGTGTACAAAAGCCTCTTAAAACATTTATTAAAGAATTAATCAAACTAAAAAGTGATGCAATCTAGATATGACTTTTTGTTACTGAAATCAATGCCAATTGGAGTTGACGTGAAAAGCAATGAATGTAAAAAAACTGATGAATTTTCTCTTAAATTCAAACTTTTCAAACCATTAAACTCTCTTTGCATATTACTAGCACCATCATAACCTGTCTCCAAATTCTTGATGTGCGTAATCCAAATTTAGCCAAGAAACCATCAATTGCTACTTTAAGTGATAATACAGTAGTATCCTTGAAACACCTATACTCGACCCAATCACCAAGTTCAAGTCGTAAGATGCTACATTGGTTGTTGAAACAACAACAATCATTTACACTCAATTTATACCATTAAACAATTAAACATAATCAATATATGCAAGAAATGCAATATATATTCATTATCGAGTCTTATATGAGCTAACGAAAGTCTTAGACCGACATCGCGACTTCGTCACTTCTTCATCATGACGTAGCCATCATGGTATGTCACGTCACGATGACAAACCTATGCTCGTCACAACGTCACTCATTGAGATGGCAACGTTGTGATGTCAATAGTTCATGGTCGCGAAGTCATCCCTATTTTTGGAAAAAAATGCACAATTTGATACCTATTCCATCGATTTTAACCAATTCCTTTCATTCTTTCAACCAAATATCAATTCAACGATTGCCAAAACCTTTCAAGACATGCTACACAAGTTTATTACATTCTCATACAATCATTTATCAAGTCATTCCATACATGTTCATCAATTAGACACAATCAATCATTTTTATTCATTAAATAATACAAGTAGGTCATACAAGTTTATCACAAGCTTATCTATACCATTTCTTTTAAGCAATGTAGGCCTAAATGACTTTAATTGAGCCAAAACAAAACATACATTAGACATACTTCCAAGCATCATATTCAAATGAGTTAATTCCAAACATTTATCAACCTATTTATCCTATTCACCTCAATTAGAAACATTCCACATATCAAAGCATATAACCATATATCATCACTTATTTTAGTTTGAACATGACTAATGCTATACATTTGCCAAGTCATAAGAAAAACATATTACAAAAAGGAGTCATGTCAAATTGCCATTAATCATCTAGCCAGAATGACCATTTGCACATTATGTTACTCCTATATACATTCCACAAAGTCAAGCTTCAAAAATTAGTTACTGTCTTGTTGATAGTGTAAGCTTTACATTAGTCCAATTCAACAACTCCGCAAGGTAAAAATTTACAGGGAAGAAAAACAACCTGAGTAAGCTTATAGAATGCTTAGCAAGTTCAAAACTGGAAATTAAACATACATTGATCACTTAATGCATAGCTAACTAATCAATTTGACATTCAATCTAACTATCATTTGGCATGTTAAAACACAATTAAGCATATAACAGTATTGCCAAATTAATATGTTTGAGGAGTTATAGCTCGTATTTTTTGGCTTTTCTTATCCCAGTTAAACTTTGTTTTTACTTTCCTACTTAAACTCTATTTTTAGTTTCACACTTAAACTCTGATAAGTGTAGGTTATTTTAATATTATTTGACATACGAATTTAGCCTATAAATAGGCCATTTTTCCACCCTAGAAAGATGACTTATTACATATTTAAGTATTAGCTTTTACAAGCTTTCATAGAATTTTGTGTTTACGTTTTGAGGGTTCTTTGTAATAGCCTGAATTTCAATGATGTCGAAAATAGTGGTTCAAGACCATCAAATTCGACAAATGAACTTGTAGATTATATTATTTAATATTTACGAGCCAAATGTAGTTTTTAAAAGATTTTTGGAAGAGTAAATTGTGTTTTATAAAGATTTATTTGGTCAAGAAATTGAAAAAAAGAGGTATTGAAATCTCAATGTTATAAACCGAGCCATAAATATTTTTATAAATATTTACAGAATGTCAATAAGGTAGTATTAAAATTTCGTTAGAAAATTTTGACGTTTGGGTGGTCAATTAAATAAGAAGGATTAAATTGGAAAATGTGTAAATGTTGCTAAAAGGATTAAATAGCTCAATTCAAATGAGGAAGGACCTAAAGTGAAAATAAGCCCAAACGATATATTTTGGGCGGCTATAGCTGAGAAAAATAAGGAAATGGGTGAAATAAGGGCAAAATTGGAAAATTGCTAAAATTAGCTAAATAAAAATGAGACTAAATTGGAATATCTAGAATTCTCTTCATTTCTCTTCATATTCATCAGCTGAAAAAAGCCATGGAAGGGGGTTCAAGCTGGTTTTCATGCTCTAGCTTCATGTAAGTTTAATTCTTGCTTTCTCCTTGAAATTTCTATGTTTTTTGAATTTTACAATTGGGTCCAACTTACTATTTCAATAGTTTTTGATTCCATGGCTAATTTTTAAAGTTTTTATGGATGAGTGCTGAAGTAATATGATGAATAATCATATAATTGAAGCTTTAATTTTGGTATATGATGATTTTATCAAGTAAAATTGATGGAAAATTCATTTTAGGACCTAATTAAGAAAGAGTTTGGAATTAATGTCTAATGCTAAAGTTCTGATTTTTAGGGGTTATGAAGAAGTTTAAAATGATAGACTAAAGTATTAATTGAGAAAAATTAGCTCAATTGAGGGGTTAATTGAGCAAGGACTGAATTGTATAAACTATGAAATTTGGAGAAAAATGGAAATCAACATTTTTCATTAAAACTGTTTTGGACAGCAGCAGTAGTGTAACTTTGAAAAATCACCAAAAATTTTATAAATCAAATTAGAGGATAAATAAAATATGAAATTAAAGCTTATTGAGTCTAGTTTCTTATAAAAGAAACTATGTAAGCAATGGAATTGTGAATCATGAGATATAATAAATTTTATCAGACAAGGTCAGAATGATTTCGGGAAAATCATAAAAAATTGGAGAAAAATAATTACGGGTTTAAATTTATATGTTTAGAATCCTTAATGAGCCTATTTTCCATAGAAACAAAGAAAACATCATTTGAATCTTGTGCGAGGAGATAATTAATTTTTAGTGAAGAAGAGTCGGAACTGTTAGACAGCAGAACAGGGGTAACTTTAAAGAATAAACTGTACTTATTGGCTAAACCAAAAAATCTGAAAATTTTATGGTAAGAAGATATATGAGTCTAGTTTCAGGAAAAATTATCGGATCTTAATTTGGAGTTATATAGCTCCAGATATAAATAATTTAGTGACTATGACACAGATGGATAGCTTGAATATTCATAAAAGTAAATAATAAAGATTATAGATAATGTTACTTACAAGTGTGTTATATACATTAAGGATGTGGAATGGGGAGGAGGAGGAAAATATATATGAATATCCAGCTAGCATGGCTAATTTGCATGTTTTAGGTTTAAGGACTGAATTGAATAAAAGTAAAACTTCAATGGGTAATTTTGTAAAAATGTCAAAAATGACCAAATTGAAGGGAATGAATTTTTTTTATTATCTAAATTAATAAATTGAATCAAATTTTCAATTTAAGATCGGGTGAAAATTGAGAAAATGGTAAATTACCAAAATGCCCCTTAATCTTGATATTTCTACAATTTCGCCAAGTAAGTTCGTGTAACTTGAATTATATTCTTAAATGGTTGAAATGCATATTTTTTTATATGAATATGATTTGAATGTTCATTATATGGAAATTTATGAAACATTGATATATTTGAAAAAAAAAGGGAAAAAAATCACGGTTGAATAGAAGGAAAATTCGATGGATCTCTGAAAAGGAATTGACGGTAAAAAGGATCTAGCCCGGACGGGTGATCCTATCCTGATATAGCCCTCCCGAAGAATATGTGGAAAATGGATTTAGCCCGGACGGGTAATCCGAATTAGGGTCTGAATTTAGCCCGGACGGGTAATCTGAATTAGGGTCTGAATTTAGCCTGGACTAGTAATTCAGATCCAAACTCATTAGAGTAATTGTCGTTGCAGGGGATTTAGCCTGGACTGGTAATCCCGACAATACTCTATGAGTTTATATTATAGGGGATTTAGCCTGGACTGGTAATCCCACTGTAAGGATGAGGTTCGCGGGAGTGTGCTCTCTGATATGGAATGTGTAAGACCATGGTTGAAAGATACCATGGCAACCTGATATAAAATATGTAAGACCATGGTTGAAACATACCATGGCAACCTGATATGAAATGAGTAAGACCATGGTTGAAAGATACCATGGCAACATGACGGGAAAATGAATAAGACCATGGTTGAAAGATACCATGGCAACGTGATATGAAATGTGTAAGACCATGGTTGAAAGATACCATGGCAACGTGATATGGAATGAATAAGACCATGGTTGAAAGATACCATGGCAACCTGACATGAAATGAGTAAAACCATGGCTGAAAGATACCATGGCAACATGATAGGAAAATGAATAAGACCATGGTTGAAAGATACCATGGCAACATGACGGGAAAATGAATAAGACCATGGTTGAAAGATACCATGGCAACATGACAGAAAACGAGTAAAACCATAGTTGAAAGATACTATGACATCATGTCGAAGATAAATAAGATCGAGGAAGAGAAACGCCAAGATATCTATTGAACAATCGGTATTCAGGTAATATGTATTAGATGGAATGGTTATATGAAATGGTTGTGTGAAATGTTTACAGGAATTGGTCATATGGAAATTTATGTACAAAATAGTTGTATGAAATAATTAAGAAGATAGATAAATGAAATAAGTATAGGTACATGGAATTTAATTTATGTTAAGTTTAATACGAACTATTACCGAAATAAATATATACAAGATATAAGGAAATGATGATGCATGAAATATTGATATAACAAAATGAATGATATATACTTATGAAGAAATAGTAAGAGAATAATATATTTTGTGACATGTACATATAAAATTATCTTTGATATGTTGATACAAGGAAATTATGTAAGTTGAGACTATTATTAAACTCAAGTGTGATATGTTGAGAAAATAAGTATATCAATGTTGAATTTATATGAAATATGTGCAAGTATACTAACAATGTTGTTGTTTGACGCTTAGACAAGTGCCAAGCTATTGATCGAATGGTAACATGTTTAATTATAAGGAGCATTGAAATGGTAAGTACTTAGATGAAAATATAATTTAAGATTTTGCGAAATTTTTTTATGATCTCGATTTTATTCCAGTTGGTTTCTAATGTATGTTTTGGGCTTCGAGGGCCCAATAGAGAGACGTTATGATTATTTCAAAATATGAATAATAAATGACTCAAAATTATCTGAAAATGTTCAGTAAACTCTAGTAATGCCCCATAGCCTATTCCGGCAATGAATACGGGTAGGGGGTGTTACATTCTTATTTTGAGTTTTAGGGTTTAGTTTTATCTCCATCTTTTTTACTCTTCGTTTTTTGTCATTTTAGTGAAATTATCTTTACCCGTAATTTTTTATCCTCTTCGAATGGGTCTTTTCTACGTAAAATATTTGTGTTTGATATTTTCAATTTCTTTGTTATTTTACTTATTCATTGCTTAATCGGGTTTATCCCCAACAAATTGGTATTAGAGCTAGTTCGATTTCTGCAATTAACCCATTTAGAGATGACAGGAACAATGTTTGATATTGATAATTTTGATGGCATCACAAATTTCAATTTGTGGCAAGTTCAAATGACGAAAATTTTGATCCAAGGCGATCTTGAGAAGGTCCTTACAGAGAATAAGCCGGTAGACATGGATAAATCAAAATGGGATAAGTTAGATAAAAAGGTCTTATCCACAATTCAATTATGTCTAACAAAATAATGTGTTGTATGAGGTTTTGATGGAAATGACATTCACCTTATGGAAAATGTTAGAAACCTTTTATGCGACAAAGTATTTAGCTAACCGATTAGTGTTGAAACAACAGTTGTACACATTTCGTATGAATGAAGGTGAGTACCTTAGATATCACATCAGTCAATTTATTACTCTTTTGAATTATTTAAAGAATGTTAAGGTTTAAATTAATGATGAAGATCATGTTATTTATCCTCGTCATACAAGTCTTTTAGGGAAACCTTGATTTATGGTAAAGATAATCTCTCATTCGAGGATGTGAAGGGTCATTTATTGAGCAAAGACAAACTCAACAATGAGTTTGGTTTGGATAGCAAGTCAGATAGACAAGTCTCAGTTTTGGTAGCATCAAGGAAACGAGAGAAATGATGTTGCTATTGTAAGAAGTTAGGTCATGTCAAGGAAGATTGTTACAAACTGCGAAATAAAAGGGCTACTGAAAGCAACGAGGAAGATTTAGCTGGTGCTAATTTGGCTAATGAAAATGGTGATAATTTCTTGTTGGTTTCAACAAGTGAAAATTCCAAGCTTGCGTTCGAGTGGACCCTAGATTTAGGGTGTTCTTTCCACATTTGTCCCAACAAGGACTGATTCTCCACATACAGTTCAGTTGAAGGTGGAGTTCTGTGCATGGGGAATGGTTCACCCAATAAGGTAATTGATATTGGTACTGTTCAGATCAGGATACACGATGGGACAATTTAGACACTGTTAGATGTCAGGCATGTGCCTGACTTAAAGAAAGATCTCATCTCATTGGGAATTTTGGACTCGAAGGGTTGTAGAATTAACATTGAGTCATATAACATTAATATATACCGTAGGGCTCTCCTTTTTATGAAAGGTAAAAAGATTGGCAATATTTATTTTCTGGAAGGATCAACAGTGATCGGTGAAACAAAACGTACCTCATCTGTTAAGAAGTCAAAGTCAACTTATTTGAAGCAGAGACAACTTAGTCATAGAAGGGAAAAAGGTATGGTTATTTTGTACAATAGGGGTTCTCTTTTGGATGCAGGTTTTGAAAATATAGGGCATTGCATTCGTGAAAATCATACCCAGGTCAATTTTGATTTGGCAGTGCACAAGTCAATGACTAGAAGACTTCCAGCTTCTAAACAGAATTTTGACTCAATTAATATCCTACATAATTCGAGATAAACCTGTGGCAGGATTTGGCAAAAAAAGCGTTGTGGAAATACGAGTCAAGGTAGAGATTTGTGGAGTTATGCCTCGTATTTTTCCACCCTAGAAAGATGACACATTACACATTTAGGTACTAGCTTTTACAAGCTTTCAAAGAATTTTGTGTTTACATTTTGAAGGTTCTTATTTTGGGTTTTGGGGTTTAGTTTATCTTTATCTTTTGTACTTTTTATTTTTGCCATTTTAGTGAAATTATCTTTGCCCCTTTTTTTATCCTATTTAGAGGGTTTTTTCCACGTAAAATATTTGTGTTCGATCTTTTCAATTTTCTTGTTATTTTACTTGTTCGTTGCTTAACTGGGTTTATCCCTAATGGTGCTAATCACATTTCCTAACCATCAGTAATATTGAGACTTAACAGAATCATGAAACCATCCACATATCAAGCATTAATAGTCACCATTTCATTTCCAATCCTCAATTAACTTTCCATTTTCAATTAATTGCATATCGTCCGATGGAACTATTGTAAAACAAGTTCGAATATACGAGAATGTAATGCTCACAGAAGCTGACATTTTAATAGAGTTGCTTACACAAGTTGTCATCGTATTGAAGTTACTTCTCCAAGTTAAACCTACAATATGTTTAACTCGAGAGTCTACAACGAATGATCTTGTAAGAACATGTAAATCCCTGATCAAATATGTGTATAACCTTAATGGCATGCCATATGTATCCTAACATTTTACTATGTTCACTTGAGCATCACTTTCGTATGAATATTATTACTAATCTTTGTACATAATTTCATTTATCAATACAGGTCATGTATTCAATCAATATTCGTGTAATACCCCTAACCCGAACCCGAATCCATTGCCGGAAAAGGGTTACGGAGTATTATCGGAGTTTACGGGTCAAGTAATAGACATTTCATAAACATTTAGCATTCATATTAGACTTCAATCAAATTTAATCATATAGTCCTTTAAATGAGCCCTGGAGGCCCAAATCATGCATTAGAATCAGGTCGGGACTAAACCGGGTACTCAAAAATTTTTTTGTACAATTTTAAAATTTTTCCTAAATACAGGGGTCACACGCCCATGTGGTCAGGCCATGTGATTTGTCTCTTAGGCTGTGTAACTCTCTGACTTGGGTTTTACGGTCAAGTCACATGCTGTGTGCTAGACCGTGTGTAGGTGCAAGAGTCACACAGTCAAGTCACACGCCCGTGTGCCAGACCGTGTGATCAATTCTGAGCATTCTATTTTGGCATTTTAAAGATACAGGGGACACACGGCCAGGCCACACGCCCATGTGGTAGGCCGTGTGTCACACACAGCTGAGACACACACCCGTATCTTTACCCGTGTGGATAAAAATAGGTTATTTTTCAAGCCACATTTCTCACCCATCTTGTTTTTCACCTACACCAACACCTAACCACATTCACAAACCCTATCAAAGCATTCAAAACAAGTCCAAATCATGCCTTAAACATAACATAATACCACATACAATCAATGTACCCTTAGGTACCTCGGATGACAATTTATTATCATGTTAATCTATCATTCATACTTATCTAGTTACCAAATGTATATATGCATGATTACATTCATTCTTCAAACATGATAGTTCCATTTATAAACTTATCAAAATATGTTAAACACAAGCCATTCCAGTGGCTAGTTTCATTCAAAACATTTACATGCCATTATTTGTTAAATAACCTATACATGCCATTATAACCATAATTGATTTACCATATATACCAAAATGGGCCAATGGATAGCGTGAGTGATCTCCGCCAAGCTTCCAATCCAAATAGCTTATGAATTGCTATAGAACAGGGGAAAATAAAATAAAGTAAGAATGAAATGCTTAGAAAGTTCGTATAACATGGTAAATTACTTACCATATATTTATGTTCAGAATAAACTTGCAATGCACTATCAATTAATTTTATCATAAGCCCTAAACACATATCCTCATCATGTTAACCAAGTAATCACATATGATAGTCCTTAATCATAAATGAACAAAGTCATCAAGCATGATCCACATTCATGTAATAACCAATTCATGCAACATTATATCAAGTAATGTCATTTCTATGTACTTCATGTACATATGGGTAATAATTCGTTTCTAAGTCATACTATCTCATATATACACCAAGAAACATGTATGGGCTCAATAATAACCAAATTCCCATATACATATATTTTTTCACATCATAAATTCAAATAACATATACAATTCATACTCTTGTATTTCAAGTACATTTTCATAATAATTCATCCCGAGTTCAGATTATTTCATGTCAGAACTTCACCCATTAAATCATTTGAAATATCAGTATCACATGAAAATACAATTAAGTTGTATTAATCTATATTCATGGATGAACATATTTATTAAAAAAATTTCATGTTTATATATCACCGTCTCATACTTCCACATATTTCATGTATTATCATTTTCATGTATTTCAGGCAAATACATGTAATAATTCATTTCATGTTCATATTTTTCTCATGTCAGAATTTTACCCGTTGAATTTATTTGAAATATCGATGGATACGTAGTACACTCGAAGTGTACAAATCAGAAATCCGTCAATTCATAATCAAGGGTATTCATTAGAGTACATAATCAGGAAGCACTCTCTCGAGCCATATATCAGGAATGCTCATATGACCCATGTAAAAGAAAGCTTATCCAGGCTAAATTAGGAAACTCATAAGAGTTTAAAACGAGAAGTTCACAAAGAAATTTTAATCAGGAAGCTCACGTAGAGCCTATCAGGAATGCTCACAAAGAGCCATGTAACAGGAGCTCCGGATAGCCATATATCAAGGAGTTCAGGCGAGTCATATTAGGACGCTCAAAAGGAGCTGCGTTTGTGTCTGCAACATATGTAGGATCACAACCAAATCAATAAGCAGGATGCTCACAAAGATATGTTGTAGTCGCAACACATGCAATATTACTACTGATCAGGATGCTCGTAGAACTACATAACAGGAAACTCGAGAGTGTTAATAACAGAATGCTCGTCCAAGCTATAGTATGTTTGCAACATAAGCAAAACTACAATCATTACAGGAAATCCAGTAATCCATCGAATTTTCTTTATACAAACGGGACTTGACATTTTTCAAGCATTATCATTTATCAGGCTTTGTCGGGTATGTTGTCAATTTCATATATATAATATTTATATAATTCACATGCACAACATTCAATTCTAGTATACAATTATACATAATTTAGTTATACGAACTTACCTCGACAATTGTTCGTATATGTTAAATCTATTAATCTGATAATTTTCTCTTTTCCTCGTTCTAACTTTGAATTTGATCTATCCGGATCTATAAGAGTAAATTTAACATCAATTTAATACAATTCATAATCAATTCAGTCCAATTCACATTTTAGGTAAAATTACCGTTTTGCTCCTAAACTTTTAATTAATACGATTTCGTCCTTAGGCTCGGAAAATGAAATTCATGCAATTTAATCATTATTCCAAGTCTAGCTAAATTTTACATGTAACTTTTACAGCTCATGTATTTCATAGAAATTCAAAATTTTTCATGAATTTTACAACTTTACAATTTAGTCCTAAAATTATAATTTCATCAAAATTCACTTTATAAAAGTTGTTTATCTATCAACAATTTTTCATTTTCTACCATAAATTCCAAAATTTTAGCATTTACATCTGTAATAGGCCAATTTTGGTCTGACCCAATTACAAAATAAAACCCAAATAAATAATAGAAGTCCAATTTTTTTAATTCCATTTACAACATATGTATAGCCCAACAATATAAAACTCATTTCATGTAATGACCCAAAATTCACGGGCATCGGAAAAGTATAATATCGGGCCTCCGTCTTAGTAAATTGAGTTCGAAAATAATTATTAGAAATATTTACTAGACTAGTTGTGTGTTTAATTAGGTTTTAGATCGATGAATTTAGCTTAATTATGAGTAATTAGCAAAAAGGATTAAATTGCAATAGAAGTGAAAGTTAATTATAGATTAAAGGAAAATAATAGGGACCAAATGGGCAATTAAGCCACATTTGGAAGTTGAGGCGGCATAACATTGTAAAAATCTTAGATTTTTATATTATTATTTATATAAATATATAAATTAATTATAAAGTATATTATTAAATTAATTACATTATAAATATTATATTAAGAAATAAATTAAATAAAGACAAATGTATGGTGATAATTTAATACAAGTGTATTAATAAAATACATACATTTGCAATATTTTTATTAATTACTAAGTAGATATTTGTTTTAATTATTATTATATTAAAGTAATTAAATAAAAGGAAATAAAAAGAAAAAGAAAGAAACAAAACAGAAAAGAAACAGAATAGAAAGAACAAAGGAACAGAGAAAGAGACGAAACAGGGGAGAAACAGGGGAGAAAGAAAGAAAGAAAAAGAAAAAGGGAAAATATGGTTTTTGAAGCTTGAATTTAATTTGGTAAGTCAAATTAGCCCTTTTCTCTTAATTCTAATGTTTTAAAAGCTTTAAAACAAATTTTTGATGGAATTAAGTTGATATTTTGTAAGTTCATAGGTTTTCAAGTATATTTTATGTTGAATAAATTGTTGAATTAGGGATTAAATTGAATGAATTTTAAGTTAGAATTGAAAAAGGGATTAAATTGTAAAAGAAACTATAAGTTTTATATTCTAGGGACTAAATTGAGGGAAATTCGAAATTAGGAAAATATGTTGAAATTTTAATAGTTAAATTTGAGTTTGGATGAAATTTGAATAGAAATAGAGTGTGAATTGAACTAGAAAAGTAAGTGAATTTAGTTAGGATTAAATTGAGAATAAGGAAGAAATTGAATAGAAATTTAATTATTTATCATAATTAGTGCTGAAATTAATAGTATAAATTATTATCATTTTCGTAGCTAGCAAAGAACCAGAAGCGTCGGCACGGAAGGGAAAAGAGAAGATTATCGAGGAGTAAACTCGAGAAAATTACGGTTTGTATTACTATAATTCAAATTATTTATTATTAAATGTTAAATTTTAATTTATGTGTTTGGTAAATGAAATGTGAGGTAAGTATTATTATTATTATTATTATTATTATTATTAGTAGTAGTAGTGGGAATTAAATTGAATAGTTGATGTGAATTAATATTTGAATTGTTTGTTGGTTGAAAGTGGGAAGTGAATCTGAATTGAATTGTGAATGAATCAAAAGTGAATTTGAAATAGAAAAATGTATTGAATTGAATTGTGATTAAATTGGAATGATTTGAATTGAAAGTATGAGAAAGTGATTGAATTGAAATGTGATTCGAAAACCCTATTAACTAGTCGGGCTGAGTCGGATATAGTTGGCATGCCATAGGATTGGAAGAGTTCAGGGATACTTCGACCTCGAGTCGATGAGACACTGGGTGTCACTATATTTCTTCGGATAGATTCGATGAGGTACTGGGTACCAACTTACTTCGGCTTGGCCGATGAGACATTGGGTGTCAACTATTGCTTCGAACTATCCGATGAGGCACTGGGTGCCATTCTGGTGTGTTTGGTTGGATCCGTGTATCCGCCAAAGTCCGAGTTTTGTTAATAGGGTAATTAATGAAATAATAAACCGAACGAGTTGATCGAATGAGCTACTGAAATGAAATGAAAAAGTTGAATTGTGAATTGAAATGTGAGATGAGATTGAGAAATGAACCTAAGGTTCATGATATGTCCAAATTTAAATTGTGGAAATATAATATTGTTTGATGAATTGCTATGTTTGAGATATTGAATTGAAATTTGTATATAAGATTTATGCATTTCATGTTTATTATTGTTATAATTTGAATTATGGTAATACCACTGAGTATGAAATACTCAGCGTACGGTTGTTTCCGTGCGCAGGTCGATAGAAGTCAAAGGTCCCAGTTTAGCATCCAGATCAATCCCGACTTCAACATAATTTTGGTGATGTATATTTTCTTTTGGTAATGTGGCATGTACATAGGATATGTATGAATGTTATTATGTTATAATATGAATGATTAAAAATGTTAGTATTATAAGTTTAAGATTTATAATGAAAGAAGTTTACCTATTTTAATTTATTTATTGTTTGTTAAATTTAAATTAATATTATGTAGATTGAGTTTGATTAGAAGCATTTAGATTAGAAAATGTGAATGTGAAATGAATTGGTTGATTTGGTTATATTTGGAATATTATGGATTTTAATTGCAGGGGGTTGTATGTAAAAATAAGCAGAAATACTGCCAAAATTTTTAAAAATATATAAAAAAACAAAAAAAATAAAATTTGAATGAAAACTATTAGCAAAATTTATATGAATTTATGACTCTTATATATGTGTTTGTTAATTGTTTATGAATTATTTGTAAATTGTCCGAAATGTCCGGTAATGCCTCGTAACCCTGTTTCGGCGACAGTTCGGGGTTAGGGGGTGTTACAGTTGTTGGTATCAGAGCTATCAGGTTTAGCCGATTCTCGGCCTAAATCGGGCTTGGAATTGAGTCTAGATGTACATGCCACTGTCGAGTCAAACTGAGTCGGGATTTTTTGGATGCTGACCTATTTGTGTGTTTTGTTTTATAGATTAAAGATGTGTGAAGAAAGAATAAATGATACTGATGAAAGAATGTATACTGAAGATAGAGAATTAGATGAAACAGAATCTGTTGCACCGAGTGTGAATCCGTTAGGCAACCAACCTCCTAATGTAGAACAAGAAAATGCTAGAGGTAGAGATGAACCTCAACTACTGAGAATTATAGCTGATGCACTACAAAGAGTAGCGAGGACTACTCCTGCTACGACTTCAGCACATACTCAAAGACGGGCCCCGATAAAAGAACTGAGAAAATATGGTGCTACTGAATTTATGGGTCTAAAAGGAGTCGATCCATCCGCAGCTGAAAATTGGATGGAGTCGACTAAGAGAATTTTACAGCAGTTGGACTGTACCCCCGTGAATGTTTAATCTGTGATGTATCGTTGCTACAAGGGGAAGCTTATTTATGGTGGGAATCAGTGGTTCGACATCTACCAGAGAATCAGATAACGTGGGATCTATTTTAGAAGGAATTCCAAAAGAAATATATCGGAGAGATGTATATCGAAGACAAGAAACAATAATTTTTAATGTTACAACAGGGTGATATGTCAATAATAGATTATGAGAGGGAATTCTCGAGACTCAGTAGATATGCCTCCGAGTTTATCCCGACAGAAGCTGATAGTTGTAAAAGATTTTTACGGGGTTTGCGAGACGAAATCAAGGTACAATTAGTATCTCATCGGATCACTGAGTTAGTAGATTTGATTGAGCGGGCTAAAATGGTAGAACAAGTTCTGGGCCTCGATAAAAAGACTGAAGTTGTTAGACTAACTGGCAAACGTGCAGGAACTACCAGTTCAAATCCTCAGTCGAAAAGACTAAAGGAGTCTCAAGGTGGTTGGAGATCTAGTTTCAGATCAGACAGAGGTGGTAGGAAGCAGGGGAAAACAGATGACGGTATCTACTGGCAGTGTAAGAGGTCCTTCCCGAGAAATAGAAATTCCAGACTGTCAGCACTGTGGAAAGAAACACAGAGGAGAATGCTGGAGATTAACCAGAGGCTGTTTTCGATGTGGTTCTACAGACCATTTTATCATAGATTGTCCGAAAGCTGATAGTACTACCCCCGTGACATCACAGAGATCCATATCTACTGCTAGAGGCAGAGGATCAGGTAGAGGTAGCTCGATTTTAAGGGGAGAAGGTAGTAGAAGGAATAGTGATATTGGTACCCAGCAGTCTGAAGCAAAAGTACCCGCCAGAGCTTATGTGGTCAGAACACAGGAAGAAGGCGACGCCCACGATGTAGTAACAGGTATAATCTTACTATATTCTGAGCCTGTTTATGCTTTAATTGATCCCGGATCTTCACACTCTTATATAAATTCAAAATTAGTTGAATTGGGAAAATTTAATTCTGAAGTATCTAGAGTGACTGTAGAAGTGTCGAGTCCGTTCGGGCAAACAGTATTAGTGAATCAGGTTTGTTCGAGATGCCCGTTAATTATACAAAATAAAACTTTTCCTATTGACCTGTTGATTATGCCATTTGGGGATTTTGATATAATATTGGGGATGGATTGGTTGTCTGAACACGGAGTGGTATTGGATTGTTATAAAAAGAAATTTAGTATTCAGACAGAAGACGGGGACAGAATTGAAGTGAATGGTATCCGTACTAATGGGCCGGCACGTATTATTTCAACAATAAAGGCTAATAAATTGCTCCAGCAGGGCTGTACAGCGTATTTAGCCTATGTTATTAATTCTGATTCAGTTGGTAATCAGTGTAGCAAAATCAGAACCGTATGTGAGTTTCCAGATGTATTCCCTGAAGAACTACCGGGTTTACCACCTGACAGAGAGGTTGAATTTGCTATAGAAGTGTATTCGGGTACAGCACCAATCTCTATACCACTGTATCGAATGTCGCCCACTGAGTTAAAAGAGTTGAAAGTGCAGTTACAGGACTTGTTAGATCGTGGATTCATTAGACCGAGCATTTCACCTTGGGGAGCTCCAGTATTGTTTGTTAAAAAGAAAGATGGATCGATGCGGCTTTGTATTGATTACCGGCAGTTGAATAAAGTGACGATCAAGAATCGGTATCCATTACCCCGGATAGATTATTTATTTGATCAGCTAAAAGGAGCTTCAGTATTTTCGAAGATTGATCTGAGATCTGGGTATTATCAGCTGAAAGTAAAAGAAAGTGATGTGCGGAAGACTGCTTTCCGTACTCGATATGGTCATTATGAGTTTTTGGTGATCCCGTTCGGGTTGACTAATGCTCCAGCTGCTTTTATGAATTTGATGAATCGTATTTTTTCAGCCGTATTTAGACCAGTTTGTGGTGGTTTCTATTGATGATATATTAGTTTATTCGAAGTCAGAGTCAGAACATGATCAGCATCTCAGAACCGTGTTACAGATTCTGCGAGAAAAACAGTTGTACGGGAAACTGAGTAAATGTGAATTCTGGTTATCAGAGGTAGTATTCTTGGGGCATGTTGTATCTGCTGATGGTATTAGAGTTGATCCGAAGAAGATCGAGGCAATTGTTCAATGGAAGGCATCAAAGAATGTATCACAGGTACGCAGTTTTCTTGGTTTGGCTGGGTATTACAGAAGATTTGTAAATGGGTTCTCGAAGATAGCATTACCGATGACAAAACTACTACAGAAAAATGTTCCTTTTATATGGGATGAACAATGTCAGAAAAGCTTTGAAACATTGAAACAAATGTTGACAGAGGCACCAGTTTTAACTTTACCAGAGTTGGGGAAAGATTTCATAGTGTACAGTGATGCTTCTTTGAATGGTTTGGGTTGTGTATTGATGCAGGATGGAAAAGTAATAGCTTATGCGTCTCGACAGCTGAAGCCACATGAACGTAACTATCCGACACACGATTTGGAGTTAGCTGCTGTGATTTTCGCATTGAAGATTTGGAGACATTACCTGTATGGTGAGAAATGTTATATTTACACTGATCATAAAAGTCTTAAATATCTTCTGTCGCAAAAGGAG
Organism: Gossypium hirsutum; assembly: GCF_007990345.1. Lineage (NCBI taxonomy): Eukaryota > Viridiplantae > Streptophyta > Magnoliopsida > Malvales > Malvaceae > Gossypium > Gossypium hirsutum. The sequence continues at coordinate 29,897,031 of NC_053428.1, forward strand.
TTGAATCTGAGACAGAGACGATGGATTGAACTTCTGAAAGATTATGATTGTGTTATAGATTATCATCCAGGAAAGGCAAATGTGGTAGCAGATGCATTGAGCAGAAAAGCAGTGGTTGAATTACGGGCAATGTTTGCTCAGCTTAGTATTAATGATGATGGAAGTTTGTTAGCCGAGTTAAGAGTCAAGCCGGTAATGTTTGATCAAATCAGAGCAGCACAATTAGAGGATGAAAAGTTGATGAAGAAAAGAGAAATGGTACAGCATGGTACGACAGAAAATTTTAGTATTGACAAGCATGACTGTTTGAAATTTCAGAATCGAATTTGTATTCCGACTACTTCTGAGATTAAAGAGCTGATTCTTCGAGAAGCACATGATAGTATTTTTGCTTTGCACCCTGGTGGAACGAAGATGTATCGTGATTTACGAGAACTGTATTGGTGGCCAGGAATGAAGAAGGATATAGTTGAATATGTCAGTAACTGTTTGACTTGTCAGCGGGTAAAAGCAGAACATCAGGTACCAACAGGTTTGTTACAGCCTATTACTATTCGTGAGTGGAAATGGGATCGCATTACATGGATTTTGTTACGGGGTTGCCATTGTCAGTGAGTAAAAAGAATGACATTTGGGTAATTGTTGATCGACTCACAAAGTCAGCTCATTTTATAGCAATTAGAATTGACTGGTCATTACAGAAGCTTGCCGAGGTGTACATTCGAGAAATTGTTAGATTACATGGTAGTCCGATATCAATAATTTCAGACCGAGATCCTCGATTCACATCGAGATTTTGGAAGCAGCTGCATGAATCATTGGGTACTCGACTTAGTTTCAGTACAGCTTTTCATCCGCAAACCGATGGACAATCTGAACGGGTAATTCAAATTTTGGAAGATATGCTTCGAGCTTGTGTCATTGATTTTGAATCAGGTTGGGAACGTTATTTACCATTGGCCGAGTTTGTTTATAATAATAGTTTTCAATCTAGTATTCAAATGGCTCCGTATGAGGCTTTATATGGTAGAAGGTGTAGATCTCCAGTATGTTGGACAGAATTAAAAGAAAGAAAAATAATTGGGTCGGAATTTATTCAAGAGACAGAAGAAACAGTTAAAAAGATTAAAGATAGACTGAAAGCCGCTTTCGACAGACAGAAATCTTATGCAGAATTGAAACGACGAGACATTGAATATTCCATTGGTCATAAAGTATTCCTCAAAGTATCGCCGTGGAAGAAAATTTTGAGATTTGGTCGAAAGGGAAAATTGAGTCCGCGCTTTATTGGACCGTATGAGATTGTGGAAAGAATTGGGCCTGTTGCTTATCGATTAGCCTTACCTCCAGAATTACAGAAAATTCATGATGTTTTTCATGTTTTGATGCTTCGGAGATATAGATCGGATCCTTCTCATATCATTCCCACTGAAGATATTGAAATTCGATCTGATTTAACTTATGAAGAAGAACCAGTTCAGATATTAGCACGAGAAGTGAAAGAATTAAGAAATAAACAAGTTCCTTTAGTGAAAGTTTTATGGAGAAGTCATAGTGTGGAAGAAGCGACGTGGGAACCGGAAGAGACAATGAGAGCACAATATCCTCATCTCTTTTCAGGTAAATTTCGAGGACGAAATTTATTAAGGGGGGGAGAAATGTAATGACCCAAAATTCACGGGCATCGGAAAAGTATAATATCGGGCCTCCGTCTTAGTAAATTGAGTTCGAAAATAATTATTAGAAATATTTACTAGACTAGTTGTGTGTTTAATTAGGTTTTAGATCGATGAATTTAGCTTAATTATGAGTAATTAGCAAAAAGGATTAAATTGCAATAGAAGTGAAAGTTAATTATAGATTAAAGGAAAATAATAGGGACCAAATGGGCAATTAAGCCACATTTGGAAGTTGAGGCGGCATAACATTGTAAAAATCTTAGATTTTTATATTATTATTTTTATAAATATATAAATTAATTATAAAGTATATTATTAAATTAATTACATTATAAATATTATATTAAGAAATAAATTAAATAAAGACAAATGTATGGTGATAATTTAATACAAGTGTATTAATAAAATACACACATTTGTAATATTTTTATTAATTACTAAGTAGATATTTGTTTTAATTATTATTATATTAAAGTAATTAAATAAAAGGAAATAGAAAGAAAAAGAAAGAAACAAAACAGAAAAGAAACAGAATAGAAAGAACAAAGGAACAGAGAAAGAGACGAAACAGGGGAGAAACAAGGGAGAAAGAAAGAAAGAAAAAGAAAAAGGGAAAATATGGTTTTTGAAGCTTGAATTTAATTTGGTAAGTCAAATTAGCCCTTTTCTCTTAATTCTAATGTTTTAAAAGCTTTAAAACAAATTTTTGATGGAATTGATATTTTGTAAGTTCATAGGTTTTCAAGTATATTTTATGTTGAATAAATTGTTGAATTAGGGATTAAATTGAATGAATTTTAAGTTAGAATTGAAAAAGGGATTAAATTGTAAAAGAAACTATAAGTTTTATATTCTAGGGACTAAATTGAGGGAAATTCGAAATTAGGAAAATATGCTGAAATTTTAATAGTTAAATTTGAGTTTGGATGAAATTTGAATAGAAATAGAGTGTGAATTGAACTAGAAAAGTAAGTGAATTTAGTTAGGATTAAATTGAGAATAAGGAAGAAATTGAATAGAAATTTAATTATTTATCATAATTAGTGCTGAAATTAATAGTATAAATTATTATCATTTTCGTAGCTAGCAAAGAACCAGAAGCGTCGGCACGGAAGGGAAAAGAGAAGATTATCGAGGAGTAAACTCGAGAAAATTACGGTTTGTATTACTATAATTCAAATTATTTATTATTAAATGTTAAATTTTAATTTATGTGTTTGGTAAATGAAATGTGAGGTAAGTATTATTATTATTATTATTATTATTATTATTAGTAGTAGTAGTAGTAGTAGTAGTGGGAATTAAATTGAATAGTTGATGTGAATTAATATTTGAATTGTTTGTTGGTTGAAAGTGGGAAGTGAATCTGAATTGAATTGTGAATGAATCAAAAGTGAATTTGAAATAGAAAAATGTATTGAATTGAATTGTGATTAAATTGGAATGATTTGAATTGAAAGTATGAGAAAGTGATTGAATTGAAATGTGATTCGAAAACCCTATTAACTAGTCGGGATGAGTCGGATATAGTTGGCATGCCATAGGATTGGAAGAGTTCAGGGATACTTCGACCTCGAGTCGATGAGACACTGGGTGTCACTATATTTCTTCGGATAGATTCGATGAGGTACTGGGTACCAACTTACTTCGGCTTGGCCGATGAGACACTGGGTGTCAACTATTGCTTCGAACTATCCGATGAGGCACTGGGTGCCATTCTGGTGTGTTTGGTTGGATCCGTGTATCCGCCAAAGTCCGAGTTTTGTTAATAGGGTAATTAATGAAATAATAAACCGAACGAGTTGATCGAATGAGCTACTGAAATGAAATGAAAAAGTTGAATTGTGAATTGAAATGTGAGATGAGATTGAGAAATGAACCTAAGGTTCATGATATGTCCAAATTTAAATTGTGGAAATATAATATTGTTTGATGAATTGCTATGGTTGAGATATTGAATTGAAATTTGTATATAAGATTTATGCATTTCATGTTTATTATTGTTATAATTTGAATTATGGTAATACCACTGAGTATGAAATACTCAGCGTACGGTTGTTTCCGTGCGCAGGTCGATAGAAGTCAAAGGTCTCAGTTCAGCATCCAGATCAATCCCGACTTCAACATAATTTTGGTGATGTATATTTTCTTTTGGTGATGTATATTTTCTTTTGGTAATGTGGCATGTACATAGGATATGTATGAATGTTATTATGTTATAATATGAATGATTAAAAATGTTAGTATTATAAGTTTAAGATTTATAATGAAAGAAGTTTACCTATTTTAATTTATTTATTGTTTGTTAAATTTAAATTAATATTATGTAGATTGAGTTTGATTAGAAGCATTTAGATTAGAAAATGTGAATGTGAAATGATTTGGTTGATTTGGTTGTATTTGGAATATTATGGATTTTAATTGCAGGGGGTTGTATGTAAAAATAAGCAGAAATACTGCCGAAATTTTTAAAAATATATAAAAAAACAAAAAAAAAACAAAATTTGAATGAAAACTATTAGCAAAATTTATATGAATTTATGACTCTTATATATGTGTTTGTTAATTGTTTATGAATTATTTGTAAATTGTCCGAAATGTCCGGTAATGCCTCGTAACCCTGTTCCGGCGACAGTTCGAGGTTAGGGGGTGTTACATTTCAGACCCAAATTCAAACCTAATTATAGCCCAAAGTCAAAGCCCAAATGAAACCCTAACCTAACAACATTTTCAGGAAGCAAAGAACCCTAGCCCCAAGCATGCTACCGCAGAACTTTTGGTCTCCCCTCGGCCACCACACCTCTGTCATTGCCGCTTTACACGCCTCTGAGGGCCGTCTGACACTTGCAACAAATTAAATGCAACAACAGAGGGCAGCAAAAGAAACAAACAGAAACGATAAAGAGAATAAAAGTAGAAGGTCGCTTAATCAGCTTTAAAAGCCAATACACTTCCTTTGTAATTTTTTTCACAGACACTTACGAACGAGATTAATCAAAAAGAATAGAAAATTTTCTAAAGGTGATTTGTTGTTTGCATTTCAGTTTTGTTTTGTTTTTTTTTTTTCATTTTTTTACATACGAAAATAATAATAAAATAATAAAATAATAAAAAAAAACATACCTCCGATTCACTGTTTGGGTGCGCTCCGGCGTCCTCTCGCCGATTTGAAGGTCGCCAAACCCCTGGGGGTTCGGCCAATGGCCGTGGCGGGGAACGAATAACCAAAGGGTCCTTCCCTTTTTTTCTAGCGGTGCTACAGGCTATGAGGGTTCTGTCTTCGGACCTTTTCAAAAGAGGGCCGAAAGGGCCGGTCGCGTAACATTGGTGGCCACTCGCGGCGGGGCACGGAGGACCCCCGATGAACCCATGGTCAGCCATGGAGAAGACTGAGAGGGGAAACTAAGCTTTTAATTTTTTTTTAAAAACAACTGCAGAATTGGATTTTTTTTTAAAAAAAATTGCTTTTATAATGAATGTAAAATGGCGTCGTTTAAGGCATGTTTCAGTGGCCCTAAAACGACACCGTATAGGGCTACCCGATTCAACCCGACCCGCATAGGCCAGGATTAGCGTGTTTTGCATCTACCGGGTTATTTATGCGGCGAGCCCCTCCGCGTTTTCGCTTTGTTTAATTCAGCCCTATTCTCTCTTTTTTTTTTAATTTTGCCCGCATAATTTGTCTTTTGCTATATTTAGGTCCTGCATTGAAACACTGCGCATAGAGGTCGGGGGTAATTACCTAGTTAACCCTCGCTCCTTCGCGCGTGTTCCATTCTAGTCCCTGGCAGCTTTCTGTTATTTATGATTTATAACTTTTTTTTTACTTTGATTTTAATTTAATCATTGTCCCTTTTACTTCAAACTGTTTTATCGTATTTTATTATATGTTTTATTTATTATCTATTTAGATTTTATATTTTATTTAGTTTAAAACTATTTATATGTTATTTGTAAATTTGTCATATTGTTTATTTTTAAACTGATTGTTATTGTTTATTTCAAGTTTCTTTTCTTCATACATTAATTATTTTAAATATATATTATTTATTTTAGCTCCCTTTTTATAAACTGTTCTTTTTTTAAGTTTCTTTTCCACATACCTATTTTAAGTTTTTACATGATATTTTAAATTACTTTTTAAGTTATTTATTTTAAATTACTTTATATATTCTTGTATTTTATCTTAAATGTATTATATGTGTTAATTCTTTTAAATTTTTTATACTATTTACTTCAAATTGTTATTTACTGTATTTATTTTAAAACTCGTTTTTATATATTATTTATTTAAAAATCGTTTTGATTACTTACTTTAAATTGTTATATATACCTTATTTTAAACCCTATTTATTTATTTTGAAATGTTTTATTATTATTTACCTTAAGATTCTTTATATTATTTATTTCACACTTTTATATATACATATATTATTTATTTTAATATTTTTATATATAATCCTTTTTTAAATTGTTTTGTATATGGTTGATTTTTTTTAATTTCTTTTTTGCATGTTATTTATTTATTTAAAACTCATTTATTATCCTTTTAAATTGTTTTTTTACATTTTATTCATTTTAATTAACTTTATACTATTTATTTTTTAATTGATTATTTAACTCATTTTTCTTTCATTATTAATGATTAGTATTTAAATGGTGCATATTGTGAGGTTATTGCCATTGCGTGTACTTTAATTCGCTTATTTGTGTTCATATTATTGTCATTCGCTTGTTTAATATTTTATTCATGTATCATCGTTTCATGTCGCACTATATTTTTATTTCATATCATCGCCTCATAAATCAAGCCTCGTTACATTTATCCAATAAATCATTTTATTTTAATCCAAACAAATAACGCACGTCGTTTAAGTATCGTACTCGCTATCATTCAAAAACAAAAAAAAAATTCAAAATAAGGCAATGTTTCGTATTTTGGAACATCGAGGAATTGTGCCCTAACTTACGGGATTTTGGTTTTCTCGTTGATCTTAAATAGCCAAATATCTTTTCGAGTTTTAAAATACACGGAATTCTAATGAAAATTAAAGGCAAACTTATTCTCGAGGGTGCAAAGTGTCGCGTCCTAACTCACGGGATGTGACGTTTTATTACTTCGAGACGAGAGTGTTTTTAACACTCTTTTCGGTTTAATTCGAGCATTTTTAAAATCAACATTAATAAGAAGAGTCATATTTTAAAATCTTTTCAAAATTTTAACTTTCAATATAAGGACATTAACTAATCAATTCGGTACCAATTTTGGGCGTGACGAGGGTGCTAATCCTTCCTCGCATGTAACCGACTCCCGAACCTGTTTTCTCGAGTTTCGTAGACCAAAAACATCATTTTAGTAAACTAAAACGTTTTATTAAAACAAATCACACCTAGTAAAGATCGGTGGCGACTCCCGTTTTAATTTTCAAGCAAAATTGATTCCTGTTTTCAAAAAATGGTTTCGACAACATCCATGACAAAATTTTTATACTTTGATATCTTTACAAATTAATCCCCAAAATAGATAGATTAAACTATTTCGATCTGAAAAATATAAAAATTACTAAAAACATGACTTGAATACTTATCTATTTTGGCCAAATAAGCTTTCTCTTTCTTCCATTCTCCATAGCTAGGGTTTCTATATTTTATTTGGGAAAGATGATGATAAAATGATGATGTTTCTTTATTTTATTATTTATCATCTTTCCAATTTTGTCATTTTCTTTAATTAATTTTTCATGGATGAATCATCATCATTAACAACTAAGCATTTTTTAATGGTCTAATTACCATATAAGGACCTCAAATTTTGAATTCCATAGCTATTTAATCCTTTAAGCTATTCGAACTCAACTTTTTCACTTTGTGCAATTTGGTCATTTATCAAATTAGACATGGAATCGGTAAAATTTCTTTACGAAATCTTTATGCGACAGTACTATTGTACTATAGACCATAAAATAATTTTAAATAAATTTTCTTTTCGGAATCAGATTTGTGGCCCCAAAACCACTATTCTAATTTTTATCGAAAACGGGCTGTTACAATTCGTATTTACACTCTGTACTGTTTCAATATAACCAATACTAACATGAATTTACAATTCAATCCATTTTAAGACACATGTTCCAAATTTATGAATTCTATTCAATTCTAATATATAATTAAGTTCAACCATAAAACCTACATAAAATAAAATAAAGTGGTAAGTTCTATATGAACTTACATGTTCAAAATAAGTGAAGTTCAAAATAAGTAAAGCAGGTTCTTCAAGGGCTAATCCACAATATTCGTTTTTCCCCGATCAACTCCACTCTTATACGATTCTTGATCTAAACAATCGTTTATATCATCAATCAATACTAAATATCTCTATATTATGCTATGATATGAATGAACCATTATAAAATCAAATTTTTTATAACCTTAAAATTTTACATTTTATTCAATTTAGTCTCTCAACTCAAGATAGTTATAACTTTAAATTCTTAGCCTTGGATTAAAATCCTATTTCAAATATTATCACTAGGAACACTTTATATTTCTAACATAATTTCATAAAAAGTTTTACACTCTTTCAATTTGGTCCCTAAGATAACAAAGTTAACAATAAGCTAGATTAACTTTACAATCTAGTCTTTTTCATATTATAAGCTTAAAATCTATCAATTTCAAGCCATTTTCTTTAAGAAATCAACACTAGCAACTCTCTGAAACTTTAACAGTTTTATAAATTGGTATATTGGTTAGCTAAATTAAGCTCCTATGACCTTAAATCTTTAAAAATTACAAGAAGAAGACTTGAAATTACCTATTAATTAATTGTTGGCCGAAAGTTTCAAATGTTTAGAAGGGTTTTTATTCTTGCTTAGACGGCCACATGAAGAAGATGACAAGGTTTATCATCTTTTTCCACTTATTTATTATTTATACTTTAATTAAAATCTAATTAAGTTTACTTAATTGATTTAACAATGTTTAATTAATATAATTTACTAATGAATTATATTTAATGAAAGTTGGCATCATCATCCATTAACTTTATTTTAATAATGGTTTATTAACCATTTGGACCTTTGGTTAATTATAATTTAAGTCCCTAAGTCTTTGGCCAATTAAAAATCTATAATGATTAAATTTTTACAATTTAGTCCTTAAGCCTTAATTAACTATTAATTCGAAAAAATCACTAGACCAATCTTTAATATATTTGTATAATAGCCTCATAAATATTCATATTTAATATTTGCAGACTCGATTTATGGAAATAGGATTCTAAAACCATATTTTTTGATATCATTAAAAATAAAGTTATTACAATACTCAACATGGACAATTCCCAAAAATCCTTCCAAAATATGTCCCTTTTTATTGGCATATCGTAGCGTAATTCCCATTTTTTTCTTTATTCGATACATCGTGAGAATCACCTACTAACAAAGTAAATAACTAACCTTGAAAATCTTCAATTATGATATTTGTGGTCTTTATTGCAACAACTAATGCAATGTCTTTTTGAATATCAATAGAAGTTAAATGATTGTTTTTTGGATTATTTTACAAAATAACGCTTTCTACCATATCATTATGATCACTAATTAACTTATGAATTTCAAGAAAGTTACCTTGATTGATTGAATCAATGGACTCATTATGTTCTTAAAATGTTAAACCATCTTTCAAAAGAAACCAAGCACAATGTGTTGTCTTTAATTCATCAAGTCATCACACATTCTTACGGCTTTATTTTGAAAACTATTTGGGCCTCTAACATGCATGTCTAGTCTATCTTTTTTATTCCAATTGTTGAATCCACAAGTCTCAAACCCACTATCGGCTTTCTTGTTCTGATCAAAATTAAAAAGATAGCAACATAAACAAAATACGACATCTTCTTTAATATTGTACTCTAGCAAATTTCCATAGTCTATATACCAAGAAATTGGAAGTCTTCACTCTACTCCTGCAATTTTTCTTTGGGGAAAGTTGTGGTTGTGAGGTTGACAAGATCCTTTTTACAAATATGTCCTCTTATACTATCTCTATCATTTGGATGTTAATCTGTAATCATATTTCTCAATCCTGGATCTGTTTGGAATGTTTTCAAGGCTAAATTCAACTTTAATTTTTTTATCATTTTTCGGTTTGGTTTGTATCTCGCTTTGGCTATTCACTCTTTTTCCTTATTTTTCTTCCTCTACTTCCTTAGTAAACCTTCTTCTAATATATATTTTTTAGAACAAATAAGTCTAAGCCTTAAACACAAATATTTTCATGAAACCAACATACAACTAGTAATTTTCTTTTACAAAAATAGAATTCACTTAAACTTAAGTTATTTTTTGGTGTCATGAGAATGCAGCATGTCAATTTTCAAATATAAGATTCACACTAATCACACTAGCAATAATAATTTCTAAATAAGAATGCTACATTTCTAATCAGTATTTAAGAAAATTAAGATTATATAAATACAATCAATCTTAATTTTTTGAATAATTTGTATTAATTAACCTCTAAAAATAATTACCCAATCAAGATGTTAGTAATCTCATACAAAATCAATATCCGAATATCATTCAATAAATAAAAATAAATAAATCTTGCATAGAGCTCCTAAACTATTATAAGAAAAGCCACAATCCTAAATATCTATAAGTTATCAATAAAACTTGAAAAAAAAAGTTGTTACCAAATTAGGAAAACCCACTTGAAATTAATAAAAGATTGATCACCTTTCTTGAATAAATTCTAGAGAATAAGATAATTTTAAGAGAAAAGTGTTGAGTGTTAAAAGAAAATAAAAGGATTAGATACTTTGGGGTTTTAGTGGGTGAAGAGAAATTCGTTTATTTTTATATAAAATAATTATTTTTAAAAGAAATTGGTATGATCAAATTTTTGGTAGGTCTATTTTTTGTGGGGTCAATTATATAAAATTAAAAATATATAACATTTTTTTAAGGTGACCCCACAATCATTCAAGTGATTCGGTCGTTAAAAATTCATACAATCGAAACTCAAAGTCAACAAACCAGACTAAAACTCACATAGGAAAGCCGCACATGATAGGACTTGAAAAGCCGCATATATAATTGCGCATGGTGGGTCTCAAACTTGAATATTCAAAATTCGAGGCATCCAACTTTGCCAACTAAACCAATATTTCATTGGCTATAATAAATAATTAAATACAATTCGTTATATATATATAATTATAAATTTGACATATTTTGTCAGGCCTAAACCAATAAAAAATACTTTTAAATATTGCTTGAGTCTATTTTTCGTAATTTTGTATTTTTGTTCAAATCATCTCATATTTTGGGCAGGTCTTTGAGCTTGGCTTAATAGCTGAGCACTATAAACAATTCTCATTACAATTTTTTTTTGCCAAAATTATTATATATTGGTTGGGTCAGACTTATGTATAGTATTAACATCACTTTATGCTTGTTCAAACCCACATATTTTAAGCTTGCCCATATTATTTTTAATTTTTTATAAAATATTTATATTATTTATAATTTATAATTTATAATTTAATTTTTAATAATTTTATACATTCTTTTCAACTTTCAAATTTTCATATATACACAATTAAAATCTTTTTAATGTTTATATTATAGTAGTATAAATTATTGCAGATTTGTTTTAATATATATATAATATTTTAAACATAAAAAACAAGTCGGATTGAGTTAAATTATAACTTTAAATGTTTAAGCCCGAATTTAACTCATATTTTAAATGGCCATAAATTTTTTGACGATACTTATTTTTTAACCTAATTTTTTATCCAAAACCTACTAAAGTTTAGTCTAATCTTTGAACTTAAATGGATAAGTCGATCCATATAGTTTAGTTTTAAAATGCAACTAAAATAAAGACATGGGCCATAATTGGGCTAGATCCATCAGAGCAAGAGGCCCGGTCTCATAAAGAGAAGAAGGGGGCAAAAGAGTCATATCACATATCCCAGACCGTCGCTTCTATATATACCTTCATCTACAAAATCTAGGGTATAAAAAGCCCCAAATCGTCTCCGCCCAAAAGGAAAAATTATTTTCCCCTTTCACCATAAATTGAACGTTGAACTCGTCAAAAATCTTCAAAGCTTCAACTTTTCCAAACATCAGCGAGCCCTTTCACTCCAAATTTCGTAATTTCTTCTTCCAATTTCATCTCCTAAATTGCTTTTTTTCCCTTTATTCTTTCTTTTAACCTTTTCGATTTCGAGATTCGAGATTTACAAATCTTTTTTTTTTTACTTTGCGCAGATCGGGCGAATAATGGCAACGTTTGAGCTTTACCGGAGGTCAGCGATCGGGATGTGTTTGACGGAGACTTTAGACGAGATGGTTTCAAGCAGTACTTTAAGCCCTGAGCTCGCTATTCAGGTTCTCGTCCAGTTCGATAAGGTACTGTTAGAACCTTGTCCCGATTTTTCTTCTTTTCTTTCTGATTTATTGATTAATTTAGCTTCTTCTTTTAGTCTATGACTGAAGCCCTGGAAAGTCAAGTGAAGAGCAAGGTTTCCATTAAGGTACATTCATTTTAATTAAGTGGAAAAGACGAGATTTCTGTGTTTATTGATTGGAGTAAGTTGATGATTATTTATGCGGTGATCTGATGTTTCTATGAGCAGCCAGGGTGAAATATTTTGTTTTAGATCTATTAGTTATGATTAGTAAGTGTAATGTTAACCTGATAGTTCGATATGGTCCCTTATCTTCCCATCCTCGAAGAAAGATAAATTGCGACCATTCATGAATGGTCCTTGTATTTCGTTTTACATGTATTTCAGGGGATCAAATCTAGCTTGTGTATTGATTCTAATGATGCAAGAGTTTCATATATGATACCTGATTGTGATAGTAATCGGTTATTGTTTATCTTCAATATGTGTGCTTTGCACTTATACAAAGGGACTACTAGCAAGCAAAACGCACGAGTCTTTAGGTTTTTTTTACGCATCCTCGCTTGTATGACATGTATTTCTTAGTGTCAACGCCATGGTCGTCTTAGATGTCTTTGAAACTTGGACACTCCCTTGACGGAATATCTGTGCTTCAAACCCTCTTATTTCCAAAATGTTCTCTAGGACCAACGTTGATGATCACCCATCTTAATTATATTTTCAAGCCTCGCCAAAGCAAAAAAAAAAAAAAGTGGGTCATTTTGATTTTAGTTTATGTTAGTGAAACGTTTTCTGGGGACCTGAAATAATAGATTTGTGGAAAGCTTACTTCTTCGGTAAAGTTCTGTTCTATCATACATAATAATGTATTTTGGTTTTGGCATACTTCCTTTAAAACATTGAAAATTGATGGTTGGTCAGCAATACGTTTTCTGATTTGTGGTACTTTTCTTGTGTAGCTAAATTTTTAGCTTTCTGCAACTAGGTGGGCTTTGACTTAATTTTCTTTGAAGTACCAATATTTGGATATGGATACGACCCTTAAAGAACTTCCAATACATGGAAAATTTTCAAAAAAATTGAGCATATCCATGTTGGATTTGTACCTGTATCTAGCATTCACACTCAATTCCAAGTAACATAAGCATGTTACTACTTGTTTTGGTCATTTTTTATTCATAAATATGTTATTTAATGGCTTTCATAGCCTTAGTAAGGGACATTTAAATCAACACTAAATTCTAGCATTTCCATGCAAAGCCTGAGCCATCATTCATATTTGAATGCTACAGGGACATCTGCACACCTATAGATTCTGCGACAATGTTTGGACCTTCATCTTACAAGATGCTTTGTTTAAGAACGAGGATACTCAGGAAAACGTAGGTCGAGTCAAAATAGTAGCATGCGACTCAAAGTTGCTCTCACAATGAAATGTCAAATCAGTGTTGTGCCAGATGATGGTGGAAGGGGATGGTTGACTGAAGATTGGACGACACACACATATATATATCTAATATATATATTGTAAGCCATCAACCTTTATGGATGAATTATTCTGTTTTTAATTTTATTTTTCTTTCTGATAAGATAATGGAGGTGACAAATTTTAGGACAAAAAGATGGAACCTATTTATTTATGACGAGAATGGTTTATATCTATGTTATTCAAACTCCAGTGTAATTGTTTGATATGTGTATGTGTTTGATATTGGTGTATTCAAAAAAAATTTTGAAGTTCCTTCCATGTATTTGATAGGTTTTGGGGATGATATTTTCATATTTATGTTAGAGACACACATACACATATAAGTTAAGTAGTGGGTTTCAATCATGTCGTTTAATACTAAAATAAGATGGCCAATTGTTTTAACTTACGGATTCCGAATTACAAGTAATGTCACAAAAAATGATAAAAGAGGTTAATTAGGAAGTGTGTGATTGCATAATAAGAGGGATATAAGCTCTTTTTGATTCTAATTTACCTTCATGACAAGTTCAAACGTAAACTTTAAGATAAAAAAGGTAGACTATCAAAATAGTCATTTTTGTTTATATTGGTTATATTTTAGTCATATAATGTGCTATAACATTTTAATCATTGAGTCGTTAATTTCTATTAACGGTGTAACGGTAAATTGATGTGGCATATTAAATAATCATTTCTAATAAAAAATTTAAATTAAATTATATAAGTGGTCCTCATATTTTAGATTAAATAATCATTTTCTTCTTTTTCTCTCTCTATTTTTTTTCATTCTCCAATCTCTTTTAACGTAATTTTACTATATTTTTTATTTATTAAAACGTGTCTCTGTACTTTTATTTTTTAACAATTTAATTTTTCTTTTTATTTCTTTACCCATAAAAAAAACCTTCTGTAAATTTGGTATTGCATAAAATATTAGCGTATTCGTATATTTCATTTTTTTTCTCTAAGTATGAAATAATAAAAAGTTCAATTTTCTTTCTTTCCAGAAGCTTAATTGAAAATAGTTGTAATTAATATCCGGCCAAAAAGAAAAAGTTGTCATTAATATTTCGGTGACTTTTGCTTGAATCTTTATCACCTTTATTTTTTTTTTCAGAGATCGGGATTTTTCCAATTGCTTTGGCTTTCAGATGAATTTGAAATCCTTAACCTTTAATATACTTCCGAGTAATCTTTAATATACGCACATGCACCATCATTAAAATATAACTCCACATTTTATAATGAAAGACTTGTGAATAAATATTAATAAATTTATTTTAATATAAGTCTTTCATCATTTGTTGTTTAATTTGCTATGAGGTGTTATGTTTTTTATCATTACTTTCATAATGTATAAAATATTATTTATTATTTTTATATTAATATTAATATATATTATATTATAATTTATATAATTTTAATATGTATTATATTTCGATATATGTATAAATTAGTGTTATGTTATTATTTAATTATTTTTATATTGTGTTAAAATTTGCTTTTAACAATTAGTGATATTCAAATGAATAAAATAATATCATCAATTGTTGAGTGTAATGGTGAGCAATATTACACTTTCAATGAAAAGTATAAATTCGAATGTAAGAGATAATATTATTAAAAAAAATAGTCATAAATCGTGAATATATATCATAAATGATATAATTGAAAGATAAAAAATTTAAATAAACACTGAAACCAGAAAAATAAACAAATAAATAATGAGATAAGAGTTGGAAGAAACTTCTCCTTAAAAAGAAGATTCGGCTAATCCAAATCCCAAATAAAGCACATTCTTTTTAACATGGAACATATTTTAGTACCAAGCAAGGCGTAGTGAAAAGCATGAAATACTCGTAATTAATTATTAACTTATAATAAATATATACACGTATATATTTGCATTCAAATAAACTCTCCTATCATAAAATTTTAATTAATTAAACCCTTTAATCGTTGGAGTTAACAATCAACCATCATAGAATAACGGCTATTATTTTTTTTAAGTTGTTTTTTCCATATGGCATATTAGGATTCTATCACATAGTTAAAAGTAGTATTTTATAATTAAAATCATTAAAAATATAATTTTTTTAAAAATTAATATAAAAATGCAAAAATTATAAAAATATTATAATGACAAAATTTTATATAAATTATATAATTTATGAAAAATTATAAAAATATAAGAATTATGAAAAATATTTTATAATACAGAAAATTAATAAAACATTTTAAAAATAAAATTTACAAAATATTTATAAAAAGCACAAAGATAATAAAAACAAATTAAGCACACTACCATATTAACACGACAACCTCTATTAAAAATTGTAAAATATTTATATGATCTTCATAACTATCTATCGTGTTTATCCACAGGCAGATTTCTCCAAAGCTTGCATTCCCTTTATCCATCTTTAAGGATAGGTGAGGGTTTTAAGATATAAACTAAGATGGAGAATGGGTGGATAAGGTAATTGACAACCTATGTTATATTTAAAATTGTATATTTTTTTTCTTTGTAATTTTATTTTTTTAAATGATTTGTAATTATATTTTTGTAATTTTCTATATTTTCTATATTTTTACATATATTTATAATATTTTTAAATACTTTTCATACTTTGTAATTTTTTTCTTAATTTACACTATTTTTAAAACTTATTTAGTTTAATAATTTTTACAAATTTTAATAATTCTAGTAAATCTTTTATTTTAATATTTTTCAACTTTTAAATAATTTTTATAATTTATATATTGTCATTTATAATTTTCTATATTTTTGTGCACTTTTCTATATTTTTTAAATTTTCTATTTTTTATGATCTCTATAATAATTTTAAATGATTTTTTATCCATTTTATGATTTTTCAATGATTCTAATTATAAAATACCAGTTTTCAAAAAAGTGCTACCATTATAGTTGATTGTTTACTTAACGATCAAATGGCTTAACTGATTGAACTTTTAACAGTCAATGGCTCAATTGAAGGCAATATATATCTATATGGACTTAATCGATTTTCTTTTCAACGTTCGAGAGCTTTAATGGCCTTTTAGCTTAAAAGATTTAATTTGATTGATAAAATATGACAATAGTATAGGCGGATAATGGTTGAGATTTTTTATTGGCACATCCACTACTAGGGTCCAAATCCTGTTGATGTAAGGTAGCTTTGGATGGCAGTGTGTTTACCTGCAGTAAGTGTAAAAACACCAGTAACGGTGAGATCAGATACTGTAGTGATATTGCAGTGTGAGATAAAAGTAAGCTTGTAACACCCTCAGCCCGTATCCCTCGCCGGAACCGAGTTACAGAGCATTAACGGAATTTACAGATTAAACAGATAAAAATTTCAAACATTTTATATCATCAAAACATCATTTTAATCCAAATTATATACATATCAAATCCAAATCAATTTTGCCTAGTTCATGAGTACTAAAACATAGAATTAAATTCTCGTGCACCTATATAGATTTAGTTTAATTTACCATGCCATAATATGGCTTCAAAAACAAACACATATTTATATGTATAAAACCAACCAAATTAAACTTATAACCTCATTTACAATCAAATCACAAAATAACTATTATTTAGACACCCTAGGTACATGCCGACACAAAGAATAAACATTACCACATTTGAGTTCGGGATCGTTGTTGGATGCTAAATCGGCGATCAAAAGCTAAGTACCTAACCTACGCATGGGAAACAAAATCGTATGCTAAGTAAAACTCAGTGATATTTCTATAATTCGAATATTTAAAGATAATAAATTATAAATATACAATTGAAATATAAGCACATATTAATATTTAAATATTACAACAACCATATCATATTTCATTTGTTTCACAAATATCTCAATTCTCATACTTGCTATATATATAGCTTTTCACAATTTATTTCACATTTCATCATACAATTGCATTATCCATTCCATATTCATTTCATGAGTATATAACTCATATATTCCATATATTTGCAACATATTTCACATTCTATTTTCAATTCACTATTTCACTTCCATTTCTCATACCATGCCAAAATTTTATTATTCATATACCCCTATGAACACGACTCGGACTCGAACGGATACACGGATCCAACCAGAACACACCAGTTTGGCACCCAGTGCCTAATTGAATAATTCGAAGTAATAAATTGACATTTAGTGTCTCATCGGCTAAACCGAAGTAAATTGGCATCCACTGCCTTATCGAATTAATCTGAAGTAGTAAATTGACACCAAGTGTCTCATCGACTCGAAGTCAAAAAAATCCCTGAACTCTTCCAATCTTATGACATGTCATCAGTATCCGACTTAGCCTGATACAGTTAATAGGGTTTAATTTCACAATTCAAAAACAATCAATATCCAATATCAATTTTTAATTTAATCACAGATACACATACATATAAATTCAATTCAATATTAAAATACAAAATACTCACCTCAATCACTTACCGTAAGCATTAAATCAAAATATAACAATTAATAATTAAATTCGGATTATAGAATTACAAAGCAGAAATTTCAAGCTATTCCTCGTCGACTTTATCTTTTCCCTTTTTAGTCGAGGATTCCGGTGCGACGTTAGCTACGGAATTAAAACAATTAAAATTCATCAATACAATATAATTCAATTTCGCATTAAATACTTCAACTTTTTACTCAACATTTTTCTAAATTCCTATTTAGTCCCTAAACCAAGATTGGCTTTATTTCTTCATAATTAATTATATACTTTCATTCAATTTCCACTTTAAACTAAATTTGACTCCCTATTTTCACTTAAAACCTTCAATTTTAAATTTTCACAATTTAGTCTCTATTACTTAAAATTTACAATTTATTCTACAATTTTTTTATTTTTTATTTCTAGCTTAAAAATCTATCAATTTAATCTCTAATTCTCAAATTATTCAACATAGGCAATATTTAAAAACTTAATAATTTCTAAAATTTCAACATAGATTGAGTAGTATTTAACACCGGGATTTCAAAAACATAAAAATTACAAGAAAATGGACTAAATTGACTGACCAATTGAATTTTGAACTTTAAAACCCTAATTTATCCTTTCTTTCTTTCCATTTTTCTTTTCTTTCTTTTTCTCCCTGTTTCGTTTCTATTATATTTCTTTTTGTTTCTTTTATATACTTAATGATTAAGATATAATACTATAATATTATAATATATATATTTTAACTTTAAGTTTTATAAATATCTATATTATGCAGCCTCATTTAACAACAATAGCATAATTGCTTCTTTAGTTCTTTTAGTTTTTCTTTAATCTATAATTTAACTTTCACCTTATATGCACTTTAGTCATTATACCTAATTTATTTTTAATTAAAGTAAATTCACTCAATCGAAACTTAATTAACTACACAACTTGCTAAAAATATTTACGAGTCCGATTTACGGGAAAGGAGTCCCGGGAAATTTTTTAATTTGGTCCTTTTTAATTAATTAACTATCGAAACGTTAAAATTTCTTAACGAAACTTTAATACCACCTTAACGACACTCCGTAAATTTTTACAAAAACATTTACGACTCAATTTATAAAAACAAGGCCCCAATACCTTATTTTTTAAAACCACTTGAACTTAATAAGTCACTTATATAACATAAATTATCAAATCAAAAACCTTTTTAAAAATCACACTTGTCTCGTAAATATTAAATAATAATATTTACAAACTTAATCGTCGGATTTGGTGGCCCCAAAACCACTGTTTTTTTACACCATTGAAAAACGGGCTGTTACAAAGCTAAACGCATAGCACCACACCACATCCCACCGTCCATCCAAACTCACCCATAATCTTCTTTTTCCCGATTATAACTTGATTAAATACTAAAAAAGAATTGATAAAAATATGAGTTATGAGCCAAAATAGAAAAGCCTTTTTTCCCTCTCTTCTATCTCTAGCATCCTTTTTGGTGCATGAGTGGCCATCTGTCCATCTGGTCGACGGCATTCACCTCCATCTATTGCTTAAGTTGCCTTCCCTCTTGCTTGATGTTGCCATCTCCTCCTCTATCACGAGTGGATCTCACATCTTTTGGTGGGCTTTGTCTGCTCATTGTCATTCTTCTTGAAGTTGATTCACTTGTCGTCCAAGTTGGGAGAGAACAACTTTCCTATCGACCTTTTTCCTTTCTAGTCTGAAAGGGTTTTTATTTTGCTTCCACGAGCCTTGTCATGAACTTAAGTGTGAGGGATATCTTTGTCATTGTTATATGTTAAATATGACTCCTATTTTCAGTCAAATTTGAAAAATAGTCTTTCAGTTAAACTCTGTTTACTTGTTTCAATCAAACACTGATTAGTTTAGATTATTTTATTATTATTTGATCTATGAATTTAGCCTAAAATAGGCTCTTTTACAACCTTAGAAAACATGTCCATTAAAGATTAGAACTCATAACACATTTAGAGAATTTTGTGTTTACGTTTTGTGGGTTCTTTGTTTTCGGGTTTTCGGGGTTTAGTTTTTATCTCCATCTTTTTGTACTCTTCGTTCTTTTTCCATTATAGTAAAATTATCTTTGCCCGTGGTTTTTTATCCTCTTTGGAGGGGTTTTTACACGTTAAATTTGTGTGTTCAATTTCTCAATTTATTCCGCTATTTTCTTGTTTGTTGTTTAATCGGGTTAAAATCCTAACGAGTGGTATCAAAGCTAGTTTATTTTCATAGATCAGCCCGTTCAGAGATGGCAACAACAAGGTTTGAAATTGAGAAGTTCGATGGTGAGACAAATTTCAATCTGTGGCAAGTTCGAATGATGGCAATTCTAGTTCAATCAGGCTTGAAAAAAGTTGTTATCGGGAAAAAGCCTGAGAATCTAAATAAAACAGAATGGGAAGAGCTTGATGAAAAGGCTTTATCTGCAATCCAGTTGTGCCTCACGAATACAATATTGATGGAGAAGACCTCATCTGCCTTGTGGAAAATGTTAGAAACTCTTTATGTGACTAAGTCTCTGGCTAACCGTTTAGTGTTGAAACAACGTCTATTTACGTTTCGCATGAACGAATGTGAGCTTCTTAAAGATCACATTAGTCAATTCATTACTCTTTTAAATGATTTAAAGAATGTCAAGGTTCATATTGACGATGAAGATCAGGCTATGCTATTATTGTGTTCTTTACCCTCTTCATACAAGTCTTTCAGGGAGACCTTGATTTATGGCAGAGACAAACTCTCGTTCGAAGATGTGAAGGGTCATTTGTTGAGTAGAGACAAACTCGATAATGAGCTTCATTTGGATAGCAAGACAGATAGGCAAGCTTCCGTTTTGGTAGCATCAAAGAAACGAGATAAAAGGTGTCGCTATTGTAAAAAGTTAGGTCACGTCAAAGTAGATTGTTATAAACTGCAAAATAAAAAAAGCTGCTGAGAGTAACGAGGAAGATGTAGCTGGTGCTAATTTGGCCAATGAAAATGGGGATGATTTCTTGTTATTGTCAACAAGTGATAACACTAAGCTCACGTCCGAGTGGATCCTAGATTCAGGATGTTCTTTCCACATGTGTCCCAATAGAGAATGGTTCTCCACATACAGTTCGATTGAAGGTGGAGTTGTGCGCATGGGAAACGATTCATCTAGTAAGGTAATTGGTATTGGTACTGTTAAAATTAAGATGCACGATGAGACAATTAGGACATTCTCAGATGTCAGATATGTACTTGATTTACGAAAGAATCTCATCTCCTTAAGTATTTTAAACTTGAAAGGATGCAAAATCAACATCGAGTCGAGCTGTATTAAAGTATCTCATGGAGCTCTCGTTTTGTTAA
Source organism: Gossypium hirsutum (assembly GCF_007990345.1). Classification (NCBI taxonomy): domain Eukaryota; kingdom Viridiplantae; phylum Streptophyta; class Magnoliopsida; order Malvales; family Malvaceae; genus Gossypium; species Gossypium hirsutum. The sequence continues at coordinate 29,918,434 of NC_053428.1, forward strand.
AAGGTAAAAGAACCGTCAGTCTTTATATTCTGGAAGGTTATACAGTGACCGGTGAAATCGGACGTCTCTCGTCTATTACGGAGTTGAAGTCAACTTGTTTGGAGTGGAGGCAACTTGGTCATAGGAGGGAAAAAGGTATGACTGTTTCGTTGAAGAGAGGTTCTAGTTAGGGCACTGTGTTCGTGAAAATCAGACCCAGGTTAGTTTTGATTTGGCAGTGTACAAGTCAAAGGCTAGAAGTCTTCCAATTTCTAAGCACAAATTCGACTCAGTTAATTCCCTGCATAGTTTAAGATAGGCTCGTGACGGGCTTTGGCAAAGATGGCGTTGTAGAAATATGAGTCAAGGTGGAGATTTGTTAAATATGACTCCTATTTTCAGTCAATTTTGAAAAATAGTCTTTCAGTTAAACTCTGTTTACTTATTTCAATCAAACACTGATTAGTTTAGATTATTTTATTATTATTTGATCTATGAATTTAGCCTATAAATAGGCTATTTTACAACCTTAGAAAATATGCCCATTAAAGATTAGAACTCATAACACATTTAGAGAATTTTGTGTTTACGTTTTGTGGGTTCTTTGTTTTCGGGTTTTCAGGGTTTAGTTTTTATCTTCATCTTTTTGTACTCTTCATTCTTTTTCCATTATAGTAAAATTATCTTTGCCCGTGGTTTTTTATCCTCTTTGGAGGGGTTTTTCCACGTTAAATTTGTGTGTTTAATTTCTCAATTTATTCCGTTATTTTCTTGTTTGTTGCTTAATCGGGTCAAAATCCTAACATTAGACATGATGCAAGCTTTTATCGAGTGTTTGTTTTTTCCTCAAGCGAGGAATTCCACCGCATGTATGCAATTAAAAATGTTCATGGCCACGACTATGTGTAGTCAATTAAGCAGGGCGGGTGCGAGAGTGCTCCCTTTGCATCCATCCTTGCTAAGAATTTTTATCCCCATTCCCGCCCCACGACCCACAAGACTAAAATCATCTCCGCCCCACCACCTACGTAGGTCCCCAGACCCACATAATCCCAGCTATACTCGCCCTTTGACCCAGTTAATATAATATATTTATAAGTATCAATTAAATAAATATAATTAAATTTTTTTATAAAAAAAGTATGAAATACCTGTCCTCTAGACTCCCACCATATATGTGACATTATTCCAACTGTCACCTTTAAAAAAAAAGAGTTGTCTTGACACTTTAATTGGTAAATAAAATATAACTTCAACACGAGTTTAAAAAATTTAGAAAATAAAGTCATTACATAATATCCACATACAAACAATGTCTCAAATATTTCATAAATGTCTTCAAATGCAACACAAGTGGAATAATTAAATACTATTAAATTAGTAAAATACTATTAAGATAATTATTAAATTAATTTTTATAAATTTTATTTTTTAAATATGATTATTATATTATGCGGGGCAGGTGGGGATGAGGCAGATACAAGGTCATACCCACGCCTACACTACTACCCACGACGAGTCTAATTTTTATCCCCATCCTCGTCTCATTACCTGCGAAACCTATACCCATCCTCGCCGAATTGGGTGTGAAGTGGGGTGTGACCCTGCAAAACTTGCCTCACTGACATCCCTAACTATATGTATAGAGTTAATAAACTTTATGTTTGCCTAAGTTCGATCTGTCTCAAAATCTGAACTTTAAATTTTATCAAAACTCGTCAATAGTTATACATGGTTAATCCAAAAAGTTTTAAATATTTTAAATTTTAATGTTATTTTTAAAATAATATTTAAGTATTTGTTTTTCTTTATTAAAATTTTAAATATAGACAAATTAACATATTATCTAATATTTACATCACAGTATTATATGTTATTATAAATGTAATTTGATGCGATGCAGAATACAAATATATAAATAATATATTAGAAAAGGTTAAAGTACTTAGTATGTCTCTGTGTTATAAGGACTGGATCAAACTAGTCTCTCTACTATTAAATGAATCATTTTGGTCTCTATTTTATTAAAAGGAATAAAATAAATCCAAATTGTAATAGAGTTGACATTTAATGTATAAAAATGTCTTGATTTTTTTTTTCAATTGCAATTCAATTTTAAACAAACATTTCATTTACAAAATAATAAAAGTTTTAAAAATATTAACTCGATTAAATAGTAAATGATATTTTTTAAAGCAAAAAATGTTAACTCTATTCCATTTTAATTTTATTTGATTCATTTTAATAGTATAATAACTAAAGTGATCCATTTAATAGTAGAATGACTAATTTGATCAGGTCCATATAATAGAGGGACCTCTTACATACATTCTTATTGTATAAAAATATCAAGCTTGAGCCTTGCAATGTTGGAGGTTGAGCTCGGCTAATATTTTAAACGAACCAATTTTTTTTGCCCAAGCCCATTTTCAGACTTAATATTTTTGTCCAATCCCTCTAAAATTTTGATAGACCTTTAGGCTTGGGCAAATAACCCTACCCTTGTAGAATCATGTAGCTGTGACCAACCTTTGCCCTGTTCATTTTCTTTATGATGTTTATTTATATTATCTATTTGGTTTGTGCTTAGTTTTATTTTATTAGGGAAAATTCGATCAATTGAAAGGGTATCGGATATGAGTCTAAAATTTATGTGTAATCGCATGTTCGTTTGGATCATATATTCGGTGCCTTTTCCTTATATCTTGATTCTTCCCTTGCTCGTGTTTCTGGCTACGTGATTTCGAACTTTGACTTTGATCTAGCTCCATCATGTTTCATTAGGATGGAACTAGCTTTTCATCATGATTATGCTTGTAGCAATCCTTAATCCCTCCCTTTCTTGTGAGATCCACCTGTTTTGCTATTAGTGTTGCTCCCTTTAACTTTGTTTTTAAGGATTTGGGTTTTGGTTTGTTTAACCAGTGATTTTTTCATAGGGAGTGAACCTCTATACTTTTCGATTCAGAGTGAGACATGTATTATTATCATTGAAAATTTGTAATATAACATATTATGCTAATCAAAGTGAAGTTTTATGTTATTATACTAGATAAATGTTTAAACATTGTCATTGTATTTAAATAAACCTTTATACTTTTGTTATATCCAAATAAGCCCTTACTCTTTAATTGATATTCAAATAAGCCCTTAATCTTTTAATTATATCCAATTAAGTTATTATGTAATAATATATTTTAAAAGTATTTAACATTTAATATTTTACAAAACTTAGGTTTGTTTTTCTTTCTCACATTTTTGTTTGGCATGTACCTTCATTTGATGCAACTCTAATTTTTAAATTAAAATTTAAATAATTACAAAATAATTGAAAAATCGTTTCAAATATGAAAAAACTATCAAATACATTGAAGAAGAAAAATTAATAAAAGAGACATGCAACATAATTAACTGCAAACTAGATAAATGATTAAGTGGTACTAGAATATAATTTTTTTGGCTTAACAATAAAAGAAATCCTTAGCAAAAAAAAAAAATCAATTGAGACTTTAAAAATAGTGCAATCTTTGAGTCTTTAATGATAAAAATATAATTAATTAGTCCCTTTCGTTAACAGAAACTGTTAGTTAACCGGTTTGATCGTTAAAGGTGTTGACATAGCAATACCAAAATATGTCATGTGACAGAATGCTGATGTGGCATGCCACGTTAGCAAAAAAAGTCAACTTCTTTAATTTTTTTTAAACTTGAATATAAAAATTAAAATTAAAAAATTGAATTAATACTTTTTATGTTCAAAATTTTTATTAAAAAATTATTAATAAAAATTATCGAAATTTTTATATATCATGTAAAATTACTTGAATATATATAAAAGTTACTTTTATAAAATTATTGATTTTTTCAAATTTTTAGAATTAATAAATAATTATTAATATTTTTTATAACTTTTAAACTTCTTTAGTTTTAAACTCATCAAAAATAAATCTGGACAAATGGTTATCCAAATTCAAATGAACCTAGACGATCATAACATAAGTCCACATCCATTCTAGATGTAATTTTTATTAATTATTTTTGAATTATTTTTTATATTTTTTAAAGAATTGTTTTTAAATATTTATTTTATTGAAAATTTTTGACATGTCATCTCCAAGTGTTGCCATGTTAGCGCCTTTAGCAGTTAAACCAATCAACTAACAGTCTGTTAATGAAATGGCCTAGTTGATTATTTTTTTGGTCATTAAGAGCTCAATAGCATGGTTTTTTTTAAGGCTCAATTGATTTTTTTCTTTTTATCAATGACAACCGATTACATTGTATACACATCTCGAATTATATATTAATTCTAAATTAAAATATTTATTGTACTTAAATTATATATCTAACAATGATTTAATATTTGTATGGATAATTATTATAAACAGTCACTAGATTAAGGTTAAAGTTATGTTTTGATTACTTAATAATCAAAAGTTCTATTATGATCCCATGTTATTGAGTCACCATGTTATTGAGTCATTCATCCGTTAATTTCGATTACCCCTTAATAAAATGATGACATGACATCGAAGACAAAACCTACCAAACAATACAAAAGTTAATTTTTTTAGGTGATTCTCTAAATACTACTTGAATGAAAATGCATTGCTAACACAAATATTTATAATGCTAAATTTTAGTTTTAATTTGTATATAATTCTAACATTAATTAAGTAATAATTATTTTAAAATAATAAATATCATTTAATAGACCACAAAGGTTTAGTCAAGTAACAATAATTGTAACACAAATAATGAAAAATATTAATAAAATGAAAGATAATTAAAATTAGTTGATATTTTATATAAAAACACTATTAACAGAATATTTATAATTGTTTTATAATAATAATTTATCATATTTATTAAAAAAAACATATAGTAAAAATTGAATGCACAATTAAATTAATATTGTTATTATCATATAATAATTAATTATATATGTAATATCTATTTATAAGGGGTTTATATTATTTTTAATTTACTCAATTATGTTAAAAAAATTAACAATTAAACTTACTTTTATCTTTAAAAATGTTACTTTTAATTTTATCTTATAATAAGTAATAATATATTAATAAATTATTATTCTAATATAATTTATTAATATAATGAATAATAAAACTTCTTCAAAAGTTTGTTCACGCTTATGCTTTTATATATATAATATTATACTCCATTATAGATTATCAATACACAATTTGGAATAGATTAAGGTACTCAAAAGTATCTATAAAAGAATTACTTGAAAAAATTACTTAAGAGTGAAGCAAAGAAAAAAAAAATACACACTAATAAGTATAACTAACAAGAAAATTATACATTAATTTTGATTTAATATATAATTTTATATATGAATTTTGATTTTGTGTAATTTTATATATGAAAATTTTATTTTATCCAATTCTTATAAATTATTAACACAACTATTGATATAGCATCATATTATTTTTATATATTGCATGCACAAATAATTATATTTATCAAATATAAAAATAAATTGATAGGTTAATTTATTTAAATGTGTACAATTGAATCAAAATTTATGTATACATTTGAACCATAATCAAAGTTTCATGTATTATAGATCAATACCTATCAACGAGTAAAACATTCCTTAGATTTAAGTTGATCCGATGGCCAGTATTGGAGATCGAAGAAGAAAACTGTTTGAATTTTGGTTCACAAATTTGTGATGTTTAAAACTATTTCATGAAAATAATTGAACTGCATAAGAGAAAAGAGCAATAAGAGCTTTTGATTGGTGTAAACATTTTGAGCAGATAATGACATAAAATAGTAATTTTAATAGTTTAGTGACTTAAACAAAACTTTTTAAATAATTGAATGATCATTTTATAAATTTTTAAAGTTGAATAACTAAAAAAATATACTTACTAATAATTTATTAATACAGTTAAAAAGAATTTATTAATATTTGTTATAAAATAAAAGACAAAGGGAAAAACAAAGAGGGAGTAGAAAGAAAAAAAGACAAAAAATAGTATGCAAAATAAAAAAAGAGTAAAATAGAAGGGTCAGAAAGCAAAAATTTTGTTACAAAAATGACCCCTCTGTCACATTGTAGCATCAAAGCACTGTGTGTGTCAGCTGCTCGCTTTTCTATCTCACTAAAACTTTTACCTATTTACATTCCAATCCTTTTACTATTTCTTTTCTTTCAATTTACCCCTCATAGACCCTAAATTTTTCCTTTTTTCTCTGATCCCTTGGCCTTCATTTTCTTCTTAAACAAACACCATGTAAAGTCACCCACAAAATCAAAACACCCAAAGCCTCCGCCCCTCTTATATTTCTCCGCTCTTGTTTTGCTCTTGGGGTTTTCTCTCTCGCTCTTTTTTATCGTTATCTTCGAAAATCTCTAACAAATTTTATTGAATTTCATGCTTTATTATATTGATGTATAAGCATCCATCGCTCTTCTCCATCTCCTTTTTCAGGTCTCCTCTCTCGCTCTCTCTTTTGGACTGTTAATTTTTCTATATTTTACGTAATCTAATATCTGATCTGCTTTGAATATTTTGGATTCTGGAGCAATCTTTGATTTTCGTAGTTTAGGGGTATGATTTTGTGCTTTATTATTTATTTATTTTTTGGGGTGTTCCTTTGTAGTTATTGAAAGTAGAGAAGTAGATGGCGAATATAAGATCGACTTTGCCTTCTAGGCTTCGCCAGCTTTTGTCCGGTGAAACCACCATCAGTCCTTCTATCAAACTCGACTCTGAGCCGGTGAGTTATTATTATTGTTATTTTGTTTTGAATTTTTACTTGTTTAAAATTTCCGGAGAAAATGCTTTCTGATTAGGGTTTATCAGAATCTAGCACTGTTTGGCGCACCTATTAGGGTTTTAAATTATTACTCCTTTGTCGTAGTGATTTAGCATTTTACTGTTGTGCTAGTTTCTTCATGTTTCCTCTGTTGAGGTTTGGTCCTTTGGTTGTTATAGACTGTTTGGCTGGTTCTGCGATTCTACTGACTGCTTCTCCTCTATAGCACGGACCCGAGAATATTAGACACTCACATGATTAATGGAGGAAAAAACTAGAACACGAATGCTTCAAAATCTTTATAATATGAATTATTATCAAAATGTGTAAAAGCATAAAGTTGAGCTAACAGGATGATGCAAATTTACTCTTGAGGCCCTTATTTGAAATAAGCCTTCAGTATTTACAAATATTTTTCTAACAATTAGTGCAATGATCTGGAGTTGGTTATAATATTGCACAATGTTGAGCTGACAGGATGATGCACATTTACTATTGAAGATCATTCACTTCAAGTAAGATGTGGTGATTTTAACTTAAAAAAGTGATTTTAAAAAAGAAATTAATATTGAATTAGAAAATTTTAGCATGTACTTTGCTCAGACAGTCTTCATATGATGTGATGATTTTTTTCACTATGTATATTTTTTCTTTTTGGGAAAAACTATGTTAGTAAATTGTGAATTTTGTATTATTTTTTCCTAGGTATGAAGTCTTCTTCATGGTTCTAAGCTTACTTTATTGTTCTTAGTACTGTTTTTGTCAATATATGTATGGATTTATTTGTTTGAAGTTAGAGAGAACAGTTTGTTTTCTTCCGTTAAATGCTTTCTAAGCCAATTTTAAGAGTTCTTAGACAATTTAAATTGATGAATGCCAGTTATTTGGCAACCTTTTATTTTTATAATATTTTTATTATTGTGTGGTTTAGTGCTTGTGCTTGTGATTGAATGTAATTTGTTGTTCTGATATCTTTTTATTCTGGTATTGAACTATAAGTGTATATAGGTGCTATCAAAATGGATTTGATAGATATGTATATGCATGCATTCTTTATTCAAAGATGTTAATTGATATTATCAGATTTTACAATCAATTTCAGTTAGGTTTTTGCTTGGTATGCTTTAGACCTTTGATGAAGTGCTTCTTATCTCCTTGCTAGTATACATTTTCTGTTGCCACATGAGTGTTAGAAGAATTATATATTTTCTTTTATCATTTTGCGTGTGAAACATTCAAGTGCATTTCATAAGAAGGCAATTAAGCAACAGCTATTTTAATGTTAACCGTGTGTTAAGAATAATCATGAAACATCAGTTAGTCAAGATATAAAAAGCTTTTTATGCATTGAGTAAATGGTATTTTTTGAGTTTCCTTGACATTAAGTATTTCCATCAGTTTACTTCACATAAAGCTTCAACTTTCTCTTTAGTTTTATGCTTGAAAGTAAGGGTATTACCCCTCCCCTTTCCATGCATTGTTTATTTTATTACTCATTCATACTTCTACAGTCCTTTAGGTGATATTGACCCTACACTATATATGCACATGATTTGGGGAACATATGTATGCATGGTGCTTTATATAATGGTTGCTATTAAACTTGGTTAAATAGAATATAACTGGCTTCTAGAGCGTGTCTGAATGGCTTAGAAAGCTGCCTTATTTTCTTTCTTTATTTTTGGGAAATAAATTTTATATGTACTGTCGCTTGCAGCCTCCTCAAATTAAAGCATTCATTGATAAAGTGATCCAGAGTCCATTACAGGATATAGCAATACCTCTTTCAGGCTTTCGATGGGAGTACAGTAAGGTGATTTTGTATATTTGTTTCTCTTGTTTATACATCTTTTTTTTTTTTTTAGTTCCTCACTCACTTGTTGCTTTTAACTCAGGGGAATTTTCATCATTGGAGGCCACTCTTTCTTCATTTTGATACATATTTCAAGACTTACTTGTCTTGTAGGAATGATCTTCTACTGTCAGATAAAATTCTAGAAGATGATAATCCAGTTCCGAAGCAAGCAGTTCTTCAAATACTACGAGTAATGCAAACAATCTTGGAGAATTGCCACAACAAAAGTTCATTTGATGGCTTGGAGGTATGTTGACATGGTGTCGGAAATCGTTCTTTTAACTACAGTGACTTGCAAACTTGTAAATTTATGGGATCCTCTATCTATGTCTTCCAATGTTATTTTATCTAATATAACTCTGTCATTCTCCTTTCAGAATTTCAAGCTTCTACTTTCATCCACTGATCCTGAAATTCTTATAGCTACACTGGAGACTCTTTTTGCACTTGTTAAAATAAATCCTTCCAAGGTCCATGGTAGTGGTAAGTTGATTGGATGTGGCTCAGTAAACAGCTATCTGCTGTCTCTTGCTCAGGGATGGGGGAGCAAGGAGGAGGGATTGGGCCTGTATTCATGTGTTTTGGCAAATGAGAGAACACAGGAGGAAGGGCTTAGCTTGTTTCCATCCGACATAGAAAATGAAAATGTTGGTGATAAGTCTCAACACCGGATTGGTTCTAGCCTTTATTTTGAATTGCATGGGCTCAATACTCAAAGCACTGAACAAAGTGTTGGCAATTCAAGTTCTACTTTGAGAGTCATACACATTCCAGATCTGCATTTGCGTAAGGAGGGTGATCTGTTAATAATGAAGCAATGCATTGAGCAGTATAATGTACCACCTGAGCTCCGGTTTTCATTGCTAACAAGAATTAGATATGCACATGCCTTTCGGTCGCCCGGGATATGCAGGCTGTACAGCAGGATTTGCCTTCTTGCATTTATTGTCCTTGTTAAGTCTAATGATGCTAATGATGAGCTGACAGCTTTTTTTGCAAATGAACCGGAGTATACAAATGAATTAATCAGGATAGTGCGGTCAGAAGAAACTATTCCAGGAAATATTAGAACTCTTGCAATGCTTGCATTGGGTGCTCAGTTAGCTGCATATTCGGCATCTCATGACCGAGCACGAATTTTGAGTGGATCTAGTATTAGTTTCACTGCTGGGAATCGGATGATCCTGCTGAATGTGCTCCAGAAGGCAGTTTTGTCACTCAAAGGTTCTAGTGATCCATCATCTCTCTCTTTCATTGAGGCCCTTCTTCAGTTCTATCTGCTTCATATCACATCATCATCTGCATCAGGGAGTAATATTCGAGGGTCAGGAATGGTTCCAACCTTTTTACCTCTCTTGGAGGATTCTGACCTGAGTCATATGCATCTCGTCTATTTAGCTGTAAAAGCTCTACAAAAGCTAATGGATTACAGTAGTTCAGCTGTAACATTGCTTAGAGAACTCGGTGGAGTGGAGCTTTTAGCTCAGAGGCTACAAATAGAAGTGCATAGAGTTACTGGTATCTCTGGTGGAAATGATAATTCAATGGTCTATGGTGAATACTCTGGATACAATGATGACCAGTTGCATTCCCAAAAGAGGCTTATAAAGGTACTTTTGAAGGCTCTTGGTTCTGCTACATATGCTCCTGCAAACTCCACTAGACCGCAGAATCCTAATGAAAGTTCACTGCCTGGTACATTGTCACTCATATATAGGAATGCAGATAAATTTGGAGGTGATATATACTACTCTGCTGTGACTGTAATGAGTGAAATTATCCATAAAGACCCAACTTGTCTTCCTGCACTGCTTGATTTGGGTCTTCCAGATGCCTTTTTATCTTCAGTGTTATCTGGGGTACTTCCATCTTCAAAGGCTATAACATGTGTTCCAAATGGCCTTGGTGCCATATGTCTTAATGCCAAAGGCTTGGAAGCAGTGAAAGAAACTTCAGCATTGCGATTCCTTGTTGACATCTTTACTAGGAAGAAGTATGTGTTGGTGATGAATGAGGCAATTGTTCCTTTTGCAAATGCAGTTGAAGAGCTTTTGCGCCATGTATCTTCATTGAGGAGCAGTGGTGTTGATATACTTATTGAAATTGTGAATAAAATTGATTCCTTTGGGGACAGTAGTGGTTTCTCTAGGTCATCATCTGTGGAAAAAGTTACTGAGAGTACTGCAATGGAAACTGATTCCGTAGACAAAGGAAATGAAGAGCAGTGTTGTCTGGTTGGTGCAGTGGATTCTGTAAATGAAGGAATCAGTGATGAACAGTTTCTTCAATTGTGCATTTTGCATCTGATGGTTTTGCTTCATAGAACTACAGAGAATTCTGAAACATGTCGTCTGTTTGTGGAGAAATCAGGAATTGAGGCTCTACTGAAGCTTCTTTTGAGACCCAGTATTGTAAAATCATCTGAGGGGATGTCTATTGCTTTACATAGCACCATGGTTTTTAAGGGGTTCACTCAGCATCACTCTGCTCCTCTTGCTCGTGCCTTTTGTTCTTCTCTTGGTGAACATTTGAAGAAAGCTATGAGTGGATTTGGTGCAGCTTCAGGGTCCTTTTTACTGGATCCTAAGTTGATGCCTGATGATGGAGTCTTTTCTCCCCTTTTCCTTGTTGAGTTCCTTCTATTTCTTGCTGCGTCCAAAGATAATCGTTGGGTTAGTGCTTTGCTTGCTGAACTTGGAAATGGCAGCAAAGATGTTCTGGAAGACATTGGTTCTGTCCATCGAGAAATCTTATGGCAGATTGCTCTCCTTGAAGATGCCAAACTTGAAGCAGATGATGATGGTGCTAGTGCTAGTTCTGCTGAGCCTGATTCACAGCAACGGGAATCTAGTGCAAGTGATACCGAAGAGCAGAGGTTGAATTCCTTCAGACGGTTCCTTGATCCATTATTAAGGCGGAGGACGCCAGGATGGAGTATTGAATCCCAGTTCTTTGACCTTGTAAACCTTTACCGTGACCTTGGCCGAGCCGGTGGCTTTCATCAGAGATTGGGTATTGATGGTTCAAACATGCGGTTTGGAGCCAGTCATTCTACTTCATCAAATGTTTCTGGAACGGCCAACAAAAAGGAATATGACAAGCAGAGGTCATACCACACCTCTTGCTGTGATATGATGAGGTCACTTTCCTTCCACATTACCCATTTATTTCAAGAGTTGGGAAAAGTGATGTTACTTCCTTCTCATCGTCGGGATGATACAGTTAATGCATCCCCTGCAGCAAAATCTGTTGCTTCTAGTTTTTCCTCTATTGCATTGGGTCACATGAACTTTGGAGGTCATGTAAATTCTTCTGGTTCAGAAGCATCCATATCTACAAAGTGTCGCTACTTCGGTAAGGTTATTGATTTCATTGATAGTGTTCTCCAGGACAGGCCTGATTCTTGTAATGCTATTATGTTAAACTGCTTATATGGATGTGGAGTTGTACAATCAGTTTTGACAACTTTTGAAGCTACCAGTCAATTACTATTTGCTGTTAATAGGGCTCCAGCTTCTCCTATGGATATGGATGATGGTAATGTAAAGCAGGATGAAAAGGAAGATGGAGATCATGCATGGATTTATGGTGCATTAGCTAGCTGTGGCAAACTTATGGCCCACCTGGTGGCATCTTCTTTTATTTTGTCCCCATTCACCAAACACCTGCTTGTGCAACCACTTGCAAATGGAGATGTTCCATTCCCAAGGGATGCTGAAACTTTTGTAAAGGTGCTTCAATCTATGGTGCTTAAGGCAGTTCTTCCAGTATGGACTCATCCACAGTTTACTGATTGCAGTTACGATTTCATCACCACAGTTATATCTATCATTAGGCACATTTACTCTGGTGTTGAAGTGAAAGATGTTACCAGCAGCAATAGTGCTCGTATTACTGGGCCCCCTCCAAATGAAACAGCTATTGCAACAATTGTTGAGATGGGATTTTCCAGGTCTAGGGCAGAAGAAGCTCTGAGACAAGTTGGATCTAATAGTGTGGAGTTAGCAATGGAGTGGTTATTCTCCCATCCAGAGGAAACCCAGGAGGATGATGAACTTGCTCGTGCACTTGCCATGTCTCTTGGGAACCCTGAAACTGACACAAATGTAGATGTTACAAATGAAAATAGCCAGGAACTTGAAGAAGAGATGGTCCAACTTCCTCCTGTTGAGGAATTGTTGTCAACATGTACAAAGCTGCTTCAGATGAAGGAACCTCTAGCTTTCCCAGTTAGAGATCTCCTTGTATTAATATGCTCCCAAAATGATGGTCAATGTAGGTCCAGTGTCATTTCCTTCATTCTTGACCAAGTGAGAGATTCTAGTTCTGCTTCTGATGGCAGAAACAATTCTCTGCTCTCTGCCCTTTTCCATGTTCTTGCTTTAATCCTTTATGAGGATGTGGAGACACGGGAAATCGCCTCAAAGACTGGACTGGTAAAACTTGTGACCGATTTACTTTTTGAATGGGACACTGGTTCAGCGGACAAGGAGAAGCGTCAAGCTCCAAAGTGGGTAACAACTGCTTTCCTTGCTCTTGATAGGCTACTTCAGGTGGATCAAAAATTGAATACTGAAATTGTTGAGCAATTGAAAGGGGACAATGTTAGTTGTCAGCAGACATCTGTTAGTATTGATGAAGATAAGAAAAGTAAGTTGCATTGCTCATTTGGATCTGCAAGACATATTGATATTCATGAGCAGAAGAGACTGATAGAGATTGCTTGTAGTTGTATAAGAAACCAGTTTCCATCTGAAACAATGCATGCTGTTCTGCAGCTATGTTCTACTCTAACTAGAACCCATTCTATTGCTGTTCATTTTCTTGATTGTGGTGGTGTAAGTTCACTTCTTTTGTTGCCGACAAGTAGTCTTTTTCCTGGGTTTGATAATGTTGCTGCTACCATTATCCATCATGTCCTTGAAGATCCTCAAACCTTGCAGCAGGCAATGGAAGCTGAAATAAAGCATAGTCTTTCGGCTATGGCTAACCGGCATTCTAATGGAAGGGTCAGTCCACGTAATTTCCTTGTCAACCTAAGTTCTGTCATTTCACGTGATCCGGTTATATTTATGCAGTCTGTTAAGTCTGTCTGCCAAGTTGAGATGGTTGGTGACAGACCTTATATTGTTTTGATTAAAGATCGTGACAAAGATAAATTCAAGGAGAAAGAAAAAGATAAGGAGAAAGCATCGGACAAAGATAAAGCACCTCAAAGTGATGGAAAGGGTAATCTGTGCAATGTGAACTCAGCAGGTCCAGGAAATGGGCCTGGAAGACTTAATGATTTGAATTCTAAGTCTGTTAAAATGCATAGAAAATATCCTCAAAGCTTTGTAATTGTGATCGAGCTTCTTTTGGATTCAGTTAGTGCATTTGTGCCTCCCTTGACAGATGATGTCAAAACAGAGGTGCCTGTTGATGCACCAACATCAACTGATATGGAAATTGATGTTACTGCTAGCAAGGGTAAAGGAAAAGCCATTGCAACTGTGTCTGAGGAGAATGAAGCTTCTGGTCAAGATGCTTCTGCATCACTTGCAAAGATGGTCTTCATCTTGAAACTTTTGTCAGAGATTCTGTTAATGTATGCTTCATCTGTGAATGTGCTCCTCCGAAGAGATGCTGAAATTAGTAGCTGCAGGCTCCCTCATCAAAGGATGTCAACTGGTTTATCCACTTGTGGAATATTTCACCATTTTCTTCACAGTTTTATTCCATATTCCCGGAATTCAAAGAAGGAAAGGAAAATTGATGGTGACTGGAGGCATAAACTTGCAACCAGGGCTAGTCAATTTCTGGTTGCATCTTGTGTGCGATCAGCAGAGGCCAGGAAGAGAGTATTTACAGAGATTAATTGTATTTTCAATGACTTTGTTGATTCCTGCGAAGGTTTCAAACCTCCAAGCAGTGATATGCAGACTTTTATTGATTTGCTGAATGATATACTAGTTGCTCGTACGCCAACTGGTTCATGCATCTCAGCAGAAGCGTCGGCCACTTTTATAGATGTTGGGTTGGTTGCATCATTAACACGCACGCTTGAAGTGCTGGATTTGGATAATTCTGAGTCACCTAAATTTGTAACAGGGCTAATAAAAGCTTTGGAACTTGTAACCAAGGAGCATGTTCATTCTGCTGATTCTTCTGCTATCAAAGGTGAGAATTCTGTCAAACCTGTTGACCAGAATCAGTCTGGGGGAGCAGATAATATTGTTGATGCATCACAGTCCATGGAAATGGTATCTCAGTCCAACCGTGATGCAGTTGCAGCTGACCACATTGAATCTTTCAACACTGTCCAAAATTATGGTGGGTCTGAAGCTGTTACAGATGATATGGAGCATGACCAGGATATTGATGGAGGTTTTGCTCCTGCTACTGAGGATGATTATATGCAAGAAACTTCTGAGAATGGAAGGGGTCTTGGAAATGGTGTAGACAATCTGGCGATTCATTTTGAAATTCAGCCCCATGAGCAAGAAAACCTTGGTGATGATGAAGATGAGGAGATGTCGGGAGATGAGGGGGATGAAGTGGAAGAAGATGACGATGACGAAGATGAGGACCATAATGATTTGGAGGAAGATGATGTACATCACCTGTCTCATCCTGACACAGATCAAGATGATCATGAGATAGATGATGATGAGTTTGATGATGAAGTATTGGAGGAAGATGATGAGGATGATGGTGATGATGAGGGTGGAGTTATTCTAAGGTTAGAGGAGGGTATCAATGGAATGGATGTGTTTGACCAGATTGAAGTCTTAGGCAGAGACCACAGCTTTACCAGTGAAGCTCTTCATGTAATGCCAGTTGAAGTTTTTGGTTCTAGACGTCATGAACGTACCACATCCATTTACAGTCCCCTGGGGCGCAGTGGAGAGAATTCAGGGCCTTCAACTCATCCTCTTTTAGTGGGACCTTCATCACTGCACTCAGCATCTACAAGGCAGTCAGGTTTTTCTTTTCCGTATTTTTAATAATATGTATACTTTTTGTAATTTACAACTTAATGCTTACTAAGATTGTAGTTCTATATGCATCTCTATTTTTAACAACCCTTCACCTCTCTCTCTATTTTGGTCCTCTCCAGAAAATGCCCGTGATATGATTATTTCAAATAGAAACTCAGACAGCACCTCATCACGGTTGGATACTATTTTCCGGTCTTTGAGGAATGGGCGTCATAGCCATCGTTTGAACTTGTGGGTTGATGAGAGCCAGCAAAGCAGTGGGTCTAGTGCAGCTACTGTACCACAAGGCCTTGAAGAGCTGCTTGTTTCCCAACTCAGGCGACCTGTCCCTGAGAAAACTTCTGATCACAACACATCAACCGTGGAACCTCAGACCCATGGTGAAGGTAGCCAGTTACAGGGATCAGGGCCTGGTGCTACACCCGAGATTCCAGTAGTAAACAGTGGAAATAATGAAAATGCTAATGTGCTTCCATCTTCTGCAGCAACTGATAGCTCTCTCAATGCTGATGGGAGACCTGCAGTTACTGATTCTCTGCAAGGAACAGATGCATCAAACATACATCAACAATCTGGTGAAATGCAATTTGAGCAGAATGATGCAGCTGTTCGTGTTATTGAAGCAGTGAGCCAAGAAAGTAGTGGTAGTGGGGCCACTTTAGGGGAAAGCCTTCGAAGCCTAGATGTTGAAATTGGAAGTGCAGATGGCCATGATGATGGTGGAGAAAGGCAAGGTTCTTCAGACAGAATATCTGATCCACAGGCTGCACGTGCAAGAAGAACAAATGTGGCTTTAGGGAATTCAACAGCTGTTGGTGGGAGAGATGTACCTCTTCATAGTGTTACTGAGGTTTCAGAGAATTCTAGTCGAGAAGCAGAGCAAGATAGTACCACTGCTGAGCAGCAGATGAATAGTGATGGTGGTTCTGGATCAATTGATCCTGCATTTTTAGATGCTCTCCCAGAGGAGTTGCGTACTGAAGTTCTTTCCGCTCAGCAGGGTCCAGCGGCTCAGTCTTCAAATGCTGAAGAACAGAATTCTGGGGATATCGACCCAGAATTTCTTGCTGCTCTTCCGCCAGACATCCGAGCTGAAGTCCTTGCACAACAGCAAGCTCAAAGGCTTCATCAATCTCAAGAACTTGAAGGTCAACCAGTTGAAATGGACACGGTTTCGATAATTGCCACGTTTCCTTCTGATTTACGAGAAGAGGTATGGTTTTTGCTATTATGTGGTTAAATTTTTAAGTGCAAGTTAAAGATGTCTAAACATTTTTCATGTTGTTATTTTTTATCCTCAGGTTCTATTAACATCATCTGATGCTATTCTTGCTAATCTCACCCCTGCCCTTGTTGCGGAGGCAAACATGTTACGTGAGAGATTTGCACATCGCTATCATAACCGTAACTTGTTTGGGATGTACCCTAGGAATCGCAGAGGTGAATCTTCTAGGAGAGGTGAAGGTATTGGATCCAGCTTGGACAGGATGGGGGGAAGTATAGTGTCACGCAGGTCTGGTTCTGCTAAGCTAATTGAAGCGGAAGGTACCCCCTTAATTGGCCCAGAAGCTCTTCAAGCAATGGTTCGATTACTTCGCATGGTTCAGGTGCTCTCTTCGGTTAACTTTCTCTTTTGTTATTTATCCTCTATTTTGATTTACGCACTGAACATTGTTTATCGTGCAGCCACCGTATAAAGGTTCATTGCAGAAGCTTCTTTTGAACTTATGTGCTCATAACGAAACCAGAACAGCGTTAGTTAAAATCTTGATGGACATGCTGACGCTTGATACAAGAAAGCCTGTCAGTTATCCAAATGCAATTGAACCACCATACAGGCTTTACGGTTGCCAGAATAATGTTATGTATTCTCGTCCTCAATATTTTGATGGTGAGATACTTTGCACATCAACACAAGTTCTTGACCCTTGGTGATTCAATGCGGCATGCCATCAGAACATTTTCATTTTTCTCCATCTTTTGGATACTTTATTTTTTTGTTTGTGGCTCTTTTACTTATTATTCATGAGTTTAATATCTGGAGAAGTTTTGTGGTTTTTTCATGATTTAACTTCTTAGTATTTGGGTTCTGAGTGGTTTCTATTATCTTATCCTTTTCCTGTTGCAGGAGTTCCTCCTCTGGTGTCTAGGCGAGTTCTTGAAACTCTCACTTACTTGACTCGAAATCATCCATATGTTGCTAAGATCTTACTCCAGTTTAGATTGCCGTCTCCTACCCTACAAGAGCTAAGAAATAGTGATCAGTCACGTGGAAAGGCTTTGATGAATGAGGAGCAGCAGGAAGGATACATTTCCATTGTATTGCTATTGAGCCTTCTCAATCAACCCCTCTACTTGAGAAGTATAGCGCATCTAGAGCAGGTGATAAGTTATGACCCTATTCTGGAGAAATTAAGCAATTTTATATTGTTGTGTTCATTATTTGCTCATTTATGATTTTGCTTCAGTTGCTTAACTTGCTGGATGTCATCATTGACCATGTGGAAAGAAAGCCTCTTTCATCTGAGAAATCAAAGGCATCTTCCACTGAACAAAAACCTGCTTTGCAAATTTCAATGTCTGATGCTGACATCAATGCTGAGAATCATGATGCTCTTGAGGTTTCTGAATCACCCTTAAAAACCATGGACTCTTCCACAGCATCAACGTCTGATGGAAGTAATGAATGTGATGCTCAGAGTGTACTTACCAATCTGCCACGAACAGAGCTCCGACTTTTATGTTCCTTGCTTGCACGGGAAGGGTAAGTTATATGTCCTTTCTTGTTCAGAAGTCTCTTGTCTTTATCTCTTATATATCATTTGAAGAAAAGTTGTGTAACTTGTGGCTTGAAACCAACGCCCCTCCCCCCCTAAAGAATGGATTTTGCAGCTTGCTCCTCCTATCAAATGATTTTTATCTTTATTTTTCTATCTTGAATATGATTCAGTGCTTCTTTCCATTTGCTTGGGCTCATGTTATGTTTCCTGTCCAGTTTGTCAGATAATGCATATAGTCTGGTGGCAGAGGTAATGAAAAAGTTGGTTGCTATTGCTCCAAGCCATTGTCATCTTTTTATTTCTGAGCTGGCTGATGCTGTACAAAATTTGATTAGATCTGCCATGGACGAGTTAAAATTGTTCGGTGAAGCTGTGAAATCTCTACTAAGCACAACTTCTTCTGATGGAGCTGCCATTTTAAGGGTTTTACAGGCACTAAGTTCTCTTGTGACCTCAATAACTGAGAAAGAGAAGGATCTGCAGCTGCTTCCTGAAACAGAGCGATCTTCTGCTCTTTCTCAGGTGTGGGACATCAATACAGCCTTGGAACCTTTGTGGATAGAGTTGAGCATTTGCATAAGCAAAATAGAGAGCTATTCAGATTCTGCACCAGATTTATTAGCTCCATCCAGCACATCCACATCAAGACAATCTGGTTTAACACCACCCCTACCTGCAGGCACTCAGAACATCTTACCATATATAGAATCTTTCTTTGTGATGTGCGAGAAGTTACATCCTGCACAACCGGGTTCTGTTAATGATTTTGGCATGGCTGCGCTTTCTGATGTTGAGGATGCCAGCACCCCATCTGCTGGCCAGCAGAAAAATGCTTCTTCTGTCTCAAAATTTGATGAAAAACATGTTGCCTTTGTAAAGTTCTCAGAGAAGCATAGGAAGTTGTTAAACGGTTTTATCCGCCAGAATCCTGGCCTCCTTGAGAAGTCATTTTCACTCATGCTGAAGGTTCCCCGCTTTGTCGATTTTGATAATAAACGTGCTCACTTCAGGTCCAAAATAAAGCATCAACAACATGATCATCATCACAGTCCTCTAAGAATATCGGTTAGAAGAGCTTACATACTTGAGGATTCTTATAACCAACTACGTTTGCGATCAACTCAAGATTTGAAGGGGAGGTTGACTGTTCACTTCCAAGGAGAGGAAGGTATTGATGCTGGCGGGCTTACAAGGGAATGGTATCAGCTGTTGTCCAGAGTTATATTTGACAAAGGAGCATTGCTTTTCACTACAGTGGGGAATGAGTCAACATTCCAGCCTAACCCCAACTCAGTCTACCAAACTGAACATCTTTCATACTTCAAATTTGTTGGACGAGTTGTTAGTATCTTCTCTAGTTTCCTATTGGATTGACACTTTGTTTTCCTTTCACTTTTTACTCCCTTCTAACTGAAATTTTCCAGGTTGGCAAAGCACTTTTTGATGGGCAACTCTTGGATGTCCACTTCACTAGATCTTTCTACAAGCATATCTTGGGGGCCAAAGTTACTTATCATGACATTGAAGCAATTGATCCTGATTACTTCAAAAACCTGAAGTGGATGCTTGAGGTCTGCCATATGTTAAATTTCCATATTTTTTTCCCTTTTATCTTACATGGACATCGAGCAATTGAGTTTGCTAGTTTGCTGGCATTTACCTTTCATTGTTCATCAGATGGTATCTTGTGTTCTATTTTTCTTACTTTTTCCCTTGTCTGTTCTTTCAGAATGATATCAGTGATGTTCTCGACCTTACATTTAGCATTGATGCTGATGAGGAGAAGCTAATATTGTATGAAAGGACGCAGGTACTAATTTTTCATTGGTACTTTCATGAAGCCTTTTGTGGCAAAAACATTTTCTCAGTGATGAATCCTGCTTTTACCAAATATGATGCAGGTGACTGACTATGAACTGATTCCTGGTGGTCGGAACATTAAAGTTACTGAGGAGAACAAACACCAGTACGTTGATTTAATTGCTGAGCATCGTTTGACAACTGCTATTCGTCCTCAAATAAATGCATTTTTGGAAGGATTCAATGAATTAATTCCTAGGGAATTAATATCTATTTTTAATGACAAGGAGCTGGAGTTACTGATAAGTGGTCTACCAGAAATAGATAGTAAGTGTTGTAAACCAAATAAGTTAATGTTCGAATTCTTTATTTTGCTACCATCTTCCATATTTGACCTGAATTTTGATGTATCTCTCCTAGTGGATGATATGAGGGCAAATACGGAGTACTCTGGTTTTAGTGCTGCATCACCTGTTATACAGTGGTTTTGGGATGTTGTCCAAGGGTTCAGTAAGGAGGATAAAGCTCGGCTTCTTCAGTTTGTGACTGGTACCTCAAAGGTAATTCAACACCTGAAATTGTAGTTAAACCTCAAGGTTGACTATTTAATGCTTGAATTGAGATTTAAATATTGAAATCATGACCTGTTTATTTCTTTCAAGTATGTAGAGATATAGCAGAGATCTATTTTAGTTAATAAAATAACCATGGTTGTCAAAATCGGATCGGATTGGCCAGTTGAAACTACAATCGGTGGTAAAACCGGTACCCTAAAACTGGAGGAGGATTGAACCAGTACGAAGCCGGTTGAACTGGATAATCATTGGATTTAAGCTAGTTTAAATATCTAATTTTGTTATAATTTATAAAATGAATGTTTATGTTATTTGTGTTAATTAATTTTCCTTTTATTTTTATTGAAAATTTTTATTTTGTAATGGTCAGGTTGAACTGGGAACTGGTGGTCTGACCAGTTCAATTACCGGTTCTTATAACATTGAAAAGAACACTATTGTTTCATAATGGGTTTCTAATTCAGTCTTCGTAATTTCGCAGGTGCCTTTAGAAGGTTTTAGTGCACTTCAAGGAATTTCAGGTTCACAGAAGTTCCAGATACACAAAGCATATGGCAGCCCTGATCACTTGCCTTCTGCTCATACCTGGTAATTCGTCCAGTCATCTCTATCATATTTCTCCCCCCCCCCCCCAAAAACTCCATTATTTCTTTCTTTTTTTGGGTATTCTTCCCTTTACTTAGACCTTTAAGGTCCTTGTTAATAACAAGCATTTATTTGTGATAATGCAGTTTCAATCAATTGGATTTACCCGAGTATCCATCGAAGGAACATCTAGAAGAGAGGTTGTTGCTTGCAATTCACGAAGCCAATGAAGGGTTCGGATTTGGTTAAGGTTCAAGGTGGTAATCAGAGTTATGGTGTAGATAAAGATATATAAATGCACAACTGAACCGGGATTGGTATCTTGTTATGGGGGGTATAAGAGGACTTGGAACCGACTTCTGAAGTGATACATCATGTTTATATACTTACTGTACAGTCGCAAATTGACTATTTAGAATGACTGGCAGTTTTAAATTTGCCATCATATCTTCCTTGATTTATCTGTCTTTAAGGTTTTGCCTTCCCTCTGGCAGTTTTAAATTGACTATTGTGATATCTGCCGCGCCAGACTAGTAGATTTTGTTAGCTCTGGTATAAATGTGAAAAACCAACTCAATTGATCTAAATTTGAATTTGACCCGATCTGTATTTGAATTAAAAAACCGAACTTGAACATAAATTTTATCTTGGAAGTTGTGCCCTAAGTGATTTGAAGTCGAAACAATTCAGTGTGCGTTGGTTTCAAGTAATTTTACATTTTACACTAATAAGATGATTCAAGGTTTTTGATAATTTTATCCTAATTTTTAAATATTTAGATTCATTTTATATAATATTAAATTAAGATAAGTTCTACTGTTATCTTCGTTTTTACCCGCACTGCATCAAACTTGAAAATGGTTACCTTTTTTTCATGTAAAAGATAATTTTATGAGAGTTTCCCTTCATTTTTATAATCTTAAAATGGCTTTTAGTTAATCACCTTAAATGACTGTATGTTCTAATTCAAATGGGCAACCCATTATGATGGATACGATAGTATTAAGAGATCTTTTTCTTCTTTTATTTATTTATTATTATTTATTTATCAAGATTCATACTTTATCCACATACCGCGGCTTCATTTTAATTCGCTATCAATACAATTATGTTTCAAACTTGTTCTTCCATTAAGAATTTTGGTTTTAAAAATTAAAATTAATGTAATCTCCATAAGATACTAAATCATAGAAGTGATTGTATGGACATACCTGTAATCTTTTATATATATATATATATTTGTGTATGCTTTAATGAAATAAAGTACTAGATATTAATTACTAATTTAAATTATTAGTTAATCTCACTTAATTAGATATATTTCACAATTTAACTAATGTATCATGTTTTATGTAATCTTATAGATCTAGCATGCTCATTAAATATATCCCTAGAAATTAGTTTCATAACCTGATCTGTAATCAATTTTTTGTGTAATTATGTTCTGTGTAAAATTTCACTTGAAAGGAAATAGTCCTTGCACTACGTTTCTAGAGAGACTAATCAGATAGTAGATGCTTTAGCAAAAATGGCTCTATCAAGTGATGAAGTATTGCATATGTTTGAGGAACCTTTTATGAAGATTAAAGAGATTTTGAAAGAAGTCTTTTCTTCAGATAAATTAATTATGAATATTTCTATGTAATTCTTTGTTTTATTTTAAAAAAATAAATTGATATCTATTTGTTTAGTTTTAGAATAACATTTGAAATATTTAGTGAATGCAATCACAACTTATTTATCCAATTCACTATCACTCCTCATGCATTTTTTTAATCTCATGATTCAAGAATGTTTTAAGTCAAATAGCCTTTTAGCACTATAATTGAAATTGCTACAAACTCAACTTTCGTTTTGGACAATGCAATATAAGTTTGGTTTTTGTTAGCCTAGGATATTGCACCATTATTTAAGAAGAAACATCCAAATTCTGGTTTTCTTCTATTCAAATTTGCTCCTTAATCGTCGTTCACATGCCTATCAAATTCTTTTCTCATCCTTATTAGCATAATGAATAATCTATGGTGCCTTTAGATATCTTAGTATTCTTTTAACTGTTTTTTAATGAATTTTAATCTTGATTCGATTGATATCTTCTCATTAATATTACAATACGACAGATATCAAACTTTGCATACATTGTTATAGACATGAGCCCTACTACTACATTGGTTTAAGAAACTTTCTCCATTTGAGGATTTCATTAGTTTTGGACATATTCTTGTGCTTAAGCCTTTACCTCTTGCAACAGAAGTATTAATTGACTTGCAGTCTTGCATTCTAAATCATTTAAGTATTTTCTTAACATATAGAGTTATTAGGCTCTTGAGTTTTTACTCGCAAAATGTAAGATGTTCTGCCTTTCATTTCAAAATTTAAAGATAGCCTTTTTTTTATTTTATTTACCATTACAATATACTCTTTGCCAATTCCAGCCAACAATATGTCATCCACGTAAATTGATAAGATTACAAATTTGTCACTGTCTCTTTTAACATACATACCGTGGTCTTCATCAATTATAATAAAACCATACAAAATGATTGCTTTATGGAATCTAATATATCATTGTCTAAAATTTTGTTTAATACCTACACACTTTCTATTCTTGACTTTTGTCAACAAAGCGTATTGGTTATTCCATGTAAATTTATCTTTTAGCTCTTCATTCAGAAAAAAAACAGTTTTTTTTTTGATGTAATTCCAAATCTGAAAAAAAATCTCTTTAAAGTCAATTCTCTTTTGTTGAGTATACATTACGAATCATTTTGATTGTCCTTTTAGACTTTCCGTTAATTTTGAGAACTTATTTGTTCCCAATCACTTTACATCCCCTGGGTAGAACAAATGATACCCAAACATTTATTTTTATCTCAATAACTCCATTTTTTTCCTTCATTGTCTTCATACACTTATCTTTTACATTAGAAGAGAGAGCTTCTGACATATTTTTAAGTTCTTCATCTTGTGGATTAATCATAGAAGTTTTTCCTTTTATGTCAAAATGACGTCCAGGGGATTTTTCACGATTATTATTCCTAAATTGTGGTTCTTGCGAAAGAAATTCAACATCTCTTATTAAATTTTCACTTTGATGAGATACCATCTTTACATTTTCAAGAATGTGTAACAATGGATTTAAACTAATAAAATTATTAGGATCTTTTATCTCATAAAAAGAAATATCTTGTTTAATCTCAACACTACTAGAAAAATTGATTTCTAGAAATGTGGTGTCTTGAAACTTAGATTCGATGACATGCCCACTTTTTTAGTCACCTATAAAGACACCTCTTGAATGTTTAGAATATTTTACAATATACTCCTTTTACCTCCTTGTCATGTTGATGAGTATGCTAATGTACCTAAGCAACACAATCCCAAGGTCTTAGGTTATTATGATTAGATTTTCAACCGGTCCATAATTCATAGGGAGTCGATCCAATAGATTTAGAGAGTACTCTATTTAATATATAATTAACTGTCAATAGCGCATCGACCTAAAAGGTGCTAAGAAAATTTCTTAATCTATCATGAACCTGATCATTTTTAAAAATGTTTTATTTTATCAGATCACTACATTATTTTATTATAGAGTTTTTGAAATGATTAACTGCCTATCTTTTTTTTTCATCACATAAGTTGTTGAATTAATAAGACAAATATTTATGCACTCAGTCAATTTTTAATGCTTTAATATTTTTATCTTATTCATTTTCCACTAAAATAGCATATTTTTAAAAGCATTCTAATGTTTCAGATTTGTTAGAAATCATATAGGCAAAATTGAAGTATGTAAAGTTATCCATAAAAGTGATAGAAATATACTCCACTTCGTGCCCTAACATTCATTAGGCAACAAATATATATATTTTTTCCAACTAGATAATTTGCACATATAATTAGGTTAACTTTTTCGATAGTGCCTAATAATCCCCCTTTAACTAACTTATGCATTCTATGTTGTCCTATAACAATTTAGCATGTCAAATATTTACATCCGTGTTTAGAAAATGTAATTATTCAATTACTATAATTATTAATGTTACTATACAGAGGTGAATTTAAGGGACTGGCAGGGCCCCATCTCCCTTAAAATGTAAAATTGTTATTTAAATTTTTAAAATTTTTAAAAATTTTAAATTAATAAAAATAAAATTACACTTTAGCCTTCCCTAAAATTATAAAAATTCGATTTAATCCTTTAAAAATTATAAAAATCTAGACTATAAAAAATTAGAATTTTATTCACCACTTCTCCCCTGTTGCTACATGATGTGTAGTCAATATCCAATTTAATGAAACCATTCAACAAATATCCAAATCCCTAATAAATTTGTGCCAAAAACAAGTATCTAAGAATAAATATAAAATTCCATCTTATCTTAGCGGTAAATATCACCTAAGACGAGGCAAAAAGAATTATGTAATAAATTTATAAAAAATAATAATATAAAAAGCAAATACAACTTTAGTTGAAATGTTTAAATTGTGATGGTGAAAATTATAATTACTTGTGTTTAAATATCATAATTCTCATTATGAGTATGTATTTTTCTAGATTTATTAAAATGTAAAAAGATATAAATACACTAAAAATAATATTTGTTCTTTTGTAAAAATGAATTAATTTTTAGTAATTTCACAACTGCGTTGAGACCCACGAGTTACGGGTGACACCAACTCAGTCAAATGTTTTATATAGTATATATTATTTAAATAATAAAATAAATAATTTTAATGCAAATAACAAATAACAAAAAATATTTTTTATTTAATGGCATAGCTTTTAACATAAAATTGATTAAAAAAAAGAGGGTTTAAAAGTTCAAACTTTAATATTTATTTAAATTTTTAAAAATAAAAATTTATATAAATAAGTTTTTTATAGGTTAAAAAAAAACCTTTTAATATAATTTCGATATCGAATAAGCTACCAATTCTGCATCAATTCTATAATTTGATACTTTCTCACAAACAAAATCCAATCCCCACAGAAGAGTGAATGTCTGATTTCGCTCCAATCCGTTGCTTATTTATTATTTAATGTATATTTAATTATTATTCATAAATTAATTTTCACATTCAATGCTTTATTTTTAAATCATGATAATTATTATATTAAATATTAATAAAGAAACATAATAGAATTATCTCATAAATGTCACCACTATACTCAAAAGTTCAGGGCATAGGATTTAAAAAAAAATTAAATTATTTTTCATTAGTATTGAGAGAAAATTTAATTTAGGCATAAATAATTAATTTGAAATAATATTAAATTTTTAGTTATACTAAATTAATATGAATTTAATTAATGCGTAGTTTGATTGGTATTATTGTTAGTACAACATTTTGGATGATATGTGGATTTGAATGTCTTAAAGGTATAATATCTTTCACTTTTAAGGATCAGGAAGGATTACAAGTAATTTTAATAATTGTTAAAGTACTTGAAAGGTCTTTATATTATAGGAACTTGATCAAATTAATTTATCTATTGTTAGATGGATCAATTTAGTAAGTCTAAATTGTAATAATGTTAACATTTACTATAAAAATGTTTTGACAATTATTTTTTTCAAACGCACTTTAATTTAAAACAAAATATTTCATTTAAATAATTATAAAAACTTTAAAAATATTATTTCTGTTTGATAGTTAATGTTAACTCAGGCCATTATAATAGAGGGAACTTTCACCTTTTAATAATTGTATAAAAAATAAGATTACTTTAGTAAAATTAAAATTCAATTCTTAAAACTTAAAATAAGATTTAGCTTAAATCTATTTAGTTCAAAATTCTTTTAAATTCTCACTTTCGAGTCCCACATGGAGTAACTTATATTGGAGCTCTACCATATTTATATTTAGTTGCTGTCTAAAAAGTTAACTTGATCCGGGATGAGGTATGTTTGAACTCTGTTTTTTTTTTTTTTAATATTATAAATTGGGGAGGAAATGACAACAACTTAATTTGAACTTTTGGGTGCCAACAAAAGAACAAATGATAGCAACGGGATTCAAACTTGATCTTTGTGGTGCTAACAAAAGACTTAACCACTGCTCTAAATTGTGGTTTGTAATGGTAACTTCTGTCTGAAGTAATCAGATGTATAAATTTTGTAATTGCGCATTAGGTATTTTTGTGCTTAAGTAATTTTTTAAAAGAAAAACACCAAGCTTCCCCGTACCCTCAGACCATGGGATCCAAACCCCTGGCAACACTACCAGAAAAAACGGACAGAAAAGAATAACAGTCAGTCAGTCCATTTGATCACTGAGTACCTCACGGATCGGATCATCTATCATGTTTCGACTCTCCCTTCCGAACGTTGCGCTTCGAAGACTCGGTCTCATTTCCTCAGATAAACTCTTCCATCGCTTTATATTTTTTTGGACACTCATTTTCTTTAGGTTTTCCTTGCCTCCTTTTACTCTATTTTTTTTTCAACTTAATGTTATTATGTTCAGAGGCTCTTATTCTTTCCCCTTCATTGCTCTTCTTTTTTCGAATTGGATAATTTGATCGGATTTTCTACCATTTCTTTTACAATTTAAATTTTCTCGCTGGGAAAAAATGGGAGCCTTGAGGATTTTCTTTGGCCTTTTGCTGATTACCGTTACATCGTGGATAGTGTTCTTGTAAGTACATCCATTTTTTTTCACTTTTCTTGTGTTTAATTTTATATGTGAAAATGTCTATATGATTATTTTTATTTTATTTTATTGCCTGAAATGCTATTTGAATCAGCTTTTCGCTTATGCATTTCGATTTTGTTATCGTCCTTTAGTGTTTGTTGGCGTTGTTTATAATTGTGGTCATAAAAGCTGTTTCGTATGCTGTAAATTTAGTTACTTACAAATTTGTAAAAGGCGCTGTCGATTTATTTCTTCACTTGAGCAAAATAATTCCAATGAGATAATTATGAAATTGCTTATGTATGTGTGTATGTATGTAGGTAAATTTCTTAATGATGGTTGTATTCTGTTTGAACTTTGAAGTGATGCATCATCTGTGATTGCTAAAATTTATGTTACTTATACATATTATTTGACTTTACAGTTATGCTTTGAAGTTGCTGTTTTGGATTCTAAGCAAGACTGTGGGAATATCTATTGAATTCCAAATTGGAGGATGGAATTGTTTGAAGGATATTGCGGTGAAGTTGAAAAAGGTCTTTCTTGAATTTCATTTGGTTGTTTTGAGCTTCAATATTCTGTTAAAATAGGACTCATAAATGTACGTTACTTTTAAAGCCTCTGTTTGTCACTAACACCAGAGTCCCTGAATTGTTGAACAATTTCACTTTTTTTCTTTCATTATTCAATTTACTCGTTAAGCTATCTTGTCAGAAAGGATGGAAAAGTGAGTTTGAAAGTCAATTCACTGGCATAATGGGAGAAATGAGAAATAAATTTATATTTTTCTCAAATGTTCTTCAGTCAAGAAAAGTGGTTGCAAAGAGTGGGATAAATGTTATTTCATTTGCTTTGTAGTATGGAGAATAAGAGGGGAAAGTGTAATTAGTTATTGCACGTACATCTCTTTTTTTTTTTTTTCATAATTTGATGTTTTACCAAAACTAAGAGGAGGGAAGGGAGGCTAAGTAGAGAGAATCTAATCTTTTTGGCTGGAATTCGGTTGAAGTTGGAAAGATGGGTAGTTATGAAACAAGTAGAAAGCTGGTGTCTCACATATTCTTCCCGACAGAGTACTCCTTTCTTTCCAGTTTCCTCTTGCACCTTTCTATCATGTCACTTCTTGTTGGAGTATTTTGGTTGAAATGATAATATGGAGTATTTTCACTGAACGAGTGTCATGGATCTTTGTATTGATCTTTCCTTTCGTGTGGTGTCCTCCGGGTGGAGTTTTCTCATATATAATGGGCCATCCCACTTGGCATATTACTGCAATGATGAGCTGCTTTGTTTGCTGTCAGCTTATTTGCATTATTTTGTCCTAGATATGGCTTTGCAAGGTTCAACTTCTACCTATGGTAAAATCTTATTTTGTTCTTACATGGAGCACTTGATCACCATGAATCTTTAATTTATATATATATATAGAGGTCAAACAAATTCAACTTAAGTCCGTACTTTACTCTTTCCTGAGCCTTCTGCACCTCCATTCAGAGTTATAAGTGAACATATAAATAATTAAATGATGAATGACAGTAAATAATTAGCTTTTGGCACGGAATAGGAGCTTGTTTTTGAAGCCAATCCTCTGTATTAGAAAAGTTAAAAGTAGCCTTTAAAAAGCATGAAGACTATCTGGATGTTGCTTCAGTACTTCCTAATTTAGTATCGTATCCTGCTTTTCGTTCCAGCTACTATTTTGCAACCTATGTCCCTGTTCATAGTGTTCATCATGTTTTCTTTGCTTGGATAATTTTCAGGGTGCTCTTGAATCCTTAGTGGTCAGTGAAATTAAGCTCACTTTATGTCAGCCCTCGGTTAAACTTGGGAATGGCATTATTTCTAAGAATCTGAAGCTGCAGTTGGTAATAAGTGACCCAGAAATTGTATTGAGGCCTAAAAGTAAAAGCTCTTCAAGTAAAAGCTCAAAGAAAGCTAAATCCAGTAAACCTCGCTCTTCAGGCAAGGGCAAAAAGTTGATGGCTGTAGGTAACATTGCAAGATTTTTGTCAGTTTCTATTACAGATTTGGTTTTGAAGGTAATTAGTCTTTGACCCTTCTCTTTTTCCATAAAGTAATGATTCAGCTTTTATATAATTCATCTGCAGCACATAGCTTTTTAATGCTTTTATGATGTGGTTGTGTCTGTTTGTTTACTGGAATATATGTTATATAGGGAGGTCGGGAGAGTGTGATGGGAGACAATGTTTAATGTTATAAGTTTTGCAAATTGGTTTTTGATTTCTAACGTTGTTCTGATTGAAAGCTATCAATTAAGAGATTCAATAATAACTTTTTGTTGGTCCTTGTAAAGCGATATCACATGTGTGCACTGTTTGGAACCTCAGTTGATGTTGGAGCATGATTTTAGTAGTCAGTAGACATATTTATTAGCTCATTTTCATAAAAAAAACGAACTTTTTAAGAGTTTGATCTTCTTCAGACACCTATGTCATGCATGCTTTATCATCTAGTTAAGGCTCAACAATCTCTAAATTGCCCGGTTTCACATATATCCAATGCCAACGTATACTTAAATGAGTTTATTTTTTTCCCTTTATCGTTTTTTTAAGTTGTCCTTTTCTATTTGGAAGTTTGTGTACTCTAAGTTAATTTTATCTTGAAATCATGCAGACACCTAAAGCAGCTAGTGAAGTTAAGGGAATCAAACTAGATATATGTAAAGATGGTGGCTCTAAACCCAACTTGTTTGTTATATTACAAATATTACCCATTTCTGTCCAAGCTATTCAGCCGCTCTCTGGTGTTATGGAAAAGCCTTCTGCTCCTTCTTGCTGTGAAGAGTTTTCTTTCTCTTGTGAATTTGGCAATGATGGGTACTTCTTTTCTCTCTGAATTTTTTATAGAGGCCAAATAATTCCAGCTCATTAATCTTTGGCAAAAGTTCTCGTTAGTGATAGTAAAATTTTAGTTGTAGCATAAAGCTCTGTTGGGTTTCGTTTCTGTCTCGTACACATAATCTCTACTTAAACATGTATTCCTTGCTTTCGCTTTTGCTTTATATGCTATAATATTCTATATTTAATTTCTTTCAGGGAAGCTGGTTTAGTTGTCCGAAATGTGGACATTAACTTTGGAGAGATTATTGTAAACCTCAATGAGGAGCTGCTCGCCAAGAATAAGAAACCGCCAGATGTTTCTTCTCAAACTGATAAAGTTAAAGAGTCAACTGCTGATTCCTTACCCGCTAACAAACCTGATAAGAAGCAAGCTGCAATTTTAGCATTGTCAAAGCATACTTCTATTTTTCCGGAAAAGGTGTGTGCTTTTACTCATCAATAGAGATAGGCTTGTTTTATGTTTTCCTGTCTTCTAATGTTGGAAGCCATTTTCTAATTATATTGAAGACAGTTCTCCATTATCAGAGTGCAAAAACTTTGATATTGGCGCTTGGTCATAATTGTTTTACTCCATCTATCATGAAATTTGTTATGTTAATGATCTATTGGTTGAACAATTAAAGATGTAGTTCCAACCTGCTTGGAGTAACTGCTTTGGTTTACTGTTGGTGAGCTTAAGAATAGGCTGCCAGTTTGCAGAGGTAATGAGGAAGCTAAGATTGCAAGAAATTAAATTAGAGTTCTGATGAAAAATGGCATTATTGAGATTCTATACCCTATGGAAGATGGTAATTGTTTGTCTGATGGAGCCATATTTTCTTTTGTTGAATAGTGAGAATTGAGAATTAAAATGTGTAGCTCAGAGACAATGCTCAATTTACTGGAGAAGATAATGCTCAATTTATTTGACTGCACTGATGGTAAGTTCGTATTATTCATTCATTTTTCTTTGTTGTCTGAGACAGATTTGCTTCAACTTGCCAAAACTAGATGTGAAGTTTGTGCATCGGGAACATGATGTTGTTGTTGAAAATAACATCAAGAGCATTCAGTTGAAAAGCATCAAATCAAGATCAACTGAAGAAGTGGAGAGTACACGCATTGATGTTCAGTTGGAATTCAGTGAGATACATGTATAGCCATTACTATTGATGTTACAACTCTGTTTTAATTGTAACTATATTCTTGCATCTCTGCCTATTATTGACATTGGTTTTTCCTCCCGATTTCAGCTTCTTAGAGAATCTGGCTCTTCTGTATTGGAGATAATGAAATTTGGTGTTGCCTCTTTTGTCAACATCCCGGTACAGGTAAGTCCTGTGAAATCATGGCAGGTTGGTGTCTTTGTTAAGTTGCGACACTGCCTTTGTTTTACAAGAAGGTAAAAATATGTTTTGACAACAAATGCTGTCATCAAGTTTCCATTTGTTTTATTTATTTACGTTATGTCTTTTACCAAGTGGTCTTAGATGAGTATGAATTCAGAAACTATCATTTTTAGTTGTCAAATCTGAAAATCTAGGATCTGGCATGGCATCGGCATTTTATGTTGTTCATATGTCAGGCATTGTAGCTTAATAGAAAATGAATATTATTCTGTTATGCTCTTTTGGCGGATTTAATTTGGATTACCGGTTGAGTAATTTCTATTTGGATGTCTGGGCCTTGTATATTCCAAAATTTGCTTGCATAACCTGAACCAAATAGAAATTAAAAAAAAAAAAATCTTTGCATAAACCACACCAATTTAACCTGATGTCGTCTTTTACAATTGTTAGCATCTGTCTCTTACCCACTGGGAAAAGATAAATAAATATTATTTTACCAAGACTCTTCTCCCTAAAGTACCTGTATCAGACATCTGTGTCCTACTTATATTTGGACAAGGTATGGGGTTATGATTCTCTGTATGTATGGAAAAAATTAGAAATAGTTCAGTGTACTTACGTCAAATACATTACTGCTCACATTCACCCAAAGTCTGGATAATATAGCTAAATACGACCCAACTTGACCTGCCTTTAAATGACAATGACTTATAAAAACAAAAATTGCCCAGACTGGCAACTTCTTTTAGAAGAAAAAACATTATTAGTTCCCCAGATAGGATCTGGGTTTGATCATTTTAGCCCCGATACAGTCAAGGGAGTCAAATTTCCCACATTGGTGAATGGTTCCCCAACCCAACTGATTAAACTAGCTGGTTTTTGGTTCTTGGAGATCATCTTATCAATTGTAAAAGCAAACTACGTAATATAGTTACATTTAGCAATTCGGACTTCTCTAGTTTCCTTTTTCTGTTCATTCCGCAGTTAACTTGGATGTCTAAAACGGGGTTGACTGCTTATATTTTGGTCCCTGTTAATTGATGGAGATAGTAGGTTTTCAATCTGATTGAAAAGGAAGTAACTTTATCATGTTTAGTTTTACTTAGCCTGTTCTCTATCTTTAGTTTATATATGTGTATATATAAAAATCTGATTACTTCCCTGGTTCACAGACAGACTATTCTCATCACCTCGTTTTTGTTTGGGAGTAAAGGAAGCCTTTCTTCCCCTCTCATTTCTATCTAGTTCTCCTACTACCTGTTTATTTCTCTTTTGCTTGGTAGCATTGTATGTTTTAACATGTGGACTTGTTAAACATGGTGTGGGTGCCACATTTTAATTTTTGGGGTTGGTTAAGTGGCTTATTCTTTATAATGCTGTTGCTTTTCAGCCAATCTCACCTGTTAGAGCTGAAATTGATGTTAAGTTTGAAGGGATTCGGAGCACTGTTATAATGAGTAGTTTAAAGAGATTGTTGAAGTTGAAACCCCCTAGTACAGGATCCAAAAAGAAAGCAATGGTTCTTCAAGCGGAAACATCTACTATTGAGAAGCCACAATCAACTGAGCCCAAAGCGATCATGTGGAAATGTACTGTCTCAGTCCCAGATATTACAATTGTGCTTTATAGTATCAGTGATGTGCCGCTGTATCAAGTAAGCAACATATATCTTTTTTATGTTGGGTATCTGGGAAATGACAGAACCTTCATCTTACAACTCATGTAGGATGCATAATCTGCTAGTTATCTTTATTATTATTATTTGCCAGAACATTGTTGGTATTGTAGGATGCATCTGCAGAATAGAGTTCTTTAGTTTCAGTTGATCTTCTTCTTTTTTCTTTTCGCCAGATAATCATGCCAAATATTTAACTTATTTTACTAGAACTTCTGATGCATAATCAAGTGTTTTTTTTCTTCTAGGTAGTATTGTCAAGTCAATAGTTTTTCTATTAGGCGATGGGAACCATGGCCGCCGTCTATATAATAAAAATGCTGGTTTCACTTTTAAAATCAACAGATTGCTAAAAGTAGAATCCTACTTTAACTGTTTTACAAAACTCCAAATACAAAAAAGTTGCTCGTAGACTTTATCCAACATGCTTGGATGCTTATGATGGTTTTGCTGACGTAAGAAGTTTCTTTGTTATAGATTAGGTTGTAGGATATCTTAGTTCCATCTCTGGTCACACTTATAGTTTATTTGCTTTTCTGAGAAACATGATATGTTCGGTCTGTTCCCTTTTTGGTGTTATTCACTTTTTATGCATCAATTGATTTCTGTTTGCCTTTTGGAAAAACATTATGACTGGCACCAATTTTTGTTTTGATTTCCAATGCAGTGCTGCTTACTGTCAACATATGTGCTTGCTAACGACATTTCAAGCACAGGAATCGCAGTACATGCAGAACTTGGCGAGCTGAATTTGCAAGTGGCAGATGAAAATCATGAATGCTTGAAAGCAAACGTTTTCGGTGTTGAATCAAATTCAGGTTCCTTACTGAATATAGCAAAGATTAGTGTAGATTGGGGTAAAAAGGACATGGAATCATCTGACGATGGTGGCCCTAGATGTAAATTAGTTCTTTCTGCTGACGTGACTGGAATAGGCCTTTATTTTACATCCAAGCGAATAGAATCACTTATAGTAACAGCCATTACCTTTCAAGCACTCTTCAAAAAACCATCTTCCGGTAAGAAAACAACACAGAGCAGGGCAGCGCGTTCATCAAAGCCATCAGGGAAGGGTACTCGACTTATAAAATTTAATCTTAAACAGTGTTCAGTTAGTTTTTGTGGCGACGCTTACTTGGAAAACACAGTTGTGGCAGATCCCAAGCGAGTAAATTATGGGTCTCAGGGTGGTCGAATTGTTATTAGTGTTTCAGCTGATGGTACACCACGTACTGCGACTGTACTGTCCACAGTTTCAGATGAATGCAAGAAATTAAAGTACTCTCTTTTGCTTGACATCTTTCACTTTAGTTTGTGTGTCAACAAGGATAAACAATCCACACAGGTCGAGCTTGAAAGAATCAGATCTATTTATCAGGACCATCTCGAAGAAGATAAACCAGACAAAAAAGTTGAATTATTTGATATGAAGAATGCAAAATTTGTACAACGCTCTGTTGGCCATAAGGAGATAGCTATTTGCTCTTTGTTCAGTGCTACTGACATCTCCATCACTTGGGAGCCGGACATGTGTCTGTCTTTTGCTGAACTTGGTTTGCAACTGAAAGCACTGGTTCAGAATGAGAAGGCTAAACACAAGGGACCTGGAAATGAACACGCAGATGATGTCTCCAGCGAAAAAGATGCTGAGCAGAGGAAAGAAGTCATTGGGGTGGAATCCGGTCATGTTGATAAACCAAAGAAAAAAGAATCTGTTTTTGCTCTTGATATAGAGATGCTAAGTATATTTGCTGAAGCTGGAGATGGAGTTGATGCATTTGTACAGGTTCAGTCAATTTTCTCTGAGAATGCCCGCATAGGGGTACTTCTTGAAGGACTGATGCTTAGTTTCAATGGAGCCCGGTTATTGAGAAGTGGCAGAATGCAAATTTCCCGTATTCCCAATGTTTCCAGCTCATCTGATCCAAATGTACCAGTTGTCACTGTGTGGGATTTCGTGATTCAAGCACTTGATGTTTATATTTGCTTGCCTTTCAGGCTGGAGTTGCGTGCCATTGATGATGTTGTTGAAGAGATGATACGAGCTTTGAAGATTGTAATTGCCGCTAAAACTCAGCTAATTCTTCCTCCGAAGAAAGATAACCCGAACCCGAAACCTAAAAAGCCTAGTTCATCAAAATTTGGATGTGCAAAGTTCTTTATACGCAAGCTGACCGGTGAAATTGAGGAAGAACCAATCCAAGGATGGCTTGACGAGCACTATCAGCTAATGAAGAAAGAGGTCATTGAGTTAGGTGCTAGGTTGAAATTTTTTGATGATTATATTTCGGCCAATCAGTGTCCTAAAACTACTGAAACTAATGATTCTTCTTCTGAAAGAAGGGTCCACTATAATGGAACTGAGATTGATCTGCAAGATCCTTCAGCAATCCAAAAAATGAAAGACGAGATATATAGACAGTCTTTTCAATCCTATTACTTAGCATGTCAGAAGCTAAAACCAGCGGAAGGCTCTGGTAGCTATAGGGAAGGTTTACAGTCTGGTTTTAAGCCAAGCACTGCAAGAGTTTCTCTTTTTACTATTTCAGGTACAGACCTGGATGTGACCGTGACAGTGATTGATGGTGGAAATGATGGGATGATAGAGATTATAAAGCAGCTTGATCCTGTCTGTCGTGAAACTGAAATTCCGTTTTCCCGTCTATATGGGTGTAATCTTCTCCTAAACGCCGGCAGTCTAGGTGTTCAGATAAGAGACTATACGTTTCCTCTTTTCTCTGCTGTTTCTGGTAGATGTGAAGGCCGTCTTGTGATGGCACAACAGGTAAACTCCTAGGCTAGCTCCCTTCCCCTTTTTTCTCTTGTCCCATTCTAAATGGAAAGATAACAATATTTGAAAATCTTCTTTATATGCCATTCCTTTTCTGAAAAAGAGGGAGGGTGGAAGGTTGCTGATCTTACACTGATTGAAATAATTTTATTTGAATTTTAGGCAACAGCTTTTCAGCCCCAAATATCGCATGATGTCTTCATTGGGAGGTGGAGAAAGGTCCGCATGCTTCGTTCAGCGACTGGTACAACTCCACCAATGAAAACATACACAGATTTGGTTTTACGTTTTAAAAGTGCGGAAGTGTCCTTTGGGGTGGGATATGAAACGGTTTTAGCTGATGTCAGCTATGCATTCACTGTGGCACTTCGTAGGGCTAATTTAAGCAAAAAGGGTCCTGGTCTTCCAGTGCAGCCAAAAAAGGAGAAGAGCTTACCATGGTGGGATGACATGAGAAATTACGTCCATGGAAACAATACTTTAATCATTTCTGAAACTAAATGGTACATTCAAGCATCTAGTGATCCTTATGAAAAGCTTGACAAACTTCAAATTATTTCTGGTCCTCTGGAGATCCAGCAATCTGATGGCCGTATTTATAGTTGTGTAAGGGATTTTAAAGTTTTCTTGAGCAGTTTGGAGAGTTTGATAGATAGTCGCAGCTTAAAAATTCCTACCATCGTATATGGCCCATTCCTAGAAGTGCCAGTCTTTAGCCTTGAGGTTCTAATGGATTGGGATTGCGATTCTGGTTATCCCATGAATCATTATCTGTTTGCACTTCCTGTAGAAGGGAAGGTTCGAGAGAAAATGCTTGATCCTTTCAGATCTACTGCACTTTCTCTCCGATTTGACATTGCTTTTAAAGCCCCTGTTCCCCCATCGGACAAACAAACCCCTTCAGCATCAGATTCCACTGTTGTGGATGGAACTGTCAATGAGGCACATTGTAAGGCTGAGAATGTTTCAATTGCATCACCAACATTTAGTTTCAATGCACATGACCTAGCTTGGTTAGCTAAGTTCGGGAATTTAATGATTTTGCCTCCTCACAAAATCCGTTTGTTTGCTCGGTTTCCTCGTTTTGGAGTTCCACGAATTCCTAGATCAGGAAACTTGCCATTAGATAGGGTGATGACAGAAACAATGTTCCGTTTAGATTCTACGCCTACTTGCATAAAGTATAAGACCTTTTCTGATGATGATCCAGCAAAAGGACTGACATTTAGTACAACAAAGTTTAAAGTTGAAGTCTGTTCCAGCAGGGGTAAGCAAAAATTTACTTTTGATTGCCAGCGTGATCCTCTTGATCTTGTTTACCTGGGGGTTGACCTTCATTTGCTGAAGGGTTTCTTAGACAAAGAAGATTGCACTAGTGTCACAAAAGTAGTTCAAACTTCTCAGTCTGCATCCATGGAGCAAGTTCCTACTGAAAAAAGTAATTCTACGAGTGGTTGCACAGAGAAGCATCCTGATGAAGGATTTTTTTTGTCAGCTGACTATTTTACAATAAGAAAGCAGTCCCCAAAGGCTGATCCTGAAAGCTTATTGGCGTGGCAAGAGGCTGGGAAGAAACATCATGGAGTGACATATGTCAGATCTAAATCTGAAAAAGCGAGAGAGTGTGACGAGCATGAACAGTCAGATCCTAGTGATGACGATGGATACTGTGTGCTTATAGCTGACAATTGTCAGCGTATTTTTCTTTACAGCCTTAAAATTCTGATGAACGTAGAGAATCGAGATGCTGTGAGGTCTTTTGGTGCTGCATTAGGCAAAGCACTTGTACCTCGAAAGCCTTGTGCTTCTCGGAAGTATAGACAGAGGAAGTTACTCGAGGAGAAACAGAGACTTGCTGAACAGAAACTTGCTGAACCTGAAATGCCTCAAGAGGATGCTCTGAAGTCACCTTCAACAAACAATGCTGTGCCTTCCCCTTCTCAAAATACGGAGACATTGGGATCAGGTTCATCTCTACCGCAAGCAGCTGGAATGGAAAATTCATCTACTGCTGCAGTTGGTATGTCTCATGCTTACTTTGAAATTTTGGTTTTGACGCATTAAGATTGAGATGCATATATTCCATGTAATGCTAGTGCGGTTATTTATTTCTGAATTCATTGGTCAATTGCTATGGATGTCATATGCATCAAAGGCCTTTTTTTTTATGGTTATCCTCATTTGGCTAAATTACATAAACTTGATTATTTTACTTCCAAAGGTTACAGCAATTTGTATGTTTTACTGTAGAACAAGCCAAAACTGAAAAGGTTGATGGTTCTGAAGAGGAGGGGACTCGTCATTTTATGGTGAATATTATCGAGCCTCAATTCAATCTTCACTCTGAAGACGCTAATGTGAGTTATGACATTTTTGCATCTTATAAGCTTATCCATTCTTTATGATGCATATCATAAAGAATAACTTTTTATTGTAAGTTTCCAGAACATTTCATATTCTTATGAAATCTTTGCTTGATTTCACTAGCTATATGTTAGGGAGATCTTACAGTACATTCTGATCTGTATGATACAGGTGTATAATGTTTCCCTTCTTAATGATTTGTTGATAGTTATCATCTTGTGCTAACCATGTTTTTGATAATATTACTTCTTCATGCCTATCAGGGGAGATTTCTTCTTGCTGCTGCTACCGGTCGTGTTTTAGCCCGATCTTTTCATTCAGTTCTTCGTGTCGGCTCTGAGGTGATTGAGAAAGCACTTGGTACTGGAAATGTTCAGATTCCTGAAGGTGGGCATGACATGACTTTGAAACGCATGGAGTTTTCTGTGATGCTGGAGCATGTGCAGGCTCATGTTGCACCAACTGATGTGGATCTTGGTGCTGGAGTACAATGGCTTCCAAAAATCCGTAGAAGTTCTCCAAAGGTCAAGCGTACTGGTGCTCTACTTGAAAGGGTGTTTACGCCTTGTGATATGTACTTCAGATTCACAAGGCATAAAAGTGGAACCCCAGAATTGAAGGTAATGTGATGCTTACAAGGTAGCTATTTTTGCAAAGATGTCTGTGTAAGTATATTGGCACATAATTGATTATAAGTAAAGAAGGGATATATTGTAATAATAATAGTATTAAAACTAAATCTTTTGAGAAGAAAAGACTGTGTTTGTTTTTTTGAGCACTAGGTTTCTCCTATATTGAACTTGCATGTGTTTGTTATTTTAACTGTGTTGCAGGTGAAGCCGTTAAAGGATCTCAGCTTTAACTCTCAGAGCATAACAGCTTCTATGACATCTCGTCAATTTCAGGTTATGCTGGATGTATTAACCAACCTTCTCTTTGCTCGGGCTCCCAAGTAAGTACATGCCCCAGTTGTTTGCCTTTTGTTTCTTTTAACTTTTTTACAATGCCTCTCTTATGAAATTGTAGTATGTGCATTATTAATTGCAAGAGTTTCTGCATTTTCATGTACTATGTCATGGTTGGAATTAGGGGTGAGCGTTCGATCGAATCGAATGAAAAAATTTCGAGTTAATCGAGTTGACGAATCATATGTTATCATCCTAATTTGATTTGAAATTTTCTCGAATCAAGTTGAGTGAGATGAATTCGAATCGAATATATTTGTTCGAGTTAAATTTTAAAAAATAATTTTGTGTCCTTTTAACCACTTTCACCCATCGTAATAAAATTTGTCCACCTTAATCGAATTTTTTATTAACTTTCATCATCTCATAATTTATTTATTAATCTTTTATATACGGGTTAGCTTCTTTATTTGTTTAGTTGTTTCAATTATCTTCAGATTCTTGTCACTATGTATTTTGTAATTAAAAAATATATTAAATGTAAAAATGTAATTTTTTAATAAAAGTTATTTTAAAGATAAAATGTGAAATTGGTACCAATATAAAATTTTAACATGAATATTTTATGGCATAATTAATAATTCAATTTTAATATAAATATTCAATATGACTAAACAATTTAATAATATAAATAGTAGATATAAATAAAATTATTATTATTTATGTTTAGTGATCTTTTTTGGATAATTTTGATTTTTTATTTGAGAGTAAAAGGTTTGGGGAATAAAAGTTTAAGGGAAAGTAAACAGGGGGAGTAAAATTTTAGAGGGAAAATATTAAAAAAAATTGGGGAGGGATGGGTTTGGGGTAGATGGGAGGTGGGATGGGAAAGGAGTAAAAGTTTTGGGGTAAAGTGGGAGGGAGTAAAAATTTTGGGGGAAAATAAAAAGTTTTGAGGGTTTTGGGGAATAAAATTTTGAGAAAAGGAAAATGGGAGAGTAAAATTTTGGTGGGAAATGGATTTTG
This sequence comes from Gossypium hirsutum, assembly GCF_007990345.1. Classification (NCBI taxonomy): domain Eukaryota; kingdom Viridiplantae; phylum Streptophyta; class Magnoliopsida; order Malvales; family Malvaceae; genus Gossypium; species Gossypium hirsutum. Next base: position 29,959,372 of record NC_053428.1, read on the forward strand.
GGTAGATTGGGGGGTTGGGAGGGAGGGGAGGGGAGTAAAAGTTATTGAGAAAAAGTGGGAAGGAGTAAAAGTTTTGAGGGAAAAGTAAAAAAGTTTGGGAGTTTGGGGTAAAAATGTAAAATATATAGTTTGATATTCGAATTATTCGAGTTATTCGAATTCGAAAACTCAACTCGATTCGAACTCGAAATTCGAAAAAAACATTTGAGTTGACTCGAATAACTTGATTCGTTTAACTCAAAATTCGAATTTTTTATTTATTTTTTCGAGTCGAATCAAATTTTGCTCTCCTAGTTGAAATTTAATTCATCTGTTAGCAAAATGCAGGACTAAAAAGAAATCTTTGTTCTCCATTTTTATTCCTTTGAAAGAAAAAGATCTGCAAATGTATATTATTGTAATAGTGTTTCTAAGTAGACTTCATCTTTCCTGCTTGTGTTTAAAAGATAGATTAAATATTTGTTTTGGGTTATTTTAATCAATGGTAGACCAGCTATGTTAGACTACAAGGATGGTCAGGAGCTGGGTTTTCTTAACCTTACCCGGCCTCCTTTTAAATTAGCTTAAAAACAATAAACATATTTTGTGTTTATATCAATCAAAGTCTCTTTACACTTGTTAGCTAGTAGTCTTAAAGAGAATCTTTTTGAAATGTAACCTATTCTTCAACATTCCTCATATCTGTTATTTGAATGCAATCATCTCTTTTGTTAATAACTTAAAGCAGTTGCATAATCTCAGCAACGGAAGAATTTTTTGGTATTTAATATAGTTCTCTTCTTTCAAATTAATTAAAGTAACATGTTTAATTCAGGCCTCAAAAAAGTTGGTTCTCTTGTCCTGGAGAAGATGATGAAGATGAAGAGGAGGCGGCAGATGCAGTGGTTCCTGATGGTGTTGAAGAGGTAGAACTTGACAAAATCACTCTTGAGCAGAAAGAATGGGAGCTTAGGTTGCTACTCAGTGACATTAAGAAGATATCTATTCATTGTGATACTTCAGGAGACAATCCAGAAAAAGAAGGTGATTGGTGGATGGTAAATGGTGGGAAATCAATTTTGGTAAGAAAGTGGACCTTGTTAACAGTCTCTAAATGTCAAGTTTCCATGTTTGCAGAGTTATGCTCTCTCTCAATGTTATTAAATTTAGAAGGTTAATATTGTTGTGGAGCCTATATTATGAGCCAACTCATATTAGAAAAGTGGAGAGCTGAACTTTCCTGTGTTTCACTCCATCAACTCCAATTTAATGTGATGTGAAAGAGCTTGAAACATTGATTCCCAACCTCAGCTTGTCTGGGAAATCTCTCATGATCTTTGTTCCTGAAAATATATTTCCTATGACTCCCATAAATTTCTTTCAGCAGAGAATGCCCTTATTGGTGAAGGTAATTAATAGTGATGTGAAGTTTAACTAAGATGCATCCTATCTTACTGGTTAGGACTGAATTTTCGTCTTGGCATCCTGCCTGAACCAATTTCTAAGGTTTTTCCTCAGCTGTTATACCATCAAATTATGAGTATCTGTTATGTTGGATAATTTCCTTGAAATGAGGGTCAATCCCCTATCCTTTGTTGGACTATTTTTTTCCAGCATAACTTTTTGAATGTGGAAAGATACTCTACCTACAAGTATAGAATCGTGAAATCTAGAAAAGGTGATATTGACTTACATAACTCTGCAAATCTGGCATTTATTTAAAAAGCACTTTGGAGTTTAAAAGGATGTTTGTTGAGTTGCAGAGGCTAACTATGGGGATAAGACTGGACCTTGATACGGCATTTTGAAGTTGCTACAATTGCTGTTGGCTTTCTTTTTAGTTTTTTTTTTTTTACTGTATCTCCTGTTATATGCACCTTTTATTGCAACATTATTAGTGGAATCAATAGTCTGGGCAGGGATTCTGTGTTCTTCGTATTGGTCTACTAAGATTCCATATACCTATTTGTTTATCGGTCTTCTAAGATTCAATGTGGATTGATCGTTATTCTTTAGTACACAATAGATTTCAAGCAATAGAACTTGATTTGTGTAGGTGCAAGGGCTGAAGAAAGAACTTGTTAATGCAAAAAAATTTAGGAAGGAAGCATCAGCAGCCTTACGGGTTACAATGCAGAAAGCAGCTCAGCAACGGCTAATGGAGAAAGAAAAGAACAAAAGCCCATCCTGTGCCATGCGAGTTTCTGTGCAAATTACCAAAGTTGTGTGGAGCATGCTTATGGATGGTAAATCATTTGCTGAGGTAGAGATAAATGACATGGTGAGTTCCTTTGCTTTATGCTTATGCTATTGAAGTATCAAATGATATCTTTCTTGATCTTTTCTTGGAGGTTGTGTCTTCAAATAGATGAGTCGTCCTGAACTAACAGTGATTACTGTCAGTCTGTGTAGTCAAGCCATGTGCTTAGGCTCAAACGGATGGAGCAAACCTCCTATCTCTTGCAAATGTAACAAATAAGAATTAGAAAACAGCTCCTTACACCCGTCCATGCCTCCCTTCAATCAATCAATAAATATCAATTCTAACAAAAACAATTATCAGGTTGATTAATCCATAAATTATATTTTATTCCAGTTTTTTCCATATATGTTTATATATATCATCAATAATCCAGGAACTAATATACTGGTTATTTTCTTAAATCAAAAAAACTGGTCGTTGAGAAACTCGTTAACAATATTAAGGAATCCAAGAAAGAATTGATAAATATATACATATATTATAGTCCATCTTAAATGATCTATGGCACTTGCTTCTTAATTCCTAGGTGGAGATTTCTTAAGGCAAAAAAAAGGCAGTATTCGATCTTATTTGTGAGCCTTAATTTTATTTGATAGGTGAGATAATACATTTTTTAAAGGATAAGTAGGGATGAAAATATCCATTTATATCTTGTTGAAGGTGATATGAAGGAAACTAAGAGCTCGAGTTTAATGACTTTTATTTAGGTCTGGTTGTACCTATATTTGGAATACATTAGAAAATGATTGGACTAAGCTTCTTAACTTGTACTAACAAAGTTATACTCATTGAAAATATTAAATATATATGTATTTGATTGATTTCTCATTTTAGAAATTAGCACCATCCGCTTCATTGGTATGTGCTAGTCATGTACATAGAACCTTAGACTAGATTGAGACCGGTATTGTGTTTTCCTTTTGATTGCTCTGTTTTAATTTGACGTTTGGTTTCTTTGTTGTTATTTATTGAATTATGGTTTAATTGAGGTCTAAATTCCATACGGAATTGCTATTAAATAATGTTTGCTTTTGAAGATGGCATCTTACGGTTTTGTCTCCTGTTCATGCAGATTTATGATTTTGATCGTGATTACAGAGATGTTGGTGTGGCTCTATTTACAACTAAGTCTATTATTATAAGAAACTGTCTGGCTAATGCAAAGTCTGATACACTTTTATCAGCCTGGAATCCTCCTCCAGAATGGGGAAAGTACATACATTTTCCGTGATTATGTTGCTGTGGTTATGCCTTTGTGTTTTCCTGATTATAATTTGTGACTACTTTTAGAATATTTAATTTTTCCCCTTTCAAGGTTTATAGTCATTTTGACTACACGCCTCATCTAAAACCTATGAATTCCTATGCTTTAATGCACAATTTGGCGCTTCAATGCCAAAAGGACCTACTCTTATATTTACTTCTATCTTATGGTCCTCTGCATTTGCCATTTATGCTATCTGAAACTTGCTTATGTACATGATCATTTTCCTCTTGAAATATCCGTGTGAAGATTTTGGATTAGATACCTAAGCTTCTTGTAAAAATTCTTTAGAAAATCATGATATCAACTTCCCTTTTCGCAGAAATGTCCTGCTCCGCGTTGATGCAAAGCAGGGAACTCCAAAGGATGGAAACTCTGTTCTGGAGCTTTTACAGGTAAAGTTGTTTTTTTCCCTTTTCCTTTTGCAGTCATTGTTTATATGTGTGAGCATTGTATATTTCGAACAACTTCAATACAGAACATCTGAAACCATTATTAGCTTTAATATGTCACTCGGTCCTGCATGAGTTCACAGATTGTAGGTTGATTTAACCAATGATCTGGTTCATATGTTTGTTCTAAGCTGGATCCACTTCCTCATTTGAAAATCTTGATTACATTGTTTATGTGCATCTGGATGTCTTTATACCATAGGTACACGTAGAATATCCATGGAGAAGATATGATAACTCTTATACTATACACAAATACGTATAATCTCACACATTGTCAATCTTCTCTATATTTTCCCTTTGAGCTTTTCTTGCAGAATAGATGAAGGACAATTGTACTAAAAAGTGAGTTAAAAGGTTGTCTTAGCTTTGTGATTATGACCAAAATAAGTGCATGCAGGAAATAAGATGACATCTGGAATTGATACCATCAAATTGAGCATGCATTTTTAAGCATAAAAAACTGTCAGCAATTATGGTGAAATAAGATTGTAAAGAGGAAACAAGAAGCAAGGTTGACAGAGAAGAGAGACAGATTTTGATGATCTTGCTTTCGGCCCTTGATTCCTTAAAACCGAGTTTGAGAGCGTTTAATGATTAGGGTCTTGTATATAGTAGTCGGTTGCAGCAGATGCACTAGTTTAATGGCATCATGGTTTTAGGAGTGGCCATGTTGATTGTGGAGGGGCTTTTCTAATTCAATGGTTAACTCCGTAGTGCTTAGCGTACAGTTGAGAGATATTACTTTTTTGTTCGTCACATGCAGACTTGCAAGTGATTTATATTATAATTAAGCAACTTTTGTCGTATTTGTGTATTAGATCTTAGAAGCATTTGTGACTTTGATGAACTACTGTTAAGAACAGTTGAGACAAGCTATTTCTTTTGTGCTGTAGGTAGATATATATCCGCTTAAGATTCATTTGACTGAGGCAATGTACAGAATGGTGTGGGGATATCTCTTCCCGTCAGAAGACCAAGATTCGCAAAAACGAAAGGTTAGTTTTGGGCTTTGGATCTTTGAATGTGTAATCAATTTTTAGTGCAACTGGTGATTGTCTTTATGCTTGGAACTTGGGAGATGCAGGAAGTTTGGAAGGTCTCGACAATAGCTGGTGCAAGACGGGCAAAGAAGGGTTCCATTGATGCTTCATCAGGCAGCCAAGCATCAAAGGAGTCTGAGGCATCTTCCAAATCGAATGTGTCCATTACCGATCAGTCAACAGATTCCCCCCGAGTGAGCATCGTTTTGTTTCTCTACCTTGTATTATCGTGTAAACTTATTAATTTGTTTAAAGCCACTAGGTTCCCATAGAGGCTTTGGATCTTTATATTTCTACCGCTGAAATTTACATAAGCTCTTTTTTGGAGCCCACTTGCAGACATCAAAGTTGCCAGACCTAAAACCTGGCACTGGGTTGAGGAGAACATCTTCTTTTGACAGAACATGGGAAGATACTGTTGCAGAATCCATAGCAAACGAACTTGTCCTGCAAGCTCAACTACTTGATGATCAAGATGAATCCTCGAAAAATAAATCAAAAGACGCGAAATCTGCTAAATCTGGTCGACCAGCTCAAGAAGAGAAGAAGGTCGTTGGAAAACCCATTGAAGAGAAAAAAACTACTAGGCCTCCGAAACTGATTGAATTTCGCAATATCAAGATAAGTCAGGTTGGTTCAGATAACTTTAATTGGTTATCTCATGTTTTATATTGCTATTACTTGTTTTCAATTGTCATAGATTTCTATGGTTCTGCATTAGGTTGAGCTGTGTCTTACGTACGAAGGGTCCAGATTTGCTGTAAGTGACGTCAAGTTGCTGATGGATACATTTCACCGTGTCGAGTTCACCGGAAGTTGGAGGAGACTGTTCTCTCGAGTTAAGAAGCATGTTATATGGGGGGTCCTAAAATCTTTTACTGGAATGCAGGTAAGGAATCTTATTGGTACTCTGGTAAACCTACCTTCAAATCTCCTTACTTTGAATCTTCTCTTACTTTTAAACTTACCTGTCTCAGTTCCCTCTATTTGTTGGTTTACGACTGGGAGATTCTAATGCTTCATTTCATAATGAACTATGATGATAACTGTTCCAGTTCTTTATTTTTCTTGAAGCAGCCATTTCCTACATATATTAGACATGATACGGGTTATGCCCTCCAAATATATGAAAAATTTGAGCTCACCCATATCGAACACATTCCATGTCTAAGACTCGCATTGAACCCGAGAGGGCAACGTAGGAGCTCAATTTATTTGTTATAACCTATATACAGTAAAGTTTGGAGTGCAAAACTGCTGACTTTCCTTTTAATTATTTGACTTTTGGTAGGGTAAGAAATTCAAAGACAAGTTACACAGTCAACAGCCAAGTATAACTAATATTCCTGATGGTGAACTCCATCTTAGTGACAATGATCAGGCTTCTCAATCTGATCAGAAATCGACGACCTTTCTTAAGCGTTCAACTGATGGAGCCGGTGATGGGTTTGTTACTTCCGTTAGGGGTCTCTTCAACAATCAACGGCGCAAAGCCAAACAATTTGTGCTACGAACTATGAGAGGTGAAGCAGAGACCGATCGCCCGGGAGAGTGGAGTGAAGGTGAAGCCGAGATCTCTCCATTCGCTCGGCAGCTGACCATAACCAAAGCTAAGAAACTTATTAGGCGGCATACAAAGAAGTTTGAGAAAGGTATTCATTTGTTTCGTTCAGCTCATTCTTAATTTCATTTAAACACTAAATTCTTGAGTGCTTTCCATACCAGGCATTGAAGGGATGAAGTTTAGACTGACTTTGTACTGGTTCTTGTTCTGGTTCAGGTTCGGGTGATCAAGATGCATCTCCAATGAATACTACCGATCCAGCTGCTTATGAATCTGACTCTTCTAGCGGATCCGAACTCATTGAGGAACTTAGTAGGGTTCAGAAGAAATAGATCCATCTCTCATCTAACAGAATTGAATTGCTTGAAGACTTTGAGTAGGAGCAAACGCTACATACACGATCCGATACTATGCCTGATCTTGAAAACACTCATGACCGTAACTGCAACCTTAAATTGCTGATCTTAATAACTTGAGTTTTGGAAAATTGAACGTATTCCTCTGCATTGGCTATGGGATGATATACCCTTTTGCTTTTTTCCTAGTTCTACTGATTGTTGTTTGAATGTCTTCTTTTGTTGTTTGAAGTGCTTCAGGCAATTCAAATCTGAAAATTTTGTAGCTTGAATTAAATAATTTATTTTGCAATAAAAAATAAATGTCAAAGTCCCTACCCTTTTTCTTTGGGGTAAAAGCTTTTATCGTTGAACTTCTTTCTTACTAAAAATTGGCTCGCCAATCTTTTTCTTTTCGTTTTCGTTTTCGTTTTCTAATACATTATACATGAATTCATATCACATATACTGTATAACAACTATACAAGCAAGATTACAACAAAAGACGTTTGTATTTATAATAGATATTTCTAAGTTAAAAACATAATTTGATACCGACTACTTGTTCCACAAGCCAACCAAATACAAAGCTATCAAATTGTATATTATAAACAAGTAAAAATGTCCTATCAAACTTTATTTTGGAATCAGATTATTTTAAGCTTTGGCCGTTTTAAATTTACATCATTCATATTTTTTAAGTGGTGTCAAATTTTTTTAATAGTTGCATGGATTTTTCATCATTATAATTTTGGATATTTCTAATCTCAACAGCCACTATCTTTCTTTTATCAGTCCAAAGTTTATAATTCTGATGTTGAAATACATGTTGAGCTGTTGTCATTAAATCAATCTCTGCTTGGGTCAGATAATAACTAAAATTATTATAACACTTGTCAACTTTTTTGTCAAGTATTCTTTGTCTTCTTTGACAGCTGATAACTTAGGGCTTCCAATCATTCTTTGAATAATCCAAATTTGATATGGCTGATAAAATCTTTCTTTTTCAGCAATACCAATAAGGCTACTTATTTGAATGTAGAAATAATAATAAAAATCGTCTTGATTTACTATTTTTGATAATATAGACTTAATAATTGCAGGAAAATCTTTTAATAAATTGAAAGAAAAATTTTGAGCTACAATTTATTTAACAAAACCCCATTCAATACTTTTTATATCAAATGGTTCATGATCAAGTCTAAATTTTATAGTAGGAAAATTTCATCTATATCATTTGTAAAAACATATGCTTGTAAGAAATATTCTGAAAAAGTATTTTTAAATCAAGCTTACTGGTTGCAAATAGCTTTATTTATTTTTATAAAAATTTCTACTCGTAATATTTTTCTAACTTTATTATATAAACATATTCTGAAAATACTAAAATATCATCTATATAAACTACACAAAATTTTTTATATTTATTAAATATAGAATCCATCCATTTTTGGAAGATTTGTGGTACATTACATAACTCAAATGGCATTACTCTCCATTGATAATGTCCATTAGATACACTAAAATTTGTTAAAGGTTTAAATTTTTCGGTTAGCATGATTTGCCAAAATCCCGATTTACAATCAAATTTACGAAAATATTTTGCTTGTTTAGCCTAACTAATCAAAACATCCTTTCTTGGAATAAAATATCCATAAAAATAATATTTTGATTTAATCTCTTATAATTAATTACCATCTAGCTTTTCCTCTTTTTATTTCAGCATGGTTTCTTACTATAAAAACATGACCAGAATGTGAACTATTAATTGTTTCTATTAATCATTTTTCCAATAATTCTTTGATTTGTATATCAAATTCATTTATATCTTGTTTAGTATAGATCATAGGTTTTACTCTAATAATTTTATTGGGATTTTCCAATTTAATTTCACAATATCTAGGACTATTCTGCCATAATTTTAATGGTTCTTCACTAAAATTATTTTCTAATATTTTAAACAACTAATGATCTATTTCTAGTTGTTTAATCTGTTCTTTTCTTGGTGGTGTAAAATTTTTATCACATACAAATTTATGATTTTCAACTAATGGTATTTCTACAGAAGTTTTTTCTACTGATAATATAATTAAAATTTTATCTATAGAAAATGGTAAATGTTGATATATAAAGTTATTTCATAATAAGATGTCTCCATGCATTGCAGGAAAATATAGTATTTTAGGTATTACAACTCTTACATTATTTATGTAAATTGGTACGTTTCTAGCCTTAAATTGAATTATGATTTCATTACCATCTATTCCTATGGCTCTTATCGGTGTTTCATAGGTTCCCATTTTTCTATAGCAATAGTATTTTCTCTGTAACTACATGTTGTAACTCCTGTATCTGATAAAACATGTAAAAAATATGTTTTATATTCTCTAATTTGAAATGTAATTTCAATATATGTATAATCTTTTCTTGATTGAAAATTTGAAAATGTAATAACATCACTATTTCCAATTTTCATTTGTTGAATAATTGTTAAAGTTTGTATTTCTTCCATTCTAGTGTTTCTAGAATTTGTACTTGGTTCAGTAGGAAAAATAGGACTATGAATTGTTTTCATACCTATTGGTGTTGAATTTGTACTTGTATTATCCTCTTCTTCCTCTATTTGAGTATTTGAGGGTAAAACTAAATTATCATTTATATTTGTTATAGCATTATTTTTAAAATATAATCTATCTCCTGACGACATATATTCTACAGTACTTACAGGTTTTGAAGTACTATCATCCAGTCTCTTGGTATTGATAGATCCCTTAAATGTAATAATTTTGATTATATTTCTGTTGTAAATTTATTAGGTTTAAAAAGCTCAATAATTTTATTATTAATTTCTTTAATTTCTACTTCTGCAGTATTAGTATATTCATTAATAGAAGTCCAATTTATTGCTAAATCTTTTGCTAAATCATTTATTTTAGAATTTTTTTTTGAATTCTTAAACATAAACACTCTTCTATTAGAGGATCTGTAATAGATATAAAGTAATTTGGTGTGACTTTAAATCCTATACACCAGTATGTAAATTAGATTGAATACCTCCAATAAGTGTTTTTATTGGATTTTTAAATCTTTTATCTAATAATACTGCTATTACAGGTATATCATGACCTTTTCTAAATAAAGCTCTAATAATTGTCATTATTATTCCTAAATGTATATATATCTAACTTGAGAATATTTCTTTTTAATCATTTTAATTTTATCTTTAGTAAATAATGGGATTTTTGTTAATCCTCCTCTAGTATCTTTAGCGAATGTATTACCACTAATTTTTTTCTACATGTCTTTGACTCCATATCTTAAATTTAGCAATTTTATATATTTATTCTTTAGAAATATGATTTTTATTTATTTTTTCTATCATTTCATCGGAAAAGTCTTTTTCTTCTTCGATTAAATTATCTAATTTTATATCATGTTGTTCAGATTTAGAAATTTCTTCTAATTGATTATTAGAACTACTTCCTACATTAAACATAAATATATATTCTTCATTATCTGAATCAGAATATGTTTCTGATATTAATTTATATAATATTTCTTCAGGATTTATTTCCTCTTCTAAGCATATTTCTAAGTCTTGTTCTTCAAGAGTTTTAATCATTTTCTTTGCATTTTTTCCTTTGTTAGGACAATGTGGTGCTAAGTAATCTTCTTCATCACATATAAAACATTTACATATTTGTTTTTTAGATTTTTTAGAAGTTTTTCTTCTAACAAATTTTTTCTTTTTATTATAACCATTATATTTTTTACTTCCTGGTTTCAATCTAATTAACTTATATCTTCTATTTTTTTTCTATGTTTTTTATAAGTATTAGAACGTATTGGTTTACATCTAAATTCCCACTTATTTTCTAAAATTTTAGTACTTAATTTATTTTTAACCTGTTTAGAGAATTTAGTTTGTAAACAATGTAAAGTTATTCTTTCTTTTGCAAAATTTATTCTATTTCCTATAGAGTCTATATTTTCTGATGCTACTCCAGCCTTTTAACTTTGTTTTTCTAGATAATTTACATATTTTTGTATACAAAATTCATCCTATAGTGGTGGTAATTTATGAAAATATTGGTTTTTTCAAAATTCTATGTTTTCATTTTTTAGTTTTTGATATTCATGAAGAATTTTTTTAAAATTTTTTTAGAAAATTCTTCTAAATATCTAATATCACATAATTTAATTTTTGACAATATATAACTAAATACACTATCTTGATCTTTTTTTTATCAAAATAGCCACAAAATTCTATTTTTAGAATAAAAGTTAATCCTTTTAAAAGATCTTTGTGAGTTCCTATCTGGTTTATTAACTGCCTTTTTTGTTCTTTTCCTTTTTTTGGTTCTTCCCATCTTCTTAAAAATTGTAGAACATCACCTTGAAATGTTCCAACAAAATAATTTAAGAATTTTTCTTTTGTCCAAGTATTGTTGTTGTTTACAACAATAGTCATCGACTGTGCCCAATCATCATTAGTTTTTTCATAATCTGATATTGGAATATTAGTCAAGTCCAAATATATTCCAGCATGGGCCACATTTCTTTTATTTAAATCATCTATCCTATGTGGTATAGGTTGACTAGATGACTCTCCTAGATATTTAGATTTAATTTCATTAGTAGCTATATTTTCAGTTTGATTACCAAAAATTCTAGTTGTGTTTTCAACTTTTTCAAATTTTTATTAGTTCTCAGATAACCATCATGGTGAAGATCTGATTCTATTTTTCTTTTTCCATAAGGATCTGTTTCTTCGGTATCCATTGGTTCTAGTATTTTTATATTTTCTTCCTCATCTGTTGAAGTGTTTTCTTCATCAGACTTATAACTAGTAACCTTTAAATCTTCTAAATTATCAAAATTACTAGAACTACTACTGTCTGTAGTGTCATATTTAACAATATAATAATAATTAAATAAAGTAAACAAATCTTTATGTTTTTCATAAAGTTATTCTATTAATTTTAAATATTCTATTATTTCATTTTTATCTGTACTTTTAGTAAATTTAAATTTTCAATGTTCTATAAGGTTCTTGATAAGATTGAAAATCATATTTTTGTTGATGAGTATATTTTTTTTCTTATTTGTTATAGGCCAATTTGACCCACTTACATTACACCAAACTCAAACAATAACCCTTACTCAAAACCCATTACAATTAAACCAATCCATTAAACCCACTAAAAAACCCAAATACCCAATAGCCCAATTACACCCAAACCTTAAACCAAATCCAAAAAGCTATCACAAACCCTAACCTCTCCCCACTTGCACCTAGCCCCATACCGTCTGCCTCTCCATGTCAGCCACCATACCTCTGCCACCACCACACCCACCTGCTCCACCTGCAAAACAAGAGGGACACGCAACAGTAACAAAGATAGAATAAACAGTTTGGTACAAAGGCTATATAAGCCGATTTGAAGCTTTATAGAAGGGGACTTTTTCGATTTTTTACCATCAATAGAAAGAATAGATTAAAAACATATATGTAAGCAGTGATTCAAGAGATCAAAGACAGAAAGATAATCAAAAATCAGAGAAACAAAAAAAAAAATCAAAACAAAAGGAGGTGATTGTTTTTTTTTTCATTTGCGAATCGATTTTCTTTCTTTTTTTTCTTTTTTTCTTTTCCTTTTTTCTTTCCTTTTCCTATTCGAAAACATATATAAATATATATATAATAAAGAAGAAAAAAAAAAGAAATTTTACCTCTCCGCCGGCGCCGGGCCGACGATCGGCCTGTGACCGGCCCCCTGGCCAGCAGACCCCCTCTCTCCTTTCCTCTCTTCCTCCTCCCTCCTCTCTCTTCCTCTCCTTTCTTCTCTTTTTCTCCCTTCAAATGATTTTTTTTTCTGAAAATGGACCTATTTATAACCCTCCGAAACGACGTCGTTTTGGGGGCTATACTTAAGCCCCAAAACGGCGTCGTTTAAGCCCTTACCCGATCCGACCCCACCCGTCCGGCCCAAGGTCCGCGTGTTTTTAAACAGAAGGGCTAATTATACATTTAGCCCTTCCATTTTTTTATTAATTTACAATCAAGTTTTAATTTACTTTAATTTGGATCTGAAGGTTGTTGCGTGATTCGATTTAGTCCCTTTCCTGTTGTGCGTTTTAAAATAGTTCAAAAAATTGCGTTTTTAGCCCCCTTTGTTTGTGTACGTGTTCAAATAAGTCCTTCTCCTTTAAAATTTATCCCGCGCTTTCTATTTTGTTTTCGATTTAACCCCTTTTTGTCATTTTAATATTTTAATAATTAATTTTATCATTCTTTATTTTATATTTATTATTATTATGTGATTTATTGTTATTGTTACCTTTTTATGTATATAATATTTATATTATTACTATCATTATTATTATCATTATTAGTATAGTTATACTATTATTAGCTTTATTTTAGTCTCAATTGATACTCACGCATATATATATATACTTTCATATATATTTCTTTTTTTATGTCACTTTCATTCCTAATCTATGTATTATATATATGTTTTCAATATTGTATTTTATATATATTTTTATGTATATATTTTAACACTATTTAGTTATACATCTTTTATACTATTTTATATATTTCTAATATCATTGTATATTTCTAACATCATTATTATTTATATATATGTATGTATCTATGTAGCGTATGAATAGTTTTATATTATCATCATTTCTAATATATATATCATATGTACTTTATATACTATGTATGTATTTTAATGTTATTAGTTACATATATTTCTTACTATTCCATGTATGTATTTTTTATACCATATTATGTACGTATTATTATATCTATTTTTTATCCCTATTATATTTATTGTTAATACTAGTACATACACTTTATTATATGAGTATACACATACTTTTATGTATAATATTATTTTCAGATATTATTATATTTATTTATTTTCACTAGTATTATTATTTTTTTATCATTATTATACATATATGTGTATAGATATTTTTAAGTACTTACTATAAATAGATTAATTTCTTGCTATATTATTATATATATTATTTTTACTCATTTCTTCATTTTTTATTTATTATTTTAAATATTTTTATATTATGTATATTATTTTTTATTATATATTATGTACATATTTATATCCTATTAGTCATATATCTTATTATATTATGTGTATATATATATTTTTTTTTATGTACGTATTTTTAATACTATTCTATGTATACACTTTTAATATTATTATATATTTACTTTAATACATATGTACATATTTGTGTAGTGTTATTAATATTTTTTTTTGTATTATTAGTATTTCTAATATATATGGTATATGTTCATTTTTATATATTATGTATATGTATCTTTTTAATATTATATCTTTATACACGTCATGTATATATTTCTAGTGCTATATTATTATTATTTTTACATATTATCTTATGAATATATAATATTTTTTACTACATTATACATGTATTTTAATGTTACATTATATATATTTTTTAATATAGGTATATATTTTTTATTATTCTTATTATTATTTATTTTAATGCATGCATATATTTATATATCATTATCATTGGTTTATTATTATTATTATTATTCTCGCTTTCAATACATATTGTATTTACTTTTGATCTAGTACTATATGTTTTATATATATGTTCGTTACTATTTCACGTTTACATTATTACTATTATTATCATGTTTAGTATCATATCCATTATTTTATTTTATTCTATTATTATCACATATACATTGTTAATGTTTTATATATTATTCGCTTCATATATTCTCAACTTTTTATTATTATTTGTCTGTTTCGAATTTAGCCTATTTGTTCACATTTTATTTCAACATCAAATATAGTTTCCTTTTATTTTCTTTATCTAGAAATACTTTCATTTTTGTTTTTAACTAATTTCAATAAATAAGGCAACGCGCTGATTTAACATTAAGCCATCGATTTCATCGCTATGTTGGGTGAATATTATCGGCTCATGTTAAAAACGGAACGTCCTTCTCAAAAGAAAACGAAACTTGAAATTTCTCGTGTTTTGATCTGATCAAGACTAAATGTTACTTTGAACTTGCAATTTTGAAAATTAAGACAACACTTGTTTATAAGATACCAATTTTGGGCGTCGCGAGGGTGCTAATACCTTCCTCGCGCGTAACCGACTCCCGAACCCTAATTTTCTCTGGATTTTGACGTAGACCTAAACTCGGCCTTCTTTTTGTTTTAAAAATAAATTTATTAGGTGTCCGATCACACCTATAAAAAGGATCGGTGGCGACTCTTTTTTTTTTGTAAAATCATACTTCAGTTTTTAAATTTTCAATAAATCGCCACAATTAGCGACCAAGCGAAGCTAAAATTTTTACGTCGCTACATTATTTTTCAGGATTCTTACATATTTTATTAGTAGAAGATGATTCTTCTGAAGAAGTGTCTTCTTTCTCAGATAAAGTCAATATTATATTACTATTTCCATAATATAAATGACCTAAACCTATTTCTTGTTCTATATTTTTGTTAATAAGAACTTGTTCTAATTTATTATTAACATTAGATAGAATTTCTTTAGATTTGTTGTTCAAATTTAATTCTGTAATTTTTCCTATATTATTTACTCGCTCTTCTATTTTACTTACTTTATTATATAGGATAGATTAAATTTGTAATTTAATATTTTAATCTAATAATACTGCTATTATAGGTACATCATGACATTTTCTAAATAAAGCTCTAATAGTTATCATTATTATTCCTAAACGTATATATCTAACTTGAGGATATTTCCTTTTAGTCCTTTTAATTTTATCTTTAATAAATAATGGGATTTCTATTAATCCTCCTCTAGTATCTCTAGCGACTGTATTATCGCTAATTTTTTCTACGTGTTTTTGACTCCATATCTTAAATTTAGAAATTTTATATATTTCTTCTTTAAAAATATGATTTTTATTTATTTTTTTCTATCATTTCATTAGAAAAGTCTTTTTCTTCTTCAATTAAATTACCTAATTTTGTAACCCCAATTTTCGGGAATCCTGTGAATGTTGGCATAGGTTTAATTATGTTAGTGGGCCTCTAGAAAGCCCAAACTTAAGATAGAACCCGACAATTTTAGTTAATTTTTGTTCCATAAGAAAAAGGGGGTGAAATTATGAAATAAAACCTATGTGAAAATGTTTGAAAATGCTAGAGGCTAAATTGAAGTGGCCAAATAAATAGGAGTGCAAAATAGGAGGATTTGCATGACAAACCTCCCATTTTACATGAAGTGGCCAGCCATCATGTTGTTGTAGACAAAATTTATGGTACAAATTGATACAAATTGATAATAGGTTAGGTAAATGTTCCATGATAATAGGTTAGGTAAATGTTCCATGATAATGGGTTAGGTAAATGTTTCATGATAAGAATTTCATGTCTTTTGTATTAAAGAATTAAATGGATGAAATATGAAATTTTATTAAAAGAAAAAGGGGTGAAAAGAACAAAGTTTTGTCCATCTTTGTTCATCATAGCGTAAAGTTAGAGAAGAGAAAGGAGAGGAGAAAGCTCTTGAATGTTCGGTCACTTGGGGAAGAAAAATTGAAGGTAAGTTCATGGTAGTTTACTTTTATTTTGAGGTTCATGAGTTCTTCTTGATTCTACCTTAACTCTTGAAGTATATTTTGATTTTTAGTTGTGTTGTGAGCATTTAGTCATGAATTAAAATGAAGGAAATGGTTGTTGTTTCATGTTCTTTTGATGAAAAATGGAAGATAGGTGAAGTTGAGCCAAACAAATGAGCATGCATGTGCCTTAGATGTTAAAGGGAAAAATCAGCTAACATGTTGTGCTTTAAAATGATGAAATAGAGATTATTCTTAAGTAAAATCATAGATATGTGATTATTGATTGGTGATATACATGTTTAAATAACATGCATGCAAGGTATGTGTGAAAGAGTGATTTGGTAATAAATCTGCTTGGGACAGCAGCAGTAACGTGACTTTGGAAAATCACCATAAATTGTGGGAGATGAATTAGAAGCTGAATAAATTATGTAATTAAATCTTATTGAGTCTAGTTTCTAATGAAATAAACAAGAACATATTTTGAATTCTGTACAATGAGAAATTTGATTCGTAATGAAGGGTGGTCAGATTAGTCAAACAGTGAAACATGGGAAACTTTGAGAAAAATCTGGTATTGATTGGCCAAACCAAAAATTCTGAAAATTTTATGGATAGAAGATATATGAGTCTATTTTCAGGAAAAATTAACGGAACTTGATTTGGAGTTTCGTAGCTCCAGTTATAAATGATTTAGTGACTGTCGCTCAGGAAGACAGCTTGCAGTGAAATTATGATTATGTGGTAAACATTGACAAAAATTTGTTAATGAGTTGCTTATTGTTTTCTTATAAGCTTACTATGATCTGTAGGTGTGGTTGGCTGAATATTGTAAGGGGTTAATACGTAGTTCGTATTTGAATAGTTAGATTAATGTGTTAGTAATCCAATTGTAGGCGGTTCGTGTGTGGATTTCGTCAGCATATCGTCGCAAACAGGTGTGTAACTAACATCCTCTTTCTTAGTCTGGATCGGCAAAAGTCGAAAAGCCGAAATGTCGAAAACCGGTATTTTTGTAGATTTGCGAGTGTGCGAATGCTCGTGAGGTAAATCGATTAATGTTTTTGGTAAACTGCAAAAATTTGGACTGCAAAGTGCATGATTTCTGTGCCCTCGATATTTTTGGGCTTAATGGGCCAAAATTGGAATGATGGGCCAACGGGCCCAATTCGGTAAGAACCCTCGGTAGTGATTCTGTTAGTACGTGAAAGGTAGGAATATGCATGAAAAACCCTAAAATAGATAAATTACTGAAATACCTTTAAAAGTGGAAAATTTACAGTTTTACCCCCTAGTAGATAAATTACCGAAATACCCCTAGGGTTAAATTGACCTAAATGCATGTTTGACTGTTGTTATTTACTGCATGCCATGTTGTTATTATCTGATGCATGGGATTGGGATATTGACGGAGGAAGTACTGAAAGTGGCTTGTCCATATATTGGAGGTTTTGCCTCAATTTACTGTTAACTGAGCAGCAAGGCTGCAACTGTGGAGTGTTGGGCTGGGTGGGTTGAGCTATTCCCCACATGGAGTGTATGGCTGGTACGGGTGGAGTGTAGTGGTTGGTGGGTTGAGTAGTCACCCCAAATGGGCTTGCATATGTTATTGATGTTGCATGTATTTGCAAATGGGTCTATGGGCCATACTGTTATCTGAATAAGGGGCTAAGGCCCAGTTTATTGTAATCTGAAAAGGGCTCTGGCCCAGTACCACTGTTACCTGAATGGGCTTAGGCCCAATGGGCTTGAGCTGACTTGGGCTTTGAATGGGTTTTCCTTACACACTGAGTTTCCCCAAACTCACCCCTTTTATTTTCATCCACGCAGGAAATCCCCAACCATAGTGAGCTTGGAGCTGTGAGGGAATTCGGAGTGGCCACCCGTTCTGAAAGTTTGATTTTCTTCTGGTGAACTGGACATCCTTTTATTTACGTTTGAAGTTTTGGGTTTTTAAATGTAATAAGGCCGCTTAATTATTTTTAATGGTTTTAATATGTATTACTAAGATAGGTATTACTTATTTTAACTGTTGAAATTGGATAGCTTTAGGGCGCGTTTTCAAAAACAATAATTGATTTCAAAATAACACGACAACAAGCAAAGCTTCCGCAATGAAAGTATTTTCCAAAATTAATCACTTTTCCTAAAAATGACTTAATCAAATCGGTTTCCTAGAAATATCCATGACGTTAAGGTGTGGCAATGGCGGTATGCATGTCTAGGATTGGATCCGAAGGGAGCTTGGTACTTAAGCAGTCTGATGGACTCACCACCTCTTTTCCGGTTTCCTACCTGGTGCACAGCTTCTATTCACTTTAACCTATAATGAAATTATCTTTTAAAACACTAAGTAGGTTTTTCTGGATCAACAATATAAAATGTTTTTAATGCTTCGAAGTGGCATGTCGGATCCAGCCATAACGTCTGGGCCGGGTTTGGGGTGCTACAAATTTTATATCATGTTGTTCAGATTTAGAAATTTCTTCTAATTGATTATTAGAACTACTTCCTACATTAAACATAAATATATATTCTTCATTATCTGAATCAAAATCTGTTTCTAACATTAATTCATATAATATTTTTCAGAATCTATTTCATCTTCTGAGCATATTTCTAAGTCTTGTTTTTTAAGAGTTTTAATCAGTTTCTTTGTATTTTTTCCTTTGTTAGGACAATGTAGTGCTATGTGACATTCTTCATCACATATAAAACATTTACATGTTTTTTAGATTTTTTAGAAGTTTTTCTTCTAACAATTTTTTTATTATTATAACCATTATACTTTTTACTTCCTAATTTCCATCTAATTAACTTAAACAATAAGACATTCAGATGAAGACAAAACTATCAATAATGTAACAAAGATAGGTGGAAGCAATCATTAATGCAGTACTGGGTTACGTGGAAGTAACAATAACTTCATCCTTATCAAAAATACTATGCGAGATTGAAGAAAAATTAATTAGAATTTAAAAATTTTGTTATAAATAGCAAGGTAAGAAACCTAAACAAGGCATAGAAAAATAATTGAAGAATTTTTCTATTTTACTTATAGCTTTCTCTCTTTGTAATAAATTTTCAGAATTTATTATAATAAAATAGTTGAATCATAGATAATCACATGAATGTGAGAAGGCCAGCAGAACAAGACCCGCCGATGTCTCATTACCAACACCAACACTAGAAGAAACTTCATAGAAACCATCAGCCCTGCCCACAAGCACTCCATACGCAGAAGCAGTTCTGGCTCGCTTCTTACCACCACAAGACCAAGAAGACAAACTTCCAAATCCTTGCCCATGGATGCCTCGAAATGTGTAGGATCGCCCTTGAGATTAAACCTCAAAGTACAACTTGTCTTTTTCACGAAATCCATACTTTAGCTGAGATCCTTCAGTATTCGTAGTTATTTTTCTTTAAATATTTTTTTCTTTTAAGAATAGAATGTATCTTGTCAGTATATCCAAATCATGTTGATGATATTTAAGCATATTTTTATTCCACCGATCTAACATTTGAATCATGTCTATACATAATTTTTCATGTTTTTAGATTGATCGATCAATTAGAGATTCCTTTGAAGCATATTTGTTAGTCAATACCATTTATTATAAGCTTCACTTAACTATGATTGATTATTTAGTAAATGATAATGCATCAATAAGTTCACATGATAAATATAAATCAAAAGGTTATTTATTTGTCATTAAGTATTAATTTCAATCTTTATGAAGATTATAAATCTGAAAAAAAAGTCATACATGTAATATATATCTTGCAGAGAAGAATTAAATTAAAAAATTGAAGAATAATAAAATTTAAAAAATAGTTGGGGTGAAGTTTTGGAAAATATAAATAATCCATGTAAGATCTTATTCTTAATTAATGTAATCATTATCTGGGAAAAAACATAAAAACACTTTTTTTTCTGAGAATTTTAGGTAAGAATAAAAGAGAAACGAGTAAAATATTTATAAAGTGAAAGTTAACTCTAATGATTGTTTATTTTCACGTATTAAAAGGTTAGTTGGAAGAACAAGAAAAAAGTTTTCTTAATTACAATTTATAACTGAACTCTATACTTATCAAAGTGGAAAAATTCATGACTGCACTCTAAATTATAGTTTAATTTTTTAT
Source organism: Gossypium hirsutum (assembly GCF_007990345.1). Classification (NCBI taxonomy): domain Eukaryota; kingdom Viridiplantae; phylum Streptophyta; class Magnoliopsida; order Malvales; family Malvaceae; genus Gossypium; species Gossypium hirsutum. The sequence continues at coordinate 29,980,037 of NC_053428.1, forward strand.
AAAATTTTGTTATGTAGGCACAAACTCCTATGATGATTTATCAAACCCACAATATTCAAGTATCTCTACAAAGATATTTAAAGAAATAACTTTTATAATAAATAAAAAAATAATTCACTTAAAAACCAATTACAATGTTAACATAAGCGGGTGTTTTCGCGGGATACGGGTGATTAGGATATGCGGGATAGAGTGGGGTACGATGGAGTTGACTATGGAAATTCATGTAGTGACCACGATAAATAGGTTAATTCCATATTTGTAAATATATAATTTGCATTTTAAGGATTTGATGATTATGAATTTAAATATTTGAATTATTAATTGCTGTGAATTTAGAATATATGCAAATATTAAGTTTTGAATATTTATTATTTAAATTACTTTCAATTTTATAAATTATGGATTTATATTTTCATCGTCTAAATTTGAATCTAATTTTGAATATCAACTTTTTAAATTTTAAATTTTAATTTTTTTTCAACTTATTAAATTCAAATTCCAATACCTAACTAATAATTTAATTAGTTTGAATATAAATAATAATAATCAATTTTAATACAAATGATAAAATTTGCAAAAATTTATGGGACAATAATAGATGAAAAGCATAAATTTGGATATCCCTTCTATGCAAAATTACAATCCATTCATATTATTATTTAAAGTTTTGACTAAATTGATATAACAATCATCAAATCTCAATTCAATTGTAAAATTATTAAAAATTTAATATTTTTATAAGCACTATGTAGGGCCCAAAATTTGCCCAGCCCAAACCCCTAGAAATCAAAACCCAACAAAAACAGGCCCAAACCTAAATACCTATTTACAAACACGGCCCAAATGGCCCAAAAACAAACAGATTTCAACAAAAACCCTAGGAGCCGCCGTTTGCAACCGAAGCAGTCCCAAGGCACCGCACGTCGTGCGACTCTCCACGTCGTGCGCCACTCCACCTCCACGTAAGAGACGTGCACACCCATGAACCTGCAAACAAGTAAAATAGGTTGTAAAATCGGCTATAAAAACCTTTGAAATGTATTGTAAAATGGGAGGATTTTTTTTCCCGAGAATCAAATACCAAAAAATACACATTCATATTCGAAGCAAGAATACACACAAAAAAAATTGAAAGTCATTGAGCAGAAAATCAATTTCATTTGAAGCGATGGTGCCGTTTGGGTGGGATGGAATCCATGCTTTTGGGCTTTGTAGGGGAAATTATTTCAATAAAATGCATCTTTGCTATCATTTCGAGCAAATATTCTTTTATTCTGTACAAACAATTATTCTTAGATTCTTTTGTTCTTTGGACCTTTTTTTAAATCATTCATGATCATACCATACAAATAATTATTCATTCTTTGGAATATTCCTTCGTACCTACAATAGGTCTCCAAATATCAACAACATAAGTGACATTGCTACTGACCCAGAATTTCCTTTTGAGTAAGACATTTGTCTAAAGGGATCTCGAGACTTTGAAGATGATAGAGATTGTAGCCTATCTCCTGATCTGTTAAGGATGGTAGAACGAGATAAGAAATAGATCCTACCTTACAAAGGGTCAATGGACATCGCGAGCCTAGAAGAAGAGAAAAAGGTGAAGATCGGAGCCTATATCACCACAGAGACAAAGCGAGACGTCATTGAGTTATTGTAAGAATTCAAAGATGTTTCCGCACGATCGTATCAAGATACACCTGGGCGACTAAGACATGTGGATGCTGTTAAGGCTAAGAAGATCTTAGAAGAGGTTCGTAATGGTGTCTGAAGAACACATGTTAATGATTTTACAATGGTCAAGCAAATCAAGAGGTTTGGGTACTGTTGGTCCACCATGGAAGGGGATCACATCAGTTATGCCGTAAGTGCCAAATTTATGGAGATAAGATTTATGTGTCTCCTTCATTTCTTTATCGACTTTCTCGATGTGGGGTGGGTCAATCTCTTCAGACACTGTCATCTTTGTGGTCATCAATTACTTCGCTAAATGGGTAAAAGTCGCTTTATATGTCAATGTTACAAAGTCGACAGTCATCAAATTTAAAAAAAGAAAAAGAAAAAAAGATCATGTGCCGACAAAGAATGCCAGAAAGGATCATATCTAACAATGCACAACAGCACGATATTGAAAGTTTGCAGTCTGTTCAAAATCAGACACCATATCACCCCAAAATGAATGATGCAACTGGTCCTTCCCATTTGCGCTAGTCTTTAATTTGGCCCTATTTGAATCCTATTTGTTTTTAAATTGCCCCTGGATGTTGCGCATAAACTCATTTTAATCCACGCCTGAACGCTGCTTTTGTGTGCTTGGAATATTTTCCCTATCGGTCCTTCCCCTTTGCACGCACGCCTACTTTGGTCCCAATTCATGATTTGGTATTTCTTGGTATTTTACAACTTGCACCCCATCTTTCGTTTTGATTGTGATTAAATCTCAAGCCCTTTACAACTCTAAGTACTTTCAGCTTTTTTATTAAATTTTTTATTTACTTATTGAATTATTCTCATTATTATTATTTTGTCTTTTTTGTTTATTATTTTACATCTTTACGTGCTTTTCAATGTTGGGATTGCTAATTAACATTATCATTGTTATTTTTTTTTATTCTTACTATTATATATTATTGCTATTATTCTCACTGATATATGTTATTATCATTATTGTTACTATTTTTATTACTTTATTATTATTATTATTTATATATATTATTATTACTATTGTATTTCACTGTTATTATTTTACTATTATTTTTATATACTATAGTGGTTCACTAATATTACTATCATTTTTCATTATTTTTTTTCTTTTGAAAAAACCTTTCATATAATGTAGTTTTAAATTATGTATGATATTTAATTAGATCACCTTTATGTATTATTACATACACAAAATTTACATTAGCTTTATCTACATACATTATAAATCTCATGTTGTTTCATATTTGTATTTTCTTAAGAATTTATTTATATGCCATCTGTTTCTTTTAAAAACCCTATTTTTTCAGATTTTTAAGCATTCTCATCAATTGGTATTTTCTATATTTTATTTTTATTCATTTTATAACCACTCGCGTTTTAAAAAAAAAAACCTCTCAACATAAGGAAATATTTCGTGTTTGGAAGTTTGAGAGATCGGGCCCAATCGTGCTGGGTTTCGATTTTTTCATTCGACTAAAATACAGAATATCCTTTTTAAATTTCATCCATGTTTTTTATAAACTAAAATGGGGCAATATTTTGTATTTGGAAATTCAATAAATCGTGCCCAATCGCGCTGGGTTTCGATTTATCATTTGGCCGAATAGCCAAATATTTTTTTAAAAATTTCAAGTGCATGTGTTTTGAAAATCCTAACATGATCTTGTGTCGAGGGTTTGAGATATTGTATCCAATCGTGCTGGATGTGATATTTTATTTCTTCTAAGCGAGAGAATTTCAATATCCAATTCAAGATATCCAAACATTTTAAAGGAATTGTATTTTAAAATCTTTTTCAAATTTTCAACATTAGGACATTAATTGATCAATACGGTACCAATTTTAGGCGTTGCGAGGGTGCTAATCCTTCCTCGCGCGTAACTGACTCCAGAATCCGTTTTCTAGTTTTTCATAGACCAAAAACATTATTTTAATAAACCAAAATGCTTTATTGAAATGATCGATCACAAGGTGACCCGATCACACCTAAACAAAAAAGATTAGTGGCGACTCCATACCTTGTTTAAAAGTCAATCCCCGTTTTTTAAAATAAAAAATGATTTCGACACATTAAATACAAACTTTACCGTATTTTAACCTTTCTACATACAATATGATACTTGAAACTCAAAATCTCAAAATCATCTTTCCCTCAACTTTACCATTTCAACTAAATAATATATAATTTTCATATTATTTTATTTTTTATATATTTGTAGCAGAAAAGGTGTCAATGTGCCATAAATCTAATTACTATTAAGAGCCAATAAGAATATTTATACTAAAAAAATTTCATTTAGATCTAAACTTGTTAACTTGATAATGGGTTCAATTATTAATTTATTTGTTCATCTTTTCTTTAAAAAAGGTAGCAAGTAACTGAACTGTAATGATAATTTGCAATAATAAGAGGTCTGAAATTTGATACAATTTCCGATAATGTAATGATTATAAGTTCCAATTTATGCTGCCAACTAGGGACTCAAAAGGTCAAAACAGGGGCAGTAGTTTACTGGCAGATCAACCAATAATAATCAAAGCAAAGCCAAGTGAAGAATAAAACAACTGAGAACAGATACATCATTTTTTGTCACAGCAGAGACATTCCCCCATGGTTGATTCTCAGTTTGGCTGGAACTTGATCCGCCTTTATTTGTTGCCCACAAATGAGAAAAAGGAAAAACACTAGAAGTAGTATATGCTCCGACTCTTTATCCTTGTCAAGTAATTGTGTGGTCAATGCATATTTGGATATAGAATATGAGAACATAAAGTTCTAAAGACCTAAATACATGAAAAAACTTCAATTTTTTTGATATACCCGTGTTTGACACTTGAATCCGAATAACACATGTAAGTGATTCACATTTTTTTGGTATAAAAAGGAACCACAACCCTAGAATAGGAAAATAGGTTGCAAATACTAAGATTCGTGTACGAATCAACTGGACTAATACTCGCATTCCACATATTTAACCAACACAGATCCACTCTAAATATATTACCAGACTCACTAGGAAAATGAATGATCAGAACAAGGATTTGACTAACAGGGAAATGGAATCCAAACTCCAATTAATGTTTATAAGAAAAAAAGATTATTAATCCTTTACATTAACTAATATGCATTTGATTAGAACATAAAGGAGGCTTAGATAGTTCATCTAAGGTAGTTTTTGGGAGGGGATATGATATTGGAGCATACAGCCTATAAATCGTAGCTAAGAAAGCTGAAGCTTTGGGTGATACATCCGGAATAGGTTTTTTCTCTTGAAGAGGTAATCTCATGCAAAAGTACTCTAACCAAAGGAATAGGAGGAGAAAACCTAGTATACAGACTAAGGCAACTATGATATCTGTACATATAGCACAACTTTGAAGGAACTTAATAATCGAGATCTAGCTGAAACAGTGGCCATATTTGCATAGACAATAATGCTTGGCAATTAGCACAGAGCCATCACCATTTGAGAAAGAAACTATATTGCTTCGTGTAGGAATAGCAATTTTGGAATCGGAGTAATTTGCTTCATTATCAAACGGAAACTATATTGCTTTGTGTAGGAATAGCAGTTCCAGAATCTGAATCATTTGCTTCACTATCTCTCTACATCATACAAAAATGCAAAGCCCAGATTAGGTTACTGAAAGAATAAGGGGACAAATTAGAACATTTGGTCAAGAAGCCCAATAATAAGTTAATACATTAAGAAACTTACATGCTCGACTGGAGGCACGGAATGATCTCGTGTTTTCTTGGGAATATCCCTCAAAGTACCCTGCATAAAAGTTCATTTGTTAGAGACTCAAAACATGTAGCCATGCTGAATGTTCAACAAGGGGAAAACATCGGTACACTTAAAAAAAAGCCCAAAAGAAACAGGACAAAACTTTAAAGGTAAGAAACAATGGGGAGGGTTCAGTGGAGGGAAATGTATTTCCTCCCTCAACCACAATGGCAGACCTTCTCAATCCACGTTTGTGAATCAGCAATATAGTTTACCCCACCCCAGATAATGAGCAGAGTTTTTATCCATGTTCAATACCCAAAAATCGGACAATAGAAAAATGCTTTCCTGATGGAGAATTTTTTCAGTGCTAATGTGGAGCAGAGAGAGAAAGAGGGAGGGGTGTCAGGAAAAAGAAGACAGGTAAACATCAAAGAAGAAAAAATCTCAGAAACTCATGATATTGCTAAAATCACAATCTTCTATGCATACAAAAGAGACAAATATTACATACTATATATAACTGCATAATGAGCAATGTGTTCTGTGCAGTGTTTTTGTATGTAGAACAAAATTCAGAGGCAGAGGGGGAGAGAGAGAAAGGGCAGAACGTGCAACAGGTATCAAAGGCTAATGTCAACAGGAAACACAAAGTAAATGAACTAAACGAAAAAAGTTAAGAGACTGCACGTTGGATGCAAGAGGTATCTTGAGAGTTAGACAATCAAGGAAGGTTGCAGGAGACTTATTGGAGTCAACATCTTAGGTTAAACAGTATATCTAGGTAGAAAGCAGGGAATAGTATTCAGGATATATAATTCCAGGATGAAATTAAATTCGGAGCAGAAAAGTAAAAAATAACTCCTTGACAGTGAACTGATAGTGATAAAATTACCCAATCTATGAACAGAACTATGACGGCAAATGTAGCAACAGAATCATGGCAACAGAAAATGAAAAACATGGACAAAGCGAAGGACTGAACTATCAATCACAGCAGAGATACCAACCTTATTTGCCCAAAAAAGTCCACAAGCATTGCACAAAGACCTTGGACCAGATGGACCACGTCGCATCATTGGGGTTGAATTTGAGCTAATGCCACAGTGAGTACATCTGGAAGAGTGAGAAATGGAATTATATTATAACTTAATTGAGAATTCACCAGGAAATCTTATAATGATGTAAGTAAATGAAATACCTTACAAAAGAGAAAAATGAGAAATATAGTGTAGTTCAGGGAATACAATAATAAACAACACTCCAGAAGCTGGTATAAAACTCACGAATTATCTGGTAGGTTATCATTATCCTGAGTACTGCAGCTGTCAGTTCTATCAGACTTCTTGGAAGATGTAAATTGACCTTTATTACGCTGCATCCTGATACACTCATACATATCAGAAACATGAACTTGGCACTTGTGGAACAAATAAAAATTTGTCATAAGGCTGGACAGTCCCTAATGAGTTTTTCTATATTCCTTTTCAGTTAAACAAAGCATCCTAAGATACTAAGACGTCAGTTTATATGAAGTGTTGTATATATAGTTCTAAATTATGATGTTACTTAATCAAAAAGAAAATGCTGTTAATCATTACTAGATATAGAACCCTCTCCCATTTGTCCATGTGGTTCTACAGTTGCATTTGCACCTAGAGCAGCCAATTAAACTTTGAAGGAAAATAGTACTCCCCGCTATTGTTAGAATTCTTTAACTTCTTTACCCTTTTAATAGACCCTTATTCAACTTCAATCATTTCTTCTATAAAAGGAGTGTGTCTAACTGAAAACAATTAACGAGACAGAATCTGTTAAACTTGCGTGATGAGAACAACTTTTTGTTTCCAGTTAGAACAAAATCCCCTAAATCACCAATATTAAACCGATAATGAATTGATTATTAACTTGGTGCTAGAAACCCTCACATTTCTTGAGACACCAGATGCAGATAAGGTTGCTTTAGTGAAATAAGGTGCAATATGTATATCAGTGTATTTATGGATGTGCTGTGTATAGATATAAAATAAGTTTAAGACATATAATGATGAAAATAAAATCTAAACACTGGTCCAGTTATATAGAAAACATGCAAAATTTTTGTTAGATATTGTCGGCTAATATCCATGATTTTCTTAGGGTCCCACGTTTGTAACTGAATATTCAAATTTTGAGAAGTAGAGAGTCAGTTATTATTTCCTTTCTTACTAGTAAAGGTTTATTTACTGAAAAAAGTTCAAAATGAAATATAGAGAATAGAACTTCAATGCAGGCAGTTTTTATGGTGCTATGTCTAGGCACACCAGGCGAGTGACTGATCAAATGTGCCTAGCCTGAGTGGGGCCTGAGGTGCATTTGCTCTATGATTCTAAAGTGCAGTCTGATCTAAGAAATATTTCCTTTTAAAACCTGATATATTAATTTAACAGCACTGTTTTTACTCCCTAGATTCTTAAAGATTTGCTAACAATTTTACTTTAAAGACCAGAGGACATTGCAATATCTCATTAACTAGATTCCTCAATAGAGAAGACAAATTTAATATAAGCTTCTCTATCCAGTACCATATGAGTATGCAACAATGATTATTGATCACCCTTTAGAATTAACAGGTACTCTACTTTTATTGTCTCCCCAAGCTATGCCCTTTACAAAGATCCTTGGATTATAACACTAAAATATATAGCATACAGAAAAAAAATTGTGATGTATGCACTGATCAGATTCAACAGCACATGAAAAGGAGCAACATAACTTTTATAAATACAAAAGTTGTAATAAAATTATTTACTTTTGGCTATACCTTACAATCAACATATCTCTCGTAGATTATCCATACTCTCCTCAAAGTCTTAAAGCTCAGTAATTTCTCAAACCTCTAAAGGGCCAGTGTTACTATAACAATTTCTAGGATAAGTTGTTAGCATCAATTGCAAGATCAATAAAAAGGATCTTTCTAGTTCAAAATTTGACAAAAACTTTTACAAGCACAGCCAGGTAAACTAACTGCATTTCAGGGAAGGATGCACACCTAAGAGCAACCTCCTGGCGAACACCATATCTGACTTTCTTATCAAAGCATCGCTCTTTTCTCTTCTGACGAAACCTATCTAAAGAAGCTGCCCTATGCGGTTGATTAGATCTCGGAAAGTCTACACCACTCTAAGCATGAAAAAGGGTAACTTTAAAATAAAAAAGAACAAAAGAAACGTAAAATAATTCCTAAATTCAACAAATTTAAGAGAATTACCCTTAGGTTCTGGGATGACATTTCAACGCCATGGGGACCTGAATTCAGTTCACATCCACCCAACAGTAATAACACCGCATGGAACTGAAAAAAAAAAAAAGGATTCAAAATGAAAATCTTTACAATGTATATTTCATTGGGGAAAATACAGAAAAACATGAATGATGAAAAGTATGATTTGAAGTCCCGTATTGTTTTAATAACTCAAAATAAGTGGAAATGAAGTGTCTCTCTTCAATTTAAGTCGTCAATGTTGGTTGTTCAGAAACCAAACAATTCAACAAAACCTAATTGGCTTAACTGAAAAAAAAAACTTAAAAGGGAAAACGATACCTTATTAGGAGTAATAGCATCGAAAACATAGACCTGGCCGCGAAACGAGAGGGTGAGTTGGCTGGCGTCGTCAACTCGCTGAACGATAGCCAAGTCAGCAGCGGAAGCAGCTTCGGCAGTGGCGTAGATGGGATCGGTGTGGACGCCCTCAACTCCGACGCCGTTGTCAAGAGGGTGAGCGTCGTAACTAACATTTTGGTGGTTATCGACGGATGCGGAGGCTGAAACATCGTCACGGACGTCCACGCCGGAGCTGATGACCGGGGCGGGGACATTCATGGGCTGGGACTGTCCGTACATCGATGAAAATTGGATGCTGAAGTATTTCAAGGAACAAAAGGGGGAAATGTGAAGCGGAAAACCCTAATTAATTAATTAATCAATCAATCAAAGAGAAATAAATTAGTGGATAATTTAAAAAAAATGATTTCTTGGGAGAGTTTAAAGTGGGAGGGAATAGAAGGAATTTCAAAACGGTACATTAAACAATGAATATTTATCACCTGTCACCGTAATTAAAACTAATTACTGAAATAGCAAAACTATAATCCCATTTAGACCCTAATCAAGATATATATATATAAATATATCAGGATTTGAATTTGAATAAATCTTGAGTTGGTTTCATCATCTCTGAATTTTTAATATTTAGTATTTTAAATATGTTTGATAATTTTTTAATATAAATTTTATAATAAAAAATTTTAAATAAAATAAATAAGTATGTAGCTACTTATTATCTAATATAAAAAATATTAAGTTAATTCTATTTTATTAAAAATTTAAATAAACTATTTTTTTTAAAATGACATATTCAAATTAACGTATTTATCTTTCTTTTAAAATTATTTAAAATAATATAAAATTTTATAACAATAATATTAAAATTAAAATATAATTTATTCTTTTTAAAATCAATATTTACTTTTATCAAACAAAGTAAATATATTTCATGATTCTATTTATTACTTTTTCAGCACTTAAATTTTTAGTTTATCAAACATACTCTAAATTCTTATCTAACGCTTGAACAGATTTACAAAGTTCACACAAAATCAATAATCAACATTGTAACGATCCGATTTTAGCTAGTGTCAATAAATGTAGTTTCGCAATTAAATTCTATAAATTGAATTAGTGAAATTATTAATAGAAGGATTTTTATATCTAGCGCAATATTATATTATTGAATTGTCTAGTTATTAAATCAAAAAAATTATTAATTATAATATAGGGATTAAATTGTAAAAGTATAATCGCTATTGAATTTTAATTTAGAAAATACAAGAAGACATATATAACAATTCAACCGCCTCTCATCATTGTCGAGTTTCTAAGTCAAGACCCTCTCCAAATTCTTTTCTTTTTTTTTTAAACCTTGAATTCGATTTTTTTAAACCCTACTATAGATTTGTTGAGGGAAGAATAACCATATTACTCTAGTGACAATAGATATGGTCATTTTTATTATATTATTAATTAAAGGGTAAACTACAAGTTTAATTATTTATGTATAGTTAAAATTACATTTTAATCATCAAACATTAAAATTTTATTATACTATCACTAATGTTATTGAATTGTTAGGTTATAATTACTAAATTGTTAATTATTGTAAACGATGTAACAACAAGTTCGCATGGGCATTAACATTATTCTTCTTTTCTTTTTCTTTTCCTTTCCTTCCTTTTTGTGCCAACTTTTTTTTCTTCTTTTTCTTTCACTCTCCATGAAAGCGTCAATTAGAGGGTGCATCCTCCCAAATCAGAACTCATCCATTATGTTTACCTTCTTTTTCCACTGCTATAAACTTTTGGCAGTAAAAAAATTTAATATTATGTAAGGCATTTGAATGTGTCTAAGTTTAATGATTATTTATGTTGAGGAGGTCGACTTTTTTAAGATAAATTTTTAAAGTATCATTTACTTTAAAAACTTTTCTTAAAAAAATCAACCTACATTCAACATAGTCTGAAGTTTTATAACTTGTAGATGTAGTGTATAGGTCAGAAGACTATTGTTAGCTTTTAGAAACAAATTTAAATTTTGCCATCCGAAATATACTTAGATTTGCTACCCCTACCTCCCTCGCAACACCCTGGTTATTAAGTTTCGATTTGGATGAGAGACGTGACTAGTTTCGGTGAAATTAAAAAAAATTATAATAATAAGATTGATTATTGAAGCGGTAAAATATGTATTTAGATGTGAATGTAACGGTGATAGTAAGATTAAAATGAAATGTTCATTATGGATATTAATCTAAACAAATGTTGTCAAATTATTTTTATATTTTTAATAATATTTAAGATTTTAATATATTTTATTTTATAAATTTATTTAATTATTTTAATTAATTAACTAATTATATAATATAAAAATCTCTTTATATTATTAAATAACTTAAAATTCTTTAAAATTTTAAAAAGATAATGATATTAAAATCTTAAGCATATTTAATTCAAAATATTTTAAGATAACATAAATAAATAAAACAAAATAATTAAAAGTTAGCAATGAAGAGAGAGAGAGAGTTGAAGGAAGGTTTAACGCATTGTTAATTCATGTATAAATTTGATGGTTAAAACATAATTTTATTTTAAATTATGTTTTAGTCATTAGATTTTAAAAAATTTATATTCAACTTGTAAGTATATTGTTAATCGCAATTAATAGTTCATGATCTTAACTTAATAAATTGATAACATTAGTGATCATTAATATTTTTTTATATTTGATAATTAAAATATAATTTAAACTATATATAATTGATTAAGTTTGTAATTTACCTAGATTTTTTAAACGGATATATTATTAAACTAGAGATAGTTATGGGCCCAGTTGGATCTTATTTAAGTTGAGTGTGATATCAATATCATACATAGTTACCAAGTCTAGCTCTACTCAAAATATGAGTCTTAAATTTTGCCCTATCTCAGACCATATTTATAAATGATTAATCTAAATTTGTTTGAGCATGTTCGTATTATTTTTAAATAATATTCATTAATTTTGTATCTTTTCCTTTTATTAAAATTTTAAATATAAACAACTTAGCATGTGTCGCTTTAAGAGTTTAAATTATATTACTATGATCTTAAAAAAAAAAAATTAGACGTTCAATAAAAATGTGCCACGTGTTTAAAAAAATTCTAATTGATATTATACACCAGATAATTTTTTCTAAATAATACTTTAACTGTAAATGGAGTTGACTAATTAATAAAATTAAGATAAAAAATTAAATAAAATTAACAAATACTAATGGTAACCTACTGTTTATGGTTTTTTTATCAACTATATATAGTGGGTTAAAATTTAAAAATTTAAAAATTATGATTTTAAAGAAAGGGTTAGATTAGAATTAGAGTCTAAATATACATATGATTTTAAGATTTAGGATTTTAGAGTTTAAAGTTTCATCTAAAAAATAAATTAATTTTAGAGTTAAAAATAGTAATAAAAGTTAATTTGATGATTTTTAATGTATTATATTATTCACACACTTTAAAAATATATGATATGGTATGTTATTATTCAATATATTAACACGTATATTTTAAAGACAATGATTAATTTGGCCCTCCAACTTTACTAAAAAAAATAATTTAGCCATCCATTTAAATTTTCGTCTTTTTTAGCCCTTGAACTTACATTGTTTGTCAAATCACCCCAAAATAAATAGAAAAATTAACGACTCTTAACTTTACTGACGTGGCATACACGTTGATTGTCTGTAGATGCCACATCAATAGTTAATTAATTTTTTAATATTTAAAATTAAAAAAAAATTATTAACATTATTAAAAAAATATAAAATTTTTAAAAATTTAAAGTTAATTAATTGCTGAACTAGATGAAAGGCTAAAATATTTATTTTTAGAAAGTTAGAAGGTGAAATAAGTTGTTTATTTTAAATGAATGTAGTTTTCATAATCTAATAGTTTTATGGGTAAACTATATAAATGGTCACTCAACAATGCTCATGTTTCTGTTTTGGTAATCTAACTCTAAAAAAAATTAATTTAGGTATTAACGCTTGAATTCGTTCTTATTTTGGTCACCCGTTGTTAAATTGATAATGAAAAGCCTTTTTTACCTGATAATAACACATTTAGTCCTTAATACTTACATATTCTATCAATTTGATCCTAATTCTAAAAATTCAATTTAACACTTCACATTTATAGATTCCATCAATTTGATCCTCAAACTTCCTACCTAAAACTTTCAGCTTTTATAATAGAAGCATTACACATCTATAGATTTGTAAAACCAAAAAAAGGAAAAAAAAACTCCAATAAAACAAATGGTTAGAGGCTTTGTATTGGTATCAAAGTAACCCAATATAACTTTTTTTTTCTAATCTGCAATACTCAAATTTAAAATTTAAAATTTAAAATATTAATTTTTTATCACTTAATCCAATAAGCATATAATTTGTAAGCAATATAAGTGACATCCCAAGAAAACAAAGACACCCTTTTTTTACTTAGGTTTGAAAAATTATAAAATAGTTATTTAGTCTAAAAGGGTCCGAATTTGTAAATATAAAGAGTTAAATTTATAAAATTATTTAGAAATAGGATCAAATTGATAGAATATATAAATATTGAATACTAAATGTGTTATTGTACCATATAGAAAAAGACTTTCCCTCACCAATTTAATTTCTCTCAGTGACTAAAATAGGAACGAACTTAAAAGTTAATGTCTAAATTAAAATTTTTTAAAGAAAAAAGAAAGGAGGGCAACCATTTGTATAGTTTCCTCTAATTTCATTTAAACCCCTCTCAAACTGAGGACCAGGTTTCAAGCTTGGACGAACTGTGAGTAAAAGCTCTTAAACAGTTTTAGCCTAGACTTACTGAGAACAATCTCACGACAGTCATAACGGCTCCTTGTAAAACCCCATCAATTCAAGGTTCAGAACCATCATAGCCATCCCCTGCTAATTCTCCCCTGTTTCTTTTGTTTATGTTTAAAGTCTTGAAGATATGGACCGATCTTCTTTTACAAGCCTCTATAATTCTCGCTACATTATTCATGTTCCTCGCCGTGCACGATATCTCCAGAAAGATCTTCGCCAAAATCCACTACCGGAATCGCGCTGACTTCCTAGCTAAGCGCCACTTCGTCGTCGGTACTCAGCTCCTCGCTCAAGCTCGATCGTCGGCCAACTCTTTAGCAAAACAAGCCGAATCCGAAGCTGACAAAGCCGTTTCTCTTGACCCAAAAGACGCCGCTCCTTACACCCACAAAGCCTTCGCCGTTGGCCTCCAGGGATTCAAGACCTCCGCTCTCCATTCCCTCAACGTCGCCCTTTCCCCTCTCACTGCCAAGTCGTTGACTGGTAAAGAATGAGGCGACGCGCTGTTTAAACGAGCCGAGTTGAAGATGGCCTTGAACCGACGCGGCAACCGAGTCAACTCAATAATCGACGATTTGACTGAGGCTGTAGAGTTGAGTTCGGATAACGTGAAGGTGTTTTGTTTGTTAGGGAAGTGTTATGAAATGAAGAAGATGAAATCAGAAGCTAAAGCGGCTTCCGAGGAGGCACTTAAAACAGAGCCTAGCTCTTACGTCGCACGCGCTGCCCTTCACCGGTTGCGCAGGTAGGTGGGGCCCCTTTCTTCCAGCATCTTGATTTTGACATCATCGCGGTTTCAGCATTTTATTCATTTTGTAGCTTAATTGTTACTAATATTATATGAAGAAAGTAATGAAATCGAACTCTGTTGTGTCTTTCCATGTTTTAGACAATGCAACCATTTTTCAGTTCTTAATTCTTGTCTGAGGTTTCCCTCTGCAATTCCTGTTATAAAAAACCAAAAGCTGAAATTTGATTTGACGATTTTCACCAATTAAAAATAAAATATATACTAAAAATTTATGTATTGAATGCAATTTGAATACATATTGAATATATGTAATTACCAAAACAAAAAATAAAATAAAATAAAGGTTTACATCTATCATTATGAACAACTAACTCTCTTTAGAACTGATTTATCCTATTGCTTACTTTTATCCCAAGCCAGAGTTACCTAAAATGTTTCTTCTTGTTAGGCACTTTGTGCTTCCGGTTTAGTTTAGCAAACCATGACGGTAGAGGGCTCTGTTCGCAGCCAATTTGCCTAAAGCACGGACATTTCAAGCGTCTTTGGAGAGCTTGAATCCGACTTGCTCGTCGCGAGCGATGAACATTAGTGTTCCATTTTCTGCTGAAACATTCAGAGGAAATTGACGATGGATCTGCTGGTGCATACTTGCCTGCTCGAAGGAAAAGAAAAACTCAGTCAGAACTCGAAAGCAGTGGATATTTAAACTTATTGCAGGTGCGCAGAAATGTGGTGCCAGACTTGACTTGAGAACTTTGATTTGCATTGATCTTAAGTCCATGAATGGAGAACGACAGAATCAACAGACAATAATCATAGAAACATTTCTTAGTTCTACATTAGAATTATGATACAAGATCAAAGGAATTCTAAACCATTATGAATAATTAAACTCTAAATGCAAAAAAAGAGTTTTAACCTGTTAGAAAAAGAAACGAGAAATCTTCCCAACAGTGTCGTAAGAAAATTACAGTCTATCATGAAGGATCAGTAGGATCTGTAAGGTAACTATATTGTCTCTGCAATGTCGGATGCCCGCAGGCGAACATTGATGGCCCCTTTTGCTGCCATTTGTTCTTTAACTTAATTCCGAATAAGAAAGACCGAAGAGGGATTCTAGATCGAGATCTTGACACGGATTGTTGATTTTTCGATGTTGCAGCTTCGATTTCCTTGTCCAACTCGACCATCAAATTCTCAACTTCCTCCTTGAGTTGTTTTACACAGTCGAAGCCTGCATTTAATTCGTTGGAAACCTTATTGTTTTCTTGTTTCATGTTTATAATCTCACCTTGAAACTTTGCAGCCTGGTATCCATTGAACTGAGGCTCTCCTTCATGGCCACTTACATTGCTGATCCTTTCTATCTCTTCTTGGATTTTGCACAAGGAAGAATATCGACATTGCACTTCGTCTTTCAACACCGCATTGTTTTCCAACCATAGTGTCAATTCAGTTTTGATTTCTCGGAAATGAGCGTAAATGGGGCGTGCCTCTGATCCGACAGGCTCTTCCTTTCCACCTGCTTCTTGCTTCTTTCTTTCTCTCATTTTTGATAACTCAGCTTTCAAGTCCTTAACTGAATTTTGATATTTCTGTATCTGATGAAAACATGTGCTGAACCTCAACCAAAAGGCCAGATTTTCCTCAAGCAACTCATCGATGTCAGACCGGATTTTATCTTCTACGGTTAAAATAGAACGAGATCGAGTTAAACTTCTTGGCTGCATAGCATCTCCTTTACTTTTCTCACCCGCTTTTTTAATGGATTCACCTTCTCCCTCACCTGGATTTTCAATGGTTTCACCTTCTCCCTCACCTGGATTTTCAATGGATTCACCCTTCCCCTCACCTGCTTTTGCAGTGGATTTACGTTTCCCCTCACCTGGATTTTCAATGGATTCACCTTTCCCCTCACCTGCTGCTACAGGTGATGCCGGAATAGACTCTGTCAATGTAGATTCCGGGCTCATGATTGCATGGGATGCTTCATATTCTGACAAGTTCCCATCCTTATTTTCGTTGATAAAGCTCAAGTGTTGGCGTGAAGATTGAATCTCTTCATCTCTGGCTGCGAGAGCACTCTTCAGTTCCTTGATCTGAGATGCCAATTCGTAGAAACTGTCTCGGTTTTTCTGATCTACTTCTTTAAGCTTCTTTCTTACATCCTTATAATTATGAAGAACTGAAGAGTACTCATCGAGTAAAGCCTTTTCCCTCTCATCCAATCCACTCAAGTACAGCTTCCTCCAGTTTGGTAGCTCTTCTTCTTCGGTCTCTACTTTTGGATTCTCTGTATCAGTGGTACAGCTTGCTGTTTTGGACAAAGATTTATTCTCATCTTTGAATTCATTTATCACTTCTGAATCCTTTGTCGAATCAACATCAAACTTATTTCTTGATTCAGAGTTAACAGTGTTCATTTCTTCAGCTGAGACGTCTTCATCCTTCTCTTCCATTTCACTCTCAGTGCCTAAGGCTGGACTATCCCTAGGAACCAACTCGATACAATATTCTTTGGTTTTCCTATTTGGTTTGGCATCCACCTTGGGCTTTCCTTCTTCGGACAGTTCGGCATTCTCGACCTCCTCATCCATCTTCACAGCATGTAAATTCACTGATAAATGATTGATATCACAACTTGCTGCAGTGAAATGAGCTTTGAGGCTGTTATTTTGTTCTATAATAGTTTTTAGAAGCTCTTTAACCCCACTCAGTTCCCCCTCCAACACACTAATCCTCTGTTCCATGCTGTCCGAGCCTTCAGCTAGCACTTCCTCATCTTCTTCGAGGCTCTTAACGTGTTCTTGAAGCTCATCGGCATCCGATTTCAATCTTTTTACCGAAGCATTCTCAGAAAAGACTGCAGTTTCCATGTTAACAACTCTTTGTACAAGGTCATCAATTTTATCTGCAAGCTGCGACATTGTAAGAGAGGAACTTGGGTCTAATTCAAGCTTCTCTTCTATCTCCTTTTGCAGTAATTCCATATACTCTCTCCCTTTTTCTGCACTGTTGAATTCGTAAACCATGTTATCAACATCCCTAGCTGAACTCGCCTTCTTTTGCTTCTGCTGATCTGTTTGTGGGGAATTAAACTTCTTCCTAAGAGCTTCAAACGCCTCATTCACTTTCTTAATCCTCTTGGATTCAACTCTTCCTTCTTCAGTTGATTGCTCATGTGTTTCTTGCAACTTAACCAAAGACTCTTGGCACGTTTTAAGAACTCGATTCGCCATCAAAATCCGAGCTTCATTATCATCGATGGCAGATCTAATATCGTACTCATCCTGCAAATTGTATATCCTCTTTTGCTTTTCGGTTATGTCGTTTTCGATCTCGCACAACTTTTTATACCCTTGCTCATACGAGTTCTTCACAAGCTCCCTTTCGGTTTGCATTTCTAGAATCTCCTTTTGAAGCTTGTTTATTTCTTCCAATGCCTCCTCTTTGCTCAACCCCGAATTCAGAGACGAAGCAGCTTGAGCTGAACTAAAAGCCTTCTTTAACTGTCCCTTTCGCAACAACAACATCGACTGGCTCCGGAAATCTGTCTTTGGCGAAGGAACTCTTGATCCTGGTTTCAACGACTTCGATTTATTGAGGCTTGAAGAAGTCAATACAAGGCAACTATTTTCGTCATCTTCATCATGAAGGGAATATGGAACTTGATCAGGGAACACAGTGGCAATGGTGCGGTTGGCACTTTGTAGATCCCTTGATAAGTAATCAAATCTCTCAGCTAATGCTCGATAAGCTCGATAAGTGTCTTCAACAATGGCTAAAAGCTCAGGTCTCTTTCTATAATACATATTTGCTCTTTGTGCAAAGGAATCTCCATCATCATCAATGATTTCAAGCATGTTAGAGACTTTCTCCTCCACATCTGCGATTAAAGTCAAAATTTCAACCATTACTTCAAAAAAAATACAATACAATTCAATCTGTTAGACACTGACTAGAAGCTTAGTAACTCTAACTCAGGTTTAAGTGTCCCCTACAACCATATGTCTAGCACGAATATGTTCTTTTTTATGTATTTAGTGGGCTACATCATCATACCCATGTTTGAATGAGTTGGATACAGAAAATACCTGATAAGCATTTTTTTCTCAAAACAAATAGGATTCAGTTAGGTAACTTCTTGTTATGGTACTTTCCATTATCGACCCGTAACCTGAATATAACTCGAAATGACCCACGACCCGAGCTTGGACCCTACAAGGTGGATACGTTAAAGAGTTTGTAGGGAGAGCTCATGGGCAGGAGTCGCAAGCCAAGTTCGCATGTTCCTAGGTGTTCGCAGGCAAAAGACGCGAAATCAAGCGAGTTGACAGACGAACACATGTTAAGTCTAGGTCAGTATACATGTCAGCATGCATGGAATCTATTTAGGACATCATTTCGATGATCAGTAAGTGTATCTTATCAATACCTTATTCCCCACCATGAGGACGGACAGCGAAATACTCAACACTTCTAGTTTTATTTTTCCTTTTAAGATATTATCATAAAAAAATTTTAAATGCATGAAAAAGCTTATATTAAACTGGGACCATGGACAAAAATCAGGCCTGTGTTTGATAATTTCCATAATTCTAACAAAATGAAAGAAAATCCATCAACCATGCAACGGCAAAGATCTGTGAACCACGGGGCAGACAAAGACCAAGCTACGGATTACGAGATTCTACGATTGGCGTTTTATTTTTCTGAGAGTATCAGTATTCGTCATGTATTAGATGAATTTCGTTAGGGAGTATAAAATGTGATAATTCACATCTTAATCGATCCAAGTAACCTAGATTAATGCCCACATCAAAGTTCAAACCCATTTTAAAAAAACAAAAATCAAATGATTAGCGTAGAAAACTTTATTACCATGAAGATTCTGTTCCAGCCATTTTGATTGCTTAGTTCTGATGTGGCTAGCCCACCACCATGAATACGCATTGCTCGCAACTTTCTGCAACATCATTTATATATTCTTTTGTTTCTCTCTTAATCTAAATCTCACCCCTTATCTGCAAATAAAAGAAAAAGGGATCCCATCGACAAAGGCAGTGAAGGCTCCGTTGATCGTCAATCAGTTTATCAAAATGTTGATAACTTAGAGATTAAGAAAAAAAATTGAACTCAAAAATGGAGTTAGAAATGGAGGAGAGGATAGCTCGCCCGGATTAAGTGTTGAATCCATTGATAAAAGCTTTAATATAGGAATCACCTAATTAAGGTTAACACGTGAAAATGCATTAATTATGTCTTTTGATTAATGGTTTTTATCCTTATTAAAAACTAAAAAATAATAGAAATTCTATCATATGTATATTTGTGATTTAGAGTATAGATATATGATTAAAAATAACATACCATAATGCTAAATTAGTATCGAGTTAGTTTGTGACATCAACTTAATCAATAACATTATTAATACCAATATAACTATTACACGAGTGTGCATGTTTCTACGTACTTAAAATATAAGGTGTATTTGAATATAACATATAATAAATTGTGAAATATATGGATTGAATCTAATTAATAATAACATATGAAATATGTACGATATTAAAATGATAAAATAGATTATATTATGAGTAAAATGAAATTTAAATATGTAAATATATTATATTAAAAATATTAAATATACTATAATTATTTATCATGGTGCTGTTATTAATTATGAGTTGGTGTTGAGTTGACTTATGACACTAAAACAATATAATTTTAACCCGTAAAGGGCTTTATAAATAGTGAAGATAGATATACAAATATATAACAAAAATATTTATTAAAATTTCATATAAAAAATATAAATTACTTTACCTCAAATGATAAAAAAAATTTATACACATGGCCTCTAATTCAAATATCATTATGTACAACTTTATAAATAGTATCAATTAAAAATTCAAATTCAAAATGAATTTGAAAAAGAAAAACGTCGAAATACATCTCAACCTAGACATTTATATGTCTAAGTACATTATGAGCGTAGTTTTTTAAATTATAAAAAATATTATTACTATCCTGTAATAACATGTCGAAAAAAAAGTAAAAATTTTAAAAAATCAAGTTTATAATAGTGATTCTTACTCTCTTTTTTTCTTATTCGAACTAATAAATTTTATAATATTTTACAATATTTTAAATTTTTTTTGTATATTTTTTAAATTTTTATGATAAAAAATTATATTCAAAATAAACAAAAACAAATAATGGTGATCCACATTAGTATCTCTGTGGTTGATTCAGCACTCTTTAATAGTCACGTCAGTGTAATAATGATCAACGATAAAAAATTTATTTTTTTAATATCTGAAAGTTTAGTTGGATATATTTTTTGTTTAGAGACGTGATTATTATTTTTTAAATTAGGTTTATTGAAATTTTAAGTCTAAAAATTAATATAAAATAACATTTTTTATTGTTTATCAAGAAAAAATTTTATTTCGTTATATGTATTTTTTTTATATATTTTTTCTAAGGTAAACGAGGTGGTTTCATTAAATTTAAGGAAAACTATATAAATATTAATTCAACTATTAATGTGTTTTGATTACTCCAATTTAAAATTTTCTATTTTAGTTAAAATTTAATATCTTAATCACCAGTCTTATAAATCATTAATAGTTTTTTGATGTGACATTTTTATAATATAATAATAAATTTGTCTATTTAATATTTATAAATTCTATTAATTTGACCATAATTCTAAAAAAATCAATAAATTTAATCCTTAACTTTATAAATTTTGTCAAATTAATTTTAATTTTTAAGATTTCTAAATTCAAAATTAAAAAACTTTAAAAATAAAAAATATTTAAAAGTTCACGTTTCGATGGTACGATGAGGATATGAAAATCAAGACTTTTAAAAAAATTATTTTTAAAGTTTTTTTAATTCTTAATTTTTATTTTAGAATTAAGAATCAAACCAAAATTCACATATGTATAACGTTGAAGGTTGAAATTGTTGAATCTTTTAGAATTAAGAACAAATTGATAGGATTTATACACATTAGAGGGCTAAATTTGCTATTATGCAAATAAAAAAGGTCACGCCAACATTTTGCTGGTGATTCAAGAGAAGAGTGACAAAAATATTAAATTTCGATAACGTTAGTGACTAAAATAGGAACTTTTAAATTTAGGTGATAAAAACAAAAAATATGCTATTAGTTGAATGACTATTTATATAGAGAGGTGTCCATAGGTCGGGCCCAACAAAATTTTTTTGCCCGCATGCTAGGCCCGGCCAAAAAAATGGACCTAAAATTTTGTCCAAGCTCGACTTGAATGAAAATGCTAAAACCCGAGCTCGGCCCACTTATATTAATTTTTTATATAATTTTTTTTAAATTATATAATACATCCAAAATACTAAAAACATTAAAATAAATGTTTCCCAATAAATTTAAAAAAAATATGTATACTTAAATAATACTAAGAGAAATGTAACTTAACAAGCAAATGTGAAATGCCTCTGATATAATATTAAAATTAACAATAAAATAATAGTTATACAATATCCAAATAATAACAACAAAATAGTAGTAACATAATTGTGAAATGGTAAAAAATAGTGAAAAAAGAAAAAGATAATAGCAAGAAAATAATTAAACAAACAAAAAACAGTAAAAAAAAGAACAATTTTTTTTTTCATATTTGAGCCTGGCTCGAGCCTTCAAAAAGCCTTACTCGAGGCCCAACTCATTTTCTAAACCAGTCTTATTTTTTTTGCACAAATCTATTTTTTTGAACTTATATTTTTACCAAAACACTCTCACTTTTCGGATGGGCTTTTGACCTGGGTTGGTGGCCTGACTTATTGACAGGTCTATTTATATAGTTTACCTTTGAAGTAAATAAGGTAAATTATAGTAGAGGTCACCTAACTATGATTTTTTTCTTTTTTGGTTAACCAACTATGAAAAGTTACAAAATTGTCACTCAATTATTATTTTTTTGTCAAATTATGCTATTAGACCCTGTACTTTGCGTAAGTTGTGGATTTAGTACTTATACTTTAATTTGATCATTTTTCATCCTTGTACTTTTAGAATTTAAATATTTTAGTCCTAACCAAATGATAACCATTAAATTCATTAAGTTCAGTTATTTTTAAAATTTGATATGTCAAACATATTATCACATGTGTAATGCTATGTCTGTTTGTTGTTTCTCACAAAAAAAAATCAATTAATAGATTTAACGACTGTCGTTTGTATTAAGACTAAAATTTTGAATTTTAAAAAATGTAGCCATTAAGAATGATCCAATTGGTGAGCATGGACTAAATCTATGTCTTTACACATAATACAGGACTAATAACATAGTTTAACCAAACAAATTTAATTGTTACCATTGGGTTAGGACTAAAATCTCAAAAATTGAAAAGACAGGGACTAAAATTTATCAAATTAAAGTGCAAGCACTCAATCCAAAATTTACACAAAGTACAATATCTAATATCAGAATTTGATCTTCTTCTTTTTTTTTCTTTTTTAGTCACCCAGCTATGAAAAGTTACAAAATGGTCATCCAACTATTCAATTTGTCTCTTTTGGTCACTAGATGGCTAATTAATATAATTAGTATACTTTTTTAATTAATAATGGTCAATTATAAATATTTTTAAATGTGTAATTATCACAACTTTTATTAAATTATAATTATTTTTAAATGTTAATTTAATAATATGATGAAAAATAAAGAGTATTCTCGCTAGTTCAAAAGTTTTTCCAAATTTGTGCTTTTATATATATTAATTTCTAATATCACATCTGATTTTACATGTTTAATTTTTAATTATCTTTTAAATATTATATTTATAATTAATTAACATAAAATAACATTTCTTTTTGAATTATTAAATACAATTAAAATATATTAACTTATTAATTCAAATATTATAATATAAAATTTCCAAATCATAGTTAAGGTATTTTTGATATATTCAACATGAAGTATAATTTTATTTTATATAATTAATGCAAAGTAACATTATTCAAAATAATAGCTAATTAATATAATTGACTCTAATAGGTTAATTAAGTGATAATTAATATATTTAAAATTATATTAAAATAATAATTCTATTTTACATCTATAAAATTAACGCTATTTTTTTTTACATCAGAATTTTGTAACTAATAATTTAAATTATAATTAAGGTTTTTTACCCTGATAATATATAATAATAATAATAATAATAATAAATACCAAAATGGTATGTTGCTAAGATTAAGTATCAAAATGGTACATTTAGATGGGTAGAGGGCGTCAGATAGGCGACATTGGTGGTGTAACACCCCTAACCCGTATCTGTCGCCGGAATGAGTTACGAGGTATTACAAGAAAAGACATAGCTTAGGCAATCACAGACATACTCAAACATGTTGTAACACCTCTAACCTGTATCCGCTGCCAGAACAGGGTTTCAGAGCATTACTACCATTTACAGATCACTAAAAAAAATTTAAATACTTACCGATTCAATGCATCATATAAATAAATATATTACCATTCAATCAACAGTTTTGACACTTGTATAAGCATCAAACAGCAGCATTGTTAGTATACTTACACATATCTCATATAAATTCAACATTGATATATCTATTTTCTCGACATATCGCACTTGAGTTTAATAATAGTCTCAACTTACATAATTTCCTTGTATCAGCATATCAAAGATAATCATATATGTACATGTCATGAAACATATCATGCTCTTACCGTTTCTTCATAAGCATATATCATTCATTTCATTATATCAATATTTCATGCTCTATCATTTCCATATATTTTATGTATATTTATTCCGGTAATAGTTTATATCAAACTTAACATAAATTATATTCCATGTACTTATACTTATTTCGTTTATCTATCTTTATAATTATTTCATATAACCATTCGTCATCTGATACATATTACTTGAATATCAATTGTTCAACAGATGTCATAGCGTCTCCCATCCACGGTCTTATTTATCTTTGACATGATGCCATAGTGTCTTTCAACTATGGTCTTACTCATTTTCTGTCATGTTACCATGGTATCTTTCAACCATGGTCTTATTCATTTCATGTCACGCTGCCATGGTATCTTTCAACCATGGTCTTATTTATTTCCCGTCATGTTGCCATGGTATCTTTCAACCATGGTCTTACACGTTTCATATCAGGTGCCATGGTATCTTTCAACCATGGTCTTACACGTTTCATATCAGGCTGCCATGGTATCTTTCAACCATGGTCTTACACATTTCATATCAGGTTGCCATGGTATCTTTCAACCATGGTCTTACACATTTCATATCAGAAAGCACACTCCCGCGAACCTCATCCTTACAGTGGGATTACCAGTCCAGGCTAAATCCCCTGTAATATAAACTCATAGAGTATTGTCGGGATTACCAGTCCAGGCTAAATCCCCTGCAATGACAATTACTCTAATGAGCTTGGATCTGAATTACCAGTCCAGGCTAAATTCAGACCCTAATTCGGATTACCCGTCCGGGCTAAATCCATTTACACGTATTCTTCGGGAGGGCTATATCAGGATAGGATCACCCGTTCGGGCTAGATCCTTTTTACCGTCAATTCCTTTTCAGAGATCCATCGAATTTTCCTTTCATTCAACCAGGATTTATTTTCAATTTATATCGAGTATTATCAATATTTTATCAAATATCATGAATTGAACATTCAAATCATATTTTCATCACATAATCACATATTTCAAGTATTTAAAATACAATTCAAGTTACACAAACTTACCTCATTGCTTGTTTGTGTTTATAATTTTATTAATCCGATATCTTTTCTTTTCCACGATCAAGTCTCATATTTGAGTCGTCCGGATCTTTATAAATAAATTTGATCATCATTTTCATTCATTTCATATTCTAATGCATTTAATTAATGCTCTAGGTAAAATTATCATTTTGCCCCTAACTTTTAATTAATGAAGATTTCATCCTTAGGGTCAGGAAAATAAAATTCTTGCAATTTAATCCTTATTTCCAGCTATTATTCTCATATATATATTGATAATAGTCCATGAATTCTATAAAATATCAGAATTTTCCATAATTTCAACACTTTTCAATTTAATCCCTAAAACATGTTTTCCCCCGATCTTGAACTAAATTAATAATTTCATTCAATTTTGTAATTTAAATAATAAAATAATCCATTTCATGCAATTTGGTCATTTCTGATATTTTTACAAAATTGCCCATAAAGTTTTATTTTTATTCAATTTAGTCCCTGAGCCTAAAATATGCAAATTAGCCATGCTAGATGAATATTCATACATATTTTTCCTCCTCCTCCTCTCCATTCCACATCCTTAATGTAGATAACACACTTGTAAGTAACATTATCCATAATTTTTATTATTTACTTTTATGAATATTCAAGCTGTCCATCTATGTCATAGTCACTAAATTATTTATATCTGGAGCTCTAGAACTCTAAATTAAGATCCGATAATTTTCCCTGAAACTATACTCATATATATTATTACCATAAAATTTTTAGAATTTTTGATTCAATCAATAAGTACATTTTATTCTTTAAAATTACCCCTATTCTGCTGTCTGACAGTTGTGACCCTTCTTTACTAAAAATTAATTATCTTCTCATACAGAATTCGAATGATGTTCCCGTTTATTTATATTGAAACTAGACTCATTAAATATTATAAAAATATAAATTTAAGCCCATAATTATAATTATACAATTTTTTATGATTTTTCAAAGTCAGAACAGAGGAACCCGAAATCATTCTGATGTTGTCTCAAAAAATTTATTATATCTCATGATTTACAAATCTATTGCTTACACCGTTTCTTCTATGAGAAACTAGACTCAATGAGATTTAATTTCATATTTCTTTCATCTTCTAATTCGATTTATACAATTTATGGTGATTTTTCAAAGTTAGTCTACCGCTGCTGTCCAATACTGTTTTAGTACAAGATATTAATTACCATGTTATAACATCCTTATTTTCTTTTTCTACACCATTTCTCATCACTTTCTCTTATTTTCTCTTCACTAACATATCAAGAACATAAGACCTTATGTAAGAAAACTCTACTATAACATTATTTCCATGTTTTATCAATAATAACAAACTTAAAAACATATTGAAATCTTGATATACTTACCTTGTTCTATTGATACTAATCTTTAACTTGATTTTCTCTCTCCTCCAGCTTCTATTTCTTGAATCCAACTTGATATTCTAACTCCCCATGGCCTCCTTAACATTTCTCTCTCTTAGTAGCAATGGAAATTCTTTTGATTTCTAGGTAGAAATGGTGAATTTTTTGTGGAAGGACCAAATTGTAAAGAAAAGAAAATTTCTTTCTTTTCCTTCTCTTCTAACGTTGGCTGCATGCATGGAAAGATGATGAAAATTCTTCATCTTTCCTTCCTTTTATACTAAATAATTAATAATAAAATAATAATAAAATATCTCATTAAAATAATATATATCTAATTAAATAATCATAAAATATCATCAACATCATCATTACTTTCTAGATTTCTCTCTCTTCCAATTGACCATTTTGCCCTTTATTATCTTTTAAAATTCCATCCTTGAGTCATAATTTAATTTTGGTAAAATTGCAATTTAGTCCCTCATAGTTCTTCACCTATTCAATTTGGTCCTAATTCATCCATTTTCCTTAGTTTCTAGATCATTCCACTCTTAAAATATTTACACTATTGGTCCTTCAACTTTTTCATATTTACACTTTAACCCCTTAAATTTTGAGTATTTACTCTAGTACAACAAAACTTTTCTCACTTTTACAATTTAGTCCTTTCTTGAATTAATATATCATAATATACTTCTTAATATTGACATAACTCAAAATTTCCCTTTATGTCACTTTATTTCCTTATTTTACTATATCAAGGATAATATCTTACTGTAAAAATTTTCAGGGTATTACACATGTAATTCAAAATCAAATCTATTATAAACTTAATTAATCAATCTAATCTTTTTACTAAACAATTTATATAATAGTAAATGACTTGTTTTTAATATGAAATCATAAACAAATAATGTCAACTATATCATTTTGTCACAAATCATATGCACGTATCAAAGTCTTTATAAAATAACTTAAATCAATTATTATAAGCATGAAATATCAAAGAGTACATTAGCCGATTACCAAATGCTTTCCTAAACAAAGGCATTTCATTACTAAACCAAGAACAAATACAATA
Source organism: Gossypium hirsutum (assembly GCF_007990345.1). NCBI lineage: Eukaryota > Viridiplantae > Streptophyta > Magnoliopsida > Malvales > Malvaceae > Gossypium > Gossypium hirsutum. Next base: position 30,007,940 of record NC_053428.1, read on the forward strand.
CAAATTATTCAATCAAGGATTTCATGCATGAAAATTTTAAAGCATACATATTCGAATTACATACCATGCTTACCCTAATTCATTTAACAAGTAAATTTTTAATTACAAGAAATGTTAAATTTTCCATTTCAAACATAAATAATCTACTATTCTTATGATCATTTTATAAGGCTTTAAACAAAAATGAACATGCCTAATACATGGGTTTCATTAAATGACCATTTCTTTAAGCAAACCGAATCATCAATCAATATGTAAGTTTTTAACCACACTAAGTGATACACATTTTTAAACATATCAAATCATGTACACTTATAAGTCTAATTCACACCTCAAATATCAAATATATATAAACATCATTCAAGACAAACAATATTTATACCACCTCTCATGATCAATTTTGCAAACCATTCACCTTTCACCAACTACTACAAGCAATAATCACATCTAACTATACACATATATATTTCATAACCGAATATGCCAAACGCATCCAAAACAGCCAAACATACTGATGACCGATTTCTTCATACCTCATGCAACATCATTAACTAATTTCAATATACAATATATAACACATTTTATGTTCATTCATGTCACATAGCATATTAATCAAAATAGATTCAAACCATAATTATACCAAAACCGAATTCAAGCATTTAAATAAGCCATTTTCGAATGGCTTTTATACAAAACCAAGGTTCATCATATCAAAACACAATTCAGCCTATACATGCCATAATTCAAGTTCTATTATTTAAATACATTAGATGTAGATAATGTGGTGAACTTTGCTAACGATCCGTCGTAATTTGAATCCAAAATCTCGGGTATCGATGAACAATATTAATCGATTATTCGACTATTTTGGTCTTCCCCTGATTCAAATCTTATTTTCTCTTTTCTTGATCTAAATTGACATAAATTAAACTTGTTTAATCAAATTTTCAATCAAATTCATTCAAAAACACATAAATGGACAAATTGCACTTTTGCCCTAGACATTTTACACTTTTAGCAATTTAATCCAAAATTCACAAAACACAAAACAAGCATAATTTGCCTATGCCATGCTTAGGCCGAATACTCCCCATACACATACAAGTCCTCACATTTCATTTATTTCACAATTTAGTCCCTTAATTAAACACTTTGCAATTTAACCCTATTTACTCAATTTCATCAAAATTTCAATACAAAAACTTGTTAATCCTTCACATAACTTTTATTTAGCATCATCAAACATAAAATTCACCAAGCTATCAACAATGGTAAAACTGAAAATATACATCAAAATCAGAAATTAAAGCATGGGTCGGATAGTACTCAAAGCAACAATCTTAAAAACGTAAAAATTTTCAAAAATCGAAACAAAACATCTAGCCAAAACTCTTGCCGAAACCTATATAGATGTTTTTCTTTTATTTCTTTGATATATTAGGCCAAACTAAGATGATAATGACATTATTTTATGTTTTATTTTAACATATAATAACATTTAATCTAATTACCTAATTAACCTTTGTTAAAATTTTATAATATTATTTATTCCATGTCCATTGCCGTCCATTTAGCTTAATAGTGGCCCAATTACAACATAAAATATTCATATTATAAAGACATTAACAATTCAGTCCTCACACATTAAACTATCAAGTTTTCATTTTACGCGATTAAGCCCTTTTTTTTAAATCGGGCATCCAAACGATAAAATTTTAAAACAAAAATTTAGCACACACATATTCACACATTATAAACACCAAAAATATTTTTGAAAAATATTTTTCTAACTCGGATTCGTGGTCCCAAAGCCACCGTTCCGATTAGGGTCTAAATCGAGCTGTCACAGGTGGTGCCTATCTGATAGGCAGCACACCCAATGTATTTCCCCCCTCCACTCCCCCATCCGACTCATATCAGTTTATGTTTTTAAATTTCTTTTTAGGGTTTTAAGGTTAGGGTTTTACTAAAATAATTTAGGTTTTTGTTAAAATAATTTAGGGCTAAGAGTTTTAGTGATTTTTAAAAGAAAGTAGGAGAGGGAATGAGGTGGAAGAAAGAAAAAAATTGCTATCGAAACCATTTTTGGATTTAAAAACGGGGATCGACTTTTGAAAACAAAACGTGGAGCTGCCAGCAATCTTTTGTTTAGGTGTGATTGGTTCACCTGATAAAACATTTTATTCCATTTAAATCAATTTTGGCCTACGTAAATTTGAGAAAACAGGTTCGGGAGCCGATTACGTATGAGGAAGGATTAGCACCCTCACTATGCCCAAAATTGGTACCAAGTTGATTAAGTGCTATTCTTATGTCTGAGATTTGAAAATATTTTTGAAATATGGTTCCTTTGAAAACATTTGAATAGCTCAAGTTGGTCGTCAAAATTCTCTTGTTTCAAAGGAATGCAGCATCATATCCAACATGATAGGACACGATCCTTTATTCCCTCGAGAACTCGATAAATTTTGATTTCCAAAAATTCATACATTGAAAATTACAACAGGATGTCCAATTATTTAGTCTAACGGATAACCGAAACCCAGCACGGTAGAGCACGATTCCTCAAACTTCCAAACATTGAACATTGCCTTGTTTTAGAATTTAAAGAATACGAATGAAATTCTAAAGGAATATTTGATTATTTTGAACAAACGAGAAATCGAAACCCAGCACGATAGGGCACGATTCCCCGAATTTCCAAGCATCAAACATCGCCTTGTTTTAGAATTTAGAAAAACACGAGTAAAATTCTAAATGAAGGTTCGATTATTTTGAGCAAACAGGAAATCGAAACCCAGCACGGTTAGGCACGATTTCTCGAATTTCTAAACATCAAACATTGCCTTCGTTTTAAGGAATTTTTAAACGAGTGATTATAAAACCAGCTTGAAATGCATTAATTTGACTTGAAATAAAATAGAATAATTAGTTTTAAAGAGTTGAAAAGTATAAAGTGATATTTGTAAACCAAAAAGGAAAAATAAAAACATGCATGTATGAAATACTATGACGGGTGAATGAGTTCATTTAATCAACTAACGAAATAAACGATTAAATTCAACCAATCTAAAAAAACACTATCAATTTCCTAAGCATGAATGAAGAATAACCAATATAATAGTAATATAAGACGAAAATAATATACAACAATAATGTACGCAGTCTAATACAACACAATCAAATGCAAAATATGCGAAACAAAAATGAAAGTTAAAAAATATGTATAAGACAAATTTAAAAGGATGAACACATAATATATTATAAATGAATTGTTGAATTTGAAGTTATTTGTAAAAGCAAACTAATGATATTTAAAATGTGTGTTATAGAATGAAAACTTTTAAATCAAATAATATATGTATGTAAAATATTTATTAAAATACACTCAACAAAGAATTTGATAATATGTAGAATGTGAAAGTATGGCAAGGATACATAATAAGATATAATTTTAAGAAATATACATAATAGGTTCACAAAACCTATATATATAAATAGATTTGGGAATTATTAGTGGTAAAAATTTGCATGAAATTAATAATGTATATAAGACTAAATTAATTTTCCATAAGTCATATATGTAACAGATTTAAAAAACATAATTACGTATATAATAAAAACTACATGTATAAACACACGAATTTGGTGATGTATAGGTCAAATATAAATACCAATATATATACGTATAATGACAATGAAAAAAAAACATAAGACATGTGAGATTTTTCATTAAATAACATCAATACATATTATGTAAATAAATTTAAAAGAAATTATATATGCAAAATAAAATAAGATTAATAATATACATAGAATGAGATTAGCTTTATCATGAATTATATGTATATACTAAGGTATGAAAACATTTATAAAAAAAAAACATTATACATAATTAAAACGATATGATAAATAAAAATTTTTCTAACAATGATGACTTTTATAAAAAAGCAATATAACCATTAAAAAACTTAACATAAAAGTAAATAAACAAGAAATAAAAAGTAATAAACACTTAAAAATGCCAGAAAAACTTAAATAAACTAAAATTAAAATGAAAGGGGAAATTTAAAAATGATATAAACTTTCGAAATTAAAATGAGGACCGACGCGCAATGCTTGCAAATACATAGGGACTGAAACTGGAAATAATCCAAGCCCCAAAATACTACGTTAAGACACGGGTCCATCTGCAAACATGTGCAAATTACAGGGACAAATTTTAAAAATGAAACAGATCCCATTGGACGCGATTGAGTGCTTGTGCGAAAGGGGAGGACCTAACTTGCAATTAACCCTCTGAGGCCAAACACGAGGACCTCATCCGAACACGGGCCGGCTCATCGGGTCTTAGCTCCTAAACGGTGCCGTTTTGAGGCCATTGGAGCTGGCCTAAAACGACGTCGTCTGGTATTCTTTACAAAAACAAAAAAATAAACCCTAAAAGCCATCTGGTCATTAGGGAAAATCAAAACAGAAAAGATCTAAGTTTCCTATCCCCTTCAATCGGCCGAATTCGTCGGTTCCTTGCCCTCAACCGCCAATTCGCCACCGTAGTTGGCAGATAGCGTCAAATGAAGGCCGAACCCGATCCTATTGGAGGCTCTATCTCTCTAATCCCCCTTTTAGCTTCGATTACAACGAAGCAAATGAGGAATCGGAGGCGTTCTTCCAAAAAGATAAGTCCCTTTTTTTTGTTTATATTTCTATACGAGAGAACTATATGGAGGGATAAAAAGAAAAAAAGAAATGAATCGAAAACCTAAAGTAAATCTGAAATGACCTTTTTTCTTTTCTTCTATTTTTTTTTTTGTATTTCAATCTCAATATCTGTGTAAAAAAACAATTCGTTTTCTGTTTGGGCTTTATAGCCGAAAATACAATTGATTTCCTCTATGCTATTGTCTATGCTTTTCTTGTTTTTGCTTCGTTTCTGCTCTATTTTGCCTTTTTGCTCTGTTGTCCTCTTTTGTTTTCCTTTTTGCTCTATTTTGCAAGTACTCGAAGGTCAACGGGCTGTAGATGGCTATTTTGGTGCAACGGGACAATGGGGAGCCGAACCTCGGGCGTCGAATGCGCTGCTGAAGCACGTAGGCAGCAGAAGGGAGGCACAGTGCTGAGGCTAGCTAGGGTTTCGGCTAGTTAAGACCCAGTTTGGACACTAGGCCTATTGGGCCGATTGGGTTAGGGGTTTAGGGTCTGTTTGTAAAATGGGTCAGATTTGGGCTTTGTATTTGGGCTTTATGTAAAATGGACTGTCTTTATTATTTTTTTATATTTTTTGGTTTTTGTTTAAACGGGCTGGGAAAAATTGGGCCCATACAATTGCCATTTGCGCAAAAAATAAAAATTGTTGAGCTATTCTTTGAAAAAAATCGAAAAAATAAGGACAAAAAATTAAAGATAGGAAATCATGACTGACCGGTCACATCACGTCAGCTGCACCAGTGGTGTTAGTGATGTGACAAGTCAATATTTTTTAGCCTATTGCAATTTTTTAAAAAAAATCAAAATTTTAGAGTTTCCCATCCACAGTTCTAGTATAAAAGTGGTGGGTTTATAATGGCCTAAATTCAAAGTTATCGGAATAGTGGTTTCATAACCACAAATCTGATTTAAAGAGAAATTTATTTCAATATTTTTGCATGAAAATTGATATGATAAGAAAATCGTATGAAAATATTGATAGAAAAATTTTACCGATTTAGTGGTTAGTTAGAAAAAGAAATTATTGAAGAAATTGGGTAAAAACAAGATATCGGGACCTCTATCTTGTAAAACCGAGTCGAAAATAATTTTATAAATATTTATGAAATGTTATTAGTGTGGTATTAAAATTTCGTTAGGAAATTTTAATGTTTGGGTAGTCAATTAAATGAAAAAGACTAAATTGTAATAGGTGTAAAAGTTGCTAGAATGATTAAATAGCTTAAGAGTCTAATGAGAAAGGATTTAAAAGACAATTAGGCCCAAAAGTTATTTGGGCTGGACGGCAAGGGTATGAAATCAGCAGAAAAATTGATAAATTAAGGGTAAAATTGGAATATTGCAAAATTAACTAAATAAAGCTAGGACTAAATAGGAAATATTTAGATTTCTCTTCATTTCTCTTCAATTCCAGCAGCTAAAAATGCCATAGGAGGGTTCTCTAAGCTGGTATTTCATAATTTTTGCACCAAGTGAGTTAATCCTTGCCTTTTTCTTGTAATTTTTGTGTTTCTAAGACTTTTGCAACTAGGTCCTACTATTAAATTCATTAGTGTTTGATTTCATGGATGAAATTGAAAGTTACCATGATTTAGTTCTGTAATTTTATGATGAAATAGAATGAAATTAAAGCTTTAATTTGTTTATGAGATGATTTTATTAGGTAATTTCAATAGAAATTGATTTTTAGGACCTAATTGTGAAAATGCTTGGAATTAAAGTCTATTGCTGAAATTATTATTCCTAAAGGTTGTAAACTAGTTTAAGGTGATAGAATAAAGTGTTAATTGAGAAAAATCATCTCAATTGAGAGGCTAATTGAGTAGGGATGAAATTGTTATTTATTAAAAGCTTAGGGGAAAAATGGTAATAAACAGCTTGCACAAAAACAGTTTGGACAGCAGCAGTAGACTAACTTTGAAAAATCACCATAAATTGTAGAAATCGAATTAGAAGATGAAAAAAATATGGAATTAAATATTATTGAGTCTAGTTTCTCATAGAAGAAATATTGTAAGCAATGGATTTGTAAATTTTGAGATATAATGAATTTTTTGAGACAATGTCAGAATGAATTCGGGTTCCCCTATTCTGACTTTGAAAAATCATAAAAAATTGAAGAAAAACAATTAGGGGCTTAAATTTATATGTATAGAATCCTGAATGAGTCTATTTTCAAGATAAATAAATGGTAACATCATGAAAATTCTGTATGAAGAGATAATTAATTTTTAGTGAAGAAGAGTCAGAACTGTTGGACAGCAGAACATGGGTGACTTTAAAGAATAAACTGTACTGATTGGAAAAACCAAAAATTCTAAAAATTTTATGGTAAGAATATATATGAGTCTAGTTTCATGGAAAATTATCGGATCCTAATTTGAATTTCTGTAGCTCAAGATAAAAATAATTTAGTGACTATGACTCAAGTAGACAGCTTTGAATGAACTATAAATAATAGTTGAATTATAGAGAATGTTGCATATGAACATGAAATATATTAAATTGATAATTAAATTTATTTATTTAGATCCAGAAGATCCAAATACGAAGCTAGATCGAGGAAAGGAAAAAGTTTGGGATTAGTAGATTTTTTTTGTTTACAACAAGTATCAAGGTAAGTTCATGTAACTTGAATTATATTCTTAAATGCTTGAAATGCATGTTTTTTATATGAATATGATTTGAATGTTCATTATATGAAAATTGATGAAACATTGATATATTTGATAAAATGGGAAGAAATCCCGGTTGAATGAAAGGAAAATTCGATGAATCTCTGAAAAGGAATTGACGGTAAAAAGAATCTAGCCCGGACGGGTGATCCTATCCTGATATAGCCCTCCCGAAGAATATGTGTAAAATGGATTTAGCCCGGATGGGTAATCCGAATTAGGGTCTGAATTTAGCCTGGACTGGTAATTCAGATCCAAGCTCATTAGAGTAATTGTCGTTGCAGGGGATTTAGCCTGGACTGGTAATCCCGACAATACTCTATGAGTTTATATTGCAGGGGATTTAGCCTGGACTGGTAATCCTGCTGCAAGGTTGAGGTTCGCGGGAGTGTGCTCTCTGAAATGGAAATGTGTGCACATGAATATGAATTGACGGACCCGGAATTGTACACTAAAATTGTACCTTTGAAAATCCATCGAAATTCCGATAAATTCAACGGGATAAATATGGAAAATAATAAGGGAATGAAAATCATGGTATTGATGAGTACATCAATCATGGTATATATTATTGGTACATGGAAATTATTGTACTAACTTGAATGTTGAGTTTGTGCATATTAGGGTAATATGCATTGAATGAATATAGGAATGTTTATTGTATTGTATTGAAAATATTAGGTAAGTATAATTCTTGTTACATGAGCTTACTAAGCACAAAGTGCTTACCCCGTTTCCTTTTCCTATGTTTTGTAGTGTTAAGAGCTCGGAGATCGGATTTGGTCGGAGACACATCAAACTATCAACCTCAGGACTTCGGTATATAAAGAAACTTTATTTTGGAGATTAATGGCATGTATAAGCTAATAAAGTAAATGATTCTATGAAATGAATGTAAGGTCAACCAATGGTATGGCTAACAAATCTTGGTTTTGTTATGTGATAAGGTTATCTTAGAAAAATACATGAATCTATCTTGAAAATATGTTGAATTGGATTGGTTGATTTGGATTGGTCTCGATATAATATTGCAGGGAAGGTTAGACATCTGTAAAGGGATTATATTAAGTTTTCCTAAAAAAAAAGATTAATTCGTAAACTCCGGTAATACCTCGTACCCTATTCCCGCAATAAATACGGGTAGGGGGTATTACAGGGTTTTTGGTTTGGTCTTCGCATGCTTAGAAGAAATAGTTAGTAGATTGCAATGTTTTTTTTTTAATTTATTAGTTTGTTAGGTTGGTTTTAGTTGGTGTTATCTGAAATTCGAAGTTAATACAATTAATACGGAAATAGGACTTCTTCTGCTTCTAATTGTTGATTCAATGCAATAACAAGATTTTTTTGTTACAACAAGCCAGATCGCAGAATCATAGAAATAATGAGTTATTTGAGTTGAAATAAAAAAAATGAGCCTAGCCAGGTATTGATTAGGCCGGTCCGTAGAAATTAGAAATTAATAATAATAAAAGAAAAAACATTGTAATCTACTAACTATTTCTTTTAAGCATGCGGGGACCAAACTAAAAGCCCACCCCCCTTTATACTAGAACAGTGGAAGGGAAGGCTCCAAAAATTCGATTTTTTTAAAAACTGCAACAAGCTAAAAAATATTGACTTGTCACATCGCTGACACCGTTGACGTAGTTGTCGTGATGTGACCGGTCAATCATGATTTCCCATCTTTAATTTTTGGTTCTTATTTTTCTGATTTTTTCAAAGAATAGCTCAACAATTTTTTTGTGCGTAAATGACCTTTTTTTTCTTTCTTCCACCCCACTCCCTCTCCCACTTTCTTTTAAAAATCACTAAAACTCTTAACCCTAAATCTTAATTTTTTTTAAAAAATCACTAAAACTCTTAACCCTAAATTATTTTAATAAAAACTTAAATTATTTTAGCAAAATCTTAACCTTATAAACCCTAAAAGGAAATTTAAAAACATAAATTGGTATGAGCGGATGGGGGGAGCGGGGGAAAAATATACTAGGTGTGTCGCCTATCAGATGGGCATAACCAGTGTCGCCTATCTGACACCGTCCACTGGTGCTGCTTATCTGACACCCTTCACCCATCTAAATATATCATTACTATTTTGGTATTTTATTTTATTTTTATATTATTAGGGTAAAAAACCCTTATAATGATTACAATATTTTTAAATTAGTAATTGTATATTAAATTATGATGTTTTTAAATGTATAATAATTATCACTTAAGTTATTATTATTTTTAAATATATAATAACCACAATTTCAATTTCCCTTTTTTTTATTTTAAAAGGTAAATGTAATAATATAATGAAGAATGCAAAATATTCTTGTACTTAATTAAATTTTTATGAATATAAAATAATTTTTAATTAATTGAGTTTTAATTTAGGCTAAAAAATGAATAAATTTGTTTTTTTTTTTTTTGGTTAAAGAAGGCTTCATAACCCGACATAAGTTGATGGGAATTTCAAAATCCAGACATGCTGTTCTCAGACAATTACATCAATCAAGTGTAATAAAACGTACCCCTCTCTCCCCCAACTCGTACCTTTACACGTTTCTCCCTGCTTTAATCAATAGTAAATCCCAGTGAGTCAACTCAGCCCCACCATTGATGCACTGCAACACCTTCATCCCTCAGCTTCCCATACAAAGCCAAGCATTCCCAGTAAGCCCTTCTACTCATATTCTTCCTTCCCCCATGTTTCCGAGGTTTACATTCCAAGAACAATTCATCAACCAACCTAATTGCTTTCGTTTTCACCATATCTTCCACCACCTCAGCCTCCGCTTTCATCACCACATACTCCGTCTCCTTCACGTTCTTCCTCAGCCAGTTCGACATCCCTGTCTCTGCCGCGGTCGCCACAGAATCTTTCCTCGATGACTCCTTCGTCAGCGTCTCAATCTTGTATATATCAAACTTGAGGTTCCTCGTCGGGTAATTCTTCGCAAACCAGTTGGTCCCACTGCCACCTTCTGTCTCCGGTAATCCCACGTCGATGAAAACCCTCCGAGGGTAGCTTTCGAGTGTGTCGCCGAGCAAATCAGGCAAGTATTTGGTTCGTTTCATGAATCTTTTCGACCTCCTCGAAGTCGATCTTGGTGGTTCGAGAAGAACATCTTCGAGGTTCTTCAATGCTTGTCTCCTTGCCTCGGATGTGAACCCAAATAATTGCCTTTGAATGCCGTTAGAGCTTGTTCTAGCAATTTTTTTCATTACTAAAACATTGGATTTGAATTTCCTGAAGTAAACAATCCTGTAATTGTTCAACTTCTCAAACGAATACGAAGGTCGTTCACTTATCTGAACGGCGACGAACCCACCGACTTTAAGTGTTCGATCAATGAACTCAAAGGCTGACGTGAAGTTTTGAGTGCAAATGAAGTCCAAAGATTCGTTAGGGAAAAATCTTTGACGTTCCAAATCTGTGGCGGAACTGAATTCCATATCAGATTTTCTCGAGAACAGAGAAGATTTAATGGCTTGTTCATCATCATTGCTCAACATTAATCCTTTGTCGCCTTGCTTCAATATGCCTTCCCTGTTTAAATCATGAAACAGAAATGGCAAAAGCTCGGGGTTGATGGGTTGGGGATCCGAAGTGAAATATTCAGGTTTGTTTGAAGTACCAATGGAGGTAGATCCAGTTCCCGACCAAGTAAGTAAAACAATGGTGGCGAAAACCAAAATCGCCATTAAACGAGCTAAAAGTTTTAAAAACCAAGAATTAACGGAAAAGTTAATGACACCACCACCATAACGAAACATAAGGGCCTCCATTGAGGACATTCTTGATTAGAAAAAAAGAAAAGAAAAGAAGTGTTATAATAAAAAATAAAGAATTTAAATCACTATATATTGATCTCAAAAGGGGTTCAATTCAAAAGGGTAGTAAATTGAAAAAAAGAAAAGAAAAAGAAAAAAGGAAAATATATGAATAACAGCAGAAAATTAGGGTTTAACAACGTAAAGAGAGACGAGAGGGACGAGAAAAGCATTAAGAAAGAGGGCAAGTAGTTTATCGAGTGCAAAATCGAGCGGCGGTGTGATTCCCACCCACGAGAGCGAGACGGGGAGATTGAAACCTTAAACAAAGTAAAAGCAGTTGGCTTAAGCGTTGAACCTCCATCAACGTCCAACCTTTTTCTTCCACTTCTTGAATGGATTGCATGCATCAAAAAGGACCCCAAATAAACAACTTTAAGTGTGAAATTTTCAACAAAAACTTCCACATCTTGATTCTCAAGGAAACATATGAAAAAGGGAAATGGAGAAAGAGAGAGAGAGAAGATGGTTTTTTTTTTTAAATGTATATATTGCTTTTTCCTTCTTCTTCTTCCTACTCTCTTTTTCCCTTTTCCCTTTTCTTTTGATTTGCTGAAAATTGGGTCGATTAAACAGAGGTAAGAAAGTGGAATTTATGGAAGAAATGTTTGAAAGGAAAAGAAAGTTTTTTACGTTGTTGTTATGGAAAAATTGATAAAAATGGATGGTTTTTCACGAGAAATAAGTTTAACCATTGTTAACTAGCATTATCAGCAGCTGTTTTGAAGATGCAATGATTGATACAAAACATTAAAACTAATTTAAAACGAAAGAGAAATTAAATAAAATAATGAACTGGCTTCGTTTCTTTTTTACATACATATAAGAGTTTTTATCATTAGTAGAAAAAATACAGTAATAAATATATTTATTAAAATTTTATATAAAAATGGTTTGATTAAATTACTTTTTTATTTTTATTTTTTGTGAACTTAGTTTTTATTTGTTAAATTTGACTCTTAATCTTTTAAAAAAAATGGAATTTAGTTATTAATTTTTTAAAAGAAGTTGAATTGTTATTTTCTAACGAAAATATTAACTAAAACATTGAGTTTTTAAACATGGCAGTATTAAAATCCACATGTACTTTATGCTTATTTTTTATTTTTTTGAATATTTTGTATAAATTTTAAATTATTTGTTATTGTGATATATAAGACAAATAGTGTTATGTCAATATGAAGTACACGTTATTTGCAACTTGGTTTGTCACTCCAACATCGTAAAAGAATTAATATTTTAGTCAACATTTTCATTTAAAAATATGATTTGCATCTTTTTTAAAGGTTAATGATAAATTTTAACTAAAAAAAGAACCAAATTGACAAAAGATGTAATTGTTGAGAGTAAAATTTATTATTATGCTTATAAAAACCAAATGAATATGGTAAAGTTAAATGTTTAAAATTCCACTACGTCAAAAATGCCCTAATACGACAGTTATGGGGCAACACTTTCCTAAGTGTTGGGATAGACTGGCCAAAATACGCTTTAGCCAACTCTTTCATAAGTGTTGGGATATGCAAGCCTAAAGCAACGCTTTAATAAGAGTTGGCAAAAGTATAGTCCTAAGATGACACTTTTGGGGCAAGTGTAGGGATAGACTGGGATTTAGCCAATCTTTGTATAAGGGTTGGGAGATGCATGCCTAAAGCAACGTTTAAATAAGAGTTGCCTTTGTGTAGTCCTAAGACGACACTTTTGTGGTGACATTTTCCTAAGGGTTGATATATGTATGCCTAAAGCAATGCTTGAATAAGAGTTGGTTTTTGTGTAGTCCTAAGACGACACTTTTGTGACGACATTTCCTAAGTGTTGGGATAGACTATGTTTTGGCCAACTCTTTGTATAAGGGTTAGGATATGTATGCCTAAGGCAACGCTTGAATAAGAGTTGGCTTCTGTGTAGTCCTAAGAAGACACTTTTGCGGTGACACTTCCCTAAGTGTTGGGATAGACTATGCTTTGGCCAACTCTTTGTATAAGGGTTGGGATATGTATGCCTAAGGCAATGCTTGAATAAGAGTTGGCTTTTGTGTTGTCTTAAGACGACACTTTTGTGGCGACACTTTCCTAAGTGTTGGTATAGACTATGCTTTGGCCAACTCTTTGTATAAGGGTTGGGATATGTATGCCTAAGGCAATGCTTGAATAAGAGTTGGCTTTTGTCTAGTCCTAAGGCGACACTTTTCTAAGTGTTGGGATAGACTACGTTTTGGCCAACTCTTTGTATAAGGGTTGGGATATGTATGCCTAAGACAACGCTTGAATAAGAGTTGGCTTTTGTCTAGTCCTAAGACGACAGTTTTGGGGCGACACTTTCCTAAGTGTTGGGATACACTTGTCAGCATATGCTCTGGCCAACTCTTTGTATAAAGATGTAACGTCCCAAATTTCCTTAATTCCGGCTTTTTTTGAATGTGTAGCACCAAAAATTTGGGTTTAAAATATGAATATATATTCTTAAAATTTTACATCATCAGTTTGTGAATAATTATATATATTCAAATTAAAAAGTAACTTAATAGCTTCGAGTGTGAATAAGGTTTTTAATAAAAATGCCACAAAAAATCAATTTAGTTTAGGGTTTAAGGTTTAGTGCTTAAAGATTATGGTTTAGGGATTATAGTTTATATAGTTTACGGTTTTAGGGTTTTATGTTTACGGGTTTGGGGTTTATGATTTTAGGGTTTTATGATTATGGATTTGGGGTTTTGTGATTATGGGTTTGCGATTAATCTTAGATTTTTTTAATATGAATTGTATTGCGATATAAGTTTAACTTTAAGGTTTCGGTGTTAGCTTCTATAGTTATGACCACGATTTAGGGTTTTATGGTTTGTGGTTTAGGAGTTTAAGGTCTATTATTTTAGGGTTTAAGATTTTATGGTCTTGAGGTTTATGGTTTGTGGTTTAAGGCTTATGGTTTTAGGGTTTTGATAAAAACGTCATAGAAAATCATTTTATTTTAAATTAAACGGCGCCGTTTTGCTCTCACCCATCATCCAAGTGTCCATCATGTATTCTTTTCGACACGTAGACAAAATTTGAAAGTAAAAACGTAAAAAAAATATATGTTAAAAATGAAAAAACTAAAAATACTATTATTTAAAATAATTTTAAAGTTTTTTTGGTATATGACTGATTGTTTTTTAATTTATATATTAAATAATTTCTTATATAATTGTAAAAGAGATAATATTAATTTTAATATATTAAAATTATCATTATAGTTTAAATTATTTAAGAGATAATAGATAAACTTTATATATATTAAAATTAAAAAAATTACAAACTCATGTATCTCTAGAGAAACAAAATTAATTAAGAATGTATGCATACTTTACCCGGATAAAATATGTATTAGCAGATTCACTAATAATACATACTTTGCATACTTTACCCGGATAAAGTATGTATTAGCAGATTCACTAATAATGCATACTTTACCCGGGTAAAGTATGCATTATTTATTTGATTTCCATCATGTATCTCTATCAAAATAATTAAACCTTTCAAATATGGAAACAATTAAGAAGAAAATTGGATTGACAAAAATCATTTTATTTTAATAAAAATGGCGCTATTTTAAAATTTTTCCCCTAAAAATTTCCTCTCAAACCTGAAATCCCTTCTTTTTCCCAAAATCAATTCCCCTTACCCCCCGAAATCCCACCACGGTTTTCTTCCCTTTTCCTATTCTCTATTTTACTTAACCTTGCTTTTATCTTGTTTCTTAAAAGGTTGGCGTCCCACTTCCCACTAACGCGTAGGAAATCAGCTTCTTGCTTTGAATTTTAAACCCTAAGCTAATCCTCACTTCCACTTCTGCATTCCAATTGTTGCTCTTCTTTTCTACGAGTCAAGTTGTCTGCTGTTCCTTTCACTTAAGGTAAGTTCTTTTACTGTTTCTGGTATTTGTAGATCTGTTGTTGTTTTTTGGGTCTTAAATCAAAGTGTTTATGTGATCTGACATATCTTGAGTTGTAGACATAATTAATAATTTGGTCGAAGAACAAAACAGACAATTCTACATTCATGTTTTTGTTTGGGATTTATTAACAGTTTAAACTTTGAACACCCGACCCTATGCCTTCTGTTTTTATTGATTAATGCTTTTATAGCTCAGTTAAGCCTGCAACTGTAACAAGGCAAACGATCTTCTTTTGTTGCTTCTCTTTTATTGTTACCATCCAAATTTTAATTATATGTTGTAGATCTTGCTGATTCTAATTGTTAGTTCGTCTGAAACATTTTTATTTTTAAGTATGCGTAAACTTTAAGTAAATATTGCTTTCATCTTTCAGTTCAATTGAGCAATGTTGCTTTGAGTATGCATTTTCAGTGAACCGTATCCCTGACTACTAATATAATTATTGTCTATTGACTACAGCAACGAATATGTGGTCCCATCGCCGCTCTTACATTCAATTTTATGGTTGCTGTTGGTATTATTTTCATGAATAAATGGTTTGTTGCCAAAATTTCTTGATATATAAAGAAACTATTTGTTGTAATCTTATATATTGTATTGTGAGATGGTATACTCTTTGTGTTTTTAAGTTCTTAAAAATGTAGGATTCCATTTTCCTGTGTTTCTGACTTTTATTCACTATGCTATAAGTTGAGCATTGATGGCTATTTTGAATTCTTTTACTCTTTTTCCTGCATCTCCACCCTCAAAATCAACCCCTTTGGCTTTGTTTACTCTTGGTGTTGTTTTATCTTTATCTACTAGTCTTGCTAATGTTAGCTTGAAATACAACAGGTTAGATTGTTAAATCTGTTTAAATGATATCTGACCAATGTCTCCTAGAGGACATTTTGATTTGACTTTTTTTTTTAATTTATTTTCTAGTGTGGGATTTTATCAGATGGCGAAGATTGTTGTCACGCCATCTATTGTCCTTGCAGAGTTTATATGGTACAATAAGAAAGTCACTTTCTCCAAGGTAATAGATTTGTTTCTCCTTCTATTAACATAGAAACCGTTTATTGTTATATAGGCTATTATCGTTGTCCATCAGGTTGATAGGAATATGTTAGTCCCAAAATTGGAAGGTAAGTACCCATCATCTAGTGGATGTTTTGATTATTTCAAACCTTGATGGTACTTGCATCTTTGCCTTCTTGGTATGCTTCAGATTTGATGTGAGAAAGAAAGCAAAAGACTACGTATTCTATACTAGAAATAGATGTTTAAATAGTTAGTCTTAGTTTAGTTGAATGTATAGAATATTCAGATGTCATTATACCGCTTTGTGCTTTGATATCCATGATGCCTTTTGGTTGTTTCGAACCATTTGTGGGTTACCATCAGTTCTAACTCTATCAATACTTATCATCATTTAACGAATAATGTCAGCTTACTTGCTTTATTTGTGCAGTTTGTTACAAAATTGCCATTTAGTTCTCTTTTGTGTTTATATTCTCTATGATAATGTTTTGTAGTCATTTAACAATTCGTTAATCTGGCTGAGAAAACCTGCATACAGTAACATTTAAAAAAAGATTCTAATTGTTGCTTAAATTTTATTTTTACAACAAGGCAAAACAGACATTTCGTTAATCTGGCTGAGAAAACCTACATACGGTAACATTTATTTTTTTAAAAAAATTCTGTTACAAGCTACAAAATATAGATCTTGTCATGTTTGTTCTAATTATTACTCCTTGTAGGATTAGAAAAGTAACCATTACCACATTGAACCTTACTATGCTGTTCTATTTACTTTATAATGGTTAGCCAAGTTCTGAATGACTTGCTGTTGCATTCTTATTTGTAGGTCTTGGTTAACATTATTGAATGTTTTTTGATATCTGCAAATGGTCTGCAAATGATTTTGTCAAGGTTCGTTCATTTATCTTCATATAATTATGTCCATTTATCTTCATACCGGGCTTTCTTGCAGGCTTACAATGTCGAACTTATTATTACTTTAATGCAGGCTATAGGACAGGATTATGAGAAGGAAAACTTAACGAAAGGAATTGAAGTTTCTTGGTGCTACCTTTATAGAAATAAGAGATCAACAGAGTTTCTTGGAATTGAAGTTGCAGTTTCAAACTATATTAGCTTTTATGTATTACAACATCAATATCAATGTCCATCATCTTAGGTACTTCTTTATTTGTTTACTTTTGTACATTGATGTTGGTGGTATATATACATTTTAGCTAAATGTTAGTGTATTTTGATTGTTGGATCGATTTTTGTCTTGAATATTCAATCTTTATTTTAATTTTAATTTTAATTTTGTATTTTAAATTTTAAATTTTTTTAGTTGTATTTAAAGCACAATTCCTATCATTATTCACTGTAAATATTTATAAAAATATATTAATATTGAAATAATAAAAAATAGAAAAAAAATTATATTATACGTGTCTATCCCAACCTTTTTAAAGTTGCTTTAAACAGGTCTATCCCAACCTTTTTTAAAAGTTACCTTAAACATGGTCTATCCCAACCTTTTTAAGGTTGCCTTAAACGAGTCTATTCCAACCTTTTTTAAAGGTTGCCTTAGACATGGTCTATCCTAACCTGTTTAAGGTTGCCTTAGACAGCTCTATCCCAACATTTTTTTATAGGTTGTTTTAGAGAATGTCGATCCCAACCTTTTTAAGGTTGCTTTAGACAGCTCTATCCCAACCGTTTTTAAAAGTTGCCTTAAACAAGAACTATATCGACCTTTTTAAGGTTGTCTTAGACAGGTTTATCACAACCTTTTTCAAAGATTGGTCTTAACTAGGCCTATCCCAACCCTTTTTAAAGGTCAGCATTGACTAAGCCTTTCGCAGCTCTTCAATAAGCGTCGGCTAATGTTGACTTATACCGACGCTTTTTCAAAAGTGTCGCGAAGCCTATACCAACTGCACTATATACAACCTTTTTGGAAGCGTCGGAAGAAGCGTCGCGAAGCCTATGCCAATCTTTTTTGCGTCGTCTTAGGTAAAAAAAAGTGTCGTGTTAGGGCATTTTTTACGTAGTATTCATTACCTAACAAGTTTAAATCTCACTGTGATTGAATTTTTATTGATTTTATATAAAAATATAAACAATAAAACAAAAACACTCTTATAATAATACAAGTAATTTAACAAGTTTTTTTAGATAGGAATACCTTATGTTGAGTTCATTATGATGTCAAATCCCTAAACTAATTTATGTTATGCATATTAGGAGGAATGTATGTAAAGTGTATGCAAACACCTCAACATCCATAAGTATCGAGTTCAAGATTAAGAGATTTGATCGAGGTAATTATTTAGTTATTGGCCTAAACAACTAAACTAATACAATCAAAGTCAGACTCCCATGATTGTAGACTTCCAATTTTTTTATAAAAATATTTTTTCAAGTTTTTGAACTTTTAACTCTCTCAAAAAAGAAGAAGTTTTTTTTACTTATTTTATTGGGAAAATGATGGAACATATGCCATCAATATGGTGAAATCTCCAACATAGTTCTTTCTAATTTTTTAATGAAATGTTTTTATGATTTCTAACTTCAATATTTTTTAATAAGTAGATAGATTTCTTCGGATCCAACACAATTTATATTTTCTGGAACGCAATCATCATATAAAAGAACGCTTGAAGTTTGTCAATTATAGATGCCATTTAGAATAACACCTTAGTTAAAAGATGGAGGCTTAAACCATTTACATTCCATTTTTCATGTTGACAGCAACTATTGCACTCAAATATGTCGTTTTAATAATCGACCTTCTAACCAATGAAGAGGCGGTGGTCGTGATTTGTCGTAATTTGATACGTCAAATTAGGCTCTCCATTACACTTAAAGAGCTTATTCTCAAGCAATTTAAGTGTATTTTATTTACTTTTGTCAATTTTTAGTTTTTGTTATTAATAAAGTGTTTTTGTTAATTTTATGCCATTTTTTAGACCCAAATTGGCCAAACATGCTATGTGGAACTAAAGATATGATTGAGTGGTATAGGAAGTTGAAAATGGCCCAAGCTT
The DNA here is from genome assembly GCF_007990345.1 of Gossypium hirsutum. Lineage (NCBI taxonomy): Eukaryota > Viridiplantae > Streptophyta > Magnoliopsida > Malvales > Malvaceae > Gossypium > Gossypium hirsutum. The sequence goes on from NC_053428.1 coordinate 30,027,129, forward strand.
GGAGAAATCACCTTCAGAAGGTGAAGGGTATCACGATACTGAACCATGGAGGTCGTGATACCCCTGATAGTGCTGAAGCGAAGAGAATTGAGACCAACGCTAGTGATATCAAGGATGGGTATCATGATACTGAGACCCCATCTAATACTTATTAATGGCTCGCTTACTAAATTTTTCAATCCAAGCAAAAGGCTACTTAGGGGGATTTTCTTTCCCTGTATCTTTACGTTATTGCATAAACATTCCTTCTCTTATACTCCAAAGAGCAAGAATGGATGAATTCTTACAGGGTGTGAAAATTACTAAAAATGTCCCCCATTAATCACCTCCATTTTACTGATAACTGTTTTATCTTTTACAACACATTAGTCCAACCTTGCAGATTGCTAAAGGTTTTGCTCAAGAATTTATGCTTCCTCTTTGGGCTCCAAATTAATTTTAACAAATTTGAGCTCTTTCTCAACCTTTCAACGAAGTCTCAAGCAAAGAGATGGTTAAATAATATCTTAAATGCCAAAAGCTAACCAACCTAGCAAATATCTAGGCCTTGAGCTTGATAAATTGCATAAGAAAAAGAAGAATTCTTCCATAACATTATTGATAAGGTGAATAACAAACTCACTTCATGGAAGTTAAAGTGTCTATTGACAAGCGGAAGGCTAACCCTCATCAAGTCCACTTTGGCATCTCTCCCCCTCCATTCACTTTTTATGTTTAAAGCTCCTAATAATGTTTGTGAAAGAATTGATAGAGTTATTCATGCTTTTTGGTAGGGTCATGAAGTTTATGAAAAGAAACTTCATTTTTGTCATTGGGATAAAATTTGTACATTGTTGTGCAAAGGGGGCCTGGGATTTCAGAAGACTAAACTTTTTAATAAAGCCATCCTCTTAAAGATTGCTTGCCATATTATGACTGATCATCATTGTCTCCTCTTAAGAGTTTGAAGGGAAAGTACTACAAGCAACTCTTTTTCGAAACCGTCAAAACCAATGCTTTTAACTCATGGATTGGGAAAGGTATCTTACTTGAAAGAAATATCTACAATCAAGGAAAAGATGTTCAACTCTAGAGCGGAAGTAACTGTTGGATTAGCAAAAAGCCAAAATTTTCCCTCTTAGACACTATAAGATATACTGATTCTGACATTCAAGTTCACTAACATAAGCAACTAGAACCAAAGTAGAACTTTAGATCTTCTAGAACCCTCTCATGCTCATGACCTCCTCAACAGGACTCTCTCAATCCAAGAAGATAGGAATAAGATTGTTTGGAGATTAGATCATAATGGTATTTTTTTGGTTAAAAATATCTACTACAAGCTCTATTGAACATGCCCACTAACCCCGCTTTCTAATAATCTGCAAAAAAGAAAAACTAGATAAATCTCTAATTCCTTAAACTTCCTTACAAAATCATTGCTTTTTTTAGAAGATCTTCAATAATTTCCTCCCTACTAAAGACATCCTCTCGAAGTAATTGTCTTTGAATGATTATACTTGCCTCTTTTGTACCACACTACCACCCACAAGGAAACATGGAGCACCTCTTCCATTAATGTCATTTTGCATAAGCTATTTGGTTTGGTTCCCCCATTTCTCTTTCTAGACTCTCTCAATGCCCCCTCCATCTCCAATTGGATCCTCCAATGGCTCAAATCAAATGACATTATTTTTTAGGACTCTAAGAGATTTTATAACCTTGTTGCTTGCACTCTCTAGATCATTTGGAAATTAAGAAATAAACTTATTTTTAAAAAATTGATCCTAATTCGATGGGCACCCTTATAAGAATCAATGATTTCTATCAATTTGTTTTTCACTCTTTCAACTCTGATCCTTCCTCGGCCACCCAATAAAGGATTCCAAGACCTATTGACATTAAAAGAAAAGAAAAATCTTTACTAGACTCTTTGTAACACTACACACCAGATCCGATTGTTGGATTCAAATATGTGAGGTTACATTACATTGCCTAAACACCTCAAACTAGCTCAAAATAATTTCATAGGTTGATCTTATAGAGATTATTCATAGCAGTCAACATTTATGAACATATGCACGCATTATAAATGTAATTATTTTTAATTATCTATTCTTAGGGTTATCCAGCTCCACATTCAAAGTTAGGATTCAAATCCAACTCAGAGTACTAACAGTATGTCTCAAGATATTAAGATCTTGTCTTAAGAACAATCTTCATTGTCTACCATTTTTACTTTGAAGTAATCATGTCTTGAGACATTGGGTACATGTCTTGAGACTAAACCTTTCGTGTCTCCAGACCTTGAGACATATTTCCCTTGTTTTATTAATTTTACTTCGATGTTTGGCTGTCTTGAGACAAAAGGTTGCAAGACTAATTTAGGTTCGATGTTTACTTGTCTCGAGATATAATGTCTCGAGACATGCTCATTTATTCTTAGTGTTTCGAGACATGTTCTTGATGTCTCGAAACCAAATGATAATTTTCTTATACTATGCAACATTTTGACATGAATTCCAACTTAAAAACTCGCCTAACATCCAACACCTTAGATGCACCATTATAAGATGGAAACTCCAATTGACAATTGATGGCATTCAACACCTTCTCCACTCGGTCTTCATTCAACAATAGATCATGGACAACAAGCAACTTAGAAAATAGACGAAACAATAGACAACTTGCACTTCCAAAGTCTTTATTAGCTTTTCTTGGACGTAATTTTTCTCTTGTTTATTGCGATTGTACCAAATCAAAAAATAAAATTCAACTTAATCATTATTTTTTTGTCAAGCTTAATCAACTTAAAGAATTAACCTAGCTAAATTTTATATCATAATGCTTAAAGTAAACTGCACCCAATATCACTAAACTATTAGTAAATTTATGTTTTAGACAATCAACTTCAAAAAGTTGCAAAATTGTTATTGAACTATTTGAAAGTTTTTATTTAAGTTTTTGAGCTATTAAAATTGTTGTTGTATGACCTTCTCCGTTCGCAATGCCTACACATACAATTTAGCTTTTTTTCATGGAACAACTTTAAACACCATGAATCTACAAACTAAAATCCAAGCAACTTTCTTCTTCAATCTTCGACATTGACTGTAAGATTTACTTGGATCTAAGGTATGTTCTACTCATTGATGGATATCAATCCGTTGTACCAATCATTGAATTGTCAGGTGGAGCTCACTAGTCGAACATTTAAAATAAAGAACCTAACAACTCAATGACATAAATAAAAACTTTTGTATAGTTTAGTGACTTAAAATAAAAAATTTCGAATAGTTCAGTGACTATTTTGTAACATTTTGAAGTTGAGTGACTAAATTGTAAAGTTACAAATAATTTAGTGACCTTTGATGTAATTTAACATAATGCTTGATTTTGCGAATCTAAATCAATGGCATAATGAAAAATTTGACCTATAACATTTACATCTTTTGTTAATTTTATCATTATTCTTTTTTGAGCTAAATTTGGCCATCAACCTTTTAAAAATGTCAGATTTGATCATCAACCTACAAAAAGAGTCCATTTATTTTTTTAACCAAAATATTAACTAAAGCTTTAAATTTTTAAATATGGTAACTTGCAAGACAATCCAAGTGTACTTAATTTGTTTTTAAATTTTCATGAACTTTTTATAATTATTTTTTTGAATTTTAATTTTTTAATTTTTAAATATTTTTAATTATTTGTTGAAGTGGCATGTAAGATAAATAAATTAATTTTTTTTCATTATTTCATGAAAGGAAACCAATTTGACTCATTTTGAAATGTTTAAATTTAGCTAAAAAAGAAAATAAGGACAATTATGATAAAATATATAAATGTTGAGGACTAAATTTGTGATTATGCCTAAATCAATTAAGCCAAAAATCCTGCATGTAGCTGCTCCAGAGATGACTCGGCGGCTATAAGCTCCTTCGCCGCCCCCTTCTTTCTTCACTATTTTTTTCCACCACCAAAAAGGCAAAAACAATAAAATTCTTTTTGGGTACCAAAATATCAGAGAAAAGAAAAGAAAAATTAAAAATAAAACACATGTCCTTCTTCAATCTTTACCATTGATTCTAAGAATAAAGTTCAATTGCCTTCTTTCCTCGATTTCTAATTTCTTTACTGGACGATAACTCCATTTTTTTTTTAAATTTGATCTGTTTTGTTTTAATTCGAGGGGGCTTAGGTGGAATTGTATTAGGTTGTTTTAGTAGGCGATACGAAGATAGAGGTATCAGGTTGGAGCGACGCATCATTGGCGATGGAAGCGGAGGAGATGAAGGGAACGGTTGTGGAAGAGAAAGATCAGGTTCGTGTCAAGAGGAAGACATTGCAAGCTGTGCTGGAAGAGTGCCAGAGAGCTCTCGAATTGCTTAGTAACTGCGAAGATGGAACCGACGATGACGATGAAGACGGCGAAGGTAAACATGAAGTGAACCATCAAGGAGAACTCAACGGCGTCGATCTTAGCAGAGATCAAGAAGCCGATGAGGTTTGTTTAAATCTTTTCCTTCATTTCTTTGTTGTTAGTATTCTTAGGGTCTGGTTCTGGATTTAGATCTGTGTTTCGATGCTAAGAGAAACGGAGGGAAACAGAAGCGAAGGAAATATAAGTGAGGCTCCTTTAAATTCATTTTCCTTTTTTTTTTAGCTTATAAAAGCTATTATTGTTGATTTTTCTGAATTTGTTATGGTCTTTGTGAGGATTTAGTTTGTTTAAACTTATACTATGCTTTTTCATGGAGAATTCCATGTTCAGAGTAGAAATTTGATTTTTAAATTTATGATTTGATTCTGTGTTTTGTTTTCCGACCTTCTTTTGTGAATTGGAGTGTTGGACCCTTAGTTTTAGTAACCAAGGATCAAACCCGGCAATCTCAACTATCCAAAGAAGGAAGATGAATGGTCAGGATCTTAATTAAACCCAGCTTGGCCAGGGAAAATGAACTTATATTATGGCTAATGGTATTTATCGTTTGTGTTGGACGCATGATGCATCGGTTGCCTATCTATGTCAAGTGATTTTCTGCCTCTGCACGCTTCGAGGGTGTTATTTTGCAAGACAGAAGTTTCCGTTTGAGTCTTGATTTTCAATTGTTCTAGTTATTGAAAGGAGTTTGCAGGTTTACTATGATGATTGTTTCATTCTTGAGTTTGGCTCCATATTCTTGATTAAAAAGCTAAGATGTTCTATATTTGCATTACTCAATATTGAATTGAAAAGAAACAGAAAAATTAAAAACGAAGAGGATGTAGAGGGCAGAGGATCAAAGGCAGGAGTGAACCCTAAACAAATTGAATAGACAAAAACACCCATCACCTTGTACAATTCATTAAAATTATGGCTTTTGTTGGTTTAGAGTCCATTTGCCTCTTTTTATGTGTTCCTTTACTTCTCTATGTACAAATATATATCTTGAAGAAAAGAGAGAAATGAGAACGATACAGAGAAGAGATTGCTACTTTTCCATCATAACATTTGCTTTATGAGGTAGTAGAGTTTTCTGTTCAATGATAACATGTTAGGAACTAATCCAAAAATGATTCAAATTTTATAATAGTGTGTTAAAACAGAGCCCGAGCTTGTGAAAAAACTGGAACCTTCTTCCACTTCATATAGAAGTTGATTTACCAATGAAGTGATGGTTGCAAAAAGATAAAAATTTGATTTTTTTCCCACTGATGGTTGTATAATACCTTGGAGAGTGATGTGTTAGTTTGTTGCTATCCATAGTATTCCACTTTGCAATCACCCGTTTTTCAGATCTCATTGATCAAAATTAAGATCATATTGCACTTTTTCTCTAGTCAATCTGCATAGTTTATTTGCAATAAATATTAAAATCCAACTTAAATACAGCGATCCTTTATGCTTGATTTGATATGCTTTAACCCCTTTGGCCTTATATTAAAAGAACATAGTATAAATGGCTTTACAACTTATGTGGTAGAAATTAGCAACGTGGTAGAAAGTAGATCCACTTAATTTGCAATAGTTGATGAAGTTTGCATTTGCTTTCCTATTAAATATTTCGAAATAGCTTGGATATCTAATGTGTGTGCCTCCTTTATTTTAAAAAAATGCAGTTGTGTGATCTTCTCAAATCTAGAGTTCAATGCCCCGACTTTCTTGAAAAGCTAGAGTGTGCTCAGGTACCAGTTCCAGAAAACATTGCCGGTATGCATCCAAACACGGTCCACTTTAGACTGTTAGCATGTATCATTTTTTATTCTTTAGCAGGCATATTTATTCACTATATGAAGTTCATGCTTTAGACTGTTTGCTTTAAAACGATCTTTGTTGCCTGGATGCTAAACAAATTCTTCTTTGGAACCAGAAGATGGTAGTTCTTGGGACATGGTCAACCCAAATGATCTTTGGGGAGATGAAAATGGTGATTTGGATCAAGAAGATTATGTTCTCGTCAGGCAGGATGATATAGTAGAAGGAATTGCATGTTTTATGGCTGCGTATTTGCTGTCCCTTAAACAGACCAAGGTTTGTGAAATTTGCACTCTTTATTGGTATTACTATCATTTCAGATCATTTCAGTCTTCAATTCTTCTCTTTGTAGTCATTCATACCTAATACACTAAAGCCTAAAGTTTTAGTATTTTATGTCTAAAGTTTTTCTATGGTCTTACTCTTTAGCAGACTGAATAAGAACTGTGTTTGCATGTTCATCATGGATTATTCTTTTGTTGTTCCGACTCTTCATTTTGCTTAAATATCCTGTTTTACACCTTTATCTCACACATATTTGAACATGGGTATGGGGATAATGACCCTCCAAATAGATGGGAAAACTCAGGAAAAACAAAATATACCCGTGTTGGACATATACCTGAATCTGACACATCCATGTCCTGAGTAACTTAGAACCATTCAGCTGTGGAAGCTGATGAGTTTTTTTTTTTTTTTTTTTTTCTTCCCAGGACTTGAGCCCCAATCAACTTCAGCAAGGTGAGTTTATTTGTCTTCGTTAATGAGATTTTAGCATCAAATTATATTCCCCTCTCAATGTTACTGAAACTTCTAAGATACCATGTCTGTGTTGAACTTATATTTTCCATCTCAAATATCCTTTGTTCTATTCTAAACATTAATTTGGAAGAGGAATTCTGAACCATCTTTTGGTTTTTCTTGTAGCACTGAGCAAGACCTTCTCTGTGAAAAAGAAAAAGGGAAAGCTTCGAAAAGCTTGGGATGGAAGCAAAGTCATTTATAATGTGGCATCTTGGGGGGCAACTGCAATTGGGTATGTTATAATTTTAACCTCGACAATTGAATTCAGTTCCTACATTTTCTGCTAAAAGTTCCCTCAGTTGGCTTTGCTATGCTGCTTATTCCCGTTGTCCTATTTTGTCTATATGATTCAAATCTATGTTGCTTTGGCGTTTCAAAAAATAAAAAACTCATATCCTACACCCATGTCCTATATATATTCGTACATGGGTATGGAGATATAACCCTCTTTAAGGATCTTCTAAAAAAATTAAAAATTAAACATGCCAATATCCAACACCCACATCTAGAATCTAAGAAACATAGATACGAATTATTGAACAGGTTGATGATGACAATACATTTATTTGTTTATTCTTAAACAGGATATACCAAAACCCCTTACTTATGAGAGCCGCCTCGAAAGCCTTCTGGACTTCTTGCGAGGTAATATCAAAGCTTCTCTGATTTCCTTGCAAAAATAGTCGGAGAAACAAAGTAGTGATATTGAAGGAATTCACTGTTGTATATATATATATATATGCTTTCTCACTGTCTAATGGAGCTTGGTGTTTCGTAGGTTTGGTGAACATGAACAACATTCTTTTTTTCTTTCTTCTATGAATCCGTTGATTGATATTTGTAAATTTGATCTCTTGTAAATATTTCTTCTTGAAGCATTTCCTATTTGCAATCCATAATCGTTGTCATCATGTGATCAGCATATGCAAAATGCTTTAGGTACTAATTCTATATCTAATAGTATTTTCTTACTACCAAGCTTTTATGTTTTTAAATCAAAAATTGTATTAACAGTAATGTTAACGGAGCCTAGGTGATAAAATTCTCAACTTGTTTAGGTCATCGTTTTACAAAATTTACACTGGTGATGTAACTTCTACAAATCAAGACATCATGAGATGGGATGGTGAGCATGCTTATTCACTCTTCTGTTATTTAATTTATTTAAATTATAACTATTGAAACCATTTTTATTTTGAAAAACGGAGATCGACTTTAAAACGAAAATGGAGTCACCATCAATCTTTTTTGTTTAGGTGTGATCGGGTCACCTTGTGATCGATCATTTTAATAAAGTATTTTAGTTTATTAAAACAACGTTTTTGGTCTACGAAAAACTAGAAAATGAATTCAGGAGTCAGTGCGCGAGGAAGGAATAACATCCTCGCAACGCCCAAAATTAGTACCGTATTGATCAATTAACGTCTTAATGTTGAAAATTTGAAAAAGATTTTAAAATACAATTCCTTTAAAACGCTTGGATAACTGGAATCTAATGTTGAGATCCTCTCGCTTAGAAGGAATAAAATATTACGTCCAGCACGATTAGATACAATATTTCGAATCATCGACACAAGATCATTTTAGGATTTCCAAAAAACATGCACTTAAAACTTTAAAAAAAAAAAGATATTTGGCTATTCGGCCCAAACGGTAAATTGAAACCCAACACGATTGGGTGCGATTTATCGAATTTACAAATACGAAACATTATCTCATTTTAATTTAAGAAAACATGGATGAAATTTCAAAAGGATATTCTGTATTTTAGTCGAATAAAAAATCAAAACCTAGCATGATTGGGCACGATCTCCCAAATCCCCAAAACACAAAATATTGCCTCGTTTTAATTTAAGAAAACATAGACGAAATTTCACAAGGATATTTTGTATTCTAGTCGATTGAGAAATCGAAACCCAGCACGATTAGGTATGATCTCTCAAACCTCCCAAACACGGAAGATTCCTTATGTTAATGGTTTTTTTTTTAAAAAAACACATGAGTAACTATAGAAACGGTGAAGTACAGTTATTTAGTTAAAAAAGGATGAGACGAACAAATAAAGGTGAATTAGCGAGCAGAATCAATCATATATCAATATACGGAGATACGAAAGCAAAGAAACAAATAACATGTACACAGTCAATATATTATTAATTATCAAATAAACAAAGGTGCAATTATGTAAATTAAAACACACCAAAACCAATAATAAACGGACAATACATAGAATAAACTATATATATGTAAACAAACAATACATGCAAAAAACTTCGAAATTAATCGTAAATGAATGACGATAAAGATAAATCTACATAAAATATAAGTCTAACATATACTTTCAAGACAAATACTATAGAAAGAAAATTTTAAAATTAGTGTTATATATCAAAATTTATAAATAAGGTGTCATATAAATAATGCATGTAAACGTAATAATATGCTCGTAAAGAACAAACTATGCGCATACAACAAAATTTTAACATAAATTATATACATATAATCTTATAAAAATATATAAAAGAATGTATACGAATAATAATCTATATAATATGAAGTCAAGAATTTCACAAAAATAAAAAAAAAATTATCCGTCACCCATTGATAATACATAAAGTAAAAAACCTAATATAAATAATACAGATAAGAATGTTTAGAAGGAAAAAAAGTAGTAAAATAGGATCTTAAAAAAAATTAAATATAAATGGATTTAAAAGTAAGCATAAATATATGTATACAACTAAACAATGCAATCATAATGTAAGACCTAAATTTTGCCCGGGACCCAATAAAACCAAACCCGAATTAAACCTAGCCTATTATCCAGTTACAAGCCCAAACCCAATTTTGGCCCAACCTAATCCCAACCCAAACACAAAAAAATAAATAAATAAATAAATAAATAAAAACCTTGGCCACCTACTCCACCACTTTTGTTGGCCACCCACCTTGGCCACCAACTCCACCACCCTTGGCCACCTAAACCACCCCAACCACTCCACTTGTAAAATTTGGCTATAAAAGCCATTCAAGACTTTGTTTTTAGGAGGGGGGTTTTGGTTTTTATGGAGAAGGATTGTTCTTTGTTTTGGAGGAGGTTTTTTTTTGTTTTTTTGGAAAAAAAGGTTATTTTTGTTTCTTGGAAAGGCTAGTTTTTGGAGATTAATCAAAGATCAAAGCAAAAGAGGTTTTTTTTGAGGTCCGGCCGCCGTGTACGGTGGCGCCGATGGCGGCCCGTGGGGGTCCATGACCGAAGCAAAGCCGGACCAACGGCCGGATTTAGAAAAGAGGGAGAAAGAGAGTTGAGAGCTTTGTTTTATTATTTTATTATTTTTACTATTATTTATATTATTATTATTATTTCTCATGTATATATTATTATTTATATTATTATTATATTATATATGCCCTCTCCATATTTATTTATATTATTACTATCATTATTGTTACTTTTATTATTTTTTATTTCTAACTACTATTATTATATATATGTATTATTGTTTGTATTATTATTATTATCACCCCTATTGTTATTACTTTACTTTTGTATTCTAATATATTATTAATATTACTCATATTTTTATTATTTTTGCTATCACTATTACTATTATATAGTAGTGTATATTTTTATGTATATATATATTTTATATATAGTATTATTTTTTATTACTTTAATTTAATATTTTTATTATATTTGCTTTTTGTATTTCTATATTTATTATTATTATATAGTAGTGTGTATTTCTATTATATACATATATATATATTTATATATAGTATTATTGTTTACTTTACTTTAATATTATTCTTATTATCATTATATCCAACCCAATAATAATTCTTTCATAAAAGTAATATTCCGTATTTGGTAATTCGAGACAATCGTGCCCTAACTTATTGGGTTTCGATTTTTTTCCTTTAACCTAAATAACGGAATACTCTTTTAAATCGTGACATGAGTTTTGAAAAATGCTTATTCTCGGAGATACGAGGTGTTGTTCCCTAACTTACTGGGTATGACATTTCGTTACCTCGAAATAAGATTTTTGCAAATAAAGGCAATATTCGGTGTTTGGGAATTCGAGGAAACGTGCCCTAACTTACTGGGTTTCGATTTTCCTCGTTCACCTTAACTAACTGAATAACCTTTTGAAATACACGAATTTTTATATAAAAGGCAAGCTCGTTCTCGAAAATTCAAGATGTCGTGTCCTAACTTACTGGATGTGACATTTTATATTGTGAGACGAGAAGGTCCTTAACATTTGAGCATTTTCTTTACAAAGAGGGATCGTATTTTAAATTCTTTCAAGTTTTCAAATTTTCGACACTAAGACACTAATTAATCAACTAGGTACCAATTTTGGGCGTATCGAGGGTGCTAATCCTTCCTCGTGCGTAACCGACTCCCGAACTCATTTTTCTGAATTTCGTAGACCAAAATCGTTGTTTTAATAAAATTAAATCATTTATTAAAAACAACCACTTTTTGAGGTGACCCGATCACACCTCGTCAAAAAAGGATTGGTGGCGACTCCCGTTTTCATTCTTTTTTTTTCAAAATCCAAGTCGACCCCGTTTTCATCCAAAAAATGGTGTCAACAGCTTGGCGACTCCACTGGGGACAATAAGAGAGTCAAGCCACGTGTTGATTATTTCTTGTCTTTTTGTTGAAAGTGGAAAATTCGATTTAAATTTACGATCCTCTCATTGCATCTCTTTTGTTTTGAGTTATATTTTTTATCGTGTTCTGTATTTTATTTTATACCTCTGCACATTGCATTGCATGACCGCTGGTCATACCCTTTTAAGTGGGAGTGAGAAACTACGCCTTCGTGAGGTTTTCACCTCCGCATGGGATAGTGAATCGCTTCCGGGATACATCCGTACCTATGTCTTCGTGAGATTTTCATCTCCGCATGGCCATAGGGAAATGTATTCCCCTGAACTGAACTCGGTCCATATGAGCCTATAATGGGTGAGGATCGAGGAATCTGCTGGTTCAGGTACCCTTACTTTAGAACCAAACCTCATGTAGTGAACCTTAGGAGCCCACCCTAGGTAGAACCACTTCGAACCCCTAGTATTCACCCAAATAGGTGTTCTATTTATTCTTGCTTGCTTTTGCTTTGTACTAACATGTTTTCTTTTTGTTATGATTGCATTGCATTTTCATCATAAAAAGAGGTGTTGATTCACGTTCAATTGCTAAATAGAGAGCTTGTCATAAGAAAATGGGTTTCTTGATAAAGTGGATGACGATACGGTTGTCCTAATACGGTCCGAGAGGATATAACAAAAGAAGGATGATAGTTCAGTAGAGGACTATACGACTTTGCCTCGTTGCCTGAAGACTCAAGATGACAAAGATTATTCGAGAACCGCTAAACTTTTTAAAGAGAAGCCAACGAGCATCACAAGGATGAGTGAGTAACGAGTCGCGGCCTGGATCAAGCAAAAAAAAAGAGATAGAAGAGATGTTCCTTTTAAAGAGTTCGTGAGATTTATCTTAACGCTCGAATGAAGAAGAGGATCGAATGTCTCCGCATATGAGGGCAAAGTCGTATATATATATCCGTTTTATGTAAAGAGATTTATTTTCTAGTAAAGTTGTTCTAATAGAATTGAACCAAGAATCAACATCTCTTTTTTGCATTCATGCATCAACATTACATTTCATCGCATGCAATAAATTTCCTAAAATCCAAAAATACGCATTCATGCATCAACATTACATTTCATCGCATGCAATAAATTTCCTAACATTACATTTCATCGCATGCAATAAATTTCCTAAAATCCAAAAATACGCATTCATGCATCAACATTACGTTTCATTGCATACAGTAAATTTCCTAAAATCTAAAAGTACGTCGAGTTTAGAACTCTAGTACAGAACTAGATGGATGATAAAGAATTGGAATTATTTGAATATATCGATGGTTCGAAAGGTGAAGATGTTTGTGCCTTTGAAGAAGAACTAAAAAAATGAAAAAGCCTATCATGAATTTATTTCTACATCCCTAGAGGCATTCAAAACAACTGGACTGTGGAGGAGATTCTTGTAATTTTTAGGGCCATTTCAGAGTAACATTCGGAACGCTCTTATTGCTCTAAGCCTAGGAGCAATAGAAAATCCTTTTGTGAAAAAGGCGTATGTCCACATTTTTTTATTTCAATGAAATGCATCTTTGTGTCTGGTTTTGGCAAATATTCTTTTGTTCCTTCCATTTCATTCAAACTCATACTACACAGATAATTACCCTTTGATTCATTTGTCCTTTGAGTCTTCTTTCGTCCCTAGAATAGGTCTCCAAATATCAATGATATGAGCGACACTACTATTGACTCAGAATCTCCTTTTGAGCAAGATATGTGTCTAGGGGAACTTTAAGACTTCGAAGATGATCGAGACTGTAATTTATCTCCTGATTTATTAAGGATGGTAGAGTAAGTCGAAAAGCAAATCCTACCTTACAAAAAAATTAGTTGGAAATTGTGAGCTTAGGAGAAGAGAAAAAGGTGAAGATCAGAGCCTGTATCACTGCAGAGACGAAGCGAGATGTCATTGAGTTACTCCAAGAATTCAAAGATGTTTTCACATTATCAAGATATGCTTGAGCTACAAAGACGTATGGACGCCCTTAAGGAAAAGAAGATCTTGGAAGAGGTCTATACGGGTGTCTGAGGAACACATGCATTGATTTTGCAATGGCCAAGTGAATCATGAGATATGAGTACTTCTGGTCCACCATGGAAGGGGATTGCATAAGTTATACCAAGAAACGCCACAAGGGCCAAATTTACGGGGACAAAATTCATGTACCTCCATCTATTCATGTTATGACTTTTCCATGACCTTTCTCTATGTGGGGGCATGGAGGTCATTGGGCTAATCTCGCCAAAAGCTTCTAGCGGTCTTCGAGTCATCTTTGTAGTCATCGATTACTTCATTAGGTGGGTGGAAGCTGCTTCATATGCCAATATCACAAAGCTGACAATCAACAAATTTCTTGAAGAATCATATGTCAATATGAAATGCCAAAAAGGATCATATTAGACAATGCATTGAATTTGAGCAACCGCACGACATCAGAAGTTTGCAGTCTGTTCAAGATTAACATCATGTCGCCTCAAAATGAACAGTTCAGTGGAGGCAAAAACAAAAAAAACAAAAAAAGAGCAAAAAAGCAAAAAAGCAAAAAAAGTAAAAAAACGAGAAAACAAAAGCAAAAAAAAAATAAAAATAAAAGAATAAAAGAATAAAAAAATAAGAAAAAAAACCTCTACCGGGGCAACTCATTTCTCAATGGCATAGGGACAGTTTTACCCATTGAAGTTGATATTTCTTCCCTTCGAGCCTTGTCAAAGTTGAAGTTGGATGAAGTAGAATGGATCCAGGTCCGATATAATTGAAGAGAAAAGGTTAAAAGCTATCCGTCATGGTCAAATGTGACAAAAGCGAATGATGCAAGTTCACCAAAAGGTTTACCCAGAGAATTCTATGAGGAGCACCTAATATCGAGAATAACCTTCCTATACAAAGGGGACTTCAGAAGAAAGTAGATGCCGAACTGGAAAGGGCCTTATGTGGAGGGCCTTATCTAAAAAGCGTCGATATTGACCAGGATGGATGGCAAGAACCTGCCTAATCTTGAAAATTCTGATTCAAGCAATAAACACTTCACTTGAAAAAAACGAAAAAAACAAAAAAACAAAAAAAGAAAAGAAAAAAAGAAAAAAGAAAAAGAAAAAGGAGAGGCCAATGTGAAAACCCGCAAAGGGCGCCTTGAGACCAAAGGGGTATTGAATTGAAAACCCAAGAATGGGCAGTTCAAATTTTGATCAAAGGTGGGGCATGCAGTAATCTTGCCCTCTCCGAATTAATAAGAAGGAGAGATGCTACATCTTGGGCATCAACAAAGTCGTCTAGGACTTCTAGACACATATCAAGTTTAAAAGGATCCTCAAGAAGTTTGGGGCAGAGAAGCTCATGCTATGATATCTGGGGCACCTATTTCCATTTTATTCATTTTTGTATTTTTGACAAAATACGCCATCTTGATTAATTTATTCTCATTTTGTATTCTAGCAAAATTTGCTATCTTGATTAATTTGTTCATTTAGAGCTTTGCTCTCAACAAATTTCCATCTTATCCATTGTGATAATCTTTTTCATCTTATACATCTCGTATCTCAGCAAAATTTGCTATCTTGATTGATTTGTTTGTTTATAGCTTTGCTCTCAACAAAATTTCATTTTGTCCATTTTGATAATCTTTTTCAAGCATTTTTCATTGAAATAACGATTAATGGACTGACAATACACATGCAGAAGGAGTTCTGCATATTAGTCTGAAAGTTTCTAAATAATACGAGGACCTGAAACAGGACTATTGTTTAGAACTAACCAAACCTAAGGGTTGGAAACATTTGAGAAATGATAGTCTAAATAGCGTCTATTTTTTTAGGTTTTCTGTCAAAGGTACTGGCTGAACAAGAAGGCATCAGTGATAGAACCTTGATGACCAATGAGGAATGACAACCTAAGCATTAAAAATGGATCATTCTCATGACATTCTACAAATATAATACATACACATCTAGTTAGGAGCATTTGATTCATTCTGATCATGTCATCCTAAACACTAGGCGTAAATAGGTCCTATCTTCCTATATTGATAGGAAGTGGATCGAAGATGCAAATCTTGCCTTCCTGCATTGACAGCGAAGCAGATCGAAGACAAACCTTGCCTCTCTCGTTTGTAGCAGAGCAGGTTGAATATTGCAGATCTGCCTTCCTGTATTTGGCAGTGAAGCAGATCGAAGATGGCAGATTTTACCTCCCTGTGACTACAGTGGAGTACATTGAAGCCGATAACTCTATCTCCCTGTATTTAGCAGTGGAATAGATTGAAGATTGCAGATCTTGCCTTTCTGTATTTGGCAGCGAAGCAGATCGAAGATGGCAGATTTTACCTCCCTGACCACATTGGAGTACATTGAAGCCGATAACTCTATCTCCCTGTATTTGGCAGTGGAATAGATTGAAGATTGCAGATCTTGCCTTCCTGTATTTGGCAGCGAAGCAGATCGAAGATGGCAGATTTTACCTCCCTGACTACAGTGGAGTACATTGAAGCCGATAACTCTATCTCCCTGTATTTGGCAGTGGAATAGATTGAAGATCAAAGATGGCAAATTTTACCTCCATGTGACTATAGTGGAGTACATTGAAGCCGATAACTCTATCTCCCTGTATTTGGCAGTGGAATAGATTGAAGATTGCAGATCTTGCCTTCCTGTATTTGGCAGCCAAGCAGGTCGAAGATGGCGGATTTTACCTCCCTGACTACAGTGGAGTACATTGAAGCCGATAACTCTATCTCCCTGTATTTGGCAGTGGAATAGATTAAAGATTGCAGATCTTGCCTTCCTGTATTTGGCAGCGAAGCAGATCAAAGATGGCAGATTTTACCTCCCTGACTACAGTGGAGTATATTGAAGCCGATAACTCTATCTCCCTGTATTTGGCAGTGGAATAGACTGAAGATTTACAGATCTTAACCCCCTAAGCAGTAGGGAAACAGATCAAAGATGATGGGCTTTAACCCCCTAAGCAGTAGGGTAACAAGCCGAATTTACAAGCCTTAAACCCCTAAGCAGTAGGGTAACTGGCTGAAGATTTACAGATCTTAACCCCCTAAGCAGTAGGGAAATAGATAAAAAATGATGGGCTTTAACCCCCTAAGCAGTAGGGTAACAAGCCGAATTTACAAACCTTAAACCCCTAAGCAGTAGGGTAACAGGCTGAAGATTTACAAATCTTAACCCCCTAACCAGTAGGGTAACAGGTTGAATTTACAGATCTTAACCCCTTAAGCAGTTGGGAAATAGATCGAAGATGATGGGCCTTAAACCCCTAAGTAGTAGGGTAACAGGCTAGAAATTACAAATTTATTTTTCCCTGAAATGGCATTGGAGCGGCTAAAAGCCACAGCAGATCTCCTTGAAGTTTCAGAGGATCTTTTCTTCCTGAAATGGCGTTGGAGCGGCTAAAAGCCACAACAGATCTCCTTGAAGTTTCAACAAACCTCTTCTTCCAGAAATGGCATTTGAGAGGCTAAAAGCCACAGCAGATCTCCTTGAAGTTTGAGTGGAAGAATATCAAAACAAGTCTTATCTCCCTGGAGTTGCAGAGGAGCAGACCGAAGATAGCAGATCTGACATTCCTGTGCTTACAGTGAAGCAGATCCAAGATTTCAGCATGGCATCCCTGTACTTATAGGGAACAAGTTGAAGATTTTAGCATGGCATCCCTGTGCTTATAGGGAACAAGTTGAAAACATCAGATTTGGCATTCCTGTGCTTATAGGGAACAAGTTGAAAACATCAGATTTGGCATCCCTGTGCTTATAGGGAACGGATCGAAGATAGCAGATCTGACATTCCTGTGCTTACAGTGAAGCAGATCAAATATTTCAGCATGGCATCCCTGTGCTTATAGGGAACAAGTTGAAAACATCAGATTTGGCATCCCTGTGCTTATAGGGAACAAGTTGAAAACAACAGATTTGGCATCCCTGTGCTTATAGGGAACGGATCGAAGATAGCAGATCTGACATTCTTGTGCTTACAGTGAACTAGATCAAAGATTTCAGCATGACATCCCTGTGCTTATAGGGAACAAGTTGAAAACAGCAGATTTGGGATCCCTGTGCTTATAAGGAACAGATCGAAGATAGCAAATTTGACATTCCTGTGCTTACAGTGAAGCAGATCAAAGATAGCGGATATCGCCTTCCTGAGTTGCAATAAAGCAGATTGAAGCCGTCAAGAGGCCATTTTAAAGAAGATCAAGAACTCAAGACTCGGCGAGCCCTGGCAAAATTGGTCTTTTTGTAGTCTTTGCTCCATTCTCGTTACACGATAATGAGCAAAGAGGGGCAGCTGTAAGACCTAAATTTTGCCCGGGACCCAATAAAACCAAACCCGAATTAAACCTAGCCTATTATCCAGTTACAAGCCCAAACCCAATTTTGGCCCAACCTAATCCCAACCCAAACACAAAAAAATAAATAAATAAATAAATAAATAAAAACCTTGGCCACCTACTCCACCACCTTTGTTGGCCACCCACCTTGGCCACCAACTCCACCACCCTTGGCCACCTAAACTACCCCAACCACTCCACTTGTAAAATTTGGCTATAAAAGCCATTCAAGACTTTGTTTTTAGGAGGGGGGTTTTTGGTTTTTATGGAGAAGGATTGTTCTTTGTTTTGGAGGAGGTTTTTTTTTGTTTTTTTGGAAAAAAAAGGTTATTTTTGTTTCTTGGAAAGGCTAGTTTTTGGAGATTAATCAAAGATCAAAGCAAAAGAGGTTTTTTTTGAGGTCCGGCCGCCGTGTACGGTGGCGCCGATGGCGGCCCGTGGGGGTCCATGACCGAAGCAAAGTCGGACCAACGGCCGGATTTAGAAAAGAGGGAGAAAGAGAGTTGAGAGCTTTGTTTTATTATTTTATTATTTTTACTATTATTTATATTATTATTATTATTTCTCATGTATATATTATTATTTATATTATTATTATATTATATATGCCCTCTCCATATTTATTTATATTATTACTATCATTATTGTTACTTTTATTATTTTTTATTTCTAACTACTATTATTATATATATGTATTATTGTTTGTATTATTATTATTATCACCCCTATTGTTATTACTTTACTTTTGTATTCTAATATATTATTAATATTACTCATATTTTTATTATTTTTGCTATCACTATTACTATTATATATTAGTGTATATTTTTATGTATATATATATATTTTATATATAGTATTATTTTTATTACTTTAATTTAATATTTTTATTATATTTGCTTTTTGTATTTCTATATTTATTATTATATAGTAGTGTGTATTTCTATTATATACATATATATATTTATATATAGTATTATTGTTTACTTTACTTTAATATTATTCTTATTATCATTATATCCAACCCAATAATAATTCTTTCATAAAAGTAATATTCCGTATTTGGTAATTCGAGACAATCGTGCCCTAACTTATTGGGTTTCGATTTTTCTCCTTTAACCTAAATAACGGAATACTCTTTTAAATCGTGACATGAGTTTTGAAAAATGCTTATTCTCGGAGATACGAGGTGTTGTTCCCTAACTTACTGGGTATGACATTTCGTTACCTCGAAATAAGATTTTTGCAAGTAAAGGCAATATTCGGTGTTTGGGAATTCGAGGAAACGTGCCCTAACTTACTGGGTTTCGATTTTCCTCGTTCACCTTAACTAACTGAATAACCTTTTGAAATACACGAATTTTTATATAAAAGGCAAGCTCGTTCTCGAAAATTCAAGATGTCGTGTCCTAACTTACTGGATGTGACATTTTATATTGTGAGACGAGAAGGTCCTTAACATTTGAGCATTTTCTTTACAAAGAGGGATCGTATTTTAAATTCTTTCAAGTTTTCAAATTTTCGACACTAAGACACTAATTAATCAACTAGGTACCAATTTTGGGCGTATCGAGGGTGCTAATCCTTCCTCGTGCGTAACCGACTCCCGAACTCATTTTTCTGAATTTCATAGACCAAAATCGTTGTTTTAATAAAATTAAATCATTTATTAAAAACAACCACTTTTTGAGGTGACCCGATCACACCTCGTCAAAAAAGGATTGGTGGCGACTCCCGTTTTCATTCTTTTTTTTTCAAAATCCAAGTCGACCCCGTTTTCATCCAAAAAATGGTGTCAACACATAATACATTCAATATAATTTCAATAATGTATATTAAAATAAATAGTGAATTTATAAAGAATCAATTGAAATGAATAAAAGAAAAATAAAAAAAAACAGAAAAAAGGACCGATTTAAAAGAAAACAAAATCAGAAGGCCAATTTACAACATGAAGGACTGTAATACAATGAGCGCAAGCAAATAGGGACTGAAAACGCAAATAAATTGAACCCCTAAAACAAAGCGTTTCAGTGCGAATTGATTTGCAACGGCGCATAAATTCCGGGGACAAATTAAACGAATTAAAAAACTTGAACATGGTCTGATTGAATGTTAGCGCGAGAGCGAGGGACTAATTACGGAAATCGACCATTAGGGGGAAAGAAGCGTCGATCCGGACCATCCGAAGGGCCAGCGCGTGGATCCCCCTTTTTGCTCAAACGGCGCCGTTTTATCGATTATTAAAAACAGATTTTTTTTTAAACCATTTTCAGCCTTGTATTTTAGAAAACCCTAAAACTTTTCCTTTTGAGGTTCTCTCATTTCCCCTTTTTCGACCGGCGCCACCCTCATCGGAGATCAGGCGCGCCTAGGCCACCGACGTTGCGAGTTCGCTGGTAAGTTTCCTCTCTCTCTCTTGTATTTTTTAAAACTGTTTGAAAAATAATGAAAAAGAAAGAAAGTACAAAGGAAATACGAATTTCCAGAAAAAAGAATGAAAAATCACCTTTCAAACCTTAGGTCCGATTTTCGATTTACAATTGACTTTTTCCTATTCTCTCCTATTGTTTTCGTAAAAAAAAATCCTTTTTACACTTGTTTCGATTCGGTTTTATAGCCGATTCTTTTACAACTTGTTTTACATGTTTATAGGTTCGTGATCGAACGTACCACTGACGTGGCGTGGTGGAGAGGCGAACGACGCGGAGGGACGCGCGACGTGCGGCGCCTAAAGGCTTGCTATTTGCTGAAACGGCGCAAAAGGGGCTGCTATGGTTTCCCATGCCGAAAATGTTTTGGGTTTGTGGGCCAATTGGGCCGTATTTGTAAATAGGTATTTAAGGTTTGGGGTAAGGTTTTATTTCTTTGGGTTTGGGTCTATTTTTGTTGGGTTTTGGCTTCTAGTAGTTTGGGCCGGGCAAATTTTGGGCCCTACAATAACTATCATCAAATAACAACCCAAAGGTCCCAAATCACCTAGACTGTGCATGATTTCTATCCCTTGGTAGAACTAGGATGTTCAAACGGTTAGTTCGGTTAATATTCGAATTGAATTACTTAAAATGTAAAGATTTTTAACCATTAATTGAATCAATTTTTTTTTTTAAATATATTAATTGAACCAAAATATTTCGGTTAATACAGTTATCTAATAGAATTAACTTGATTTTATGTCTTTGTACATTGTTAATGTTCATTTTCTTTTATTTAATAGTTTAAAAAACTTTAAATGGAGACGAAAATAATAAATAAGACATTAGAAATACTATATAAGTTTTGAAAGTAATTAATTACCTAATTTCGAACTAAATTAACTGTTAATTGAAACTTCAAAAAATCATTAACAGGCTCTTGACAGCACTAAATTCGACCATTGAATGATTAATCGAATTAGATCAGTTTGGTAAGTTAATTCGATTTTAATTGAACTGTGAACACTCCTAAATAAAATTATATAGCACAATTCATGTATACATGCAGTATTTATAAATTTCGTAATGATATTTAAATTTTTGTATTTTATTTATAAATTATACGGTAGCCCATTTCTGGTACGGTAGTAGAAAATCTGTGACAAGCAAACTCGAAACTACTCCAAAGCTAATAACCATCATATCACGTTGGCTGTATTAGTAAGATCCCTCCATATCCCGTAACTCACGTTCAATCCTTTAATGAAAAATGGAATCAAGTTGAAGCTGAAACAGGAAAAAGGTTAAGGTAACATTCGGATCCAAGAACTGGCCACCCAATACAATATGCTTTGATATAGCTTTCTATGTTGATCTTTTGCCTTTCTCCCTTCCCTCCATTTTCTTTTACTAACTAAAAGCGACGGAATCGGATGAGTAAGGTCTACCTATCACTCTCCAGAATCACAACAAAAATACGAGTAAAAGAAATTTATGAAAATATTAATAAAGAACAAAGTTTAAGCGTCGAAAGAAAAAAATGAAATTCGAAAGCACGCCACTGGCGGCTACGCGTCCGCATGACGGAAAATCCAAAAACACGTGTCTTCCATCAATCACTGTCGTCTTAAATCTCTCCGTACACTCGGCTGTCAGCTTAACAACCCGCGTGCATGGGATTTGGTAGGCCATTTAACAGTACTTTGACCCAAAATAGTGTAAAATTCTTTTGAACCAAAAAACAATTATCGAAGCGCGAGCCAGAGCGTGCACAAATCCTTGCACTTTCTACTAATTATTTTTTTATTAAATAAATATCATTCAATTTTAATGTAAAACTCATGTCTCCATGTTTATTAATTAGGGAAGAATTTTAATAATATTTTTTATCAAAATAATTAATTGTATACATTTATCAAATTTTAAAAATACATTTATTATTTAAGATCATAAATTCCAATGTTCTTTTTTTTTTCAAATTTAAAATTTATAAAACGCTAATGTTTATAAAAATGATTATAATGTAAAATTAAATAGAGTGAACTTCGAATTTAATAGTATTTATTTTCACAATAATAATAATAATAGTGAAAATGAAAAAAATGTAATTTTTTTGAGGGCTTGTTTTTGATATACCATTAGTATGGATTTATACACTTAAAATCAACGAAAAGCTAACTGTTCGTCAAACACATTAAAAACGAATATAAATAATTAATTAAATTTATTAATAGTTGATATCACATAATTCATCGTGAATTAATAAGGTGTTTAGGTTCTGCTTCGATAAAATTTTAGGCCTATTTTTTAGGTGTAGGTTTATTTCAGTTTAAAAAATAAGCTTAAATTTTTATCTTATCTTAGCTCAGCACAGATAAAAATGTTAAAATTCAAGCTTGGCCTAGCCCGCATGTATTAATTTTTTTATATTATTATTTTTATAAAAATAAATTTAAAAAATATAATAAATTAAATACACTAAAAACATTAAAATAAATATTTCTCAAAAAATTGAAAATAAATAAAAATATTATTTATACTTAAATAACACTGAGATAGGTGCAACTTAGCAAACAAATACATCTAAGATAGAAGTAAAATTAATAATAAAATAAGAGTTATATAATATCCAAACAATAAAAACAAATTTTAGTAGCAACATAATAGAGAAACGACACCAAAACAGTGATAATAAAATAGTAAAAAGCAACATTTTTTTTTATAAATTCAAATCAGGTCGAACCCAGATCATAAAAACTTACTCGATAGTTAAGACTTAGCTCATTTAAAAAATGAGTCTCACTTTTTTACTCAAACCCTCCACTTTTGGGTGAGTTTTCGAGCCGGACTTATAATGAAGTCTACTATGAAGGGACTAAATAAGAATATTTATTTATTTTGAAGGTGATGAATATTTATTTAAAATTACTGATATAGACCTGTTTATAAAATTTTATTTCAAATTTGAGACAAACGTCTATGATTGTTCCACGTGTAATGGGTAATCAATCAAGCGGCACAGAAGGAGAGAGCGCAAGCGGAGGAGCGTGGACATGTTGGGAAAAGATAGGACGGACTTTGTAGTTTACTGTTCCATTACTGTGTGCCTAAAGATTTTGGTGTCGGATTTCATGATTTTCTTATCCACAGAACTCAGATTTTAAAACATTGATTTAATATGTTAAATTCAGACATTCAAATATCCATTGTTAACATCATCAATCATCTCCCCTTCAGTATTACAAGGTCTAATCAACAATCTTACCATTTTCAAATAAGTTGCTTGGACAAGCGAAAGAGCATTGGTTGGGGACATGACAAGACCACAGGGTTTTTGACTTCTTGTCATAAATATATTATTAAACTAATAATTGATTAGTTGTTATATTGAGGGAAGGTAAAAGAAAAAGTGTGGAGCATTTGTTTTCCTTTCATGGAACAAACCTCAATTATAACCCAGTGCTAGAAACAAGTTGATTGCTCTTCCTTTACTAACTTTAGTACCAATTTAGTCCAACTTATGCACTAAACCCAACTCATTATTCTCATGTGGGAATAAGGGTTATTAATCAAAGTCAACATCACAATTACCTAACTGTTATAAGTGGATAATTTTGACCTTAATTACACTACTTTAACGCAATTAAAAGAGGAATTCCATTTTCAAAACCCTAATCTTCCTGTGAATATTATGATTGTCTTCATCCTTAGAACTTTAAGCTCTAAAATTCCATGCTCAAAGTTCGATATAGTTTTTTTTTTGGGTAAATTACTCAGTTGGTCATTTAACTTTTACGATACTTTCATTTTGGGTAAGCAAAATGAAATTCTTACAATTTGATCATCCACCTTTTAGGGCACTTTCATTTTAATCATCCAAGCGTGGTTAATTATACATGCCACATCATATTTACACTTTCATATTGGTCACCAAAAAATATTGTTTGGGGTAAAAAAATCAAAGATTAAAGCGAAAAAGCGGTAGAAACTAAAATAATACACAAAAATTATTAAATTGTGGTTGTTTATTTCATGGTTGAAATTTCTAAATTTGGGGTTTTAAATATAAAATTTTAAATATTAATATTCAAAATTATAGTAGCAACCAACAATTTATTTAATTTATTTTGATATTTTAAAATTATTTTCAAAAATCATCAATGAAAATTATTGTCTTTAATGGTTGTTTACGAAACTTAAATTTCTTTTAATTATATGATTTTTATTCTTACATGCAAAGCAATTATTTAATTTTATCTCCTATTCCAAACAAAACTCATAATTTTTCATCATTTCTCTACCTAAATAAAGAACAATGCAAGTATTTTTTTCCCTTTAATTTTAATTTAACATGGAAAATTCAAGATTATATAATAAAAAATTAAGTTTCATAGACAATCATTAAATATGAGTTATTTGAGTTTATTTCATTAAGGATAATCTAGAAACATAAAATAAAAGTGTAAAATTTAAAAAGAGAATAATTTAATTAGTTTTAATATGATAGTAGCAAATTAGTTTACATTATCAATAGATAAAAAATTTATTCTGATGTTTTAAAATTTAAATTTTCAATATTAAAAAAATTTAAAATTTCAACAGTATAATTTAGCAATTTTTGTGTATTAAACTAAACCCGATTGTTGTATAAAAATAAGTAGAAAGAGTAATGTAGAAGCAGGGAGTGATTTGTGGGAATAATGTTATAATGACTCAAAAATAGATTCAAAACTCATTAAATTTGTTATGTGAGGAAAGAGTAAGGTTGAAGGAGGGAAGCAAAAAAGGAAAACTTTAGTTTAAATGTATTAATGGAGAAATAATGTAATCCTCCCTCAGATTCCAACATTTGCACGTGTGGAATGATGGAAACCATCCAACCCCTATTTAATTTCCTTTACCTAATTAACAAATTTCCTAATTTTTACTTTTCAACAAATAACGGCAGTATTAATGAATATGAATCGTAAAAGGGAAATAAAAAATAAATAAAGAAGAAGAAGAAGATAAAAAGTCTAAAAAAGTGGGTAAATTGCAACAAAGGAAAAAAAAGGTTTAATAAAATTATAAAAAAGAAGGGTGGTTGTTTAATGTTTGTAGTGCGGGTTTGGAGTGGTAATGTTGAAAGCTTTATAGGCGTGGATGTTTTGTTGGAGAATCCACAACCAAAATGGCTCATTCATGTCCCCACCAAATAAATATTGAATTAATTAATTAATTAATTAATTTTAAAAGGGATTTCCTTTTCCCCTATCTATCTTGCTTTGGAGGAAATAAAGTAAACAAAAGCATATGTGGATGATGGTCTTGTTAATTATAATTATTTTTGTATTATTAATACCAAATTTTGTAGAGGACGCTCTTTCTTTTTGTAAACAAAATGTTGTGGGCTTTGATTAAACAAGTTTGAGTGGCAGAAAACATGGAGATTTTGTTTTTTGTTTTATTTATTATTTTTCCTCTTAATTCAAGATGGCTTAGAGGTTTTTTTTGAAATTGGAATCAACAAAATCCAGTAGCATAGTGAAATTAATGTTACGTATCATCCATCTTTAATTTATATCCAAAAATAAAAATGGGGGACTTTGGGTTAAGTGGTCAATCCACAACAACCCAATCTCTCAAGGCATTATTTGATAATTAATACATTTTGGTATGCTATTATTATACTCAACTTTCACTCTCAATATATTTTAATGCCTTTATTTTATTTTATCTATGATTAAAGATAATTTATTAGATTATTGAACCCACAAAAAAAATTAAATGTTAAAATTTTTCAATAATTTATGAAAATACACCCCAACTTTAAAAACTGAGGGAGAGTATTGAATTTGAAGGTGATGATTATATGAAAAAAGAAAAGAGATGTGGGGGATGAAGAGGAATCCTTTGCTTTACATCTCATTTATATAAAAATAAATATATTAGTATAATGTAATGGGAGCTACCAAAAGGGAAGACCCAATGGGCAATGGGAAGGATAAAGCTTGATTGGGCTTAGTGATTGTTCCCTCCACTCCTAACAACATGGCATCATGAATATTTATACCAATTTCTCAAATTTATTAGCCATACTAATAAATTTTTTTAGTTAATATGTTAGATTTTAATTGTTGAGGGATTACAATACTTTTTTAGTTTAAGGGTTTAATGCAATCTAAATAAATATAATGCTAAAAATGAAGTTATAAGAGTGGACCAGTGGATCTTCTTATCTGTGCATAAGATCTCTTTTCAGGTGAGAAAATCATGGGTCTTTCCACCCTTTATAATTTATTCTTTTTTGAGTGCAAACCATGCCTTCCCTCACTTCACTTATTATTATATTATAATTTAATTATTGTTATTATATTTAATTCAATCCCATCATTTTTAATTTTATTTGTTTTTAATAAAATATATTTAAACTTTTTTGTTCCATTTTAATATCAAAATTTTAATTTTAATTTTTGATACACAAACTAGTAATTTTAAAAAAGAAGTGACATCTCAATAAAAACATGTCACTTGTTCTTAATGAAAAATTAAATATATATATATAAATTCAATATATATTCATATATATAATTTAAAAAGTTCCTCAAATTCTTTTTACAATATGTAAATGGTAAAAATAAAAAGATGATAAAAACATTATAAATATAAATAATTCAATAAAAGGAAAATAATAAAAATGAAATTAAATGTTTTAAAAATATATAAAATCTAATAAAAATCTGATTTTTTTAAAAAATCTAAAATATATGTAAATTCTAAATTTTCTAAAAATTTCCAAAAAATTTAGAAAATTATAAAAAATTAAAAATATGTGTTTAAATTTTTAAAAGTTAAATTTCAAAACTCAACATTTTATGTAACAATTAAAAATTTTAAAACTAAACATTTTATATGACAAACAAAATCTAAAAAAACTTCTAAAAAATACTCAAAAAATTAAAATATAAATTCAAAAAATTTTAAAATTTCCAAAACATTTTGAAAGTTTCAAATTAAAAGTTGGTTGACCAACAATTGGCAAACGGCTATGTCACATGTAAAAAAGGAAACATGCGGCGCATTCTGGTTGATTGAGTGTCTCACTAATTTTTTATACCATAAACTTTTAGATTGAAAATCTATAATAAATGAGTAATTTTAGGACAAAAATGGGGCAAAGAAAAGCTTTTAAGTGTCGAAGTGAAAAAGAATATAATTTAGAGATAAAATTATTATATAAACCTTTTATATAAATATATGTGTGTCATATATTGAAGATAAGAGAAGGACATTTCTTAAAAATAATTATATAAAGTAATTCAACCTTTTTATATATATAAGTTAAAAGTACAATCAATTATAAATAATACATTTAAATAATTATAATCAAAATCAATAATTAGAAAGCACAATTGGCTTGGCAATTATAATATATATAAACTACAGTGGAACTTGAATTGAATCTCAAAATTCATACACTGATAAGCACTCATATTTCATATATTTTGGACCCTTATTAATTTACTTTTTATTGTTCTATGAGTGAAATATTGTGTTTTAGTTTTGTTTTTGCATTTAGTGTTGTTTATGCATGTTTTGCTATTTTTCTCTATTTTTAGTTTGATTTTATGTTAGCTTACAAGTGATTGTTTTGAATATTTCTGTGACTTAAATTAAGTGCATACAAGCTTGGAAGGAAAGCTTACAAGTCATCGAGAATGGAATGAGCATATTAAAAGAAGGACTAAGCAAAGACAAGTGGGTCCTGGCCTCACAACCCAGTGTCACAGTGCTTGCTCGATACAGTAGCTGGCGCCCCAACCTAGCATCTAGCGCACTGAGCCTCGTGCTGTAGTGGTGCCATTTCACCAAGCCGTGGCGTCGCTATCCGTGTCTTGTGTGTCCATTTGTTGTTTTAAAATCAAGATGTAAGGCTATTTTCGCTTTTCAAGTATTTAAGTCTAAGTCAAATTTGTGACCCTAGTTTGAAGTCAATTAAAATTCCATAACTCTATAAATAAGATCCTAGAAGAGATACGAATTATATCCACTATTAATTTTAATTCAATTTGCATTTTTTTTATGGATCACTAAACTTTTCTTTTTAGCAGAAGTAATATTTGAAGTTTGATTCTACAAGTTTATGAGATCGAATTAGTCTTAACCTTTTTTTGCTCTTTAGCATTTGGGTGTTTTTTGGTTTAATTATAATTGTTCAGGTTTGTTAAATATGTGGCCAATATTTGATATCTTACAACAATTGCTTTGTTAATTAGATAATTAGTCAATCGATTGATTTCTAATATTTGTGATGATTGCGTGATTATTTATGTAGAGTGGACATGCGACCTAACTTAAATAAACTTTGATTGTGCGTTTGTTAGTTAGAATTGAGTCTCTTTCGTTTGATTGTTATGGGGTTATTTGTCAACAAAAGAAATAATTAATGACAATTGTCTTGATTATCGAGAAGGTAATAAGAGATTAGGTTACTTGACGATCGTCAGTAATTATAACCAATTCATTAAAGAACATTAAAATTTATCTTTGCATAAATGATTAAACCTTTGAATCAAAAGCAGAATTTATTTTGACTAGAAACTTCGACTCATTAATTTTCCCCAAAATTTTTATTATTTCTCTCTTTTCTTTTTCTAGATTCTTGATTTTAATTTTTAAGTTTTCTTTAAATAAACTTCCTTTCTTTATTTTATTTTGTTTTAGTTGAAGGAGTAAAATTTCAATCGGTCTCTGTGGATTCGACCTTACTTGTTATTTCTATTAATTATTTTTCTTCAAGTAGATTTTTTTTTCAACTTCGACAACTATACACCATTAAGCTAAAATCTCGTTGACACAAACTAAATTAAAATATGAATCATGTAAATTTATAACGAGTTAATGTGCAAATTTAAATTTGACATTATATTTTTATTTTGATTGGTATTTGTCATTAAACTTTTGAGATAAAGATAAATTGACCATTAAAATTTAATTTTATACTGAATTTTTTCATTTTACTTTTCTTTAATTGAATTTTATCACTAAAGTTTGATTTTTATTGAATTTTCCTATTCAATTTTAATTTAAAATAATTTGAAAACAAATTCTAATAAACAAAAATTTAATATTTAATTTAATACTTAAAAATAATAAATTATTGGCTTAATGGTGCAAAAAGATCTCTCAAACTTTTTCAAAAAGAGCAATTAAGCTCCTATTTTTTTCACTCATTTGAATACTTGAACTTTCAAAATGCATCAAAAAAGCCCTCAAACTTTTTCAAAAAAAGCAATTAAGCCCCTACTTTTTTTTTGCGCTCAATTGGGTACTTGAACTTTCAAAATGCATCAAAAAGACTCTCAAACTTTTTCAAAAAAAGCAATTAAGTCCTTGCTTTTAGTAAAAATTAGAAAAAAAATTATAAAAAATTAAAATCAATAAAAGCTATAAATATTATTAAATTTTAATAAAAAATTAAATATTAAAAAATTATTAAAAATATAAAAATCATAAAAATATAAAAAAATTGTAAAATTTTATAAAAATTGTAAAAAAATTATAAAATATATAGATATATATAAAAAATTATAAAATTTTATAAAGTTGTAAGAAAATTATACAAAAAGTAAAAAAATATAAATTTTGTAAAAAAGAAAAAGAAAATTATCGTACCAAAAGAAGCATTTTATAAATTTTTCTATAACTTTTATTAATTTTTATTTTTTTTATCATTTTTCGTCACATGTCATCCTGTGTTGCGACATGTGATGACTTTAATTGGGAAATTAGAGGTCATTAATTTTTTATGATTTTTATAAAATTTTAATTTTTTTTACAATTTTTATAAAAAAAATTATAATTTTTAATAAATTTATAAATTTTTATATTTTATTAAAATTTAATAAATTTACTAAAAGTTATTATTTATTTTATATATATATTTCTAATTTGTAATAAGAGTAGAGGCTTAATTGCTTTTTTGAAAAATTTTGAGGGTCTTTTTGATGCATTTTGAAAGTTTAAGTACCCAATTGAGTGAAAAAAGGTAGGGCTTAATTACTTTTTTTAATAAGTTTGAGGGCCTTTTTAATGCATTTTGAAAGTTCAAGTGTTCAATTGTTCAATTGAGTGCAAAAAAAAAAAAGAAAAAAAAAGAAAAAAGAGAGGGGCTTAATTGATTTTTTTTTTTTAAAGTTTGATGACTTTTTACACCCTTAAGCCTAAACTATTTTATATAGCATCAACAATTAATAAAAAACAATTATTTATAAAAGTAAACTTATTTTTGTTTCTTATAAATTTATTGTTAATTATTAAACTGAAATATTTGAAATATCTTTTTTTTTGTTACATTTTACCTTTAAATCATTAAAATCAATATTAAGTGGTGTTAGAGTTTGTTGTAATTGTTAGTTGGTAGTTAGCGTTTAGTTATCAAGGCAGTTAGTTGTAAATACTTGTATATATATGTAAGTACATGGTTAATAAAGATTAAGTATTATTCCACATTTTATTTTTCAACATGGTATCAAAGGTAGTTTTTTCGTTATCGGGATTGGAGAATGTTTCTATCGATTACACTCACCCGCTCTATTTGCATACGTCAGATACGTCGGGGACGATTGTAGTCTCACAATAGTTGACTGGACCAGAGAATTATAATGTTTGGAGTAGGTCTATGGAGATTGCTCTTTTAGCGAAGAATAAATTAGGGTTTATGGATGGCACTTGTCGCAGGGAGCATTTTGATTATCAGATTAGTCGTCAATGGGATCGCTGTAATGCTTTAGTCTTGTCTTGGATCATCAATACCGTGAACCGCGATTTGTCCGCCGGTATTGTGTTTGCTTCCAGTGTTGCATTGGTTTGGGGAGATTTGAAAGAGAGATTCAATAAGATCGATGGGGCGAGGATTTTTTACTTGCTTAGAGAGATTGCCACGGCAAGTCAGGGTGATTCTTCGATTGCTGCATACTTTAATCGATTGAAGTTGTTGTGGGATAAGCATAGTGCTCTTCAGATTAGTCGTCAATGGGATCGTTGTAATGCTTTAGTCTTGTCTTGGATCATCAATACCGTGATCCCCGATTTGTCCGCCGGTGTTGTGTTTGCTTCTAGCGTTGCATTGGTTTGGGGAGACTTGAAGGAGAGATTCAATAAAATCGATGGGGCGAGGATTTTTTACTTGCATAGAGAGATTGCTACGGCAAGTCAGGGTGATTATTCGATTGCTGCATACTTTAATCGATTGAAGTTGTTGTGGGATGAGCATAGTGCTCTTGTGCCCTATAGTTATTGTGGTTGTGATCGAGCTCAAGATAACTTGTTGCATTTGCTGCAACAGAGGTTATTTCAGTTCTTGATGGGGTTAAACGAGTCATATTCTGCGATTCGTAGTCAGATACTTCTAATGCAGCCATTGCCCTCGGTTAATCAAGCATATTTGATGCTTGTTCAAGAGGAAGGTCATCATGAGTTTGTTGGTGGTGTGTCCCTTGTTTCTAATTCCTCGGTTATGTTATCTAATTCAGGTTCTCAGTGTTGATTCAATGGGTTTGTGATTTCTGTAAGGTCAAGGGGCATAAGCGTGAGTCGTGTTATCGGCTTATTGGATTTCCACCTGATTTCAAGTTCAGGAAGAAAGGGATGACTATCGCAAATGTTTCTGGCTCGAAGACCAGTAAAGATTCTTCAGCTAGTTTTTCACAAACTTCTTCAATGCTTACTCTGGAGTAATATAACCGGGTATTGGAATTGTTGAATAAGTCCCCTGGTGTTGGAGAACCCGCGGTTAATATGGCAGGTATTATATCTCAATCTTCTCCTAGGAAGTCGATTGATTGGATCTTGGACACTGGAGTCACAGATCATTTGTTATCTGATTCTGTAACGTCCCCCTACCCGAGACCGTTGTCGGAGTCAAGCAGGAGACATTACAAAACTTATCTTAGCACTTAAACAGTTTTCGTAGTAAACTATCCATTTGCATCATGGTCGCTAAAAAAATCATATCTCGAGTTACGAAACTCGAAATCCAATTCTGTAAATTTTTCCTAAAACTAGATTCATATATCTACTTACTAATTTTTTTCTAGAATTTTTTGATCAGGCCAATTAGTACAGTTTATTAGAAAAATTCTCCCCTGTTTCAGGGTTCGGCTACTCTGACCCTTGTGGACTACGAATCAAATTTATTCCTGTACAGAAATCCAATGACTATGCCATTTGTTTCAATTAAAAATAGACTCAATAAGGAATCCATACATATAAAGTTTGAGTCCTAATTCTTAATACACAATTTATGGTGAATTTCTAAAGTTAAAACAGGGAATCTAGAAATTGCTCTAACCCTGTTTCACCAAAACGTAAATATCTCATAAAATACAACTCTTTTACCTATTTTGTTTCTTCCATATAAAAATAGATTCATTAAGCTTAAATTACATATTTTATTCATCATCTAATTCACTTTATACTATTTTTGGTATATTTTCAAAGTTGGACTACTGTTATTGTCCAAATCTGTTTTAGTATATTTTCTTAATTAAGAAAAGTTTTAAAAACGACCATCACAATGAGGTAATTGAAAACATAAATAAAAGAAAAAAAAATAAATCCAAAAATCCATTTGATGGGTGGGAGATGGGGTCCTATATCATCTTTCCATGATTCGTGCTTTGAATGGTCAAGATTCAAATAATTGGTCTTCATGTTTAACATTGGATGCCCTCTCTTTTCAGCTCATATTTGTATTATTCACCGTTTATCTTAATTATTTTGGTTTTTCATTTTTTTATTTAATTCCTTTATTTATATATATAGTATTATGATTCTTAATTTTTGTTTTATTTTTTATATAATATCTAGAATTATTTATAATCTCTTTTTAATTTTTAAATAAGATAATAATACATTTCAATACACTCGAATTCAACATTATCTTCAACATTATCTTCTTTTAAATTCATATTTTAATTTTTTTTAAATGTCTTACCAATTTCTGAACATGCTTAAAAAGGCATTTGAATTCAAACTTTTTTTTCTTACCTTTTTTATGGGAGTGCACTCAATTTTTAGTGATTTTGCACGACTTGTTCTTCTTTTTAACATTTTTCCTTTTTCCTTTCAAAATTCACTTAAGAGTTAAATCAAATTACTTTTTGTCTTGGGATGATGTGATGGTTTGGTCTCTGTTATTATTGGTTGTTTCATTTCATCCTCAAATAAGCAAAAGCAGTCTAAAAGATCTTACATATCACTATATGAATGGGAATTGGCATAATTACTCCAATGTATTAAATTTTGGGTTATTCTGATTTTATTGGATGTTATTTTGTTAGAGAAATTATTTTATGAATTCTTTATATTACATTATTTATAATTTTTTTAATTATTTCATGATATTTTAATTTTTTTTCATGTTAATGATATATAAATTTAGTAATTTTTTTACCTCGAACGTTGAACCATGAATCATACCCCTGAGTCTTGAATTCGAACTTAAATCTTAAACCTCAAATTCAAGCCCAAGGTTCAAGGGTTGGTTTCTAAGTTTAAGATTCAAGGTTTAAAATTTAAGATTTAGGGCTTGGAGTTTAATATTTTAATTTTAGGGTTTAGAGTTTAAATTTTAATATTTTGAGTTTTAGGTTAGAGAATTAAGGTTTAGGGTTTAATTTAGGGTTTAGGGTGAAAAAATTACTGAAATGTCAATAAATAATTGATGAGGGACAGGAATGATGTGGTGAGAAGAGTCCATAAAATAATTATAAGGGATATAGAATTTTTAGATAAAAATAGTAATTTCTAGTCAAAATAATAAACACAACTTACAAGTTAATTAATTAAAAAAATTATAATAACAATGGAATTCAATAAGCAACGAATTTAATTACAAATAGAAAAACACAGTAGATCAAAGAAAATCAAGTTTGAAATGATATAACTGGAACTGCCAATTCCCATTTTTCTTATGCTTCCATTTGTATACCCATCATCACGAAAGCATTACAGCAAAGTAAAAGGATTTATTGAACTATTGCAAGCCGCATCCATCATGAAAATTTCATTGGAGGGGGGATATAAACTGTAATGCTAGACACCATTAGATATGTATTGATAATTACATCTTAACTTTGTCACTATTAGAGGTGATCATGGGCCGGGCCGGGTTCAGACAAAATTTTAGGCCCATCTATTAGGCCCGAGCTCGGTCCGGCCCGAAATATGGGCCTAAAAGTTTGTCAAAGTCCGGCCCGAAATAAAATTGCTAAGCCCGAGCCCAGCCTGGCCCGACCCATATTAATTTTTTTACTTATTTCATTAAATAAAAAATTTTAAAAATATAATAAATCAAATATATTTAAAAACATAAAAACAAATATTAAAATAAATAAAAATAATACTAAAACAATTCTTAAAACAATACATAAATTGACAATATAGTAAAAAATAGTTATATTAAAAATTTAAAATGATTAAAAATAAAATAAAAATATATATTAATATATAATTCGGGCCGGGCTGGGCCAGGCCCGGGCCAAAAAATCTTACCAGAGGCCCGACCCGTTTTCTAAATGGGCATCATTTTTTTGCCCAAGCCCATTTTTCGGGCTTATATTTTTACCCAAACCCTCTTATTTTTCGAGCAGACATTCGGACCGGGCCGGGCCGGGTTGCCCAGCCCATGATCAGCTCTAGTCACTATCAAATTGTACCGAAAATAAATTCCAATAAACCATGACGATATGTTAGAAATCTGCAATTTCTTTTCATATTTGTGATGTACAAAACCAATCCCTAAATAAATTTTCTTTACCTTTTTGCAATAATGAAACTAAAAGTACAACTAATAACACATTAGGTTATTTTAGATTACATGTAATGTCATTGTTGGTCAAAGCGGAGTTTTTGGGTATTTGAGTATTCAATTTTGAGTCTCCAAGCACACCATGTGCGTATGGCATGTATAAATTTTGTCCAATTCTTTGTTTGTTGTATTTTATATTGATTTGATTTTACGCTATAATTATTTAGATATATATTTTTATTTTTATTGTAAATGTGTATATTTAATTTGTAATAATAACACTTTAAAAAAAATATATAGGCATAATCTTTTATTTTTATTATTTCAATCAATTTCATATTTTTTTCAAATAAAATTCAAGACTAAATAAAAATAAAAATCTTCTAGATGCCATATTTTAAAAATATAAATATAAATATATTATGATTTTAAATATAAATTATAAACTATAATTAGAGATGTAATCACTTTTCATGAACTATTATAATTATGATTAATATAATAAATTTATTAATATATATAAATTGTAATGAAAACAAGAGTGATCATTATTTATCATAATTTTAAGAAAAATGAGATTAAAAAATATTAATTTTTTTCATAAAAGTATAATTTAATAAACTGTGTTTCTAAGTAAACACAAAAATCATAAATGATAGAAATTGAACCTATAAATATTATTCTTTAAAATAATTTTATAAAAGGTGTATATTTTAAAAAGTAAAAATGGATCCAAAAGTAAAAATTGTGAGACTCAGAATCCGAAATGGGTAATGATAAAACCACCAGAAAGGGCCCCAACAGCACCCAAGACCCACCCCACCGGCTCGAACTGTGCTTCATTATTGTTCACTAATACCTTGCGTGCACTCCTCACGCACGCACGCACGCACGCACGCACGTATCAAACCTTTAATCACTCTCTCTCTTTTTTCTTGCTTTTGTTTTTTAATCTTTAATTTTCTTTAATATAATTTTTATTATTTTTGGTGTGACAATCTAATTTTCTTTATAAATAATCTTAATCGTAGCTTCCTTGCTTTACATAAATTTCCATCGTTTGACTCTAAAACTCCATTTTCCCAGTGTTTCTCATTCTCAAGCTGCTTAAGGATTGAAGCAATTTGAATTTGGTTCTTTTGTTTTATCGATTTGGGATTTTGGGTTTTTTTCTTTGTTCATCCTTTTCCCCGCTTTGTTCATGGCTGTAAGTTATCTCATGCTCTTCGTTTTTCTTTTAAAGTTTATTTGCTTTAATCTTTTCCTTCTTTTAGTAAGCGTTTGATTTTCTTGCTGGGTTTTTTTCCTTTTCTTTTTCACCCATTTGTTTTTTCTGCTATTTTTATATAGCTTTGGATAGTTTATTTTTATAAATTTCTCTTATTGGGTTCGATGAAATATTGAATTTTTGAATACTGGAAGAAACGCTAATTAGATCCAATCTTAAAGGTTTAGAAAGCTCATATCTTATCTCAACAGCTACAGTTATCAACAGAATGAACTATTTTACTTGTTCACTATCGTCGTCTTCTTCTTTTATTATTATTATTATTCTTTACATTCGTTTAATACTATGATTTTCACTTAGATATTATGTTATATGATGTTAAAATAATGAATATGTTTGGCCATTGCAGGGTTCTTGAATAGGTTGTTTTAGAAGAAAAAGGGAAGTGTGGCGATTTTCATTGAAGAAAGAACAGTATGCGGTGGTGGTTGAGTCTTTCCGTAGATGTGTTTCGAAAAGTTGTCTCTTTGAACTTATATTGTAGAGTGATTCTGTAATTGCATAATCTAGATTAGCAAGAACCCTATTTTTGTACTCCGTTTCTTTTTATTATTCTTCCATGGGATCCACCTTTTTCGTTGTTGTTCCGTGTTATGTTCGACAGATTAGTTGAAAACCTTCAAACCCTTTCTCAAATTCCTAAATCTAGAGTTAGTCTTTTGATTTTGGTAGGGATAGTTTTTGTAGTGACATTTGAGTTTTTGATTGCCCTGGATTGTGGATTTTTGCCGATTTTAAACACGTTGTCATCCGGAAGATATCTAGTTTTCTGTCATATTGAAGGGTTGGAACGTAGTTATGGTGTGCCAAGCAGCTGGCCAAACAAGATTCCGGGCATTGAAGTACGAAAATGGTATTGCAGGGAGTGCCACCATTGTAGTTAGAGTCATTGCATGCTTTCAACCTCTTCAGGATTGCCAGGTTCGATTTTTGTTCGTTACTTGTCCTTGTATTCATGAAAGAACTATATACACTAACGTAGTTAAGTTATTTTACAGTTATTTTCTTAATGCATGAGATCTCTTGTCCTTTGTGTTATTGGTGATTGGAAAGAATGTTTGTGCAAAGCTTTTACTGAATTCCCTTTATTGGGTTTTTGCCAGGCTGAATATTTCCGTCATTTGCTTAAGCCCGTTACGTAGATTAGTTTTACGTTCCCGCATTCAAGTTAAGCTGGAGTTTTTAGTTTTTTCGCTTGTTTTTGAGAGAAACTTCAAGTAAACAGCTATTTCTACTGCTACAGCATTTGAATTCTGGTACGAATTGCTTGTACTTGGTTTAGGAATATCTACTTTTTATTCTCTGGAATACACTTTTTCAAGTTGATTTGATGTTTTTGTAGGCAATTGTTCTGGTTAGATGGGAGAAGGCCGTGGATCCTGGTTTCCTTTGGCTTGGCAATCACACAACATGAATCTTTTGGCCGCTCCACCTCCTTTGGGGCAGCAAAATGCTAATCCTCTATTCATAAACTCTGGCACTAAGATGGTCTCCACCAGGGGGACTTTGCCGGTTTATGGATATCATGATTTACCTCACTTGCGGATTGGCCAAGTTAATGAACCCCAGGGCTGGTTTCACTGTTCACCACGCTTTCAACAGGTCTTTGCACCTTCTTCAAACACTTTTTTGAAAGAGCAACTCCCAGCTAACCCTTATGAGAATCTTACGGAAAACATTGTCCCAAAGGCAGGATCTTGGTGTCCTCAGAAGAGATTCCTTGTTTTTGACAAATCTGGTGGTCAAACTACCCTGATCTTTAGTTCTGCTTTTGGGACTCCTATCAAGTGCAGTTCTTTGGGTCCCAATTTGCCTTTTGGTTGTAACTTGAATAAGGAGGATCCCATGGCTACAGTGAACCCGAATCTTCACCCTGGACCAATATCTAAAGATGTATTTGATGACAATGAGACTAATGTGCAAAGTGAAATGCATGAGGACACTGAAGAACTCAATGCTCTGCTTTATTCCGATGATGATAGTGATTATACCGAGGATGAAGAAGTGACAAGCACGGGTCACTCTCCTAGCACAATGACAGCTCACTGTGAGCAATTTGAGGGAGGTGCTGAAGGGGTTGCTAGCTCGAGTGGTCTAACCAAAAAGCGAAAACTGCTCGATGGCAGTAATGATTATACGCCATTGCTTATGGATAATACTAGTTCGTTGAATCATTGCAGATGTTCCGAGCAGGAGGATGATGCAGATTCCTGTTTTGCCAATGGCCAAAATCTAAGATCCGATGGTATGCATTTATCTTCAGGCAACAAGAGAATGAGAATTGATAAAATTCGTGAGACTGTGAGTGTATTACAAAGCTTAATTCCTGGTGTAGCGGGCAAGGATGCAATCGTGGTTCTTGACGAAGCCATTGATTACTTAAAATCCCTGAAACGCAAAGCAGAAACCTTGGGACTTAGTACTCCATGAGTTGCCACTATTCATATTAGTAGTGTTAGTTATAACATCTGTCATTATTAGTCATTGTTAACGGAGGGAACTAAATAAATGAAGTTTACGCAGTCGTGGTTGGAGTTGCATGCATTACACATAATCCAGAGATGAATATACGAAGATAGTGGAGAGGGAACTCAAACCCCATTGTCTATTTCATGAATGATTTGAGCTGGAAACCATTACTTTTGGTTTGAAATCTCTCAAAATCTGTAGAAAGCAGGATAGTGAAGGATTGTGAATGATTAGTCTTGGGGTTTAGAGAAAGCAGCAGCACTCACCTGGGTGAGAAGATTGGGTTGTTGAAGAGGGGACCCTCATAAAGGGTGGGCTAAATGCACGCCTCTTAGATGGTTTGGGTCCCAATAATCACTTTGTTCACCCTTTATTGTAGT
The DNA here is from genome assembly GCF_007990345.1 of Gossypium hirsutum. Taxonomy (NCBI): domain Eukaryota; kingdom Viridiplantae; phylum Streptophyta; class Magnoliopsida; order Malvales; family Malvaceae; genus Gossypium; species Gossypium hirsutum. The sequence goes on from NC_053428.1 coordinate 30,066,482, forward strand.
GATTGTCAAGTTTTAATCCTTGTGGCTTTCCCTTTTTCTTTGATGTAGAAAACTGCACGAGCCAATCTCCCATTTCATCATCCAACTTCTTGTCTGATGGGGCCCCTAGATATTGTGAGTTGTGTTGCTTCGGCTTTTGAACATGGGTATGAAAATATGATCTTGAAAGAGCCCTTTGATAAATCTAAACATGCTCATGTTCAACATATACGGATGCAGCTGAGTACGGAGTAACTTTCATGGATTACGTGTATTTGTTGTTGTGGTATGGTGCGCGTATCATATGGGTGCTGTTCAACTTTGAGATCGTAAATTGTAATGCTTGGATGGGTTAAGCAATGGTTGGATGTAATATAAATTTATAAAAAGGTGTGGTGTGATGTTATCAATTTATTTTGTCTTTAAACCTATGTAATTGCGTTGCATGCCCGCATCTATGCATGGGACAAGGATTGTGTTAAGGCCGAGACTCTTGGCTTAGGTCCTTGCAACGCCCCTCCCCTCTGAAATAGTGCGAACATTTCCCGTTTGATTCCAGTTTAATCTACGCATTTTTAGTACAATGATAATTTAAAATGTAAACTATTTTTGAAGTAAATGAATATCTGATCAACAGACCACAACTTGAGATTTATATACATGTTAACACAGTAAAAGAATTATGGCTCCATTATAATGGAAAGAGAGGCCAATTCTGGACAAACCAAGACAAGACAGCCTCTGCTTCGCGAATCATCATTCCGCCAAACATCTGAGCTTCGATCATCTCTTAAAGCTTCAATAAACCTTCTTCACTCACTACAATTACAGCACGTTTGGTTCGCTGTATTGGATTAGAGGTGTATTGGATTAGAGGTGTAATGGAATAGAGGTGTAATGGAAAAGCTGTGTAATAGCAAATCAACTGTTTGGTTGAATGTAATGGAATAGAGGCGTAATAGTAATCCTGTGTTTGGTTGAGTGTAATAGAGGTGTAATAGCATAATGAAAAAACTAAAATGACTAGAATACCCTTAGCAGAAATTTGTTTTGGTAAATTATTATTGTTATTGTTATTTAAATTTTAATAAGATTATTATTATCAATAATAAATAATTTAATCATATTTAAACATAATTATTATTAAATATATTTTAATTAAAATATATAATTTAATAAAATTCTTAAAAATTAAAGACTTTTTGACACTTGCGAAGGGTTGCAAATCTGGTTTTTACTGCTGCTTGTTCTCTTAAGATGATTAATGCCATGTAGCCTGCATAATAATCAGTTTACTGTTGAATCGAAAAACCAAAGCTTTTACCCGTTTGATTCCCAATTTTTTTAGCCCAAGGAAAACTAGCTTATGTTTGCAAGAGAGATCTCAACGGCCGAAACACAGGTCAAGCAAAACACCAAACTCATATTTCATGCCATAGTATAATCAAAAGATATTGGGAAAACCAAATACAAAGCCTCAGACGCCATAAGAATTAATAAAGAACAAAACCAGATTTAGTTCATCACAACATGAAATGTCAAACACTTGCATGGAGTTTTTTTTTCTTTACACGAAAGTAGTATCATCACCCTGTTCGTATTCTATCCAACAGATCAACACTTTTGCGAGCTCTTTCCAACTGATGGTCAACGTTTTTCCGGGACTTCTCATGGCAATCCACACTCCTTCGAGACTTTTCCAATTGATTGAAAGAGATTCTTAGCTTTTCTAGCTTATCCAAATTATTAGACTGGTTTTTCAACTTCTCAGGCCTGTCAGTGCTCTTCCTTGGTTTCTCCCTTCGATCAGTACTCTTACTTTAAACCTCAAATGCATCAGTACTTTTCCGAGACTGCTCAAATTGGTCTGTGCTTCTCCTAGAACTGTACCTTTGAGAAGGAGATTTCTCAACAGTTGATATGAACTTCTTGAGATGTCTTATATACTCAGGGTACTGCTCTAAATCACAGTGGTTCCCTCCTTTAAGCCATAGAGGTTCATACTTCTCTTTGCATAGTTCCCAGAGTTGCTTTCCATGGGAGCAATCAACAACTTCATCCGAAGTTCCCTACACATTGATATAAACAGACTGGTCTCAAAAGCCATAACTGGTGGCCTATGAAATCATTTTCACCTTCTATGAGGTAATTTGCAAACAATATTCTATGTGGTAGTCATTTACTAGTTCAATAAATGAAGACAAATACAAAGGAAACATTGACAGTCAAATCTTATAAACTATACTGACACAGGTATGAGAATATGTCTCTCTCTCTATATATGGAAAAGCAATATAGCACACGTACTCGTATTGGATTTACTCTGGAGTTTGAGTAAAATAGATCAAATATTTTTATGCACTATGAAAGTATAAGGAAGCCAACAAATTGAAAATTTTGATCATAATCCGGAATCATGCATTAAATTGAATATAAGGATGAGGATAACTAACCTTAAATACAACCTACAGAAGATTTACTTGACTAAGCAAAAGGAGCCAAGAAAACTAAATTTCAGCGCACTGTCTAATGGAATTATCCATATATGGCAGAGATGCAGAAAATTTTCAACAATGTCAACTTAAGGCAAGGTTTCCAAACCAAAATTCAGGCATAGTAATCTGGGTTAGCCATCAATGGGGTCCATACAGACCATTCTTTTCACTTCAAGATACTGCTCAACAATCCTCCCTAGATATGGATAATCTGTCCTAACAGTAGCCAATTTATTTGTCCTCATAAAAGTAAATTAACAGAGATTGATATTTTTAATTCTTTCTAGGTAGCAAAACAAGGGTGTGGAATCTTCATCGTTTCCTATAGTTATTTGTTGACTATCTAAAGAATAAACTAATAACAAAATGATGGTAAATCATAAAGAAAACAATGGTTCAATCATGATCCTCTTACTTCTTAATTTACACCTCAGTAGAGAAGATGAAAGGGTGTTTAAGTTGCAAGAACTCTTAATTCTATGGACTCCAATTAATTTACTTTGTCCGGAATGCCAATCCTCCAAAACTTGCAATTATTTACCCATTGCCAAGACAGCTATCTTTTTGTTTGTACTTGAGACACTGCATGGGCCAAAGTTCAATGCAGATCTATATTTTGTCAGACTTGACTGAAAGAATTGGACCTTCAAGAGAAACACCGTAGCACTAAACATGACAAAATCAATGATCAGATATGACTTTATGTGAATCAAAACTGTAGAAAGGTCTACAAAATTCATTGATAGCCCCCCGCACTCCCCCCCCCCGCGCCAATATTTTCATTCAGGCTGCAGGCCAAAAGCTCTAATCATCAATTCATCATCCAATGAAAGTGGATCCAGGGAACTTTGGGTAAGAACAGATAAGTTATTACAACAAACATATCAAAGGAAAATGTAGGGGAAAAAATTAAAATTCAAGATATCATATGAAGAAAATGTTGAGTGTTGCTTTAGTATGTCATCTTTCAATAATGGGGGTATCCTTTCAAGTTTCAACCTAAAAAAGTTCAAAAGTAATTTTGGACTTTGAAGAAATAAAAGAAAAATGAGAATTCTTTAAGTTCCATTATAATTATGAAGAATTCAATGTAAAAAAGATAAGAACAATATAAGTAACATAATGGCTCAAACATAAAGAGATATGTTTGCATGTGGTAGGCTTATGAAATTTATAATATATGAAGTCTTATAGATTGTCAGGATTACAGATACTTACATGAATGATAAGAACCGGACAATTGACAAGTGGAATTTTATCAATATTCTGCAAACAAACAGCCCAAAAAAGAACACATTATTTTTGCAATATTCACATAAATAAATCCTTATTAGCAGAATAATCTGGAGAAGCAAACTTATACAGCTTTCTGTTACCTTATAAATGTCAAACCAATATGTACGCTTTACAGGATACATTACTCTTAAACCAGAAAGTATGGGACTGTGCAAAACAACAGCTCTTAACCGAGGCAGTCGAGCTGCTAGATCCAAAGTGGGGCCACTACCAACAGATTAACCATAGAGGATGATATCTTCCTGTTTTGTACCATAGCTCTCTTCAAGACATTTATATGCAGCTTCAATATCTGCATATGTGCTCTGCTCACTTGGCTGTAAAAAGATAAAAGTAAGAAAGAGCTTTATATAATCCTATCACCTTAGAGATAATAACCATATCTTTTACAGAGAGATAACTTTAATTTTCCTTTCCTTTCAAAACAATATGTTTATTTTATATACCTTTCCAGAAGATTGTCCGTATCCAGAATAGTCATAGCTGCAGAATATCACAGAAAATCTATTAGAAACCTATACACCATTAGTTTATTTAAGGAGTAGCTAAACTGAAGTTTCTTCAACGGATAAGAAACATGCACAAAAAGGTCATTCCAAGACATCAATCATAATTCCTAGAGGTATGAACAAACAAATCCATCATTTTTCCCTTTGGCATGGTGATAGCTTCTTGCACCAGACGGTAAAATATTCACTTAAGGCTAAATGAAAATGATGAAACCTTAATTGCTAGCCAATGAAGACCAATTTACCAGGTTAAACTAGCAATTCTTGGTTATCCAGATTCTTTACTTTTTTACAAAAGTAAATGTACTCAACACATATTCAGATATGGTATTGGCATACAGTCCTTGAAAAAAACATAGAAAAATTTAAGCATAATCGTTGTAACATAGTGGCAATGTAATGGTAATTAACTATAAAGTATCAAGATGAACAAGACTAACAGCAAGATCTAATCCGTCTGATTTCATCTAAGCTAACATAAAAGCAATGCAAACCCATAAACTGATTTCCATGTTTAATATCTAGCAACATCATCTCCCAGAAGAAGATCGTTCAGCTCCTTTCCAAATTAAATCACACTGTTAAAGGAACCAAATAGCCAATAAAGTTTGCATACCACCAAACATATCTAAATTTTCCATCTAATATCACCCACTCAAAGCTCCTTTCACATAGAAATCTCCATTTCTAGTCGATTCAATGAATTCAAGAACTAAATGGGAGTTTTGGTGTGCGGCGCAGATAGGGTTGGGAGGAAATGGGGAAGAGAAATTAGTCACCGAGACGAGAAGAAATGATAAGGACAGATAATCAACGGAAGCAGTGGGAAATGGGAGGAGAAATTTCGAGGACAGCAGAGGAGAGGGTCGGGTAGGGAGGGAGGGTAAAACAGAGAGATGGGGAGGGAAGCCAGACGCAATAGCTATTACAGCGAATTGGGAAGGGATTAGAAAACACGGCAATTTGGGGATTAGGGGCGTAATGTAATACGCGCGTAATACCTATTACAACGAACCAAACGCCGGAATAGGGGCGTAATGTAATACAAGCGTAATCGGGGTGTAATGGATTGGGTAATACACTGAACCAAACGCTCTCTTAGTCTTAAAAACTGTTAGGCTGTGAAATTACTTAAATACCCTTACTTTATAAGAGTATTTTTATATTTGAAGTAGTATTTTTATATTTTCATACTTCAAATAAAACAAATGAAAAACATTATTATTTGAAAATCAATCATAAGACGAACACATTTATATAAAAAAAAACCTTTACTAATCCACTAATAATCATTAATTGATATATTTTTATAAATATATTTTTTAATATAAAATATTTTTATTCACTTATAAGTCAAATTGTAAATTCTATAATTTTTGAAGTATCTATTGCAAGATTGCCAGCTAAAATTTATAATGAACCTGATAAAAACATATATATTTTAAATTATATTTTTCAACAAGACAAAAGTATTATAATGGGTTGCTGATATAACATTAACGAAAAATGGAGCTTGATCCAATTGGGTGAAGGAGAAGCCACCCTTGGGCTGAATAAATAGGCCGACTCCATAGTTCATAACCATGTTTTTGTAATTCTGACCAAATCAATCCAACTCCAAATTTGAACCTACCTGTGACAAGTTTCAACCATGGATTGCCGAAACTTGAAGTAAGTTATTTTATATTTACATAATGTGTAATATATTAATAATTTGCATTATATAGATGGAAAATTATATGGTAGTCTTTTAATGATAAGTAGGATTGAGAAACTCACATGTGATTATAGGATATAGTAACAATTAGGAAAAAAAAACTTCAATATATTAAAGGCTTATATTTTTAAAAAAAAGCTTTTATAAAATAATTAAGTTTTTAAACGAAAATTACACTTAATTAAATTTTTAATTAAAAATTAACAATTAATTAAGGCCTTGAAATAAAGTTTTTCGTTGAAACCATTACGGGTTGTTAAATGATGGCATGGTGTATTGATTAATTTATTAATTATTTTTACAATGATTTGATTGGTTTTTTTAAATATTTTACAATGATTTTTTAGTTTTTAAGCCTAAAAATTATTAAAATATTAAATTTATAAATATTCTAAATATTATTACATTATTATGAATAAATGAAAATGCTATTAAAATATTATAAAAAATATTAAATGATAAAAATGTTAAAAGTTATTTAAAAATTTATAAAATTGGTTATTTTTAATTTAAAAATATATTTTTTATAATTTTCTAAAAATTGTTATAATATTATAATAATTTCTAATCATTTAAAAATTAACTCTTTAATATTTTTTTAAAAAAATCTATATTTTTATTTAAAATATAGAAAATTGTAGAAAAATTATTAAGTATTATAAAAAAATTTAAAAATAACTACTCAAATTTGTTTTCCTTGACACACCTTATCAACCTCCCTCACATAACCTCTTGTCAACTAGGGGTGTGCAAAATTCGATTAACCGACCGAATTCGGTTAATCTGTCGGTTAACCGAATTAATTCTGTTGGGAATCGGTTAAATTTTTTTTGAGTTTTCGGTTAACAGTTAATTCGGTTCGAAACCGGTCGGTTAACCGAAAAAATTCGGTTAACCGAAAAAAATTAATAAAAAATTTATAATATATAATTAGCCCACTATTCACACAAACCCAATCCAACATAAACCCAAATACCCAATCTAATATATATTAACCCAAATACCCAACCCAACCCAATTACCCAACCCAATCATAAAAATTACAAATAATTTACTAAATAAAAACTAAAAATAAAAATAAAAATCTAAAACTAAAAATAAAAATAAAAATAAAAATAAAAATCTAAAACTAAAAATAAAAATAAAAATAAAAAACATATAATTTTATACAAATAATTCGGTTAATTCAGTTAATTCGATTAATTTGGGTAATTCAGGTAATTCGGTTAATTCAATTAATTTTATACTTATTTTAACCAAAAATTAAAAAAATATATAATTTTCGGTTAATTCGGTTAACCGACCGAATTAACTGAAAAATTTTCGGTTTGGTTAATTTTTTTGAAAAAATTTCCGTTCGATTAACGATTAAAAATTTTGAAAGGTTAGTTAATTCGGTTAATGTTATTTCGGGTCGATTAACCGGTCGGTTAACTAATTGAACACCCCTATTTTCAACCAAAATCATTTTTCATCACTCGCCTTAAGCCACCAACAAATTCACTGTCACTCAAACCTTCACTCGATACCTATAGAAGCTCAACCACTATCACACTTCAAGTTCCTCATTTTATTATTATCTAAATCAAAGATTTCAAACCTTCAAAATAACAATTTTTTATATTTTAAATAAATTTTATAACTTTTTAATAATTTTTGTATTATTTTCTATAACCTTTTTAGAGTGTTTTTTTATCATTTTTAATAAATTTTATATGTTATCTATTTTTTATAATATTTTAATAACTTGTCATATTTTCATTTTATTTTAATAATATTTATAATTTTTTCTATACTTTTATACAATTTTTATAGTTTTTAATGTTCCTATTTTTTATAATTTTTAGTTTAAATGTCGAAAAAACTCTCGTAAAATAATTTAAAAAAGCAATTAAGCCATCATAAAATAATTTTCATCATTGTATTGGTTTATATTTTTTACAATTTTTAGAAAGATTAAATAAAAAACTATTATTTTGGGGCTAAACTATAATTGTACCATGCATTAATATATAAATTTATAAAATTCAAGGGGCCCTAATTCAAATGCCACGTCAATACTTAATGAGCCTTCAGGAGTTTTGACTTGAATCTATATTTCAAGTGTTCAATTGATTGCTAACTTTAGGTAATTGAGTGTAATTTTCAATTAAGGGCTTAATTTATTTTTTAAAATTATTATATGAGTTTCTTTTTTTTTTGGTGAATTACAATAACACATCAAAGCCCAAACAACCAATGCGACTGGGGCGACCCGAACCTAGGCCACACCTAGAGTGGTGAACACACTTGACCATTAGGCCATCACATGAGGTTCATTATATGAGTTCTTTTAGCTTATATAAAAAGAACGAAGCACATGACAATATTTTAACTCCACTAGTGGAGATAAAAAAAATGCTCTATCAATTAAGAACGAAGCCAATAATTTTGTTTTAGGGGGTAAGATAATATGATATGATTGACCGCCCATGTGCGTGCGCATTAAAACAAACAGTTCTAAAAAACCATTTTTTTGAAGAGCGGGTTTTAACTGCAAGCGGATAGTGTCAGTTATAATATTTATAGTGTCCGATGGAACACCAAAGTATTCTAAGGGGTTGAAACCAAAGGATTGCTAAGTGCGTAAATGTCTTTATCAAGTCAAATACAAGTTAAGCAATTACTAATATAATCGAGTCGAAAATTATTAGTGCAAATCCAAATAAAATGGTTTATAAAATAAAATTAAACTATTAATTAAACTAACTAAGCTAAGTTTTCTTCTTTATGTTTTAGATAATGAAAATGATTAAACAATGGTCGATTGATTAGTTGAGATACTGAGTGTATTGGTTGCCACTCTTAGTTAGGAATCTCCTCTCGATCTCATCCTAGACTAAAAGATACCGCCTAATATTACCTCTTGATCTCACTCTTAGTTAGGGGGTAAGATAATATTACATAATTAAGTGAGGCCAAAGCAAAAAAAAAAATCATTAAAAAGACCTAAAATAATTTATTATTTCTTCGTAGGGTTAAATTTTTATTTAATTAAAGGTTAAAATTATTTAAATTGTGTGAAACCCCACATCCAACCATCGCTCAATCCGAATATGTGATGTAACATTACGTTACCAAAGCAATTTAGACTATTTTATTACATAATCATAAAATTTAAATCATAATTATCATTCAAACCAATTTAACCATAAATTATATTCATAATTATACATTCATAATGTTTAAGTTTCAAATTCATAATTTTATAGAGTTAGGACTTGAATTCAAACTTAAATATCAAGTTGCAATGTTATGCCTCGAGACAACAAACTTCTTTCTCGAGACAGACCTCAATTTATTTAAGGTATTTTTTGTTCAAAGTTAAATTGTCTCGAGACATTGAAAATTGTGTCTCGAGACTGAGTCTCTAGACCAACTTCCCATGTTTCCTTATTTTATCTTCAATGTTTGAATGCCTGGAGATATCTCGAGACAAAAGGTTCTTGTTTCGAGACCTGGAATAGGGCAAAACTTAATCAGCTTCGCTGTTTCCTTGTCTCAAGACGAAGGGCACATTATCTTGAGACCTAATTGAAATTGTCTTAAGACTATTTAGATAATATCTCGAGATATTAAACATTCAGATAAACAATAAGGTAAATTTTATTTTTGTGGTCTCGAGACATGTTCATGCAGTCTCAAGACTCAATGGCAAAATGACCTAAAATGCACATTTTCAAGTGAACAAAATATACCTTAAGCATACCTATACTTTACCTTAATGTAGGATCATCAATTTAACACATACAAACACAATTAAACATTATTAAATCATAACCATCAATGCATCATTATCTAACCAACTAATTCACATGTTCAAACACATATAATCTAGCATAATTATCTACTAATTCAAGGATGAAATTCACTTTTATAACTCTTTTAGATCAATTACTAAATATATCAAAATGCAAACTCAACAGCAAGTCACAAATACCTTAGGTACATGCCATGTAACTCAAAACTCCTATATACATACAAAAGAGGTAATAAAGTGTGTTTTGAGTTGAGTTGTTAAGTTGGATGCTTGACCACTTTAAGTCTACGTCTACTCACATCCAAGGCTTGCACACAGAAACAAAAATAACCATACGCTAAGTATTAAATACTCAATAATGCTAATGTAATTTAAATTCAATATATATAATTCGATTAAGTAAATAAATAAACATAACATTAGCTTTATCACAAGTTCAACAATCACATCATTTCCCAACTTCCTCGTTCATTATATATTTCAATATTTCATACTTACATATTCTTATGTACTCAATAATTCAACATATCATTCAACGTTATTTTCATTACTTACTCATTTTAGCCTCCTAATAACCGGTGATTGTCATTAGGACGAATACTCACATCTATATAATGATTAAGTCCATAACTATCTAGGAATTTGGGCTATCTTATTCTGCCATTTCGAGTTGCCAAGTAATGATGGTTTTTAGTTTTTGTCTGGATTATTTTGTTCTACCATCACGAGTTGCCAACAACGATGGTTTTAATATTTGCTAATGACCTTCAAGGAATTAAAGCTAGTAATCTGTATATCAGTGATCCTATGGCATGCTAATTATATTTGGACTAAGTCTAACATCATTTAATGGGGCATAATCATTATTATCACTATTATAACATGATCATTAAAATATCAAGATCTCAATATAACATATATATAAATCACAATTCAAGCATTCAAGGTTGATTTAAGCAATCACAACATCAAATTCATCATTTTTCTAGTTTGGGAAAATATACGATTACCTCAAAAAGTACTTTATATTCAATTATAACGACTTACTAGACTGCAAACAAGTTATTGAGATTTAATTATTAAAATACAAATTGCAAAAGCTATTCGATGTTCGCATTTTCCTTTCCTTTCACCTTTGACGTTCCAACATCTTCTTTGATTACGTTTGATAATAAAATTACGAAAACATCGTTAATCAAACAATTCAACATGAATGTATTTAATTCAATTTAGTCCTTTACAAAATATTCAAAACATCCATATTGCATAATCTATCCAATTGAATTTAGATATGAATTAATAACTATAGTACAAGGACCTCTAGCTTCCCATTCATGCCATAAATTTCTAAAAGTTTTTAATTTATTCAATTTAATTCTTATTATACAACAATAATTAAAGTTTTCAAACCTGAATTTGAGCTTAAATCAACATCCTCTATCACATTTAACTTATTCTTATCATGATTTTATCTATTTTTTAATATGCATGAATTGAATCTTTCCTCAAGTTTCTTAACAATAGAAAGCCAAAGCTAAACTTACTAAATCACTAAATTAAGTAGTGGATCATTACTATCTATCATATTTTAATAAAATTTCAACAAAAAGTTTATGAAAATAACTCAGCTACACCCTTATTTGAAGAACCGCAAAAGAATGAGTGAATGAAAAGGTTCTTAGTTTCTTTTCACCACTACCATATTTTAATACAATAAACTTTATTTATTTAAATTATTATATTATGTCTAAATTTAAATAAATAAATATATATATATCCACTTGAGAAATCATTAATATTTATGGATGATAATGATGATGTCCCTCCATTAACATATTATCTTTATGATTTATTTATTCAAAAGTCCTTACCATAACATGCAACTAGTCCTTTAAATAAAAAATTAATAGCGATTCTACTTCTATGATTTAGTTTTTTTTATTATAATTATCAATCCATTCATGCTAATTTTATTAAATAATTTAATTTATCACTATAGTTGATGATATATGAATTTTCAATTCCAGAACTAATCATTTCGTTTTAACAATTTAACTCCAAAATCAAAATTTGTTAACACCATTAGAAAATGAATCGTTACAAATTAAATGTTTTCATTTTTGGAGAGCCTGAAAAGTAATTCATTCATTTGATCAAGAGGACCAAGGCTCCTATCTTCCCTTTCTTACTACTCCCCTGTTGTCGGTGGTTAAATACCAATGTTATATATTTTTATCTATACTATTATTTAAGCTTTTAACTGAGTTAGTGTTACCTTCAATCAGGTCATTAACTCAGTTATGAAAATTATGGAAATATCATTTTGTAATTAAAATGAGTTTTATTATTCAAAAGTACTTTAATCTTTCTATTTAAAAAATAAATAAAAAGATGCTTATAATGAGTTTAGACCCGAATCAATTGCATTAGTAAAACATTTAGTTTACCACTCAACTAAAGTTTTATTTTGATATATTTATACAATTATATATATATTTCACATTTTGTTATGCACATTTTAATTTTAAACACATATTTGTGTTATATATTTGTGGTTTCCACACACATATGTGTGTGATAGGATTTCTAGTATACACTATGTTTTTGTATCATATTCACATATTCATACCATAATTTTAAATTTAAACATAGTATCTATACTATTATTTAAACCCGTGATTGAGTTGGTGCCACGAGTCAACCGGGCACTAATTCAATTAGGGAAATTACAAAAATATTCTTCAATATTTAAAATAATTTATATTTTCCTAGGGTATTTTAGTCTTTTTATTTTTTAAAAAGCCACTAGATAATTTGCATGTGGTAGGATTAGAACTTTACCACTCAACTAATACTTTATCAAGAAATATTTTGTATATTTTAATTTTATCATGCACACTTTATTACCCCCATCAATTGTATATATAAATATATTATTAATGTTATTAATTGAGTTAGTGTCACAAATTAACTCGACATCAACTCAAGATTGATGATAACATTTTGATAAACAATTTTAGTGCATTTAATATTCTTAATATGATGTATTTACGTGTTTAAATTTTATTTTATTCACAATTTAATCTATTTTTTATTTTAATATTGCACATATTGTGTAATAGCCCATTTTTCAGTGGTACCGAAAACGGTGGTTTCAAAACCCCATTATTAAATGATCGAGTCCATAAATATTATTATTAATATTTACGAGTCTAATATAGTGTTATATTGAATTATAATCTGGTAATTTTGTTGATCAGTTAGCAATTAAAGTACAAGGACTGAATTGTAAAAACTGTAAAAATTAATCGCAATTGCTTTTTATTAGTTAAAAAGGCTTAAATGGTTTTATTCAAGGATTTAAGTGGCAAATAACCACTTTCTAAGAATAGTGGACGGTTGGGGCATTTATTTAAGTGAAAAATAATGTTAAAATTAAAATAAAAATTTGTTAAAACATTAGTAAAAGTTGTCATATTCATTTTTTCTTCTTTCATAGATTTTATGTTTTTGAGATTGTGGTTGCTCAATTTAACTAACCTAGGTACTATTTTGCAAAACTGTTAAAGTTCATAAAAGTCACCATTGTTGTTTCTTGAAGCTTTTGATGTTAAATGGTAGGATTTGAAGCTTAGATATGAAAAGGACTAATTTGTAAAATAAAAATTGTTAGTTTTGAACAAAGGGACTAAAATGCATAAAATTTGAAATTTGATATTATATTCTATAAATGTTTTTCTAGAGGGCTATAGAAGGATGAGATTGAAATCAGTTTCAAAATCGAAGCTTAAATTTGAAAGTTAGGACAATTTCAGTTTTAGAGGCTAAATTGAATAAAATGCAAAAATTCAGGAGATTTTTTGTAAAACAAAATCAAATTGGCATGTGCATAAAAAACTGTTATAAGGTATTTGAAATTGATATATTGAAATGAATTACCATATAGATCAAGATTTAAATCAATCGGTAGATAATTGAGGAAAAGAAAATTTGTGGATTAGTCCCCGACATTGCACTTATTGTCGTTTTGGTCTGGTAAGTTCATATGCTATATATATATATGCAAATGTAATGTATGTGTTTGAATTATGAATTTATATTGTGTGAATGTATTTTGGATTGTATACAGATTGGTACAAAAAGGTGAGAAATGGACTGAATTGTAATAAATTGATGGAAGTATTAAATGTGCCCGGTTGAATTTAAGAAAGGATAGGATATAATTGACATGCAAATAGGGTTGATTACGCGTTGTACTAGTTATGTAAAAGAGATGATACAATGTATACTGAGGTATGGAGAATTCACTGACTGTGCCAAATCTAACATTTATTGCGAATTATCAAGTTATGTCTCTACGGAGACCTTAGTGTGGTGGAGGGATGTACTGTTGTATGATATATGTGCCTACAGGTTTTGCACTTCGGTGCGCTAGTGTGGTGTAGTTACTGCTCTAATGAGTAATCTGGTTTGGTGTAGTTACCCGATATCCATATCTGTTCATTATAGTTCATCGGACTAATCGGTAAATGAAAAAGGGAAATGACAAAATGATGAAATGTATTGAGGTTGAAAATGTCTAATAGTGATTGGACTGCTGTAAATGATGTTTATATATATATTTAATGATTCTGATAGAATAGCACTGAATTGAATTATATTGTACATTTGAAATGTTATAAGACTTGCATTTGATGAACTCGCCTTATTGTTGTTAAATGTGAAAATAGGAAAATCGTATAGTTAGCTAATTTGTTACGTTAATTATGAATTGAGGTGAGTTTACTGTTTTAAAACCTATAAACTTACCAAGCATTCAAAATGCTTGCTCTGTTTTGTTTTCTGTTTCTGTGGTGGTCATTTTGCGGAACACGTCGATTGAATCACCTTAGAGCTCACTCTATCCAGCTTCTGATTTGGTAGATTTTTAAACATTCTGGATTAGTTTATGTGGCATGTATATAGGAAATGTTATATATAAGTGTATACCTTGAATGATGGTGTTTTGAATATCAAATGTGGCTTAACTTTGAATGGCTTTCTTTTATGTACTCAAGTGTGAATGATGGTAATGTTTTAAGCTTTAGTTGAGGCATATGAATGGTAAAGTTAATGATGATGCTTGAGTACTTATTGATAATAAATGGTATTCTCTATGTGAGTAACATTTGATGATTTCATAGGATGATATGTCTAGCAAAGTACCTATTTGATGGTCATTGGTATGCTTGGTTGGTATATGAAATTGCCATGCATGGAATAAGTGTTTAATTCAAATGGTATGAATTGCTTAGGTAGAAATTAAATTGTTGTGATGTAAATGCCAAATATGACATGTTAGAATTATGGATTGAGGAATGGTTGAATTGTGGTACATTGGTATGGTTTGAATTGATTTGTGCAGGTAGTAATGTGTGCTCAAAAGCACCATATGAGTTTAAGTCTTGTTTTGGCATGAAATAGGACCAAAATGTGATATGTTTGGACTTTTGGCAAAAAGTATTGATACTATAAGTTGAAGTATTGGTACTTTACCAAATGGATAGTATTTTAAAATGACAGAATGTTAATTTAGTATTAATACCAATATACATTATCGATACTTATCTTCAAAGATCGATACTTTATACAGGTATCGATACGATTGACTTATGTCCAAAATTTTGAAAATGGCAAAATGCCAAAATGGTATCAATACATCCTATCAGAAGCATCAATACCTTATTCCAAATATCGATACTTATAATTTTTTTAACCTGATTTTGGAAACATTGAAATTATGGATGGTATTGGTACCTGACTTGGGTATTGATACCTATGCTCACAGTTTGAAAATTTTGCAGTTTGGTCCTCATTCATGCTCGGGTCAACTTTAGAGCTTTTGTAAGCTTGATTGAGTTTGGTTTTGCTTGTATACTATGATGTGCATGCAATTATGATAAGAATTGATGATTGAATGAATTATTGTTGAGATTTGAATGTGAATTGGTCAGGTAACAGTACTAGCATCCCGTAGCTTAGGCCTGACGATTGGGCCGGGTGAGGGGTGTTACATATTGCACGTGTTATTATTAATTAGTTTCAAATCACACATTTGATTATTTATTGTACATTATTTTTAAGCACGCTCTTATATTCTAAATATGTAGTTTTCCCACATGTATGCGTATGATAGAATTTTAGTAATTATATTATGGGTGTAACATTGTAGGTCAAAGTTAAAGGTGGGCAGAGAGAGACAAAAGTCAAAATTGAAGAAAGCTCCTAGGGGTGTAATCAAGTTGAGTCGAGCCCGAATACTACTATGCTTGACTAGAAATTTGGAGTTCAATACTTAACTCGAGCTTAACACAAGATATAATTGAGCTACAGTGCTTGAGCTCGACTTAATAATTTAGTTTAGGGTTAATATATATTAAAGACAATAATATAATTTAGTAATATAAAAATATGAAAAGCTCGATAAGGTTAGTAAGCCGTTCGAGTTAAGATTACTAAACTCAAATTTTAACTCAATAATTACTGAATCAAATTTAAAAATTCAAATAATTTACAAACACCAATATTTTACTTACATCCTTAAAATCTCTCACATCACACACACAGTCTGTCATGTTGATTACGAAAGTGAAGCAACACCCACAACCATCCGAAGTATGGTTAAAGCGAACTTAGATACTGACTGGTCAGGCCGGCCTGTCGTGCTCACCGGCCCATCTTATATTCTCTATTCGTCTTTGCTTTTGTGTAGGCGGTGGCCTATCACTTCAAATTAAAACCCACCTTAATCCTCTGAATTCTTAATAGTTCACACCATACCATTGCATTACATAAATTTTATACCAAATAATAATTAAAACATAATAAATTTGATGTAAATATGTAAATATTTAAATTTTTTTTATAAATATAATTATGTTAAATATGGTTTCAAATTTGTCAATGCATTAATAAAATAAGGGGAAGGTTTTCTAAAATTTTATATAAATATAAGTATCTTAAATACGATAATCTTGTGATAAAATAAAATTCAAATGTCAAATTAATCAATGTATAAATAAAATAAGGGGAAAGTTTTCTAAAATTTATACAAATATAAGTATCTTAAATACGATGATCTTGTTACAAAATAAAACTTAAATGTAAAATTTATCGATATATAAATAAAATAAAGGGAATTTTTTAAAAATTTTATATAAATATAAATATTTTAAATATGATAATCTTGTTACAAAATGTCTGTGATGCATAAATAAAATAAGGGAAAGGTTTTCTAAAATTTTAGGCCATTTCTTTTATCTCTTGAACCAATCCTATAGCTTACTTCGTGCAAGAAAAGGACACACACCAAATCATTCATATATTTTCATCCTTTTTATTGCTCTAATTAAGTTCAATGTCTATTTATTTATATGAATTTTGGGAGATTTTTTTTTTTAATTTTCAAATTTTATAAAAAAATTTTGATTCGTTAAATTTTTAAAATATATTTTATTATTTTGGCATGTGTTTTAAATTTTTTTTTATAAAAGATGGTTAATTTTTTTAAAAAAATTTATCACGTGTCAAACTGCTTAATGGTCAAACAGTGCGACATCAACATTCTATAATGAAGGTGTAAAGTGCTGGACCGCATAAAACCATAATTATCCAATTGAGAAAAAAAAATATAAGTACCAAATTGTAGAATTAAGTATACTTCAGGGGCTGAAGTCATATATTAACCCAATAAGCTTTCATGGAGATACCGTCACTTAAAATAATTTTTTTTTAACTTTGATAAAATAATAGTAATAAATTACATTTATTATTAATATTTTGATATATAAAATATAATTTTTAAATATTTTAAAGCTATTAATATTAATTAATTGTAAAATTTAATTTAAAAATATATAAAACATATTTTAAATATTAAAATAAAATCATTTGTAGATTTTAATATATAATGTTATACTTTTGAAATAAATTTTAATAAAGAAATAATTATAAACTTAATATAAATATTACATAAATTATATTGAAATATAAATAGGAGTTTAAAAGATTATTTGACTCAAAAGTTACTGCTTCCGAATACAAGAGTTAAAGATTATAGCTTTTGAGTTTGAGTTTAAAAGTTATTTTTAAAAACATTTTTAACTTAGAAAACTGTGTTTAGCATTATTTATGACTCAAAAAATATAAAATCGTAATATTTTGGATAAATATAAATTATAATTTTGAATACAATACAAATATTATATGTTAAAATAATTAAAATAGAATGCATGTAAAGTGATATTAACACAATTTGATGTATAACATTATACTAAAAATTATAAAAAATATGAATTGTTGATTAAAAAAAACACATGAATAATTAACCTGCCAAGTGCCAACATACAAGTGCATGATATTATAAATGATTTAATTATAAAATTCAGATAGATTATAAACCATTTTTTATTTGCAATAGGTGAGTTGTATGTTTTAATTAAAATACTTTTAGTTTCTTTAAAAAATACAACATTGAAAAATTAAAATATATGTTTAATCTTAAAATTTTGATATGGATATTAGAGTGATTTTCATTTTATGAGAATTTAAAATTTTAAATAAATAACAAAAAGCAGATGACAATACATATTCAAAACCTATAAAATATAAAAATAGTCAATAAAACTGATACATAAATTATAATAATGTAAAGAAAAACACCTAATATTATTGATTTCAGATTTGAAAAAATAATGAAATATGATTGATTTTAACATTAAACCACAAAATAAAATTAATTTCAAATTTAGATTAAATATTATTTATTGCGTTTAACAGTAAATCTTATTATTATTATTTATTTCTAATAGTAAAATCCCGTCTAAGATTGTTTCCTACCATCATTGCATTTTGACTTTAGATTTGCACTAAAATAATTTAGATTGTAGAAGGAAAATTCAAGATCTGGGATTTGAAATTCTTGATCAAGTTTACCTAAACCATGGAAATCTTTTTGCCAATTAATCCTTAATCAATGGAAGATTTTAATCCTTTTACCGAATTTCAGTTAATTATAGAAAATTATATCTTTTTACTTACCATCGGTCATGTATATTAATTTTTTTTTTTGGTAATAAAAAAAGATACAAAGTAAAAGCTTAGATCCCCAAAGGAGGATCTACAAACAATCTTAAGCCTAATCTCCTAGTATGAACAAACTTAGCCAAAGTATCAGCAATTAATTTTTTTTTTCTGGGAATGTATTGAATTTTCCACTGCTCCATCTTCCTCAAGATGAGATGAATTTTTCAAACTAAGGCAGAATTTGAGCTCCCGGAAGAGTTGTCCAAAATTAAATTAATAGCTTCAATGCTATCCGTTTGGATAAGGATTCGCTGAAGGCGTCTATCTAAGATAAGATTTAGCCCATCAAGAATTCCCCAAAGCTCTACCTCCAAAATAGTGCAATTTCTCAAATATTTAGCGAACTCGATGATCCACTCGCCATTATGATCTCTCAAACATCCACCACTTGCAACGAAGCCTTCATCAAATCTAACTGAACTATCAATGTTTAAACTCACCTAACTGTTAGGTAAATGCCAACTGTGAAGGTGACCTTGTGCTCTATGGAAAGAGAACTTTAAAGTGGATGACTATTGTTTCGCCCAGCTGTTGGAGATTTTAATAATTTCATCAACACTCCATATAATACCTTGGAAGATGAATAGGTTTCGATTTTTCCAAATACGCCACATAGTGATCCTGAAGAGACACGACCAATCTATTTCATCTAGAGGAGTAAAATGGCTCCGAAGATTACTCGTCATCCAATCAGAAGGAGATCCAGAGTAGAAAGCAGAAAGGTTTTGTTGTGGAATAAGTTTGTCCCAAATGCGTTTGGCAGCATCACAATCTCGAGTATGTGCACAACATCTTCATAATCATGACCGCAAAGGCTGCAAGCACTACTACTCCCAAAGCTACACCTTACCCTCTCAGAATTTGTTAAAAGACGGTGCTTTAGAGCCAACCAAATGAAAAAGTGAATCCGATAGGGACCTTGAAACTTCCAAGGTAATTCCTAGATCTAGTCTTTTGCATTGAAAGTGTCTTCACAAACTTTCGCGTAGGCGCTTTTGAGAGAGAATGAACCAGCTGAGGAAGCTCCCCAAATAATTCGGTCAGAGCCTGATGAAGGGTGCGGAGGTGGGATACTTGTAATTTTGTTGATAATCTCCTCCGGAACCCAAGGTCTAAAAAGATCTAACTGCCATGAGCCATCACCCGCAACCATACTATTAAGGGAACAATCTAGAAAAGGGTTAGCAGAACAAGGGATGAACTTAAATAAGGGGCCACAATTAGGAATCCAAGGGTCTTGCCAGCATTTGATGCTACTTTCATCTCCGACTGACCATATTAGGTTTTCACGAATGAGGGGCCATACCTTAGAGATGGATCTCCATAAGAAGGAACACCCACTCTTAGACAAGTCATCAGGTAAACCACTAGAAACTCTGTATTTAGAACGAAGAACGAAGCACCTGAATCCAGAGGGCATTAGTATTAGAAATAATATTAAAACCAACCTTCATCATAAAGGAGGTATTATGGTCTTTTAGCTGTCTAAGGCCAAGACCTCCATTAGACTTGTGCTGGCACACTGAATCTCAACTAACCAAGGCCGTCTTTAAGCTACCATTATGAGTTCCCCAGACTAATTTTCGAACAATGCGTTCAATTTCATCACAGATACCTTTTGGAACCATCATTGTCAGCATGAAGTAGCTAGGAATCAAGAGAAGAACAGATTGAGCCAAAGTAACCCTTCCAGCTAAAGAGAGTTGTCTGGCATCCCAACTAGATAATTTATTACGAACCCTTTCCACTACAAAATTTAGAGTGCTATTAGTGACTTTGTCGTGTAGGAGTGGAACTCCAAGGTAGTGACCCAAATTAGTAACTTTTTAGAAACCAAAGAAACCACTTAACGATCCCCTAAGCTATCATTAACACATTTTGAGAAGAAAATATTAGTCTTTCGTGAATTAATCCGATGTCCCGAATAACCGCAAAATTCATCTAAAATATTTTTGATGACTCGAGCCTGGTTTTCTTTCGCATGACCGAAGAGAATCAAGTCATCTGTAAAGAAAATGTGAGATAACGGTGGGCCACCGCGGGATAGCCTAATAGGAGACCAATTACCAACATCAATGGCCTTGCGGATACTAAGACCTAACCATTCCATACAAAGAATAAACAAATAAGGAGATAAAGGACATCCCTGACGCACTCCTCTAGCTGGTCAAAATTTCGGGGTCGAAACGCCATTCCATAAAACCTGCATAGTAGAGCTAGAAATTGCAGACATAATAACATTACGTAAAAAAATAGGAATACCTACAGCTTGGAGCAACGCCTCAATGAAATCCCAACATACTCTGTCAAAGGTCTTCTCCAGGTCAATTTTGATAGCTATCCATTTCTTGTTTTTCTGCGTACCCCTCATCGAGTGAATGACTTCTTGGGCAATGATGATGTTATCAGTGATGTTCCTTCCTACGACAAAACCAGCTTACTCTGGAGCGATAAGCCTCGGAAAGACCACTTTGAATCTGTTGGCAATAATCTTCATGACTAGCTTATAAAGGACCGAACATAAGCTAATTAGTCAGAACTGAGAGCACTCCACAGGATTTTGAATTTTGGGAATAAGCACAATAAGAGAATTATTCAAATCTGAATCAATGTTTTTCCCTTTGAAGACCTCCTTAACCCATGTGCAAACTGAAATGCCAACATGATCTCACTGACTCTGATAGAACAAGGCATGGAAACCGTCACTCCTTGGAGCCTTTAAGGGTGCCATATCAAAAAGAGCTGCTTTAATTTCCTCATCCAAAAATGGTCTGTTAAGAAAATTAAAATCTTCATCTTTAAGGCATGGAAAGGTAACAAGTGGAAAAACTCTCTTAGGCCCAGGATGCTCGCCGTATAATTTGGAGAAGAAGTTAACTGCTTCAAGCTTCAATTGATCATCTTCCATGACCCATTCTCCCAAGCTATTCTTCAAAGCAGTAATTCTATTTTGTTTGCGTCTCCTCAGCGTACGTGAGTAGAAGAATTTTGTGTTGCAATCACCCAAAACTAACCAGTCACAATGCGCTTTTTGCCTCCAAAGAATTTTTTCATGATGAAGCACATTTTCTAATTCCTCTCTCACATCCATCTCTCTTAGCTTAAGAGACTTTGAGTTAGATCTATCCCGTTCAGACTAAATAAGTTCTAGTTTACGAATCAAGAGCTTTTTACAAGTGAAGATGTGACCATAAACCTCTTTGTTCCAAATCTTAACCTGATCAGTGAATTTGGAATGAATGGATGACATGCTCGCAGGCGTCTTCCAATTCTCTTTGACAAAATTCGAAAATGATGAATGTTCAATCCAACCAGCTAAAAATATGAATAGACGTCCTTTCAAAGAATGACTTTTAGGTAAAAGAGATAATTTAAGAGGCCTGTGATCAAATTTAAGTCGATGTAAGTGTGTCACCATTGAGTTCAAAAATTTCGCATTCCAAGCAGTATTACAAATAGCTCTGTCCAATCTCTCAACAATCCCTCCTCTTTGCTAAGTGAACTGGGACCCCCGAAAACCCAAATCATTGATTTGGACAGAATCCATGAAATTACCAAAGAAAGGACACCTTTTGCTTATAACACGTCCACCCTTTTTTCTCACTAGGGGAAATGATGGTATTAAAGTCACCTATCGCCACCCACGGTGACCCATTCATAGGAATAAAATTTTGCAAAATCTCCAATAAATGCCTCTTCTTCTGACTATTAGGACTGCCATACATGAAGAAGGTAAGAAAAGGCTGCTGAAGGGAGCTATCAGAAACTTTGGCTAAAACAAATTGGGGTTGGCTTTGGAGCACCTCCACATTTACCGAATCCTTCCAACCAATCCAAATGCCTCCGGAAAAACCGACCGCTTCCACACGGTGAGAATTATTAAAGCCAAGCTTAGCAATAACCAAATTCGCTTTCTCACCGCTAACCCGAGTTTCCAGAAGACTTATCAAATCTGGTTTATGCTATCGATTATATTCCCAGAAGACTCTAATAAATTTAGAACTCGCACAACCCTGACAATTCCAAGAAAAAAATAGAAAAATTCATAAAAAATAAAAAGGGAGAAAGAGCTAACCTTTTAAGAGCAACCAGTAGCTTAGAGATTGTCAGATTTAACTTCTGGATTATCTGAAGAAATTCCAGCTTGCACACTAATAAGCTCTGCCATAGAACCCATAGCTTCAGGGAGAGAGACTCGTGGATTACTGGTAGGTTTAAATTTCCCTCCAAGTCCACGAATGGATTTAATAAGAGATTTCCCACTATGACTATTTCCTTTCCTACTTCACCAACATGTCCTTTGGGAATAATTGGAAGATTCACACGCGCCTTTGGTTTAGATATAATATTTAATTTCTTTTGAAAAATGACAGCAGCGTGCTTTTTAGAATCAAGTGCATTAGAAATAGGCCCCAATTTTGCCTCAAGATGATTATCGAAAGTGGGATTTACGTGAAGAGAGGTGCCTAAGTCCTTAGAAAAGGAAATAGAAGCCATTAGGTCTTTAAGCACAAAATCCGTTGCACCTTCCAAGCCCAAATTATTAGAAAGTAAAGTCTGGCCCGAAGTCAGCTGCTGTCCAAAACATTCCAACGAAAGCCCAGATTCTCTATATGAATGGCCTAGAGCCGGATTAGGCTCAAAGCTGCTAGGCGCCCGACTGCTATCATTATGTGTATGGCCTAATGCCGAACCAGGCCCAACGCTACCAAACGCCTAGTCTACAGCCCGCGGTGAAGCGTAAGCCCCCACTCCTAACTTCTGACCTGTGCTACTATATTTAATAAGCATGGATGTTAGACGTAGCCCAAAGTTACCCATGTGGCCCCGTAGGCCTTCACTCAAATTATCCGCAGCCACCTGTCCAGACCCAAGCTCCGTTTCTTTTCCTTTTAATTTTTTAAGGAAGTCCCCTTTTGAAAACCTAACTGTTCCTAGTTCCTTAGATGGCTCCCTTAAATTAGGAAAAATGGACTCAGAATCCATGAAAGATAAAGCTTCAAATCTGGTACTTTCCAAATTTCCTTCCGTGATTTTTGATTTTTGCCCACGAATCTTGTCTTGTTTGCGCTTTAACTTGCGTTCAACCACCATCCATGGGCCAAAGGGATCACCCACCGTCGGTAGAGCATCACCAGTCTTCGCCGGAGCAGATTATTATTCAGAGAGTCCTTGTGATTTCTTTCTCCGTCATGACTGTTAGTACCTGTCAAAGAAGAAGGGCATAAATTTGTAGGGTGTCCATATTTACCACACGAGAAGCATACCTCAGGTAAAGCTTCGAATTCCACACGCTACAGTCGTCCATTAACAAGAACTTGGGAAGTGAGGGGTTTTCCTAAATCAACAAAGACAGCCATTCTGGCAAATTATCCTCTTTCGCGGTTGTTGGTTTTGATGTCAAGTTTCACAACTCTTCCGACCAAGCTACCAATCTCCTCTAAGATCTTCTTTTGATACAGGAATCTCGGTAAGCCTGAGAATCAGATCCAAGCAAGCACACTGCAGGGAAAGGGTCTTGATAGGTCAAAATCCACTGTCCATGATTGAACAGTGAGATAGTGTCCAAACACTATCCAAGGGCCTTGGGTTAGTGCCGCGTCATAATCACCCGTACACTGAAATCGAACGAGGTAGTATCCGTTTGCAACATCCATTAGACGAAAAGGTTGTGCAGGCTTCCAGAAGCTAGTTATACGATTAAGCAGAGCCCCATAACCTATGTTGATCCCAAGCAACTTGACCACCACAGTAAGTTCTATTGCTTTGATCAAAATTTTGTTGATGCGTTCCAAGAAGTCAATGGTAGGTATACCGTTGAGATTAGATCTACGAATATCACCATTGACAAACTCTAAATCCAAATTAGCGTCCCCATCAAAAGTGTTTGAGGTCGCCCCAAGTAAGAGTTTGTCCTTCCATGAAACTCCGTTCGTCGGAGACGAGTCAACCATCATATTAGTCACAGAGTCATCACTTCCATCTTTGAAACGGACCTTTTTGGTAGTACAATCAGCGAAAGAGTCATCCCCTACGCTAGTCCGGACATCAGACAGAGATTCAACGTCATTCATCCTATTTTTTTAAATTATATAATTTTTGTGACTATATTAAACTCTGTATATTAATTTTTCAATAACAACAATGAATATTGGTAAGATTCTATACTGACACAAATGTATATTTGATCATAAAAAAATTATATTTAGATTTGATTTTAAAATTATTTTTAAATTTTAATGGATAAATCTCGAAATTACACATGAAATTTAGTTTAATATGTAACGTTATAGTGAACTTTTGATTTTCTGTATTTTTATACATGAAATTTTGATTTAATTCAATTTTCACAAACTACTAACACAATGATCAATATAATATCATTTTAAATTTACGTATTTCATACACAAATAATTAAATTTGTCCAAGATCAATGCAATTGTTTCTTTAAATGTGTAAAACTGAATTAAAATTAAACTTTCACGCATACGTTTGAACCATGATTAAAATTTCATGTGTATAATTGTACTAAATCAAAATCAAGTATCAAATTGCACATTTAATTAAAGTTTATGTGTACCTTTGATATTCATCCCGATTTAATTAGATCAAAGTGTCTGGTTAAAATTCAATACATTAGTTTTATTTCGGGTACACTACACTTGGGGTTGCTAAACTATTAGTAAGTTTGCGCTTTTATCACTCAACTTAAAAAAGTTACAAAATGGTCATTGAACTATTCAAAAGTTTTCATTTAAGTCACTAAATTATTCAAAGCTTTTATTTAAGTTAATGGGTTATTAATTTTTTTTTAAAGTCTAGCTAGTGAGCTTTAAGCGACAATTTGACAACTGATACAATGAATCAATACCCCTCGACGAGTAGAACAAACTTTAGATTCAAGTCAATTTGATTGTCAGTGTCAAAAATCAAAGAAGAAAGTTGTTTGGATTTTTATTTGCATATTCATGACGTGCAAAATTGTTTCATAAAAAAAAAAGAATTGTAGAAGAGAAAGGCTTTCTATTCTATGGTGTGAACGAAGAAGGTCATATAGCTAAGGGTGTAGCTAGGCGGGCCCCTTAAAATGGAAAAATTTTCTTTTAAACCCTTTAAAATTTATAAAATTTTAAATTAGTAATAGTAATATTACATTTTAGCCCTAAAAATGATAAAAAAAATTGATTTAATCTTTTAAAAATTTAAAGATATAAGTTATTAAAACGGTAAAATTACATTTTTACTATTATAAAAATATATAACTTAATTCTACCTACCCCAAAATTTTTTTTTAACTTCGCCCATGCATACAATAAGTTTAACAATCTAGTGACTTAAATAAAAAATTCTAAATAATTAAATAATTATTTTGTAATCTTTTAAAGTTGATTAACTAAAACGTAAACCTTTTAATAGTTTAATGATCTTGGATAAAATTTATCCTTCTATTTTTTTATTGCTAATTTATGTAACAATAATTTATTAATTATAAAAAGAACATACCTATAAGAAAACAAACATGAACCTATCTTTAAATTTCAAAACTAAAAACAAGCACAAAACGAAGTCGTATCAATCGCCAAATGTTGGAGAGAGAATCGATTTTAGAATGATAGCAGACACTAAAACAACCTCTAAATTGGCTGCCGTCAAAGGTTTCAAATCTCAACTTTATTGTTTTGTGTTAATTTCACAAAATATCCTTAAATTATTATTTTTATTTTAAATTAATCTTTAAATTTTAAAATATTTTAATTACATCTTTTAATCATTGATATTATATTAATAAAATTTTTTATTACTAAAATTATTAATTTAATCATTAAACGAAACATTAAATTTTATTTAATATAATTTAAAATAAAAATAAATCCAGTGTTAGTAATATTTTTATATTTTCTTAAAAACTTTTAAATCGATTTTGAAATTCTTATTTTGAATAATTTAAGTAAATGTGCTTCGGCTTGGAACCCACTTTACCCCACTTCTGTAAACCTTCCCCCGAGAAATTCCTCTCAAAGTCTCTTACTTTTTTTACTTTTTGCATGGCAA
The DNA here is from genome assembly GCF_007990345.1 of Gossypium hirsutum. Classification (NCBI taxonomy): domain Eukaryota; kingdom Viridiplantae; phylum Streptophyta; class Magnoliopsida; order Malvales; family Malvaceae; genus Gossypium; species Gossypium hirsutum. Next base: position 30,093,452 of record NC_053428.1, read on the forward strand.
GATCAATAGTCAATTCAAATAAATATTACTAATTTTTTCTAAAGTTTCAAACTTTGATCGCTTTTGCTTCTCAAAAAGCTGCAAATGAGTACACACTTTAAACCCACACTCTTCTTTCTTCCCAACTAATGGCCTTTTCGATCTCCGTTCTATTTCCCTCTCACCATACAACGCTGTTTCCCACTTCTCTATCGGAATGGGTTACTTCTCTTCTTGCAATGCTGAGTCCGCCATTGCTGTCTGCGATCCTTACAACTGTGGTTTTCATCACAGAAAGAAACCCCACAAAACCAAAAACAATGGCGAAATCAGGGAGTTTGCTTACGCTGATCTCGTTTCCGCTACCAGTGGTTTCTCTTCCGGCAACTTCCTCGGTAAAGGCAGTCACGGATCTGTCTACAGAGCTGCTCTCGATAGTGGCAAGTTAATCGCCGCCGTTAAAAAAACGAAGATGAACTGTAACATTCCGGCGGACAACGAGATTGAGATTCTCTCCCGAGTTTATCATCCTCGTCTCGTCAATCTCATTGGCTACAGCTCCGATACTCTTTGTGAGGATCAATTAATCGTCGTGGAATATATGCCGAACGGTTCTTTATACGATCTTTTACATTCTGCTTCTTATAAATCGCCAGGTTGGCACATGCGCGTTCGGTTCGCTTTACAGGTTGCGGAAGCGGTTCGGGCTTTACATTCGAGTAACCCGCCGGTGATCCACAGGGATATCAAATCCTCCAATGTTTTGATCGATCAAAACTGGAACGCCAGGTTGGGTGATTTCGGGCTTGCTTTGAGAGGACACGTGGAGGATGTACGGTTCAAGTGCACGCCACCAGCGGGGACGTTAGGGTACCTCGATCCGGCTTATTTGGAGCCGGCTGACGTCAGCAGTAAAAGTGACGTATTCAGCTACGGCATTTTGTTACTAGAGATTATTAGCGGAAGACGTGCCATTGACATGAATCATAGTCCGTCGTCCGTCGTTGACTGGGCGGTTCCGCTGATCGAGGCCGGAGTTTTCGCCGCGATTTGTGACGTCCGCGTCGGTTCTCTGACGGATAAGGAGGTGGTGAGGAGTTTGACGGCGTTGGCTGCTAGGTGCGTGAGGTCCGATGCGGGGGAACGCCCCGGGATAGTCGAGGTGGTAGAGTGTTTGACGGCGGTGAGGAAGAGAGTTCATGCGAGACCTGTTTGGAGTAATCGATGGCGGTGCATGAAAGGCGTGGATAAGTCATTGGTGAGGAACAGCCGGGAAGTATCGAGTGTGACGAGTGTAGTCGATCACGACATTGAAGCTACCAGTGATCGGATGGCGAGAACCAAATTGATCACGGAGGCATCAGCGGCGTCGGTGGTGGTAGACACGGGCCCCGATGAGATCGGGTTGGACGATGATCACATGGCGTTGGTAAGAGGAAACCGTGGAGTAGAGACGAAAACGCCATTAATGAAGCTGAGAAAGTCGAGGTCCATGGGATTTCTGCAAAGTCCGAGACCAATGAACCAAAACAGCAAAAATTACGTATCTGGAATCGTGAAACGAAGGAATTTGAGTGAATTCGATATGTCAAAATTGGGTATTGGATTTGATGATGAGAAATCCGAAGGAAAAACATGGAAAAGGCATTAGTTTTGGCTCAGATTAACGTTTGAAAAACAGAAATATGGATGTGCTGCTGTTTGATTTCATAGAAAATAAGGAAAGTACAAAAAGGTATGTTTTAGGTTATTGCTCCTTTTGATTATTTTTATTATAAGAACTACATTTGTTCATTCATATGGAGGTTTTGCAGGCGCTGCTATGGCTATTTTTTCATGCTTCACGGCTTGAAACTGAAATTGCAAACTTTGAATAATATAATCTTAATTATGGTTAACGAGATAAAGTTTTTGCAATCAATTTTGATAAGGATTAATATGCAGTTTATACCTCAACTTCAAGTAGTACCTAAAAACTAACCCCATTAATTTATGCTATGCTTACATGAAATGTAATAGCTTCTCAAATTTTAAAAAATTTAAAAACTTTAAAAATAAATTAATTAATAAAAAAACATAAATTTTTATCTCAATTCGTTCTTTATATGGCAAAAAGTACATTTTGTTTACGTTTCTTTCTAAATTTTAAAATTTAAGCTAAAATCTCGTAATCCAATGATAAAAACATTATTTTGTAGGCATAAGAGCTTCAATTCAATTCTAAGTAACTCTATTTCTCTTTTCTGATTATCAAAAATAAATTAAAATTTATATACCACATGACATATTGAAAAACTACCACATATCATTATTAAATTGACTATAAATACCACATCAATATAAGCTATCAGTCTTAATACAAAAGTATCAACCTAAGCCACGAAATAAAAATTAAAAGCAATAAGCAATTACGTATTTTTGGACTAAAATATTAACCGAAAAATTTGATAGCAAAATAACGACCATCACATCACTTAAAAAAATTCTGAAAAAAATGATAAGTTTGTTGTCATAACTTCTACTAATTGATGTAACTCTGCCAAGTATTCCAAAAAACATGACAATGCAGTGACTGACCTTCTGTCTCCTTGAATCTGTTTGATGGTGTGTGGCTACTATCAATAAAAACGATCCCTCCCTCATAGACTGTTATTAATGTTTTGTGGACGTAGTGTTCTGTTTTTTACTTGCTTTTGGTTCTCTTGTATGACAATGTTTTTTTCTTAAGATATAGGCTCGGGTGGCCCATGGCCACACCGTATCTATTGCATGATATAATGTTTTCATATGACGACAACATCCTTAAAGGCCCCCTTAAATGCATTAAAAAAACAGAAACGCATAATATGATGTTTGATATGACGTCATCATCATGAAAACCTTATAGAAAAACATAATACAAGTAACATAGACGGAGACCAACAAGAAGTTAAAATTTGTAGATAAAAACTGTAGCTAGGCTTTAAATTATAAGTAAAACAATAGGTAAGAACACAAATAAATTTGAAGTAAATTTACTACTCTTGTGTTTTCAGGATCTTTTTTTCCCTCATTCATGATTCAATCTCTATGTAAGAGATCCTGAACCAATCCATTCACTAGCATCTTTCAAACCCGAGCTAAACTTTGATCCTTTTCGGTATTTAAGAGTCAAGGATGTAAAATTTTTATAGTAAAATGTCATGCACACCCCCCCGCCCCTCAATGCCACAGAAAATACATACTTGCAAGTTAGAAGGTTTGTGAAAACCACAGGCTAACTTGACAGTGAAGAAGCTGAAAATATGAACTCAGGGGGCCAACCGAACAATTTTCCAAACTCGTTTTCCGTCAGTCTCTTGAGGGGAATATTCCAACCTGCCAAATAGCACACACATTATTATCAACTGGACCAACTTTCATCTGAAAGTTAACCATACAATAGTTTGAAATGAGAGGTAGATCATAATAGGCTTCTGTTTTTCCTAGTGGCATTTTTTGAGAGATGTGAGTTTTGTACGCTACATTACTTAAACTCTGGTGCAAGGATTGGATATGCGTCCATAGGTATATTCAATTTTTTATAAGTTTTTCTAGTATTTCGAGGGACCTTTTGAGGATCATATTCCCAACATACCCATGTCTGGATATGGATTGAATAGGGGTGTTGGAAAAGGAAAATGAAGTGTCGGAACAACATAAGTTGTGATTGGGTTGGGTCGGGGGTTGAATTGCAGGGAGCAGATGGTGAGAGAGACGGCACAGAAGGGTAAGAAGAGCTTTGAGTGACTTGGACTTGCTTGATTCACTGTTTAATGCAAATTAAACATAGAAAGCATTGTCAGCCGACCTAATCATCAGCTCAGAACAGAAATAACATTTATCTGAACAAGGATCCAAATCCAATGGTTCGATTATTAATCAGATTCTATTTCAATCCAATATAGAAAGGTTTTGAACTTAGGATAGAATTTGGATAAAATCCTCTTTATATTCATTATAGCAAAAGACAATGGAAGTAAAAAACCTGTCATGTAAACGGGATGGCTGTCCTTGCCAAAACTCGAAACGTTCTGGTTTAAGTCTATATCCTCCCCAGTATTTAGGCTTTGGAATTAAACTCCTGCATAAAGAAAAACGTAAGGATTAATTTTTCTTGATTTTTAACCATCTGAATCTCAAGATTTTTCATATTGCTGATCATTTGAGATGATGAACACCTTTGATCGAGATTCTATATCATGATTGAACATAGACGTAAATGGAACAAGATTGTTATCGAAGATAGAAGTAAATAGAAGAAGCACTTATCAAATCAAGCCAATAAATCCATGCCAAGCACAAATGCTTATAGAAGAATATTGGCACAAAATCAAATTATTATGATCAAACATTAAAAACCTGAAAACTTACTCCTTGGAGTATTTTTCTTCTAGTTCTTTGTATTGCTGGTGCAGTACATGGCGTCCAGGAACTACCGTACTCTGAAGCAAGAAAATAAATACATTAATTTTTTATCAAACTGATCATTTTTACTTCCAATGGAAATTAATTTTTGAAAAAATGCCATGGACATATATTCCATGTTTCCACCACATTCTAACTGAATCTTAAATAACAGACCTGCTTGCTTACGATTGCTCCGAGTTGACTGCCTCGAGGACGACTGTGAAAGTATTGCTCTGATTCCTCATCAGAAACTTTCTCAACAGATCCTTCCACTCTTACCTGGAAATTACAGTTCATTATAGCCCATGGATCTTCATCATGGAAACATATCAACATGCTATAAATTTGCAACATTTAATCAGATTTTGTTTCACGCTGCAGTAAACTTTCAATTAATATAGGGAATTCAAAGTTCAAAAAATCAAGTTATAAGTCTACAGATCCAAAACAACTTTCCACATAAAACTGGAACATTTCAATTCATTGAACCCTCTGGAGCATACATAACTACAAGTAGCAACCACCATATATCAGCAGGATTTCAGATAGTTCAACACTGTTCACTCTGTTAGTTATGTCTTTTGGTTAACATGCATAACTACAAGTAGCAACCACCATGGATCAGCAGGATTTCAGATAGTTCAACAACTTTTCGCTTTCGCACCCTTGGGAAGGCATCCATGCATGACTGGAAAACTGGCATTATCTAACTCACCATCATTGGACTTCTCTCTTTCTCTCTCTCAATTTCTCACTCATACATACACACAGAGACACAGAGGAAAGTCTCATTCATAAGCATTGAACTGTTTTATCTAAAGCCACCATCTACCATATTTATGCTGAAGCATGGTGGTTGCTGCTTGTAGTTATGCATGTTAACTGAAAAGCATCCATGCATGAGTGAAAAAATGGCATCATCTAACTCACCATCACTGGACTTCTCTCCTTCTCTCTCTCACTCATATATACAGAGACACAGAGGAAAGCCTCATTCAAAAGTATCGAACCATTTTATCTAAAGTCACCATCTACCATATTATTTTGATGATTATGTCTGCTCCAGATCACTTCCAACAGCCTAAAGAACTTGGTCACTTAGCTAGCTCAAGCCAGAAAAGCAGTTATTCCAACCCTTCAATCCAACTTTACACTTGTCAATTGTTCCTATTTTACTACAACAGGGATGTGAATGTCAGACATGGATGTGTACTTGGAGGGTCTTTGATGGTCATACCTTTACATACCTATGTCCGCCCATGCATCAGACATGGATGTTGGATACTTCAAAAGAAAATGAAGAATCAAAGTAACATAGAATTGTTCTACTTCTTGAAAATTGCAGCTGGTAGCAAACAGGGATAAAACACCCAATATTTATAACAGAAAAAGTTCCAGTATTCAAAATAAAGCAAAACATATATAAAGGAGTTCAACAGTTGGCATGAACCACACTGAATCCTAATGTCCGTTACCTTAGAAGGAACCTTAAACATTTGGGATGTTTCCCATCAAACAAAACAAGCTTAGAAAGGGAAATGATAAAGAATTGGGACTAGAATTGGTAATCTTAAATCAATAATTTGAGTCTTTAACATGCAGATGTTAGTCATATGTTCGAATATGAACCATGCTTTTGAGAAGAATCATCCTATAATTTTCACGTCAACTATAGTTGATTTACTTTGACATTTTTCAGAATGGACAAGCAAAAGCCAGAATCCAATGTACTACCTGTCGATTAAGCCCATCCCAGTAGAAAAGAAGTGCCGCATGAGGATTTTCTGATAATTGACGTGCCTTCTGACTTTCATAATTGGTGAACCTGCATAAAGTAAAAAACGTAAAAAATATAACGAATAATATGTAACAAGATTTCACGACAGTAACAAAGGAACACTAACCAGACGAAACCATCCTTGTCAACCCCTTTTAGCAATACCATTCTCGATGAGCTGCAGCAGATGGTAAGATAGTAAAGAAAGATGCAGAAAAGGTCAATCAATAAGCATTAAAATGTAAGCACTGAAATAACGCAATTAAAGTCTAAACTAAGCTGCTAACAGTCATCATCACCGTATCTATTTCATTAAGAACTTATAGAAGTGAAGATATATGAATTACTTTCAAGATGAAACTTGACAAGGCAGTCATTGGTTTAAACCAAATGTATAATGGCAGAGGTCGATGAAGAGTACTAAAAGTCTAGCACCTATAAATTTGCATGAACTAACTTTGGGCACAAAAAATTTCAAACAAAATGTAGATGGAAGAAGCAACAACCATTCACAACCTAAAGGCTACTCATTCACAGTTTTATCAGAAATAAAAATATATTAAAAGAATTTTACTAAAATTATGAAAACATCAGGTATAAGATCAACCAAGTGCATATTTTATATAAACAAACTCCTCCACACTTGCTTTCAACATAATTTTATAATGTTAAATGCATAAAATTTTCATTATTAAAACATGACAAACATTTTCTTACTGCATAGTGTCATGACTATTCATTCTAAACAGTTCACTTAGTTAGGGTGGCGAATCTTCATTACTGAAGTAATTTTTTGTGATTTTAAAAACTTTAGTCAATTTATCCATAAGTGCAAAATTTACTTTCTTAGTTCAGTTTTTCCACAATTTGGGCAGTTTAAAATGTGTGATTCTTCCAGAAGAGACGCTGCATGGAATTCACATTAGCATTTAAAATACACGTATGGCTAATAACAATCAAATTTCTACCGAGTATTTTATAATTACCTCAAATAACAAGCATGAATATCATATTTAGTAGAAGGAAAAGCAAAGTTCTTCAAAAAGTTTAGCCACAATTTAAATAGTTCCCAAATTTTGTTAAGGATCGCATTGGGAGCAGGTGCCCGCAATGCTCTTTTTTTGGATCCATGCCTGAAGCGGAAATGAGAGTGCTTCCATTAGATAAGAGAGAGAATCTTATGAACATGTGCTTATTTCTTCATAATATTTACCCTTAGGATAGCAGGATGAATCCAAATTGACACGTTTTATGGATTAAAAAAATCAAGGTTCAAAAAAAGAGAAAAGAAGTATGAATGAAGCAGAAAGATTGAGCAAACCAAAGAAGCATACGGTTTTCCATCTTTTCCAGTGGTTGACAATGCCATAGCATTTGGTTCCTTTAAGTTGGCAGCCATCGCATCATCAAACCATTTGCGGAACTGCAAGACAGTTTACATTTAGAAAGAAATAAATACCATAAATTATTGTGAGAAAATACAAATGAAAACAAAAGGTTTTTCAAATAAAGTCAAATGAAGGAGCAGCACGTTTGTCTTGCATCCGTACCTGATCCAAAGGATCAGCCTCCACCTGCTCCTCAAGGAACTCTGGAGATATATAATTCTCTCTAAGGGCTGATATGTCAATTTGTGGAGGCTTTCCAATTCGAACACACATAGACATGCCTGGATATTGGGGAAGTTGAAGCTTATACTTTTCAGCTATAGCTGGCGGGACAAATCTACCACCTAGAAAGTGGTGAGGCCCGGAAAATTTCTTTGCACACAGTTTTGGAGCAGTCAAAGAAACCTTTCAAATTAGAAAATTTTAGTAGTTAGATATTTAATCTAAAGGGGTGCATAAGTGTTAAACAGAAAAAATGTTTCTAAAGAATCTAAGGCAGCAAAAAAGACATACCAGCATGTCAGGTTTAATTCCATCACCACCAACATCACCCTCTTCAACATGCCATCCAGATGGAATATCTACAGACACAATAACAGGGGACTTTCGTTGCGCTTGTTCATAATAATGTAAGTTAATAAGTTTCTTAATCAGATCATCAAAAGGTGGCCTTGGTGCACCTGTAAGGTTAGAAATGAATTTAGAGGCAGAATTCCGTAGTTCACAAAATTATCAAAAATAGAACTAGGATCATGAAAGATACATTAACCAAAAATGAGTGAACAAAAAGTAACCAAGAGGCAATATATGATTTAATGACATAATCTGATGGAACCGGTGAAAATAAGCGACAAAACCAGAGCAGAGATTGTATAGCTTTGCTTATTTATTAAATAAAATTGAGATATGTACATATTGATTTTGCATTAAAAAAAGTATGAAATTTCTGGTAGCAATGATACAAAATAAGATCTTAATGAAATTTCTGGTAGCAGTGATACAAAATAAGATCTTAAACTATAAGACATATTAATGGGGATGAATAAGATAATCATATCAGCATGACATCAAAATATTTTTGTTGCATCACAAAGAACATACATAAACGTGAAGTTGAAAGAAATATATTAGTAAAAATAGTACGGGTATTAACTATTAAGTATTTACCATGAAATGAAAAGCCGAACATAGCATCCACTAGAATGTCAAAGTCCTTTGACAAGTCCATAGGTAACTCATCAACTGAAAGGAAAGGGATTGACAGAGATTCCAGCTATGGTACCAACAGATTGAATAACAACTCAGATAAACCATATTGTTTATTGTTCAATGTTCAATAACATTACAATTACAGCTCTAGCTAGTATAATACCTGAGTGACAAGACCAGAATAAAGGGGTTTCTGAGTTCGCTTAGGATAACACACAAATGGCTTATACCCAAAGTGATACAAATGACGAGCAGCAACCAGACCATCACCTCCATTGTTTCCCGGACCACAAATAGCAAGAATACAGTTATACTCACTCGGTTTATAAACCTGTAACAACAAAAGCTCCTTTTGCAGTTGCAAACTGAAAAAAAGAAGGTATAATCTTATATAACCTCAGAGCATAATTGTCAACTGAACTATAAATACTTGTCTAGTACATCCTAGGAGAAGCCAATTCAATATGTCGTGTAGGAAACTTGTTATAGCAAACTTAGATAAACTTAAAAACATATGAAATTCGTAACAAGAAAAACTCCTTTTGTTGTTCCGCCCTGAAATAAGGTATAATCTTACAAAACCTGGAGCATAATTGTCAACTGAACAATATATTTGAGTATTTGACATTCTAGGAGAAACCAATTCAATGTTGTGCCGGAAACATGCTCAGAAAACTCAGATAAACTTAAAAACATGGGAATTTTGCATGAATTCAATTAGTAGATAGAAACCAACAAAATTCAGCAAAACGAAATGAAAACTGGTAATAGTCATATTATTACCTCAGCAATCGATGTGGCAACGCTTAAACCAGCCAATTCCTGATAATTCACATAAACTCAAACCACTGAAGCTTTAAAACAAAACCCCAAAAGAAAGAAATAGAAAAATAAAAGAATGTAAATTTAAGAATTTAAAAAACGGAACTTAACTAACCATGAGCTGATCAACACTAAAACCAAGAGGGCCCATGAGAGTTTCATCAACCTCAGCAGCCTCTCGTTGGGTTAGGTAGGAAATAGAACCCTGATTTTGAACGGAAGAAGCCATTAATCCTCCCACCTCACCGGGCTTCGAACAAAACACTCGGATAGCAGGGCTGGGAATTGGAGCCAGAAAACCCTGTAAAATCAAAACAAAACTTGGGTTTTAAACTGGAGGAAGAAGGAGACGTAAAGAGAGAAAGTTAGAGAAAATGACGAGGTTTAACCCAAGAGAAGCGATTCGATGGTTTGGGTTTGTAAATGGAAGGAGAGCTTCTATAATAATAAGCGGGAGAGACCGGTGCTTGGCTGAGAAGCGAGCATATCATTTTTCTGCTTTTGCCCAACACTCCCCTCATTCTTGTTTATTTTTCCAATTTTTTTTAATATTGTCTGCTTTTTATTTACGAGTTTGATCAATAATAACAATAATAAACCAAATATAAGTTTATAATTTGAGTTTTTTTTAATATATTATGCAAAATCGAGATGTTTGGATAAATTACTCTCTGAATTTGGGTTGATTTAAATCAGTTAAATTCCTATCATATTTGTTCTTATTTGTTTTTGATATAATTTCTACAATTAGGAGAATAATATTTTGCAATACAGTGATAACAATGTCGATATCAATTGAGTCTTAACTCGATTAATAATTTAATTAATTATTAATTTTTCTTAACAATATTACTTAGTATTATTGAGGCAATGTAGATGGACAACGCTTTTAGCTTGCCTACCTATAGGGATAAAGTTTTAAGTTCTAATTATATTTATTTTTTTTTACACAATACTTAAAATTATTCATAACTTATCCACATCCCATAAATAAGAGATAATCATACATATATATTATCTACGATAGCATATTTTGTTTTTTACAAAAGCACAAAATGGTACATACTATCACTTGAAATACTTATAGATTAAATATATAATATTTTTAAATATTTTACTTTGGTATTTTTATTAAAAATTTAGACACATGTATGTTTATAATTCTATATTATCTTTATAAATAATTAAAGGTAGTTTTTTTTACTTATGTTATAATTTAATTGTTTGGTATTAAGTTAACTAACATAAAATTATTTATACTATTAATATGTATTTCGATTTAATAATATTTATTTTAACAATTTTTTTACGATAAATTTGTTTATAAAATAGTTTAAAGATAATATTTAAACAGACATATATTATAAAAATTTTAAGATAACGTTGAAAAAATGTTTAAAAATTTTAAAATAAATCAATTGTAAAAACATATTTTGAAATATAAATTTTATTTAGGAATAACAGATTGAAAACCGAATGTTTAAAATTTTGAATTATATATATTCTTATCACTTTGGTGTATATTTTTAAATAGTTAAAAGCTTATTTTAAAATTTTTTTATCTTAATTTATATTGATCATAAATATAAACTTTTATGTATGATATTTCAAGAAAGTATAGAACATTGACAATTTGTTACTTTTTTTTAATTATATATATAGTATTCGAGTTTTTATACACACTATTGAAACATTAAAAATTTTGTACCAAAATTTTATTAAATAAATACACATAATTAACCATGCACCATATATAAGAAAACTAGCAAAATATATATTTTATGTATTACGAATATAAATGTTTATTAATATTCAATTATTTTTTAATAATAAAATGAATTACTATATTTGAGTATAATTTTTTTTAACTTTTTTTTTCCATTTTTGATAGGGGAAGAGGGATTGGATTTCAATAAAATCGCAACAAATCAACTACATGATTTAATACCAGATAATAATAATCACACATATATATTGTTGACACAATTTTTTAGGATGAAAAATGGGGTTGACTTGGGTTTTGAAAAAAAGAAACGGGAGTCGCCACCAATCCTCTTTTTTTTATGAGGTGCGATTGGATCACCTCGAAGAGGGGTTGTTTTTAATAAACGGTTTGATTTTATTAAAACAACAAGTTTGGTCCACGAAATTCAGAAAAACGGGTTCGGGAGTCGGTTACGCACGAGGAAGGATTAGCACCCTCGATACGCCCAAAATTGGTACCTAGTTGATTACTTAATGTCTTAATGTCAAAAATTGAGAACCTTGAAGAATTTTAAAAATACGACCCTTGTATTAAAACGTTGAAAATTTTTAGGAAAAAGGGGATATTTCACGTTATTCGAGAAAGAGAATCATATCCAGTAAGTTAGGACACAATGTCTCAAATTCCCGATACGCGGATGAAAAATGCTTATTTAAAAGATATTTTATTATCTTGGTTTTAGAAATAAATCAGACCCAGTAAGTTAGGGCACGATCTTTTCTTAATTCCCGAGATCGTTTAAAAACTTGAGTTTGAAAAGATTCGTGTATTTAGATTTATTATGAAAATCGAAACCCAGTAAGTTAGAGTACGATCCTTTCGAATCTAAATACGAAATATTTTTAAAACAAATTTTGTTATATCGAGTAAAATAAAACACGAAAATCGTAGTAAAAAATGTGAAAGCAAATTACATTGTTGTTATACGTGGTAAAATCATAATACACATAAAAATAAAAAATAATACGAGCAATAGCAACAATATAAAATAAATAGAAGTCATACCTACAATCATATAAAATAACAATATATATAAACAAATAAATTAAAATATTCATTCAAAATAATAACGAAAATGAAATAAATAAGTAACAAATACAATTAAATATAAAAAGATATATATAGACATAAACTAAAATATGTATATATATAAATTAACAAAATGTATAAAGTATATTTTAATATATAAAAGAAACGATAAATGTGTATATATAAAAATATGTACATATATATGGGTGTATAAAACTATGGAATATGAAAATAATAAAATACATATAAAAGTAAGTATATATATATGTTGAAAAATAAAAGAAAGTATGTATGTACAAATTAAAGTTTAAAAATAATGAAAATATACGTATGTATACGAATAAATACGTTAATTTTGATACATGTAAAAAATATATTGAAAATGTATATATATATTTATGTAAATTAAGATATACAAAAATATGTATGTACGTGCATATAAAAATATATATACTTATAAAATAAAAGGATATGTATGTATATAAATTAATAGTAATATGTGTGTATATACGGATTTATAAAAAAAGTATATTTTAAACTATAAAGATTATATATAAATATGTATATATTTAGGAAAATGAAAATATATATATAGATATATAGATATGTACATAAGTTGTAAAATATATAAACTATATAAGTATATATGTTATAAAAACAATGTATGTATATCACAAAAATATACGCATGTATATGTATATATGTGCCGAAAATTTAAATAAAATAAATATAAACAAATAGGTAATAATAATAATAATAATAATAATAATAGGACTAAATCAAAACGGAAACGAAATCTCAGGGCTGAAATCAAAAATGAAATAGAGTAAAGGATTAAAATGTGAGGCGCGCGAAAAGGGAAGGACTGAAAAGAGAAATATTCCCTAGTCCTAGAGTGCAACGTTTCAGCGCAAAGGACCATACATGGTCAAAGGACCTGATTGAAACAGAAACAAAACTCGCGGCCCAAATTGAAAAAAATAAAAGGTTTGATTTCATTTCAACGCAATATGGAGGGACTAAATGCATAAATTACCCATTAAGGACAAGCATGTGCAAGATTCCCCACTAATGTGCCGTTCATGATTGAAAAAAAGACCAAAAATATTTTATATTTTTATTCTTTCACTTTTTGAATTTGCTAGAGGAAAAAGGCTCTGCCTTCTTTCAAACCACCATTTTTTTCAAACACCCAACACTTGGGTTTCTTAACACCTTGAGTGCCACCACGCCACCAAGACCGACGGCCGACGATGGAAGAAAAACCCCGGCGGCACGGTCACGGCCAACTCCGGTGAGTTTCTCCTCTCCTTATTTCTTTTGTTTTTATTTTCGTAAGTAGAAAGAAATAAAAAGAAATCAAACTAGATGTAAAAACACACAAAAATAAAGAAACGAAAATTACTTCTCCGATTCAAAGTTTATGTTTTTATTGTTCTTGTGTCCGTAAAAAGAGAGGAAGAGCCCCCTTTGCCGGCCATCGACCACCGCACCGGTCGCCGGACGCCGGCGACGACGCCGCCGTTCGCGGTGGCCGGAAAACCAAAAAAAGCTCCCTTTTTCTCCTTTTTGCGAATAGAGTCCAGATCTGGGGTTAGAAAAGCCGAAATCCCGGCGAAAAGGGCCAAAATCGAAAGAGACCTTTCGGTTCTTCCTCTTTCCACCGCCGCCGGAAACAGGTAAACTCCTTTTTACTTTTATTTTTTTATCTTATATATATGTGTGTTGATTGAATGATAATAAAAAAAGAGAAAGAAATACTATAGAAAAACCGAAATAGAACGAAAATAAAGAAAACGAAAAAAAAACAAGGTGAATCACCTTCTAAAGCCGCCTTTTTTATTTCTTTCAATTTTTTCAAAAGCCGAATCTTCTCTTTTTTTGTTACAAAAGTCCCCCCTCCTTTTTTTTTGTTTCTCTTTTTTCCCCCTCCCTGGTCCGATTTTGCTTGTGGCTTTTATAGCAAAAAATACAATATTCTGTTAATGTTTATTGCTCAATTTTTTGTCATTTTCCTTTGTTTGTTTGCAGGTGCGGCAAAAGGCATGGTGGTGGCAGACAGCATGGGAGAGTGGGAGTGGTGCTGGTGGCAGACAACATGGGAGAATGGGAAGAGGCAAGTGGGAGTCTAGGGTTTTGGGATTGGGCTTGGATGTTGGGCTAGGTTGATTTTAGGTTTTGGGTTTTATTATTTGGGTTATTTTGTTGGTATGGGCCCGGGCAAAAATGGACTTTTACAGCTGCCCCTCTTTGCTCATTTTCGTGTAACGAGAATAGAGCAAAGACATCAAAAGGGCCAATTTTGCCTAGTCTTGCCGAGTCTTGACTTTTTTTGACACTTCTCTTCTTCAGGTAGCCTCATTCCGTCCACTGTGCCTTGTTGCTTCGATCTGATTTGTAGCTTTAATCTTCTTCGCAAGGGAACGAAATTTATGTTTTCAGTCTGTTCCACTGCAACATCAGGGAGATAAGATCTCTGGCTTCAATCTGATGTGATCTACTCTACTGTAACTTCAGAGAGATAAGATCCTTTATTTTAATCCGCTCCACTGTAACTTCAGAGAGATAGGATTACTAGCTTCAATCTACTCCGCTGTAATTTCAGAGAGATAAGATCTCTGGCTTCAATCTGCTCCACTGTAACCTCAGGGAGATAAGATCTGAAATTTTTCGGTCTGTTCCACTGTAATCTCAGGGAGATAAGATCTCTGGCTTCAATCTGATGTGATCTACTCTACTGTAACTTCAGAGAGATAATATCCTTTATTTTAATCCGCTCCACTGTAACTTCAGAGAGATAGGATTACTAGCTTCAATCTACTCCGCTGTAATCTCAGAGAGATAAGATCTCTGGCTTCAATCTGCTCCACTGTAACCTCAGGGAGATAAGATCTGAAATTCTTCGGTCTACTCCACTGTAATCTCAGGGAGATAAGACCTGTATAATAAACCTAATTATGCCTAATGATTAGGATGACATGATCAAAATGAAACAAATGCTCCTAACTAGACATATGTGAATGGTGTTTGCATGAATGCAGAATTTTATTTTTCCGAGAATGATCTCGCTTAGGTTGTCATTACTCGAAGTTTACTAAGGCTTTGTGACTGACGTGCTTCAACGCCTTCTCGCTTGACTGACTTTTCTGAAGAAACATTTAGCCAGACTGTCTCCATTGTAAACCTTAAAGTTATATCCACTGGGACGCCAAAATTTGTACCATCATTCTCTCACAGTAATCTAAGGGTAGAAATATGTGGCTTTTCCTCTGTCCTCTTTTATCACAATTCGGGGATATAGGATCTAAACCGTTCTGGTTTCCTACACCATTCTCAATGTGTCGTACCAAAGTCTTATGCGCAAGTGAAGGCTCTCTTCTCCGAGGTAACCTCTTCTTATTGCCTGATGATCATTGCTTGCTTGTTCATTTAAGCTTTGTAACACGACAGCTTGTCATTTTGTTCAATCAATGTTTAGACAACAAAATCTGAAAGGATAGTCTTTAACTTAGACTCTTCCTTCTTAGATATTTCACCCTTTAAACTTGGTATTTTCTAAACAATAGTCATGTTTCAGGTCCCTATATTATTTAGAAATTTTCCAGAGTAATGTGCAAAACTTCTTTCCTGAAAGTTTTATTAGTTCGTTAATCATTATTCCTATGCAACATGCTTGCAAAAAGATCATAACAATGGATAAGAATAAAGCTAGTTCTGATCATAACTCGAATAAAACATCAAAGATGGCGAAAGAAGGTTAACAAAGAAGTGGATTGAGAATGTGCATTTTCACAAAAAGAAAGGAAGAAAGAAAGAAAATAAAAGAATGTATTTTCAAGAATACACATAAGAACTAGGTGCCCCAGTTATCGCAGCTTGAGTTCCTCTGTACAAACTTTCCGAAGACCCTTCTGAGTTTGACATGTGTTCAGGAGATCTGCAATACTCTGTCCATGTTCCAAGAGTTGCATATCCTTTCTTATTGGTTCAAGTAAAGCAAGATAATCATATGCCCCCGATCAAAATTTGATCCGCTCAAATCCTGATGTTCCAATCCTGCCCAGTACTTGAGTCGCCTTTTCTGGGTTTTCGACTCAAGCCCTCTTTGGTCTCAAAGTGCCTTTTACGGGTTTTCACCTTAGCCTCCCCAAAGTTTTTTTTTTTAGGAAGCAAAGCGCCCTTCACGGGTTTTCACTTTGGTTCCCCTTTCTTTCAAGTGAAGTATTTCTTGACGGAGTCTGCGTTTACAGGATTTGGTAAACTTTTGCCATCCATCTCGCATAGGATCAAAGCTCCACCAGAAAAGGCATTCTTTACAACATAAGGGCCTTCCCAATTTGGCATCCATTTTCCTCTAAAATCTTTTTGCATAGGAAGAATCTTTTTTAGTACCAAGTCCCCTTCACGAAATTCTCGGGGGCGAACCTTTTTATTATAGGCTCGCATCATTCGTTTCTGGTACATTTGCCTATGGTGAATAGCTCTTAGCCTCTTTTCCTCTATTAGGTTCAACTAATCGTACCGAGATTGGATCCAATCGGCTTTATCCAACTGTAACTCAGATAACACCCGTAAAGAAGGGATTTCAACTTCAATGGGTAATACTGCCTCCATTCCATAAACCAGAGAAAAAGGCGTTGCCCCAGTAGAAGTTCTAACAGATGTTCGATAGGCAAGGAGAGCAAATGATAATTTCTCATGCCAATCCTTGTAGGTTTCAGTCATTTTCCCCACAATCCTTTTAATGTTTTATTGGCCGCCTCCACTGCACCATTCATTTTGGGACGATAAGGCGATGAGTTATGATGCTTAATTTTAAATTTGCTACAAACTTCAGCTATTGTGCTATTATTCAAGTTCATCGCATTGTCGGATATGATCCTCTCAGGCATTCCATATCGACAAATGATTTCCTTCTTCAAGAATTTGCTGACTACTGCTTTCGTGACATTTGCATATGAAGCAGCCTCCACCCACTTGGTAAAGTAATCAATTACTACGAAGATGAAGCGATGCCCATTAGAAGCCTTTGGTGATATTGGCCCAATAACATCCATACCCCACATGGAAAACGGCCAAGGAGAGGTCATGACGTGAAGAGGTGAAGGAGGCGCGTGTATTTTGTCTCCGTAAATTTGGCATTTGTGGCACTTCCTGGCATGATCAATACAATCTCCTTCCATGGTGGGCCAATAGTACCCAAATCTCATGATCTGTCTGGCCATCGTGAAACCACTGGCGTGCGTCTCACAAATACCCTCATGGACTTCTTCCAAAATTTTCTTGGCTTCCACAGCATCCACACATCTTAACAGTACTTGATCCTTCCTTTTTTTATATAACACTTCTCCATCTAAGACATATTCAATGGCTATCTTTCTCAGAGTTCTTTTGTCATTCTCTGTCGCTTGATCAGGGTATTCCCGATTCTTCACATATTGTAGAATACTCTGATACCAAGGACAATCATCTTTTCCCTCCTCCTCAATATTGCAGCAATTAGCCGGGGTCTCAGAGATACTCATCTGAACAGGCCTCATTGCCTCAAGTCTATTCACCTGAATCATCGAAGCTAGAGTAGCTAATGCATCAGCCATTTGGTTTTCCTCTCGTGGGAGGTAATAGAAGGTGATATCGTCAAACTCCTCAGCCAATTCAAGAACTAGTTTTCTATAACCGATTAGCTTAGGATCTCTAGTCTCCCACTCCCCTTTGAGTTGGTATATCACCAACGCTAAATCCCCGTATACTCTCAGTACTTTAATGTTCCGTTCAATGGCTGCACAAATGCCCATAATACATGCTTCATATTCTGCCATGTTATTTGTACAATCGAAGTCCAACTTGCTAGCAACAGGATAATGATCTCCACTTGGGGATACCAAAACTGCCCCAACTCCATTACCCGTAGCATTTGAAGCTCCATCGAAATTTAACTTCCATACGTGATCCATTTGAGGATTTTCTTCAGTATTCGCCACATACATCAAGTCCTCGTTTGGAAAATCAAAATTCAAAGATTCATAGTCCTCCAAGGCTCTACTAGCTAGGAAATCAGCTATTGCACTTCCCTTTATGGCCTTCTGCCTGACATATACTATATCAAATTCTGAGAGCAAGATCTGCCATCTAGCCATTCTCCCGTTCAAAGCAGTCGATTCCATCATATACTTTAAAGGATCTAACTTTGAAATCAGCCAAGTCGTGTGATACAACATATACTGCCTCAGTCGTCGGGTTGCCCAGATTAGAGCACAACACAACTTCTCAATTGATGAGTACCCCATTTCGCAATCGGTAAATTTCTTACTGAGATAGTATATTGCCCTTTCTTTCTTTCCCGTCTCATCATGTTGGCCCAATACACATCCCATGGAATTCTCCAACACTGTTAGATACAATATCAATGGCCTATCTGAACTTGGAGGTGATAAGACTGGAGTATTAGCCAAGTACTGCTTTATCTTATCGAAAGCCCTCTGACACTCTTCATCCCATTCACCCGGATTATGTTTCTTTAAGAGCCGGAATACTGGATCACATTTCTCTATCAGTTGTGAGATGAACCGAGCAATGTAATTCAGCCTCCCTAAGAAGCCTCGAACCTCCTTCTGAGTGCGCGGGGGAGGTAAATCTCGTATTGCCTTTACTTTGTCTGGGTCAACCTCGATCCCCTTTTTGCTAACTATGAAGCCTAATAACTTCCCTGATCTGGCTTCAAACGTGCATTTGGCCGGGTTAAGCTTGAGCTGAAATTTCTTTAATCTCAAAAATAACTTTTCAAGACCTGAACATGCTCTTCTTCCATTCTAGACTTCGCGATCATATCGTCAACATAGACTTCGATCTCCTTGTGCATCATGTCGTGAAACAAAATCACCATAGCTCTTTGATATGTTGCTCCCGCATTCTTCAATCCGAAGGGCATTACCTTGTAACAGAATGTTCCCCATAAGGTAATGAATGTGGTTTTCCTCATGTCCCCAGGATGCATCTTTATTTGATTGTATCCAGAGAAACCATCCATGAAAGAAAACAATGAATAGCCCGCCGTGTTATCTACCAAAGTATCAATGTGAGGCAGTGGAAAGTTGTCCTTTGGACTAGCCTTGTTCAAATCCCTATAATCCACACACATTCGTACCTTTCCATCTTTTTTGGGAACAGGGACAATGTTGGCTACCCAATCCGAATACTTGACTTCTTGTAAGAATCCAGCGTCGAATTGTCTTTTGACTTCTTCTCTTATTTTCAACACAATGTCAGGTCTCATTCTCCTGAGCTTCTGTTGAACGGGTTTACAATCTCCTTTATGGGCAGACGATGCACCACAATGTTAGTACTTAGCCCAGGCATATCTTGGTACGACCACGCGAAAACATCTTTGAACTCTCGGAGCAAATTAATGAGGTCTTGCCTTGTCTTTGCGGTGATTTCAGTTCCAATTTTCACCTCCTTTCCATCCTCTAGGCTTACTATTTCTAATGATTCCCTATGAGGTAGGATATGCTTATCCTCTTGTTCCACCATTCTTAACAAGTCCGGAGATGCATCATAATCTTCGTCATTTTAAAGTCGTGGGATCCCTCTAAACACACTTCTTGCTCAAAAATAGGCTCCGCGTTTGAGCCAGCGTCACTCATGTCATTGATATCTGAAGACCTATAAGGGCATATCAAAGAATATACCAAGAATATTTAAATTTATGAATATGTTTGTGCAAAAGAATTACAAATGAAAGAATTATTTGTAAGACAATCAATCAAATGGAAAATATAAAAGGAAAAAAAAGTGACTGATCGAGATGAACGTAGACACGTATTTCATTAAAATAATGATACTTAGGCCCAATGCCTATTTCACAAAAGATTTCATATCGTTTCTAGGCCAACAAACAACAGGAATGTTTTGAGCATTACTCTGAATAAGCCCTAAAGACTACAGGGATTTCTTCAGCAGTCCAATTGTTTAGCTCGCTTCCAGGCTCATAAGGGCAGATCTCCAACAAGGCCCTCCTTTCCGTTGCTTCTATGAGTTGGTATAAACATTTTCCAACATTCTTCCCATGCCGCTACCGGACACTCCACATTCAGAAGAATAAATCCTCCCGACACAAAAGATGCAGATATGTGGGGAAAGGTTAAAGGCTCACACTTAGCTTCATGTCCATTCAAACGCGCCCTTCTTTTCTCTTGTCTCTTCTCTACTTCTTTCTTTTTCTGCTTCATGTCTGGCTTGTACCCTAAACCAAATCTATCAAACTTTTCCTTCGGCATTGGTGCCTCAATCCTCCCCTGAAGATATTTTCCCAATCCTTTCCCGGGTAAGGCTCCTCTTCCTACCATCAATCGCAATCCCATCTCAGTGGTTCTGGATATTTTCGGTACTGGAATTCTATTTCCCTCCGCAATAAACATCACGTTCACAAATTCTAACGATCGAAAAGAACATTCTAGTGCCTCATCGTTGATGTCCACATAAGGTGCATCGCTAGTCATCATTGCGATAATATCCTCCTCTGCATCTATCGTTACCAACCGATCCTCCGATACCAACTTCACCTTCTGATGTAATGATGAAGGTACTGCCCCTGCTGAGTGTATCCACGGTCTCCCCAATAGACAGTTGTAGGAAGGTTTAATATCCATTACCAAGAAATCCACCTCATAAGCGACTGGGCCAATCCTTAATGGTACCTCAATTCTCCCCATAACCTCCTTTTTTGTTCCATCAAATGCCCTTACTATGCTCTGGCATGCTCTCATGTGCGAACTGTCTATTGGTAATCGACTAAGAGTGGACAAAGGCAATACATTTAGTGCAGATCCATTATCAACCAAGGCCCCCGGGAGTGTGTACCCTTTGCATCGGACAGTAACATGCAGGGCTTTAGTAGAACCTCTTCCTCCGGATGGTATTTTATCATCATTGAAGAAGATAAAATTGTCAGCACCAATATTGTTGATCAACCGATCCAGCTTGTTTACCGAAATATCGTCAGCCACATATGTTTCGTTTAGCACCTTTAAAAGTGCATTCCGATGTACTTCTGAGTTTAGGAGTAAAGCTAATACAGAAACGCGGGCTGGCTGTTTGTGCAGTTGCTCTACAACACTGTATTCACTGTGTTTCAAAAACTTCAAAAACTCCTTTGCCTCCTCTTCTTTTATTGGTTCATTTACCAATGGCTCAACTTCCACTGTTTTCCCTTTCCTCTGTTCTTTCTTCCAATTCTCTTCCCTGGACGACTCTGCTTGAGCGTCATGTCTTTTTCCATTGCGCGTGTAAGAACCTATTTCCTGGTTTCTTTCTGCTTCTTTTCCCAAAATGGTCACATTACACCCGTAATTCCACGGCACCATTTTGTTATCCCTATAAAAGAAATTTGATGGTTTCTGGATTACAATTTTCGGTGTTACCTGAGCCCTAACCTCATTACCCTTAGGGCGTGAGATAATGACCACAGAATGATTTATTTTTGGAGCCTTTGTTCCCAACTCTGTCGCGCATATGCTCCTCATTTCTTTCGCATCTTCATAAAACCTCATCTCCTTGTTATCCATCATGCTTTGAACCAAAGCCTTGAATCCTTCACATTCTTGGATTTCATGCCCTGTTTTATGGTGAAATTCACAATAATTTCCCATCTCATGCCCTTCCTCAGAATCTGAAATAACCAACCCTCTTTTCGCCATTTCTTTCCAGACCCGTTTCAATGGAGTTTTTACTTCAGCAATGTCAGTCTTGACTTCTTCTCCCGTACCTTCGCTAACCATATTCACCCCCTTATCTGCGTGATTAGGTAACGGATTCTTTGCGTTAGGTGAGTCGTCAAGTTTGACAACACCTAAATTGATAAGTCCTTCTACTACCTTCTTGAAGGCAGTACAATTTTCTATCGAGTGCCCAGAAATTCTCGCATGATAATCACATTGCGCGTTCGTATCATACAATTTGGATACGGGGGTTGTAGAGGACTCAAGTAACGAGGAGCAACAACATGTGCATCGAATAAAGTCTGATACAACTCCTTGTATGACATCAGGATTGGCGTGAATTGGGGCTTTCAGTAATTTGCCTAGCTCCCGACTCTTGTCTTGATGATCCCTGTTGATTAGCAACCACTTTCTTTGGTTGATTCACGGTAATTGACCTACCATAAGCATTCACATTATTCACTTCATTTTCTCTTTTCCTCGGGGTGCCCTCCTATTATTTTTCCTCCATCTATTTTTCCACTTTTAATGGCATGCTCAATCATTTCACCATTCATGATTATATCCGAGAGTTTTTGAAGCGCTTCCCAACATGTGAGTGATGAACGGGCTTTCAAGTATAATAAAAAGCGTCGTCATCTCTTTTTCCAAAAGTGGTGGTGCACCTGAACCGCCACCTCTCGCCACCTTGCGCATATTTCTGAGCTTCGTTTGATTTCTTCTCTAATTTTGCAGAGTTATCCTGTCAGCATCATTTCTGAGACATGATTGTATGTCTCAGGAAAGCCTGTGCTAATCCTCCAGAGCTTTTAGCTCGGCTCAGCTGATTGTACCACTTTGACGCCGCTCCTGTAAGACTTTCCTGAAAGCAGTGTATTAATAATTGATCATTATTAATATGCCCCGTCATTCTTCTACAAAACATAGTAATATGGGATCCTGGGCAACTAGTCCCGTTATATTTCTCGAATTCCGGCATCTTAAATTTGTAAGGGAGCACCAAGTCCGGAACCAAGCTCAGATCCTTTGCATCTATTCCATAGCTTTCGATGCTTTCTATTGCCCTAAACTTTTCTTCTATCCATTTCCATTTCTCCTCAAATTATTTTGGAAATTCCTCCTTCGCCTTGTCCTTTTCAACCATCTCATCAAGATTTGGGACAGCAATATTATTCGGGCTATCACCGGATTAAAGCCCGCTCCGGGTTGAAAATTCCTTGGGATTGAAGCATCGCCTTGGAACTGCTGGGGCCTAACCGACACAGAGGGTCTCCGCGGATGCAGCTCAGTCTGTACTTGCGCATGCGGAGGCGTGAAACCTGGAGGATAAAGTGGTTCACCATTGTTTTCTTCTTCACTAACAATCACAGGACCTTTACCCTTATCTACTCCCTTCAATAATTGCGTCATCTTAGCCACCAGATCATTTTGGACTCCTCCATCTTTTGCACCATGTCACGCTGAATCTTTTCCATTTGCTGTTTCATTTGCGCCTGCAACTGGTCTGCATTTCTTTTGAAGTCGCTCTAGCTTCTCCAACCTTTGGTCCATAATTTTTGCCTTAGCTCGGGTGCCGTAACTTTGTTGGTTTTCCAGGTTACTGAAATGATTTTTTCGATTTTTTTTTTTAAATGGTCATTAATGCATATGATGTGATGCAATGCATGAAAAGAATGCAAGAAAAGAGCACTGATTCTAATTTTATTTTTCTTAGTACTTTACTATGGTTCACTGCCAA